>NC_086015.1:122207500-123528750 GCF_028858775.2 Pan troglodytes | reverse complement strand
TTCAATAAATATTTATTGAATTGGCCAGCAATGTTTCAGATACTGTTCTAGGTGCTGGGGTTACATCAAAGAACAAGGTAGGCAAAATCACTACCCTCGTGGACTTTGCTTTCCTGGAGGGGGAATAGGCAGGACATAAAATAAATTGTAAACTATTCGGGATGTTAGTGATCAGAGAAGAAAAGTAAAACAGGGACAGTGAATGGGGACTGTCAGAGTGGTAGTTGCTATTCAAGATCATTTGACCAAGGAAGGCCTCACTGAGGAAGTAACATTTGAGAATAGACTTGAAAGGCATAAAAAAACAAGTCATTAGGTAAAAACCATTCCAGGCAGAAGGAACAAATAATGCAAAGGGCCAGGGATGGAAACATCTGTAGTGTTCAAGGGAAAGCAAGGAGGCCAGTGTGACTGGAGCAGAGTAGATTAGGCAGAGAACAGGAGTAGATAAGATCAGCAAGGTAATGGGTGCCACATCACGTAAGGTCACATAGGACAGTGTAATGACTTTGGCTTTTACTCTGTTATGGGGAGCCATTGCAGGATTGGGAGCTGTGAAATGGCACACCTTGCTTACATCTAATAGGAAATCTGCTGCTGCATTGAGAATAGACCTTTAAATTTTAAAAGAGATATCTATGGCACTACCTTAAATAAAGTCATGCTCCTTGGAGTGCCTCAATTCATGTACATTAATGGGTAAAAGTGGAATTCAAGAAACCCTGGAAATGTGTGGGGGAGTCCTCTTTGTTTCTCCTCTGCTCATGTCTGGTGGGTGAGCACTAACGCCATCTCTTCCTAAGCGAGGGCTCCCTAGCAGAGCACCGTGCACATGGATTCTTCCTATGCTCTGCATTCTTTGCCACAGGGATGCCATAATTTGGCAATATGCAGTAGAGACTGCCTCAAGGGGCAGTTCCCTTCTTTATCTAAGCCAAGAGAAATTTGGTTCTGCAAGTAACAAGTAATTACTGCTGATGACATTCCTTGTACACACTTGAAGAGAGCGTGGACCGCAAAATAAAAACTGGAGCAAAAAGGGACTATCAGATAATCCAGATTAAAGATTGGAAAGGAGGAAAACACATTATTTACACATACAACACTTGATTTTATGAGTAGAGAACACAACTTATGTGTATGTACGTTGTACACTTGATTATATGTGTAGAGAATTCAAAAGTGTTCAGATAAATTATTTAGACTTAAAAAGAGACAAATAATTTTGGGAAGGTGATAGTGGCAGTAGTAGCATAGGTTTTAGATATTCCTGAATCTCCACATAAAAACAGAGCAACTAGATAGAAGACACAAAACTCATGGGCAACAAAATAAAATCCATTTACAAGAAAATTAGATGATGAGGTATTCTTATGAGCCTCAAAATATAACCGGTTGGGGAAAGACCACCCACAGCCACAAGAGCTCTGTTATTTGTGTCTGCGTAGGAGAAATAAGAGAGAGGCAATGGACATCTGACAGACCTGAGAACAGAGAACTCAAAATAGCCCAAAGGTATTCACTGGAAAGCATGGGTGGGGCAATTTGAGATCAGCAGCTGAAACTTAATAAGGGGTGAGTGCAAGGGATCCACCTCTGGAAGGTCTAAAAGGAATGCAGCAGTCTAGCTGCTGTGAAATTTCTAGACTGATCTGGTGGGGCTCCCTTCCAAGATAAGATCTCATGAAGAAGAGAAACTGTGGGGAGTATTGAGCTCAAAATTGAGCAGAATGAAGACAATACAGATGAAGAAGGAAGAGGAATATCCAAATGAAAGCATATCAGAGTCAGGAAATCTCCTTGGAAAGCAAGCCAGAGTATTTTTTAACACCATATTAATACAATATAGCAAAGGAACCATGTGAAGTTAGAGAAGCTATCTGAACCAAATGTCTTTTTAAAATCACATAAAAACTAAATTCACACCCACAAAAATCTACAGCAGGAAAATGTCAAGGCCAAATCCAACACAACATTATTAACCTAAGAAAGAGAATAAGGGGAATATCTGCAGACAATGAAAGCATGCCAAAAAGATATGATTGAAAATAGATTGAGACCCTAATGTACTATTTCAGGTGCATTCAAAGACATTGAAGAAGTCATATAAGACATAGAAAAGCAACGTAAATCAAATTAGGAAGCTCAGAAATGAGACAATTCAAGAAAAAATTAGAAATAAACATCTAAAAATGAAGGCTGATCTAGAAGGAACTCAACAACAAATGAATACAACATAATTCTTTAACATAAATAAAAGGTAGGAAGAAAATTTTTTTAATGGAATAAAAAAAGATTTTTAAAAAGTTTTGAAAGAAAACAACAAATATTGAAAATAGGCAAAGAAGATCAATTTATCAATAATAAGAGTTCCTGAAAAAGAAAAGCAAGGAAAGAAAACAAGTATAAAACAAACAAAATCCTCTAATTTAAGAAAACTGAAAATTTGAAACTACGTATGGAAAGAACACACTGTGTACTTGAGTATATCATAATAAGTTCAGCAGAGTTGTTGGATGAAAGGTCTATGTGTAAACACCATTTTATGTAACATTTAAACAAATTTTTTAGATCATTTAAAACAGCATAAAAAATATAAAATCCTATTTGTGACGGCTTTCTAGTGTATCAACTTGACTAGGCCAAACTACATTTCCTAGAATTCTCTTTCTTGTATGTTTTCTGACCACAAAGGAGATTCTTTCTAGATTTGGAAAGCTAAGGGAAGTTCCAGCCATCTTATAGCACACACATTGTTGCGAACCTGCTGATCCACCTACTGGGGTGAAGCAGAGCTGGACATGCAATTGCTCTACCTTCCCCTGGACCCTCCATTAACTTGTCAGGCCCCTGGGCCAGGTGTGTGTGATTAGCTCCACGACAAAGGGCCACAGCTTCTGCAGGATATTCTCATTACCTAGATCAGAGGCAACAATAACTGACATGGGTTTCAGTCTCTTCACAGGGGTGTGAGCATGCTCTAATCTCTTGATTTTCCCTCCTGACTGCCTGCCTTGTAGACTTCAAGCTCTAGCATCAGATGTGGAGACAACAGCCTTACAGAGACTGCTTAAACAGCTCCCAAAATTGCATAACTCAACTGCCTGTGACACATCCATATATCTCTTTTTGAATCCTGGCTAATACAGTAGGAAAAGATATGCATTATCTCTATATAGAAAATCATAAAATATTTTGAGAGGAATTAAATTCTATATTTATTGATCAGAAGACTTAATATTGTAAAAATATCATTTCTCCCCAGATTGATATATAGGTTCGATGCAATAGAAATTCCAACAACTTGCATATGTGTGTGTGAAACTTGACAAGCTAAATCTCAAATTTATATGGAAATTCAAAGGGCTAAAAATAGGCTGGAAAGAAAAGGACAAGCTGGGCGCGGTGGCTCACGCCTGTAATCCCAGCATTTTGGAGGCCAAGGCGGGCAGATCACATGAGGTCGGGAGTTCGAGACCAGCCTGGCCAACATGGCGAAACACCCTCTCTACTAAAAATACAAAAATTTGCCGGGCATGGTGGGGGGCGCTTGTAATCCTAGCTACTTTGGAGGCTGAGGCAGGAGAATCACTTGAACCCAGGAGGCAGAGGTTGCAGTAAGCCGAGATGGCACCATTGCACTCCAGCGTGGATGATAAGAGTGAAACTCTGCCTAAAAAAAAAAAAAAAAAAAAGGACAAAGTGAGAGGATTTCTTCTTCTGGATATCAATATTTACTATAAAGCTAGTAATTAAAACCTGCTAAATATGGTATTGGAGCAAGGAGAGACAAATAGATCAATAGAACAGAATAGAGAGAATCCAGAAAGAGTCAAGGATATGTAGATGCTTTTCAATAAATGGTGCAGGGTCAGTTGGCTATCCACATGGAGAAAAAAGTGCAACCTGAATCCACCTCAACAAAATTACTTCCAGGTGAACTACGGAAATGGAAAACAAAAAAACTTCAGGAAAGTCATAGAAGAGAGTATCTTTATGAACTAGGGACATGAAAACATGTTAAACAGAACACAACAAGTATTATTCATAAGGGAAAATATTGTTAAATTGCTCTACATTCGTTCAGGACCAGCCTGGGCAACATGGCAAAATGCCGTCTCTGCTAAAAATACAAAAATACAGCCAGGCATGGTGGTGCATGCCTGTGGTCCCAGCTACTCTAGAGGCTGAGGTGGGAGGATCACTGGAGCCTGGGAGGCAGAGGTCACAGTGAGGGGAGATCACGCCATTGCACTCCAGCCTGGGTGACAGAGGAAGACCCTGTCTAAATTGAAAAAAAAAAAAGCTCTACATTAGAAATTGAGAACGTCTGTTCATTAAGGACATCACTAAGGAAAAAGGCAAGCCATAGACTGGGACAATGTATTCACAATGCATATATCATCAAAGAATCTTTATTCAGAATAAAAAAGTGGGAATCTATATGAAAACATAGAAAATCCACTTTTTTAAAAATGTGCAGTCTTATGTTTATCACAGCACTGTTCACAGTAGTAAAGTCATAGAATCCATCTAAGTGTCCAAAAACAGATGATTGGATTAAAATGTGGTATATTTTTGTCATGGAATACTATACAACTATAAAAATAAATGAAATTATGTCTTTTGCAGCAATGTGGATGGAACTGGAAGCCATTATGCTTACTGAAATGACTCAGAAACAGAAAATCAAAAACCACATGTTCTGACTGATAAGTGGGAGCTAAACAGTGGGTATACACGGACATACAAGGGGCATAATAGACACTGGAGACTCCAAATGGTGGGAGGATGGGAGTGGGTGAGGGATGAAATACCACCTTTCAAGTACAGTTCAGGTGATTGGTACACTTAAAGCCCAGATTTCACCACTGTGTAATATATCCATGTAACAGAACTGCATTTGTATCCCTAAATCCATAAAAATAAAAAAATTTAATTTCAAAAAATAAAAAATGTGCAAAAGATATGAACAGGTACATCACAAAAGAACATATCCAGATAGCCAATAAACAAATGAAAAAGGGCTTAACTTCATTAGTCATCAGAGAAATGCAAATTAAAGCCACAGTGTGATAATACTACATACTCACTTGAATGTCTGCAATTAAAAAAAAAAAAGACTGACAAAACCAAGTGTTGAGAAGGATGTAGAACAACTGGAATTCTCATGCATAGTGTGGAAGTGTGCATTGATACAATCACTTTTGAAAACTGTTTAGCAGTATCTACTAAACTTGAACATATTCATACCCTGTGTCCTAGCAATTCCAGCAAAATTGCATACATATATTCACCAAAATAGGCCCAAATTGTAAACTGTTTGAATGTCCATCAACAGTTATAATATCTATTTATAATGTCTAATATATCACAGTATACTCCATGCCACAATATAGATGGCTCTCACAAAAATAATAAATAGTGTTGAGCAAAGGAAGCCAGAAAAAGATTATACCCTATGTTACTCTTTTTACATGATGCACAAAAACAGGCAGAGCTAATCTAAGATGTTAGAAGTCAGATTGGGCGGGTGGAGAAAAGGGAGAATAGAGCAAGAAGAAGACTTCTGAAGCAGTAATAATATATGTTTTTTGACTTGCATGCTGGTTGCCCAGGTGTGTCAGTTTTTGAAAATTCAGTGAATTATACATTTATATATATGCATTTTTGTTTATGCATATTTTTCTTCAGCCAAAGTTTAAAAAATAATCTTTGGGCTTCCTGAAAAGAAAAAAAGGAAACATTTAAAGGATACATGTCAATTTTTTAGCAGAGACAAAATTTTTAAATACTATTTTCTGAAAAAAAATTCTCCCTCACAGCTTTATATTTATTATTAATATTGAAGGATATAATGAATAGTTTCACTGTAAATGCAGAAGTAAATTTTATAAGACTTGTTTATGGCACCATTAGGAATAGTTTTTAAAAATCAGAACTTGTGTTTATCAAAAGACACCATTAAATGACACCAAAAGCACAAGTAACAAAAATGTGTTTAATATCATCAAAATTAAAAATTTCTGGCCAGGCACCGTGGCTCACGCCTGTAATCCCAGTACTTTGGGAGGCCGAGGCAGGCAGATCACGAGGTCAGGAGTTTGAGACCAGCCTGACCAACACGGTGAAACCCCGTCTCTACTAAAAATACAACAAATTAGCCAGGCATTGTGCGCACCTGTAATCCCAGCTACTTGGGAGGCTGAGGCAAGAGAATCGCTCGAACCCAGGAGGTGGAGGTTGTAGTGAGCGAGATCTTGCCACTGCACTCCAGCCTGGGTGACAGAGCGAGACTCCACCTCAAAAAAAAAAAAAAAAAAAAATTCTATGCTTCAGATAACACCATTAAGAAAGTAAAAAGAACCTACAGAATGAAGAAAATGTTTTCAAATTATATAATAGACCTGATAAGGGACTCACATCTAGATATATAAAGAATGCTTACAACTCAATAATACAAAGACAAATAAAACAATTTTTAAGTGGGCAAAGAATCTGAATAGAAGTATCTCAAAAAAGACATGTGAGTGGCCAATAGGCACATCATTACCCCTAAGGGAAATCAAAATCACAATGAGTTACCACTTTGCATCCCCTAAGATGGCTATAATATAAAAATTAACAAGTGTTTGTGAGGCTGTGGAGAGATTAGAACCCTCATCCACTCCTCCTAGGGATGTAAAATAGTGCCTGAGCTAGGGAAATAGTTCGGCAATTTCCCAAAATGTTAAACATAGGGTTACCATATGACTCAGTGATTAAGCTCCTAGGTATATACTCAAGAAAATCAAAACATATGTCCACGTAAAAACTTGTACATGAATGTTGATAGCAGCATTATTTATAATATCCCTAAAAGGAAACAACCCAAACATGTATCAACTATTGAATGGATAAGTGAAATGTGTTATATCCATACAGTGAAATATTATTCAGCAATTAAAGTGACACACTGACTCATGCTAGGACATGGATGAAACTTGAAAACATGATGTTAGGTGAAAGAAGCTAGTCGCAAAAGATCACATTTGATTCCATTTATATGAAATGACCAAAATAGATAAATCTATAGGGACAGAAAGGAGATTCGTGGTTATATGTGGCTGGGGAAATGCAAATTAAAACTACTAGGAGATACATACCAATGGTATGTATGCTTATCTTTAAATTATCTTTAAATTTTTTGAGATAATAAGATAAAGATGTGAAACTATGAAACTCTCATTTACTCACTGGGAGGGTATAAATTGGTACAACCATATTAGAAAAGAAATTGGCGTATCTTTTAAGATTAACAACACATATACCTTGAGAGCCAGCAAATCCATTTCTAAATTCTACTCAGTAGAACTATGTGCATATTTATATCAATAGGTGTATAGAAATATTCATAGTAGCATTATTGTAATCACCCAAATGTTCATCAGAAGTAGAAGGAATAAATAAATTGTGGTATATTCCTGCAATGGGATATTATATAGCAGCTACAGTTACACCCAGCAACATGTATAAATCTCACAAACAACATCAAATAAAAAAGCCAACCACAAAGTAGCATCCACTATGATTCCCATTTATAAAGTTAAAAAACAGGCATAACTCAACTATAGTATTAAAAGTCAATATAGTAGTTCACCTTAAGGGAGAAGGGAAAGAGTAAAAAGTATAATATGAGGTAGAATTTTGAGCTATTGTAATGTTCTCTTTCTTGACTTGGGTTATAGTTTTCTATATGATGTTTTCTTTGTTACAATTTACTGAGCTATACATTTTTAATTTGTACACTTAAAAATATATTTTCTGGCCAGGCGTGGTGGCTCGTGCCTGTAATCCCAGCACTTTGGGAGCCTGAGGCAGGCAGATCAGGAGATTGAGACCATCCTGGCTAACACAGCGAAACCCTGTCTCTACTAAAAATACAAAACAAAAATTAGCCAGGCGTGGTGGCGGGCACCTGTAGTCCCAGCTACTCAGGAGGCTGAGGCAGGAGAATGGCGTGAACCCAGGAGGCGGAGCTTGCAGTGAGCCGAGATTGCACCACTGCACTTCAGCCTGGGTGACAGAGCAAGACTCTTTCAAAAAAAAAAAAAAATATATATATATATATATATATATATATATGTGTGTGTGTGTGTATATATGTGTGTGTGTGTGTGTGTGTGTGTATTCTGGCCCAAGATTATAGTTTTTTTTAAGGCAGTCTGTCAGGGGTCTACAATTGTATGAGTTATAAATAAGGAGTGACAATATCTTCAGTGAACTCTTGAACATGAAAACCAAGGGTCGACTGCAAATACCTTCTTTACATACAACCAGAATGAATGTGTTCCCCCCAAATTCATATGTTGAAGCTCTAACTCCCAGTGTGTCTGTATTTGGAGATAGGGTCTTTGGGGAAGTAATTAAAGTTAAATTAGGTCATACAACCTACAGAATTGGAGAAAATATTTGCAAACTGTGCATCTGACAATGGTCTAATATCCAGCATCTATAAGGAACTTAAATTTACAAGAAAAAACTAACAACCCTATGAAAAAGTGGGCAGAGTTAATTTTTTCATCAGCAATGGAAAAAAATTAAAAAGTCTGAAAGCAGGCAAAGAACATGAACAGACACTTTTCAAAAGAAGACATACATGCAGCCAACAGGCATATGAAAAAAAGCTTAGTATCACTGATCATTAGAGAAATGCAAATCAAAACCACAATGAGATACCATCTCACACCAATTGGAATGGCTACTATTAAAAAGTAAAAAAATAACATGCTGGCAAGATTGCAGAGAAAAATGAACACTTATACACTGTTGGTAGGAGTGTAAATTAGTTCAACATTGTGGAAAGCAGTGTGGCGACTCCTCAAAGAGCTAAAAACAGAACTACCATTCACCAGCAATTCCATTTGTGGTTGTATACCCAAAGGAGTATAAATCATTCTACCATAAAGACACAGGCACATGAATGTTCATTGCAGCACTATTCACAATAGTAAAGGCATGGAATCAACCTAAATGCCCATCAATGGCAGATTGGATAAAGAAAATGTGGTACATATATACCATGGAATACTATGCAGCCATAAAAAAGAATGAGATGATGTCTTTTGTTTGAACATGGATGGAGCTAGAGGCCATTATCCTTAGCAAACCAACACAGGAACAGAAAACCAAATACTGCATGTTCTCACTTATAAGTAGGAACTAAATGATGAGAACACATGGACACAAAGAGAGGAAAAACACACACTACACACTACCTGAGGGTGGAAGATGGGAGGAGGGAGATAATTAGAAAAAATAACTGTTAAGTCCTAGGCTTAGAACCTGGGTGACAAAGTATTCTGAACAACAAACCCCCCGACACGAGTTTACCTGTATAACAAACCTGCACATGTACCCATGAACTTCAAATAAAAGTTTGGGTGTTTTTTAAGGCAGAAGTCAGCCCCTACCTTGAAAGAACTTTCTACATAGATGGCTACAGTGTTACCGAGCGTTTTTTTTTGGTCTATCCTGAATGTCATGGGAAAACTTTTAAACTGCTCTGGATCAAGATTAGTGCCTGTGGTATTTCATTTCTCCTACTCAACTGTTGCAGTTACATGATCTTAGAAATTATTTTTGGCATATTGATGACTGTTATCATTCAAGTTACATCAAGAGAGACTTCTTTCTATGAGGAGCTATTAAGGCCCTCTTTTGGACACATACACAACTTCAATTTACATCTAAGACAACTTATTTTAAAGAAATTGCTTATTTGTTTGCTTTAGTCCTTAGATTATATGATCATTTGGGCAGGGACTATTCTTTGAATATTTCCTGGCACATTTTTGTCTCTCAATAAAGAGGAAGGTGAAGGAAGAAAGAAAGGAAAGGAGGAAGGCAGGGAGGAAGGCATTCTTGTTTTCTATATCCTAAACCTATAATTTTGTCAAAAAAGAATATTAAATTTGCCTAAAATGTTAACAAAAAATAGGTCGTAATGATGGGGCCCTAATTCAATAGGGCTGGTGTCCCTATAAGAGGAAGAGGCATTGAAGTTTGCTCTCCCTGCATGCACAAAGAGACTATGTGAGGACACAGCAAAAGGACAGCTGTCTACAAACCAGGAAGAGGCCTCGCCAGAAATCAGCCCTTGAAAAAACCTGGATCTTGGACTTTTTGCCTCCACAACTGTGAGAAAATAAATTTCTGTTGTTTAAGCCACCCAGCCTGTGGTGTTTTGTTATGGCAGCCCGAGCAGACTGATATACCAGACATTCCCTGTATCCAACTGTTTCACCATAATAGCCTTTCTTATTTTGATCAAATTACTGCATCAGGATTTGATCTTAAATTTCATGTTTCCTTTGCTTTTGTAAATGTAGCTGAGCATCCAAATTTCACTCAGTTTGGATGCTAACAAGATTAGACAGTTATCTGACAGTAATCAGTGCCTGATCCTATTCTGTGTCTTCTTCCATCACCATCCCACTAAAGAGCTTGCATTTTTTGTTTCTTTTAGCCAGATAGTAAACATTTTTCAGGCATTTTGAATTTTGCCATTGTAAATGGTGAAAGATTCTCTCTCTCTCTCTCTCTCTCTCTCTCTCTCTCTCTCTCTGTCTCTCTCTGTGTGTGTGTGTGTGTGTGTGTGTATTAGGAGGGGGTGGTGATCGGGATGCTAATCTATGCACAGTGACCTTTGTTTCTATCTGGCTGAGCAGATGTAGGAATTAATCATTGTCACTCCTGGATGGTGCTGCTGCAGCTGTCCCCCACTGCCTTTCTGCCCCTGATAGATTTATTAGTGTGTTTTGTTTGCTGAAAAGCATGCCTCAGCACAGAAGAACTGGCAAATTAGAGAAGCTTATCTGTGAGTATAATTTTTTGGAAACATGGTTTTTTCTACACATCTGTACCTATATACTCTGAGCTCTTTAAAAAAAAAGGAGGAGGAAGAGAGCAAAGAAAGAAAAGGAAAACAACAGGTAATATTGTTTCTGTAACATCAGAACGATTATTTCCCAGCTGAGAATGTTCATACTGGAACAGTGTCATGGCCATCCACCTTAGGATTGCAGAGAACCAATTGTTTTCTAACTTCTGTATTTCTTTTTGCAACTGCCCACCCCCTCCCCCACTTAACTGCCAACTATCAGCCAGAATTTTGGCATACTTTGGCTCTAGGCACAAGAAAATAAGTGGTCTGGGTTACTTAGTGCTAAATTTATTTTATAGTAGGCGTCACTACAACCTTGAGACTGTAACTAACACTTTCTAGGCTCCAAGCAACCCCACTACGTAGATATCCCTGCAGCCTCATCAAATCCAACCCATGGGGATATTGATACCGTCCTGGATGGAAATCAGAGTAGCCACACCCCTTTCAATGTTGGAAATCTGCCAAACAATTCAGTATAAATTTCCTGGGCCTGGGCTGTGTATTTTCATTCCACCCCACCCCCAAATCAGTCAGCATGCCCTGGGGCAGAGACTAAAGAGCCGCCAGTGCCTATTCAGAGTTGGCTTATTCCTTTCTGATGGCCCATGCCCTCCCCGAAATCCAAGACCTTGGCCTTAGATATCTTGGCTAGCCTGGGCCTTTCTGGTACCACCCTTCACTCTCTAGGAGCTCTGAGAATTTTCTGCATTTCCCGACGCTGCTTGATAGAGTGACTCACAGCTTACTCTTTCATTGACTCTTTCTGTATTTCTCTTCTTCAGAATTTCTCTTCTGCTGCTGCTTTTAGACATCCTTGCATGTTCAGTCCCTAAATCACCACTGCTTGTTATTACTTTCATGTTCCCAACATCTGGCATATGGGTCTTAATCCCATGGGTCCACCCAGACTCATGAATTTAAACTCTTCTGGTCTAAACTCTTCCACCACCACTTGAGCCTCAATTCTGTGAACACTTTTGTCTCTAAAAGCCACATACCTTAGTGTAAGAAGGCAGATTAATCCTCTGAATGTCAACTTAACAGTTAGGCCTATCTCCCAAGAAAGAGAAATGAAAACTCCTAATTAGTAATGACTCATTTTGATCAAATAATCAATTTTTGGACCATTTTCTTAAAACTATATTTTATTGCCTGTAACTATTTCCTGGAGGATAATAATCATCCTTAAATTACTATGTGTTTTGTGAAGTTGGTGCTTTACTTTTCGTGTCCTAAATATGCATATCTGAATCTTTAAATTGTAGCTTCTCTTTCAAGTGTTCTAGGATTTCATTTGCCATGGTTGGGATCTCTTTGTGATTTGATGGGTTTCAATCACATCCTCACTAGCCTTCTTTCCAAGCCACAGAACGGTCTGTCTTCATTCAGTAGAGACCCTGCCATTCTAGTTTTCTCGCTGGAATTTGTTTTCCCATATCCTTCTTGAGCAAAGGTGACTAAAGCCAAATGTTTCATTCTGGCACTTTGTGAGACGTGGGCTTTAAGCTCTCAAAAGAAGAGAAAATCTCATAGTTTTGTATGAGATATACAATGAACAATAGTAAAATAGAAATGTTATTGGCAAGAGGAGTTTTTCTCCAATATCCATGAGTAAGAATTCCTTGGACACATAAGACAACAAGAGGAATATACTTACTCTGTTTTCCTTTTGAGATATTCTTTACATACCATGAAGTTTTCCTTTCTAAAGTTTGCAATTTAATAGTTTTTAGTATATTCACAAGCTTGGGTAACCACCATCACTATCTAATTCCAGAACATTTTTATCACCTGCAAACAAAACCTTGTACCTGTTAGCAGTCTCTCCTCATTTCTCTCTTCCTCCCACACCTGGAAACCACTAGTCTACTTTCTATCTCTATAGATTTGCCTATTCTGGACATTTCATATAAATGGAATTATTGAACATGGGGCCCTTTGTGTCTGGCTTTTCTCATTTAGCATAATCTTAGCATAATATTTATAAGGTTTCCCTGTGTTGTAGCATAAAGCGTTACTTCATTCCTTTTCATGGCTGAACATCCCATTATATGGATATTCCACATTTTGTTTATCCATTCATCAGCTGATGCTATCTGTTGTTTCCACTTTGAGGCTCTTAAGAATAATATGCTGCTGTGAACATTTGTGTACAAGTTTTTTCACGAACATTTGTTTTTACTTATCTGGGTATATACCTAGGAGTGGAGTTCCTGGGTTATATGGTGACTGTTTAACATAAGTGTAGAACTGTTTTTCAAAGTGACTATACCATTTCACAATCCCACCAACAATGTATGAGGGTTCCAGTTTCCCTACATCATCACTAACACTTGTTTTATTATCTGCCTTTTTAATTCTAGCCATCCTAGTGGGTATCTCATTGTGGTTTTGAGTCGTATTTCCCTTATGACCAATGATGCTGAGTGTCTTTTTATGTACTTATTATCCATTTGCTTATCTTCCCTGGAGAACTGTCTATTCAAATCCTTTGACATTTAAAAAAATTAGATTGTCTTGGGGCTGGGTGCGGTGGCTCATGCCTGTAATCCCAGCATTTTGGGAGGCTGAGGCAGGCAGATCACCTGAAGTCAGGAGTTTGAGACCAGCCTGGCCACATGCTGAAACCCCATCTCTACTAAAAATACAAAAATTAGCTGGGTATTGGTGGCACATGCCTGTAATCCCAGCTACTCTGGAGGCTGAGGCAGGAGAATCACTTGAACCCAGGAGACGGAGGTTTCAGTCAGCCGAGATTGTGCCACTGCACTCCAGCCTGGGCGACAGAGTGAGACTCTGTCTCAGAAAAATAATAAATAAATAAATAAATAAATAAATATTGTCTTGGAAATATACTTAAATTAATTGGCCTATAGTCCCAGCTACTCAGGAGGCTGAGGTGGGAGGATTGCCTGAGCCCAGGAGTTTGATGTTTCAGTGAGCTATGATTATGTCACTGCTCTCCAGCCTGGGTGACAGAGTGAGCCCCCATCTCTGAAAAAAAAAAAAGGAAGAAAGAGGAAGAGGAAGAAGAGGAGGAGGGAGCAGGAGGAGGAAGAAGAAGAAGGAAGAGAAGGAGAAGGAGAGAAGGAGGAAGAGAAAGAAGAAGGAGGAGGAGGAAAAAGAGGAGGAGGAGAAGGAGAAGAAGAAATGCTCTTAAATCAATAGTTCTCAAACTTGGTTCACATTAAAGTTTCCTAAAATCCTGATGCTCAGGCTTTACCCTAGGCCAGTTAAATGATAATATCTTGGGGTAGGACCCAGGCAACAGTTTTAGAAACAAATCTCCAGTTGATTCTAATGTTTGAGAGCCATTGCTATAGACTACATGACTAAGCTGATGATACCAATATAAAAATGTTAAAGATTTGATAATTTAGAAATTATGCCAGGTATTAAAAATGGGAGACTTAACTCAAATGTGAATTGTAAAATGCCTAATCAGGTCAAAAGATAGAGTTGAGATTTGTAATAAAGATTGATGAACTTTCCTATAATAGGAAGTTTCAAACCACCTATAGCTAGAGAAAATGTCTGGCTGTGGTTCTTGCCTAGTGAGCAGGAATTGGTTTTATGAGGTAACCATGGGAGAGCCAATAAATGTGAGTGATCATGACAATTAAATCTTTAAGCCCAGATAATTTATGTCAATTATTCAATGTTCATTAAGGAAAATGAAAAAAAATGAGTATTAGCTAGTAGAAAATGGAAAGGGAGGCTTTTGAAAGGCATAAAAAGATTGGAGGCTATTTTAAGGGACTTTATTGGAAGCATAGAAAAAGAGTATCTGAGAATTTTTAAAAATCCAATCACATAAAAACGTGACAGTCAGAGTGGTTATTGTGGAGGGAAAATGACATCTCTCAAAGAATGTAAAAAGCTCCCCAAGGGAGAGCAGGGAGCCCACAGAGTGTATTAGGTTAAGTGCAAAATAGGAAAAAAGACTTTAAGAAACACTTTTGAAGAGAGTCCAAAACACATAAAGGGATTATTTAAAATCTATTAAAAGGAAGAAGCTAGAATAACAGTGGGATCTTTTGCTGATAATAAAGGGGCATAGGGAGTGCTGAGGCACCAAAAGACAATAGACAAACTAATTATATGCGTCTGAATGTATTGAGAAAGATACCAGAGTGATAGCACATTCAAATTGCCTACTACGAATGGATCAGTAGTAGTTAATTAAATAGTTTTCTGTGTTTTGTATATTTCAAGTCAGGTAGGCAGAATAAATACTGATTAATCACTGGAAACTCTTGGTGTTTATCTTGAGATTTCTGAAGGCCTCCAGAAGAAACTTTTCTTGTCTTGCCTCTCCCTAAAGCCACTGCCCTTGTCCTCCCTCTCCTATTACCACCAAGGCTCCTAAGTGTATAGTCTACCCTAGTCACCTCACTTTCTCATCTCCAATTCATTCTTCAACCCATTCTTCTAACTCCATTGAAAGGTCATTAAATCTGACTCATTGCCAAAGTCATTAAATCAACAGATCTCTTTTTAGACTAAATTCTTTCTAGCCTTTAGATATATAACACCATTAACTGTTTCTTCTGTTCTTCCTTTCTGAAACCTCTTTTCTTAACATTTATTATATGTGAATGTCCTGGTTTTACCTGTCTACTTCTTACTAGCTACCTTCACTGGCTCCAGAATTACTTAACGTATTTCTCTTTTTTGTTTTTTTTTTTAAGGCTAGTCAAGTGAAGCAGTGGGAATGGAGAAGGAACACAGAAATCTGTAACTGGTTGTGATCAATTAATTGTAGACACTACTGACTTCAGACAAGCCTTACCTATTTAATTTTGGTAACACTCTGGGTTCCAGTCTCGATTCACTTCTTACACTATATCCTTCACCTTGTTTTAACCTCTCCTGTGACATATCCTAGTGCTGCCTCTCTTCCCATTTTCTAACTTCATGGTTGATATAGTCATATAGATGTTTCACAGTTTATTCTGATCCAGTAACCAAAACCAGATTAATATCTTACCAGCAAACTTGCTCTTCCTTTGTGTAATTCCTGTCGTGGTTAATAGCACTACCATCCACCCGTTCTCATTCTGGATTCCTTTGTCTCCCTACACATCCGGCTAGTTACCAGGTTTTAGATATTTAACCTCTGAAATGTCTTTCAAATCTTTCTATTGTCCATCTCCATTGCCCAACCATAGTCTTCATTTGTTTTTCATCTGGACTATTGCAATAGTCCCCTAACTCATCTTGCCGACATTTTCAGCTACTGATCTCTTGCCAGCATTTTTTTTTCCCCAAACACAATCTAGTTTTAAAATACAGACTTCTACTGCCTACATAACTCCTTAGGTAAGTATTTAAGGTCTTTTGTAGTCTGGCCCTAACATAAAATATCCACTTTTCCCCTTGAAATTAAGTTGTGCCCTGGTCATACATGAGAATGGCCATTCCTTGAGCACACCATGCACATTCCTCACCATGTCTTTGTTCATGCTCTTCCTTGTTTCACAACTCTTCTCATTTATCACCTGACAAACTCCTATCTATCCTTTAAGACAAATTTCTGTCTCTCAAAATGTGGGCCCTGGGCCAGAGCAGCAGTATCACCTGGGAACTTGTTAGAATACAACTTCTTGGGGCCCCACTTTAGACTCTGTTTAATCCAAAACTTTGTGTGATAAGGACCAGCAATGTGAATTTTAACAAGCTCACCAGGTGATTCTGATGCATTCTAAAATTTAAGAACCACTGTTCTAGGGAACAATTTTTTTATCAATGGCCATAGCACTTTACACATACCTGTATTACTTACTGCATTATTTAATAACCATGTTTACTTATTCACTTATTTATCTGGTCTGCTAAGTTGTGAGTCCCCAGAGTCAAATACAATGGTGCTGTGTTCTGACACCTGCCATAGTGTCTAGCACATAACAAGTGCTTGATAAGAATTCAGCATACTAAAATATACCCCCTTCCCTCCAGGATTCAGTCTAGCTAGAGTAAATAGAGAGGGCTAAGATCAAATGGTGTCCAAGGCATCTACTCTTAAAGGTCGATACACACCACAGAAACCAAAAGCTTACACACTGACAATAACAAATGTCAGCAAAGTAATAACCAACGGGTACTAGGCTTAATACCTGGGTGATAAAATAATCTGTACAGCAAACTCCAATGATACTAATTTACCTATGTAACAAATATACACTTGTACCCCTGAGCTTAAAATAAAAGTTTTTAAAAAAATAAATAAAGCAAATGTCAGCAAGGATGCAGAGAAGCTGAATCTCTCATACATTGCTGATGTACCTACTCTGGAAAACACTTAGAAGTTTCTTATAAAATTATTCCCTCACTGTGCGATTCAGCAGTTTCACTCCTGTGTATTTACCCTAGAGAAGTAACTATGTATGTTCACACAAAAAGCTGTATGCAAATGTTTTTAGCAGCTTTGTTTGTAATAGTCAAAAACTGGAAACATTAACAATCAAAAAAGAAATCAAGAAAACAATTCCATTTGTAATCGCATCAAAAAATGAAAACTTGGGAAAAAATTTTACCTAAAAGATGAAAGACCTATACACTGAAAACTATAAAACACTGATGAAATAAATGAGGAAGGCACAAATCAATGGAAAGATATCCCATATTCATGGATTGAAAAAATTTATATTGTTAAAATAGCCATACTACCAAAGCAATCTACAAATGCAATGCAATCTTACCAAAATTCTGATGGTGTTTTTCACAGAAATATGAAAAAAACTAAAATTCTTATGGAACCAGAAAAGACCCCAAATAGCCAAAACAATCTTCACCAATAAGAACAAAGCTGGAGGTATCACCCTAGCCTATTTAATTTCAAAATCTACTATAAAGCTATAGTAATCAAAACAGCATGATGCTGGCATAAAAACAGACAAACCAATGGAACAGAATAGAGAGCCCAAAAATAAATCCATCCACTTACAGTCAGTTGATTTTTGACAAAAGTACCAAGAAAACACAAAAGAGAAAGGACAGCCTCTTCAATAAATGGTGTTGGGACAACTATGTATCCACATGCAAAAGAATGAAATTACGCCTGTAACCCCAGCACTTTGGAAGGCCAAGGTGGGCCGATCACTTGAGGTCAAGAGTGGAGACCAGCCTGGCCAACATGGTGAAACCCTGTCTCTATTAAAAATACAAAAATTAGCCAGGTATGGTGGCATGCACCTGTAATCCCAGCTACTTGGGAGGCTGAGGCAGGAGAATCACTTGGACCCAGGAGGCAGAGGTTGCAGTGAGCTGAGATCGCACCACTGCACTCCAGCCTGGGCAACAGAGAGAGACCCTGTCTTAAAAAAAAAAAAAAAGAAAGAAATTGGACATTGGACCCTTATACCATATACAAAAAATCCACTCAAAAATGAATTAAAAGCTTAAATGTATGACCTGATACTGTAAAAACTATCAGAAGAAAACACAGGAGAAAAGCTCCTGCCATTGGTCCGGGCAATGATTTTTTGGTTACGGCCCCAAAAGCACAGGCAACAAAACAAAAAATAGACAAATGGGATTAAACTAAAAAGTTTTTGCACAGCAATGGAAACAATAAACAGAGTGAAGAGACAACCTACAGAATGGGAGAAAATATTTGCAAACCATACATCTGGTAAGGGGTAAATATTCAAAGACTATAAGGAACTCAAATCAATAGCAAGAAAACAAATAATCCAATAAAAAGTGGACAAAGGACCTGAATAGACACTTCTCAAAAGAAAACATACAAATGTCCAGCAGGTATATGAAAAAATTCTCACATCACTGATCATCAAGAAATGCAAATTAAAACCATGAGTTATTAGCTCATACCTGTTAGAATGGCTCTTATGAAAAAGAGAGATAGCAAGAGTTGGGGAGGATTTGGAGAAAAGGGAACCCTATACACTATTTGTGAGGATGTAAATTAGTACAACTATTATGGAAAACGGTATGGAGGTTCCTCAAAAAATTAAAAATAGAACTATCATATAATCAAGCAATTCTACTTCTGGGTGTATATCTAAAGGAAATGAAATCAGTGTATGAAAGAGATACCTGCACTCCCATGTTCACTGCAACATTATTCCCAATAGCCAAGATATGGAACCAACCTAAGTGTTCATTTACTAATGAATGGATAAAGAAAATGTGAGATATATATGTACACATACACACACACGATGGAGTACTATTTAGTCTTAAAGAAGGAAATCCTGGCATTTGCAAAAACATGGATGAACCTGGAAGACATTATGCTAAGTGAAATAAGCAAGACATAGAAAAACAAATACTACATGATCTCACTTACATGTGGAATCTAAAAAAGTTGAACTCGTAGAAGCAGAGAGTAGAATGGTAGTTGCCACAGACTAGGGTGGAGGTGGTTGACAGAAATGGAGAGATGTTGGTCAGATCAAAGAGCACAAAGTTCCAGGTAGGACAGATAAGTTGTGGAGAGCTATACAGTATAGTGTCTATAATTAGTAATAACGTGTTGTATACTTGAAGAATTCCAAGAGAGTATGTCTTAAATGTTCTCACCATAAAAAAAGATAAGTATGTGCAGTGATGGATGTTGATTAAATTGATTTAATAATTTTAATTATTTCACAATGTATACAAATATCAAAATACCATGTTGTATACCATAAATATATAATATTTGTCAATTCTGCCTTAATAAAGCTGGGAGAAAAAAACTGGAAACCCAAATATCCTTCAACAGGTGAATGGATAAACTGTGGGACATCCATACAATGGAATACTATCTAGCAATAAACATGGGACAAAGTATTGATACATGCAACAACTTGGATGGAGCTCAAGGGCATATGCTGCGTGACAGATGTCAGTCTCACAAGCTTACACACTGTAAGAGTCCAGTTCTATACAACATTCTTAAAAGACAAATTTATAGTGATGGAGAATGGGTTAGTGGTTCCTAGGAGTTAGGTTGGGGAAGCGTGTCACTATAAAGGATAGCATGAGAGAGTTGTGTTTATAAGTGTGTATGTGTGATGGAACAGTTCACTATCCTGATTATGATGGTGGTTTCGTGTGGTGAATTTCATAGAAATCTATATATGTGATAAATTTCATAGGACTACACACACACACACACACAAAGTGCACATAAAAACTGATGAAATTTAAATAGAGTCTGTAGTTTACATAATAGTATTGCACTAATGTCAATTTCCTGATTTTGATCATGAACTCTGGTTATGTACGATGTTATTGGGGAAAGCTGGGCGAAGGATACACAGGAACTCTCTGTACTGTTTTTGCAACCTCTTGTGAGTCTTAAATAATTTCAAAATGAAAAGCTTTTGAGAAAAATAAAGCACAGGGATTTCTGACAAAAGCTAAATTAGAAAGCACTGCTTGACATAATGCTAAAACAGGACCCAGGAAGTGGAGAGCTCACTGCCTGGTGGAGGTGGGAAAGGGGTAAAGGGAAGTGGAGATTCTTGCCTTGAAGAACATTTGGTAGAACGTGGGCCAGGCCTCTCAAACAGGTCAGTCCTGGCTTGGGGAGGAGCTAATACTAAGGTGGAAAGGGAAATGAAAGCTTCCTTCTCATCAGCTTCCCATATGGGGAAGGGGGCCGGAATCTCTCCTCAATAGGCCTCCATTTTCTCAATAGGGAAAACGGAGAGAAGGGGAAAAGGGTTCCTCTTTAACAATGGTCACAAAAGGTTATGTGTGCAGTGAAAGATTAAATGGCATAAGAACTCAGGCTCTGGAATCAAACCCAGCCTCAAATCCAGTGGCTTGATTGTTCTATTGAACTTTGCTATACCCTGTTTCTCTATTTAAAAACAGGGGTAATGATACTACTTAACTCTGAAAGCTGATTACATTAGATTGTCTATGTAGAGCGCTTAGCAACCACCTAGCACATAGATAATCAGTGTTGGCTACTCTTTTTAATACTATTCTATGCCATTACCAATTTTCTAAGACGTAACAATAATACACTCAGATGATTCTGACCATAATGTAATTTTTGATTAAAGTTTCTTCAGGATCCTTCAATGCTTCCAACTCATAAATTATATCAGCCCTCAGTCCCTATATATGTAAATACAATTTAAATTAAAATAGTTGTTACTTTCTATTACATGTCTTTTATGTGCTTTGCACTTTAAATACACTATTTCTAACCTTTATAGCATGCAGGATAAATACTATTTTCCCCATTTTCAGATGAGGAAACTGCTTCAGAGTGGTTAGGCAAATCTCCAACATCTATAAACAACACCGTAAACCTAGGCAGTCTGATGGCAAAGCCCAAGCTCTTTCCACTACACTGTTACCTCAGTAGTAATCCATAAAATATGCTTAAACACATACATATTGTCTATTAGTTGTTCTTTTTACATCACATTACATGGTCAGACTCTACAACTCCTGCCACAGCCTGGCGCAGACACTTCCAGGCCATTGCTGAAGCCAGTGGAGACACCAGACGATGACAGAAACCAAGAACCCAAAGCTGATTGTAGCAAGAATTCAGTCTGGAGTTCAGTCAGTAGATAAATCCGAGAGGCATCATGGAAATTGTGCCAAGGTCCAAGGTTCAAGCCAGCAGTCAGAATCTAAAGGGGCAGGCAAAACCCAGCAGGAGGCTCTGCAGGCTCTGTGCCCCCCGGGAGATTCATGGCTTCCTCTCTGTCTCCTCTTGTTGACACTGCCGGCTATAAATGGGGGCTTTGTGGATCCTCAGTTGAGGAGGCAGGTGAAAATTCTTGGCCTACCAGCACTACTACAGGACGTTAGAAACTAGGGCAGGAAGACCCTGGGTCTTCATTAATCAGTGTGATGAAAACAGGCCCCAGGCAGTTGGGTCCACTAGTGGGAAGTGAAAGAACACTGAAGGAAACCAGGAGTCAGGACATCTGGATTTGCTGTCCCAACATGGTCCCTATCTGGCGATAAAACAGCATGCAAATTTCTTCATCTAAAAATGAAGGAATCAGGTCAGATCACTGATTTTCAAACTGTGTTCCTCAGAACCCAAGGACTCCAGTCCTGCTGTGGAGAGATAGGTGGGAGCAAGCAAGGCCTTCCTGTACAGCACGCTTCCTTTCATCTCTTCCAAGTACTGAACCTTCTAATTCTAATGATTTATGCAGTGTAACAGGCATTTAATAAGTTTCTACTAGGCTCGGGGCCTTGTAGAAGGTGCTGATGGGGACAAAGCTGAGTAAAACCCAGTCCTAACATCATGAATTCCTAGATTCTGGCTTAATGGGGAACCATTCCAGCAGCTGTCACTGTTCAGGATTCCTCTCAGATTCCAAGATACACCAAGGCCCAGAGTTCTGCCACAGAATTGAAGATAAGAAAGAGAGGAAAGAGGCCGAGTGCAGTGGCTCATGCCTGTAATCTCACCACTTTCGGAGGCCGAGGCAGGCGGATCACCTGGGGTCAGGAGTTTGAGACCAGCCTGACCGACATGGAGAAACCCTATCTCTACTAAAAATACAAAATAAATTGGGCATAGTGGTGCACACCTGTAATCTCAGCTACTCGGGAGACTGAGGCAGGAGAATCGCTTGAACCCGGGAGGTGGAGGTTGCGGCGAGCCGAGATCGCGCCACTGCACTCCAGCCTGGGCAACAAGAGCGAAACTCCGTCTCAAAAAAAAAAAAAAAAAAAAAAAAAAAGAGGAAAGAGGAATCTTCCCCAGTATGGCAGGCAATCTTTCCTGCCTCAAAGAGATCAATTTACATGTCACCTGGAAGCCCATAATACTCTACTTTAGCAGTGACTCCTTGTGATTGGATGTTTCCTATGGCCAATTGTGCTTGTGCTTCATGCCCTACTTAAAATCAGGACATCTGCTCTGCCCTTTTGGAAGAGCTACAAGTCTCCTGCCAGGAATTGCTCAAGGCCTTTTCCTGCAGCTAAACGGAGAAAGGAAGTTGAAACCATTGCCTCATAAATTACAACACATGCCAGGGTTGTAACCTAGAGTCTGAGGTTCTAGGCGAAAAGAGGATTTTGTGTGTGTGTCTAGTGTTTTCCCCACTGCATTTAAAAGCTCATCTAAAATATATTATAATTGCATGAGATATGGCAAAAATACATTCAGAAACTAATTTTTTGAAGATAAACAAACAAAGCAGAATGTGCCCATAATATTCCTAAGTAAAGCCACACAAACTTCCTTTCCAGTAAGGGTATCCTTTGGGGCTTTTTCCCCCTCCTCGTCACCAACTTATCTTGAATTTATCACTATGCTTTTTCACTACTGTTCCTAAACTTCAGCCATTATATAATGAGATAGTGGGCATTTAGTCTTATATCCAAATTTCCATATTTCAGCTTTTAAAATAGTTGCAAGGATGCTTTTAAAGTTGATCCTGGCCAGGAGAGGTGGCTCACTCCTGTAATCCCAACTCTTTGGGAGGCCAAGATGGGAGGATTGCTTGAGTCCAGGAGTTTGAGACCAGCCTGGGTAACAATGAGACCTTGTCTCTGCAAAAAAATAAAAATTAACTGGGTGTGATGGCATGCACTTGTAGTGCCAGCTACTTGGGAAGCTGAGGTGGGAGGATCGCTTGAGCCCAGTAGATAAATGTTGCAGTAAGCCAAGATCATGCCAGTACTCTCCAGCCTAGATGAGAGAGTGAAACTCTGTCTCAAAAATTAAATTAAATTAAATTAAAAAGTTGATCCTAGCAAACTAACACCGGAACAGAAAACCCAACACCGCATGTTCTCACTCATAAGTGGGAGTTGAACAATGAGAACACATGGTCACAGAGAGGGGAACATCGCACACCGAGGCCTGTTGGGGGTTGGGGGGCAAGGGGAGGGAGAGCATTAGGACAAATACTTAATGCATGTGGGGCTTAAAACCTAGATGATGGGTTGATAGGTGCAGCAAACCGCCATGGCACATGTATACCTATGTAACAAACCTGCACATTCTGCCTATGTATCCCAGAACTTAAAGTAAAATTAAAAAAGAAAGAAAAAATAAGTTGATCCTTAGGCCTGTTTATAGTCCAAGGGAGCTGTGAATGCTGAAATTTGTACACTGTCAATTTATATGTATATTCACATATTAATATGTATAGTACACATAGATTCAGGAATGTAGATTTTTGTCAAATGGCCTAGTGGATACTGGTAACTTCTAATATTAAATTAAAATTTTATTCTATTTTAAAGAAAAAGAACAAATAAGAAAATCGTATTTGCAATGAAAAGGTCAGAAACCAAGGATGTGGTGTCCTAATATGCTGATAGCAGAGATTATATCTCCTTTGCCTTCCTATCACTGGTTCTTAATACCTTGGCAAGTTAGTATTTAGGAATTGTTGAATTAATGTTTGACACATGAAGATCATTAAAGCAATAACTCATAAAGCATGGGGAAAACAAGGTAATTTGCTAAAGGGGAATTTGGGGGCACGATATTTAGCAAGTCTTCTTTCACACTTATAGCTAAATATTTTGTTTATTTGATTATTTGATTGATTTGGGTGTAAATTCTATTGCACCTCTGGTAAACCAAGTCAGCCTGCCCTTCCTGGTTAAGAAAGAGAGACAGAAATGCAAAGTGTAACCAGCTTATTAATAAGCCAAGGATAGAGAAAAGAAATTTGTCTCTGGGCTGGGAGCAGTGGCTCATGCCTGTAATCCTAGCACTTTGTGAGGCCGAGGCAGGCGGGTCACTTGAGCCCAGGAGTTTGAGATCAGCCTGGCCAACATGGTGAAACCCTATCTCTACTAAAATTACAAATATTAGGCAGGGATGGTGGCACGTGCCTGTAATCCCAGCTACTTGGGGTGGCTGAGACACGAGAATCGCTTGAACCCGGGAGGTGGAGGTTGCAGTGAGCTGAGATCGCCTCTCCAGCCTGGCTGCTCTCTAGCCTGGGCAACAGAGTGAGACTTTGTCTAAAAAAGAAAAAAGAAAAAAAACAACTGTCTCTGGCATAACTTGAGAAGGCAGAAGCTAGAAGAGACCTTTGGTTTCATCAGGTCCAAGCACTGCTAACCATTCAGCTATTCTGTGGGCAGAATGTCTTTGTTCTTACAGGTGCAACTTCAGCAGCTGTGGGCCTGAACTGACAGTGCGGGGTAAGGAGCTCACTCTCTCCATGTGAAACAAAGCAGGACTACAGGAAAGCAGGCTGATTTGGAAAGGCCAGGCCCACCCAGGACAAGAGGCAGTGCTGAGTGTTTGGCTCATGACAAAACATAATTTACAAATTTACTGGCTTCAAGGATGTAAAAAGTTATAATTTATTGGCTTCAAGGGTGTAAAAAGGCCTGCTTCCTAGCCTAGCTGCAAGCAGCAACTCAGTCCATGATCAGCAGATTTTCTGAAGCCTGGGGGTGGGTTGCATGTTGTTAACCTCTGATGCAGATGTCTGCTGAGAGTCTGTAATCTGTGTGGTCGTGAAGATGAGATTTCATCCATCAATTGCTTGACAAGGGCTATCATCGTATCTCTGGGCCTGCATGGCTCTCAACACATGACGTAAGAAACATATTGGACAAAAGCATTTCCTGGGAGAATTCTCCAGCAAGAATTCAGCCATTGGCAAAGAATCTTTCAAGTGGCCCTATCTCACTGGAGACAAGTAAACATATACGCAGTGCATATGTGAATATACACTCCTTCAAGGTGCTGCACTTTCCTAGAAACAAAAAGAATGAGAGGAAAAAGCTTTACAGGCATCCTGTTAGGATGCTTTCTCTCGTTTATTTTTAGGCTCTTTTCAGCTCTGTGCTAAGAGGGGAAGCAAAAGAAGGGCTTACCCAGAATGCAAAGCTTTTTAGTGAGAGTTTGGGGTGTGCAAATTTGTTTAAGTGGTGAAAACTCAGTGTCTATGGAAGTCCACAGCATCCACAGCACTCAGAGCCCCCCAAATATCTCTGGCCCTTGTGTTCACTAATTCCAAGGAATTCTCAGCCATTCCAGGGGACTGTGGGGATCCCCCTGAAACCACTACAATTACCCAGAATGTGCCCCTCCTAACACAGAGGCATTGAACCAGTTCCTAACTCTCCCCCAACTCTCACAGATCTCTAGTACTTTAAGAGCCATATGGCACACATGCTTAGCCCTCAGCCTTCTGACTAATAGGGGAGTGCTTTGCCAGGGAAAAATAAGATTAGGGAAGAGGACAAAGAAAGAAGAAGAGAAGGAGTTTCCATATCCATTAATGAATTCATTCAGCAGATGGTTATGGAACACTTACCATTTTCCAAAGACCGTACTATGGTGTGGGTTATAGAATAAGAAACAGCCTGGCTTTTGAGGAGTAGAAACTGTCCGGTGGAACTAACATTAAAAGGTGGTAATATAACATGACAATTGTACTGATGCACATAGACCCTGGGGTGTTTTAGGGACATAGAGGATGGCACCAAACCTAGACTGAGGGCATCATCCAGACAGATACATGCTCTTGTTTCTGTGAGTCCTGTGAGGTGAGTCACTCACAAAGAAAATGTAAAGAAATAACTCAGAATAAATAAAAAGATAGATGGCACAGTAAGCTTGGCAGATTGATGTTGGAGAACGTCAGTTTTGGTGGCAACAATCTGCAAGGTTGTCTAATTTTTCTCCTGCATCACTCAGCTGCCCGGATGCAAAAGCAGACAATGGATTGTGGCTCTGATGTGAGTTTTATTGGGCAGATGCTGCAGAAGGGCTTGTTTGAAAAGGGAATCGGATGTTATTGAGAGAACAGTTCAGATGACCAACCAGGGATCTGAAATTAGGTAGAGATAGGAAGAGAGACTGATAAACTATGAGGAAGCAAAAGAACCAAGTGACTGGAGGTCTGTAGGCTGTCAATGTACAAATGTGGTAGGAGTAAGCACACGAGAGGGCTGGAGGATAGGATGCTCACTCATTTATTCCTCAAATGTTTATTGAGTGCCTTCAATGTCCAGGTAGTGTTCTAGTTCTGAGAGTGCATCATGCACAATGCTATTGGGAGGAGGAAACAATAAATAAAATCATAATAATAAACAAGTAAATTATGTAATATGTTAAAAGGTAATAAGTACTATGGTTGGATGGGGGCAGGGGAAGAGAATAGAGCAGAATAAGGATTCAGAATTCCGAGGATAGGGTATAATTTTAAATAGGGTTGTCATCATAGCTCTGGTTGAGAAGGTAACATATGAACATGCAATCAGGAGAGAAAGAGGATGAGCTATGCAGATACATGTATTGAAATATTCCAGGCAGAGAGAACAGCCACTTCAAAGCCTCGCAGTGTGTGAGTGCCTGGTGTTTTCAAGGAAAAGCAAGGAGGCTGAGTGGCTGGAGTGGAGTGGGCCTGGAGAAGATGTAAGAAATGAGGTCAAGAAACAACAGGGATCAAGTGTGTAGGCTTTGTAGACTCTGGTAAAGACTGGCTTTCCCTCTGGGAAATAGAGAGTCATTGTGGGGTTTTGAGCAGAGAAGTGATGTGATCTTATTTCTCTTTAATGGATTACTCTAGCTGCTATGTTGAAAATAGACTTGAGGGAAGTGCCAGGGTAGAAGCAGGGAGACCAGTTAGGAGGCTATTGCAATAATCCAAATAAGAAATGCAAAGTAAGACTTTGATCAGGTGGTGGCAGCAGAGGTGGTGAGAAGGAGTTAGATTCTGGATGTATTTCGAGGATAGAGCCAACAAGATTTATGACAGATTGGATGTGGGTGGTGAGCAAGAGTCAGGATGACTCCAAGGTTTTTGGTCCAGGCAAATTGAAAGGTGGAGTTGCCATTATCTGAAATGGGGAAGAAGGTGAGCAATTGAGAGGGAGACTTGGAGTTAAATTTTGAACAGATTGTAGTCAAATTGGTATTGGGATATTGGTGTTTGCAATTCCTGAAGGGGAACCATTCTGAGTGACCCTAAGACCCAGAGTGTAACCTGGGGATGGGTGTCTGAAGAGGAATAAAGTGAAATCATTATGATTGAATAATTTAGAACTCTGGAGGCTGAAAAGCTAATGAAATCTCCTAGGATGTTCTACAAGGATGGTGGCCCAGGCACGAGAGTAGGGAACGGGGTCAGGCCTTATGATGGATACTTTAAATACAAATGGTTAGAGGTCACACTAATATTAGCTTGAGGTGTGCAGAATTTTAATTGGGTGCAGATTAGTGTATACATTAGAAATAAGCAAGATATTAAAAGATCAAATTTGCTGAAACACATCAGATAACATTATGATAAAGGTGTTTGGAGTTTTATTTGAGATAGATTTACAATCCCATTGTAGCATAGATCAAAAACAGTAAGTTGATAAAGAAATCAGATAAATTTTCACAATTTAAATTTCAATTGTTTTATTAAAAAGCATTTTGGAAAGACATTCATATTTGGTTTTGGATAGGTTAAAGCTCAGTGATACCATTTACATCAATTTTTATAGCATTTTAGAGAGCATGGTCTTGTGACATCTTAGGATAAGTTTTCTGTTAGTCACAGCATGCCAACAAGTATCTTGTGCTCCATTCTCTGGCCATGTTTTCAGACTCAGTAACTTCAAATAAAATAAACTGCCAAGTTGAGAAATTAACATTTGATAAAGTTTTTGCAACATCATACCATTGAGCTGGTGGATGTCGCTTAAGCATCTGAATTCATTAGAGACTATTGAAATGATAATGCAGAATTATACAGGTTTTGCAGATGTAGTTCAATATTTATCTATATGTATTGAAACCTCACTTGAGGATAGAAAAATCAAGCAAGTTCTTGTCTTACATTTCCACTCAATAAATGAAGAGGAAGAGATAATGAGAAAGCTATATAATCCTTTAAAAAAAAATTTCACCTTGTTTCTGACTGACAGTAACCCAATTCAGGCTTTTTACTCTTCATAAATGGAAGACAAGTAATCTAGATAGTACTGGCTATCTATGATTAAATATACAATATTGAAATCTATTTGCTTTGTGGAAATTATGTGTTTGTGGCTGATTAAAATATTCAGCTATGTAGGCTTCATCTTTTAGCTCAATAGAAAAATATAAATGACATTGGTGACTGAATTCCTACCAACGTGGCAAAGACATTCCCCAGACATACATAATTCACCTGCTGAATTGGAGATGATTCACCTTTCAGTGACTTCACAGGTGTTAACTTGGCCAAACAAAAAAGGGAAATCATCTTGTATTCATCTTTTGTTCCCTGAGGCAAGTTTTCAGTAAGATTGCTCGGGAAAAATATCACAATATACATATATAAGTCCATAGTATGTCTATTTGAATAATGAATTAGCACCACTGTCTGAGAGGTGAAAACTATTCAATGTATATTTTCTGGAAAATAACTAAATTGAGTTCCTCTTAACTAAATCAGAAAGAGAAGGAATCCTCAATCAGGATTTCATGTAGTACTGTATCACTCAAAGGAAAACTGATTGTATAGTGGTACTCAAATAAAATGGGTCCAAAGAAAAATTATGAGAGAAACGTACCGATCAGTGATCTGGACCAAACAGACATGTGGCTGTGAAATCCAGGCAGTTGCTTGGTGACGAGGTCACCATCAGATAGTCATGGCTTATGTGCAGTAATGTGAGAATGGCCATGGGGAGGAATGGCCTGGGTTATGGGTCTTGCAGGAGTCCCACTGCTTGTGCCATTGCTCAAACTTCTGACTGCCCTGTGCAGCCGGTGCCAGGTCAGCAGTACTCTCTGCTCTGAATCAGTGTCAGCACTGGTCTCTCTAATGTAGTACCTTTCTTTAAAAAATGCTTTGTGAAGCTGCTGGTTAGCACTGTTCTTACTTCTGTAGTTAATATTCACCACATATTCCCCTTCTTTTGTGGAGAGATAAAGAAATTAAGGAAAATCACTCTCCATAAGTCCACAATCTGAAGACATGGAGGCTGAGGAGGCAGACCTGAATGAATAAGTGGATCATACGATAGGGCTAGATCTTAAATTTGGATACAGGAGACTTAAGGTAAACCATAGAAGATTGTTGTTTATACATGTAGCTCTTTTGCTAAATATAAATGTGGCATGTTAAGATTAATAAATCTGAATGTAATGTACAGAATGTACTAGAACAGGAAAAAATTGGTGTTTACTGAGAGCTGAAGGTTACATCAAAAATCTAAAAAGTAATATTTTTGCATCATCTTAAAGTTTGCAAACAGTTTTGGCACATACATCATCTCATCTTTGCAATAACCTGTGGGGTAGATACAAAAGATGATGTTATTTTCATTTTCCAGATGAGGAAATAGGAGCCTGTTTCCTGGTCAGACAGGCTTAGTCAGCTGTGAGTGGCAGAGCTGGTATTCCCACCTGTTACCCTCAACCCCAGTTCCATTGCTCCTAACATGATTGTATCCTGGATAAACATGGTATCAAGAATGGAGAGGCCAAGCGCGGTGGCTCACACCTGTTATCCCAACACTGTGGGAGGCCGAGGTGGGCGGATCACCTGAGGTCAGGAGTTCGAGACCAGCCCGGCCAACATGGTGAAACCCCATCTCTACTAAAAATGCAAAAATTAGATGGGTGTGGTGGTGCGTGCCTGTAAACCCAGCTACTGGGGAGACTGAGGCATGAGAATCACTTGAACCTAGGAGGTGGAGGTTGCAGTGAGCCAAGATTGCCCCACTGCACTCCATCCTGCACAACAGAACAAGACATTGTCTCAAAAAAAAAAAAAAAAAAAAAAAAAAAAAGGAGAGTAAAATTTGGGAGGCTGAGGCAGGCAGATCACTTGAGGTCAGGAGTTTGAGACCAGCCTGGCCATCATGGCAAAAGCCTCTCTCTACTAAAAATACAAAAATCAGCCTGGCGTGGTGGTGGGCACCTGTAATCCCAGCTGCTCAGGGGGCTGAAGCAGAAGAATTGCTTGAACCTAGGAGGCAGAGGTTGCAGTGAGCCAAGATCATACCACTACACTCCAACCTGAGCAACAGAGAGAGACTCTGTCTCAAAAAAAAAAAAAAGGATGGAGAGTGAGAGAAAACTCAGAGACTTTGAAATAAGAAGTGAAAGAGGCCGGGCACAGTGGCTCACACCTGTAATCCCAGCACCTTGGGAGACCGAGGCAGGCAGATCATTTGAGGTCAGGAGTGCGAGACCAGCCTGGCCAACATGGTGAAACCTGTCTCTACTAAAAACACAAAAATTAGCTGGGCATGGTGGCGGGCACCTGTAATCCCAGCTACTCGGGAGGCTGAGGCAGGAGAATCACTTGAACCAGGGAGGCAGAGGTTGTGGTGAGCCAAGATCATGCCATTGCACTTCAGCCTGGGTGACAGAGCAAGACTCTGTCTCAAAAAAATTAAAAAAAGAAGAAGAAATGAAAGAAACTTGGCAATTGATTGGGTGTTTCTGATAAAGAAACAGAAGAAGGAAAAGGTGATTCCTAGGTTTCTAAAACCTGGAAGAGGAGGACAGTGAGATTATAATATAAGCAGCTGATGTTGGCAACATGCCTACTATGTGCCAGGCCGTGTGCCAAGCATTTTGCCATATTGCCTTATTAAATCCTTACAACTCTTTGAAGGTAGATCGTATAATTATTATTCTCATTTTAGAAAAGGGTGTGCATGAAAGTTGCTCTCACTTTTAGAAAAAGAAAAAAATCTTCCCTCCAAAACAAGGCTAAGCTCAACTGGACTCACTGGCCTATGCTGACAGTACCTGGGGCCTGGGACAGTGGTTTGGTGTTCTTGTGTGTATGGATGTATTACAATGTCAGACACAAAGTAACTAAGCCGTGCTCCTGGCGGTTATGATGCTTGCAAATCCAGCACTGCCAAACTGTTTAGTGCCTCCTAGGTGCTTTGCCTCTGGTTAGAACAAGCTTCACTAAGTGGATAGTTTTGCCTTGGCCCTGCCTTTAAGGCAGTCTGCCATGTCATCAAGAGACATAGGTAAGAATGCTCTCCTCCTTAGTTATGATTTAAAAATAAAAGTATAACAAAGTATAATTATCAAATGACTATTAGTAGAAATGTTGCATTTATATACACTATTTAGATTACAATTCTTAAATACAATGTCTTTCCTTCTTGTTACTTGTAATTAATTAGTATCAGTCACTGTCCAGTGTGAGCCTGGCATTGCCCTTAGGTTAACCAGTTCACATCCTGAACTTCTGTTGGTGCCCAGGGTATTTGTCTGAAACCCTGATTATTTACATCTCCCTCTAACTTTCAAATTTGTCTCCAATCTCATCTAAAACTATTAATACTTGAGAAAAGGCCTTTCCCCAATTTCCTGCTTCTAATCCCTTTATCCTCTTTCTTTCTTGGAAAAGTAGAGGAAAATGGTTTACATATCAAATAAAGTAAATAGTATATGAAAAAAAAAAAACCTCTTTCTAAGGGCTCCAAACTCTGTGGATATCTACCTGCTGGTTATTTATTCACTAAGCTGCACATAGCAATCCCCTAGCAACCATAAACATCATGGATAAAATCCCAACTCTTCTCCAATACCACCTGTTTGTAGGTAGTCATCCTTCTTTTAAAAGACTTGGGAGTTATACAAGGAATAAGTGCCAGAGTTTAGTTCTTTTTGAAAATAAATTTAAAGAAATCATAAGTTTTCACAGGGCTGTAAAGAGGTTTCTTCCCAGTGGTCCTTCACTCCAAGGCTGCATTGGAGATTATGCTGGTGAGGAAGCTTTGGTCTCATAGGTCTTTGGCCCCAAGGCAAAAGGTCATGGCTGTAAGTGTCTTTCTTCCTGATCCCCTCTAGGATTGTGAAGATGTCCAGTCCCAATCTGAACATTGTGACCTTACTGGGCAGTTGTCTCACTTACAGTAGCGCTTACCTCTTTGGGATTCAGGATGTTTTAGTGGGGAGCTCAATGGAAACTCTCATTCAGGTAGGTGAAGTTTTAAAATTTGGTTTTGACTATAAAGTTTTGATTATTTTTTTAAACCAGCTGCTCCCGTGGGTGGTGGTTTCCTTTATCCTTGGAGTGGGCACTTTTCGAGGGAATCCCAGAACACTTGGTGAGGTTCACTCTGTACCTCGTGCGCTCTGTGGGACCCAGACCCTACAGATCAGAGTGTGTGGAGAACTGATAAAGGTTCCTCTTGTGACTCTTCTGTCCCCTTCCACCCATAGACAAGACTGTCCATGCTGTGCATTGGGACCTCCCTTGTGTTTGGCCCCATTCTGGGAAAGAGCTGGCGACTCTACAAGGTGTTTACCCAAAGGGTCCCGGACAAGAGAGTGGTGAGTAGGCAGCAAGTACACAATGCTTGACTGTAGATGGCAGCTTCAGCATTGGTTAACAGCTAGAGAAGCTCATGCACATTACTGAGCCTAGCCCCTTTCAGGACATCCAAAGTTCTTGTTTCTCATTCCAAACCCTGGAATCATGCAGCCTCATAAGGCCTCAGGTCTGGAAGGCTGTGGATCAGTGCTGTTGAAGATAGGGCTTCAAATGTGGGCTCTGGTTCCTATGTACCCCAGGCCCTGTGGGGACATGTGAGCTGGCCAATACCTGGCACCAGTGTGAGGCAGAACAAGATACCCAGAGACTGTTGTTTGGCACAGGTGTGAGCTGGAAGTGAAGGGAGGAAGAGTGATTACAGAGAAACTATAGCAAGTAAGTAGTTATTTCCTTCCCTGGAGTCCAGTTCTTTTCTATGTAGAAGGCAGTTCTCTGTACTGAGAAGGATGTGCCCAAAGCAGTGAGCAAAGAAGAGCAGATAGAATCAACCCTAAGTTATGTAGCAGCCAGATCACCGACATGTCCCTGATATCAGTCATCAACTTAACCACATTTCCCCATTTTATCAGGTTGTCTGATGAGACTGCTCAAACCTCAATTCCTGACCATTATCCTCATTGGGTATAGGCCTTGCCCAGACCCAATATATCATTCAGTTGGTGTTTACTTCTCTGGAATGATGGGAATTTATTTTAGCAAATGTTATTGAATCATGGTGCATACTTACCAAAAGCTCAGCTGTGAGCAACCATACCTATGAAGAAGATTGCCTAAAAGGACAAAAACTGCATTCATCCCTCAAGAACACCAATTTCTTTTTTAAACAGCTTTACTGAAGTATAACTGACATGCAGTGAACTGCACATATTTAAAGCATATGATTTGATAAATTGTGACATGGATATACAACCAAGAAACATGGTGCATAATGAACATATCCCTCATCTTCAAAAGCTTCCTTGCAACCCTTTGTTATCTCCCTCCCCTGTCCAATCCTTATATCCCTTGTTCCTATCCTCAGAAAATCATTGATTTGCTTTCTGTCACTGTAGATGAGTTTGCATTTTCCAGAGTTTTACATAAATGGAACCATGCAGTATGGACTCTGTTTTCTCTGGCTTATTTTACTCACATAATTGTTTTTATGAATATTATAGTTATTTATCTATGTTGTGTGCATCAATAGTTATTTCTTTGTTATTGCTGAGTAGTATTACAATGCATAGACACAATTTGCTTATCTGTAGATGGATGTTTGGGTTATCGCCAGTTGTGGTGATTAAAATTAAAGCTGCTATGAACATTCGTGTACAAAGTCTTTGTTTAGACATAGGCTTTTATTTCTCTTGGGTGAAAACCTAAGAGTATGGTTGGATCATATGGTAAGTGTATATTTAACTTTTTAAGTAACGGTCAGACTGTTTTTCGAAGTGGTTGTACCATTCTGCATTTCCACCAGCAATGTATGAGAGTCCATTTCCTCCACATTCTTGGCAACATTTGATTTGATCAGTCTTTTTCATTTTAGGCATTCTAATAGGTATGTGTGGTAGTATCTCATTATGCTTTCAAATTTGCATTTCTCTAATGCAGTATTGAGCATTTCTTCACTTGCTTATTTGCCATCCATACACCTTCTTTGGCAAACTTTCTGTTCAAATCTTCCACCCATTTTTTTTTTTTTTTTCTGAGACAGAGTTTCATTCTTTCGCCCAGGCCGGAGTGCAGTGGTGTGATCTTGGCTCACTGCAACCTCTGCCTTCTGGTTTCCAGCAATTCTCCTGCCTCAGCCTCCCAAGTAGCTGGAATTACAGGCACCCACCAGCATACCCGGCTAATTTTTGTATTTTTAGTAGAGATGGGGTTTCATCATGTTGACCAGGCTGGTCTCGAACTCCTGACCTCGTGATCCACCTGCCTTGGCCTCCCAAAGTGCTGGGATTACAGGCGTGAGCCACCACACCCAGCCTCACTCATTTTTAAATTGGATTTTTTGTTGTCTTATTATTGAGTTTTGTGAGTTCTTTTTATATTCTGGATACAAACCCTTTATCAGATGTATGATTTGCGAAGATTTTCTTCCAGTTTGTTCTTTTGTTCCTTTTACTTTCATTTACTTCAGAATGTCTTTCAAAGATAAGACATTTCTCATTCTGATGAAGTTGAATTTACCAATGTGTTCTTTGTTTTTAGGTTTCTTGTTTATTTGTTTGTTTGTTTTTGTATTTTTAGTAGAGACGGGGCTTTACCATGTTGGCCAGGCTGGTCTCAAACTCCTGGCCTCAAGTGATTCACCAGCCTCAGCCTCCCAAAGTTCCAGGATTACAGGCATGAGCCACCACACCCGGCCCCAATGTGTTCTTTTATGGATCATGTTTTTGGTATTATATTTAAGAAATTTTTGCCTAACTTAAGGCCCCAAAAGGTTTTCTCATGTGTTTACTTCCAGAAATTTTAGAGTTTTAGCTTTGACATTTAGGCCTATGATCCATTTTGAGTTAATTTTGGTATATGGTATGATGTATTGATTGAATTTTAGTTTTTTACATATAGACATTTGATTATTCCAACACCATTTGTTGAAAAGATTGTCCTTTCTTCACTGAATTACCTTTGTGCCTTTGTTAAATCAGTTGTCCATAAGTGTGTAGATCTATTTCTGGACCCTCCATTCTGTCTCACTGATGTGTCTATCTCAACAGCAATGCCATATTGCCCTGATTACTGTAGCTTTATACTAAATCTTGAAATCAGGTAGTATTACTTCTTTGACTTCTCTTTCAATGCTGTTTTGGCTAATCTGGGTCCTTTGAATGCCCATGTGAATTTTTGAATCAGTTTACTGATTTCTACAAAAATTCTTTTGGGATTATGTTGAATCTAATAGATCAAATTATGGAGAACTGGCTTCTTACTAATGTTGTGTCCTTTGACCCATGAACCCATTTATTTAGGTCTTTAATTTTTCCCATCATTTTTTTGTACTTTTCAATATTGCTCTTTCACATCTTTCATCAAACTTATTTCTAGGGATTTTATATTTTTATGCTATTTTATATGTTACTATTTTTTTAAATTTCACTTTCCAGTTTGTTGCTAATAAATAGAAATATAATTATTATTTTTTTTTGAGATGGAGTCTCACTCTGTCGCTTAGGCTGGAGTGCAGTGGTATGATCTCGGCTTACCGCAACCTCCGCCTCCCAGGTTCAAGCAATTCTCCTACCTCAGCCTCCCAAGTAGCTAGGATTACAGGTGCCTGCTACCACACCTGGTTAGTTTTTGTATTTTTAGTAGAGATGAGGTTTTACCGTTTTGGCCAGGTTGGTCTCAAACTCCCAACCTCAGATGATCCGCCTTCCTTGGCCTCCCGAAGTTCTGGGATTACAGGCATTAGCCACCATGCCTGGCCACAGAAATATAATTAATTTTTATATGCTTAGCTTGTATACTGCAACCTTGCTAAACTACATGTTAGTTCTAGCAGCTTTTTTATAGAGTCTATCAGATTTTCTACAAAGATGATCATATCAGCAGTGAATAAAGATAATTTATTTCTAATCTCTTGTCTGATTGCACTGGCTAGATACAATAGTACAATCTGAATAGAAGTGGTGAGAGCAGATATATTTGTTATTCTTGATCCTATGAGGAAAACAGTCAAAACTAAGAATGATATTAGCAGTAGTTTTATTGTAAATTCCATTTATCCAGTTGGGGCAGTACTATTCTATTCTTATTTTGCTGAGAGTTTTAATCAAGAACTGATGTTGGGTTTTGTCAAAAGCTTTTTCTGGGTCTATTGAGATGATCATACAGTTTTTCTTTTCTTAGTTTATTCACATGGTGGATTATGTTAAATGGTTTTTTTTTTAAACCCTTACACAATCGACTTTATTTTTTAGAGTAGTTTTAAGTTAACATAAAAATTGAGCAGAAGGTACAGAGGTTTTACATATACAGTCTTTCCCCACACATGCATAGCCTCTCCCATTATCAATATTCCTCATCAGAGTATATACTTATTACAATTGATGGAACTACATTAATACATCATTATCACCCAGAGTCTGTACTTGACATTAGGGTTCACTTTTGGTGTTGTACATTTTATGGGTCTGGACAAATGTGCAATGACATGTATCTACCATTACAGTGTCATACAGAGTAGTTTTACTGCCCTAAAAATCCTCTATGCTTCTGCTCATTATCTCTTTCTCTCCCCATATGTTAAATGATTTAGGGTGTCAAACCAACCTTCCATCCCTGGGATTAGCTTCACTTGGTCATGATACATTATCCTCTTCATATATTGTTGGACACACTTTTATAAAAACTTTGTTTAGAATTTGTACATTCATGTTTTTAATACATATTGCTCTGTGGTTGCCTTGTAATATATTTTTCTAGTTTTGGTATCAGGGTAATGTTGGCTTTATAAAATGAGTTGGGAACTATTCCCTTCTTTTCAATTTCAGGAATAATTTCTATAGAATAGCATAATTGGCACTCATGTATAAGTACCTTACAATAGTATGCTTCCTTTTATCCCCATTCCTGTCTTTGCTGTTACATGTTATAGGCCCCATGCAATTCTTTTGTTTAATAAATCAATTATCTTTAAAAATATTTTATTTTTTTATTTTTAAGACCCAGGACAACATGCTGAATTTTGTTATTTTCTTTAATGATATTTAAGTAATGAAAACTAATCATGTATTTTTCTGTTTAGTTACCATTTCCAGTGTTCTTAATTTCCTGTATAGATCCACATTTTTATCTCATATTATTTTCCTTTGCCTGAAGGATATCTAACATTCCAGTGTGGGTGTGCTACTACTGAATTCTTTCAGCTTTTGATTATCTGAAAAAGTCTTTATTTTGCCTTCATTTCTGGAAGATATATTACTGAGTATAGAATTCTAGACTGAAATTTTCTTTTCTTCTTCTAGTACTTTCAAGATGTTCCTGCACTGTCTTCTCACTTGGCCTTGTATCTGATGAGAAGTGTCAGGTTTATTTTATGTCTACACAAAATGTGTCTTTCTTCACTGCTTGCTTTGGGTAGTTTCCCTTTATCACTGGTTTTGAACAGTTTGATTAGGCAATTGGTTTGTTTTTAATTTTACAAACACCTTGAATCACGTAACTGGTTGTGCTTCTTTTCACTGGTTGTCAAAAGCTCAGATCCACATTTCTTCTGCTCCAATTAGTAAATGCTATTATATATACACTCTTCATCTGAGCCTTCATCATAATTCCCTTTATTTTCTCTCTTCCCTGTTGTTAAATATTTTAATCCTATCACAGTATATATTTTTCTCAATTTTATTTTTGTAGTCACAAACTAACACATTCTCTTCATCCTAAGTCAAATACGGATGGTCCCTGACATAAAACAGTTCAACTTACAGGTTTTCTATTTTACAATGGTGTGAAAGCAATCCACATTCAGTAGAAACCATACTTAAAATACCCATACAACCACTCTGTTTTTCACTTTCAGCACAGTAGTCAATACATTTTATGAGATATTCAACACTTCATTATAAATTAAATTAAGCTTTGTTTTAGATGATTTTGCCCAGGTGTAGGCTAATATAAGTGTTCTGAGCACATTAAAGGTAGGCTAGGTTAAGCTGCAATGTTTGGTAGCCTAGGTGTATTAAATGCATTTTTGACTTATGATATTTTCAACTTATTATGGGTTTATCCAGACATAACCCCATCATAAGTCAAGATCATAAGTCAATCTGTAATTCATATGTATATAATGAAAATGCTAATGATTCTTCCTGCATCTCTGAGTCCCACCCTCTCAGTTAATAGTTATTAACATTGTGGTGTGACATTCATATCTATGTGCTTATATAAACATATAGAAATAATAGTTTATTTATTTTATAAAACACCTTGAGTCCTTTGTGGGAAAAGGTAGGATATGAAGAAGTTAGACAAATGGAAATGTGTAATGCTAATAATGATATCAGCATAGAAGTCATTGTAAATGTTTGGTGTCTGTTTCATTTTTGATAGCTACATTTGAAGCTCCTTGGGAGGGCTGACCTTGGAGCATATAGCTGAGAGCACATGGGATACTCTAGCCCCTGTGTCATTTAGCCAGTCAACAAGGAGAAGTTTTGACCTTGACTCTTTTGCAGATTATCAAAGACCTGCAGTTGCTGGGGTTGGTGGCAGCCCTGTTGATGGCTGATGTGATCCTGCTCATGACGTGGGTGCTGACTGATCCCATCCAGTGCCTCCAGATTCTCAGTGTCAGTATGACGGTGAGGGGCCAAATCCCTAGGGAATCTCATCCCCAAACTGGACTGACCTCTGTGGATACACAGGAGTCATCCTTGCAACAAGAAGATAAAGGACTCCAAGAGGAGGGAGAGTCAGGAGTTGTGGCTTCCATGTAATTCTTGCCCTAGTCTGCTGCCACTCCCACTGCTCCTCCTGCCCGAGTGTCTCTTTGTGGGCATACAATGAGATATCAGCATGCTGGAATCTGCTTGGCAGTTCTGCCACTTCCACATTATCAATAATTAAAACTTTCAGCTATCGGCAGTTACCTTCCCCTAATTGTAGAGGTGGAGGTAGTAGTTTAAGGTGGCCTTTGGAGTCAGTCAACCCTGGTTCAAATCCCAGCCCTACCAAGCTCACCAGTTGTGTGACCTTGGGAAAGTTATGTAACCTCTCTAAGTCTGTTTCCTAATTGGTAAAATTGAGATAATAATACTACCTATCTCATAGGGTTGTGGCAAAGATTAAATGAAACAATGTAGGTAAAAGACTTAACCATGTCCAGTACATACTATTCAATTAACAAGAAGTATGGCCGGGCACGGTGGCTCACGCCTGTAATCCCAGCATTTTGAGAGGCTGAGGCAGGCAGCTCACTTGAGGTGAGGAGTTTGAGACCAGCCTGGCCAACATGATGAAACCATGTCTCTACCAAAAATACAAAAATTAGCCAGGCGTGGTGGCATATGCCTGTAATCCCAGCTACTTGGGAAGCTGAGGCAGGAGAATCTCTTGAACCCAGGAAGCAGAGGTTGCAGTGAGCTGAGATTGCACCACTGCACTCCAGCCTGGGTGACAGAGTGAGACCCTGCCACCAAAAAAAAAAAAAAAATTATTATATATCTCCAGCCTCACGAGGGGCTGAGGAATACAGTGGAATCATGGAATCGTGACATTGCAAGATTAATGTTTAAGGATTCAATGATTTGCAAAAAGCAGGTGCATAATGAAATAGTTTATAGTTTTGTTGAGGCACTAATTTGATTGGGGTAGCAAAGCACATAAATGAGGGGTAAGCCCTAGTGTCACCAAGCACACAGCTGTTAGCCCAACTTTATCATCTCTTCTCCTAACACGTAGTCACTCTCATTTAGGTTCTAGTGGAGTCACCTAAATGCTGCAGTTTTTACATACTGAGGGGGTATCATGTACTGTAGAAGAATTCATGCTCCAGGATGTTCACAAAGATCTGCTTTGTGTTCCTGGTAATTGTGGGCACCTCCACTTCTGACTCTGTGTCCCTTCTAGGTGACAGGGAAAGACGTGTCCTGCACTTCGACCAGCACCCACTTCTGTGCTTCCCGGTATTCCGATGTTTGGATTGCTCTCATTTGGGGATGCAAGGTTGGTAACCACATCTGATATGGTCTCTGTCACCAAGAAAATGGATATGAAGAGGGAATTACAGGAATTAACGAGATGATGTCTGCAAAGAATCTTGAACTCAGAGGAGACCTCTGTTGATGCATAAACTTCAAAGCCATGACTGTTTTTACTTTTCTATTTGTATTTGTTTGGGGGAGACCCTCCAACTCTTTAGACTCCCTCATTCAGTCCTCCCCCAAATCATCTGGAATTCACCCACTGTTTCTCCTATTTATTGGTCTGGTTTCTTAATTGATTTGACAATACCAGTTTTCCCTTCGTCTTCCCTGCAAGAGGAATTATGAGGAGAAATTTGACCCAGCTTTATTTGTTCTCCTAAGTGCCCTTATTATGTCTCTTGTGTGTTTCTTCAAGATTTGGGCCAAGGTGTCCTGGTGCCTTTCACCCACCTGACTTTCTCCCTCTGGTTGGAAGCAAGACTGGCTCTGAGACAGATGGCAGCATTCACAGGGCCCTTTGAGGGGTTCCACCTGTCTCACAGTGTCTGCCATACTGCCCCAAATCTCTCACCATTAGACTCATTTGTCTCTGTTAGATGGGCAAAAGTAGAATATTATTTCCAGAAGGTAGAGGATACCTGCATGGAGCACTGAGGATGGTCCTCAGAACAGGACAGCTGGTTTTCAGCTTAGGGAGACAGAGAGCTGGTGCTGAGGGGTACAGGGCAGTCCTGATTCCATAAACAAGCAAGTCCTGCCTGACAGCAGACTACCTGTTGACTATCAGGGCAGAGAGGTCTGGTTGACTGATTACTGGCAGAGGAAAAGGAGGAGTTTTTGTAGAAATAAGTACCCTTTAAGGGTAAACTCTGGCCGGGCACAGTGGCTCACACCTGTAATCCCAGCACTTTGGGAGGCTGAGGTGGGTGGATCACTTAAGGTCAGGAGTTCGAGACCAGCCTGGCCAAACATGGTGAAACTCTGCCTCTACTAAAAATATAGAAATTAGCTGGCTGTGGTGGTATGCACCTATAATCCCAGCTACTCGGGAGGCTGAGGCAGGAGAATCACTTGAACCTGGGAGGCAGAGGTTACAGTGAGCCAAGATTGCGCCACTGCACTCCATCCTGGGCAACAGAGCGAGACTCTATCTCAATAAAAAAAAGGGGGGGAGGTAAACTTTACCCACTCCACCACTAAGAAAGTATTAGAAGTTGTTGCTTGTGAGGAACAGGTTTAGGGGTGGGCCAGACTAGGGCAGGGAAACATTCCTTTTTAACTATGTGCAAATATTACTTTGACAGAAATATTTTTTAAAAGAAGACTCTAGGAAGTGAACAGCTCTTGATCTCCAGAATCTTGCTAATGGTTAAAAAAGGAGCTTTAGTTGTGACAGATCAGGGTTTGAATCTGACTCCGCCCCTGGCTAGCCGACCCTGAGCCTCATTTAACCTCTCTGAGCCTCAGTTTCCAAATTTTAAAATGCGGATGATGATAATATCCCCTCAGAACTGTTCTGTCTCTAAAGAGTTAATGCATGTTAAGAGTTTTCAGCCGCTCCTGGTCCATAGCAAGAGCTCAATAAATGTTAGATATTATTATTACTATTCTTCCACTGCCCCCAGACACTTCTGGAAAATACATTGCCTCTGTTGGTTCCTTGAGTCCCTGTAGAAGAGTGTGTCCTCCCTAGCCCAGAAAGCCAGCACTTCCCCCATAGCTACTTACTTTGTGACTCAATTTGATTTATTTTCTCCATTGCCTTTTATATACTCTCATTTCCATTTTATTTTACTGTAACATCTTTCTGTAGGAAAAAGAAGGAAAAGGATGGAGCATCAGGAAACTTACTGAGCCAGACCCCATAGACTCCCTGGTCAGTGAGAAGCTCCTCAGGAGGACCCCAATCTCCACATTGAGTTCTAGGACCCCCGCTCTCTGTCAACTGCCCCCTACCCCACACTTCTCAGCAGTTAAGGCCAGTGATATGCAAGGATCAAATATGACTCACTCAGACACCAGCCAGGAATGTATAGACATTTGATTCACACCCATTTCCCCTTTAACAAGAATTTTAATGGAATTAAAATCTTTTAGTGGAATCATATCTGAACATTTCAAAATCACAGAATTAATTTCATTTGCCTTTTATTAAATTAGCAATGATCCAACTCTGCTGAATACCACCTGATGGCATCAGTTACCCAAAAGTTGGGCTTCCCTGGTCTCCTGACTTATGTGTCCTCTAGTCATTGAAGATCTCAGGGTGGCCACATTTCGCCCTCAGGCCCCATTTGGAACACTGGGCATTAGGGGAACCTGGAAGGTATCTCTTCCATGCTGACTCCTTCCCTTCTGGCACAGCCAGTTCTCCAAAATATGTTCTTTAGTGTCACCCAGGAAGGTGGAGTTGACCACGTCATATGATTTGAGGGTCACCAGCAGGTGTCCTGCTAATACCTGACTTTATTTTCATTATTAGTTCTCCCTCTGAATCCCACAGTCCCACCCCCACCTCGTCTCCCATGGCATCTTCACGTTCTGAGTCATCAACATGAACATTTTTAGGCTGGGCGCAGTGGCTCACGCCGGTAATCCCAGCACTTTGGGAGGCTAAGGCGGTTGGATCACCTGAGGTCAGGAGTTTGAGACCAGCCTGACCAACATGGTGAAACCCCATCTCTACTAAAAATACAAAATTAGCCCAGCATGGTGGCACAAGCCTGTAATCCCAGCTACTCGGGGGCTGAGACAGGAGAATCGCTTGAACCCGGGAGACGGAGGTTGCAGTGAGCAGAGATCATGCCATTGCACTTCAGCCTGGGCAACAAGAGTGAAATTCCATCTCAAAAAAAAAAAAAAAAAAAAAGAAGATTTTTGTGCTTACCTTAAATCTACCTACCAGACCAAGTGTTAAAAGCCAGGACCATGACTTCTTTGTGTCACTATTTTCTGCCCTACACGTACTATGGCACTGCGCACATAGTCAGAAAGGTGAACCTAATTGAATCTATGTGTTATGTATTATTGACTAAAGCTTTGATTTCTGTATGAATGCAGCTCCTATGGAGGGGGCAGCACTTTAAGGTGCTGTGAGTTATTTTCTCCTTAGTACAAATGACAACTCTGAGAGCAGGTTTATATTCATAGGAAAGAGAACAGAATAGGGCCCTGGGTTCCTTGTAGGGGAGCAAGAAATGTCACAAAAAGGGTGAGAACTATAGATGGAGCTTTCGCTGTCTGTGCCTGCCCCACAGTCTTGCCTGGGTCCCAGCCTGCCTTTGTTCTCCCCTTTTTTTACCCTTCATCTCCCATAAACACTCACTGGCATGGAGCCGCTGCTAGCCTGTAGAGATCCTTTGTGTAAATTTTTTAAAGGCCCATCCCTTCTAGTCAGATGCAGTCTTGCAGGTGCAAGGCTTGGCAAGCAGATGGTGCCTTTGGGCAAATTAGAGAAAAGAGCCCCTTCCTCTGGGCACTGCCCTGGCTGTGGCACGTGACTTGACAAGCAGATCAGAGGTCACTTTCAGCTTCCCTGTGCACCCTCAGCTTTGAGCAGGGCAACACTGGACAATGGCTGTGGTAGCACTCACTATCAGAGGTTCTGTGGGCCCACTGTCCTCCAAGTGCCCAACAGCTCTTTCTGTAGGGATACTAACCCACCCACATGATCCTGTCCTATGCCTTGTCTCAGAAGAGTCTTATTTAATGGCTGACTTGCTGACTTCTGATAAACTAATTCTCAGCAAAGGAGAGGAAAATAACATTTATTAAGTACCTAGTAGGTATAAGGGGCTGCCCTGAGGGTTTTCTTATGTGATATCTTAGTAAATCCTCATAGTAGTCCTTAAGGTAGGTATTATTATCCTAATTTTACAGATGAGGAAATTGGTTGCAAACCTACTGCTCGTTGACCTCTTGTTCCACTTCTCTGAGCCTCCGTCACCTCTTTACCCCCCAGGGCCTGCTCCTGCTGTATGGTGCCTACCTGGCTGGCCTGACTGGCCATGTCAGCTCCCCTCCTGTGAATCAGTCCTTAACCATCATGGTGGGGGTCAACCTCCTTGTACTGGCTGCTGGGCTGCTTTTTGTAGTCACCAGATACTTGCATTCCTGGCCCAACCTGGTCTTTGGACTCACATCTGGAGGGATCTTTGTTTGTACAACTACAATCAACTGCTTCATCTTCATTCCCCAGGTATGGATTTTGCAGGGCTGGTCCTCTTAGTCACTCTAGAGTTTTTCACTGACAAATTGCTCATTTTGTTTTCTACTGATACCTTTCCATGCCACTTATTGGAGAGTCAGAAAGCAGACGGGATCCTAGTGAGCTGGTTGCCTTTGTCCTTTCTCACTGTCCTGGTCAGCAAGGGGGACAAGCCAGAGTGGTCCAAGCAGTGGTGGCAGCCCCTGTTTGCACTCTTCCACACATGTGGTGCCTGTCCCTTGTGGGGGCTGCCTCGCAGTCCTGCTTTTCCATCCACCCTCTGGTCTGCTGCACTCGTTCCCCATCCTCCCCTCATTTCCATCATGTTATTAATACTTCTTTCACTAGCCTGGGAGCAAGGAACCTTTATATTTTTCCAATTGGGGATTGCAGACTCACAGGAAAAAATCCATTTAGATGGAACTTTATGATTTGAAATGCTTTCCCTTTCTTTTTATTGGAGGAAAATACAGAACATTTCTCTGCTTTTTACAATAAGGAGAGGTAGAAACTAAATAAAAATATGTTTCATATTATGGGGATTTTAAAAAATCAAATGAGGGAGGAAGACAGAAGCAGAAATAGCCAGATAGCAAAGAAGAAAGGGAGTCAGAGGGAACAGAGAAGGAATCCTAGGCTCAGAAAGCAAAGGGATGTGGGATTGTTCATGCTACACCCTGGGGACCATCGAGCCACATATATCTAGGTTAATGAACTTGGCACTAGGTACTTTCTTGTTTCCCTCCTAGTTCTCCTTTTCTTCCCTCTGAGACCTCCCTCATCCCACTCCTCCTTCAAGACCCTGTCCTGATTCCCATTGCAACTTCCAGTTGACTGTAAACTAATTCCTCATGATGGAGCTAACTGATAATGTAAGTGTTGGCTGATGGCACGTTACAGTGTATTTGTGGAAGGGAAGAGTGCACTTTGGGTCATGATGGTATGACATGGGCATAGCCCTGTTACGATTCTTCTCTATCACAAATCCTCATTACAGTACTCAACAGAATACATAAATATGGAAAAATCTGCAGCAGCAGCACTAGAAACGATGGATGGCTATTGCCTCTGTGCCAGAAACTGGAGGAATTTTTGCCAAATCTTAATGCCGTAAAAATTGGAATGAAGGAAGCCATTTAGAGCTGAGGCTTGTTTGTCTGGGATGAGGCAGAAATGGGCTCTGAGAAGCAAGGACTGTTTCTCCCTGGGAGACCGGGGGCGGGGGTGGGGCGGGTGGGCAGGGGGAAGGGTAGGCAGGTACCTTTTGGGAAGCCCACCCCTTAGGCCCTGCAGCCAATATTGTTGGATTGGTAGCGATCAACAATGCAGAGAACTGGTGCTGAAGGGTACAAGGCAGTCCTGATTCCATAAACAAGCAAGCCCTGCCTGACAGCAGCCTACCTGTTGACTGTCAGGGCGGAGAGGCCTGGTTGACTGATTACTGGCAGAGGAAAAGGAGGAGTTTTTGTAGAAATAAGTACCCTTTAAGGGTAAACTCTGGCCAGGCACAGTGGCTCACACCTGTAATCCCAGCACTTGGTGAGGCTGAGGTAGGCGTATCACTTGAGGTTAGGAGTTCGAGACCAGCCTGGTCAACATGGTGAAACTCTGTTTCTACTAAAAATATGAAAATTAGCTGGGCATGGTGGTGCACGCCTATAATCCCAGCTACTCGGGAGGCTGAGGCAGGAAAATCACTTGAACCCGGGAGGCAGAGGTTGCAGTGAGCCGAGATTGCGCCACTGCCCTCCAGCCTGGGCAACAGAGCTGCTAACCCCTTTCTTCCTTGCTTGCCTGCACTATAGAGACAGCAACAGCTAGACTCTTCTTTTGCCAGCTTCCCATAGAGATAGGAGTGCCTATATGACACCATTTTGAACACTAGAGGTTTTCTGAGAAGCTTCTGAGAAAGCTTTTGCTTTCCTGAAAAAGGTTATAAGCATGGCTAACATCACCCTTTTTACCTTCTTCCTGCCTTGAATGTATGTGATTCCTAGAGCTATGGCAGCTCTCTTGTGAACATGAGGAAAAGACTAAGAGAATATAGTTATAATACTAGGAAGATACCGCTCTTTCCATGTAAGGTTATAAATTCTGGAGGAAATGATCTATGAAGGGAATCTGCAGTTCACAAGAAGAGGACTACAAATGTCTAAAGATTTAGAGAAGCTGCCTTCCTCTGAAGTAGAAGTGTTTAGAAGATACCAGACTTGTCAATAGAATTCAAAGGATATTGTCTCTTTTCAACTAAAGCAAACTATCATGAAAAAAAGCTAATCTTAATAAAATATTGAATAAGGATTAAAAATATGGTATTAAATTTAAAATCCCAATAGAAGCATTGACTGGGCAATTAGACACTACAAAATATTGAATTAGTGAATTACTTTAAGGAAACAGAAAATAAGGAAACAAATGAGAGACTAGATAAGAAAATATGGAAAATGGCCAGATGCAGTACCTCATGCCTGTAATCCCAGCATTTTGGGAGGCCGATGTGGGCGGATCACCTGAGGTCAGGAGTTCGAAACCAGCCTGACCAACATGGTGAAACCCCATCTCTACTAAAAATACAAAAATTAGCTGGGCGTTGTGGCATCCATCTGTAATCCCAGCTACTAGGGAGACTGAGGCAGGAGAATCGCCTGAACCCAGGAGGCAGAGGTTGCAGTGAGCCAAGATCACGCCATTGCACTCCAGCCTGGGCAACAAGAGTGAAAATCTGTCTCACAAAATAAAATAAAAAGAAAAAAATAAAATATGGAAAACATCTAGGAATACAATTGAGAGCTGATAGGAGTCTCTGAAAGAGAACAAAATAATTTGGGGCAGAAGTCATTATCAAAGAGCTATCAGAGGAAAGCGTTTCTGAACAAACAAAGCCTTGGTCAGAAAACTGAATGAATTGGCAATCTCCATGATGGCGCCCTGCTTACTGCTCCTCTCTCCATCCTCACCTCTCACCACTGCCCCCTTGCATCGTAAGCCTCAGCCACATCACTTCCCCTTTGCCTGGTGTTTGAGTCCTCAGCAGCTAGGACAATTGTGACATCTGGGTACTCTACACACAAAAATGCAGGATGAAGTGCTGCTTGAAATCTGCCTTCCAGGTTTTCACTAAGCAACAAACACTTGATTTGTTGAATTGGGAATGGAAATGGAATGATTATGAAATACAGGAATTGGGTGGATGGACTGCACTGGCCTTGCTTTCCTTCTGTCTCACTCCCTCTTTCCCTCCTAGCTTTCTTAAGCTTCCTTTCTCTTACTCTGTCTTTCCTCTTCCATTTTCTCCCTTGTGTTTTTGTTTTTTTTTCTCCTCTGGAACTAACTGACCATGATGTGAAACTAAAAAATGTATTTTGTAGTCTGTTGTATTTTAGGTTTAGATGGTAAGTAGTTCTTTTTCAAAATATAAAAGAAACTGAGGTTTGTTAGGTTTCTGTGTGTTTCCCTCTGGCTCAGAGGTCTTTGGTAGAAGAACGATTCTCCCTGTGATACTTGCACTGTGTATTCCTAGAAGAGAATTTGGGAAAGTAATTTGAGTAAATTTGGGAAAGTGCGAGAGGGGAACTATCTGGGTAAGGGTTGGGGGTTGCAGCAAAACGGGGTTCCTTCTTGCCAGTGAGCTTTCAGACATGACTGTGATGGGAGGAGTTTGTGAAAGCAAAGGCACAGATACCCCCAGGGCAGCGAGGCAGCGCCAGAGAGCGGGTGAAATGGATGACATTACTAAGGAGACAAGGGGCCCAAGAAGCCTTCTTTACACAGGCACTCAGGAAATGCCTGAGTGTTTATGCCAAGCACTGAGGTCATCACTAGAAGTCAGCCAGCCGCTGCTGTTCTGACCTGAATATGACCCATCCCCCAACCCTCTGCTCCCTCAGAGAGGCAGGCAGGTCCTAAGGTAGGACATTGTTTTCTCTCTCCTCTAACCCCGAAAGCATTTCATCTGCTCCTCCCTGAAGATGTGCAGGCCTTTCTAATCTGCCTTATAATTATACGTATATGTCCCAGCACCCCTACTAGACCAGTGAGCATTTTAAAGAAAGCTTCCTTCATTTGTTCATGCATGCATCCATCCATCCACTTATTAACTGCTGGGTACATGTACTTAAACACAGGGTCCGCCTCTAGGTCTAGTGGGGAGCAAACATGAAAGGAATTATCATATATGTGTTAAGAGCTTTGAGAAAGGCCTTCCCCAGCCCATCTGAGAACTCGGTGGCACCTTCTCAGAAAATGAGGCTGGGCATGGTGGCTCATGCTTATAATCCCAGCACTTTTCAAGGCTGAGGCGGGTGGATCGCTTGAGCCCAAGAGTTCGAGAGCAACCTGGTCAACATGGTGAAACCTGGTCTCTGCAAAAAATGCAAAAATTGGCTAGATGTGGTGGCTCACGCCTGTAATTCCAGCAGTTTGGGAGGCCAAGGCGGGCAGATCACCTGAAGTCAGGAGTTTGAGACCAGCCTGGCCAACATGGTAAAACCCCGTCTCTACTAAAAATACAAAAAATTAGCTGGGTGTGGTGGCGGGCGCCTGTAATCCAGCTACTTGGGAGGCTGAGGCAGGAGAGTTGCTTAAACCGGGAGACAAGGGTTGCAGTGAGCCGAGATTGTGCCATTGCACTCCAGCCAGAGACAGAGTGAGACTGTCTCAAAACATATAAAGCAAAAATTAGCCAGGCATGGTGGTGCATGCCTCTGGTCCCAGCTACCCAGGAGGCTGAAGTAGGAGGATCACCTGAGCCCAGGAGGTTGAGGCTGCAGTGAGCTGTGATTGTGCTACTGCACTCCAGACAGAGTAAGACCCTGTCTCAAAAAAAAAAAAAAAAAAAGAAGGAAGGAAGGGAGAGAGGGAGAGAGGGAGGGAGGGAAGGAGAGAGGGAGGGAGGGAAGGAGGGAGGTAGGAAGGAAGGAAGGAAGGAAGATGAGGTGTTCGAGCTCAGTCTTGAAGGAAACATAAGAGTTCATTGAAGAGATGGGGGAAAGTAGGTGGCATTTCTGATGGAATAACATCATGACCAGAGGCAGGGAGGCTAGAAAGAGAGTAGGGTATGTTTGGAGCACCACGGTCTTTGTTATTTTTGAAGCACAAATGGAAACCAGGGGGAGAATGACAGGACTGGGGAGAGACACACCTGGGGAGCTTCTGAGGCCCTGCTGGACCCTGTTAAAGAGTTGACATTTAGTCCCACCATATTAGTTTCCCACTGCTGCTATAACAAATCCCCACAAGCTTAGTGGCTTAAAATAATACAAATTTATTATCTTAAAATCTTGGAGGTCAGAAATCTGAAATAGGTCTTATTTGGCTAAACTTAAGGTGTCAGGAAGTCTGTATTCCCTCCAGAGATGCAAGGGGAGAATCTGTTTCCTTGTCTTTTTCAGCTTCTAGAGGCCGTCTGCATTCTTGTGCTTATTGTCCCCTCCTCCACCTTCTGAGCCAGCCAGGTTCAAATCTGCCAGAAGAGATTCAAATCTTTCTCTCTCTCGTCCCTGTTTCCATTGTCACATCTCCTTCTCCAACTCTGGCTCTCCTCCCTCCCTCCTATAAGGATTCTTGTGATTACATTGGGCCCACTTGGATAATCCAGAATAATCACCCCTCTTGAAATCCTTAATTACATTTGCAAAGTCCCTTTTGCCACATAAGGTCACATATTCACAGGCTCCAGGAATTAGGATGAGAGAGAACATCTTTGAGAAGCCACTGTTCAGTCTGCCACACCCCCATAGCCCAGAGGCTCAGAAAACCAGAATCTGCCTGTCCTTCTGGAGGAAGGCAGAGGAGAGGCCCTGAATTGTGAAATTCATAGCTGGATTCCAGAAACCCTGAAGGGTTGAGCCTTAAAGAGTATCTTCACAAATGAGGAATGAAGGGCTAGAGTAATCAAGGGGTATCTTGGCTCCACTTGGCCAATTTAGAGACAGGAAGACCAAAAGCCCTGGGAGGGCCCTTACGCCAGTGCTGAGCTGCTCCTCTGCCAGCCCTGCAGAGAGGCCTCAGTCTGGGAGTGCTGGGGGAGATGAAGGAAAAGCTGTACTGCAGCACTTCCAGGGTCAGTGTGAGGAGAATAACCCTAGGAGGTCTGATTCATCCACCCAAGGCCACAGATGACCTTGTGGTGTTGGCTCCAGTAGCTCCCAAGTAGGATGGTGAGCTGAGAGCATCCTTTCGTGGGGAGGGGGCCTTCAAGAAGGGCATCTGAGAGGGGAGGTACCAGGCCTGACCCAACACAGGTCACACAGACTCCTGGTGCCATGATGGACTCATGATGAGTCAGCAGAGGACCCAAGAGGACTTGGGTGATAATATCAATTTCAATGGCATTGAAATTGATAGCAGGATTCAGAATCCTATCTGAGATTTACAAAATTTGGTTTACACTCCATGGTCGGAGCTTAACAAATGTTTGATGGATGAGTAAAGAAATCCCAGGATCCCTTTGAGGCTACCCATAGACACTGCAGCATCATTTCTAGAATCAAGGTCCCAGGGTTCCCAGTGTCCATCACTAGGACACTTAGTTATGGGGATTCCTGAGAGGAAAACAGAGGCCTTCCCCACTGTGGCTTCCTGCGTCACTCACATTACTGTCATTCGGTGGGTCAGCAGTACCCCACAGACTCAGGCAGAGGCTCCTGTTTCTATGTTCAGCTTCATTCCTGTTAAACTAAACCAGCCCATGCTTCTGCAGAGTGTTCCTCAAGACCAGTTTCTCCTGAAGAGCTTTCCCTGGACTGCCACCGTTAACAGTCTCTCTCTTCATCAACTGAGTGAGGACACAGACATGGCACAGTGTCCTGCTTACAGCTGTTGTTCTGCTGCTAAGTGGCTGTGTAAGCTTAGACACAACACTCCTGAGCCTTTCCTAGTTTGTCAAAGAAACTGGGTGATGAGCTAGAGCATCCTGATGTGGCTAGGGAGCTGCCCTCAAAGGCTCTCTGAGCCTTGATTATTGACTTGGGTTAGAAGTTCACCCAAAGGAACTGAATTTTCAATAGCAGCAAGCACATTGTTACTGAACAAATGAAAAATAATTAAATAGCTGCATGCAACGAGAAAGTGTCATTTGAAACTTATAGCGTTCAGGTTGCTTAACCTCAGGATAGCTCCTAACTCTGGCTTTAGAATGTGGTGGTAGAAGATACTTCAGCTCTGGTTTTCTTTGACCAGTTTGGCAATGGGTAGGCAGATGGGCTAAGGCTGTTCTATTTTATCTACCTGTCCTATTCTTCCTTTGGAAATTTGTGTTTGTTTTTAGGGTGTTTTGGGTTTTTTTTTTTTTTTTTTTAAGATTGGGTCTCACTCTGCCACCCAGGCTGGAGTACAGTATCACAACAATAGCTCACAGTAGCCTGAAACTCTTGAGCTCAAGTGATCGTCCCACTTCAGCCTCCTGAGTAGCTGGGATTATAGGAGTGAGCCATTGCACCCAGCCCTTTGGCATTTTAAAAATTATATAACCTTAACATTCTGTATACCTTTTGTCATTACCATCTTTGAGCCCTCCAGAGCAAAGTACATTTTAAGGAGAGAATAGCTCGCGCATGTGTGTATCTATGATAGTGTCATTCCTTGGTGTTTATGAGAAAGAGTGAGAGAATGTGTTTCTGGATGTGTAATTAAATAAATAACATGTGTTCTTTTATCTAACAGCTGAAGCAATGGAAGGCATTTGAAGAGGAAAACCAAACAATCAGACGCATGGCCAAATATTTCAGCACTCCCAGCAAAAGCTTCCATACCCAGTATGGTGAGGAGGAGAACTGCCACCCGAGGGGAGAGAAAAGCTCCATGGAGAGGCTCCTCACAGAAGTAAGCTCTGCCCCTGCCTGGAAGATTCCCTGTAAAGGATCCAATCATGCATCGGTGGCCCCCAAGGCTCTTATTGCTGATGTTCTCTTTTCCTCTCATTCTCCCACTTCTCTTAACAGCAAGCAAAACCTCACCATTTCCACCGTGACACGCATCTACTTCATTCATTCAGTGGACAGATGTATAATGAGTCACTCCTATGTGCCAGGCATTGTGCCAGTGAACAATGAACAAAAGCATGGTTCCTACCCTCACAGAGCTCACAGTCTAGTGGAAGAAATAGAGATTCATTCATCAAGCAAACATGTAATTATACATTGTCATAAGAATTATGAAAGAAAAATCAGAGTGGTAAGACAGAATAATGTGTGGTAAGGGCAAGAAAACATAACTTAGACCAGTCAGAAAAGACTCATTGAGCTGAGGGCTGAAGGTTAAGTACAAATTAGCCAGGCAAAGAGTATAGGGAAAAGTATTCCAAGCTGCGGGAACAGCATTGTAAAGGCCCTGAAATGTGGTGGACACTAGCTTCCCTGTGATACATTTTCTCTCTTTTTTTTTTTTTTTTTGAGATGAGGCCTCACTCTGTTTCCCAGGCTGGAGTGCACTGGTACCATCTTGGCTCACTGAAACCTCCACCTCCTAGGTTCAAGCAATTCTCCTGCCTCAGCCTCCCAAGTAGCTGGGACTACAGGCACCCACCACCATGCTCAGCTAACTTTTGTATTTTTAGTAGAGATGGGGTTTCACCATGTTACCCAGGTTAGTCTCAAACTCCTGACCTCAAGTGATCTACGTGCCCTGGCCTCCCAGGGTGCTGGGATCACAGGTGTGAGCCGCCGCGCCTGGCCTCATTTTCTCTTTTTACATAGAGTAGTGTCTTCATGTCCAAGATCTCCTGGGGTCCTTACTGTCTTTCCCAGGTACTGGCTACAGATCTCAATCAGCCCATCATCCCAGAAAGTCCAGGCATGTCTACAGATGGAGAAGGGGACTAAACAAGGGCTTCTGAATGTGATTGTAGCACCAAGGGAGAATGAGGCAGCTCCCCCGGGCTTCTTTCTTCTGTATTTGAGCCAGAGTTGGCCCCTCTCCCAGACTTGGGCAGTGTGGTGCAGGCATGAAGAAAGCACGTGGAAAGGTTTGAAGGCTTCGTTGACTCAGGAAGAAGGCACAGGGCCCAGGGGAATTAGTCAGTATTTTGACACTAACTGAATTACATTCCATATTTTTTTCAGTTTAGAACCTATCTCAGGAGGTGTTATTTGGGAAACTGGGCTTTTTTTTTTTTAGGACTGCTGCCTAGGTATTAATAGTCCCTGATGAGAGGATAGTGTGGTGGGGACCTAGAAAACACAACAGATGAAGGGACTCAGCACACCCAGGCACCCACCGTTCATGCCCCTCTATGGTTCTGGACCATTTTTGTCCATCAGAGTAACACCTCTCCATTTCTTTACTATTAAGTATTTCAAAGCCAGATTTCTTTCCACCTGGCAAGGGAGTAATATTGCCTTTGATACTCTGTGAAGTCTTCAAATAAGCATTTTTTTTTCCTGGCTACACAGAAGGCCAGAAACTTGGCTAGAACAGCCAGGATAGTTTTCATTCACAGTCAGCTGATGCTGGAACAGCCAAGTGGACTGACTCTTTAGCCTTATGGTAATTTGCAACGTGCTGTTTGTACTTCTGCCATGCTACCCTGTTTCCCACGCAGGGACTCAATCTGCTATATCCAAAAAGATGCTTTGAGTCTGCAGAGGAAGCCCTTCAATGGGCACAGGTGCACAAGTGGTAAGAAGCTGGCCTCCCCAGCGCACGCTACACCTGAAATCTCTTTCCCAGAACAGGCCAGAGAACAAGCGGCCAGTCCTAGGGCCCGGTGGCAGGTGTCAAGAGGTTCCAGCATCTGCATCCCCAGCTCCAGCATTGCCCGTTAGAGAAACATGAGTATCTCTCCTGGCTCAACATATGCACAGACCTTGACTCTGGCCCACGGTGTGCAGGGCCTTCCTGTGCAGGCCCCACTCCCCCACTCAGGCCTTCCTCTTACTTTCCCGTGATCTGGGCAGCCCCATCTTCTCACACTTTCCCCTCTTGCCTCTATAGCCAGGGGTCCCCCCAGAAGCTGTTTCGGACAGCATCTATCACATCTATCACTGACTTCCCTGTCTAAGAGAAGGTCAGCAGACAGAACCTTCCACAAGGCTGAAGTGCTTTCCTCATACACTCTGCAGCCAAGTAAACAAACCTATTACTTTTGTTACCTGAACCATAGAAACAAGAGGCTAATTCCATGTCTCCTTATGGCCTGCCCCCTGTGAAACATGCAGGTGGATGTTTTGCTTCCCTCAATGTGCCAAAAATAATAATTAATAAGCCCATTGAAGTGCAGCTGCCGTGGTAGGTCAGATTTCAGTCTCATAATGGCAGTGCCTCACACCACACCTCTAATTAGTATGCAGCCATGGTAAAAACAGAGTCCCACTTCTTTTTCTGGAAGAAGGAAATTTTCTGTTTAGGTTGATGTTTCTAAATCTGTCACCAGCCAGCTTCTTCCCAACACCATGTTTATAGTATCTTTCTATACTCAAAGGAGTTTATGGATAAGGCACAAAAAGACAGCACTCAGATTTCACCCACGGGAGTAGTTGCCATCTGCCGATGGGTCCTTCCTAACTCTGTGAGGCTATAGAGGCCTCCAGAAGCCCACATGAGAATGTGCACGATGGGCTTCGGGAGGAGAGGCTGGTGGAGGAGGGAGTTGAGGTCCCCCCATGAGATCCTCAGAGAGATGCCTGGCACAGCCCAGGATCACAGACACCTGAGTGTTTCCCTGTTGCTCATCCATTCTGCCCCTGACAAGTCCTTGAGTCATCTGCACTCACCCAGCAACACCCAGACCTCACCACTCTGCGGGCAGAGGGAAGGGAGGGAGGACAGGCACGCATGTGCTCAGCTGAAAGTCTCTTCTACCTTACTCACCAGTCCCTCACTGGCCCTGGACTCTCTTCTGATGGTAAAAGAAGTATACTCAACCAGGGTGAAACTAGCAATACCAACTATCAGAAAAATCACCTTCCCAATTCTACAAGGGGAGCAGTGCATCTGCTTGGAGAGTTGCTAGTCAGAATATTGGACTATTTTGCTTAAGCTACTGCTCCCTTAAAGGATCATTTCTAGGCAACTCTCCCATGTAAACCTGAGATGAAACCACAGGTTCACTCTATAACTAGTAGTCCTAGTTAGCTGTTATGGACTGGTATAACTAGGCAATTTGTATTGGTTATCCTAACACAGGGAACATCCTTTTGTTTCTAGGGCATAATAAATGGAGGTCCAAATGCTCATGCCCAGCTCCTAAAGATGATAGTAACAAAGAGGTAGCATTTTGGTGTTCAGACAAGCACTTTCTAGAACATTTGCTTACATTATTGCCTTCCCAGAACCCTCGACCCCATGTCATCTGCCCCAAGTCCAGACGTTCCCTGTGAATATCTCCTCCCTGCTCTGCCTTTGAGGATCAGAAGTTTCCAGAGATGGACACACAGTCTGAACTAGAGAATCAGCTGCTGCACCACAGAAAGATGTCTGGGCTGCAGTCGTTCCCTGCAACCCACTGCCAACACTCCTACTCCTACTTCATGCCCCACAATCTCGCAGTTAGGACAGGCACACCTCTGCAGCTCTCACCTGCCAGCCCTCTCCGGCACAACTTGTTTACCAGCTAACATCCAGCGAGTAGGCAGGTCAGTAGCAGAACTGCCCCAGGCTCCTTCGTCTCCTGGGCTCCATTCTAGGGCTGCTGAATCAAGCTAGCAGGGGCTTAAGCCCAACAGTCCTTTCATTTCTTTGTGCTTCTTCAATAGTTCTGATGCTTGCACTCCTTTAGGTGAGTGGTTCCCAACATTTTTGGCACCAGAGACCAGTTCCGTGGAAGACAGTTTTTCCACAGATAGTGGTGGGGGGATGGTTTCGGGATGAAACTGTTCCACCTCAGATCATCAGACATTAGCTTCTCATAAGGAGTGTGCAGCCTAGACCCCTCACATGTGCAGTTCCCAATAGGGTTTGCGCTTCTGTGAGAATCTAATGTCTCAGCTGATCTGATGGAAGCTCAGGTGGTAATGCTTCCTCACCCACTGCTCACCTCCTGTTGTGCGGCCTGGTTCCTAACAGTCCATGGACTAGTACCGGTCCATGGCCCAGGAGTTGGGGACCCCTGCTTTAGGTGAAATCAACAGCTGATATTGCCACATGGTAGCTTTGGCCACTCACTCCCAGAGGTCCAGCCTAGGGAGGTGATAACACCAACCTGAGATTCTCTTTGGCCCCTCTCAGCTCCAATCTTATTTGATTGTCACAGAAATCTCCACCCTTCTCCTTGTTCTTCCCATTTTCTAGGCTGTTTAGTAAGAGGCAAAATACTTGTTCTCCTACTTCTTCATCCCCTGGAGATATGCTTCACATTTATCTAAATTTTTGCAAAAGTGTGATAAACTCCAAGTGGGACCATTCCAAACATTATTCAGCTCATACCTGCGGAGTGGCCTGACCCTCTCAGTTCTGGGAAAGGTGAGAGGGCGCTGCAGTGGCCAGCAGGCACTCAGACTGGGCCTCCTTGCTCTTCATAAGCAATGCCGCACAGTGTGGGGATGTAAGGAGAAGACCAAGATAATGACAATAAATCATGGTTGGCCTTTATTGAGCACCGTTTATGTCAGTTATTGTGCTAGCACTTTACATGCATCAACTCATTTCACTGGAGGGAGGCACCTCCTTAGAACCTGAGGTCACCAGCCAATACACTGGAAGAACTGAGATTTCAGCCAAGGTTCTTTGAAAGCCACACCTTCTCCACCATGGTGGGCACTATGGAACCCTCGGCGGCATCTTTTGTTGATGGTTTTGCTTTTATTTTACAGAAAAATGCTGTGATTGAAAGCCTGCAGGAACAAGTAAACAATGCCAAAGAGAAGATTGTGAGGCTGATGTCAGCTGAGTGCACCTATGACCTCCCAGAGGGGGCTGCCCCACCTGCCTCTTCCCCGAACAAGGACGTCCAGGCGGTAGCCTCGGTCCACACCCTGGCAGCTGCTCAGGGACCTTCGGGTCACCTCTCTGACTTTCAGAATGATCCTGGCATGGCTGCCCGGGATTCCCAGTGCACTTCAGGGCCCTCCTCATATGCACAAAGCCTTGAGGGGCCTGGGAAGGACTCCAGCTTCTCCCCAGGGAAGGAGGAGAAGATATCTGACTCAAAAGACTTTTCTGATCATTTAGACTCAGGTTGTAGCCAGAAGCCATGGACTGAGCAAAGCCTGGGTCCAGAAAGAGGAGACCAAGTCCCCATGGACCCCAGCCAGAGTCTCCTACCAGATAGAGGCGGCTCAGATCCCCAGAGACAGAGGCATCTGGAGAACTCAGAGGAGCCCCCAGAGCGGCGGTCACGGGTTAGTTCAGTAATCAGGGAGAAACTTCAGGAGGTCTTACAAGATCTGGGCCTGGGCCCTGAGGCTTCCCTCTCCACCGCCCCCTCTTGTCATCAGCAAACCTGGAAGAACAGTGCTGCCTTCAGCCCCCAAAAGATGCCCCTCTCCAAGGAGCTGGGCTTTAGCCCTTACATGGTGAGGAGAAGGCAGGCAGCTCAGCGGGCCCGCTCACACTTTCCTGGCTCTGCACCCTCATCTGTGGGGCATCGGGCAAACAGGACTGTTCCTGGGGCACACAGCAGGCTACATGTGCAGAATGGGGACAGCCCCAGCCTGGCCCCACAAACTACTGATTCCAGAGTACGAAGACCTTCTTCCAGGAAGCCTTCACTACCTTCAGATCCTCAAGACAGACCAGGTACCCTGGAGGGCAGCAAACAAAGCCAGACAGAGCCCGAGGGAGCTAGAGGGAGCAAAGCAGCCTTTCTTCGCCAGCCTTCTGGTTCTGGCCGGGCCCCAAGTCCTGCTGCCCCATGCCTCTCCAAAGCCTCACCTGACTTGCCTGAACAGTGGCAGCTGTGGCCCCCAGTGCCCTCAGGCTGTCCCTCCCTGTCTTCTCAACACAGCTATTTTGATACTGAGTCCAGCAGCTCAGATGAGTTCTTCTGCCGCTGCCACCGGCCCTACTGTGAAATCTGCTTCCAGACCTCTTCTGACTCTAGTGACAGTGGCACATCAGACACTGACCCTGAGCCTACTGGGGGGCTGGCTTCCTGGGAAAAGCTGTGGGCCCGCTCCAAGCCTATTGTGAACTTCAAAGATGACTTGAAACCCACGCTGGTGTGAAAAGCAACAGAGCTGGTCTAGACACAGAGGTCAGTCCAAGAGAAGCTGTACCAAGGCCCACAGGAGAAGAGCCAATTTCTGGTCTTTGGGGAACAGATTAGTGCCCTGCATTTGACCAGCCCATACCATGTTTCAGCTAGGCTCACTGTGTTACTTTGAGTACTTCTTGATCTATAAAAAGAGAGGCATTGCCTGTCCTGTTACTACCTCGCAGCCTTACTATAAAAGACTCCAGTTGAGTGACTATGAAAGACACTGACTCCTTGGATAAAAGGTGCTGAATGAACACATAGGATTTTCTGTCCAGGTCAGCCTACATTCTGTAAAACTCTTAATATATTCAGATGGATGGCTGAATGGACAGACAGATGGAGAGATGCATGGGAAATTTCTGTAGAACTTGAGGTGTGGACTGTGACCCATCAAACTGGCCTTTTGGTAGACAGACCTACCAGGAAGATAAGTCTCCTACATCCTTGGGCCTCCCACTCCTGGAAGGCAGTGGTTTTATTTCTGCTGAATGTTGTGAACAGCACCTCCCTAGATTCCAGCTTCTGGCCAGACCCAGCTCAGAGCCACCCCTACACCACTATTTCTTGATGGTGTCTTTCCACCATTATGGCACTTTACCCTCCTCTCTGAGACAGATCTCCATGCGCCCACAGGCTTCCCAGATCTCTCCCCTGGGATCGGATGTACCTGAGGTCCTGACTGTCCCCACTGTCCCCTTGTCCTGTGGCTCATCCTCTTGATTCACCCACTGATGCAGTTTTGTACTGCGGGGAGGCACACACCAGCAATTTCTGTTGGGGTATGGGAGAACCTGTTGGTCAAGAGTGCTTTTGGTTCCATTGGGGTTACATGACTACCAACAGACACATAAACCTGGAAGCCAAATGGAGAAATAAAAAGGAAGACATGAGGGACACGAAGACAGGAAAGAAAACAGGATTTGAATATTTCACCTGAGTCCAGCATAGTACTTGGCAATATCATATTTTTGTGATTCCTTTTGATAACCCTGTGAAGTAGACACTTTCATTTTTACAGACAAGGATTATGAGGCTTAGAGAAATGAGGTAGTTTCCCGCAACATCACACTGCTGGACAGAGATGTACGCACAGCTCCTGGGACTCAAGTAGGTGGGTTTTCCCAGGGACACATGGCTTCATGTGTTCTTCTGGGAATGGCAGGTGACGCTTGGCAGACGAGACAACAAAGCAAGGCTCATGTAAGAAAGCTGGGATGTGCTCCCCTATAGTCCAGAATAATAGACCTAGGTCCTCACCTCAGGAAACGGGCCTCCACTTCCTCACTGCCAAAGGCCACACTGGCACCTCCCAAGGGAGCTGGGGAGCTGGTGAAGGATGAGTGCGAGGAACTCAGCCACCACCAGAGCCACAGGGAGAGCACACCTGGGTCCACTGTGCTTATTGCTGAGCTGGCTGTCATGTCCAGGCTGTCCCCTGCCCCGAGTCCTGTGTATACATCTGTGGGTGTGCACATGTTTGCATGAAGGAGTTCAGGCCTTATTATGCTCAGAGGGGGGCATTTGGCTCTAAATGTATCATCAATTTATCATGGAATCTTGGGGGCTGCTGACACCCCTGGACTCTCCAGGCACTGAACCATGAGGCCCTCCTGGAAGCACAGCTTCTTCTATCATCTACTTTTAAACAGGAATTTCCTAATTTATTCTGTGCATGGGTTTGCAGTTTCTTCTTGTGCTGTGTGTGTGCTGTCCAAGTGGTACCATAATAAAAGAGAAATGACTCCCGAGAGGAGTCTTTTCAGAAATTGTAATCTGGGGCTGGCCAGGAGGGGCCCGGAGAAGGCTGACCCACCCAAAGAAGGGGAACCAGAGAAGCCATCAGAGCTGCTGCTGGGCTACCCTGGGTCCCAGGGTACCTTCTACCAAAGTTCCATTTGAACAGATTCTTCTGTGTTCTCCCTAAGAAGCCTCTTATCCCAGAAACACTCCCTCAATGGACATAGGAAACCCTGGAGACCCTGGACTCTTCCTGCCCCTGGGGGTCCTGTGGCTGGGCTCCCCCTCTTGCAGCTCCCTTCCTCCCAGCATGCCACCACTAGCAGCCCACCATTCATTCATGTGGACTCTAAATCTGGTAATCCTTCTAGCCTTCTCACTCTGTCTGCTTCTAGAACCTTAGTCCCACCATCGCCACCCTTCTACATCTCTATCCTTCTGTTTAGAATTTTTTTTCCCACTTTGTGCCCTTGTGAATTATTCATCCTTCAAGGCTCAGGTGGAGCATACATTCTTTCTTCAACCTTTCCCAGCCATCCCCAAAGAAAGTTGATTGATTCCCTAGTTAAATAAGGAAGGATGGGCTGGAAGCAGTGGCTCACGTCTGTAATCCCAGCACTTTGGGAGGCCGAGGCGGCCGGATGACGAGGTCAGGATTTCAAGACCAGCCTGGCCAACATGGTGAAACCCCGTCTCTACTAAAAATACAAAAATTAGCCGGGCGTGGTGGCACATGCCTGTAATCCCAGCTACTCAGGAGCCTGAGGCAGGAAAATTGCTTGAACTGGGAGACAGAGGTTGTACTAAGCCTAGATGGTGCCACTGCACTCAAGCCTGGGTGACAGAGCAAGACTCTGTTTCGAGAAGAAAGAAAGAAGAAAGAGAGAGAAAAAAAAGAAGGAAGGCTGTCTTAGGGTCTGTATTTTGGACTCAACTATATAGAGGCTTCTGTTATCCATTTGACCTAGAATGACTTTGTAACGCTTGCCAGACCTGATTGAAATTTATCATTTTGTTCAAAAGCAATGTGCAAACACCATAACTGTGCTCAACAAAATGTTGCCACCAAATGTATCATTTACTCTGTGCATCACCCCTACCCTTCCCCACCTCCTTTCCTAAATTTTTACCTAAGATCAGCTAATCCAGTGATGAAATCCTTAAAGGGCTGAATGTGCCATGACTTTTGGCATGCTCTTGGTTGTTCTGCTCTTGAAGAAAGGGCAGTAAATTGTGCAGAGGAATCCTGGAGAAGTAAACATTGCCTCTGCTGCTGTCATCTGAGCTATACATGTCTCTGTTGGTCCTAAGGCATAGCATGGAGCCAGGCCTGATTCTAACCCCAGCATATGTCCTCTGCTGTTGAAAATCTTGGAATTTCAACATTTGGATTCCATCCTGATCCCAATGTCTTTCCCTGTCCTGGTCTGCCACAAACCCTCTTTCCTTAAAGGATCAACTTGGCCTTCCTAGAGTTCATAGAGGAGAAAAAAAGCATCAGAGGCAGGAGGCCTGTTTTTAAAGAATGATATCACTTTGAAAGAGGAAAAGAGAAAAGTCAATGCAAGTTCTATAAAATCTCTTCTGTATCTTGTTTATCGTATTATCTTTACATGTGTCTCCTCCACAGATTCCAAGCTCCTGAAAGCATTGAGCATGTCTTCTCCATCGTTTTTCTCCTCTAGAGTAGCCATTACAGATCTTTGCACAAAGTATACACCCAACAAATGCTAGATAGGTGGATTTCTGGGTAGATAAATGGGTGAAACAAAGGAAGGCAAAGCTTCTGTTTTGGGGCCAGAGCGGAGGAGCAGGAGGAAAAACACGCATCTGGTTCCACTGCCTTCCGGTGAGTTAACAGCATGAAACTACATCACCTGCAGACCCAGGAGTCACTGAATTCTGAAAATGACAGTACTTTAAGTTTGTTGGGGGGTTGGGGAACAGGGCAATGAAGTTTATGGAAGAGAAGCGCAAAGTTCTTGATAAAGTTCTTGTCTTAAAGACGTTTTCTTTGTAGGCTTGTTAATGAGTAACAAGCAGTATTAGCAGAAGAAAGACCTGTTTGTCTCTATCACCAACAGCTTCCTGAGTCCCCTTTCTCAGAACTCCAAACAAAACAGTTTCTCTATTCCCTCTGGCCACTGCACTTTTCCCAGTAACACAATCTGGGCTCTGTTAAGGAAGGGTTTGTTTGTTTGTTTGTTTGTTTGTTTGTTTTTATTTTTTGAGATGGAGTCTCATTCTGTTGCCTTGGCTGGAGTGCAGTGGCGTGGTCTCAGCTCACTGCAACCTGCACCTTCTGGGTTCAAGCAATTCTCCTGCCTCAGCCTCACAAGTAGCTGGGATTACAGGCACCTGCCACCACACCTGGCTGATTTTTGTATTTTTAATAGAGACGCGGTTTCACCATGTTGGCCACACTGGTCTCGAACTCATGACATCGTGATCTGCCTGCCTCGGCCTCCCAAGAGGGAGGGTTTAATGCTGACAGTGGTGTTTAGGAGGCTGAAAGCAGGAGAGAGCTTATCACTTTGCCCTCAGAGTTTGCTTTCCCTATCCCTGGCACCCACTCTGATGTCTTGCTCCTTGGAACATTCTTGACCTTAGCATTCCCCAATCAAACCACATTTGAATAAGAGAACATCTTGAGATGTTTTGTTCACCACTTAAGTCACAAGAAGACAGGAAATGCCAATGTCACAAATCAAAACCTGTTGTGAACTTGAAAAGGTCTGTGTCAAGGTTTCCCAAGAAACATTAGGCTCAGAGAATAAGTGCCTGGGAGACACCCTGGAAAGGTCTGTGGGTGACTAAGAAGAAAGCAAAAGGCTAGGAGAAAAAAAGGGAAGATGGATAAGAAGTTCAGGCACGGTCCCATGGCTCATGCCTGTAATCCCAGTGCCTTGGAAGGACAAGGAAGGAGGATTGCTTGAGCCCAGGAGTCCAAGATGAGCCTGGGTAACAGAGTGAGAACCTGTCTCTACAAAAAATAAAAAATCAGCTGTGTGTGGTGGCTCATGCCTGTGGTCCCAGCTACTCGGGAGGCTGAGGCAGAAGGATCTCTTGAGCCTGGGAGGTTGAGACTGCAGTGAGTTATGATTGTGACACCGCAATCCAGCCTGGGTGACCCAGTGAAACTTCAACTCAACAAGAAAGAGGAAGAGGAAGAAGAAGAGAAGAGAAGAGGAAGAAGAAGAAGTCCAAACAACAGAGAGATGAGAAGAGAGATGTGGTGAAGGAGCAAGCCAATCAAAGAACAAAAGGCATCCTATGTGGACAGTTTGTGGCAATTGCCTCTCACATAAATAAATGTACTGACGCCAGTTCTAAGTTGAGAGGTGAGGCTTGCTTCTGCGAAGAATGGCAGAGATATCCTTGCAGAGTCCTTTCTTTAGGGCATGTGTGACTGTTCATTTCTCCACTTTTCCCGTTAAGACTGTGAGCTCTTTGAGCTTAGAACTTGTTATAATTATCTTGGAATCCAGTACCTAGCACTGTGCCTGGCACATGGTCAATGCCCAGCAAATGCTTGTCAAAAGAAAAATCAATCAAGGGAGGAAAAATGACCTCACCAGAACTGTCTTAAGGGGCACCCCAGGGAAGCACAGCTCACAAAAGTTCAAGTGGGAAGCCAGGCTTAGGTATCTCTTCAACTTATGTGATGGATGGCAGTGTTGCTGCTTCACCTAAATTTAAATCCCCCGTGATAACATCTTGAACCCTTTGTGGAAAGAAGGCATTTTAGATGGGCTCTCTTCATTAATTTTTGTACAATAATTTTCTATCCCCACTGCGATGCCTGGGTTTTAAGTCACCTGCATGACCATGTTGCTTTCAGCAAGTTCAGAACCTCTTTATGGCTCAAAGGCTCCCAACTGCCACCTGGGGTAACAACACCTACCTCATGAGGTTATGAGGGCTAAATGAATTAATATTTGTAAAATGGTTTGAACTGTGCCTGGCACGCAGCAAGTTTCATATGTTTGTTGAATAAAAATAAGTAGATAAAAAGTCTTAGAAAGGAAAACACAGATTTATATGCAGAAATCCTCTTTATGTTTTCTTGTGTTACACCAAAATTCCTCATCTTGGTCTTCAATTTGTTCCTGAGGGAAGAGATCTGGAAAAGCAAGGATAGCCTTTTGGCTCAGCCCACTTTTGGGGAAATAGAATTTTCTGCCTGAACCCATCTGAGCCAGGTGCATTTACTATAGGGAGCATATCCATCTGCAGAACTCAAATATCAGGGTGAGGCCAGAAGGAAAGGTGTAGTTGGAAAGCCAGGAAATTCGATTTTTTTTTAAAGATGGAGCCAAAAGACACTAATTTCCTTAGTAGAAATATTATGCACTTTGGCTGGGTGCAGTGGCTCATGCCTCTTATCCCAGCAATGTGAGAGTCCGAAGAGGGTGCATCACCTCAGGTCAGGAGTTTGAGACCAGCCTGGCCAATATGGTGAAACCCCGTCTCTACTAAAAATACAAAAATTAGCCAGGCATGGTGGCTTGTGCCTGTAATCCCAGCTACTCAGGAGGCTGAGGCAGAAGAATCACTTGAACCCAGGAGGTGGAGTTCGCAGAGAGCTGAGATCGCACCACTGCACTCCAGCCTAGGCGACAGAGCAAGACTCTGTCTCAAAAAAACAAAAACAGAAAGAAAAAGAAATATTATACACTTTGTAATAGAAGAAAATATATGTAAGATATCTGCTATGCACCACTTAATACTCATCTTATTTAATATTTATAACCACCTAGCAAAGTAGTTATTGACTCTGTTTCACAGATGAGGAAACTTTAACTGGGAGAGGTTAGGTCACTTGCCAAAAATCACACAACTGGTTAGAGGCAGAGACTGAGTTTGCACTGAAATTTGACTTCATTCCAAAGCCTTTTGTGGACTCCCTAAAGCTGGTTACAGAGCATGTGCTACAGGCATGCTACCAGAAGACAGAAGGAATTTCAACCCGGCAGGGCAGGGACCCAGCCTGAGGTTTTCTTAGGACACCAAGGTTTCCTTAGGAAAAGCAAGCTGGTCTGGTTCTGTAAGCATATTGCAAAACTCTCCATTGCTGAGTCATTGCATCAGCATCCTGGAGGCTGGAAGGGAGCTCCCTAGAGCTACCTGGTCCTCCTCAGTTTCAGAAAGCTCAATGCAAAATACAGGTGATACTGACAGCAAGCAGTCTCCCTGTTTAAAAAGACCACGGTCAGTCCTGCAAACTGAAAAACTTTTCTCAAGGATTGTGCTTTGTAAGTGGCACAAAAAGATGATTCTGCGCAAGAGACCCAGAAGACCCTGTGGCAAATGGAAACAGTGCCACTCTCAGATCTTCTACTGAGCTGAGGGAAGAGCCACAATATCTCTTTTTTTTCTTTTTCTTTTTCTTTTTTATTTTTTATTTTGGAGATGGAGTCTCACTCTGTCACCTAGGCTGGAGTGCAGTGGTGCAATCTTGGCTCACTGCAACCTCCGCCTCTTAGGTTCAAGTGATTCTCCTGCCTCAGCCTCCTGAGTAGCTGGGATTACAGGTGCCCACCACCACGCCCGGCTAATTTTTGTATTTTTAGTAGAGATGGGGTTTCGCCATGTTGGCCAGACTGGTCTTGAACTCCTTAACTCAGGTGATCCACCCGCCTTGGCCTCCCAAAGTGCTGGGATTACAGGCGTGAGCCACTGAGCCTGGCCCACAATCCCTTTTCAATTCAAACCCACTTTGCTAGAAAAATCCTCATTCCTCCCTACTTCCTGCAGGATGAAATCTCACCTTGGTTTGGGGCTTGAAATCTCATTTTCCCCACTAGACTGTGAGCTCTTTGAGCCTAGAACTTGTTATAATTATCTTGGAATCCCCCACACCTAGCACTGTGCCTGGCACATGATCAGTGCCCAGCAAATGCTTGTCAAAGAAGAATTAATCAAGGGAGGAAGACTGGTCTCACCAGAACTGTCTTAAGGGGGACCCCAGTGAGGCACAGCTCACCCTCCCACTAAACTTACCTAAAACTCTCCTTGTTCCTGCCAGCTGGGTTTGCTGTCTGTATCTGGGGCATACCTAGGCCCAGATCAGGCTCAACACTTTTGTTCACACCAGCTGCTTTCTCCTTCATTCTAACTACCCCAACCTGAAGTAGCTTTTCCTCTTTCTGACCAGTTCCAGCTGTCCTCAGATTTATTAGGCAATAAATTGCATACTCCTGATATGCCCCCTGACAGCAATTCTACTGTTGTCTTGGGCTGTTCTATAAATCCTTTATTGTTAAGGTTTCACATGCTCACATCTTACCTGTTCAAATAGATTATCAGATACTGGAGGGCAAGTGCCCTGTATAATCTATCACTGCATTTTCATGCTAGCCTCTGCAGTGCCTGACACCTAGGTGTCAACCAACATTTCTAGGTTTATTTTGAAGATGGGCCAACTCTCTCTATGCTCCCATCTTTCTGTTTTTACCAAGAGTGTCCTGAACAGACAAAAAGTAATTTGGTAGCAATTTTCTGTCAGAACGTATTTGAAATTTAACATTTCTGAGAATCTCTGCTGGCTCATTGGAAATGAAGGAAACAAACATTTGCTGAGGGCCCACTATGTGCCAGGCACTGTGATAGGAGCTTACATATACAGCTAGAAGAAATTGAGCCAACAAGACCCGAGGAGGAAGGTTCCTGTCTCAGCCCATTTTCTGCTGCTATAATGCAATACCACAGACTGGGAAATTTACAAAGAACAGAAATGTATTTCTCACAGTTCCAGAGGCTGGGAACTCCAAGATCAAGGCACTGGCTGGTTCAGTTGCCTGGTGAGGGCTGCATCCTCCAGAGAGGAGGAGCATCGAGTCTTCACATGGTGGAAGGCAGAAGCATCAATCAGACAAATGCTATATGAAGCCTCTTTTGTAAGGGTCTTAGTCCCATTCAGCTGGGAGAAGCCCTCATGACCTAATCACCTCTTAAAGGCCTAAATCACCTAAATTTAGGTGACCTAAATCACCTCTTAATACTATCACCTGAATTTTGGGGCGGTCACATTCAAACCATAACAATCCCTAAAACCCTGGACCCAATGTCTCCAATATCCTCAAAAAACAAAAATAACAAAAACACCTTTCTGGATGGTTTCTATCCATGAACAGCTGCAGAAAGCTGATGGGGACCAAAAAAAGAGGGAAACCAGCTTAATTAATCCTGCTGCTGTTGCTGCTGCTCCCACCATAAAATATAGTAAAAATTGGAAGTGGGATACAGATCTGTCAACACATTCTTCTGATGTCACAAGTAGGCACTTTTACGCTCAGGACAAGGAGGCCATACCAATGGAATGCAGACTGGTGCCTTATTTCCAGCAGTTACCCTCATCACTCCACAACTGCGGGTGTCCCATGACTGGGCCAGGGTGGCCTGGGCCTTGCGGTCAGGAGCCACTGCTGTCAATCCACATCCTAAAAGGATTTCTTCTCTCTCAGGTCCTGCCTGCAGATCCCGGGATGTACCCGGTCAAGGTAGGGTTTTAACATTAGCCTTTTTTAAGTTCCCAAGATGATTTTAATGTGTGGCCAGAGTTTTTGCCTCTGAGCTTTGTTTCTGACCTCCTGGGATGCCAGAATGAAGATTCTGCATTCTGTGCATCACCCTATCCCCAAGCCTTGATCAACCCTGGCCTGAGGCAACCCCACTCCTCCCTAAACATAGCCCCCAGGCATCAAGGAAGGCAATGGATTACTAACATTCTGCTCCACTATACTCCTTCCTGTTCCCCTCTTTTATCTGAAGTGCGGGCCCCTCCTCTCCGGGAGCCTTTTCCTGCACACCCTCAGTCCCCTGCACCTTCCCTCTTGGCAACAGTTATGATCCAGCACCTGGCCAGCACATACTCACCCACTACCTGGTGGTGGAATACAGCCACTCACATGGTCATGCTTTGTCTCCTCCCAGAAATCACAGACTCCTTGGGGACAAGAAACATTCCTTGTACCTCTTTATGCTTTAACAGTGACGAGCATGGAATGCTGTGCACACAATAGACATAAGAGGCGCTTAAATATTGACGGGAGGAAGAGAGGGAAGGAAACAAGGAAGGATAAATTCTTATTCAGCATCTCTCATGAAGCTTGTGGTGAAACAATGAACAAGTAAGTAAAAGATAAAATAGTTTCCAGAGAGTGGTATGTGTAATTTAAAAATTAATATATCAGCATAAGGAGATGGGCAATGGATGAATAAATAAATGAATGTATGAACTTACCAAATTTCTGGTAAATGCAAACAACACAAATATTTAAGTTATGCCCACCCAGGATTTTTCCCACCAGATGTATAGAGCTAGAGGGAGCCACTAAATGTTTAAATTAGTTTGTGAGGGCTGTCATAACAAAATACCACAGACTGGGTGGTTTAAACAACAGAAATTTGCTGTCTTACAGTTCAGGAGGCTAGAATTCTGATATCAAACTGTCAGCAGTGTTGCTTCCTTCTAAGGATTGAGGGAAGTATTTGTTCCAGATCTCTCTTCTTGGCTTGTAGATGTCCATCTCTTCCCTGTCTTTTTTTTTTTTTTTGAGATGGAGTCTCGCTCTGTCGCCCAGGCTGGAGTGCAGTGGTGCAATCTCAGCTCACTGCAAGCTCCACCTCCCGGGTTCATGCCATTCTCCTGCCTCAGCCTCCCAAGTAGCTGGGACTACAGGCACCCGCCACCACACCTGGCTAATTTTTTGTATTTTTAGTAGAGACGGGGTTTCACCATGTTAGCCAGGATGGTCTCGATCTCCTGACCTCGTGATCCACCTGCCTCAGCCTCCCAAAGTGCTGGGATTACAGGCATGAGCCACCGCGCCTGGCCTCTTCCCTGTCTTTTTACATTGTCTCCCCTCTATATGTGTCTCTGTATTCAAATTTCCCCTTTTTTTTAAGGATACCAGTCATATTGGATTAGGGCTCTGATATGCCTTGGCTCTGTGTCCCCACTTAAATCTCATCCCCAATTGTAATCCCCATAATCCCCATGTGTTGAGAGAGGGACCTAGTGGGAGGTGATTGGATCATGGGGGTGGTTTCCCCCATGCTGTTCTCATGATAGTGAGTGAGTTCTCATGAGATCGATGATTTTGTAAGTGTTTGACAGTTCCTCCTTCAGATTCGCTTTCTCTCTCACACACACACCTGCTGCCATGTAAGACATGCCTGCTTCCTCTTCCGCCATGACTGTAAGTTTCCTGAGGCCTCCCCAACCACGTAGAACTGTGAGTCAATTAAACCTCCTTTGTTTAAAAATTGCCTAGTCTCAGGTATTTCTTTATAGTAGTGTGAGACTGGACTAATACAGTAAATTGGTACCAGGAGTGGGGCACTGCTATAAAGATAACCTGAAAATGTAGAAGCAACTTTGGAACTGGGTAACAGGCAGAGAAGTTGGAACAGTTTGGAAGACTCAGAAGAAGGCAGAAAGATGTGGGGAAGTTTGGAACTTCCTAGAGATTTGTTGAATGACTTTGACCAAAATGCTGATAACGATGTGGACAATGAAGTCCAGGCTGAGGTGGTCTCAGATGGTTATGAGAAACTTCTTGGGAACTGGAGCAAATGTCACTCTTGCTATGCTTTAGCAAAGAGGTTGGCAGCATTTTGCCCCTGTGCTAGAGATCTGTGGAACTTTGAATTTAAGTGAGATGATGTGAAATTGGAACGTATGTTTAAAAGAGAACCAGAGCATGAAAGTTTGGAAATTTTGCAGCCTGATGATGAGATAGAAAAGAAAACCCATTTTCTGAGAAGTTCAAGCCAGCTGCAGAAATTTGCATATATAATGAGGAAGCAAATATTAATTACCAAGACAATGGGGAAAATGTCTCCAGGGCATGCCAGAGACCTCTGCACCAGCCCCTCTCATCACAGGCCCAGAGGCCTAGGAGGAATAAATGGTTTTATGGGCCTGGCCCAGGGCCCTGCTGCTTTGTGGAGCCTTGGGACTTGGTGCCCTGCATCCCAGCCACTCCAGCTCCAGCTGTGGCTAAAAAAGGGCCAAGGTACAGCTCAGGCTGTGGCTTCAGAGGGTGCAAGCCTCAAGCCTTGGCTTCCACATAGTGTTGGGTCTGTGGGTGCACAGAAATCAAGAATTAAGGCTTGGGAACCTCTGCTTAGATTTCAGAGGATTTAGGGAAATGCCTGGATGTCCAGGCAGAAGTTTGCTGCAGGGGCAGAGCCCTCATGGAGAACCTCTGCTAGGGCAGTGCAAAAGAGAAATGTGGGGTTGGAGCCCCCACAGAGTCCCCACTGGGGCATTGCCTGGTGGAATGTGAGAAGAGGGACATGGTCCTCCAGATCCCAGAATGGGAGGTCTACCAACAGCTTGCATCATGTGCCTGGAAAAGCTACAGGCACTCAATACCAGCCATGAAAGCAGCCAGGCTGGGGGGCTGTACTCTGCAAAGCTAGCCCATGAAGGAGCTGCTCAAGACCATGGAAGCCCACTCCTTGCATTAGCAAATCCCAGATGTGAGACATGGAATTAAAGGGGATCATTTTGAAGCTTTAAGATTTAATGGCTGCCCCACTGGGTTTTGGACTTGCATGGGGCCTGTAGCCCCTTTGTTTTTAGCCCATTTCTCCCATTGGGGATGGGAGCATTTATTCAATGCCTGTACTCCCATTGTATCTAGGCAGTAACTAACTTGCTTTTGATTTTACAGGCTCATAGGCAGAAGGGACTTGCCTTGTCACAGATGAGACTTTGGACTTGGACTTTTGGGTTAATGCCAGAATGAGTTAAGACTTTGGGGGTCTGTTGGGAAGACATGATTGGTTTTGAAATGTAAAAAGGACATGAGATTTGGGAGGGACCAGGGGCAGAATGATATGGTTTGGCTCTGTGTCCCCACCCAAACCTCATCTTGAGTTGTAATCCCCATAATCCCCATGTGTTGAGGTAGGGACCTGGTAGGAGGTGATTGGATCATGGGGGCTGTTTCCCCTGTGCCGTTCTTGTGATAGTGAGTGAGTTCTCAAGAGATCTGGTTGTTTTATAAGTGTTTGACAGTTTCTCCTTTAGATTCTGTCTCTCTCGAGAATCTCTCTCTCTGTCTCTCTCTCTTGCCTGCTGCCATGTAAGACATGCCTGTTTCCCCTTCTGCCATGAACTGCCTCAGCCCAAGTTTCCTGAGGGCTCCCCAGCCATGCAGAACTGTGAATCAATTAAACCTCCTTTGTTTATAAATTACCCAGTTTGGGGTATTGTTTATAGCAGTGTGAGAATGGACTAATACAGAACCACACTAATGACCTACTTTAACTTGATTATCTCTGTAAAGACCCTGTCTCCAAGTGAAGTCACGTTCTGAGGTACTGGGGATTAAGACATCAATATACTAATTTTTGGAGGGGCATAATTAAACCCATAACAGTATCCAAACAAAGTTTTCACCTTTCTATCACAATCCACAGATTATTCAGGGTTTGTCACTTAAAGATTCCTTTACTCAGTTCCTTGAGGGCAGGAACTCTGTTGTTGTTCACTCCCATGTTTTAAATAATAGTGACTGGCACATGGAAGATGCTTCATCCATGTCACATTGAATTCACTTTTGTCCAAGAAAACTCAGGGCAGAGGGTGAAGTCATTTAACCCAGGAAGCTAAGAAAGGTTCATAGCCTGCAGCAATTCCTGGAAATCTCTGAGTCAAAGGAAATTATGTTTCCATGACACAGAATCTGACTCTGGATTTCTTAATTAGGGGTATTTGCATGATGAGAGGAGACTTGTTTCTGAATAATCATTGCCCTCCTCCTCTCAAATTAATGGCCATTGCTTCTGACATCCGAATTATCTCTACAGCAACTACATGAGTCAGAGAGAGAAGGTTTGGCTCTCAGGAAGGAAATGAAAGGAAAGAGGGAAGCCTCTTAAGACGTACTGGAGAAAAGGTGACCTCACAGCTCAACCTCTCAGTTACCAAATGCAACAGAAACAACAAAATAGCTTTCAACTGAAGGTCTTCTCACCTCAGAATATGTTGCCAGTTCCCTTCTAGCAGCTCAGTAAAGGTACCCACAGTCCCACACCAGCTGGGCCCCCTGCCCTCAGTCCTTGGACCAACTGTGAGCAGCTCAGCACCCAACCACCTTGAGAGAAGCCTCCCTGGGTGTGAGAGCTATGGGCTGTCACCACCGTGCTGACATACATTATTTGAAACGCTGAGGTCCACCATGTGCTGTTATTGCCTCCTAAAGACTTCAGATACAATGTCTCAATCTAGCTATCCTGAATTCTCTAAAGGAGGTATTCAGAAACACCTGACCTGCTTCCCATGTCATCTTACATCACAAAAATGTTGAACAAAGATGTCAGCAAAGGCTTTATCAGAGTTGGCAGTATTCTTGAGATCTACCTGTTCAGTTAATTAGGAATGAGAAATTTGGCCAGGCACGGTGGCTCGTACCTGTAATTCCAGCATTTCGGAAGAGAGAGGCGGACGGATTGCTTGAGCTCAGAAATTCCAGAGCAGCCTGGGCAACATGGCAAAATCCTGTATCTACAAAAAATTAGCTGGGCATAGTGGTGCACGCCTGTAGTCCCAGCTACTCAGGAGGCTGAGGTGGGAGAATAACTTGAGCCCAGGAGGCGGAGGTTGCAGTGAGCAGAGATCGCACCACTGCACTCCAGCCTGGGTGACATAGTGAGACCCTGTCTCAAAAAACAAAAACAAACAAACAGTGAGAAGTTAGCCAGGCATGCAGGCTCACATCTATAATCCCAGCTACTTGGAAGGCAGAGTTATGAGGATCACCTGAGGCCAGGAGTTTGAGACCATCCTGAGCAACATAACAAGACCCTGTCTCAAAAAAAAAAAACATGTTATATAGTTAAGCAGGAAAAGGTTCCCATGCTTTCTTTTCTACCAGCTGGCAGCTGGCATCAGGTGTCCATCAGATTGAGCACCGAGCAGCCTGTCCAGTCCTCCAGATTAGGCACCAACCGAAACCCTACTAATTATTTTTAAAAGATGACCCACAAATTGAGGCACATCAACCAGAATTCTAGATAATAAGAAAAATGAAGAGGACCTTTGTCTCACACTGCTGTAAAAAGGCTGCTGAAGAACCACAATGCAAATGAAAATGGTTAAGAGCAATTAAGGGCCTTTCATAGTGTCTCTGAGGGAAAGACAGAGAGATGGCCAAGACCAAATCCTTGAACTACAGCTTCCTAAGGGAGCGCCACAAGACGACTCTTGCAGCAAACGCACACTGCTTATGATGACAGGATTTGAGACCTTTGCTCCAGGAAGTTGGGCTGGACTATGTGAGAGCTGGGAGGATGTTGTTTGCCCCCTTGTCCTAAGACTTAGATTCATGTTTCTCAAATGAGGAAAGTATTTTCAGGGATGTACAAGATTTTTCTGAGAAATTTGGGAAATTTGGATTTTATTTTAATGATAACAGAAAAATACGTCTTGGCTTGTTCTGAATCATCTGTATGACTGCCTTAGAACAAACTCCATGAAATTTCAGTGCCTGAGATTGTGTTTGAGAATGTTTTCCCAACAAATGAAACTCAAATGACGTCAAACCCTGCTGTATAAGTGACAATTTTGAAATGATTTTGAATGTAAGAAAGTGGTGGGAGAATTGAATTATCACATGGCAAGTGGTAAATGTGAAAGACTGTCTTTTTCAAAAATGAGCACAGCAGTATTCCTGGTCCTATATGCTCTTCCAGAATCTTGTCACTATCCCATCAAGAGATGACATCTATATTTCTTACCCCTTCAACCTGGATGGGGCTTTGTGATTGCCTCAACAAATCACATGGTAGAAGTGATGCCTCATGACTCTTCAGGCTTGGTTTTTAAAAAGATAGGGCAGCCGGGTGCTGTGGCTTACGCCTGTAATCCCAGCACTTTGGGAGGCCAACGCGGGCGGATCACAAGGTCAAGAGATCAAGACCACCTGGCCAACATGGTGAAACCCTGTCTCTACTAAAACTATAAAAAAATTAGCCAGGCATGGTGGCGCACACCTGTAGTCCCAGCTACTCAGGAGGCTGAGGCAAGAGAATTGCTTGAACCCAGGAGGCGGAGGTTGCAGTGAGCCAAGATCGCGCCACTGCACTCCAGCCTGGTGACAGACTGAGACTCCACCAAAAATAAAATAAAATAAAATAAAATAAAATAAAATAAAATAAAATAAAATAAAATAAAATAAAAGATAGGGCTTCTGCCTGGCTCTCTCTAATAGAGAAGTGTTCTGGCTGGAAGACCCAGGTAAGGTCCCAGACAACAGCCAGTGTCAACTGCCAAGCATGTGAGAGAGCAAGCTTTTAGATCAGGGGTTGGCAGATTTTGAACTGAGGGCCAAATCTAGCCTGCTGCCTGTTTTTATAAGTAAAGTTTTATTGGACTACAGCTATGTCCATTTACTTGTCTATGGCTGCTCTTGCACTACAATGGCAGAATGTATTAACAACGGAGACTGCATGGCCCACAAAGCTGAAAATCATTTACTATATGGTCCTTTACAGAAAATGTTTACTGACCTCTGCATGAGATGATTTCAGCCTCTAGTATTTGAGCCACCCCAGGTAAGGTCTAGTGGAGTAGAGATAAGCTATCCCTAGCAAGCTCTGCCCAAATCATAGACTTGAGAGACACATGTTCTTTTAAGCCATTCAGCTTTGGGGTGGCTTGTTTCATAGCAATCAAGATAGTTTTATAAGTACACTGAACTCAAGAGAACCTGGACATTGCTGGCAATTTCGTATTCAGATTCCATTACTTAAAGCTTATCTTTGTATATATCAACTTGCAACAGTTCATTAGCAGCAAGTATAGTAGGTAATCACAATAAAGAGTTTCTCTCTTCCCAATTCTAACAAGAATTAGAGTAGATGCCCCTTTAATTCATATTTCAACAATACCACAATATTACTTTTATCTCCAAGAAGAGATAATTTTACATTATTATCTAGTAATGCCTCATTAAAATTGGCCTCCAAGAATTGCTTACTGGCAATATTATGGCTAAGTATGTGGCCTAATTATCCTGCAGTATCAAACAAAGCTTTGATGTTACTAGTAACATTTTCTACAACATATGTGTGCAGTTAGTCTCTGCATTAAAATAATTGGAGCCAAAATGCAAACACAAATTAAATGTAGAAACCAGACCCAAAACTATTTCTATTATTAGATGCCTTTGGAAGTTTTGTTTTAGCAAAACATTATCTCTCACACTAAACTTAATAATACAAGATTTTGTGGATTTTTAGGTTTAGTTTGGTAATTTTATTTTATAATTGCCTAAGCTTAAGTGGAGCTATAAGCTTAGCATTTTATATCTACTTTTACACGTATGTGTACGTGTATGTAACATCAGAATACTCAGTACAGCATGTCTATAACATACAATTTTTTTCCTTTAAAAGAGGCCTGTATAAGACACAAAAGGACAAATATGATTCCATTTATTTAAGTTACCTAGAATTCAGAGAGATGGAAAGTAGAATAGCAGTTAGCAGGGAGTCGGGGGAGAGTGGAATGGAGAGTTAGTGTTTAATGGGTATGGAATCTCAATATGGGATGATGGAAAAAGTTCTGGAAATGGATAGTGGTGATGATTGTACAACAATGTAAATCTACTTATTACCGCTGAACTTTACACTTAAAAATGCTTCAAAAGGGCCAGGTGCAATGGCTCATGCCTGTAAGCCCAGCACTTTGAGAGGTAAAGTTGATAAGATCCTTGGGCCCAGGAATTTGAGACCATCCTGGGCAACATAGGGAAACCCTGTCTCTACAAAAATAAAAAATTAGCTGACTGTGGTCCCAGCTACTCAGGAGGCTGAGGCAGGAGGATCACCTGAGCCCAGGAGGTGGAGGCAGCAATGAGCTATGATTGTATCACTGCACTCCAACCTGTGTGACAGAGCGAGACCTTGTCTCAAAAAAAAAAAAAAAAAAAGCTTAAAATGCTAAATTTTATGACATGTGTATTTTACCACAATTTTTTTAAAAAGAGGATTGTATATAATCCGAATATGAGAAATCCCAGAATAGGGCTAAGAGCAGCTGGCGGTTTTTCTAAAACTCTTTTCTTCGGGTCTAGCTTCTTAATCTGGACCTTTTGAGGTTTTAACACTCAGATGGTGAAAAGAGCCCCTTTGGAAAAGGGAACCAAATAATTAGTGCCTAGGGAAAAGCCATCCCTCATTTAGACTCAGAGCAGTGTCAGCCTGAGCCACCCACACCTAGACTTTGGTAAGGGGCCCCTATACAGTCCCTTGCATAAGAGGGAGGAAGGGATTCCAAAGAGAAGCCAGGAGATTCTGAAAGGAGGGGTCCTCCACCTGGTAGCCCAAACACTGAACATCTCTTAGCAGCTCAGAAGTTTCAGCCTTCATATATCTTCATTGTGGTTTTGTTCCATCCCCCACGAGAACTCCTCCTTCTAGAAGAGGGGGATCTCTGAGCAACACTGGAGGATGGTACTGTGCCAACAGGAAGTGGGGAGGCACAGTGAAGGAAGTGGGGTACTCAGAAGGGAGATTTGGAGGTAGGCATTGGAAAAAAAAACACAGCACCTTTTTATTTCCATTTTACTGACAAAGAAACTGACCCCAGAGATCAGCTAACTTGCCTAAATTGTCACACAGAGCTAGGCATTGTGGCTCACACCTGTAATCCCAGTGCTTTGGGAAGCTGAGGCAGGAGGATCACTTGAGACCAGCAATTCAAGACTAGCCTGGGCAACATAGTGAAACTCTGTCTCTACAAAAAAAAAAATTTTTTTTTAAATAGACAGGTGTGGTGGTGCACGCATGTGGTCCCAACTGCTCAAGAGCTGAGGCAGGAGGATCACTTGAGCCCAGGAGTTTGAGGCTTCTCTGAGCCGTGCACTCCAGCCTAAGTGACAAAGCCAGAGCCTGTTTCCTCTAAACTAAAAATTAAAATTAAATTGTCACACAGCTCATAAGAAGCCAAAATGAGAACGGTGTAGGTCTGATTGTAAAATCCTTGATTGCAGAAATCCCATTTTACCTGTGTTTTATTGATCGTGGCCTCCTTTGGATTCCGGCTCTCACCTGCTCTATAATGGCTCTGCTTTGCTACATGTCACCCTCCTTATCTGAAAACACCTTTTCACAGTCTATAAGGAGCCCTGGGGCTCTCTCTATGTAATGTAAGAATTAGGCAAATAATAAGGGGCCCTGGAGAATTGGAGCCCAGTATGAAAACTGAAACAGACTCTAACCAATGATCCCCTGTCAGGCACTGGCAGAAGACCATGCTCTGGCCCTCATGGTGCCAAAGGAGCTACCACACATCATCAAGGAAGCACTGATAGGGGATTCCTTTCTTCAAAATGTTTAATTCAACATGCTGGTGCATCTAGGAACAAAGCCACTCTGTGATAAAATTAGCCGTGCTAAACACTCTTGCTAGCAAAATAGCACCGCGGCCCTTTCTAGCCACACTATCTGAAAATAGCTCTGAAAATAATGTCACGAGCAACTTCTATTTGCTTCTTCCCAGGAGAAGGTAAACAAGTAAAATCAAAGGCAGCTGCTCCTGCAGGGCCTCTTCCTGTATTTGTTCCTTCTCTTAGGGACAGCCCATCCCCACCCTATTCCTGCTCTTCCTGTTCTCCTGGTCCTTCCACCAACACCTCTCCTCTCTCAAATTAGACATCAAGGCAACATCAGTCATTCACATTCGTTTGAGTGACTCTTTACATTTTAATATGAATTAATCTCTTGCATAATACTGTCCATTTGACATTTTCCTAGTTGGACCAATCTTCTCCAGTAACCAAACTAAGGGCCTAGGAACTGGAAGAGGACAGAGGAGGTTGTATAGGCCATAACAATTTCTTACCTGAAGAGACTACAGATGCCAAGAATGGAGCTCACACTTGTGGGTTTGTGCCACTAGATGGCAATTATGCCTCTTTGCAGCTGGCGGTAGGCAACCCACCCCTGCAGCACTGTGGTCTGACTTTGATCTCTTTCTGGTGCAAAGATCTTTGAGAAGCTCATAAACACCCCTTTCATTACAGCAATCATCTCTTTATCTACTTTTAACTTTACTAGAAATATTTATAAAATCACTCAAAGAAACATTAAAAGAGAAAAGAGAAAAACTTCATACCACAGTAGACGCTCCATCTGCCCAATCATGTATCTAATATTCAGCAAGCGCCTTTGCTCCTCTTTCAGTCACCTTCCGTATGTCATGTGTTCTGAGGAATCTTGGTCCAGGGGCTCCTATTTGGAGCTACTCTCTCTTCCTGGCCCTTTCCTGAGGAAAATGCTGGGTAGAAAACCCTTCCATGCCTCCTTCTACACCTGGAAAAGTCCTAGCTCCTGGCCCACTCTTCTGAGAAGAGTTTCTAGAACCCTTCCCAAACCTCATTCTCCACCATCTTGCTAGGTACATTCAATATAGATATTTGTCATAAGCCTGTTAGAGAGTTAGCACATCATTCCATTGTTATTTGCCCACGTGTGTCTTCCTCACTTGATAAGAAGACTCTGGAGAGCAGGAATAAGTTTTTATTTATTTAATATTTTTATTTTTACTTTTTCTTTCTTTCCTTTTTTTTTTTTTTTTTTTTTTTTGAGTCAGGGTCTCACTCTATTGGCCAGGCTGGAGTGCAGTGGCGCGATCTTGGCTCACTGCAACCTCCACCTCCAGGGCTCAAGCTGTCCTCTCACCTCAGCCTCCTGAGTAGCTGGGACTACAGGCTCTCACCACCACACCCAGTTAGTTTTTTAATTATTTGTAGAGATCGGGGGGGGTCTCACTATGTTGCCTAGGCTGGTCTCGAACTCCTGGTCCCAAGCAATTCTCCCATCTTAGCCTCCCAAAGTGCTGGGAGTATAGTCATGAGCCACCTCGCCTGGCCTATTTATTTCTGACTATCACAGTGCCCTGCCCAGTGAGCTGCCAACTACTACCTGGACAGCCAGTAGAGACTGAAGAGAAAAGAACCCTGTTACCTTCTCTAAGAATCCCAGCTCTCCAGAACTAACCCTTGTTCAGTCACTGAGCAATTTCACACCCTCTCTTCTGCCCTATCTAGGGCCTAAAGGCTAAAACAGTCAGCATCACTGGGTGGGTGGGTGAGGGATGGGGTGATATGAGGTGAGCATTTGAGGTGTTATATGTGCCGCTGGGCAGAAATACCTACGTGTGTGGGTTCCTCTTGAGCACTAATCACTTCCCTTGTCTCTGCTTGCTTACAAGGGGATGTCAAAGGCCAAGTGGATAAAGACTATTACCATTTGTCTCAAAGCTACTTTCCATTCCAGCTGCAGGAAAACTACATTCATTGAAGGGAATCTGAACTCTGGAGTGTTTTCCATCCACACTGCTGCCTTCAGAGTCTTGCCACTCAAAGTGTGATCCTCAGGCCAGCAGTATCAGCACCACCTGGGAACCTGTTAGAAATGCAGAATCTTAGGCCCCACCCAGATCCGCTGAATCAGAATCTACATTTTTTACAAAATCCCCAGATGACTCACAAGCATATTAAAGTGTGAGAAGACTGATCTAGAGCCTGCCCTGAAGCCATAGTATTTCATGCTGGGTGTGGTGTCTTTGGCAACTCTGGGATGTCCAGTCTGGTCCCAAAAGTCAGGATCTCAATGGGATTAGTGAAACTGCAGGCTTTAGGTGTTCAACAGAAAGCTTGTTATTTGGCAATGTTGGGGCATTAAACAGCCCTGATACTTCTTCAGGATATTGGGAGTTAACCATTAATTCTCAACTGATGAAAACCTGGAACCTAGACTAGAGTTTCTGTCAGGCTACCAGAAGTTTCCTTTATATTAACCAGGCCAGGAATCCCTGGAGCCACCTGGAATAGTGTATGGACCAAGTAAAGACAAAAGGAAGGATTTCTCATAGGCTCTGCAGAAGCACATTACTCTGCGTGGAGTTTTCTTGTTTTTGTTTTTTTGAGACGGAGTCTCGCTCTGTCACCCAGGCTGGAGTGCAGTGACGTGATCTCTGCTCACTCAAGCTCCGCTTCCCAGGTTCACGCCATTCTCCTGCCTCAGCCTCCCGAATAGCTGGGACTATAGGTGCCTGCCACCACGCCCAGCTAATTTTTTGTATTTTTAGTAGAGACGGGGTTTCACCATGTTAGCCAGGATGGTCTCGATCTCCTGACCTTGTGATCCGCCCGCCTTGGCCTCCCAAAGTGCTGGGATTACAGGTGTGAGCCACCGCACCCAGCTGGGGTTTTCTTAATGAATGCATCAGACAAATCTGAGACTCAGTAAGCCACTTGGGATGGGGGTGGGGGAGTCATGTGACCTGGGGGCCATCTACAACCTTGGCTTACCTAAATGCTATTCATGAAGTCTGAAGAGGCCCCAGAGGTTAAACCATGGTAAACCCCAGAAATCCTTGACAGAGCAGTAGGCCCAGAAAGAATGGCCTGGGCCTCACCTTAGCCACAGTCTACTTTCTTTAGAGACAATGTCTCACTCTTTCACCCAGGCTGGAGTGCAGTGGCACAATCACGGCTCACTGCAGCATTGAACTACTGGCCTCAAGTGATCCTCCCCATCTCAGCCTCCCGAGTAGCTGGGAGTACAGGCATGTGCCACCATACCCAGCTCATTTGCTTTCTTTACATGTTCTCAAGCCTTCCTGAGGTCAGATAAGTTATGGATCAGAGCAGAGCATGCTCTCAGGAATGATAGGAATGCAGTCCACCCGGGAAAGGAGCCCATGTCATTCATGAAACTGTACTGATTGCCCAGGTCTGCACCAAAGCTCTTCCCTGGTAGATGAACATCCACAGGGCAAGACAGCAGGTGACAGCTGGGAGTTAGGCCACCACACAGCCAGCTTAATGTGAGGGAATCTTCTGAGGCCTAAAGGGCATTATATGGTGTCCAGGATCCCCTAGTTGGTGCTTGAAAGTAAAGCCAGAACTGGGGCTCAAGAACTCAGAGTCAGAGGATGAGCGCTTGTGCTAATAGAGCCCCAAGAAACACAAAGTCAGGCAAAGCAATGAGGTGTGCTTTCATAGATTTTAATAAGGATTTGAAGGAGAAATGGAAGAAAATGAGATCCAAGGAGACGAGGGTGGAATTGAACTGAACTAAAGACCTATTCTGTCTACGAGCTGATCTTACCCTAAGCTGACCCTGATGTCTAGAGAGCTTGTATCATTTACTTTTCTCTTTTATCTTTCCTTGGTGCACAGGTAGTGACTACTTATCTCCCATCTCCCTGTTCATGTCCTGATAGAACCTTTTCTTCCTCTGTCTCCAAACACATTGGCCTTTCCTACCAGAAACTGAAGGGGGCCTCGTAGAATCTGTCATTGACTCATGAAGTGTCCAGTCAGAAACTGTATCCAAATGAATGTGAGGAATGTATGTTGGCCAGGTATGGTGGCTCATGCCTATACTCCCAGCCTTTTGGGAGGCTGAGACAGGAGGACTGCTTGAGGCCAGGAGTTTAAGACCAGCCTGACTGGCGCAGTGGCTCATGCCTGTAATCCCAACACCTTGGGAGGCCGAGGTGGGCAGATGACCTGAGGCCAGGAGCTCAAAACCAGCCTGGCCAACATGGTGAAACCCCATCTCTACTAAAAATACAAAAATTAGCTGGGCATGATGGCAGGCGCCTGTAATCCCAGCTACTAGGGAGGCTGAGGCAGGGGAATTGCTTGAACCTGGGAGGCAGAGGTAGCAGTGAACTGAGATTGCACCATTGCACTCCAACCCAGTCAACAACAGCGAGACTTCCTCTCAAAAACAAACAAAAAGACCAGCCTGATCAACATAGCAAGACTCTGTCTCTACAAAAATAAAAATAAATAAAATTAGCCAGGTACAGTGGTGTGCACCTGTACACCAACTACTCAGGAGGCTGAGGCAGGAGGATTGCTTGAGTCCAGGAGTTTGAGGTTGTAGTGGGCTATGATCCACTGCACTCCAGGCTGCGTGACAGAGCAAGACCTTGTCTCAAAGAAAAGAAATTTTTTGGTTTCCCAATGCATATAAAAGTTTTATTTATACTATACCATAGTCTATTAAGTGTGCAATAACATTATGTCTAAAAAATTGGCCAGGCGTGGTGGCTCACACCTGTAATCCCAGCACTTTGGGAGGCCAAGGCAGGAGGATCACCTGAGGTCAGGAGTTTGAGACCAGCCTGACCAACATGGAGAAACCTCGTCTCTACTAAAAATACAAAATGAGCCAGGCGTGGTGGTGCATGCCTGTAATCCCAGCTACTTGGGAGGCTGAGGCAGAGAATCACTTGAACCTGGGAGGTAGAGGTTGCAGTGAGCCGAGATTGTGCCATTGCACTCTAGCCTGGGCAACAAGAGTGAAACTCCATCTCAAATATATATATAATATTATATATTATATAATATATATAATATATATAATATAAAATAATGTTTGTACCTTAATTTAAAAATATCGTATTGCTTAAAAAATCCTAATGCTCACCTGAGCCTTCAGCAGGTTGTAATTTTTTTTTGGCTGGTGAAGGATCTTGCCTCAGTGTTGATAGCTGCTGACTGATCAGGGTGGTGGTTGCTAAAGGTTGGGATGGCTGTGGCAATTTTTAAAAATAAGACAACCATGAAGTTTGATGCATCAGTTGACTCTGCCTTTCACAAAAGATCTCTCTGTAGCATGAGATGCTGTTTGATAACAGTTTACCCACAGAATATTTTTCAGAATTGGAGTCAATCCACTCAAAGCCTGCCACTGCTTTATGAACTGAGATTACGTAATAATTTCTTTGTTATTGTTTCAACTATGTTCACAGCATCTTCACCGGATTCCATTTCAAGCAACCACTTTCCTTGTCCATCCATGAGAAGCAATTCCTCACCCGTTCAAGTTTGGTCATGAGATGGTAACTTCTAATTCTAGTTCTAGTTCTCAGGCTCCAATTCTAATTCTAGTTCTCTTGCTATTTGCACTGCATCTGAAGTGACTTCCTTCACTGAAGTCTTGACCTCCTTTAATTCATTCATGAGGGTTGAAATCAGCTACTTCCGAACTCCTGTTCATGTTGATATTTTGACCTCCTCTCATGAATCACAAATGTTCTTAATGGCATCTAGAATGGTGAATCCTTTCTATGAGGTTTTCAATTTACTTTTCCCAGATCCATCTGAGGAATCACTAGCTATGGCAGATATAGCCTTGTGAAATACATATTTTAAATAATAAGACCCCAAAATCAAAATTACTCTTTGAGCCATGGGCTGCAGAATAGATGCATGTTAGCAGCATGAAAACATTAATCTCCTTTTACATCTCCTCAGAGTTCTTGGGTGACCAGCTGCATTGTTGATGACCAGTAATATATTCAAGAGAATGCTTTCGCTTGAGCATTTAATCCCACTGTCTCAACAGTGGAATTAAAATATTCAGTAAACCATTCTGTAAACTGATGTGCTGTCATCCAGGCTGTGTTGTTACATTTATAGAGCACAGGTACAGCAGATTTAGCATAATTCTTGAGGGTCCTAATGTGTCTGGAATTGGTGGGTTCTTGGTCTCACTGACTTCAAGAATGAAGCCACGGACCCTCGCGGGGAGTGTTACAGTTCTTAAAGATGGTGTGTCCAGAGTTTGTTCCTTCTGATGTTCAGACGTGTTCGGAGTTTCTTCCTTCTGGTGGGTTCGTGGTCTCGCTGGCTTCAGGAGTGAAGCTGCAGACCTTTGCAGTAAGTGTTACAGCTCTTAAGGCGGCTCCTCTGGAGTTGTTCGTTTCTGCCGTGGGGAGTTGCTCATTCCACCCAGTGGGTTCCTGGTCTCGCTGGCCTCAGGAGTGAAGCTGCAGACCTTCGCGGTGAGTGTTACAGCTCATAGAGGCAGTGCGGACCCAAAGAGTGAGCAGCAGCAAGATTTATTGCGGAGTGAAAGAACAAAGCTTCCACAGTGTGGAAGGGACCCGAGCGGGTTGCCACTGCCGGCTGGGGCAGCTTGCTTTTATTCCCTTATCTGGCCCCAGCCACATCCTGCTGATTGGTCCATTTTACAGAGAGCTGATTGGTCTGTTTTACAGAGAGCTGATTGGTCTGTTTTGACAGGTGAAGGATCTTGCCTCAATGTTGATAGCTGCTGACCGATCAGGGTGGTGGTTGCTAAAGGTTGGGATGGCTGTGGCAATTTTTAAAAATGAGACAACCATGAAGTTTGATGCATCAATTGACTCTGCCTTTCACAAAAGATCTCTCTGTAGCATGAGATGCTGTTTGATAACAGTTTACCCACAGAACACGCACAAATGCGCATTTGCAATCCCTGAGTTAGACACAAAAGTTCTCCAAGTCCCCACTAGATTAGCTAGACACAGAGCACTGATTGGTGCATTTACAAAGCTTTAGCTAGACACAGGGTGCTGATTGGTGTGTTTACAAACCTTGAGCTAGACACAGAGTACTGATTGGTGTATTTACAATCCTTTAGCTAGACATAAAGGTTCTCCAAGTCCCCACTAGACTCAGGAGCCCAGCTGGCTTCACCTAGTAGATCCTGCACGGGGGCCGCAGGCGGAGCTGCCCGCCAGTCCCGCGCAGTGCGCCAGCACTCCTCAGCCCTTGGGCGATCGATGGGACCGGGCGCCGCAGAGCAGGGGGCGGCGCTCGTAGGGGAGGCTTGGGCGGCGCAGGAGCACGTGATGTAGGGGAAGGCTCGGGAATGGCGGGCTGCAGGTCCCGAGCCCTGCCCCGCCGGGAGGCAGCTGAGGCCTGGCGAGAATTCCAGCGCAGCGCCGGCGGGCCAGCACTGCTGGGGGACCCCGCGCACCCTCCGCAGCTGCTGGCCTGGGTGCTAAGCTCCTCACTGCCCGGGGCCTGCAGCGCCGGCCGGCGGCTCCGAGTGCGGGCCCATGCAGCCCACGCCCACCCGGAACTCTCGCTGGCCAGAGAGCGCTCGCTGGCCAGAGAGCGCCCGCAGCCCGGGTTCCCGCCCGCGCCTCTCCCTCCACACCTCCCCACAAGCAGAGGGAGCCGGCTGCGCCTCCACCAGTCCAGAGAGGGTCTCCCACAGTGCTGCGGCAGGCTGAAGGGCTCCCCAAGCGCAGCCAGAGTGGGCGCCAAGGCCCAGGAGGCACCCAGAGCGAGGGAGGGCTGTGAGGGCTCCAGAACGCTGTCACCTCTAAGATTTGGGGGATGGTAAGTAAGCATCGGCTTCCACTTAAAGTCACCAGCTGTATTAACCCATAACAAGAGAGTCAACCTGTCCTTTGAAGCTTTGAAGCCAGGTATTGACTTCTTTCTAGCTAAGAAGGTCCTAGATGGCATCTTCTTCCAATAGAAGGCTGTTTTGTCTATATTGAAAATCTGTTGTTTAGTGTAGCCATCTTTATCAATGATGTTAGCTAGATCTTCTGGATAACTTGTTGCAGCTTCTACATCAGCACATGTTGCTTCACTTCGTACTTTTGTTACAGAGAGAGTTTCTCTCCTAAAACCTTATGAAACAGCCTCTGCCACTGTCAGACTTTTCTTCTGTAGCTTCCTCACTCTCTCAGCCTTCACAGAATTGAAGAGAGTTAGGGCCTTGTTCTGGATTAGGTTTTGGCTTAAGGGAATGTTATGGCTGGTTTGATCTTCTATCCAGACCATTCAAACTTTCACCATATCAGCAATAAGGCTGTTTCAGTTTCTTATCATTAGTGTGTTGCTAGAGTTGGACTTTTAATTTCCTTCAAGAACTTTTCCTTTGCATTCACAACTTGGATGTTTGGTGCAAGAGGCCTAGTTTCTGGCCTCTCTCAGCTTTTGACATGTCTTCCTCACTAAACTTAATCATTTCTAGCTTTTGATTTAAAGTGAGAGATGCATGACTCTTTCTTTCACTTGAACACCTAGAGGCCATTGTAGGGTGATTAATTGACCCAACTTCTTTCTTTCTTTTTTTTTTTTCTTTATTTTTTTGAGACAGAGCCTTGCTCTGTCACCCAGGCTGGAGTTCAGTGGCGTGATCTCGGCTGACTGCAACCTCCGCCTCTCCAGGTTTAAGCAAAAGTATCTGCCTCAGCCTCCAGAGTAGCTGGGATTACAGGGGCATGCCACCATGCTTGGCTAATTTTTTGTATTTTTAGTAGAGACGGGGTTTCACCATCTTGGCCAGGCTGGTCTTGAACTCCTGACCTCGTGATCCACCTGCCTCGGCCTCCCAAAGTGCTGGGATTACAGGCGTGAGCCACCGTGCCTGGTCAATTGACCCAATTTGAACATCATCATGTCTCAGAGAATAGAGAGGCCGGAGGAGAGGGAGAGAGATGGGGGACTGAGCAGTTGGTGGAACAGTCAGAGCACACACGACATTAACTAAGTTCACTATCTTATATGGGTACAGTTCATGGTGCCCCAAAACAGTCACAATAGTAACATCAAAGGTCACTTATCATAGATCACCATGACAGATATAAAAATAAAGTTAGAAATATTATGAGAATTACCAAAATGTGACACAAGAATGAAGTGAGTATATGCTATTGGAAAAAATGTGCCAATAGACTTGCTTGACCCAGGGTTGCTACAAACCTTCAATTTGTAAAAATGCAATATACATATGTGAAATGCAATAAAGTGAATCATGATAAAACAAGGTATGCTTTGTACATATATGTGAATATGTATTGATATAAATATATACATATATACACTATATCTTTTTTTTTTTTGAGATGGAGTCTCACTCTGTCACCCAGGCTGGAGTGCAGTGCCACGATCTCAGCTCACTGCAACCTTCTCTTTCTGGGTTCAAACGATTCTCACGCCTCAGCCTCCTGAGTAGCTGGGATTACAGATGCACACCACCACGACTGGCTAATTTTTGTATTTTTAGTAGAGATGGGGTTTCATCATGTTAGCCAGGCTGGTCTCGAACTCCTGATCTTAAGTGATCTGCCCACCTTGGCCTCCCAAAGTGCTGGGATTACAGGCATGAGCCACAGTGCCTGGCCCATATTTTTTAAACATATAAAATTTTATGGTAGCAATTTGATAACATTTTTATATTTATAATATTTGTTAATTCTGTGGTAACTGGTTAATAATAACTATATATGTTATTAAACTGTTGCCACAAAAATTACCCATAATCCTGTAACCTAAACGCAACTATTTTTATCTCTCTGCTGTTTCTGTGTGCCTTAAGATGGCAAATAAACACATCTGAATATAACCCATGTTGTCCTAGGCCACACCTGTCTGAAATAAAATAGTCACAGTAATGGTAAAAATGTTATTTCTCTGACTCTGCTGTCGCCTTCAACTCTGGGAAATCTGACCACTCTCAAATACCACCCAACTATTTCTGGGAGTCTCTAAGCAGGGGTGGGGATGGGGTGGTCTCATGTGTTTTCCCAAAGTATTTTTCAGTTGCAAAGTGGTCTCTATCATCCATCTACCACTGCCTGTCCTGGCAGCTTCTGTGTTGTCTCCACCATGTCACTACACCCAAACTATAACTCCTTTCCTAACATCTCCACCCTCTGGTAACTGCTGAAGCTGCTAGGGACATTATAGATTTGGAGTCATCTCAAGGGTCCTCCCCTACCGTAAATCCCTGCACAGGAGTCTCAATATTTTAGAGGTCTCTGATACTCCAACATGAGCCCTGGGGGCTGATCTTAAAGGACAAGCTGAGTGGATGGCAAAGTGTTGCACTCAGAATCATTCAGCAAGACACACTCCTGGGCAGACACCAGGTGACATGCTGTCACCAGTGCTGTAGAGGTGGCCCCCCATACAGAAAGCCCAGCCAGACTCAGGTGAGGGAAAGTGGCATTCATGTGGGAAAGAATCTTTAAAATGCTTCAATTAATTAATGACTTTAAATTTCATAATCTTCTGCTTTAATTCTTCGTGGTAACAAATGGTGACACAACTTACAACCTAACAGCAACATTAAGAACTGGAACACGAATGCTTTTTGGTATGGGAATTAGAAAGATTGACTTGACGAGTTAGGAGTCAAAGAAATCCTCACACAGCACAGAGGATATGAGCCTGATTTTTAGAGATAAGTAAAATTGATATGGATAGGAAGAGCTGGTGAAAGTTTTCTATGTAGAGAAGATGGTATGAACATAGGCATAGCACCAAGAAAGAACAAGACTTACTCAGAGACCCAACTGGCTGGAAATGCAAGTGCTCATAGGGAAACAGTGGGAGATGCAGCTGGAAAGGTAGGTTTGGGGCTGCCACATAGAAGAGAATTTTTTTTTTTTTCACAGAATGATAAACTTGGTTTTTTTTTTTCAATATTGCTATGGAAAGGATAAAATTTCAGGATGTTTTTAATGCTTACTAGTCTCTTCTTTTTGAATTATTATTATTTTATTTTTGTGGATACACAGTAGGTGTATTTATTTATGGGGTACATGAGATGTTTTGATACAGGGACACAATGTGAAATAAGCACATCATGGAGAATGGGGTATTCATCCCCTCAAGCATTTATCCTTTGAGTTACAAACAACTCAATTACACACTTTATTTTAAAATATATAATTATTTAAATAGTCACCCTATTGTGCTATCAATAGGTCTTATTCATTCTAACTATTTTTTGTACCCATTATCCATCTCTACCTCCCCCCGACCCCCCCCAGCCTCTGGTAACCATCCTTCCACTTTCTATATCCATGAGCCCAATCGTTTTGACTTTTATGTCCTACAAGTAAGTGAGAAAATGTGCTGCTTGTCTTCTGTGCCTGGCTTATTTTACTTAACTTAATGACCTCCAGTTCCATTCATGCTGTTGCAAATGACTGGATCTCTTTCTTTTTTATGGCGGAATAGTACTCCATTGTGTATATGTACCACATTTTCTTTATCCATTACTCTGTTGGACACTTAGGTTGCTTCCAAATCTTAGCCATTGTAAGCAGTTCTGCAACAAACACAGGAGTGCAGATATGTCTTCAATACCCTGATTTCCTTTCTTTTGGGTATATACCTAGCAGTGGGATTGCTGGGTCATATGGTTGCTCAATTTTTAGTTTTTTGAGGAACCTCCAAACTGTTCTCCATAGTGGTTGTATTATTTTACATTCCTGCCAACAGTGTACAAGGATTCCCTTTTAGAAGAGAATTTTTTTTTTTTTTGATGGAGTTTCGCTCTTGTTGCCCAGGCTGGAGTGCAATGGTGTGATCTCAGCTCACTGCAACCTCCATCTCCCGGGTTCCAGCAATTCTCCTGCCTCAGCCTCCCTAGTAGCTGGGATTATAGGCACCCACCACCACGTCCAGCTAATTTTTGTGTTTTTAGGGGAGACGAGGCTTCACCATGTTGGTCAGGCTGGTCTCAAACTACCAACCTCAGGTGATCTGCCCGTCTTGGCCTCCCAAAGTGCTGGGATTACAGGCGTGAGCCATCGCACCCGGCCTAGAAGAGAAATCTTAGTAACCAGCTCAGAAGTCTGTACTTTTCCTAATGGCACTGAGAGATTTTGAAAAATTCTAAGCATGTGAATGATATGATGACATTGGTATTTTAAAGAAAACTGTTCTGGTATTTGTATTTCAAAAATACAGGAAAGGCGGGGCATGGTGACTCACACCTGTAATTTGAGCACTTTGGGAAGCCAAGGAGGGAGAATTGCTTGAGGCCAGGAGTTTGAGACCAGCCTGGGCAATATAGTGAGACTCCCATCTCTACAGAAAAGTTTTAAAAGTTGCCAGGTATGGTGGCACATGCCTTATGCCCCTAGCTTCTTGGGTGCCTGAGGTAAGAGAATTGCTTGAACCTAGGAGGTCAAGGCTACAGTGATCTGAGATTGTGCCACTGCACTCCAGCCTGGGCAACAGAGCAAGACCCTGTCTCAAAAAGAAAAAAATATATAGGAAAGAAAATTTGTAGGAGATAAAAACAAATCTACTTAACTGTATCTAGGTCTTTGGATTTTTTTTGATCTTGTTCCAGGTTGCTTGTTTAAATATAGTTATTGTTAACTCTAGTAAATGAATCATTGAATACAAGTTACTCTTTTTTAAATTTATTTTTAGTTTTGAGACACAGTCTCGCTCTGTCACCCAGGCTGGAGTGCCGTGGTGTGATCTTGGCTCACTGCAACCTCTACCTCCCAGGTTCAAGTGATTCTCGTGTCTCAGCCTCCTGAGTAACTGGGATACAGGCGCAAACCACCACACCCAGCTAATTTTTGTATTTTCGGTAGAGACGGGGTTTCGCCACGTTGGCCAGGCTGGTCTCAAACTCCTGATGTCAGTTGAGCTACCTGCCTTGGCCTCTCAAAGTGCTGGGATTACAGGTGTGAGCCACTGCACCTGGCCGGAGTACATGTCATTCTTGACCATTTAAAATAATTCTATTTTTGATGACAAAAAAATATGTAACTGAGTGGAGAGGCATTCTTTATTACTCAGTTAACCATGTTTTAAGAAGCTCAGCTCCTAATAACATCAGACTATGTCTAATTCATTATATCTGTTGGTACATTAAAAGAAATAGCTTCTGGTGACAGTAAATTCATCAGAGAGTTTGAAAAGATGGCAGGTATTCTGAATCAAACTTTTGGTTAGAAAACCAGGAAATGTGAGATAAATGTGTTTCAGATATGAAAGGTACATAAATTCAGATGACTTAATGGAAACTGTTTTTTTTCTCAAATGTGCCTAATATGTGTGCAGCTATTTTTCCTATTTTTTTAAAAAAGTAGTGATTTTTCCAAAAGTGCTTACATTGATGTTAGACTTTTGGTTTGACTTAGTTTGGTTTGGTTTAATTTGGTTTGGTGTGGATTGGGTTTTTTGTTTTGTTTTGTTTTATGATTTTTTTTCAAGAATATTATATGAGTAAAGGAAATTTTTACTTTTTATTTTAACATCCGTATTCAGAGAATTCCCTATCTTATGAGTCTTGGTGGGCACAGATTTTGCCTTCCACTAGAGAAGATGGAAGTTCAGATTTTCACTTTCTTAGCTCTTTGTCCTTGGACATGGGAAAGTGTCCTAAGCTCAGTCAAACAAGTGAACTCCCTGGATATTTGAATCAGCGGCTATTATCATAAAGAGCCAGGTATACATACTGGTGGCAGTTGAAGGCAGAATAGGTAGCAATATTGAGTTTTCAGGTCACCAGCAGTGGTATCCCAGAATTTAAGGCTAGGTAGCAATGTGAGTTGTAGCGGCCAAGGGTCAGTGGCAGCGATGGCTAAGGGTTATTGTCAGCAAAAGCAAAATCCTCATTGGACTTATTCTGGGCATATTGGGGCTCTCTAGTAACTGCTTTCCTTCCAAGCCTGATTTGCTGAACTGCCAGGTAGTTATGTGAGTTCCCAATACTCTTTCATCAAATTTCTCTTTCATTTAAATCAGGCTTAGTCAGTTCTATTGCTTGCAAGAACCTTGGCTGATAGAAGTTCATTGCAGGTGGGGTGCAGTGGCTCACGCCTGTAATCCCAGCACTTTGGGAGCCCGAGTTGAGTGGATCACCTGAGGTCAGGAATTCGAGACCAGCCTGGTCAACATGGTGAAATCCAGTCTCTACTAAAAATATGAAAATTAGCTGAGTATGGTGGCACGCACCTGTAGTCCAAGCTACTCGGGAAGCTGAGGCAGGAGAATCGCTTGAACCTGGGAGGCAGAGGTTGCAGTGAGTTGAGATCGCACCATTGCACTCCAGCCTGGGTGAAAGAGTGAGGTGCTGTCTCAAAAAACAAAAAAGTGTATTGTAAAAAAAAAAAAAAAAATTAAATATACAGACAAGTTAAAAATAAAATCACTTGTAATCTCATTACTTGGATAACAACCTTTAACAGTTTTGTTTATACAAAATTTATTTTATGCATCTGTATATATTAAAATATAAGCCAGGCGTGGTGGCTCACACCTGTAATCCCAGCACTTTGGGAGGCTGAGGTGGGTGGATCACTTGAGGTCAGGAGTTCAAGCAGCCTGGCCAACATGGTGAAACCCCATCTCTACTAAAAATACAAAAATTATCTGGGTGTGGTGGTGCATGCCTGTAATCCCAGCTACTCAGGAGGCTGAGACATGAGAATCACCTGAACCAGGAGGTGGAGGCTGCAGTGAGCTGAGATTGCACCACTGCAATCCAGCCTGGGCGACAGAGTGAAACCCTGTCTCAAAAAATAAATAAATAAATAAAAATAAAATAAAATAAAATAAAACAAAACACACACACACACATAATTAATACTTTCAAGTGCAAGTAACAGAAAACCCAACCCACATTGTCTATAACACAGCTGCCGTTCTTGGCATCCTGAACTTTAACCTTACTGAGGCCTTGTATACCTCAGAGTACAGACTGACATCCTGGCCACTCTTAATGATCCTGGCTTGCCTGCCCCTACTTTAGTCTACCAATGTCATTTCATAGAGCCATGAGGTCCTGCACTCCACTGATCACACTGACTGTCTCCTGACTGAATGTGGCATCAGCAGCTGCCTGCAAAGCTCCAGGCTTTGAGGACTACCATAGGTCCATCCACAGGAGGATCCTGAGGAGCTCCAGAAGAGCTTCAAGACGGCAAATGTTTCCTGGGTCGCACCATCTGGATCTATGACACATCCACTCGGGTTCTCTTCCTTGGTCTCTCTGCACACCATTCTGCCTAAATCTAGGAGTTTCTCTTGGATCTTGCTTCTCATACTTGCCCTTTCTTGGGCCTGACATCTATGGTTGTCTTGAAATCTGGTATTGGACCACCTTTAGTTCCACTCTTAACTCATGGGCTTTCCTATCTGTAATTGTTCCATCTGTAATTGTTCCATTCCCTAACCTCAGCCAGCTCCTGACATGGTGTTTCAGGTCCCACTACTGGACTCATGTCAAGGTCCTTGGTCCCTAAGCCTGGTGCCAAGAATTGGGTCAAAATGCCATTTCTCCTTATACCAATGGGTATCCTATAATGCTGACTAGTCTAGAAAAAAACAGTAGCAGAAAAATAATCGAAATCTGGATATTATATTTATAGGGGCAATCTGGGAGAATATGAACCAATTTTTTGCTTTTCTCTTTGTAGTTTTCTATATTAAAACATATTTTTAGGCTGGGCATGGTAGCTCACGCCTGTAATCCCAGCACTTTGGGAGGCCGATGTGGGTGGATTACTTGAGGTCAGGAGCTTGAGACCAGCCTGGCCAACATGGTGAAACCCCATCTCTACCAAAACTACAAAAAATAAGCTGGGTGTGGTGGTGCACACCTGTAGTCCTAGCTGCTAGGAAGGCTGAGGCATGAGAATTGCTTGAACCCTGGGAGACGGAGGTTGCAGTGAGCTGGGATCACGCCACTGCACTCCAGCCTGGGTGACAGAGCGAGACTTCATCTCAAATATATAGATAGATAGATAGAATTTTGATCACATGTAATCCATTGACAGCTAAGCAGGCTTATCTATATTAACAAATCCATATAGCATAATAATTTTTAAGTATAATTTAAACCCAACTGACCATGGTGGGTTTTTTTGTTGTTATTGTTGTTGAGACGGAGGCTCACTCTGTCGCCCAGGCTGGAGTGCAGTGGCGTGATCTTGGCTCACTGCAACTTCCGCCTCCCGGGTTCAAGCGTTTCTCCTGCCTCAGCCTCCCAAGTAGCTGGGACTACAGGCGCCTGCCACCACGCCCAGCTAATTTTTTGTATTTGTAGTAGAGACGGGGTTTCACTGTGTTAGCCAGGATGGTCTTCATCTGCTGATCTCGTGATCCACCCGCCTCGGCCTCCCAAAGGGCTAGGATTACAGCCATGAGCTATCATGCCTGGCCGACCATGGTGGTTTTTTTTTTTTTTTTTTTTTTTTTTACCCCTTTAAGGGAGTGGCATGAATTTTTCTCATTGGTACAAGAGAAAAAGAAAGATTGATAGGTCAAAATGCCTGTCACTTGTTGGGTGCTACTAATTGCAGAGACCCAAGGTGAGGGGCCCCTTTGTTTTAGCTGGGTCTTTAATGATTTTAACTACATAAGGATGCATCATCTCTCCTCCCCCTATGCAGCTAGGGACCTTGAGTTTGGTTTGGGGAACCAAAGGCAGAGGAGGAAGGGAATCAGAATATGCAATATCTAATAGCTGTATAAACCTCCACTTCACCCCAAGTCTTTAGTGAACTCTACTGCATGCTCAAATGTGTCATGGGAGATTTGGGAAGGGTGGGGAAGGCAAGGAAGATATCATGAAAAAAAAACCCACACACACACACAAAAAAGAGATTTAGACTCCCTATAGGGTAGGACAGAGGAGCATAGGAAAGAAAGAGCTGCCAAAAATGAGATGCAAATGAAACATCAGCAATCAGAACTGGAGTGAAGTGCCCATGACAACAGAGGTGCCTGGTCCCTCCCTCTCAGAATGGCAGAGGGCTGGCCCGTCTCCTCAGAATGCAGGTGGATGAGAGGAAGCGGCCAGATGTTTCTTATTATCTTTTTTTTTTTTTTTCAGACACAGTCTCACTCTGTCACTCTGGCTGAGTGCAGTGGTGCACTCTTAACTCACTGCAGTCTCCGCCTCCTGAATTCAAGCGATTCTCCAGCCTCAGTCTCCCAAGTGATGGGAATACAGGTACCTGCTACCATGCCCAGCTAATTTTTTTGTATTTTTAGTAGAGATGGGATTTCACCATATTGTCCAGGCTGGTCTCGAACTCCTGGCCTTGAGTGATCCACCTGCCTCGGCCTCCCAAAATGCTGGAATTACAGGCATGAGCCACTGTGCCTGGCCTGTTTCTTAAATCTTGAAGGACAAATTCACTTCTCCTGACAGCTGGGTTTAGGTATTATTTCACGTTTTAGAATCTACTTAATTTTTGCAGGAGCCTGTCATTATCTCTATCTGCATTTTGCTGCAGCAGGGGTAATCACCTACCCAACAGAGAGAAACACAATTAAGGAACTAACCTATCATGCAGACCTGACTTCTTGAGCATTATTTAGTGGTCATCAGGGGCCCATTAACACTAAAGCCAAATGATGTCACCTAGGAAATCTGCATATTTAAGTAGTGCAAGTAGCTAAAACATGCCTGTCTACCTGTGACATCCAAAAAGAGAAAATAAGAGTGTGCACATCTAACTTCAGAGGTGAATGAAAGCAAGCATCTATTAGTAAATGCGTCATACATAAGGAATGAATTAATGAGTGAATTAATAATCCACCTTTAAGAAAATCCTTTCTAAGAAGAGAACATTTTTCTTTTAAGTGTTTCTTTCTTTTCCTAATAAAGAAAAATCTGCTTTTCTGACCTGATCTACTCTTCAAATTCTGATCATATCAAATTGCATTTTAAAGGCTTACCCAATATGATCTCATAAGTCCTGAGTCAGCTGCCAAGGAGAGGAGTTAGTCTCTCAGCTAGATTTAATGCAGAAGTCAAAGACTCTTCTTCATTGTTTCCTATGACTTCCTGCCTGCCCTGGCACTCTCAGCTGTAGGTATGGATGTTCCTAATCTACATGTTTAGGGTCATCCTGTTTCTGAGCTGATCTTGATCAAGGCAGATATTCTTGACCTACCAGCGGGTGGGGCCAACACATAATCTTAACATTTGTTATGAGTCTTAGGTGGGCCTAGGCAACAAGTGCCCACTATGCTACCGCATACCCCAACATACCACATTTGTCCATCTATATTGATCCCTTCTTGCTTACCCAGAGTTCTGCCCTGAATTCTGGTCCATTTGGTCAGAGCTCTAACTCTTGACCTGGATCCTAGCAGCCCTTTCCCAATTTTTCCTCTGCACCTCCAAACTCAGGCTAGGCAAGGATTTGAATGAACAGAACTTTGAAAGTTATGCTTCTATCTCTTCCTGACTTTAATGCTAGCCTTGCCCGGAAAAAGTTCCCATCTAACAGAGTAACCTCCCTTAAGTATCAACATGGAAATGAGCCAACAGTCTTAAAATGATGCCCCTGTTTATCTAGGCATATGTGGTGTGCATGCAGCTAATATCAATCTGGTGGGCACACAGATTCAGAGTCAGGTGCTTGCCATCTGTAGCAATGGCTTAGTGTGAGACCATCTGTTCATTCTTGGCAGGTATGGTGGCCAGGTCTCTACTCTTGGGAAAAGATGGAAAAGAGCTAGACCTTACTTAATTGAGCTGCAGTTCAAGGGAGGTCTTCAGTTCTTAGAAGTTACTGGCTTGCCAGGCAGGAAAACTCAAATAGGTGCCTGCTTCTATAGACTGGTTCAACACAGGGTAGGGGAGAAAAGGAAAACAGCTTTTTAAACTATGAGTTGCCATGAACCAGTGATTTAAAAATCAATTTAAAGGAACTTTACAAACATGTTTCAATAAAATGAAATGAATAGAATAGAATACAATGGAATGAATTAAAGTACATTGAATGTAGTAAGGTGAAGTATGTTCTATAAAACTTTTGCTTTGGTTACATATGCGTGTATATGCACCAGCTATCTCTGAGATGATATGTTAGGAACAAGGGCAGCTTAGGAACAGAGAGAGATTTATTTTCAGTTTGAAGTTCTTGTCATATACAAAAGATAAAAATGTAAGCAACAGAAAAATACTTCCAATAAATATAATGGAAAAAAGCCCAATATTCAAAATAAATTCTACAAGAAAACTACAATTGCACAAAGATAGATATGTTATTTATTACAAAACTGTGATAGCACAAAATTGGAAATGATTCAAATGTCTATTAATGATAAATAAAGTACAGTACGTACCTACTTTGAACAATTATACAGCTGTTAAAAAGAATGAGGAAGATCTATATGTACCAACATGAAAAGATATTTAAGATGTGTCATTCAATGAGAAAGCAACACTTTGGGAGGCTGAGGCAGGCGGATCACTTGGGGTCAGGAGTTCGAGACCAGCCTGGCCAACATGGCGAAACTGCGTCTCTACTAAAAATACAAAAATTAGCCAGCATGGTGTACCTGTAACCTTAGCTACTTGGGAAGCTGAGGCATGAGAATCGCTTGAACCCGGGAGGTGGAGTTTGCAGTGAGCCAAGATCGCGCCACTGCACTCCAGCCTGGGCGTCAGAGTGAGACTCTGTCTCTATTTTTAAATAAATACATTTAAAAACATAGGCCAGTACAGTGGCTCACACCTATAATCTCAGAGCTTTGAGAAGTTAAGGTGAGAGGATGGCTTGAGAACAGGAGTTTGAGACCAGCCTGTGCAACATAGCAAGACTCCGATCTCTACAAAAGAAAAAAGAAAAAAAAGAAGGTATACACATATTTAATAGATACTTAGAACCTTTGGGCAAGTGGACAATGGCTATGACTAAATAGTTCATATAAGAAATATAGGCTGGGCGCAGTGGCTATGCCTGTAATTCCAGCACTTTAGAGGCCAAGGCGGCCGGATCACCTGAGGTCAGGAGTTTGAGACCAGCCTGGCCAACATGGGGAAATCCAGTCTCTACTAAAAATACAAAAATTAGCTAGGCATGGTGGTACATGCTTATAATCCCAGCTACTCAGGAGACTGAGGCAGGAGAATTGCTTGAACTTGGGAGGCAGAGGTTGCAGTCAGCTGAGATGGTACCACTGCACTCCAGCCTGGGCAACAGAGTGAGACTCCGTCTCAAAAAAGAAAGAAAGAAAGAAAAATAGACTATAATCCAACATTTAGAACATTCATTGAGCATCTCTAATGCAAAAATTAAATATTCTAGCAGGGATTTTTCCTAACATGTTTTCTTGTTGTATACCTGCATTGTGCTACTGCAACCGGCTGTATTCCCAACTTGCCTATGGCCTGGTGAGTGGAGAAACCGTTCTGGTGCCTGTTGTGTTCACAGCTTTCTCTCTGGAGTCTAGCATTTCTTCTGGTTCTTGTAAGCATTCATAATGGCCTGTAATTATAGTGCTTCCTATATTCCAGGAACAGTTCTAGGCACTTAACTTATTTAATTTTTGCAACATGCCTACCATAGTGTTGCCATTTTAGACATAGTCTACTGAGACAGAAAGCAAGGAACTTGGCTGGGCATGGTGACTCACACCTGTAATCCCAGCACTTTGGGAGGCTGAAGTGGGCGGATTACCTGCGGTCAAGAGTTTGAGACCAGCCTGGCCAGCATGGTGAAACCTCATCTCCACTGAAAATACAAAAAAAAATTAGCTGGGCGTGGTGGTGTGTGCCTGTAGTCCCAGCTACTAGGGGAGGCTGAGGCAGGAGAATCACTTGAACCCAGGAGGCAGAGGTTGCAGTGAGCCAAGATCATGCCACTGCACTCCAGCCTGGGCGACAGAAGGAGACTCCATCTCAAAAAATAAGCAAGCAAGGAACTTACTGAAAGTCATATGGCAGAGCAGGAATTTGGATGCAGGCTTTCTGGCACAGAAAGTCAAGTCAAGTAAGTCAAGTCAGACTCCTTGACTTAAATCCCTACAATGCCTTTTAACAAATATGCTCAATGAGTTCATCTGGTATGAAATATAACTTAATATTTTATCAGGTTAACTAAAATGAAATGAATAAAACATCTTGTTGGAGAGGCTATGAGAAAAGAACACTGGTCCTTTTTTCAGGGCCCAGTGACTTAGTAGAATCCTGCGGAGCAGTAAGTCTCTACAGGCAAAAGTATTATTAGCATTGTTCATTCTTTTGATCTACAGCTTCTTCTTTTGGTAATGTATGAAAAAAATTCAAAATGAAAAAAGGTGTTTGATCAATGATATTTATAACTCCACCATTTTATAATGAAAAATGGTACAACCCAAATGTTCAGATTTGGAGACGAATTTTGCAAAATATGAGGTACAACACTGTAAGCATATAGCTGCTAAAAATAACTTTGTGTTCTGTATTTGTGTATTGAAATGTGCATAGGAAATAAAGCTAAGTGGAAAAAGAACCAAAGTCATATGTACAGAGGCATTAAAACTATATATTGTATTTTTGCAATGATAAATAAGGATCAAGAGATTTATATAAATGGTTAGCTGTGTTAATACAATAAAGTCTTTGTGCTTTTATCTATAAAGGATTTTTTAATGTGTAATAACAGAGACAGTGATGTGTGTCATCCCTTAATAGAGCTGAATTCATGAGGCAAATTCTACAAAGGCCATTTCTTCTAAGAACTAAGTCCTGAGTGTTGGTAGACTCCAACATGTGCACATCTGAGCCTGGGATTAAGATGGGTAGAGCAGCTCTTTCAACTCTGCCCCCAGATGTAGAGAACTGAAAGAGAGCTGAGTTAAAGCACTTTACACTAAAGAATGTTTTTTCATAAAATAAACCATTTGTATTTAATAAGTGTATAAATTGGTTAACTATTCTCTATCAATGATTGGTTCTCAACACTAGCTGTAAATCAGAATCCTGTGAAATATTTTCAAAATACATGATATTTCCTTGGAATATTTCCAGATAGATATATTAATATCTAGGTCCTAATTCAGTCCTTCTAAGTCAGAATCCCCAGGCATGTGACCTAAGCATCTGTATTTCGAGTAAAGACTAAGGAAATTCTGATAAACAGCTAGGTTTGACACGTTCTCTCTCTCTCTCTCTCTCTTTAGAACCAATCAGTTGGCCCATTTTTCCACAGCGCTTTTAGCAAAGAATTTAAACCTGTTATTTTAGCTAACTTAATAAGTATAAAGTGTTATTTCCTAGCTGATACATTTATTAAGCATAGTAATTAAAAAGCATTATTAAGATGCATACTTTTTTTAAAGGAGAAAAAAAAAATGCCAGGAAAGAAAACTAGAAATAATCTAAATATTCATCATTTTCAGACTGGTCAAATAAATAATCGTACTTCCTCACAAGAAAACTATGCTACTGTTAAAAAGAATAAACCAGAACTCTATATAAAAATCAGAAACATCTCAAAGATATATTGTTAAAAGATAGATGTGAGGTACAGTACAGTGTGTTCATTATGTTACATTATGTTACAGTTATGCCTCACCCTGCCGACCCCACCCCTGCTCGTATATTCATAGACTATTTCTGGAAGGTGACACCAGAAATTGGTAATCTTAGTTGCTTCTGGGTATGGGACTTGATTGATTGAGGTTATAGTGATAGGTAAAAGTATAGATTGACTTTTCAATATACACCCTTGCATGTATTACTTCTTAAATAATAAAATTTAAGGCCACGGGTGGTGGGTCATGCCTGTAATCCCAGCACTTTGGGAGGCTGAGGCGGGTGGATCACTTGCGGTCAGGAATTCCAGACCAGCCTGGGCAACATGGTGAAACCCTGTCTCTACTAAAAATACAAAATTAGCCGGGTGTGGTGGTGCACACCTGTAATCCCAGTTATTCCGAAGGTGGAGGCAGGAGAATCACTTGAACCTAAGAGGTAGAGGTTACAGTGAGCCGAGTTCGTTCCACTACACTCAAGCCTGGGGGACAGAGTGAGACTCTGTCATAATAATAATAATAATAGTAATAAAATTTAAGAACAATTAGGTACAAATGGAATCCCAATCTATCTAAATTTCATCCATTATTAGCCTGGGGTGTGGTGGCTCACACCTTCAATCTCAGTGCTTTGGGAGGCCAAGTTGGGGGTGGATTACTTGAGGTCAGGAGTTCAAGACCAGCCTGGCCAACATGGCAAAACTCCATCTCTATTAAAAATACAAAAATTAGCCCATGTGGTGGTGTGCGTCTGTAGTCCCAGCTACTTGGGAGGCTGACACAGGAGAATCACTTGAGCCTGGGAGGCAGAGGTTGCAGTGAGCCAAGATTGTACCATTGTACTCCAGCCTGGGTGACGGAGCGAGATCTTGTTTCAAAAAAAATAGGGCCTGGCGTGGTGGCTCATGCTTGTAATCACGGCACTTTGGAAAGCCAAGGTGGGTGGATCACGAGGTCAGGAGTTTGAGACCAGCCTGGCCAACATGGTGAAACCCCGTCTCTACTAAAAATACAAAAATTAGCCAGGCATGGTGGCGGGTGCCTGTAATCCCAGCTAGTCGGGGAGGCTGAGGCAGGAGAATCGCTTGAAACCGGAAGGCAGAGGTTGCAGTGAGCCGGGATTGTGCCACTGCACTCCAGCCTGGGCAACGAGTGAACCTCTGTCTCAAAAAAATAAAAAAATAAAAATAAAAATACATGAATACAATAAAATAATACATTTAATCCATTATAAATTATTGCTAAATTATCTGGGATATCAACCCACATCTAAGTTTGACACTCGTACAAATCTTTTGTAGGCCTCATTCACTTCACCGTTTGGTTTCCAAGGCTGTTATGTCAATCTTTCTTCTGGTGTTCTGCTCTTAATTAGTTGTTTGTCCTATTTTCTCTCTGAGAATGTATCTGTTCCTGTATCTTGAGGCATGCTCATTTTAGCTACCTGGGTCTTCCTGGTGGTAAAGTCAGGAAGAAAAGAGGTCTTTGTTCTCTTCCCACTGACCTAAAGAGGTCAGAAAGACCCTCAAAGCAAATAATCAAACACTTACCCCAGAGTCCAGTACACTCAGCACCATCTTTTCTTATGGTCTCATCCAATCAGAGGTTTCTTTTAACAACGAGAATTTCTTCTAGCAGACTTCTCCAACCCTAACAGGTACAAACATTTCCGTGCAATGGAATTTCTTTACTGACCACTAACATTTGGGGGATTTACAATGAATGTGTGCTATAGAGTCTTTGGAAAAAATTTCAAGAGGACATTTTAAACACAATTTGAACATAGTTATTTAATAAGTAGTGGCCTGTTGGTTTGCCTGTATGTAACACTGTACATAAAGCATTGAAATATATGGTTTGTTTATAATTTCCATTCTTGGAGACAACATCACATGGCCTGAGATTGTCATAGAATCATTACAGCCATACAGGAACTGAAGAGATTGACTAGTTTTTTCTCTCACTAAGAATGAAAATCACTGCCATGTTATTCATAGCATGTGGTCCTCTGAAACTTCTAGCAAAGGACTTTCTCCCAAGGCAACCATTTCCATTGCTTAATGGGGCTTACTGTTAAGAAAGTTTTTTGCTGGGCGCGGTGGCTCATGCCTGTAATCCCAGCACTTTGGGAGGCCAAGGCGCGGATCACCTTAGGTCAGGAGTTCAAGACCAGCCTGGCCAACATGGTGAAACCCTGTCTCTACAAAAATTAGCCAGGCATGATGGCGGGTGCCTGTAATCCCAGCTACTCAGGAGGCTGAGGTGGGAGAATCGCTTGAACACAGGAGGCCAAGGTTGCAGTGAGCTGAGATTCCAACATTGTACTCCAGCCTGGGCGACTGAGTAAGCTCTGTCTCCAAAAAAAACAGAGTTTTTGTCTTCGTTTTTTAATGCCAAGCCATGTTCTGTCTTCTGTAATTTCTACCTTCTGATTCTGATTTGCCTTCTATTTAGGGAAAAAAATTGATATGATATTGATAAGAAACAGGTGGTGCATTCAGAATGGATGACTAAGCTGGGTGCACTGGCTCATGCCTCTAGTCCCAGCACTTTGGGAGGCCAAGGTGGGGCCAGGAATTCAAGACCAGCCTGGGCAACATGGTGAGACCCCATAGCTACAAAAATAAAATAAAAATTAACCAGGTGTGATAGTGCACATCTGTGGTCCCAGCTACTCAGGAGGGTCAGGTGGAGGGATGGCTTGAGCCCAGGAGGTCAAGGCTGCAGTGAGCGGTGATTGTACCACTATACTCCAGTTTGGGCCACAGACTGAGCAAGTCCCCATTAACAACGACAACAAAAAAATGGATGATAAAGAGAGTTTGATACAAGGACTATTTACAAAGATGTCTTTTCCTCTTAAGATCAGGAACAAGACAAGGATGTCCATTTTTATTTAACATTGTACTGTAGGTTCTAGCCAGTGAAATAAGGCAAGAAAAAGAAATAAAAGGCATCTGGATGGGAAAGGCAGAAATAAAAATGTTCTTATATAGCGAGTGTGCTGATGATAAATTTTTGAACTTTCAGCTTTTGTATGTCTGAAAAAATTCATTATCCTACCTTTATTTTTGAAAGATATTTTCCTGATTGACAAGCTTTTTCCCCCTTGCAATACTTTATTTTATTTTTTATTTTTTTCAGAGGCAGGGTCTCACTATGTTGCCCAGGCTGAAGTACAGTGGCTATTCATAGGCATGATCACCACTGATCAGAGCAGAAGTTTTGACCGGATCTGTTTCTGACCTGATTCCAGTTCACTCCTCCTTAGGCAACCTGGTAGTCCCCCACTCCCAGGAGGTCACCATATTGATGCCAGATTTAGTGCAGACACTCAATCGACATAGCGCACTACAGCCCAGAACTTTTGGACTCAAGGGATCCTCCTGCCTCAACCTCCCAAGTAGCTGGGACTACAGGCATGCACTGCCACTCCTGGCCCCTTGCAGTACTTTTAAGATGTTGCAGTGTCTTTTCACTTGTATTGTTTCTAACAAGAAATCTCCTGCATCTTTATCTTTGTTCCTCTATATGTAACATACCTGATTTCTCTTAAGCTTTCTCCATTATCACTGGTTTTGAACACTTTATTATGTGTCTTGTCACTGTTTTCTCCATATGTCTTATACTTGGGGTTTGCTGAGCTTCTTGGTTCTGTGGATTTACAGTTCTCATGAAACTTGGAAAAATTTTGGCCATTATTTCTTCAAATATTTTTCTGCCCACTCTTTTTTCTCTTTCAAAAATCTCAGTTACATGTATATTAGATTTCTTAATGTTCATTGATGTTCTTGTATTTTTAAAATTTTCTTTTCTCACTTTGTCTCATTTTTGATAGCTTTTATTGCCTTTATATGTCTCCAAGTTCACTAATCTTTTCTCCAGCAATTTCTAACCAGCCATTAATCACATCTATCGTGTTTTTCATCTCACACATTTTACTTTTAATCTGTAAAAGCTTGTTAAACTTTTTATATAACTTCCATGCCTCTACTTAAGTTTTTGAATCTATGGGATACCTGTTTAATATCTTTATTCAATAATTCTAAAATCTATGTCAGTTCTGGATTGATTTTCATTGATTTATCTTCTCATAATGGGTTATAATACCCTACTTCTTTGCATGCCTGGTAACTTTTTATTAGATTCCAGACATTGATAATATTAATGATATGGAACACACTACATACATGCACAGACACACACACACACACACAGCCTTATGCAATTGCTCTATACAATGAGAAACATTTCCTAGTTATTTGTTTTCATCCATCAGTCCATTCTCTAAGATGCTAGAATATTCTTTGATCTAGGGTGGTTTTCTTGTGGTTTATGTATGTTGAGTTTCTAAATCATACAATATTATGTGTGGTTTCTTTTTTCTAATAATGCTGAAAGAACTGAGTTATGTTGATGGAATCCAATGCCTTTTTAAAATCAATAGAGTAGTAGATGAGATGAAATTCCAGATTCTCTTCTGTTCTCTGTTGATGGATGAATTACCTGAATGGGACTAGCTATTTATCCTTTAGGGAAATCTTCCTGTTCTCTTTAATTTTTAAAACATGCTTTCACATGATTTTCTTGAAGAATGTACTGTACTTGCTTGTATTATAACAGCAGTTAACAATCTGATGACTTTTTCATCCTTCTGTATGGCTGCCTGAAATTAGTGAACAGTGAACAGATTCGGAGGATAGTTTCCAATGAACTTAGCTTTTCAGTTTAAGTTAAATTCAGGTTTTTTTTTTTTTTTTTTTGTTTGTTTGTTTGTTTTTTGAGATAGAGTCTTGCTCTGTCACCCAGGCTGGAGTGCAGTGGCACAATCTCGATTCATCGAAATCTCCGCCTCCCGAGTTCAAGCGATTCTCCTTCCTCAGTCTCCCAAGTAGCTGGGACTACAGGCACATGAGCCACTGTGCCTGGCCTTAAAATTCAGTTTTAAATTCAGTTTTCTTATGGGTAATGAGGAATATAATAAACTTAGCTTGTAAGGATGACGTGAGGACTAAATGAGATAGCACATGGGAATTTGTCTAGAAAAATGTCTGGCATTTAGAAAGGCTGCCATGAATGTGAGTTCCTCTATTTGGCGAGGAGGTTGGAGGAGAAGGTGGCTACTGTGAAACTTTGAGACAGTGTTTTCCTAATTATGACCCTTTTGCTCTGATTTCTGCTTTAAATCAATCCAGTCCTGAAGAATTTTTAGATTGCATGAGAAATATCTTTGACAAAGCACTTATGCTCCTGGCTTCATACCTGATACCTCTTTTGATGTCACTTTTAGCCTCAGAAATGTAGGTACCTACCTTTAGCCACATGACCTCTGACAAGCATACGAAACATTAGCTTAGAGCAGTGGTTCTCAAAATGATGTCTCCAGACCAGCATCACCTGGGAATTTGTTAGAAATGCTTTTTTTTTTTTTTGACAAGAGTATCTGTTGCCCAGGCTGGAGTGTGGTGCAGTGGTACAATCTCGGCTCACTGCAACCTCTGCCTCCTGGGTTCAAGGGATTCTTATGCTTCAGCCTCCTGCATAGCTGGGACTACAGGAGTGAGCCACCATGCCTGGCTAATTTTTGTATGTTTTGTAGAGATGGGGTTTCACCATGTTGGCCAGGCTGGTCTTGAACTCCTGGCCTCAAGTGATCCACCTGCTTCGGCCTCCCAAAGTGCTGGGATTACAGGTGTAAGCCACAGCGCCCAGCCAGAAATGCAAATTTTCAAGCCCTACTCCAGACATGCTGAATCAGAAACTCTGGGGGAAGGACTCAGTAATCTGTGCTTTAATAAGCCCTCCAGGCGATTCTGATGCCCTAAAGATAGAATTTCTGTTGGAGAAATAGATGAAGGAAGAAGCTGATTATCCTTTAATGGCCAAAGCAACTTCAGCAAGAGGTTAATAACTATGTTGCAGGAAAAGTGATAACTTCAGAAGGAAATGACAAGTGTGAGGGGCGAAGGGGGACAAAGGGGTACAAAGGGGTGGTGAGGGGGCTGAAAAGGGTCAAGTGTAAACATACAGGGCTTGGAGAGAAACAGATACCCCTAAAAGGCAAAGGAAGAAAATGTTAGCTCAAGCAAAAAGGCAAAGGAAGAAAATGTTGGCTCAAGCATGTGGAGTCAGAGGAAGAGGATACAAAGCTCTGGAGATATGTTGTATGCATGGTACACACGCATGCATCTACTTTTGAGAACCAAGGGGGAAGATCTCCCTCAATGCAGGGCCAAAATAACAGTAAGACTGTGAGGCAGCTGTGGACCTTTCCAGGGTTGTGTCAGCAGTACCTTTTTTTCAAATAATTTTGAAAAATTGTGTTCTTTTTAATGCATTTATTAAGTTGACATTTAAATTTTTTTCATCATAAGTTTAAAGCATTGGAAAGGATATAATTCCCAGGATATTATAAATAAATCTATTTCATCACTCTTTTAGGTTTTTCCAGTGCTCTCTAAAATACCAGAGTATCTCGATATCCACCTCATCCATTTTAAAACTTTATAGCAAGCTCAGCTTTTATAGTTGAAATTTTTATAAGGTATTTTTTTCTTCTTGAACTTGTATTTCCATCCCACTTCCTCCATAGACTTTAACCTAATACAGTATATTTCTATGCTTGAGGTCTTTCATTGATCTCCCTATCATTCTTTAACAATGAAAATATATAAACAGGTGTAAACTGAAAGTTAAAAAAATTCCTGTGACCATAAAACTCTAAAGGTTGAAAAGATTTTTTTTTTTTTTTTTTTTAAGATGGAGTCTCACTCTGTCACCCAGGCTGGAGTGCAGTGGTGCTATCTTGGTTCACTGCCACCTCTGCCTCCTGGGTCAAGTGATTCTTGTGCCTCACTCTCTCAAGTAACTGAGACTACAGATGTGTGCCACCACGCCTGGCTAAATTTTGTATTTTCAGTAGAGACGGGGTTTCACTATGTTGGCCAGGCTGGTCTCGAACTCCTGACCTTAGGTGATCCGCCCATCTCAACCACCCAAAGTGCTGGGATTACAGGCATGAGCCACCATGCCTGGCCAAAAAGGGATTTTTGTTGTTGTTCTTTGGGTTTTCTTTTTTCATTGAGCCACTAAAACAATTATTAGGAGTTCACAAGAGAGCAAAATAGTCTACTTTATCACAAATTTTAATAATCTTATTAAACCTATAAAGTAAAATTTAATTGGAACTGAATCTCTTAATGAAATGGATTGCAAGTCAGCTTATATATCTTGATTAAAGCAATTGTCACAATGTTCCTTTATTGCTTGGAGGTTTAACACTTCCAGGTGATGTGCAAATTTAAATCTTACAGTTGCACATCTGTAAGACTTTAAATGTTTTCCTCTGTAAAGTAGAAGAACCATTGTGAAATATGAGGAGGAAAATGAAACTCCCAACTGCAGCTGCATACTCTAATCAATTTTAAGAAAGAGTTCATATGGAACTTGAGGATCTGGAAATCCATTTTCTTAAAACTATCCATGCCCCCATACCCGTTGGCAAGTCTTCAGATACTTCTAGGGGTACCTCAATATGAAGATCCCTGTGTATGAACAGGTTTCTGGCCTGAAAGTCAGAGGCCTAGGTTTGCTTTGAGTTTTGCTTGTGTCACATTGGCTATGAAATCTTGTGCAAAGAAGGAGGGAATAAACTTGTTGAGTTTCTACCATGTGAAAGGAGCTGACTAGGTGCTTTCACATTTTATTCATTCAATACACATAGCAACTACATAAGGCAGGTGTGATGATCATTAGCCCCATTTTTAAATGGGAAAACTGAGGTTCAGGAGGTGAAGAGCCTAATTTAATGCTATACAATTAGGTAATAATGGATCCAGGGTTCAATCCCAGCTCTGACTCCTAAAGCTCATGCTGCTGTCACTTGGCAACAATGCTCTCTGAACAAGTCATTTTCTCACGGTGGGCCTCATTTCATTTACCTATGAAATTAAGGGAGATGAGCTAGAAGAACCCTAAAGTCACTTCCAGATTTGGCATCCTATGAATCTGTGGGTATCGGGGGAACCAGCCCCCAATATTTCAATGTAGGTTCTTTCTGTTTTCCCTAAGTGTCAGCCGGTCTGAGAAATAAAGAGAAAGAGTACAAAGAGAGGAATTTTACAGCTGGGCCTCCGGGGGTGACATCACATATCGGTAGGTCCATGATGCCCCTAAGCCACAAAACCAGGAAGTTTTTATTAGGGATTTCAAAAGGGGAGGGGGTGTACAAACAGGGACTAGGTCACAAAGGTTACATGCTTCAAAGGGCAAAAAAGGAGAACAAAGTTCACATGCTTCTGAGGCCAATAAAGATCACAAGGCAAAGGGCAAAGCAAGATCACAAGGCAAGGGCAAAATTAGAATTAATGATGAGGGTCTAGGTTCGGCTGTGCACGTATTGTCTTGATAAACATCTTAAACAACAGAAAACAGGGTTCAAGAGCAGAGAACCAGTCTGACCTCAAATTCACCAGGGCGGGATTTTTTCCCCACCATAATAAGCCTGAGGGTACTGCAGGGCGTATTTCAGTCCTTATCTCAACCACATAAGACAGACGCTCCCAGAGCAGCTGTTTATAGACCTTCCCCCAGGAATGCAATTCTTTTCCTAGGGTCTTAATATTTAATATTCCTTGCTGGGAGAATAATTTAGCGATATCTCTTCTACTTGCATGTCCGTGTATAGGCTCTCCGCAAGAAGAAAAATATGGCTCTATTTTGCCCAACCCCGCAGGCAGTCAGACCTTTGGTTGTCTTCCCTTGTTCCCCAAAATTGCTGTTATTCTGTTCGTTTTCAAGGTGCACTGATTTCATATTGTTCAAACATCCATGTTTTACAATCAGATTTCATATTGTTCAAACACACATGCTCTACAATCAATTTGTACAATAGTGGTCCTGAGGTGACACACATTCTCAGCTTATGAAGATAACAGGATTAATAGATTAAAGTAAAGACAGGCATAAGAAATTATAAAAGTATTAATTTTGGGAACTGATAAATGTCCATGAAATCTTCACAATTTATGTTCCTCTGCCTTGGCTCTAGCCAGTCCCTCTGTTAGGGGTCCCTGACTTCCCACAACATGTGGGAGGTAGAGGCCAGGGCTGAAGGTGAAAGGGCTTCTCAGAGATTCATACCCCAAGGGATTAGGAGGCAATACAGAATAGATCCAGAAATTCACCAGACCTAATGGTGCTTCTGACAGAATCTATGTTGGGTTAAAGTTTAAAAAGCTTGACCTGCCATCCAATCCAGGCAGACTTAAATGAAAACTGATCTTGAAGAAAATAAGGATTTGATTGGCCATTTCATAATTAGACACCTAAATGGGAACCAGGAAAAAAACAACAACAACAACAAGAAAATACATGTAGCCCTATTTAGGTTCAATGAAATCTATGTATTTCAATTTTTCTCTTATTTTATTTTTTTAGAGACTGGGTCTTACTATGTTGCCAAGGCTAGAGTGCAGTGGGTATTCATAGGCACAATAATGGCACATTACAGCCTCAAACTCCTGGGCTCAAGCGATCCTCCTGCCTCAGCCTCCTAAGTGGCTGGTACTTCATTATTCTCTTTTATATAGTGAGATCTTTTGAACACCTAGTGCAATCATAAGGTCTATAAAATGATTAATTCTAGAGTCATACATTACAATGAAATAGTAATTAACCCCATGTTATATTTTAGAATATGTAGATCATATAAATATCATATAGATTTGTTGCTTTTCTAGTTTACATGTATTGCATAACATCTTTTCAAAATAGCAGTCTACATTTACCGCTTTGACTTCATTGCTACCATTTACTCCTTATTTATCAACTGCTTGTGACCTGGCTCTAAAACTGGAATTATTTTGTTTAAGGTTATTAAATCACCTCCTCATTGATAAACTCAGTAGCATCATGAGAAGTTTTGTTCTCTAGGAGATTTCTGCTGTGTTTGATGTAACTGATTTCTCTTCCTTCTGCAATAATGTCCAGCTTTGCCCCTGACAATAAACTCATCAAGTTTTCCCCATACCGCCTGAGCCTTCCTTCCCCTCTCTCTCTTTCTGGGGGATTCCTCCTTCAAATACCCATTTTATGTGGTCATTGTTAAAAGTTTTTTTCTCAGTCTTGTCTTTTTTTCAGTTTAAATGATAATCAAAATTCTCATTCTCTGGGGAAAGCTTCAAGCATCTCTGTTGATGACTCACAGATATACATTTCAGTTTGCACTCCAGAGCCAAAGAAGTAAACACTTTTCAAACTGTTTGCTAGATGTCCTCAGGTCATCAAATTCAACACATCCCAAACCAGGTGCTTCATTATCACCTTAATATCTGGTCCTTCTCCTGGATTTCCTACCTTAGTCATGGAACTACCATCTTTTCAGTCATCCTGGCTAGAAATCTTGCTGCCTTTGAACTTTCCTAATATATTTTTATAGACAGTAACTTGGGAAAAAAATGTATAGAAGACTTCAAAAGAGTCGCATGCTTGCTTCAAAGACAGTGAGGTAGGGAGAAACTGGGAATTGACTCCAAATTCATACGTGGTCTGGAGAGAGAGGCATCCATTGAGAAAGCGTGCTAGTGGTCACTAAATCAGTAGATTGCAAGTCCCATTGACAATGCCTCAGATATGTTTTTCTTTTTGTCTCTTCCTTGCTGGCTACACTGCTCTAGTTCAATACCTTGTATCTTTTGTTCTGGATTACTGTAAGAGCCTCCTAAATATAAGGCCGTGGACTTGGTTTTCAAAATCTACCTACACAAGTCAGGACAAGAGACAGGTGAGCAAGCAGTAGAACATAGCAACTGGTGAAGGGAGTGGAAAGGAGGTTAGCTGACAATCAGAGAAACATAGGCAACAGGGTGAAGTGGACCTCAGCAAAGTTAGTGCCATCTTGGGTCACACTGTAACACCTCGAATAAGAGAGCTTATAGGACCTCTCTAATTTGAGGGGGTCACAGAGTTGGAATATTGCCTTCTGTTCTTGCAACAACACACTAAAAGAAATAGAGACAAAATGGAGCTTATTTGAGAGTGTGATCAGGATAGTGAAAAGGCCCAAAGTTATTTTTTCATGTGGAATTGTTGACTAACTGTTGATATTTAACTTGAAAAAGATAAAAGAGGGCTAGTTGTCTTCATATATGTAAAGTACTATCTTGTGGAAATTACTGAAGAACTTTATAGATGTCAGAGCTGTCCTGAGCTGGAATGCATTCAACAAATATTGATTGTATGCCTGCAATGCTAGGCACTGGGGATACATGACAGGTAAGTCAGTCTCTGCCATCACGGAACTTGAGTTCTAGTATGACAGACAATCAGCAAATACACATAAATAAATGGGCAATATAACTTCAGACAGTGATGGGATGGGCTGCCATAGGAGACAATAATGCATGTGATGTTAGAACTATTTGAGCCTAGTTTTGATGATGACTTGGCAGAGCTCTAGGCATTGGACGTGTTACTAAATTAGATGACCTTTGGGGATCTTCAATTCTGAGATTTTATGACTTTGCCTTTCTACTATCGCCTACCAAATTAGGACTTCCTCTCATACACCCTAAGGCTTAGAAACTCCAAACTCCTTGCTAATCCAGGAACAAACCCTGCACTGAGGTTAGTGAGTCAATAGCGACTCAGTGTGAGTATTTGCCCATGTGGTTCCCTTGCCTGGAATGTCTTTCTCTCACTTCTCCACCTCTCAAAATCCTACTTGTCCATAAAGGCTCAACTCCAAAATAAACTTTTTAATCAAGCCTCCTATGTAACACCAACACATACTGCTTCACCCTCTGGGCCAGGTGGCACTTAACTTGTAGCACTATTAAAGCATGTACTGTGTTTTACTTGTATTGGAATTCATTATTTCTTATTCTATTTCCCTACTAGCTTCTGATTTTCTTCGGGGCAGGGACCACATCTTTCTCTTTTTATAATCTCCCCTAGTGCAAGTCTTCTAGCACAGGGCTTTGCACCAAGAAGATATTCAACAAATAAATTAATGTCACACCAGGCAATAAGTTACTTATTATTTGGACTGAATTAGACATGACCACTGCTGAAGTGAGAAAGATAATAACCTATTGGTATAATTAAGAACTTTCTCTCCAAACTTCTGCTGTATCCCTCTCTACTTACTAGGTGTGTGTGACCCCGGGGCAAGTTGCCTAACATCTTCATGCCTCAGTTCCTTCATTTGTACAATAGCAATCATATTGACTTCATAGTGCCTACTTATGAAGCACCTTTCTCATAAGGCTGTTTCAAGGATTAAGTGTAATAATCCATGTCAAGTGCCTAGGACAGTACCTACCACATAATTAGTCTTCACTAAATATTATTATTAATCTTAGGCTTTGCTGCCCTCCCATAGCTTTATGGTTTGAAAGTATGGCTTAAGGGTAAGAAAAATAAAACATTTTGAACAGAAATAACAAGAGAAGGCAAATGATTGACCTTATATTAGGTACATTTTCTTTCTTTCTTTCTTTCTTTTTTTTTTTTTTTTTTTGAGATGGAGTCTCACTGTCACCCAGGCTGGAGTGCAGTGGTGCGATCTCGGCTCACTGCAGCCTCCGCCTTCTGGGTTCAAGCGATTCTCCTGCCTCAGCCTCCCGAGTAGCTGGGACCACAGGTGCTCGCCACCACGCCCAGCTAATTTTTTGTATTTTTAATAGAGATGGAGTTTCACCGTGTTAGCCAGGATGGTCTCAATCTCCTGACCTTGTGATCCGCCCACCTCCGCTTCCTGAAGTGCTGGGATTACAGGCGTGAGCCACCGCGCCTGGCAACATTAGGTACATTTTCTGTCATCCTATCAGGCAAAGATAATTTGAGACATAAAATTAAGAGGGAACCCTCTACTCGTATTGAATTTGAAAACAGTGTAACAGAAAGACTGAATATAGATAACACCAAGAGACCCTGCAGGAGATGGGAATTAGAGACGACCTTCCCTTGACAGATGAGAAAACAGGTGGTTCAGTGACTTGTCAAGGGTGAGAATGGGAAGCCTAACCTTAACCTGGCAGGCTCCTTAGCCACTACTCTCCCCACTGCATTCTGCTGTTTCCCAGTTGCATGGCTGAGGCCAGCACAGATTGAAGATGCTGTTATTCCAAAGCCTTATAGGCCCCAGACTTTTTTTATTGCTAGCACACTATAGGCAGCAAGCCTAACTTCAGACAGCTGGGGCTGAAGCTGATACTCTTCTGGCTTTAGGGAGAATTGACTCACAGGCTCAGGCAGGCTGGGGCCTGCAGGTAGAGGTTATTTGGGCTTTATCTGTGAAAGGCTCGGGACATAACAAAGGCAGATAACCTGAGGCCTGTCTGATGTGCATGTAACTCAGGAGAAGTAAGAGGACAGTGTACACTTCTGCATTTATGTGTCAGGAAGACAAACCCTGGAATGAATCCAGATGTGCCCCAAAATGCCAAAGCCAAGCAAAAAGGATTTTCAAGCTATGTTTGGGAGTAAGAAGCAGAAATTAGAAAGGGATAACCCTCACCCTCTTGCTTTTTGAGAAGTGTGTAATGTTTTTTGAGACAGTCTTGCTCTTGTCACCCAGGCTAGAGTGCAGTGGCACATCTCAGCTCACTGCAACCTCCACCTTCCCAGTTCAAGTGATTCTCCTGCCTCAGCCACCCGAGTAGCTGGGATTACAGGCGCCCACCACCATGGCCAGCTAATTTTTGTATTTTTAGTAGAGACGAGGTTTCACCATGTTGGCCAGGCTGGTTTTAAACTCCTGATCTCAGGTGATCCACCCGCCTCTGCCTCCAAAAGTGCTGGGATTACAGGCGTGAGCCACCACGCCCGGCCGAGAAGTGTGTAATGTTAATAAAGAATTGAAACAATGCAGTTACTTTGATCTCTAGCAAGGGAATAGTGTTTAACTGGAGAGGTTAGAATAAATAGAGAGAAGAAATTGAAGCCCACCTGAGGGAGGAGATAGTAAAAGCACACATTGCTGCTTTTTCTGAGTTTTGGGCTTGAAAGAATTACATATCAAGGGATTGCCTAATCAGTATTTACGTTTAATACATTATGTTTATGTAGGGCTTTTCCTGTTACAAAAAGTTTGTCATTTCAATAATCAACTATTGCAATTCAATAAACATTCATTGAGCTTTGCTCATATACAAAGCACAGCCACTTTTCCCCACTCCAATTGGATGATATGACCTCTAAACCTGTCTTTTCTAAACATAAATCAAGCACACCATGCTTCTCCTCCTGCGTTATGAAGGGCTCTTGATGCACCTATACCATGTGCCAGGAGAGTGAAGCTGTGGATGACGTGAAGCATCTCCCTGAGGAGTCAGTTACTGGAGAATTCAGGTGTGTACATTTATGGGAGGGGGAGAGGTGTGCACTTTTATATTAAAACCAACAGCTATTTTGTGGCATAGAGGACAAAGTCTGTTCCATCAGGCTGCTTTTAGGCTTCATTATGGGCAGGTCCTGGTGCAATAGGATGGTTTTTTAGTGATAAAGTTTAAAAAGCACTAAATCTTAACCTGGACACTCAGACTAATGCAATAATTTGTAGGCAAATTAAAATGTCATTATCCTGGCAGGGTGGTGCACCTGTAATTCTGGCTACTAGGAAGGTTGAGGTGGGAGGATCGCTAGAGTCCAGGAATTCTGGGCTGTAGTGTGCTATGCTGATCCAGTGGCTGCACTAAGTTCTGTATCAATATGGTAACCTCACGGAAGTGGGTGACCAGCAGGTTGCCTAAGTAGAGGCGAACCGACCCAGGTCGGAAAAGAAACAGATCAAAACTCCCAAGCTCATCAGTAGTGAGATCACACCTGTGAATAGCCACTGCATGCCAGCCTGGGCAATATCACTGTCTCTAAAAAAAAAACAAAAACAAAAACAAAAAGAAAAAGCTTTGCTAATTCATGCTCCACTTATTTGGAATTTGTAATAATCTGAATAAGTCCTATAGTCTGGTTATAGTCATAATGCAAAAATAATGATTAAATGCTTTATTTTTTCAGTTCTATGGTGATTTAAATACTAAAGAAAACATTTTAAAAACCTCAAACACATTATAAGCAGTAATTTATGTTCAAATATTTAATGCACAAATTTTAAGTATCCTTGTCTATTCACCAAAGCAGATGTGGAAAGTTGATTCGTCTCATTTGAATTACATTACATATTTGAATATTTATAAAACTTCCTTTGATTTATTTAACAATATTCTTGTAATCAGGGCTTTTCCTTCACTGCTTTCCTCTTCTTGCCATTCATGATAATCAGTGAGGTTTAGATCACCAATGACCCCCCATTTCCTACCACATAAACCTTCCAAAGAAGGCGTGGTTTCCTAGCTTCAAATTGGGCAAGTTGTAACAGCGTCATTGCATCGAGGTTCCCCAGCATGATTACCCTTGAAATGACCTCGTTAGCTTCAATCGTGAGGGGAAAACTTGGCAAACAATAATAATTTGATGGGCCATTTCCCATCAAAACCCTGACACATCTGGTAATCATTTCTTGTCCTGAATCATTTATTCAATTTAAGTTGAAAAAGATTGTCACAAATTTCGCTTCTGTGGTAAACAAAACAAAGCAAACAAACATTTGCACATTCATTCCCAGCTTTAGTGAATTCCCTACTATGAGGGTGGCAAATTCTATATAAAGTTCACTTGCTGAGAACACTATGTGTTGTAAGCACATTGGAGTTTTTAATTCTCAACATTGCTTTATCTACCATTTATCCCATGCCATACTGTTTTCTGGGTACCAGTTCTACTCACCTCACCCCATGGCTTAGGACCAGAGGAGCAAGTTGTGTGTGGAATGGAAAGCATGTCGTCTTGGCCACAGTGGAAGGACTGTGTGTGGCCTTGGGAATATTCACCTCACTTCTCTGGGCTTCAGTTTCCCCATCTTTGACATGTGAGAGTTGGATATGCACCATTTTTTTGATGACTGTCAGCTCCAAGAGTACCTGCTTCTACAGTGTGAAGCAAGGAGAGGTCAGATTGGAAAGATGATGGAGGCTGGGGCAGGTAGTTGCAGGAGAACTTTGAATGCAAGACTGAAGAGTTTAGATTTTCCATGATAGGCAGAGGTATCAATTTAGGTTCCTGAGGGGCAGGTGGAAGTGATGACAATGGTGTGAGAGTTAGATAAATCTGACAAGTGTGTAAGATGCACTAGAGTGGATTTAGGGATGTCACACATATACTGTAATAGCAAAGTCAAGGCAAACATCCCCTCATTAGTTTTACCACCCAGAAGGGAAAAGATTCCACTCCAGTCTTCTTGAAGAGATACTTAAATAAGAAATTGTAATCTAAGAGGAAAATACAGGGTAGAGAGCTTAACTTTTTGTTGTCTACCAATAGTCATCTCACCCACATCCTCTACACAAGTACGGGCCTTTAGAGTTTTCAAACAATTTTCACAGGTGCTGCCTCATTTCATCCCCCTCAAGAATCAAATATTTTCCAACAACAGAAACAGTCCTAATCCAGGGCCAAGAAGCAGCAGACCACAGACTCTTTTAGGCCATCTGGTCACATTAGCATTTCTTTATGGAATGGTTTACTGATGGCTACTTAGAGCAGGTACTCTTGGGGAGTGGCCATGAGTAATGAAACATGGAAGTCCACTGCCTCTGGAGCCACATGAATGGCAAGTGGATCTCTGGCCTCCTAGACATCCCCATGAGTGTACATTGACTCAGTTATATACAACCTCTTGGGAAGTGAGAGTGCCTCCCACAGCCAAGTGCTTTATAGGGCAGCTATCTTCTCATTTGAAGGTAGACTAGGCATATGTCACATGAGAGCTCTCATAGGCAAAGAAATAGGTTGAAAATGACCTGACAATTCCACTTTATAGGTGTGGCTACCTTAAGTGCTTTGCCTTAACACTTAAGACTTAAACTAGCCGAGCGTGGTGGCTCATGCCCTGTAATCCCAGCACTTTGAGAGGCCGAGGCGGGTGGATCATGAGGTCAGGAGTTCAAGATCAGCCTGACCAGTATGGTGAAACCCCGTCTCTACTAAAAATACAAAAATTAGCTGGGTGCGGTGGCACGTGCCTGTAGTCACAGCTACTCGGGAGGCTGAGGCAGGAGAATCACTTGAACCCAGGAGGCGGAGGTTGCGGTGAGCCGAGATTGCGCCACTGCACTCCAGCCTGTGTGACAGAGCGAGACTCTGTCTCAAAAAAAAAAAAAAAAAAAAAAAAAAGACTTAAACTTCCTCCCCAAGGATTTGCCTAGACCAAGGTGGTTTCCAATTTTCCAGATCATTAAATAGCAAAATGCCCATTTCCTATTATTTTATTTTCAGGTAGCCTTCAGCAAGTTCCTCGTCAACAGTCTGTAAGGCCATGTCTAATATAGGCTACCTTCCCTCTTCTGGGTGATAGGAGGCTCTTTTGCCATCCACAATGGAATTTGATTTTTTTTTTTTTGAGATGAAATTTCGTTCTTGTTGCCCAGACTGGAGTGCAATGGCACGATCTCGGCTCACTGTAAGTTCTGTCTCCCAGGTTCAAGCGATTCTCCTGCCTCAGCCTCCTGAGTAGCTGTGGTTACAGGCATGAGCCACCACGCTAGGCTAATTTTTGTATTTTTAGTAGAGACAGGGTTTCACCATGTAGACCAGGCTAGTCTCAAACCCCTGATCCACCCATCTCAGCCTCCCAAAGTGCTGGGATTATAGGCATGAGCCACCGCGTCCAGCCTTGATTTTTATTTTTTTTGGCAAATCATCATTTGGCTGTCACATAGTATGTATCCTCTTCCTAAAGCAACGCGATCCTAGTTTTGGCAGGGAATAAGTTGTTTTTTAAGGGAGCATGATGAAGCTTCTTTCATAAGTAATCATTTGGATGCCAATAGACTATAGCCTCAACACTAAAGTTCAAGGTAAGGGTCCAGTCTCTCTTTTAAATGGGAACCTGGCAGAAGCACTGAGGTTTGTCCCCAGATTCACTGGGTCTTTGGGCACTTTCCAGAGGGGAAAAAATGTATTAGGTTGCTTGTAAGGCTTTAGCCAGTCTCTAAAATTTGCAACTTTTGACTCATTCCCTTTGGAGATAAGTTTTGCTGTATCTTTGACAAAATCCTATAGATTACCATTAACCCTGCAGATGTACAAAATATCAGCATGGATTATTTCAATTTGGTTTGTCTTGCTCTGTCGCCCAGGGTGGAGTACAGTGGCATGATCTTGGCTCACTGCAACCTCCGCCTCCGGGGTTCAAGCAATTCTCCTGCCTCCTGAGTAGCTGAGACTACAGGCATGTACCACTGCACCTGGCTAATTTTTCTATTTTTTAGTAAAGGCAGGGTTTTACTATGTTGGCCAGGCTGGTCTCGAACTCCTGACCTCAAGTGATCTGCTGGCCTTGGCCTCCCAAAGTGCTAGGATTACAGGCATGAGCCACCACTGGCTTGTACTTTCTCTGTGAGGAAGATTCCAAACTACTGCTTAATGTTCCATTCTATTAGCAAGTAATGCAAATCTTAATTTAGATAGAAGACAGCCACTTCTTGGCTTCCAGAGTGATTGTCATACTGGCCTCAAGTTACTCCTTCAAGACATTATTGGGGAAGGGGGTCAGAACAATTTCTGTTTTGTGTTCAAGAGAAACATTTAGTATCCCCATACCTTCTGAGTGTACTGTTACCTACCTCTAATTCCTGATTTCCTTAGCTTAAGTATTCTATCTATTCAAAGTTGCCCTGCAATGTGACTTTACCTTCATAATTCTGACTCTATATAGTTGTAGAGGCCTCTAAAGTCTTAATAATGAATCTAATATTCTTTGCAGTCTTTTAAAAAATTGATATAATGGTCTACTGTCTCCCTTCTTTGACCTTTCTACTATTTCCACAACTTCACAGTCCTTAAAAGTGAGAGAGTCAAAGTCTACATTCTGTTATCTAATTCCACTTTGTTTCTCATCTGCCTTCTCCATCCTTATAAAGTTAGTGATCAATCCCATGTGAGATTGTTCTCTTGATATATAGCTCCAGATTTCCTTCTTGGCACTGGTCTGAACCCTCCTCCTGCTTTGGGGATGGAACATAAATATCCTACTGGAATCTGTTAACAAAGTAGGCCTATAGTGGCCTGGGGTAGCAGTAGTTTTCACTTGTCCAGTGTGCTGCTGCAGCCCTTCATCTTAAAAAATTTTTTTTGTAATGGAACTTCTCTTTCTTGTGGGGACAGTTTCTTCAAGGGTGGGTATATGGGATGGATCTGGCCAGTAGAGTATTCCATTCCTCACTTCAGCTATGCCCTGAACTCTTATGTATGTACACATGCCCTCATTTTCTTGGTATTCATCATATGTTGCCTTGGGCCAGTAATAATTCATCCATCCATTCACTCAACAAATATTTGTTGAGGACCTTCAAAATACCTAGCCTATATCTTTTTTCTCTCAAAACAGATTCAGAATTCTTCAGGACACTGATAATGTCTTGTTTCTTTTTAAAAAATTCACTCTCGGGCCTGGCGTGGTGGCTCACGCCTGTAATCCCAGCACTTTGGGAGGCCCAGGTGGGTGGATCACCAGAGATTGGGAGTTTGAGACCAGTCCGACCAACATGGAGAAGCCCCGTCTCTACTAAAAATACAAAATTAGCCGGGCATGGTGGCACACACCTGTAATCCCAGCTACTCAGGAGGCTGAGGCAGGAGAATCACTTGAACCCGGGAGGCGGAGGTTGCGGTGAGCCGAGATCATGCCATTGCACTCCAGCCTGGGCAACAAGAGCAAAACTCCATCTCAATAAATAAATAAATAAATAAATACATAAATACATAAATTCACTCTCATTGAGTACAATACTTTGCACATAATAGGTATTTAGTAAGTGCTCACTAATTAAATTCCAATTGCAATCATACTTCTAATCTGGTAGGACCCTATATATACATCTTTCCTTTTAAAAAATCTTGTATCCATATATTAAATGCCATGAACATTGTTCTGTATTCCAAGAGTATCAGTGTCCAAGGCATCTATTTATTTTAATGCAATTATTAAACAACAATTGCTATAACATATAAAGGAGTAAACAGTTAAATGAGAAAAAGAAGGACCATGAGAAAAAAGTCACATTATAAATTACTCTCATTTTATGTGACTTCTCTTGCCTGCTCAGAGCATACCTTCATGCCTTTTCTTTAATATTATTCCAAGAACATAGTGGAATGTCATGTACCTGTGGCTGCTCAATACTTTTTCATCAATGTGGTAAAGTTGAGCTAGAAAAGGTATAGTTTTCTGTGCTTCCATTTTTTTTATTTTTTTATTTTTTAGAGAGGTCTCTCTCTGTCACCCAGGCTGGAGTGCAGTGGCCCAATCACAGCTCACTGCAGCCTTGACCTCCTAGGCTCAAGTGATCCTCCTGCCTCAGTCTCTGAAGTAGTTGGGGTTACAGGTGTCCATCATCACACTTGGCTATTTTTTTTGAGAGAGAGGGTCTCACTATGTTGCCCAGGCTGGTCTCGAACTCTTTTTCTCAAGTGATCTGCCTGCCTTGGCCTCCTAAAGTGCTGGAATTACAGGAGTGAGCCACTGTACCCAGCCGTTGCCTCCATTTTTTAATCTGTAAAATGGGAGAAGTATTACCTGTTTTGCCCACCTTATAGGTTTTGATGCACAACTACTACTATAATGTTCATTATAAACTATTAAGCTCTGTATAAAAAGTAGAACCCCAGAGTTTCCGCTTAGGCAAATGTATTAGTCCATTTTAATGCTGCTGATAAAGACATACCTTAGACTGGGAAAAAAAGAGATTTAATTGGACTTACAGTTCTACATGGCTGGGGAGGCCTCAGAATCATGGCAGGAGGTGAAAGGCACTTCTTACATGGTGGCAGCAAGAGAAAATGAGGAAGAAGCAAATGTGGAAACCCCAGATAAACCCATCAGATCTTGTGAGACTTACTCACTACCAGAATAGCTGGCCCCCCATGATTCAATTACATCCCACCGAGTCCCTCCCATGACAGATGGGAATTATGGGAGCTACAATTCAAGATGAGATTTGGGTGGGGACACAGCCAAACCTCACTTGATGCAAGTTTGGCTGTGTCCCCATCCAAATCACTTGCTGATATGGTTTGGCTGTGTCCCCACCCACATCTCAACTTGAATTGTAGCTCCCAGAATTCCCACATGTAGTGGGAGGGACCTGGGGGGAGGTAATTGAATCATGGGGGCAGGTTTTTCCCATGCTGTTCTCGTGATAGTGAATAAGTCTCATGAGATGCGATGGTTTTATAAAGAGGAGTTCCCTTGCACATGCCCTCTTGCCTGCAGCCATGTAAGATGTCCTCTTCCTTTGCCCTCCACAGTGATTGTGAGGCCTCCCCAGCCATGTGGAACTGTGAGTCCATTAAACCTTTTTCCTTTACAAATTACCCAGTCTCGAGTATATCGTTATTAGCAGCATGAAAAGGAACTAATACAGCAAGGTTCAGGTTCTTAAAATAGCATTTTAAGTGGAAATTACATACTTTCAAAATTACCCTTTACAAGACCTTAAATATCAATAAATTTAGTCAGGCCAGTTTTTCCTCCAGTATTGGAATGTATCACTCTTTCTTTGGTTGAGCACCAGATGAAGAATTGTATTTGACTTGCATATATGGGTTGTGTTGTTAAAAAAAAAAGCCCTGAACTGTTTTTAAAAACTACCAATACTTTCATTTTCGTGAAATGGTCACACAAATAAGAACCTTGCGGAAATGGGGACCACCAAGTGAGGAAACAGCAGATGTACCTCTCATTCTCATATTCTATATGAGCTACTGATTACATTAATTCTATATGAGCTGATTACATTAATAATGAACTAATTAGGAATAGTTTTGCAATCCGTATTTCATTGGCTCCTGTCTTTGCTTGCTGATGCCGAACTTCAGCTCCTTGCAAAATCCTCTGCCCATAATTTCTAAGAGCCCCTACACAGTGTTTTACATGGGCTCAAGAATGAGGCATATCTGCGGCCACGTGGATATCTGCAGCCACCTGGATATCTGCTGCTGAGTTTTCTTGAACACTTCTAGTACTCATCAGTGAGCCAGCCCCATTAAGCCAGGTCATTACCACGTGCTGCTGGACATCTTCATGACCTCCGTTGTGGCCCTGAAAGAAGCAAAATGCTTGTTTCCTGGAATCTCCGATGCTGCAAAATCGTGCCATCATTTTCTGCACAAGTGGCAACAAGCTGTAACCCCTCATCTTTTGATTATGTTGTGTGATGTAGTAATTATTTTAGTGCACTCCTATTTCTGCTCTTGGTACTTTCCTAGTGGACTCCACGAGGCTGTATTGGAATATGAATCTTCAAGATAGGTAAGGTGTCATTCCCTCAATCCAAGGATTAACAGCTGGCATGGCATGGGCACTGACCAACTGGAACACTTGCTGGTGCACTGTAGCTGTGCAAATTGACTGAAAAGCAGTCTGGCCAACCCCCACCTCTCTGTCATCCACACTTCTTGGCAGTCTTTCCGCCAAAACCCTTATGTAAATCACCTCTTGGCAGCCTGAAACTACCAATTTGCCAGATATGCCATGACATGTTTGAAGCCTGGTGGTGAACGGAGACTTGCCCCAAGCTGTGATTCTATTTGAATGCATCTAATTAAGAAATTTTGATACTCAAATTATATTGTAGAACCAATAATAGGAAAAAAATTAATGTAAGAAAAAATTCAGAAAACTAAAAAATTAATAAAACAACTTTTTTGGGGGGAGTATTTTCTCAGAGTGATTGTCCATATGCAGATATTTTATAAAGTTGTAATTTTGATGGTTATAATTGTTTCGCTTTTTCAATTACAATCACACTACTCATTTTGCCAACATTTACTGAGTTCCCACGATGTGCACAGCATTGACTGAGATCAAGAGAAATGCCTTACACCTCCATGTAATTCTATTTATACTGGAAGAAAGTTAGATAATGAAGGCAAAGCATGTGCGTGTCCTCATTTGGCAACTCCCTGTTGATGAATTCTTTTTTTCCCACTAGATGGTTTCTCTGGTGCTTAGAAGTACTTCACTTTAACTCCTCTCATGCCAGATTAAAAGCTTAACCTCCATAGGATAGTTTGCTTCCTCAGAGTTCCAGCTGACATGGCTGTGTAAGATATTTGTTTTTAATTCTAAAAGGGTCCAAGAGCCTTTGGCCTTGGAAATATTTTTAAAATGCAGTTGAATAAACCAGTTAGGTTTCAAAGCATATACAGCAGTTTTCTCAATTTGTTGCAAGCAAACGTTTCCCACCATATGTGGCACAGACCTGGGCACACAGTAGACAACAAGCACTTCCTGGTGGAATTAGGATATTCGTGTCTTTTCATGTGTTGTCCAACACAGGCCAGCAAAATTTATGAAATTCTATATAATCATATTTAAAGTCCTTAAGGATAAAAAGTACAATTGGAACACTTGATAAGAAGACTAAAAATGAAAACTGTATTCAAATTGTCAAGAAGTGGTTAGAGAAAGTAGAAGTGTACTCAACTGTCTCGGACATGTTGAGTCCTCAAAAAAAAAAAAAAAAAAAAAAAAAAAAAAAAAAAAAAACGAAAAAAAACCAGACTGGGTATAGTGGCTCACACCTGTAATCCCAGCACTCTAGGGGGCCAAGGTGGGAGGACTGCTTGAGGCCAGGAGTTCAAGACCAGTCTGGACAACGTAGGAAGACCTCTTTCTTTACAAAAATAAAAAAATTAGCTAGGTCAGTTGTGTGCCTGTAAGTCCCAGCTACTTGGGAGGCTAAGGCGGGAGGATTGCTTGAGCCCTGGAGGTAGGCTGCAGTGAGCCATGATCACACATCTGCACTCCAGCCTGGGTGACAGAGCAACAAATTATCTAAACAATAACAACAACAAAAACAAACAAACAAAAAAGAAAAGAAAAAACAATCAGAGTTGATATTTTCCTAAGACTTCTAACTGGTCCTAAGAGTAGCAAGATTTAGTTAGGGGAATAATGGTTATTTTTCCTAAATTACTACTTTTATCTTCAAGTACTGAACACTACTAGTGCATACACAATATACATTGTAAAAATAAAGAACAACAGCACCAGCCTGGACAACATGGCAAGACCCTGTCTCTACAAAGTAATTAAAATAGCTGGGTGTGGTGGCATGCACTTGTAGCCCCAGCTACTGCGGGGGAAGGGGGCAGTGGCAGGGCATGGCTGAGGCAGGATGGTTGACCTGAGCCCAGGAGTTTGAGGTTGCAGTGAGCTATGATCGCACCACTGCACTCCAGCCTGGGCAGCAGAGCGAGACCCCATCTCTTAAAAAAAAAAAAAAAATAAGGCAGCAGAGATAGTAAAACATTAACGGTTTTATAAAACTGAGCTATAAACTCTCATAAGGATCCTTTCTGGTTTCATATCTGGCACTTCATACTACTGTCTGATCTAGATGTTACAGAGAAACACATTCCTTGAGGCTTTGTACATTCCTTCCCATTTTCTTGCAAGATTCCATCCTACTGGGCACAGGAATGAAGCATCCTGATACAATTCAAATAAAGTTTTGGCCTGATTAAGGGAGACCAGCCCTCTCTGCATTCTGAAATTCCTTTTTGGATGATCCATAGGAGGTCTTACTTTTTTTTCACTTCCCTGCACCCCTGGCCAAGGATACTCAATATCCAAGAAACCAAATACCAATTTTCTTGTAGCTTTCACATTTCCCATCAACATGACATAGATTAAAGACCAAAAGACTTCTGTTCCATTCTGAGAGATGTGAGTCCCATTTCCATGTGAAGGAAATCTGACCGTTCCCGATTTACAGCTACTGAGGGCCTAAAATATTTGTTCTATATTTATTACATTTTAATGCACATAAAACAAAGCTGAATTCCTAGAATTTGCTGTAAAGAAGTATACTTCAAGTATTCAATCAACACATACTGTTTTCAATTCATTTATTCAATGTGAAAATATTTACACTCTTGTATAAAAAAGCTCTTTTCAAAAAATGTGAATGGAAATGAGGTAAAATAAATAAAATTGAAGTAGTTCAAAATAATCTAATCAGTAATAATATAGTAAACCACATGATTATACCCTTAGAAGTAAACATGTGACAAGCATGAAAAACTAAAAGGATTTGTTAGAGGCATGTGAACCAGAGCAACTCCATCTTAAACAGGAGTTGGGCAAAATGAGGGTGAAATCTATTGGGCTGCATTCCCAGATGGTCAGTTAAGGCATTCTAAGTCACAGGATGAGATAGGAAGTCAGCACAAAATACAGGTCATAAAGACCTTGCTGATAAAACAGGTTGCAGTAAAGGAGCTGGCCAAAACCCACCAAAACCAAAATGGCGATGAGAATGACCTCTGGTCGTCCTCACTGCTACACTCCCACCAGTGCCATGACAGTTTACAAATGTGCCATGACAGTTTAGACCCTATGTGGTCTAAAAAGGGGAGGCATGATTAATCCACTCCTTGGTTAGCATATCATCAAGAAACGACCATAAAGAATGGGCAAGCAGGCCAGGTGCGGTGGCTTATGCCTGTAATCCCAGTACTTTGGGAGGCCAAGGCGGGCAGATCAACTGAGGTCGGAAGTTCAAGACCAACCTGACCAACATGGAGAAACCCTGACTCTACTAAAAACACAAAATTAGCCGGGCGTGGTGGCGCATGCCTGTAATCTCAGCTACTCGGGAGGCTGAGGCAGAATTGCTTGAACCCGGGAGGTGGAGGTTGTGGTGAGCCGAGATCACGCCATTGCACTCCAGCCTGGGCAACAAGAACGAAAACTCCATCTCAAAGGAAAAAAAAAAAAAAAAGGGCAACCAGCAGCCCTCAGGGCTGCTCTGTCTATGTAGTAGCCATTCTGTTATTCCTTCATTTTCTTAATACTTGCTTTGACTTTTGCACTGTGGGGTCACCCTGAATTCTTTCTTGTGTGAGATCCAAGAACCCTCTCCTGGGGTCTGGATCATGACCCGTTTCCTGTAACAGATTCAAGTGTTTTTCTTTTATTTTCTATAGTATACTCCTTTAAGATATCAAAATCAGAGTATTTATATAATTTGCCAAAGGCTTGATATGCAACTTTTCATACAACCAGTCTATTTCACAGTGACAGTGTTTCAAACACTCTCCCTCTTCTTTTTGGGTAGTCATTCATTACTTTCCCATTTGGGCACACCTCACTGGTTATAAGACACATAACCAACTATGCCACATCTTGTTACTCTGGGCATATTTTCAGCAACAGGAAAAACCACAGTGTATGTTACTTCAGAGGCTTTCCTATAATGGTAATGTCTTACATCTGCTAAAGTACCTCTCCACTGTCTACAGGACAAAGCCCAGTTTTTTTTTTTTTTTTCCTGTAACATTCAAAGCTCCCTCAAACCTACCTTTTCAACCTTATCTTCCATTAGTCTTCTCTATCAGCTTTTTGTTCCAACCAAACTGGTTTTCCCAAAGTCAGAAGAACAGAGTCACACTGTCCTTAATTGCTGTTACAGCTCCACCCACATGCGGGTTTACTAAAGAGAGGGTTTATCTGATGGGTTGAAATTGAAGTGATGGAAAGTAATTTACCTCCCCTCTTCTTTCTTCATCTTCAAATCCTACTACTCCTCCTTTAAGATCACTTTAGATTGAAGTGTCCTCCACTCACCTATTATAAATAGGAATGCATGGGCAATTTATTTTAAACTTTGTAGTAACAACCATATTAACAAATTATAGGCCAGGCATGGTGACTCACGCCAGTAATCCTAGCGTTTTGAGAAGCCATGGCACGCAGATTTTGAGCCCAGGAGTTTGAGACCAGTCTGGGCAACATGGCGAAACCCCATTTATACAAAAAATACAAAAATTAGCTGGGTGTGGTGGTGCACCCTTGTAGTCCTAGCTACTTGGGGGGCTGAGGCAGCAGGATCCCTTGAACCCAGGAGGTTGAGGCCGCAGCACTCCATCCTGGAGGACAAAGTGAGACCCTGTCTCAAAAAAATAAAAACCAAATTATGTTCTGTCTCATAACTTTTATCAATTCAAAATGTGATTTTTATAATTTATTTAACTTTTCATGTAGTTGCTTCCCTAGAGGGTAAACTCCCAAAGGACACTGATCCTCTCATCCACCTTATATCAGATGCCTAGCAGGTGTCTCAAATATAATACTCACTATTGTCTAGTTTTACTATTTTAACTTATATGACAAAGGATTATCATAAAAATTTTGGTTGGAAAGCTTTGCTGAGAAATGTGAATTTTTTTTAAGAATTCCATTGTAATTAGAGGCTTCTGAGGGACATGTGAATCATAGTGAAGAAATAATATAAATGTTATTTTTTGGGCCAATTCCCCTTAAAATCAAACACAGAGGTGGGGTACAGTGGCTTACACCTGTAATCCCAGCTACTTAGGAGGCTGAGGTGGGAGGACTGCTTGAGCCCAGAAGTTCAAGGCTGTAGTGAGCTATGACTGTGCTACTGCACTCCATCCTGGATAACAGTGAGATTAAAAGATAAATAAAAGTAAAAAAATAGAAATTTATTATAAAAATACTAAGCAAAGACATTTAAATATTTTCATTTATATTTAAATATGTTATTGACAAGTTATTCTAATTTGTCTTCCTTTCCAATCTTGATCCAAATGTACTTATATTTTACAGATTGGAAATATGGTAGATATACAACCTGAAGTTCTATATTTTTCAATTAGTATTGTTTCCTAAACATATTTCTGAGTTACTTTTGGTGGTTGTATTTATTTTTACTGGCTGCCTAATATGGAGTTAATACAGCATAGTTTACTTTACTCCTCTATTATCCTGTGATATTTTCCTTTATTTTCTCTTGGCCCACATCTTAGACATTACATAATTTCAAACTATCTCAAGGTCTCCAAATACCTTGTTAAACATTTCAGCCATTGCATAACCTTTTCTTTTTGCCTGGAATGTTCTTTCCTTCCTTATCCATCTGTACAACTGTACAACTATTCTTTGTCTAAACTAGTGGTTCATAAACTTTTTTTTTTTTTCTTTTTGAGACGGAGTTTCGCTCTTGTTGCCTTGGCTGGAGTGCAATGGTGCGTCTCAGCTCACTGCAACCTCCACCTCCTGGGTTCAAGCGATTCTCCTGCCTCAGCCTCCCAAGTAACTGGTATTATAGATGCCCGCCACCACGCCCAGCTAAGTTTTAAAGTTTTAGTAGAGACGGGGTTTCACCATGATGACCAGGCTAGTCTCGAACTCCTAACCTCAGGCGATCCACCTGCCTCGGCCTCCCAAATTGCTGGGATAACAGGCATAAGCCACCACGCCTGGCTTGTCCATAAACTCTTGATCTTGAGCTAACATGATATGCACATTATAAGATACACACAGAAATAAAAAAAGGATTAAAGGTGCACTATTTTAAAGATAAATTTCAACCGGCCCGGTGTGGTGGCTTACGCCTGTAATCCCGATACTCTGTGAGGCTGAGGCAGGCAGATCACCTGAGGTCGGGAGTTCGAGACCAGCCTGACCAACATGAAGAAACCCCGTCTCTACTAAAAATACAAAAGTAGCTGGCATGGTGGCACATGCCTGTGATCCCAACTACTTGGGAGGCTGAGGCAGGAGAATCACTTGAATCGGGGAGGCGGAGGTTGCGGTGAGCCGAGATCGCGCCACTGCACTCCAGCCTGGGCAACAAGAGTGAAACTCCGTCTCAAAAATAAATAAATAAATAAAGATACATTTCAATTATTTAAGGTCCCAAACCATTTTGTTTTCACCCTCCTACTGCTATCGGGCCCCTAACAATTATTAACACTTTTTCCAATGCCTCATCGGCCAAGGGATGTTTTTAGGTTGGCCTGCAGGGTTTGAAAATTTGGTTACCAACATTTAAAAATGCAGAGATTTCACACAAAAATCCAATTTTGGGGTTTCTTTTGGGAGGAAAAAAATTGAACATCTGAGAACACTGGACCCACATTCCTGAGGGCAACAATCTGCTAGAGCTGAGCAACTGTTCCTTTTAGTTATGGCATGGATATTCCAATTTGCCATTTTCCCTATCATTCCCCATTGTCTTACACAAGGCCAGTCTCACTCATTTGCTTTACTTGTCTGGCCTCTGTAAGCCATTTGAATCTGCAAACACTATCTAGACCTTTCCTGTCTTCCATCAAAGCTTACTTTGTTCTGTCCCAAGTCCTTCATCAGTGTTTCAAAGCAAGAGCCAGGTAATCTGATCAAATATAGGTCCTTTTACATGTGCTTTCTGGAGACAGCATCTTAACAGAAAGAGATGACTCTGCAGGTAGAAATTACAGGCACCACTGGATTACAATCAGGATGGCAACTGTCTGTTCTACTTTCTGTTATCTTGACGTAGCCATACCTCACTGTTCTAAAGCAGACCAAAGGAACTGGTTCTATGGTAGAACAATGGACGCTGGTCTTACGTATGAAATCTTCTCAAGCTGCACTTTTATAGATCACCCTAGTTCCAAAAGATCCAAAGCTACCACGGGCTCCTCTGACCCCCCCATTTCCTCGGAGGCTTCAGGATATCCGGCCTGACGGCATTTCCCCTCACCTGCTTTCGGGGCCCGTTTTGCGCTGGGCAGTTGCGCCCAAGGAGCGCGCGCATCCAGCATGAGCTCATTTCTCATGGGCGTTTCCAGAGGCCCGGCCGGGCCGCGCACACCGAGCGCAGCAAGCCTCTGTATCAATGGCCCCCGCAGCTGGGCGGGGCGCGGCCGCCCAAAGGCGCTGCCTTTCTGGAAGCTTTGTTCCCATTTTAGCGTCTGAGAGCTTGCAGCCGGCTGGGAAGGCCCCCTTGGTCCGTCTGGCCCTTTCGGGGAAGAGGCCGACACTCGGCACACGCGATCCAGGGCAGAGGGGGGCCTTGGGCGCGCAGAATTGGCTGCGCCCCGCCGAGAGCCTCCTGTGGGTGGGGAGAGCCCCTCCACCCCTCTGCTCGCTTGAGCGCTCAGAGCCCAGGGCCGCCGACCGCAGCACTTTCCGATTTGCTGCACCGAGGGCCCGCGGTCCGTGTGTGCGGTTTCCACTGTTGTTGGAGGCGGCCGCAGGCGAACCGTCCGGTCGTCAGCCACGACCCGAGTCAGGCATCTCCCCGCTCCTGGGACCGGGGCCGAAGGCCAATCACACTGCAGCTAGGTCTTGCGATTGGACGGCAGTGAGAGCCGATTGGCCGCCGCCGCGAGTTTCGGGCTCCCTCCCTCTCCCTTTTGCCCCAACTCCAGCGCCTAAGCTTCAGGCCAATGAGACAGCGCTTTATAGACGCCCTCCCTTCGCTTTCTTCTCCCCACCTTGGAGAGGGAGGGGAAGTCCTGACTGGCCAGACTGTCCTCGGAAGCCCCCTTCTCTTCACCAATCACCGAAGGAGGTACGCTCCCAGCGGAGTTTTCCAGCCAATCACAAAGCGGCGGCGGCGCCCAGCCGTGCAGTTTCACCAGCGTCTCTGGGTTTCACCGTCCTCAACTCTTCAAGCCTCTTCGTAAGGGCCGGCGACTCTGATTGGCCACTGTTGCCATTGTCGAATGTCTCCTCCAGCCAGCCACCGAACAAGGCGAATTCACCCTTTCCGTTCGGCTACCTTCGGCATTTTCCGCTCTGTGGGCGTGGTTTCCCAGCGTCACTTTCTAATTGGTTTCTCAGGCTGATCGGCTTTTTCCGGGAGGAGCCGCAAACAAACGACGTCCGTGATTGGCTCCGTTCGGGCTTCGGCTCCCAGCCGAAGCGGGCGAGCGTGGGGCTCGGCCGGCGATTCCCAGACGCCTGTTACGCGGGCGGCGGGGCGCTGGGCGGTGTAAGGCTGGGTGGGGGAGGAAGGAGGTGGAGGACGAGTAGGAGGGGGGAGGAGGAGTGGGGAAGTGCAAGGCGGCTGCGCAGACAGCGCTCCTCACACAGAGCAGCCCCTGACCCGGGCGAATGCGGGCTTGTGCCGCCGCCGCCGCCGCCGCCCGGGCCAAGTGACAAAGGAAGGAAGGAAGCGAGGAGGAGCCGGCCCCGCAGCCGCTGACAGGGCTCTGGGCTGGGGCAAAGCGCGGACACTTCCTGAGCGGGCACCGAGCAGAGCCGAGGGGCGGGAGGGCGGCCGAGCTGTTGCCGCGGACGGGGGAGGGGGCCCCGAGGGACGGAAGCGGTTGCCGGGTTCCCATGTCCCCGGCGTATGGGGAACAGTCGAGGAGCCGCTGCCTGGGGTCTGAAGGGAGCTGCCTCCGCCACCGCCGCCGCCATGGCCGCTGGATCCAGCCGCCGCCTGCAGCTGCTCCTGGCGCAATGAGGAGAGGAGCCGCCGCCACCGCCACCGCCACCGCCCGCCTCTGACTGACTCGCGACTCCGCCGCCCTCTAGTTCGCCGGGCCCCTGCCGTCAGCCCGCCGGATCCCGCGGCTGCCGGAGCTGCAGCGTTTCCCGTCGCATCTCCGAGCCTCCCTCTCCCTCCCTCCTACCCATCCCCCTTTCTCTTCAAGCGTGAGACTCGTGATCCTTCCGCCGCTTCCCTTCTTCATTGACTCGGAAAAAAAATCCCCGAGGAAAATATAATATTCGAAGTACTCATTTTCAATCAAGTATTTGCCCCCGTTTCACGTGATACATATTTTTTTAGGATTTGCCCTCTCTTTTCTCTCCTCCCAGGAAAGGGAGGGGAAAGAATTGTATTTTTTCCCAAGTCCTAAATCATCTATATGTTAAATATCCGTGCCGATCTGTCTTGAAGGAGAAATATATCGCTTGTTTTGTTTTTTTATAGTATACAAAAGGAGTGAAAAGCCAAGAGGACGAAGTCTTTTTCTTTTTCTTCTGTGGGAGAACTTAATGCTGCATTTATCGTTAACCTAACACCCCAACATAAAGACAAAAGGAAGAAAAGGAGGAAGGAAGGAAAAGGTGATTCGCGAAGAGAGTGATCATGTCAGGGCGGCCCAGAACCACCTCCTTTGCGGAGAGCTGCAAGCCGGTGCAGCAGCCTTCAGCTTTTGGCAGCATGAAAGTTAGCAGTGAGTATTGATTTTATTTTACACCCCTTTTCCACCTCGCCCTTAAAATAAGAAACCTCGAAATACCAGGATCTGAAATTATTAGACCTCCTCATAAACAGGCAATGGAAAAGGGCAAAACCTATCTTCAGTCAAGGATGAAGCAGCTCCCTTTTTACTCCTCCCATACCCCCTCCCCCGGTCTCATTAACCTTGAATTGAGATAATATGATATTTATTTGGATGATTCGATTTCAAACTGCTTTCTTGTACTTTTCTTGCTGTTGGTAGTCGGTTTCATCAAGTGCTCGAGTGTTTCCACGTTAAAGTAGTGATGACAGTGTTTACTTGCCCATCCTTTAGAATAAAGAGAAGGACAAGATTTGATTACTAAACCATTATATGCACATTTGCAGAATTTTTGGAATTTGGAATGAGAGAGTATTTTAGGTCTCAGGGGTTATGATAGTTTGATATACTTAATAGAGACGTTAAATGTCCCACCCTCCCAACATTTTTTTCTTGTTTGTATGACTACACATAATATTTGTTCTTAATCTGTGGATGAACTTGCTCAGTAACCATTCACATTTGGAGGCTGCCATTGATTTCTCTCTTTAGAAGGGACTAGTGGGAGCCAATAAATACCTAGCAGCAGTAACATCTCTGTATGCATTTGTGTTCAATTGGATAAGTGGTTTGATGTGTTATCTCTTAACCTTCCTGTTTTGACATTACCAACCTGCCACCGTATAATTTATGTTTAATCAAAAGTTAACTTGGAAGTATTAATAGGTCCAAGTTTTGATTGAGATTGTTTTGTCATAGTGCCAAATACTAAGTTAAATGTTGTCACTGGCTCATTACATTTAAGTTCAATTTTGGAGTGCTACTGCGTTCATTACCTGTTAAATGTTCTGGCGGGTTCCTTAAAAAGGACGATTTAAAACACTCTAGCGTTAGTTTCCATCATATTTAGATAACTGTGGATTTAGTTAGAAGAATGTGGATTTAGTCCTTTCCATTTTGGCTTTTGCAGATGGCTATGGTCCTAGAAATAATAGGGATATTTGGGCTGTGTTCAGGGTTGTGGATAGACTACTCTTGTTCTGGGTTTGTGCTGAAAAGTATGCTCTTGAAGTGTTTAATATATACTAAGTATCTAATGTTCCAGTGTATCTCTATTTATGGAGAAGTTCATGTGGTATTTAATGATAGCTTGTTTAAACATACTTGCAGAATTTAACAAAAATATCTATATTGTTTCCTTATTGTGGGAAAGAGGGGCATCATGAGGGCAAAGACAAATTAATTTGTTGCCTAGAAGAACTGAGAGAACTAAAGAACTGAGATTTTAAGAACCCACACACACGCAAAACATGATGTTATGTGAAATTTATTATATTCTTAGGCAACATAAAATGATCACTTTTAGTTGAACTCAAGATTTCAATTCATGTTGGCTTTGGGAACTAGCCTGAAACAGGGTAGTCTAGGTAATAGCTGAATGGGAGATAATTTTTGAAAATTAATTTTTTTTTTCCTGTGGCTTGCAAGTAGAGAATGCCCGGGTAGGTAAAGAGGAAAGCTGATTATGCATCTTTCAGGGAAGGGTCGTGCTTTCTAAGCACTTCATGGAGTCATTTGAAAAATATTTTAAAATTCCGGGGTAATTTTCAGCTATGATGATACAAATCTTATAATAGCTACTTAAGAGCCTCTTGTGGTACTGGAGTGTTTGTATGTTTTACATCTTGGTAATATAGTTTGAAAACCAGTCAGTCTATTTCAGCTAATTGATTTATTAGCTTTATTTCAGAGATCTGTAATGCTAGATTATAATGCTACATTTTGGGACTTTTCATTTTCTTTTCAGGATTTTCTTTGAAAATGACTCTTGAATTCTTGGTAATACAGATACTAACTAAGGATGGAGTAACTCTTGTAAAATATATAGATGAAAATGTTTAATTCCGATTACCATATAGGTCAATTTAGAATTTTAAAAGTTGGAGTTTAGTGTTAATTATGTGTTTTTGACAGCTTTGACTTTAAAAGCATTTAAAAGAAAGGGGAGTCTTTAAGCATTTGTTAGGATGCTAGCATTCTAAGGAACCCCTGTTGAAAACAGACATAAGAAATTGTAGTCTCTGCTCTCGAAAGCTTATCCTTTAGTTGTGGAGGGAGGCTATGGGGAAAAAAAAATTAAAACAATAGCGTGATGACTGCAAGATTGTAAAATACAAATTGAATCATTCGTTCAGAGTGGCAAAGAGTAAAGGGGTGAGACTGATGGTTGGGAGAGGAAAGACTTCCTGCGGACAAGGTGTATTAGGACTGATGTTAAAGGAGGTGGTAACTTGAACTGGTAGAAAAGCATGAAAGGTCTAGGTGGAAGGAGTGTACCAAGGAACAAAGATGGTGAGTTTTGCATGAGAGACAATAATCAAGTTGACAAATCTGAATTAAAGGGGCCTAAGTAAGAACATAAGAACAGATGGAATTTGAGAAATAAGAGAAAGTTAGCTGATGGAGGGCAGAGGGGTTCTGTACAAGTTTGATTGAGATTCAGAAGAGATCTGGATTTATTGTTGGTTGCTGAATAAGATGTAAGATGATTTTTGCAGTTGAATTAGTGAATTATAGTAGAGAGATGCTAGAGCCTTTTTAGGGAGCTAGTAGGGTATGTTGTGAATCATGAGGGAATAAAGTAAAATGTGAAAGTGGGGTGAAAGGAACAGGTTTGAGAGACAGTGTGAATGAAGAACTGGCAGAACTTCATACTGGACTGAAGTGGAATATTTGTGAAGGAGTCAAGAGTTAAAAATAAATTCTGATGTTACTGGCCTGGAAGACTTGACTGCTGAGTTATATTGTTAATTGTAATGGGAAAATTGAGAAAGTGCTGAGGTGAGAGGGTAGGTGAGTTCACTTTCTTAAAATTTAATATACAATAAGTTCCCTTGAAATTCAGACAGCAGTTAGTTACTGGCAATGATATTTGACTTCCTAGTCTATTAATTGCATAGTTTCTAATTTTTCTACACCTAAAGATGTTGGATTTATATTCGGGAGCAGTAAACTAAGGGCTTTTATTTAAATGCTTCTCATCAAAGTCCTAATTTTTTTTTTTTTTATATACAGCTTCAAAAGCCTCACACTTGAAACCTGGTTATAATAGTTTCATGATGGCTTATTTCAGATCAATGAAAATACTTTTGGGACTAAACTGTGACTGTAACATTTTAGATATGTAGCCATTAATCTTTGATATATGCTTAAAACTTGTTTTTTATAAATAATGATTATTACTATTATTTTAAATGCAAAATTTATCTAAGAATAAAGTATTGAGAGCCTTCACTTTGTGAAGACTCCAGAAGAAATTAAAAGTTGATTTTATAACAAGTATTTTTTGCCCTTTTTGTTGAGTTTAGGCATTAATCCCAAATTTAAATCAGTATATTTGAAATACTACTTTTTACTTGCTATAGTGAAACCAATGTTTCATTTTTGTTCACTTCCAAGTTTACATGTAATTAAATAAATGTTTATAAAGTTTTTCTTTAGAATCACATGATATTTTACTCCATAGGGAAAGTAAGGGACTGTTTGTGGCACTTTTGGTTAAAATATTAGTAATCCTTTTGGTATATACAATTGGAGAAAATTTAGCTAGTTGTTTAGGTTTAATACTTAAATATAAGATTTAGAAATATGAAAATAAGTCTGTATCACTTGTTTCCTCATATAAAGCTTTTTTAGATCAAAATTTCTATTAGCAAAGAGAGAATAATAGTAGCTGCATATTATTCTGCAGTATTACGTCGTATGGTGATTAAAGCCAAAGAGTAGGTAGCAACTTAGAGTTTCCGTATTCCCCTGGGAAGTTTAATCTCTTTATGACATCTAAAAATTAGGTTATTAGAGTTTAGTCCGTTTCTTGATAATCCTGTGTTAATGTGGAAAAGAGTTCATGTGTGAGACTGAAAACCAGAACTTTATTTTCAGTCATTTCCCAACCCGACTTCCCCAGAGTTGTTAAAACGTTTAAGATATTTAAGAATTGCATGCTTTCTTGTTGCATGCACCTGTAGAATGCTAATTGTGAAGTGACAGTAAGTCACAGGCAAAAGGAAAAACTTCAAGGGAACCCAGTGATTCACAAATCACCTTATGGCTGATTGGGAACTGCATTTAGAAAATGAGGTGACATCTTCTCATTTCATTGGCAAAGTTCAGCTGAAAATCAGTACTTGCACGCTTTACTGTGTAGCCCTTATATTAGAATTGAGTTGCAGGTGTGAGATAATATTTTGGAGAAACAGCAAGGCTGGGAAAGTCAGAGATTTTATTCCAGCAGCAGAGTCTAAAGAGTGGGAGAGCTCTATTTGTGTGTGCACTTTATGCATAGAGAAGGCTGTGAAACATGCATATGTTGACCCTATTGTCACAGTTCCATACTTTTAAATAAGACCCATGAAGTTGAGACAGGGTTGGAGATAACAGACAGGATGTGAGATTGTGGTGCTTCTTGTGATGCTCCACCCTATAATGGAGAATGGAGGGGCAGAACGCTTGTGTGGGTGAGACAAGAGTGTGTGTTGGTACTAACAGGACCAACCGGGTTCCCCGGATATTGTTCTTCTAAGAACATAATCACCATAAGTAAATTAATTTGTTGGAATGTTTATCATTTTCTAGCTGATTTTGTGTGTGTGTGTGTGTGGGGTGGTGGTGGTGGAAGGGGAGTTTTCCCCGATTTCAAGAATAAAAGCATTTTCATTGTTCAGAAGAAGAGCATTTTCATTAAAGCGGAGGTTGCACTCTTGGCATTTTATCTTGAGTTATACAAATCATCCTTGGTTCTACAAATCAAATTGCTTTTGAAATTTGTTGAGTGTAATGTATAAATGTATATTTATATAAAAACCTGTGTGAATAGAACAGCAAGGAAAAACTGAGTAGAGTTAAAGAACAGTTTGTTTTCCCTGAGATTTTCTGCCTTTAAATTTATATAAAAAAGGAATATTCCATTTTATGTTATTGAGTTTTCTATTTTTTTTTAAATGAGCTAATACTCAGTACATAATGGACATTTTTAGTAAATTATTCCAATATACTTGTGTCTGTAATGCATTTGATGTGGTATAAGATTTAGAAACACAATTTAGTTCGGCTGGCACGGTGGCTCACGCCTGTAATCCCAGCACTTTGGGAGGCCGAGGCGGGTGGATCACGAGGTCAGGAGATCAAGACCATCCTGGCCAACGTGGGGAAACCCCGTCTCTACTAAAAATACAAAAATTAGCGGGGGCGTGGTGGTGTGCGTCTGTAGTCCCAGCTACTCAGGAGGCTGAGGCAGGAGGATCGTTTGAACCCATGAGGCGGAGATTGCAGTGAGCTGAGATCGTGCCACTGCACTCCAGCCTGGGCGACAGAGAGAGACTCCGTCTCAAAAAAAAAACAAAACAAAAGACAATTTAGTCGATTTGGGTTCTTAGTTTATAATCCCCCTTACCATTTTTGCTTATATTTTGGGAAGAGAGGTCAACTTCCAAACAATGTGCAGGTTCCAATTTTATAAGTGATTAAATCTTATATTTTTTGTATTGAATAGTTTTCCTAGCATGTTTGGTTTGATCACTTGAAGTAATGATGTATTTGTCTTGGAACTAGTTTTGTCAAACCAACTTTTTATTTCCAGAGTACCATGGTTAACAACAGTACAAAGCCAAGTCCTTAACGTGTTCCCTTAATAACATGGTCTAAGGTTAATTTCTTGATTCTTATTTCAAATCAATTCAGTAATAAAAAGTACACTTTTTTTTTTTTGAGATGGAGTCTCGCACTGTTTCCTGGGCTGGAGTGCCATGGCGTGATCTGGGCTTACTGCAACCTCTGCCACCCAGGTTCAAGCGATTTTCCTGCCTCAGCCTCCCAAGTAGTTGGGATTACAGGTGCCTGCCACCACACCTGGCTAATTTTTTGTATTTTTAGTAGAGACGGAGTTTCACTGTGTTGGCCAGGCTGGTCTCAAAATCCTGACCTTGTGATCTTCCCACCTCGGCCTCCCAAAGTGCTGGGATTACAGGCGTGAACCACCACACGTGGCCGAACTAAATTGTGTTTCTAATTTAGTTTTCCCGAAGAATAACAGCTGTGCATCAATGTGGAATTGCGTTATTTGGAATCTCACCTTATTGGAATTGGCTGGTAATTGACAGTAAACAGAAGTGCTCCTGAGCAGCTAATATCTGCAGACAAATGGAGTGTAAACTTTGCTCATAGGTTAGTTTTCAGGCTTTTATTAATGGTTCCTTGTTATTATTTAACATATAGTTGTAATTCATTGAGTTGTCTGGGTTTTTTTGAAATCACAGATCAGGGGAATGGATAGGTACTGATTAAGCATTATGCTACTGAAAAGAATGGATGATTCGGGGAAACAAGCATATTGGGATTACTTAGGGTATGTAGATTCATATAGTTCCAGGGTAAATCATTCTGATAATTGTTGAAAATGTTCACCCAGAGAAATTTTTTTTTTTTTTTTGGAGACAGGGTCTCGCTGTGTTGCCTATGCCTAGCCTGGAGTGCAGTGGAACAGTCTTGGCTCACTGCAGCCTCTGCCTCCTGGGCTCGGGTGATCTTTTAACCTCAACCTCTGGAGTAACTGGGACTATAGGCATGCACCAACATGCCTGGCTAGTTTTTGTAGTTTTTATAGAGAGGGGGTTTCGCCATCTTGCCCAGGCTGGTCTTGAACTCCTGGAATCAAGCAATCCATGATTACAGTCATGAGCCACTGCACCCATCCGAGAATATTAATTCTCTCTTAAAGAGGCAGGAGGCAGAAAAATCTCTTGTGGAAACCTGGGCTTCTGCATAAACTACATAAAATATCTGTAATTTGTTGATCACTGAAGTGATGAAGAGAACCGGGTCACCTCTGTCTGATTCACCATCTTCTAGTTGGATTTCAGCAGTATGGATAAAGGTACTAAAGTCTTTGGTGTGCTAGCCCAGGGTATTGTTTCCAACTCTTTCTTCCATTGTCCATCTACATTTATTCACTCCGCAGCAGAGTTTTATCTGATTTAAGATTTGTTGTCTTACTATTTCTGTTTTTTTTTTTTTTTTTTCCTCCTTAGTATATATGGAATTGCTGCTTGGATTTTGGCTGGCTTGTACCTTTTGTTTGTGGACTGCTTAGAAGGCACTGCATGGAGTCATTTAAGCTTTCTTATGAATTATGAATAGCTATGTAGAGAGGAACTTTTCTAGATACATTTATGGCCTATGAGAATTGAAAAGCTGGGTATCTTAATTGTTAGGCTGAAGAAAAAGGGTGATAGTGGCAAAGTAGTTTTTCTTTTGGAGGTCTGAGAAATTCTTAGGGGCTTAATTGGCTAATATAACTAGAAAGGTTGGGTGATTTAGGTTTTTTTCCAAGGAAAGGTATCTTATTTAAATGCAACACTGTCTGCTTCCTGTTATTTTATAAAATTAGTTAATACTTTTTTTTTTTTCTCGAGACGGAATGTCACTGTGTCGCCCAGGCTGGAGTGCAGTGGCACAATCTTGGCTCACTGCAACCGCCACCTCCCTGGTTCAAGGAATTCCCCTGCCTCAGCCTCCTGAGTAGCTGGGATTACAGGCATATGCCACCATTCCCCGCTAATTTTTTTGTATTTGTAGTAGAGATGGGGTTTCACCATGTTGGCCAGACTAGTCCTGAACTCCTGACCTCAGGCAATCTGCTGGCCTCAGCCTCGCAAAGTGCAGCAAAATCAGTTAATATTTTTAATTGATTAACACTTTCTTCATGACCTGTGTTGAAGTTATTGAGTTGAGTCAATTGAATTTCTAATGCTAGATTTTGAGTATGTGGTGTGAGCACCTGAAGAGTTGGGGGTACTGGAATTATGTCTGACATCAGACTGATAGTATTTGCAGGGACATTTGCCCTAGTGGAATTCAGGGTTTTCACATTCTATACATTACTTACATTATGAAGGAAAGGGGGAAGCTTTGAGTTGGTAGAGTTTTAATAATAAGATATAATTACATGTATATAGAAGAGCAACGTACTGTATATCATATTCTCATAATATATGGTAATAACAGCAGTAATTATTGAGTGCGGTGTGCCAGATAATTGCATGTTTTATTTACCTATTTTGCTTTAAATTTTAAGAAATGTAATTTACTCACATGGTTCAAAATTTTAAAGATATTCAGTGAAGTCTTCTCTCCTGCTCTGCAACAACCAGTTCTCTTTCCTGGAGACCACTGGCATTACAATTTCTTATGTGTCCTTTCATAGGTATTCTGAATCTTTACGGATTAATGATTTCTATAGTAGACTTGCATTTTGTGTATACATACATAAATTAACAATAGCTTTAGCAGAAGTGTTAGAATTAAAACAAATTTAAATCAGTAACTCTAGAAAATTGCTATTTTTTAACCTATTAAATTAGTAAATACTTATTTCTCTAAATATAAGTTAGTTGGAGAATAAGTGCAAAGATGACAGAGCTCCTCTCGTGGCAATTAGAGGTAAAATGTTAATAGTCTTAACCAATGAACAATTAATAGCACATTTAAAATAGATGTTTATTTCATAGTAAAGAAAAAGACAAAGGATAATTTTTTAACTTTCTATTTTTCTAACATCTTACTGAGAAAACCTGTTCTCTTGAGAGATCAGAGGCGCAGAGTGCGTCAGTGTCAATGAAGCCTGTACCTTTTACCTCTTTAAGAGCGTATGGTTTCATTCTGCTCCTAAATCAAGCACCCCTTAGTTGTTGAATAAAAATTACTTTTATAAAGGAATATATGATTTAAAGAAATCAAATAGTGCAGAAGGGCTTATGATGGAAAGTAATCTTCTGTCCTCCAGTCCTACTTCTTAGAAGCAACATTGGCTATGACAGCTGTTTCCTCTAGTAGTTTTTGTCATATTTTTAATTATATGCTTTTTATCTATTTCTTAAAATTAATTTTTTTGTCTTATTGTGGTAGACATCATTTATTGTCATGCCCATCTCCCTTTTGCTTTCATACTGATATAATTATGCCACTATTTAAAAACTATTATTTATTTAAATTATTATTCAAATTATTCTCAGTATATAGACATGGAACAGTATTCTATGTAGAAACAAGTAGTATACAGTGATCACATTTCCTTATGAGAATAGCTTTATTGAGATATAATTCACATACCGTAACATTCATTTTTTCATTACTCAGGTGTTCATAGACTTGTGTAACCATCCCAACCATCTAATTTTAGAGCACTTTTATCATTTCAGAGATAAAGCTTATACCCATTAGCAGCCATTCCCTATGTTCCCCTTCCCCACAGCTCTAGGCAACCACTAATTTACTCTCTGTCTTTATAGATTTGCCTGTTCTGGACATTTCATATAAATGGATTTATGTAATACATGGCCATTTATGACTGTTTTCTTTCTCCCATGTTATAGCATGTATTAGTACTTCATTCCTTTTTATTGCTGAATAACATTTCATTGTATGGAAATCCTGCGATTTGTTTATTAGTTGATGGACATTTGGGTTGTTTCTGCTTTTTGACTAGTATGAATATGCTGCTGTGAACATTTGTGTGCAAGTTTTTGTGTGGACATATGTTTTCAGATCTTTTGGGGTATATACCTAAGTAGTGGAATGGCTGGGTGATATGGTAACTCTCTGTTTAAAGTGTTAAGGAGCTATTAAGCTGTTTCAAAGTGACAGTCACATTTTTTCCTTTGCTTTTAATCTTTTTAGACTTTATTGTTGCCATTTTCTTTCTTTTTTTTTAATACTGTTTGTAATAATTATAATCTCAATTCTTCCCCCCAAATGTACCAATTTATCAGACATTCTCTGGATTTCTACTTGCCTCCTGCCCCTTTCTTTTCCTGGAGTGTCCTTTTTCCTGGAGCCCTCGTCCAACTGCTGGGATCTGATCTTGTTGTTCTCCAGGCCCCGTTGTACAGCTGTCATCCTCTGACTTCTTTCGCTGCTCTTCAGGGTTGGCTCTCCAGTTTCCTGGATCCCATATCTCTAAATAACATTTCATTGTATGGAAATCCCATGATTTGTTTGTTAGTTGAATAGTTCTTATCTGATAACTGTTTGATAAATATACCTGGAAAAGTTGTTCATCGTTTTTTTCCATATTTGTTCCAAAAGGGCAGTTAAGAAGCTATATACTTTTTGGGCAGATACCCTCACCCTTGCAGTATCTAGATACTGAGAAATAGATGTTGGAAGGTTACTTTGTATCATTTTATTAAGTGATTACCATGCAAACATGAGGCAAGTACAAAATCTGAAAAATATTAATATTAAGTAATTGTTTAGACTAGAGCTATTCAGAAGAAATATTATATAAGCCAAAAAGGTGAATTATATATGTAATTTTAATTTTCTATGAACCACTTTGAAAAATAGACACAAGTGAAATTAATTCTAGTAATATATTTTATTTAACCTAGTGTATCTAAACTAATAATATATCAAGATGTAATCAATATAAAAATTATTGAGATATTTTACATTCTTTTTTTGGGTAGTAAATCTTTATAACCTAGTGAGTGTTTTACACTTAAAGAACATACTAATTTGGGGGCTGGGCGTGGTGGCTCATGCCTGTAATCCCAGCACATTGGGAGACCGAGGCGGGTGGATCACGAGGTCAGGAGTTCAAGACCAACCTGGCCAAGATGGTGAAACCCCGTCTCTACTAAAAATACGAAAATTAGCTGGGCGTGGTGGCAGACGCCTATAATCCCAGCTACTTGGGAGGCTGAGGCAGAGAATTGCTTGAACCTGGGAGGCAGAGGTTGCAGTGAGCCGAGATTGTGTCACTGCACTCCAGCCTGGGTGACACAGCGAGACTCTTTCTCAAAAAAAAAAAAAAGAACATACTAATTTGGGCTAGCCACATTTCAAGTGTTCATTAGCTACATGTTGCTAGTGGTTATTGTATTGGACAGTGCAGGCTTAGAATTTTGTCCAGGAATTATATTATTTTTGTTATTCTTAAGTAATAGAAAAGGTGTGTGTGGTTTAAAAACACTTCATTGATTTATGCCTTTGTTTTTAATCATGTTTTCAGCTTATTTTGAGATTTAAAAGAGGTTGAAAATTGTTACGTTTTTCAGAAGGGGGCTTGCTGTAGGGTGGGTAGTGATTCTTTCCACCCTTATTTTAGTAAAACTGTTAAAATAGGTATTTAAATTTTTGCTGTTAAGATAATTAGGTGTTGTCCTTACCATGATTGCCTTGGCCTCCGTGGAATTTTTTCGATGCAAATATTCTTTGTCATATATTATTTCCCCTTGCTGTTTCAAAGACCTTAGCTGGCTTTCAGTCTCAAATGCCACCTCTTTAGTCATTCATGCTTATCTCAAGGCATGAAATTCACTTTCATATAACTCCTTCAGCACTCTCTGTGACCCTTCTAATGTTCTTCTTTGTATTCTTGTTAATGTGTCTTGTTTCTCCGTAGGAGATCATAAGTTCCAACATGACATAAAAATATTTTATGCATCTTTGTATTTTCTGCAGTGTGGAGCACAGTCCTTTTTGTATTGGGTCACTTAGTACATATTCTAGTTGAAGGCAGTTTGTCATGTGATATGGTGTCTAGTGGTATGATAGTTTACAGGTCACCAAGCTATTGCTGATGTTTCTAGGAACATTTAAGTTTTGATGTAAGAAATTAAGTTAAATTTGTGTTTTGTTTGTTTGTTTTTTTGAGATGGAGTCTCGCTCTGTTGCCAGGCTGGAGTGCAGTGGCGCGATCTTGGTTCACTGCAACCTCCACCTCCTGGGTTCAAGCGATTCTCCTGCCTCAGCCTCCCCAGTAGCTGGGACTACAGGCATGCACCACCACGCCCAGCTAGTTTTTGTATTTTTAGTAGAGACAGGGTTTCACCATGTTGGCCAGGATGGTCTCTATCTCCTGATCTTGTGATCCGCCTGCCTCCCAATGTGTTGGGATTACAGGTGTGAGCCACCGTGCCCGACCCTGTTTTTTTTTTTTTTCTTAAATGTGAAGGAATGATAGTAGGGAAAGGAAAGAGACATAGAGTATACAGACACTTCTGTTGCACTGTGCGCTTAGCACTGAGTGGCTCTGAAATCTTTGGATGGATGACTGAAAGAAAGGACTTGGGTGCTAGGTTGCACTGGTTGGTAAGCACAGTACCTTTGAAACATTGAGCATATGACGCTACTACGGTATCCCCTTACATTATTTTATTTGGAGTGGGTAAGGACTGAAGAGAGATTTATAACAGTGAAACCTGACAGTTCAATTTCTTTCCTTTCACCAAGTAGCTTACTCTGCAAAAGAATAAAGTAAACAGACAATATTTAAATATGAGAAGTCTTTTCGTCATGGATGTACTTAGGTATGTAATTGTGTTGTGGGGGAGTTGTGAAACTGTAATTTTTTTTTTTTTTTTTTTTGAGACTGAGTCTTGCTGTATTGCCCAGGATGGAGTGCAGTGGCGTGATTTGGCTCACTGCAATCTCCGCCTCCCAGGTTCAAGCAATTCTCATGCTTCAGCCTCCCGAGTAGCTGGGATTATAGGTGTCCACCACCACGCCTGGCTAATTTTTGTATTTTTAGTAGAGGCAGGGTTTCACAATGCTGGCCAGGCTGGTCTCAAACTCCTGTCCTCAAATGATCTGGATGCTTTGGCCTCCCAAGGTGCTGGGATTACAGGCATGAGCCACTGCACCTGGCCGAAACTAATTTTTACAAGACCTCTTTTTGGGTCTTTAAGATGATGTTTGTTTGTTTGATATGTTAGTATGTCAGTTCTAGAGCTTTCCCAGAGAGGGTGAGAAATATTAATAAACAATAGGGTTTCTATTGCTAAATAATACAACTTCTTTTTTTTTTTTTATTAGAGGAAAGAGTGTCGTCGTCTTCTCCTTCTTCCTTCTACCTTCTTCCTTCTTCCTTCCTCCTTCCTCCTTCCTCCTTCGTCTTCCTTCTTCTTCCCTCCCCCTCCTCCCACCTTTTTTGGAGACAGAATCTTGCTCTGTTGATCAGATTGTAGTGCAGTGGTGTGATCTTGGCTCACTGCAGCCTCAACCTCCTGGGCTCAAGCAATCCTCCCACCTCAGCATCCACATTAGTTGGGTCCACAGGAGTGCGCCACCATGCCTGGCTCATTTTTGTATTTTTTGTAGAGACGAGATTTTGCTATATTACCCAGGCTGGTCTCGAATTCCTGAGCTCAGTCCATCCACCTTGGTCTCTCAAAGTGCTGGGATTGCAGGTGTGTGCCACCTCACCTGGCCATAATACAAATTCTTAAATAGTGGTCGAATATGACTTTCTGTATTTGGTTTTGAAAAATAAATTGCTTTCCACATATCAGCATGGTATTTCCTTCTGTGATTAAATGTGTGCATTGTGAGATGTTTGGCTGGTATAGGGTACAATTCTTAGACATGGAAGAAATTTACTTTCTCTGTAAGTAGCAAATACTTGTTATGCCCTTCTTGAACCAAGAGGATTTACTAAAGAACAAGGTATAATTCTATTTAAATTCAGTTGAACATCAGGAATAACTTTTACTGAGAGACTCTGAGGCCTTTAAAAAATATGTTTATATAGGCCGGGTGCGGTGGCTCACTCCTGTAATCCCAGTATTTTGGAAGGCTGAGATGGGTGGATCACTTGAGGTCAGGAGTTCGAGACCAGCCTGAGCAGCATGGTGAAACCTCATATCTACTAAAAATACAAAAATTAGCCGGGTACAGTGGCAGGTGCCTGTAATTCTAGCTACTAGGGAGGCTAAGGCAGGAGAATCGTTTGGACCTGGGAAGTGGAGGTTGCAATGAGCCGATACCGCACTACTGCACTCCAGCCTGGGCGAGAGAGCAAGACTGTCTCAAAAAGAAAAAAATGTTTAATATGTATCTACTTGTGGCAGTAGTCTACTTATTAAAAAAAAAAATGTGTGTGTGTGTGTGTGTGTGTGTGTGTGTGTGTGTGTGTGTGTGTAATTTCCTGTCAGGTTGTAGAAAATTAAAGGAGAGCTGTGCTTTTTCAAAGGATAGAGGAGACAGGCCAGGTGCAGTGGCTCATGTCTGTAATCCCTCCCAGAGGGAGACTGAGGAGGGGTGGATCCCTGAGGTCAGGAGTTCGAGACCACCCTGGCCAACATGGTGAAACCCTGTCTCTACCAAAAATACAAAAATTAGCTGGGCATGGTGGTGCATGCTTGTAATCCCAGCTACACGGGAGGCTGAGGCAGGAGAATCGTTTGAACCTGGGAAAGCAGAGGTTGCAGTGAGCTGATACCATGCCACTGTACTCCAGCCTGGGCGAGACAGCGAGACTGTCTCAAAAAGAAAAAAAAGTGTGTGTGTGTGTGTGTGTGTGTGTGTGTGTGTGTAATTTCCTGTCAAATTGTAGAAAATTAAAGAAGAGCTGTGCTTTTTGAAAGGATAGAGGAGACAGGCCAGGTGCGGTGGCTCACGTCTGTAATCCCTCCCAGAGGGAGGCTGAGGCGGGCAGATCCCTGAGGTCAGGAGTTTGAGACCACCCTGGCTAACATGGAGAAACCCTGTCTCTACTAAAAATACAAAAATTAGCTGGGCATGGTGGTGCACGCTTGTAATCCCAGCTACACGGGAGGCTGAGGCAGAAGAATCGCTTGAACCCCAGAGGCAGAGGTTGTAGTGAGCCGAGATCGTGCCACTTGCTCTCCAGCCTGGGAAACAGCAAGACTCCATCTCAGAAAAAAAAGAAAAAAAAAAAAAAAAAGAGGAGAAGTTCTAGTATGATATTTCTGATATTTCTGCTCTACGTTGGAGAAGGAGAACTTAGTTAGAAACAAAAGGTGTGTTTGTCGTATTTGTCATGACTTCCAAAATGGGAGCAGGTGGGCCAATTCCTGGGTTGTTAGAAAAGAAGACCCAGAGACAGGAGATTGTCTTCTGGCACTGTGTGGGCTATGGTATCAATATAAGTTGTATAGCTTGTTGGCTTTCAGTATTTATTTAGGAGTAGGAAATTGTTCTAAAATGCATTTCACATTATATCTAATTAAAAACACATCTTTTTTTGTGTTAATTTCTTACATATAGCTGAGAAAGCCTAGACTTTCTAAAGTCTAGGAAAGAGGTGAGAAATGCTGCTGTGGACCATAGGAGTTGGGGTGGGGGAAGAAGCTAATTAGAAAAAAGTTTGTGGTCATGATAGATTTTGAGTTTCTCTGGATGCTGTTAATGATGGCCGGAATTTTAGAATTCAGATTCAGCTACCCTTTGAATGTTTATTGTGTGCCAAGCACTCTCATTCCATTTAACTTTCATAATGCTCTGTGACAGTATTTGCCCCATTTAATGAGTGAAGAATCTGAGGTTAAAAAAATATATATTTTTAATTGATTTATTCCGGGGCCTTACAGTTAGTAGGGAATAGGTTCCAAATGTTGATCCCAGGCCCTCCAGACTTGAAATAAAGGAAGAAAATTTTTTGAGTACTTACCATGTCATTGTACAATAGTAAGCAATTAATCTAAAATAAATGTTACTATGTATATTTAAGATATACAACATGATGTTAATATGATACATATTATAATAAAAATGGCTACTGTAGTAAAAGAAATTAACATCTGCATCTCACATAGTTACCCACCCCCTCTCCCTCGCCCCTACCAAGAGCAACTGTAATCTACTCAACTCTTAACAAAAGCCTAGATACAATACACTGTTATTAACTATAGTCTTCATGTTGTACATTAGATCTTTTGACATGTTTATCCCAGGTATTTGCTACTTCCTATACTTTGACCTACATCTCCCCATTTCCTCCCCTGCTCAAACTCTGCTAACCAGTTTACTCTCTATCTCTGTATATTTGACCTTTTTTTGAAAAAAGATTTCACATATAATTGAGATCATGATATATATTTTTTTCTGTGTATAGATTATTTCAGTTAATGTCCTTCAGGTCCATCCATATGTGTGTGTACACACACACACATATATATACACACACTGAAGTTTAACCATTCGTCCATTGATGGACACCTAGGGTTGTTTCCATATGTTGGCTGTTGTGAATAATGCTGTAGTGAATATGGGAATGCAGATATCTTTACGAAGTGATGATTTCATAATATTTTGTATATACCCAAAGAGTAATTACTGGGTCATATGATAGTTCTATTTTTAGTTTCTTTAGAAACCTCCATACTATTTCCAGAGTGGCTGCACTAATCTGCATTCTCACCAACAGTGTACAGAGGTTCTCTTTTCTCTACACCTCTACCAACACTTAATCTCTAATTTTTTATTTTTATTTTTTTGATAATAGATATCCTAACAGGGGTGAGGTGGTATCTCATCATGGTTTTGATTTCCATTTCTCTGATGATAAGTGATGTTGAGCACCTTTTCATATACCTGTTGGCTGTTTTTTAGGTCACCTTTAGGGAAATGTCTATTCACCTCCTTTGCCCATTTTTAAATAGAGTTATATGTTTTCTTGCTGTTGAGTTGTATGATGTTTTTGTAAATCTTGAATATTAACCCCTTATCAGATATATGGTTTGCCAAAATGTTTTCCCAGTCTGTAGGTTGTCTTTTTATTTTGCTGTTTCCTTTGCTGTGCAGAAGCTTTTTAGTTTGATGTAGTCTCATCTATTTTTACATTTGTTTCCTGTGTTTTGGTGTCATGGAAAAAGTCATTGCCAAGGCCAATGTCAAGAGATTTCTCCCTATGTTTTCTTCTAGGAATTTTGTGGCTTCAAGTCTTATGTTTAGGTTTTTATCCATTTTGAGTTGGTTTTTGTGTCTGGTGTAAGATGAGGATTCAGTTTCATTATTTTGCATGTGGAAATCCATTTTTCCCAACACCATTTATTGAAGAATTGTGTTGTCTTGGTGCCTTTGTTGAAACATAGTTGACGGTCTATGTTTGGATTTGTTGCTGGGCTCTCTATTCTGTTGCAGTGGTCTGTGTGTCTGTTTTTATGGCAGTACTAAACTATTTTGATTATAGTTGCTTTGTAACTTAATTTTAACTCAGGAAGCGTGAAGCCCCCAACTTTTTTTTTTCCTCAGAATTGCCTTGGCTGTTCAGAGTCTGGTGATTCCATGTGAATTTTAGGATTGTTTTTTCTACTCTTGTGAAGAATGCCATTGGGATTTTGATAGGAATTGCGTTGAATCTGTTTTGTTGCTTTGGGTAGTATGATAATTTTAACAATATTCTTTTGATCCGTGAGCATGGAATTCTTTCCATTTATTTGTGTCCTCTTCATTTTCTTTCATCAGTAGTTTTAGTTTTCAGTGTACAGGTCTTTCAACTTTTTGGTTAAATTTATTCCTAAGTATTTTGTTTGTTGATACTAACACAAATGGGGCTGTTTTCTTAATTTCTTTTTCAGCTTGGTCATTATTTGTGTATGGAAATGCCATGAATTTTTTATGTTGATTTTATATCCTACAACTTTACTAAATTAATTTATTCAATCTAACAGTTTTTCATGTGGTCTTTGGAGTTTTCTATATATGGGATCGTGCCATCTGCAAATAGAGATAATTTTCTGATTTGGTTAACTTTTTTTTTCCTTTTTCTTGTCTAAGTACTCTTGATTTAGACAAGCTCTTCCAGCACTTCTAGTATTCTGTTGAATAGAAGTGGTCAGAGTGGGCATCTTTGCCTTGTATCAGGTCTTAGAGGAAAAGTTCTCAGTTTCTCGCCATTGATTATGTGGTTAGCTGTGGGTTTTTCATAGATGGCCTTATTATTATTGAGGAACTTGCCTTCTATATTTAAACTGTTAAAGAGTTTTTATCAAGAAAGTTTAACTTTGTTGAATGCTTTTTCTGTCAGTTGATATGATTGTGTCATTTTTCTTTCAGTCTCTTAATATATCACATTGATTCATTTGTGTATGTTAAACCAGCTTTGGATGCCCATATAAATCTCACTTGATCATGATGTGTAATTTTTTGATATGTTGAATTTGACTTGCTAATACTTTATTGAGGATTTTTGTATCATCAGTGTTCATCAGAAATATTGGCCTGTAGTTTTATTTTCTTGTAATGTTTTTGTCTAGCTTAGGTATCAAGGTGATGCTGGCCTTATCAAATGTGTTACAGCTCTATTATTTGGAAGAGTTTAAGTAGTATTGGTATTCTTAAAAAGTTTGGTAGAATTAAGCTGTGAAGCTTTCTGGTCCTGACCTTTTCTTTTTTGGGAGGATTTTAATTACCACTGGTTCAATCTTTTTGTTTGTTATGGGTCTATTTAGGTTTTCTATTTTTTTCTGATTCAACCTTGGCAGGTTGTACTTTTCTAGGTATTCTTTTCTTCTAAGTTATCACATTTGTTGGCATGTAATTGTTCGTAATAGTTTCTCAGGGCTGGGTGTGGTGGCTCACACCTGTAATCCCAGCACTTTGGGAGGCTGAGACGGGCAGATCATGAGGTCAGGAGTTCGAGACCAGCCTGACCAAAATTAGCCGGGTGTGGTGGTGCGCACCTGTAATCCCAGCCACTCAGGAGGCTGAGGCAGGAGAATCGCTTGAACCCGGGAGGTGGAAGTTGCAGTAAGCCAAGATCGTGCCACTGCACTCCAGCCTGGGTGACAGAGTGGAACTCTGTCTCAAAAAAAAAAAAGTTTCTCATGACCCTTCTTATTTCTTTTCTTTCTTTCTTTCTTTTTTTTAGAGACAGGGCCTCACTCTGTGACCCAAGCTGCACTGCGGTGGTGCGATGTACGTTCACTGCAGTCTCAATTCCTGGGCTCCAGTGATCCTCCCACCTCAGCCTCCTGAGTGGTACTGCAGATATGTGCTACAACGCCCAGCTAATTTTTGTATTTTTTGTAGAGACAGTGTTTCACCATGTTGCCCAAGCTGGTCTTGAACTCCTAGACTCAAGTGATCTATCCACCTCGGCCTCCCATAGTGCTGGGATTACAGTTGTGAGCTACGGCACCTGGCCAACTGTTTTTATTTCTGAGGCATCTATTGTAATGTCTCCACTTTCATTTCTCATTTTGTGTGTTTTGGACTCCTCTCTTTTTGTGTAGTCTAAGGGTTTGTTGATTTTATTTTTTCAAAAAACCAACTCTTTGTTTTATTGTTTTTCTCCATGGGTTGTCTATTCTCTATTTTAAGCAACTTGTTTGTATCTTATTTAATTTTCATCACAGTCTTCTAAGGCAAATTGAATTTATAAATGAGGAAACTGACGCTTACAGAGCCTTACACAGCCAGCAAGATGCATAGCCATACTTCGAACCTGTTCTCTTAATTGCTCCACTGTATGGCCTTTATAATTTGGAGAGGGAATAAGATAATTGCCCGAAATTGGAAGAATTAAGGTTTTTTAGGGTAAGGCTTAGGAACTTCTCCTTTTTGTAGTGTTACTTATGGAGGAGAAAGTAATTGTCAGTCATATATAAGTACAGTTTATTTTATTTTAAAATAAAAATTTTAAGAGCAAATACCTTGCTTTTAAAACTGATCTGGCTAGCTATAAAACAGTGGCTGTGAGAGATGGGTAAAAAGTGTAGTTGAAATCCATATTGCAAAATCAGTTTTGAGCCTGAGCTCCTATCCTTTTCTTTTCTTCTTTGAGATGAGGTCTTTCTCTCTTGCCCAGGCTGAAGTGCTGTGGTGTGGTTGTGGCTCACTGCAGCCTACCTCCTGGGCTCAGGTGATACTCTTGCATCAGCCTTTCAATTAGCTAGGACTACAGGCCCGCACCACCATGCCAGGCTTTTTTTTTTTTTTTTTTTTAAATTTTTTTTGTAGAGATGAGGTCTGCCTATGTTGTCCAGGCTGGGCTTAAGCAATTCTTCTGCCTTGTCCTCTCAGAGTGCAGGGATTATAGATGTGAGCCACAGAGCTCAGTCAGGATCACTTTAACAGATGAAACTGAATCTTAGAGAAGTTAAGTAACTCTTGCCAAGGTTTCATAGCCAGCAGGTGGCAGAGCCTGGATTCCAACCCAGGTAATTTAGTGTAGAGCTCTTATTCTTAACTACTTTACTGTCCTAAGAGTATGCGAATGTACAGAAATGGAGCCTTGCTACCTCTGGTAACTTGAAGGCACCAATTTTGAGTTCAGTTAACATATCATAGTTTGATCCAAGGCAAGAACAGAAGTGTTAACACTTCACCTGCCTCTGTCCTTATTATTTCCCATGGTTATTGGTCTCAATAATTTTTGTTGTTGTTTTATATTATTCTTGCATTGGAAAATCCTTTGTACTTAGTTGTCATTTAATAAATGATGAATGTTGAAAAATAAGCCAGAAATTGAAAACTTTGAATCTTAAATATAGAGACCAAATTGTAATACATAGTTGATTGTCATGTTTTTCTTTTTAAGAAGTTATTTTTATAGTGTTTGAAGATTATTATTATTATTATTATTATTATTATTATTATTTTGAGACTGAGTCTTGCTCAGGCTGAAGTGCAGTGGCATGATTCTCCTGCCTCAGCCTCTTGAGTAGTTGGGATTACAGGCACGTACCACCATGCCCTGCCAATTTTTGTGTTTTTGGTAGAGACTGGTTGTTCTACCATGGCGAACTACCATGGTGTTCGCTGTGTTGGCCAGAGTGGCCTTGAACTCCTGACTTCAAGTGATCCTCCTGCCTCAGCCTCCCAAGGTGCTGGGATTACAGGCGTAAGCTACCGTGCCTGGCCGAAGATAATTAAATATTAATAGAAAAGGTTGATTTATCATTTTCATGAGTTGGAGAAAATTTTCTGTGCCTCTGAATCGAACTTTTCTTAGTTGATGAGTGTTTTAAGTGTCAGTTTACAGTGAAATCCTGTGATGATACAAAATTTAGATATAGTATAATCGACTCTCATCCTCTGCCATGCCTATTGTCTGCAGGTGAGGGCCAGGCTGACATTTCATTTTTAATCATTGACTTAATATTCAATAAGTAAACCTGATATGTGAACTTTTCTCTCCCTTTCCCTTCTATTCTGTAACTGGAAGACTAATGGAAAAATACAGTTTTCTGTTAACTTTGCAATAAGCCCTGTGTTTCATGTATTAATAGTTGGATTTTTTAGACCCCACTTAAAAGAGTATATCTGGGTTCTTAATGTGGTTGCAGTGGTCCCAAACCTTCTTGGCACCAGGACTGCTTTTGTGGAAGACAATTTTTCCATGGACAAGCGTGGATGGTTTTAGCATGATTCAAGTGCATTACATTTAATGTGCACTTTATTATTATTACATTGTAATGTATAATGAAATAATTATACAACTCACCATAGTGTAGAATCAGTAGGAGCCCTGAGCTTGTTTTCCTGTGACTAGACAGTCCCATCTGGGGGTGCTGGGGAGACAGTGATAGATTATCAGGCGCTAGATTCTCATAAGGAATGTGCACCTAGATCCTTCGCATGTGTGCTTTACAATAGAGTTCACGCTCCTATGAGAATCTGATGCTGCTGCTGATCTTACAGGCGGCAGAGCTCAGGTGGTAATGTGAGCAATGAGGAGCTGCTGTAAATACGGATGAAGCCTTGCTCCCTTGCCTGCTGCTCACCTCCTGCTGTGCGGTCTGGTTCCTAACAGGCCACAGAAACCCCTGATGTATAGCGTTTAATATATAGGATACTCATATAACCAGAGGTACTTATTTCCCAGCTCAACTATATGGAATTAAGATGGGAACTAGATAGTAGATAAAAATGAGCACTGAGGAGCTAAAAGAGTGATCACAGAATCTGAAGTAAAGTTGTTGTTTTTTTATTTAATCGATGTGAAAGTCCTTTGGCCAGTGTCTCCCACAGTAGTTACTCTAAACGATGTTGTGCTGTAATAAATAGTCTGTGGCCAAAGTTTAGGAAATGCTGCTTATAGCATCCCTCAAAGGACTGCTATTCTTTGGATCAGACTTTGGAAGCTCTGCATTAGGTGTATTTAGACCTTGTTTTTATTTGAGAAGGGGAGGAAACAAACATTTAATGAGGATTTGCTCCACTGGGTCTAAGTGGTATCTCCATTTTGCAGACAAGGAGTCTGAGTCCCTGCTGGTGGGTAAAGGACACAAAACTAATAACGAGGCAGAACTCGGAATGGATCCCTAATCTTGCCGATTCCTAAGTTTTTGCCCTTTTGAACTACGTTGGCACTGTGTGGTTATAATGAACTGCTGTCTATTAGACTTTACTCCTTAGGAACAGCAATTTGGCAATATATACAAGGAAAAGACTAAGCTGCCCTACTTAGGGAAGAAGAAAAGGATAATAAGTTGACTATTCAACACAGGTTCCACATCATTTGCTTTGTATATTAATAGATGAACTCTGTGTGTTTCTGTAGTGAAAGATTTCAGACACGACTGTAAAGTGCTTTTTGAGTGAGATTTGATACCATCTTTAGGTATTCCATACATTTTTTTTTTTCCTGACATTGTAGGACCATTCTAGCCTCATCTCTGATCAGGTATAGTACAGCTTAGGTAAGATATTAACTTTTTATAGCTTCATTGTCCTTATTTGGAAGTGGTGATAGTAACTACCTTTCTGAGTGATTGTGAAGCAGGTAATTATGCATGTAAGATGCTTAGCACAGTGTCTGGCACATAGTAATCTTAGCTGCTGTTATTATTAGCAGTAATAACAATAATAAGTCTTAGGTTGGGTTGTTACCTTTCTATATCCTCTTTTTTTTTTTTTATTTAAACTGTTATATATACAGGATGGTTTTTTTTTTTTTTTTTTTTTTTTTCTTTTTTTTGAGATGGAGTCTTGCTCTGTTGCCAGGCTGGAGGGCAGTGGTGCAGTCTCGGCTCACTGTAGCTTCCACCTCCTGGGTTCAAGTGATTCTTCTGCCTCAGCCTCCCAAGTAGGTGGGACTACAGGCACACACCACCACACCCAGCTAATTTTTGTATTTTTAGTATAGACGGGGTTTCGCCATTTTGGCCAGGATGGTCTCGATCTCTTGACCTCATGATCCACCCACCTCAGCCTCACAAAGTACTGGGATTACAGGCATGAGCCACCGCGCCTGGCCTTCCCCTATATTTATTTAAGGAAAAATCATCACCAGATGCATTTTTAAAGTAATAGAAATTCCATCTTAAATATATTTTATAGGGCATTAAGAAAGTTGCAGTTGTCACTAGGGATCTGGAAGTTTTTAAGTGAGTATTCGTAATCAGGAAATGTTGGCCTAGTAGGTACCTTTAAAGTTTTGTTTGTGTTTAATGTGAAATGTGTATTTTCAATAGATGTGATGTTTGTATAGTTAATATTTTTAGACTGCATTTTTTTTTTTTTTTTTTCAAAAACTGTTTTCAGGCTAGTCTGTATGCACTGGCAGTCTGGTTTGTATTGACCATTAGGTATTGAGTTTTAATAAAATGTTCAAATATGATGGACATACCACATTATGGTGAGATGTGAATGAAGATTGTCCCCCACACCCCCAACTGGGTTGTCCACAGCTGTATTCAGTAGAATTAACTTAAATGGTCCAAGATACTCTTCAAAAATTTGAATAACTATTTGGGACCATTCAGTACCATGAAGGCTATTAACCGTGAATTGAGTTAAGCAGAATACTGTATGTTTTAGTTTTTTCTTTAGTTTTTATTCTTCTCAATTTTGAGGAAGTTGGGGAGAGAAACCTTTCCCCTACTCTGAAAAATTTTCTCTTCCTTCCTTTTTATTTCCTACTTTGAAATAGCCAAGATCATTGGGACCTCTAAGAATATCAGATAATATTTACAGCTTGAGGTAGAGTGATTTTCATGGGAAACCTTTTCTCATAAAGTAAAATACTCTTCGTCCCTGTCAGGACATTTTTAGAGGAGCAGCAGACAGCCCCTCACTACTTTGTCATTACCCAGGGCAAGGGAAGGGAAGAATGAATGACAGGTTTCTTCTTTTTTCTTTTCCACCACTTGTTTCCCTTTCCCTTTCCTTTCTTGTTACCCTTAGGTGTCTGTGGGTTCTGAATTTGGATTTCAGCAGAATGGAGTAATTTTTATTAAACTTTTTAGGGAACCTGGTACTCCCAAACAGACGGTGAATACTTTTTTCCATTTTGGGGTTTTTATTTTTATGTCACTTTTAAATTATTAAGAAGTTTTCAATTATATAATACTAGATAGACTAGTTTAATAAACCACTGTATATCCATCATCAATTTCTATAATTACGTGGTCAATCATACTTTTTCTATACCGTTACTACTAACCCCCAATTTATTATTATTATTATTATTTATTTATTTATTTTTTGAGACAGGGCCTCACTCTGTCACCCAGGCTGGAGTGCAGTGGCGTGATCTCAGCTCACTGCAACCTCCGTCTCCCGGATTCAAGTGATTCTTCTGCCTCAGCCTCCCGAGTAGCTGGGATTACAGGTGTGCGCCAACATACTGGCTAATTTTTGGATTTTTAGTAGGGACGGGGTTTCACCATGTTGCCCAGGCGGGTCTTGAACTCCTGACCTCAAGTGATCTGCCCTCTTTGACCTCCCAGAGTGCTGGGAATACAGGCATGAGCCACCGCTCCTGGTGTCCCAAAATTTTTTTTTTTTTTTTTTTTTTTTTGAGACGGAGTCTCACTCTGTTGCCCAGGCTGGAGTGCAGTGGCGTGATCTCAGCTCACTGCAACCTCCGCCTCCCAGGTTCAAGGTATTCTTCTGCCTCAGCCTCCTGAGTAGCTGGTATTACAGGCGCGTGCCACCATGTCTGGCTAATTTTTGTATTTTTAGTAGAGACGAAGTTTCACCATGTTGATCAGGCTGGTCTCGAACACCTGACCTCGTGATCCACCCACCTCCGCCTCCCAAAGTGCTGAGATTACAGGCATGAGCCACCGCGCCTGGCCCAAATATTTTTAAAGCAAATTTCAGACATCATATGATGTTTTTGGAAAATACTATTTGTTTCTAAAAGATAAGGATGCATAAGACAAGGAAATACAAATACAGCACCATGATTCCGCCTTTTAAAAATTAAAGAATTCTGTAACATCAGATCCAGTCAGTATTCACATTTCTGTGATTGTATCTTTTTTTCCCTTAAAAACATGGTTTGTTTTTTTACTAAAGATTCAAAACAAGGTCCATAGCATTTGGTTGCTATTTTTAACTCTCCTTTCAATTGGTAATATTTTTTGTTTAACTCTTTTCCTTGCCATTTATTTATTGAGGAAATCAGATCATTTGTTCTTTGGAATTTCCCACATTCAGGGTTTTGCTGATTGCATCCCTGTGGTTATTTAACAAGCTCCTTTATTTCTTGTATGTTCTGCAAATAGTTGGTTAGACTTTTTAGTCAGATTACTTTATTGCATGGTACTGAATACAGGTGATCCCGAATTCATGATGGTTCAACTTATGATTTTTTGATTTTATGATACTGCAAAAGTGATATGCATTCAGTAGAAGCTGTACTTTGAATTTTGATGCAAAATTCTTTATAATAACTTTGTTATAAAGTTTTATGTCAGGGCTTTGTGTTAGGTGATTTTGCCCAACTATAGGCTAAATTAAGTGTTGGATCATGTTTAAGGTAGGCTAGGCTAAGCTGTGATGTTTGGTAGGTTAGGTGTATTAAGTGCATTTTCAACTTACAATATTTCCAGTTTACAGTGGATTTACTGGGCGTACTCCATTGTATGTCAGGGAGCATTTGTATTTCCTCTTGCATAACATCAGGTGTCATGTGATGCCTAGTTACCTCTCTTTTTTTTTTTTTTGATGTTACAGTTGATTACTGCACCTATTCTTTTGAAGAGATCCTTTATGTATTATAAAGTTCCCCATCAGTCTTTCACCTAATCTCTTTAACAGTCATTTATGATCATTGTCTAGAAAAGCTTGTCTAATTCCCGGGCCACATGTGGCCCAGGACAGCTTTGATTGTGGCCCAACACAAATTTGTAAACTTTCTTAAAACATTATGAGATTTTTTACAATTTTTTTTTTCTTCATCAGCTATCGTTAGTATTCATGTATTTGTGTGGCCCAAGACAATACTTCTTCCAGTGTCGCCCAAGGAACCCAAAAGAATAGACACCGCTGGTCTAGATCAAGGTTTCTGCAAACTACAGCTTATAGGCCAAATACGATCCACTGCTTATTTTGTAAATAAAGTTTTATTAGGATGTAGCCACACTTGTTCCTTTATGTATTATCTGTAGCTGATTTTCACATACAGTGGCAGAGTTAAGTAGTTAAGACAGACTGTGTCTCCTGCAAAGCCTAAAATATTTACTATCTGGCCCTTTATGGAAAGTGTGCTGACCCCAATCTAGATCATTATTTCTTTAGAGATAGCCTTAAATGGTCATATTCTATCATTCATTTTGTATTTGTAGCTGGAATTTTTCTATAAAGAAGAACTTTACCTCAATTTTATTATTATCCTAAGAAAAAGCAGGGTAAGTCTTGATTCTTTAGCATTTGACAGAAACAGTGAGGTGTTTTCTTCTTTTTAAGTACGTATTTATATGAACCCCCAGTTTTGAGTATATTTGATGTTTTAATCTATTCTCTTTAATTGTCAAATTGTTCCATTTTTGCCAATGTGAGCCCCGTCATGTTGGCTCTTTTATCTTTCCATATAACCTCAGTAGTCTTTGGTAATCCTGTTTTCTAGTATGACAAGATGTTCCAGGCTCATCTTGTACATCATCTGTCTTAGATATCTAGAACCAGTCATTACTCTAAGGGGTTCTGATTCCTTTTAGTGGGGAGTAGTATTTAGAGACCACAGTTTGTTGCTCTGGGTTGGTGGTTGTTTTTAGGATCTTTTAGTGGACAGAGCTAGGGTGTGGTTGTATGTCTGTGTGATTTTTTTAAAAAATTGTGTGAAAATACATATAGCGTTGTATTGACTACTTGAACGATTTTAAAGTGTACAATCATTAGCATTAAGTACCTTCACCACGTTGTGCATCTATTACCAATTAGTTCCAGAGCTTTTCCCTACCCTGCAAGGAAACCCTATATTCATTAAGGAGTCACTCCCCATTTCCCCCTTGCCCCAGACCTGGCATTAATTTGCTTTCCAACTCTGTGGATTTGCTTGTTCTGGACATTTGATATAAATGGAATCATACTTTATGTGACCTTTTGTGTTTGGCTTTTTTTCCACTTAGAATAATGTTTTCAAGGTTTATCCCTGTTTTAGCATGTATCAGTACTTCGTTCCTGTTTATGGCTGAATAATATTCCATTGTATGCATATATTACATTTTGTTTATTCAGTTGATGGACATTTTCATTTTTTATGGCTTTTGGCTATTGTGAATAGTGTTGCTGTGAACATTTGTGTACAAGTTTTTGTTTGAACACCTGTCATTTCTTTTAGGTCTGTACCTAATAATGAAATTGCAGGGTCATATGGTGTTTCTATGTTCAATTTACTGGACTGCCAAACTGTTTTCCATAATGGCTGCACCATTTCACATTTCCTCCAGCAGTGTAGTAGGGTTCCCATTTCTCCGCATCTTCTTCAAGCCTTATTTCTATTTTTTGATTATTGCTATCCTGGTGGGTATGAACTGGTATTTCATGGTGGTTTTGATTTGCATTTCCTTAATGACTATCGATGTAGAGCATCTTTTTAGGTGCAAACCACCATTGTTGGTGGTTTGTGTATTTTCTTTGGAGAAATGTTTATGTAAGTTCTTTGTCTTTTAAAAACTGGATAGTCTTTTTGTTGTTGAGTTTTAAGTGTTCTTTATATATTCTTGATACTTCACCTTTGTCAGATATTATAACTTCTCCATTCTGTGGGTTTTCTTTTCATTCTCTTTTTAGTGCCCTTTGATGCACAAAAGTTTTAAATTTAGATGAAGTTGAATGTTCCTGTTTTTTTCTCTTCTTGCGTATGCTTTTGGCATCATATCTAAAAAGAGCATTGTCAAATCTAAGGTTATGATTTACCCATATGTTTTCTTCTAAGGGGTCTGTAGTCTTATTTCATATATTTAGGTCTCTGATCCATTTTGAGTTAATTTTAGTATATGGAGTAAGGTAAGGGTCTAGTTGTACAAACTCCATTTGTTGAAGAGCTTATTTTTTTCCGCATTGTGTGGTGTTGGCACTCTTATTACTCATCAGTTGACCATAGGTACATGGGTTTATTTTTGGATGCACAGTTCTTATTCCCTTGATCTGTATGTTTGTCTTTATGCCAGTACTACATTGTCTTGATTACTGTAGCTTTGTCACAAATTTTGAAATCAGTAAGTCCTCCAACTTCGTTCTTTTTCAAGATTGCTTTAGGTATTCAGTGTCCCTTACAATTTCATATATATTTTAGGATTGCCTTTTTCATTTCTGCAGAAAAGGCCTTTGGGATTTTGGTAGGGATTGAGTTGAATTTGTAGATCAATTTGGATATTGACATCTTGACAGTATTATGTCTTCCTATCCATGAACACAGGATTTCTTTTCATTTGTTTAGGTTTTCTTTAATTTTCTTTAGCAATGTTTTGTAGTTTTCAAGTTTTGTAAATCTTCAGTTAAATTTATTCCTAGTTTTTTTTATTTTTCTTTTTGGATACTGCTATAACTTGAATTGCTTATTAGTATCCTTTTCAGATTGTTTATTGTTAGTGTATAAAAATTCTGATTTTTGTGTGTTAATCTTATATTCTGCAACTTTGCTAAATTTTGGAATTTTTTTAAATGGGAAAACACACTGTGATTCGTATCAATACTTCCAAATCCGATTTTGTTTCAAGATTAAGGGTTTAGGGTTATAAGGTTTTCTCTCTTTCTTAGCTTTATACTTTTTTTCTCTTATGCTGGAAATTTTGAGAATAATGAATTGCTTTATTATTTATATTTATACATATATATTAGTATTTTTGAAGTTATTGTGAAAAATGGTTGTTGAAAAACAATTTAATAATTCTTTGCAATTAGTATAAATACTAGGGAGGTACAGTTAAATTGCTTTTTCATTAATTAATTATTTATTTAATTTTTTTTGAGACAGAGTCTCACTCTGTTGCCCAGGCTGGAGTGCAGTGGCACAATATCGGCTCACTGTGACCTCTGTCTCCTGGGTTCAAGTGATTCTCATGCCTCAGCCTCCCAAGTAGCTGTGATTACAGATGTGCACCACCATGCCAGCTAATTTTTGTATTTTTGGTAGAGGTGGGGTTTCGCCATGTTGACCAGGCTGGGATCAAGTGATCTGCCCGCCTTGGCCTCCCAAAGTGCTGCGATTTTTTTTTTTTTTTTTTTTTTTGAGACGGAGTCTCGCTCTGTCACCCAGGCTGCAGTGTAATGGCATGATCTCGGCTCACTGCAACCTCTGCCTCCTGGGTTCAAGCGATTCTCCTGCCTCAGCCTCCCAAGTAGCTGGTATTACAGGTGCCTGCCACCGCATCCTGCTAATTTTTTGTATTTTTAGTAGAGACAGGGTTTCACCATGTTGGCCAGGCTGGTCTCTACCTCCTGACCTCAGGTGATCCGCCCACCTTGGCTTCCCAAAGTGCTGGGATTACAGGTGTGAGCCACTGCACCCGGCCAGCACTGATTTTTGTATGCAATCAGTTCCATATTGATGGACATTAGGGTATTAAATAGGGAAATTTTGATGGGACCAGATACTTGGTTCTTCTTGTGGCACTTAAACTTTAAAATATTTTGTTTTCATTTTTATCATAAAGATATTTTACCACGGATACTCAAAACAGTATAGAAGTGCACATAATAAAAAGTTTAAAATGTTCTCTGATTCTCATCTGCCCACTTTTCCTCTATTCATATCTCCAGAAGTTACTACTGGTTAGTTCAAGACTTTTTATTAAAGGCATGTGCAGCATTTATACACTGTGAATGCTTTTTTAAAAAAATTGGGATCATATCATGAATATTCTGCAACTTAATTTTTTAAACATAGCATTATTAGTTAACCTTTTAAGTTTGGCTAATGAGAAAAGAGTCCTGAATATAAATAAGATTTTACAAAATGATTTTGGGCCTTTTTTTCTGTGTCATTAATACTACATACATATTTTTTGCATGTTTGTGTGCTTCCTAAATCTTACAGTATTGTAATCTGCTCTAAAGTCCAGAAAGTAGGGTATATATTCCTCTTTACTTTCTCTGTAGGCTCAAACTTATGTTTCGAAAGAAATTGAGAAAACTTTTATTGTTGTAATCAATTATGGTTTAATACTAAAAGTAAATCCAGATAAAGTTGAGTTGCCTACCAGCAGAGTTGAATGTAAGTTCCATAAAAGCAGGGGAAAAGCCTTCTGATCTTGTTCATCACTGGGTCCCTAGCACCTAGGACAGCGACTACCTCCTCATTCTTCCCATTCTCTGTATTTGTTTTACGTTTTACTATATAAATTATAACTGGATCACGCCATTCAAACTGTTCTGAGTTCTTTTTTCACTTGGCAGTATATCATAGATAGATTTTCATGTCAATTCTTAAGTATCTGTTATTTTAAATGAGTGTATTAATGGTGATACTATGGATTACATAATTAGGCAATTTTAAGACTTAATTTGAACTCCTTTTTTTCCCCTTAGACTTTGGTATTAGTGTTTTATCTTTAAATATTAGTGGGAGATACTAAGTTCAGAGTTAGGATGGAGTGAGAGTGTATAACTTGCTGTATATTTTTGAAGCAAACATGTAATGAAAGGTGGTACATGTAACATACTTTAAACAAGTCTAATATGTGATTATTCTGACTATGAATATTGGAGTAGTTCACTTTAAAATATTTTTGGCAATGAATTCACATGAAGAGGAATACAAACAGTCAACATGTAAAAGAGTGTTTAGTATAGTTAAAGAAACAAAAATAAAATGAGATAAAATTATACTCTGTGTTCCCCAAATTGTTAAAAATTAGAAATGCAATACTCAGTTGCTGACAAGGGTTTCAGGAGGTATGTTGCTAAAGGATAATTAATTCATATATGGCCGGAAATGGTGGCTTATGCCTGTAATCCCAACACTTTGGGAGGCCAAGGCGGGCAGATCACCTGAGGTTGGGAGTTCGAGACCACCGTGACCAACATGGAGAAACCCCGTCTCTACTAAAAGTACAAAATTAGCTGCGCGTGGTAGCACATGCCTGTAATGCCAGCTACTGGGGAGGCTGAGGCAGGACAGTTGCTTGAACCCAGGACCCCGAGGTTGCGGTGAGCCGAGATTGCACCATTGCACTCCAGCCTGGGCAACAAGAGTGAAACTCTGTAAAAATAAATAAATAAATAAATAAATAAATTCATATATTCTTTCTGGAGGGCAGTTTGGAAGAGTTTCAGAAATTCTGCTTCTAGGACTTTTAAGTAAAATAAATTAAGGGTATGCCCACAAACTTAGATATACCTGACTGTTTATGAAAATTTTAATCCTGGAACTAATAACAATAATAGTGTCTAAACAGTGTTTCTTTTGTGCCAGACATTACATTTATTTAATCTTCTTAACACTCCTGTGGTATTCACACAGTAAGATTACAAATGATGATGATGTAGAACATTTTACATTGAAATAAATTGATAATAGTGAAAATAGCACATTGCAAAGGAGTATGTGCAGTGTATTTTCAGAAATTGACTGCAACAAAATCTAGAGAATTTGTGAGAATATGCTCTAGAATATTTAGTAAATTATAATCCCGTTATTCAAATAGATTTTGCTATCTTTATTTTCTAATTTTTCTACAGTAAACATGTATTATCTAACAAGAAACCTAAGTTATTTTTTAAAATGTTCTCTGATTTTATAAAATAATTTATTTCTGGATGCCTATAAACAGTAAATTCCTCAAGCATCTTTAAAATAGAGATTTAAAGTGTTACTAATGGAATTCTAAGCAACGCTTGGTCAGCACACAAAATAGGAATTGAAATGTCCTTGTACAGCCTTTGATTTCTGCCAATTTGATGGTGTTTTTTTGATGACAGAAATGGAAAGAGTAGAAAGTTAAGGTTAAGCATCTAAAGTTTGAAGCCTGACAACAGAAAAGTGACAAAATCTTTTAAATGTTTATTTGTGGTTGCTGGCAATGAAGCATTACCATAAATAAACAAATAAATAAATAGGTGGACAGATTGACTGACTGACTTGCTACATTTTCATGGTGTTGCAATCAGGTATTTTCTTTTTCCCAGTTGAAACTTAGTAACTCATATTTATTGTTTAACCTTCCTAAGAATTGATTTCTTTCAAATCATCTGAGTCTTTCTGTCCCAAGATTTTCTCTTTTTTGTTTTTTTGAAGCAGGGTCTCGCTCTGTCACCCAGGCTGGAGTGAAGTGGCGTGATCAGGGATCACTGCATTCTTTATCTCCCAGGCCCAAGCAATCCTTCCACCTCAGCCTTCCAAGTAGCTGAGACCACCAGTGTGTGCCACCATGCCTGGCTAATTTTTTTATTTTTGTAGAGACGGGGTCTCCCTATGTTGCCCAAGTTGTTCTTGACCTCCTGGGCTCCAGTGATTCTCCCGCCTCGGCTCCCTAAGTGCTGAGATTACAGGGGTGAGCCACTGTACCTGGCCAAGACTTTCTGTCTTGCTCCTACCCTTTTCAAGAATTGAAGAAATGTGTTCCCAGATTGCTGCTAATGTATCTGGTCTGTCTAGGTCTAATACCTGTGTTAGTTTAATGTAGTATCGTCTTTAAGGCCTTGTTAAAATGTTTTTCTTAGGCCTTCTTTTACACCTTTTTAAAAAAATTGGCAGCTGTTATCCTTGACCCTGCACTTTCCATTTCCCTTCTGTGCTATATTTTTTCCTTCTAACACTTATCACCTTGTAATGTATAATAGATTTTGTTTATCTGTGTCTATTCTTCTCCCCTCCCTCTTTCCGATTTTAAGATATAAGCACCATTGATGCAGGGAGTTTTGTTTTTGTGTGGTTCATTGTGTATTCCCAGAGTTCAGGGTAATGCCTGTGTAGTTCATTGTGTATTCCCAGAGTTCAGGGTAATGCCTGGCATATAACAAGATTTCAGTAAAATTTTTTTTGAATAAATGAATAGTGGGCACTCAGTATTTGTGGAATGATTAGATGTTCTATTTGGTTGATGAAAGTGAAATTTATTCTAAGTGTTTACAGAAGAAGGTTAGGGTTCTATAGCTGTTTTGTAGTATGGCTATTTCATTGTAGCTCCAGTAATAGAGTTAAATTTATAGGCAGGTTGGAATTTCAGAACTTTGTTCCCTGATACATGGTAGGTGCTTATTAAGTATTGCTAAATGAATGTCAAAAGAAGCTAATAAAGTGAGTGGGGTTGGGGGAAACCTAGCTTGCTGTGAGATTCTGGCCTAATTGGCATAGCCTTTTGGGTGAGGGAGTTGAACTAAGATTTCAGAGCTCTCCTGCTTTCTCACTGACTTTAAGATTCACCTCCAGGGACTTTGTGTTTGTAAGTATATTCCTTTGGAATTCGGAAGTTGTAAAAAAGTGAATTGGATGAAACTTGCTGTAGGATTGCTTTTTTGGAATCAAAACTGTTGTTGAATGTTAATTAGCACCACAGCTTTGTGTGAAGGCTTTTAGACTTGAGTGATAATGAGATTCATTATTAGAGACAGTGTGTGTTAGGTGTTCCAAGGCTTCCACTTTTATTCATCCAGCACTTGAGACCGACTATATGCTAGGCATTCTGCTAGACTCCTGAAGATACAAAAGTCAAATAGGGCAGTAATGAAGAGAAGAAGATATAAATGTTTGTTCCAGAGTGCTGCTTTTTGAGGTTGGGGTTTCCCGAAAGGCAGGGGAATTTATTTTATTGAGTATTTTTGGTTTTGATTTAATTTAAATTAAAAGTGAATATGAGCCATTAACTACTGAGAATATGTTTAATCAGAACATAATTTAATATCAATTTGCTATTGAGTCAGTATGTATGTATGTATGTCTTTTTTAAGGAATTAGCATTTGTTGAGTATTATATCTTACACCCTTGACATGCATTTTTTTTTTTTTTTTTTTTTTTTTTTGAGACAGAGTCTTGCTCTGCCACTCAGGCTGGAGTGCAGTGGCGTGATCTTGACTCACTGCAACCTCTGCCTCCTGGGTTCAAGCAATCCTCCTGCCTCAGCCTCCAGAGTAGCTGGGACTACAGGCGCATGCTGCCATGCCCGGCTAATTTTTGTATTTTTAGTAGAGACAGGGTTTTGCCATGTTGCCCAGTCTGGTCTTGAACTCCTGAGCTCAGGTAATCTGCCCACCTTGGCCTCCCAAAGTGCTGGGATTACAGGCATGAGCCACCATGCCTAGCCACATTATTCTTTTGACACAGTCCTCATAATAATCCTGAGGGAGAAGCATTATTACCTGTATTTTACAAATAAGAAAATTGAGTTTAGAGAAGTTAAGTAATTTGTTTAAAGTTTACAGCTTTATAAGTTGTGGATTTCAAACCAGGTTTTTTTTTTTTTGATACTAAAGTACATTAACAGCAAGACATGCTAAAGATTACTGCATCTTGAGATGTAAGAATTTCTGTATATTTACTCTCAGGAGACTCTATAACTCCACCATCCAAGATTAGCAACTAATTACCACTAGTGACATGTGGCTGTTGAGCCCCTGAAAGTTGGCTAGTCCAAATTGAGACTGGCTGTACGAATAAAATACACAACAGATTTTGAATACTTAGTTTGGAGGGGAAAAATTCATTAATAAGTTTTACATTGATTACTGAAATGATATGATTTATATTATATTTTTACATAGTAGTTAAAATATATTATCAGTATAAAAAAGTACATTAGCTTTTTGTGATGCTTCTCAAAGGAAGTTATTATAGTTTTTTTCTTTGTCTGTAGATAATGTTAAGTAACAAGATGTATTGACTTTGAAAACTGTACTGTAACTGTTCCCCCCAAATTGAATCTTTGGCTTTTTAACCAAAGTATTTAAAAGTACCTTTTTCCTTACTAAATAAATAAAATATTTTTATTGTAGCAAGAAATACAAGATTGGTGGAAAAGAATAAAGAGAAAGAAGAAAATATAGCTGGGATAGGGAGAGAGAGATTTTGATTGATCCCTTTTAATCCTTTGATGTACAGGTGGTATTTAACATAATACAGTTTGGGCTTCTGACTCTCTGAGAGCTGGAGTCAAATCTGGGCTCCACTATTTAATGGGTTAATGATTTGGTGTTTTCATGGTTTTGGGGTAAGTTACTTATTCTGGTTTTGCAAATGAGAGAGCTGAGGTTTAGAGATGTCAGCCTATGTCATAGGGTTTTGAAGATTAAATGTGACAAGGCATGTAAAATGCTTGGAACATACCTAAAATTTCTAGGCACATCCTAGTTCTTTGCACATAGCTATATTATCTTTTACTAAAATGAGTCAACAAAAATTGTAACTGCTTATTTTGAACTTTTAATATATATCTATCTTTCCACAGGAATCAAAACATTTAAAATTATCAGATGATAACTAACATATACAATGGAATGCTGTAATATATTCAGTATCCTCTTCTCGCTAGACATTTAATTATTTCCAGTTTTACTTTTTGCAGTTAATGAAATGCATAGGTGAATATTTTCGTAGCAGAACTTTACCTATGTTCTTATCTGATTAGGATAGAGTTGGTTGGTTGAAGAGTATGTATACTTTAAAGATTTTTGACCCATTTTGCTGAATTGCCTTCTAGAAGTTCCTAGTCACGTTACTAGGATTTACATGTAATCTTAGAATTTATCTGGCGACCTGTTTTTCTACATTCTTATTAAATTAGATATTATAATTTAAAAAAAATTGTTGATTTAACCACTTTTAATTTTTACATTGCTTTGATTACTAGTAAGTTCGAAGGTTCTTTTTCTTTTTCTTTTTTCTTTTTTGAGACAGAATCTTGCTCTGTTGCCCAGGCGGGAGTGCAGTGGCACGATCTTGGCTCACCGCAACCTCTGCCTCCTGGGTTCAAGCGATTCTCATGCCTCAGCCTCCTGAGTAGCTGGGACCACAGGCATGAGCCACCACGCATTGCTAATTTTTGTATTTTTTTAGTAGAGACGGGGTTTTGCCATTATGGCCAGGCTGGTCTTGAGCTACTGGCCTCCAGTGACCCGCCTGCCTCGGCCTCCCAAAGTGCTGGGATTATAGGCATGAGCCACTATGCCCAGCTTCTGAAGGTTATTTTTCTACCTGTATATTGGCCCCTTGTGTATTATGCTGTTTTCCCATTAGTGTTTCATGTCCTCATTCCCATTTTGGGGGTATCTGTCACTCTTCTGGCTTTGGGGTCATGCTCAGAGAAACTTGCTCTTCCTCAAACTATAAATTGGCAGTGTTTAAACTTCTTGCTCTCAGGACTCCTTTGTACTCTTAAAAACTATTGAGAACCTCTGGTCAGGCACAGTGGCTCATGTCTGTATACCAGCACTTTGGGAGGCCAAGGTGGGGCGATCACTTGAGGTCTGGAGTTCGAGACCAGCCTGGCCAACATGGTGAAACCCCGTCTCTACGAAAAATACAAAAATTAGCTGGGTGTGGTGGTGCACGCCTGTAATCCCAGCTACGTGGGAGGCTGAGGCAGGAGAATCACTTGAACCTGGAAGGTGGAGGTTGCAGTCAGCCAAGATCATACTAGTGCATCTCCAGCCTGGACAACAGATCGAGACTGTGTCTCAAAAAACAAAACTATTGAGAACCTCAAAGACTTTTGTTTACTCCATCTCAAAAAACAAAACTGTTGAGAACCTCAAAGACATCTGTAGATCTTTGCCATCTTAGAAATTAAAAGAGACATTTAAAAAATACTACTTTATTAAGATATAGTAAGCCATTTACATGTTAACATTTTTAATGAAAATTACATTTTCCAGAATAAAAATTACCAAGAAATTTTTCATTTTTGCCAGTCTGTTGCTTAATAGAAGATACCTGGATTCTGTATATGCCTCTGCATTTAATCTGTTGCAGTATCACACGATGTGTACCCTCTGGAAAAGTTGATTGTATAATCAGGAGAGAATGAGAATTAAAAAGGCAAATGATGTTATTATGAAAATGGTTTTGGCTTTGTGGGCTTCTGAATGGGTTCAAAGATCCCAAGACTACAGTTTGAGAACCACTGATGTAAATAATCACTTATATATTTTCCTTTTGTGTTTTTATGGCTGAATTTAAATTCAGAATAAATTCTAGTGGAAATTTTCTAATTTCTCCCCTCTCCTGCCTACCCTCTCCAATTGGCTAATATTCTTTGTTGAAAGATCCATTTTCATGTAAATAATTGACTGACTAGGATGAAACAGTAGACATATCTGCTTTTTCCCAGTTGTTACTGAGAAGCTCACTGTTCATTGAAAACAGTAGTCTTTGCAGTCTTTCCTTAATGTTGTATCTCTATTTTGGTATATTCCCTTATTTTCTTGATGTGTTCTCCCCTCCTCACTCTAACTCCCAGTTTTACAACAAATTGCCCTAAAATCTTAAAGATTTTTCATTCATACTGATTGTGGCATTTTGCTCTAAATATTGTTTCCTCCCTGATTTAGAAAGTAATTTAAAATGTACATAGAAACATAAACCAAAAAAGAATATTTTGTCGCTTTGAATATGAAAAGTGATACTGATATACTATTATTGCTGTACTGTGATGGAGTATATCACAGGTTATGGAGGTTATTTCAATATTGAAAAAATGCTAGTTGAGTATACATACATTCCTGCACCATTGTTAATAAATTATATTCTTTTTGATGTGTTGCTTAGCTTCTTGGGACCCTTTACTCACTAGACTTTTATTGACAGCTGTGTTCCAAAATACAGTTAGATAAAAAGAACAAGACACATTTTTTTTCTAACTTTGCAGGTTGGTAGAGAAATACACATGTTCTGTGATAAGTATTATTATAGCCACAAACAATTAAGAATATTATGGGAGGGCCTAGGCAAGATATCGTTAAGAAGTGAGGGAGGAATGAAGGAAAGGGAATTGATTTGAAAAGATTAAGGTTGTACAATCTTCCTTTAGTAGTTGATGATTTCTTTAGGTGTCTGAGTCCAAAGGAGAGAGAAAGGAGGAGTCAAGAAAGACACCCAGATATTTGTCTGGGAAGACTAGATGGATACCAGTGTTTATCAAAATGTGGAATAAGCCCTACTTCCAACAAAACAAAACTCATTACATGTGCTACACTTTCAAAGACACTGTGTTATTGTTTTCCAAGATGAGTTCAATTGTGGGCATGTTAGTTTGAGGGGCCTAGGGTGGAGATTTGTGGAAGCCATTTGGAGAGCTATCAGGAGACTTGTATGAGCTGATGAGCAGTGTAGCATAAGTAGGTGAAGGAAATGCTTAAGATCATCCTTTGAGAATTTTTAGTAGGAGAAGAGAAGATGGTCAGAGACCCTCTGATAATTGAGGGACAGGCAGAGGGAAATAAATTAAGCAAAACATAAAAAAGAAAAAAGGGTCAGGTTGTGTTGAAGGCAAGTGACCAGTTTAAAGAAAAAAGGTTAGGGGAGAGAGGGATCTGAAATGTTAAATCCTGCCTAAAGGACAAATAAAATCTGAAAAGTGTTTATTAGATTTAGGAATAAGAAGGCATTGATGACTTTGGAAAAAGCAACTAAACCTGGAAGTTGGGTGTAGAAGCTGGAGAAGTGGAGGATATAGAGGTGAGGAAGTGGAAGACAGTGAGTATTGACTACCGTTTGAAAAGTTTGCCTATGAAGCTGGTGGAGTACAGGTTAAAAGTGAGCAAGCAGGGATTTGAAAGTGTTAATGTTCTAGGGAAGGAGAGAGAGGAGGGAATGAGAGATTGAACTAAGGATAAAATACCATCATCTTGAACTTTCTAGAGAAATGTTTTTTATGCTTTTTGTTTGCTCTTTTTGTAAAAATTGTTCTAAGGTATTTTTTAGATAATGCTGAATATCTCTTTTGATACCTTTATGATATTTCAGCTACCATGAATATCAGTTATTGTACTGCCGGTATCAAAGAATATATTAATAGCAACAGCCCTGTTCTAAAATACAACAGTTCAGGGCTGTATTAGTTCATTTTCATGCTGCTGATAAAGACATACGCGAGACTGGATACTTCATACAGGAAAGAGGTTTAATGGACTCACAGTTCCACATGGCTGGAAGGCCTCGCAATCATGGTGGATAGCAAGGAGGAGCAAGTCACGGCTTACATGGATGGCAGCAGGCAAAGAGAGAGCTTGTGCAGGGAAACTCCCCCTTATAAAACCATCAGATCTCATAAGACTTATTCACTATCATAAGAACAGTACGGGAAAGATGTGCCCCATGATACAATGTGGGTCCCTCCCACAACATGTAGGAATTTTGGCAGCTACAATTCAAAATGAGATTTGGGTGGGACACAGCCAAACCATTCAGGGGCCGTTTAATGTAATTATATAGTAGCTTTTTAATAGCCAGTTTTATCTTTTCCTTGTGGGTGCACATGTGTTTTGCCCACTAACTCATTGATGTGGTTGGTCCTAGCAATAGTAGTCCCTATTACTACAAATGTGCTAAGTAACTGTGAATGGGAAATCCACATTACCAAATTGTTAGGATTGTTCTTTGAATGAAATTACTGATTTTAATCATTAGATTGTAAGGAAGGTCTGGGGATTACATCTGTAAAGTGTACTCTGTGATAGATGTAGTTTTCTTTTTCTTTTGAGCCAGTGTCTCACTCTGTCGCCCAGCCTGGAGTGTAGTGGCGCGATCTGGGCTCACCACAACTTCCGCCTCCCAGATTCTAGTGATTCTTCTGCCTCAGCCTCCCGAGTAGCTGGGATTACAGGCTCCCGCCAACACGCCCGGCTAATTTTTGTATTTTTAGTAGAGAAGAGGTTTCACCATGTTGGCCAGGCTGGTCTCGAACTCCTGACCTCAGGTGATCCACCCACCTCGGCCTCCCAAAGTGCTGAAATTACAGGCATGAGCCACCATGCCCGGCCTATAGTTTTCTACTGCTGTTTTACTTAGAATGTAGAGCTCTATAGTAGAGCTCTGTAGTTAGACTGCTTTAGAATCCCAGCTCTAACACTTACGAACTCTGACCTTGAACAAATGACTTACCTAAGAGCTTTCTTCATCTTTAAGTTGGTGATAATAATAGTACCTATCTCACACGGCTATTGAGGTTAAATGATGTAATGCATGAAAAACACAGCTTGGTACAAACTAGGTACTTACTCAGTAAACAGCTGTTAATAATTATTTTCTCCCTGCCTCCAGGATTTTGATTTTCTAAGCTTGATGTTTTTGGAAGTCTTCTTGATTAGAAAGATGTTACTATATTTGAAAAGGGAATAGAGTCAACTAGAGTCATATTGCAAATTTTATGTGTCTGAGAGTGTAATGAGAATTTGCAGCATATGTAAACAAGTAGATTTATTTTTCTGAGGTAGGTCCATGGATTGTTAACAGTGGTTTAGGGAAGGTTAATGTGTTTAAAAATGAGAGGTAAAAAATAACCTAGAATTACCATATGGGATATTTTACTTGGGGTGCATTGGGGGTTACTGTGGACTAGCTATTTTAGGACAGGAAGTTAACATAACCTGGTGAGGCTCATGAATCTTTCAGGCTTAGTATCAGAACTACTCGGTAACCTGTGATTTAACCCATGGCAGTACTTGGAGGGCAGGAAGTTAGGGTTTGTGCCTGGTCTGAGAAAGCCTATTTTCACCTTTTTATGAGACTTGTGCTCTTAAAAGACAGAGAATGAAATTATCTAAGACATTTGACAACCATCAATTTAGTCATTTTCTTCCTTCTGTCAAATAAATTATACTATTCTGTTAAACATTTTAGAGCCCTGTTGAAAATTTGTACCTTTTTTGTATAGTAAAACATCAATGCATGGAAAATCCTGTTTTCTAGGGTAGCCCTCTTTATTGAACTTCTCTAACACCCACAGATCCCGTTTATAAAGAAGAGGCACATTTAGTATGTTTAAAAATAGTGAACTCTTTCCTTCTGTGAATTTCTCAGGATGTGTTAATGGTGTTTAAAGTTTAATGCTGCTAAACCCACACAGGAATTTTCACTGGTTTTAAATGCCACAAAAACAGTTTTTACTTTTGTTGATAGCTGGTTTAGTAAAAAGACCTTGTTGTTAAATTCAGGAATGATTTAACAAATTATTAAAGGTTTCATTGCTTTTTTCAAAATACTTCCTATTTGCAAGTCTCTTCATATCTGCAGTCATACCAAATTACTCATATCTTTTTTTTTTTTTTTTGAGATAGAGTCTCACTCTGTCACCCGGGCTGGAGTGCAGTGGCATGATCTCGGCTCACTGTGACCTCCGCCTCTTGGGTTCAAGTGATTCTCGTGCCTCAGCCTCCTGAGTAGCTGGGATTACAGATGCCCACCACCACACCTGGCTAATTTTTGTATTTTTAGTAGAGATGGGGTTTTGCCATGTTGGCCAGGCTGGTCTCAAAGTCCTGACCTCAGGTGATACACCCGCCTCAGCCTTCCAAATTGCTGGGATTGCAGGCATGAGCCACCACGCCTGACCCAGTATAGTGCTTTTTATAATTAATTGTGTACTTTTAAAAAACCTTTATTCATGATAAAGTAAATCCAGTCTACTGAGTGGCTGTGCTATATCTTTAACACCTATTTTATCTTTATTTCCTTCAGTGTTACAGCTTCCCTACATAGTACAGATTATGTTACCTAATTAAATAGTTGAGCTATGTCCCATTCTAGTTAAGAAAACTGTCCTGTTGCCTATTTTCATCTGATTAAAATTTTCTGACTTTCTTTCAATATCTGTTTTTTTGTAAACCAGCCTATTCAGTTTTATGTCCCAACGTCCTGTTCTCTTGCTTGCCCACTGATTTTTCTCCATTAAAAAAAAAAAAAAGAAATTGATAGACAGCATCTGGAGTGTCCTAGACCCTACTAGACCTGGTGTTTGGCCCACTGATTTCTTCTCAAAATGATTGTATCCTGTAGTTTAATTTAGCTACAGTGACCCATAACACTTCACTCAAACTGCTTTTCTGCCTCTCAGATTGTTTCCTCAGTCTTGCCTGCAGAGCACTTCTCTACCTCTCCAGCCACCTACCCCTGTTTAAGTGTTTATATTTTGACCTCAGCCCTTTGTTCATACTCTGCCTACCTTCCTTCTACCCTAGTGATCTGGTTTATGAAAAACTAGATATTTTCATATCTACCCTAGTGATCTGGTTTATGAAAAACTACTGCTTTGACCAGATCTAGTCCTCTAACCCAGATCTTTTCAGAATCCTAGACCTGCAGGAATTACCACCTACATGTTCCACAGCTACTTTAAACTGAACATGTTAAAACTGAACTCATTTTCTCTCCTCACCTTCTCTCCTCCCCTGAACAGAATGAAACCTCTATATTCTTCTTCTTCCTCTCTATCTTGGTAAATGGCACCATTATCCATAGACGCCCCTGGCTTCCTTCCCAGGAACCAAAGTTGTTTCCTCCTTACACCTAGTTCTCCACCGGTAGTCATTCTTCAAGTCTACCCCCTAAATATCTTTGGAACCTATTCCTCTTCATTTACTAGAGCCTTCACTTTAGTTTAGGACCTTATCACTCTGCCTAGACCAGAGGTTTGCAAACTATAGCCCATAAAGCCAAATACAGCTAGCCGTCTGTCTTTGTAAATCAAGTTTTATTGGAATGCAACTTCTGTGGTTTAGATATGGTTTGTTTTTCAGCATTAAAACTTGTTTCGATCATCAATGTGGCAGTGTTAAGAGATGAGGCCTGGTAGGAGATGTTTTGTTTCATGGGGGGTGGATCCCTCATGAATGGCTTTGTACCTTTTTGTAGCAGTGAGTGAGTTCTTGCTCTGGTGGTACTAGATTAGTTCTCATGGGAATGGGTTAATTCTGAGATAATGGATTGTTATAAAGCCAGGATGCCGCCAGATTTTTTGTCTTCACATCTGACCACTTCTCCTTTGAGCTTCTTTGTCATTTTGTGATGCAGCATGAAAGTCCTCACCAGAAGCCAGGGCCATGCCCTTTAAATTTTCTAGCCTGTAGAACTGTGAGGTGAATAAACCTTTTCTTTATAAATTACCCAGTCTCATGTATTCTGTCATAGCACTACAAAATGGATTAAAGCAGCTGCCTTGCTCATTAGTTTATGTATTAATTGTCTATTGCTGTTTTTATGCTACGAAGGCAGAATTTTGTAGTTGTGACAGAGACCGTATGGCTTGCAAAGCCCGAAATGTTTACTGTCGGGCCTTTTACAGAAAAGGTTTGCCTACCCTTAGGCTGTTACTTATTTTCTGTCTCCAGCCTTGTCTATTCTTCTGTCCTACCCCAGGTAAACATTCAGAAGTCTGATCATATATCCCCCCATATGAATCTTTTATTTACTACTCATTCCTTACAGAATAAAGCTTAAGTCCTTTATCATGGTGTAAGATCTTTGGCTACCTTTCTGGGTTTGTCTTCTGTTCAGAAGGCATGTGGATTTGTCTCTGGTATATGCTTTTACCTCTGCCTTAAATGTTCTCTCTTCTCTTTCTCGTCAACTTACCTGTCTCTCAACATCTAACACAGATGCTACCTTCCCAGGAAGTCTTCTGACATTCCAGATTTTTCTTTTTCTTGCTTCCTTCATACCCTCTACAGCTTTTGTTGTATTTAACATTGTGCAGCTTTTATCCATTTGACCGTATTTCCTTTGTAAATTTTAAAACCACCCAGGCCAGGCCTGGAGCCACATTCACTGAATATTCCCTCAAGAAGTGTCTGTTGACTGAATAAATGGATTGCTTTTGTGTTAGACTCTTCCTAACTAGTCAGTCAGAGCAAGGATTATGTCTCATACAATTTTTACATTATCTGATTGTATCTAGGGACATGCTAGATTCATAGTAGGTACAGATACTGATTAAATTGTTGATTTGAATTGTCATGTAGATAAAGTGAAGAGACAGATTCATTTTGGAGGGTTGGACATTCATCAAATTGAGACTGTCTAGCTAAACCCATTAAAAAGGAACTAGATTTGCCTTAGCTACTAACTTTTCCCTTGACATGTATAGGGATTTTTTCCCTTTTCTGTACTTGGGAATTTGATTGACTTTCATTGAATGTTTTGTGTCATTGGTTAGGCATCATATGATCTGTTTTATATAGTGCGAGTATAAGTGACAATTTAGATGGAATGTGCTAAGTTGATGCATTAACATAGGGCAGAGTCATACTAAAAGTACTGTTATTCTGGGTATAAATGGGAGCAGAAATGGAGTGTTACCAATGACATTAGCTGTTAGGATCCATACCTTTTCTTAACTGGATTAATTTGCCTGTTTGTGGTACCTAGGTGCCAATTCTGGTAGGACTCCTAGTAGCAGCAGTAGCAGCAGTAATAAACACCTATCTAGTGCATTTTTTATGTGCCAACTACTGTTCTAAGCACAGTACATAAATTAACTCATTTAGTCTTCATAACAACCCAATGAGATAAGATTCTATTATCCCTGCTTAGCAGATGAGGAGCCTGAGGCACAGGGAACTGAAATAAATAAACTTGGCTAAAGTAATACAGTTAGTAAGTGGCAGAGCCAGTATTTAACCCAGGCTGTCTGGCTCCAGAGTTTATGCTGTTAGTGACTATGCTAGACTTTGTATGAGTCTTGGAACAATTTGAATGCACAGTTCTTGCATTCCTTTTGTTCCCCTCTAAGAGAAACTCTGGAGTTTTGGAACAGAGGAGGAAATGAGGAAATACTAAATGGTTAAAGGTAGGTTTATTTTTAAAAGGCACTTATATCACATTCTGTATTTATTATGAGTAGTTGTAGGACTCCTTTTTAGCATCATTCTGTTTTTATCTTTTCCTATAAGTTGAGGTAAGAGTTTGGTTTTCTTTTACCTTATCTGTAGCCAGTTGATGCTTACTAAATGATTGGCTTTAATGGTTCTAGACATTGTAATTGTATTTACATAGTTCTGTGAAGAACTGTGAAGATACGTAGTTCATATATTTGGAAGTGTATTAACAATTGTGGTAATCAAGAGGAAATCATCATTAGAGCTGGACAGCATTGATATTCTAGGTGTTGCTTTTAACAGGCTTAAAAAACACTTGGAGGTAGAACATATACAGCAGATTGCATAAAGCCTAAGTGTACTGCTCAGTGAATACAACACCCAGATCAAGTTAAGTACAGAACATCTTCATCATTATTCCAGAAGGCTTTCATGTGTCCTTTCCCAGTCAACAAATACCCTACCAGTTATGTTGCTTTGTTTTTAAAATATTGTGTTTATTACCACTTGACATATATTAGTTTGTCTTCCCTAATGGAGTTTAAACTTGGTTTTGCTCATCATTCTGTTCCATTGCTCAGCATAGTGCTTGACATATAGTAAATGTTACACAACTATTTGTTGAATAAATTAATTGGAAAACACTTATTTGTTATGTACCATATTCTATAGCACACAGATACTATTTTATGTACTAGTTGCTTGAGGATAGATCATAAATCTTAGTTTTCTAGGATGAGGCTTTTGACATTTAGTGTGATACTTACACTACTTTTAAGACAAGGAAATTGACTTCTCCTGGCATTGGGTTTAGTGTGTGTTGGTCTTTGGTTACGTGAATGTTAGGGAATATGAGAAAGTTGCTACCAGTGAGAGATATTGGTAGCCTATCTATCTGGATTGCCTTCTTGAGAGTATCTGATTCCTTATAGTTATCTCAGATTCTTAACTTACACTCTTGATGATCTTTTTGAATACTTCAAACAGTTGCAAAAGACTAAATGCTCTTGATCTTGTGGAGAGAAAATTGTGATAGGAAATACATTATTTATCATTAATTTACTTATAAGACAGTTTGGTTATCACCTTACATTGAAAATAATGAAAATTCTGTTTGCCTATCGTGAAAAGGTTTAAGATAAATAAAGGAGTCTGTGCTTTAGAATTTGTTTTAGTTCAAACTTAGGTTCATGTAGAAAAGAAAATAAATTTTGAGCTGAAAGTGACTCTAGTATTCTGATTCATGTTCCTGTCTGTCAAATTTAGCTCTCTCATTTTACATTTGAGGAAACTGGAGTGCAAAGAAGTAATGTGGTGGTCTAGTCTAAAATTAAAAGTTTAGGCTGGGAGCGGTGGCTCACACCCATAATCCCAGCACTTTGGGAGGCCAAGGCGGGCAGATCACTTGAGGTTAGGAGTTCGAGAACGGCCTGGCCAACAAGGTGAAACCCTGTCTCTACTAAATATACAAAAAAATTAGCTGGGCATGGTGGCGCATGCCTGTAGTCCTAGCTACTCGGGTGGCTGAGACGTAAGAGTTGCTTGAACCTAGGAGGCAGAGGTTGCAGTGAGCCAAGATTGTACCCCTGCACTCCAGCCTGGGCAGACAGAGTGAGACTCTGTCTCAAAATAAATAAATAAATAAAATTAAATTAAAATTTTAATAATGAATAAACTTTCCAAGTGATACATACTCTAGTGGCTTAGAACCATTGTGCTGTCATGCCTTTTTCTTTCTTTCTTTTTTAAGAAAAGAGACTGTTCTTTAAAGCAGTTTTAGGTTTATATAATAAGTGAACAGAAAGTAGAGTGAGCCTATATAATCCCTTACCCCCACCCATATTTCCCCATTTCCCCTGTTATTAACATCTTGCATTGGTGTGGTACATTTTTCCCGGTTACTAACATCTTGCAATGCTGTGGTACATTTGTTACAATTGATGAACTAATATTGATACTAAATTATTAACTGAAGTATATAATTTACCTTTTATAATTTCCATTAGGGCCCACACTTTTTATTGTATAGTTCTGTGGGTATTGACAAATGCATAATGTCATGTATCCACGATTACAGTGTCATGCAGAATAGTTTTACTGCCTCCAGAATCCCAACATCCACCTATTTAGCCACCTTCTCAACCCCTCCTCCCATCCCCTCCTCCCATCCCCTGGCCACCACTGAACTTTTTACTATCTCTATAGTTTTGTCTTTTTCAGAATGTCCTATAGTTGGAATCATACAGTATGTAGCCTTTTTAGACGTGGTTCTTTCACTTAGCAATATATTTAACATTCCTTTATGTCTTTTTCTGGCTGGATACCTAATTTCTTTTTGTCCCTGAATAATACCTCATTGTATGGATATACCACAATTTTTTTAGCTGCTTACCTATTGAAAGACGTCTTGGTTGCCTCTACTTTTGGGCAAATATGAGTAAAACTACTGTAAACATTTGTGTTCACTTTTTTGTGTAGACATGTTGGAAGTAAATGCTTGGTGCTGCAAAGTGAAACCAGCACTCAGGCAAAAGTTTTCTTAGCAAGGCAGTTTATTTTTGCAGAAGGGTGTGTCTCGTGGATGGAGCAATGGTGAGAGCACAGGGAACAAAGGAGAGAAGGGGTTTTTATTTCTAATGTGTAGTCCCTACCTCAGTGTCACTCCCCTGTGGGCTGGGGTTGAACCGCACAATTTAAGCTGACTTGATTGGCTACTTGTGAATTTTTTTTTTTTTAAATAAGGAAGAGGGAAGGGGAAGGTGAGTTACAGTGGTGGGATGTGTGGTTTCGAAGGGTGGACGTGTGGTTTCAAAAAGGTGGAATGGGTGCAGAGTGGGTAACCAAGGGAACAGTTGTGAGTTATTGATTAGAGCTGATGGGAAGGTTGTTTACAGTAACTAGAGGCAAGGAGGCATGGAGGACAAGAAAGTTGAGTTTGAGAACAAAGAACAAGGAAGTTAACAGGCTGAACCTTTGAAGAGAAATTCATTATATCTTACAATTCCCTGCTTTTAATTTTTATAATCTTTTCTCTTTAAACCTTTTTAACATGTCTGGGCTTTGCTGTCCGACTTGATCCTTTAAAAGGAAAAGCTTACTTGCATAAGGTGGAGGAGAGCTAAGGGAGATTTTAGTAAGTGCTGTTTTTATAAGCGTTTGCACTAACCTACAATGCATGGTATGACACAGCACCCAATAAGAATGAGTACAACTATTACAACTGCAAGCAAAGTAAGAATTGAGGCCACGATTTCTTTTCATTTATCGAACCACCTTTTTAGCCATCTTGAAAAAGAGTTGTTGATTCTAGTTAATTCATTGGATAAAGCTGTAATCCCTTGCAAGACCTTCACTATGTTCTCATTGGGGGCAGTATTGTTTGGGATGAATACTGAGTTTTCATTATAATACAAACTCCACCTTTTTCAGCTAATATCATGTCTAGGGCCATTCTGTTTTTCCAAGCCATCTGGCCAGTAGGACCTAATTGGTCAGCTATTCCTTTGACAGCATCTCTGGTGTAATTAATAAACCGCTGCTGATTATAATAGATGTAATCTATCCAATCTACATTTTTGTTGATACTTACCCATGGAGGCAATGATTCAAATCCTGCAGCTATTTGGTCTCGGGCTTTGAATTTATCAGGTACTCCCTGTGAGATTCCAATTGCGTCTAAATAAACTTAAGAGTCAAAAGACCCATAAGGGGCTTCTCTTACTTTTCAGTGTTGTGACTTTTTTTTTTTTTTTCTCTGCTTGATGAAATGCCAGGGTGAAAGGGATAGCCAACTGGACAAGAGAGCAAGTGCTGCTCCAGTTACTTGGTGGAGTGCCCAGTAAGGGTCCACCACAATACCACCATATACCTGCTCAAGGATGGCAAAGGGCGGACTGATGGGTAAGCTCTTGGAAGGGCCTAAGCTCACTGCGTTCCATTAAGCTTCCCAGGAACGCCAAGTTTTTCCCATTCTGTGAGAGACACAAGGTGAAATTGACATTGAGAGATGGAAGCTGGATGGCCCTTGGGGGCTGACCCACAGGGTGTTGGACTTTGGGATAGAGCAGGGAGAGAGCTTGGCATGATTTACTGCCCCTAGCTGTAGAATCCTGGAAGAGAGTTACCATGCAGCCCATGCCCGGTTGACTGGAGCGCCATTCGAGTGGAAAGGGGACAGTCTGGGCCTCTGGCCGGCCAGGCACACAAGCATAACAATTGCTTTTGTTTAATGTGCGGACAGAATTTTTGATGCATTTCAACCAGACATTTGTATCTTGATATCCTATTTTAATTGCTAGAGTTTGCCTTAGATCATCTGCTTCTGCAATGTTTACTTCAGCATTGTTGTAGGGCAGGGTAGAAGGTTTAGATGGAGAAGGAGGAGGGAGGTTAATAAAACGCATTTTAAAGAAGCATATAGGGTCTTATCCATTGGTCTTTACTCTTAAGCCATAAAAGTGCTCTGAAGGGGGTGTAGGCTTGGTGGAGGTAGGAGTATTAATGGAAATAGTTACTGGGTTACAATGGTGAGATGGACAATTAGAGGGGGTGGTTCCTTTGGTAAAAGTGGAGGTAAGATTTTAGGTTGGTACAGCCATCTGGGGAGGTCCAGCCCGGATCTCTGGTAGTCCAGATGATATCTGCCCATTGGGAACATATCTCTCAATTTGGGGTGTCTTGGTACCCCTGCCATGAGCAAGATGCAGGGTCAGTGGCTTTTCTGGAGGGGCAGAGGTATTTTTCTAAAGTAGAGATTTGTCTTTGTCATTGTTCGTCCTCACAAGACAAGCATCAAAGGTAATGATTTGGGGTGAATCTGACCTAGTTACATTGATAACAAGGTGGTCATCAATAGAATGAGAAAAGAAGAAAGTAATAGAATAGATGAAAAGATGAAAGAGAGTTAAACTTTTTGTAGCTTTAGTTTGAGAGGTTTTTTTCTTTGGATAATGGCCCATGACTCTGGAGGTGGTGGTGTTTTCTTGACTCGGGTGTGATGGGTCCATCCTTTTTTTGCTGTCTGGACTGCGGTTTTAGTGGTTAGAAGCCGCAGGTAAGGTCCTTCCCAGGCCAGCTCAAGTTTTTCCTCCTTGATGAGGACGTGATCCCCAGGCTGTTATTAATGGACTGAGAGCTCCAGGGTTAGCGCCTGTGCTAAGAGACCTTTGGTTTTAAGAAAAAGAGAAAGTAAAGGAGAGACCAAGTATATAATTCTTGAGGAATTGGTCTTTTGTTTTAAATGTGGGAATGTCAGCAGTGGAGTGTAAATAAGGCAATCTGTAGAGCCATCTCATAAAGGGAAAGGCCTATATCTTTTTGAGGAGCAGTTTGGATTTTCAACAGGGCAATTGGAAGACATTTGGTCCATGGCAACTGAGTCTTTATAACTAATTTGGTTAGATGGTTCTTTAAGCTCTGATTTGTCTTTTTAACCTTCCTTAATGACGGTGGGTGCCAAGGAGTATGATATTTTCATTTAATGTTTAGGGCTTGGGATAGCTTTTTAATGATATGAGCTGTGAAATGGGTTCCATTGTCTGAGTCAATATTTTTTATTAGCCTGAACTTGAGCACTATATTTTTAATTAATGCCTTAACTATATTATTGGCTGTTGCATTTGACCCAGTGAGTGAGGTGATCTATTGTCATTAATAAGTATTTTAGACAACCCGTTAGAGGCATCTCTGATTAATATGGGTACTTTGGAATGGTCTTAAGCCTGGACTCCTTTCCCCAAGGGATAATCTCTTTTATAGTTTGTTTATCAGTTTTCATATATTTACATATAAAGCAACTATCTATAACCCGTTTTGGCTAGGGTATAAGTTCCTGAAGACTGCATCACACATGGCCTGGGGTCCTTAATGAGTCCTTTGATGCAGGTGGGACAAGACTTGGTCTGTCAATATCTGTTTTTATTCTGAGCTTTCTTTAGTGCCTGTTCTTACTAGCTTTGCTTTCTCAGTGGAAGAGAAAACAGAGATCACAGTAGGAGGAGGAAGGTAAGGAGTTAAGTGGAGAACAGGCATTTCAGAAGAAACGGCAGCCTGTTTGGCTTATCTGATCTCTTAGGTTATTTTCCTGACTCTTAAAAGACAGGCTTTTTTGGTGTCTGGGGACATAGACAATAGCGATTTTCTCTGGCAACTGAAGGTTATTCAGTACTTGGGTGATTAATTCCTTGTGAACAAGGTTTTGACCTTACTGTTAATAAGACCTCGTTCAGCCTAAAATCTTTCCAAATGTATGAGCCACCCTGAAGGTGTACTTAGAATTGGTATAGATGGTTCCTCCTGGTTCTGCAAGTACTTTAAGGCTTGGCTGAGTGCAAACAATTCACAAGTTTGGGCAGACCAATTATTGGGCTATTTTCTTGACTCTATTTCTTTAAGAGCGTCTCCATCAATTACTGAATACCCATTGTGTCTTTTTCCTTCAATCACTTGGGAGGAGCCATCTATAAACAACTGTCGCCCAGTCCTGAAGTGAGTTTCTCCTAAGTTTGGCCGGACCTTTGTATGGTAATCAATTAAATCTAAACATGTGTGCTTTCTTTTTAGATTTAGAACTCTTGTGAAGAAACCTCCTGGGTTAAGCAAATTATCAGTGGTTAAATCATCCTCTTGTTTTAACAGAGTAGCCTCATACTCATACACATGTAATACTTTTCCAGTGGTATATTTTAATATAAGTGACTCTAAAGAATCAAAGTTCTTTTCTGGTCTGGGGTAGCCAACAATGATCACATTGAGGATTTCCTTATAGAAGTCTTTTTTGAAGGTATGCATGATATGTGTTTCCATGGGCTTCTTTGTATTCTTGTAGTATGGGTTCCATCCTGTGCTCACCACCATCTTATGGACATCTCTACTTCCAGCACTGGCCCAACTACAATAAATGCCGGTGGATATATCAGCTGGAAGGTTATCTACCACTTACTCAGGAAAATTAGCTGCAGGGATGCCCAGCTGCTTGGAGCCGCAGCCAAATCCCTGCACCACTTGGCCCAGCAGAAGTAAGGCAGATGTCCCATAATGTAGCCTGTTCGGGGTTTGGGCTGTGGCCTGGTCTTCATGTTTTGCAGAGCCACCCTTTACATGGTGCCTGAACCCTGGACCAGCTAGGGGGCAGGAGCGTGGGCTCTGCCTACTGTGGAGGCACACCAGGGCCCGGACGATGCCAGTGACACGGTGTGGCAGATCCTTGATGCTGCCCACCCTACAAAAGCCGCCTGGCAACTTAGGTGCATGGAGTCCCTTTAAGGAGGGATACTTAGGCTGGGAGGGAATAGGTTCATAGGGTGTTGATTCCCAAGAGTCAGAATTGTAAGGAGGAGGAGTAACATGAGTAGGGGAAGGATATGAAGCAGGATCTAGGATGGCAACAGCTGCCTGAGAGGAAAGGGTTGGGGTCACTGAGCAGGGGAAGACAGTGTAGGGGATCCCATGTGATGGTCTTTAGGCATGGGAACTGGCTTTTCTAACCTTTTATTATCTTTCCAATATTTTAACATGAGACCTAGGGGGCTAGGTCTTTTAACAAGAGATTAGGGGGACTATCTTTGTTGCTGTTTTTATCCTTTTTACTTCTTGTCTTGCTTGGGGTATTTCCCATGTTGGGTCCTAGTTAGGCTGAATCCCTTGTACTAAAGACTTCTTGCCTATTCTTCTCTGGGGGCTTGTTAAGGCGCAATCCTTTGTATCAGTGATTTCTTGCCTATTCTTCCTTGGGGAGCTTGTTAAGGCTTAATACCTCGTGTTAGAGATTTCTTGCCTATCCTTTAGCTCCACCTACTGGAGGTTTCTTGCACCCTTTTTTCGCTGCATCTGCTCTGGCCACTTCCCTCGCGGGAATATTTCAGGTCCCTCTTAGCATTGATGGCGGGTCAGTATAAACCCCTGACAGGATCCCCAAAGGGCCGCCCTAAGCTGTATGAGGTGACCACGGAACTGCCGATAGGACCCACTCACTCTGCACAGCAGTAGTGCTTAGTACCATTCACACAAGCAGTACTGCAAGCAGTAGTGCTTGTGATCATTTACACACTTTTAACCTCCAGAATCCCAACCACCAAGGAAATACTTTGTCGCCCCTGCGACCTTCTGACTTTGGTCTGTGCACAGAGTTACCTAGTCGCTGTGGTATGTGAGCCTCCTTTCCCCAAGCTGCCGGCCTGTTTCTTTCCCATGTTGCTGAGAGTCTGGGTTTATTTGTCACACTGGGTGGGCCTCAATTCCTTTATCCCTGAGGCTGCTGCAACGAGGCAGTGGGGCGCATCTCTTCACGGGAGAGGACCAAGACCCTTTCCCAGAGGAGAATGGGAATCCCGGATGAGCCCCCAGATTTGTTGGAGATAAATGCTCAGTGCCAAAAGTTTTCTCAGCAAGGCAATTTACTTCTGCAGAAGGGTGTATCTTGCAGATGGAGCAATGGCAAAAGCACAGGGAGCACAGGAGAGAAGGGGTTTTTATCTCTAATGCATAGTCCCTACCTCTGTGTCACTCCCGCATGGGCTGGGTTCGGACTACACAATCTAAGCTGACCCGATTGGCTACTTCTGAATATTTTTTCCAAATAAGAAAAGGGGAAGGTGAGTTACAGTGATGGGATGTGTGGTTTCGAAGGGTGATGTGTGGTTTCTAATGGGTGGAATGGGTGCAGAGTGTTTAACCAAGGGAACAGTTGTAAGCTATTGATAAGAGCTGACAGGAAGATTGGTTTTTTTTTTTACAGTAACTAGAGGCAAGGAGGCATGGAGAACAAGAAAGTTGAGTTTGAGAACAAAAAACGAGGAAGTTAACAGCCTGAACCTTTGAAGAGAAATTCAGAAAAATTCATTGTATCTTACAGACATAAGTTTTCAACTCACTTGTGTAAATATCTATGAGTGTGATTGCTGGGATTGTGTGGTAAGACTACATTTAGCTTTGCAGGAAACTGCTGATGTGTCTTCCAGAATGGCTGTACTATTTTACATTTCTGCAAACAGTGAGTGAGAGTTCCTGTTGCCTCACATTTTCACCAGCTTTTGGTGTTGTCAGTGTTTGGGATTTTAGCCATTCTGTTCCAGTGGATGTATAATGGTATGGCATTGTTTTAATTTACAATTCCCTAATGACATATGATGTTGAGCATCTTTTCATAGCTTATTTGCTACCTGTATATCTTCTTTTGTGAGGTATCAGTTCAGATTTTTTGTACACTTTTTAATTCATTTGTTTTATTATTGAGTTTTAAGAGTTTTAAGAGTTCTTTGTATATTTTGGATACTAGCCCTTTATCAGATATGTGTATTGCAAATATTTTCTCCCAGTCTATGGCTTGTCTTTTCATCCTGTTTCATAGTGTCTTTCTTTCAAAGAGCAGAAGTTTTTAATTTTAACGAAGCCCACTTTTCCATTTTTTTTTTTTTTATGGACTGTGCTTTTGGTGTTGTATGTAAAAAGTCCTCATCAAACCAAAGGTTACTTGGATTTTTCCTGTTATCTTTTAGAAGTTTTATAGTTTTGCATTTTACTTTAGGTCTATGATGCAGTTTGAGCTAATTTTTTAATTTTTGTGATTTTTTGTGCATTTTGAGTTAATTTTTGTGTAAGTTGATGTGTGTTTATTTGCATGTAGATGGTCGCTTATTCTAGTACCATTTTTCAGAAAAAGACTGCCATCTCTTTTTGATGTCCTCTTTCAATGATGCACTGTTTTTTTGAGACAGAGTCTCACTCTTGCCTTGGCTGGAGTGCAGTGGCTTGATCACAGCTGACTGTAGCCTCAACCTCCCAGGCTCAATCAGTCCTGCCATCTCAGCCTCCCGCGTAGCTGGTATCATAGATGTGGACCAGGGTTTCACCATGTTGCCCAGGTTGGTCTTGAACGCTTGGGTTCAAGCAGCACACCCACCTTGGCCTCCCAAAGCACTGGGATTACAGGCATGAACCACCATGCCTGGCCTCAGTGGCACAGTTTTGAGGGTGAATTATGATAACTAAAATTGAAGAAGAAACCTGAGATTGTTGTAATTAATAATTTGACTTCATATTATGCCTTTAAAAATAGCTTAGGAGGAAGTAACATGTTGAGTAAGAGCCTGGGCTCTGGGATAAATTCCGAATTTGCTATTTACTTGCTGTGACATTGGACAAGTTACTGAACTGTGCCTCAGTTTCCTTGTATGTAAATGTATTTTTAGGTTAAATGAACAATATTTAATATAAATTGTTTAGTATAGCATCTTGCATATGTTATAACTATGGAAGATTATTAGTAATAAAGACTTCTTTAGATGTTTTATATATTTTTTATTCATCAGTTCCTCTTATTTTATTCTCTATAGTGTATTACAGGAAAATATAATAGTGTTAACCTATGAACTGTTTCTGTAGTTACTGATGTCATCTGGCAGAAGCAGATTTACATAAGGGAGTTTAATGACTGACCTAGAATAACCATCATAAAGAGCATAAAATGTAAAAAATGGAGTTCTAAATGCATGCTTATGTGCTCAGTATTTTCTGAAACCACTAAATACCATTAAATACCTCAAGACTAAAGGTTTGATGTGTAAGATGGTAAAAAAAAAAAAAAAAGAGCTGTAGTGCTTTATTTTTATTTTTTATTTACTTCTTTTTTTGAAATAGGGTCTCTCCCTGTCACCCAGTCTGGAGTTCACTTTATAAAACATATTTCCTTCCTTTGCATATGACGTATTACACACTACCGGCTTGCTTAATATATTTAGGATTGTTTCTTATTTTAGATTTTGAGTTATCTCTCCAATAAGAATACAAGTTCTTTAGGATAATGTGTCTTCAGTTTTTCAGTCTGTCACCATTTCTGGATGGAGAAGCTCATGTTTCTTAATTGCTTAATAAGTTAAGCAATTTGGATAATTGGATAAGCTATTACTTTTAAATTATTGCTTTATTTTATCTTGCCATTTGATTCTTCCTTCTAGAGTGGATAGAGGGACCATTTACAATATAATAGCGAAATGCATATCTGTTTTTAAAGTTAGAACTGGAAGGCCAGTAAGATAAACAAGGGTCCTTTAGGGCAATACCTTGAGTAAAATAGCAAAGCAATTTTTTTGTTCGTTTCAAGTAATTGCTAGTGAATAAGGAGTATTTCTATACTTCTGTATATTCAGCATTTTTCTTTGTGTTAGGAAACAAGATGATAATTGTTTAATGCAGTGATAGGAACTGCTGTTCTGCTGAGTTATCACAGACTTTGGGTTTTGTCAGTTAAAACAAATTTTGAGTGTTAGGTTTTGTTTTTTTAACAGGTGTTGACATTAATTTTATTTCTATGTTTGGGAACTTGTAAATTTGTCTGACATTGATTCTAAAACTTTTATTGTAGCATAATATTATTATGATCTCTGTGTATCCAAGCTTTTTTCCTAAAACTGCTAGATGGCATAGATCTGCTTTTTTTTTTTTTTTTTTTTGAGTCAGAGTCTTACTCTGTCGCCCAGGCTGGAGTGCAGTGGCGTGATCTTGGCTCACCGCAACTTCTGCCTCCCGGGTTCAAGCAATTCTCCTGCCTCAGCCTCCTGATGAGCTGGGATTTCAGGTGCCCGCCACCATGCCCACCTAATTTTTGTATTTTTAGTAGATACGGGGTTTTGCCATGTTGGCCGGCTGGTCTTGAACTCCTGACCTCAAGTGATCTGCCCACCTTGGCTTCCCAAAGTGCTGGGATTACAGGCATGAGCCACTGCCCAGCCAGATTTGCTTTTTAAATTAAATTTTTGTCTCTGAGTCATTTAGTAATTAAGTTAGTCATGGTACCCCCTTCTCTTAGATGCTTTAATTGGCGATACTCTGGGGGTATTGCAACAACAAAACTGATGATCAGAATTAGTTTAACAACATAAATATTCTTAATGAGGATATCTTCTGAATTATCATAATAAAGTAGTGTTTATGTTTTTCTGTTACATAAAAAAATCGAGGACTTTCTTTGGTAAGTTGTACTTCATACCAGTTTTAGTCATTTAGCACATTAGACAGTACCAGTGAGCTATACATTATGTAGACTATAGATATGTTAAGAAGTACATTCTATTCATGATAAAACTAATAAACTAGAAATAGAAGGAAACTTGCTCCATCTGATAACATCTATGAAAAAACCCGGAGCTAATACATAGTTAATGGCAAAATATTGGATGCTTTCTGCCTAATATTAGGAGCAACATAAGGGTGTCCTCTGCTGCCACTTTTTTTTTAACATTGTACTAGAGTTTCTAGCCAGAGCAATTAGGCAGGAAAAGAAGTAAAAGGCATCAGAGTGATAAGGAAGAAGTATAGCTATCTCTATTTGCAGATATTTATAGAAACATCCTAAGAAATTTGCTAAAAATCTATTAGAGTTAATAAATGAGTTCAGCAAAGTTGAACTCATTTTATGTAGGCTCAATGTATAAAAATCAACTATGTTTCTGTACAGTAGAAATGAGCAAACTGAAACTGAAATTAAGGAAACAGTTCCATTTATAATGCCATCTAAAGGAACAAAATACTTATGAATACATTTAACAGAAGTATAAAACGTATAATATGGAAATTACAAAACATTGTTGAAAGAAAATGAATACCTAAAAAAAAAGGATGGACATCCTATGTTCATGAATTGGAAGACTTAATATTGTTTAAATAATAGTGCTCTCCTAGTTGATCTACAGATCCAATGGTTTATCAAAATTCCAGTTGCCTTTTGCAGAAGGCAAAGTTCCAATTGCCCTTTGCACAAATTGATAAACTGATCCTAAAATTCATATGGAAATACAAGGGATCCTGTATTAGTTTCCGAGGGTTGCAGTAACAAAGTACCAAAACTAGGTGGCTTAAAACAACCGAAATTTTTCTCACAGTTTAGAAGCTGGAGGTCCAAAATCAAGGTGTGTTGGCTCTGACTGCTCTAGGGAATTATCCCCGCTTGCTGCTTCTAGCGTTTGCTAGCAATCTCTGACATTTCTTGGCTTGTAGATCACTAAAGTCACTTAGATTTCCTCTACCTGTGTGTCTTCATATTATTTGCTCTCTCTGTATGTTTGTGTGTCCAAAATTCTTTTTGTAAGGACACCAGTCATATTGGATTAGGGCCCATGGGAATGACCTCATTTTAATTTTAATTTTTTTTTTTTTGAGATGGAGTCTCACTCTCTTGCCCAGGCTGGAGTGCAGTGGCACGATCTCAGCTCACTGCAACCTCTGCCTCCTGGGTTCAAGCAATTCTTCCACCTCAGCCACCCGAGTAGCTGGGATTACAGGTGCCTGCCACCACGCCTAGCTAATTTTGTGTATTTTTAGTAGAGGTGAGGTTTTGCCATGTTGTGGTCATGAGCTCCTGACCTCAAGTGATCTGCCCTACTTGGCCTCACCAAAATGCTGGGATTACAGGCATGAGTTACCTCCACCTCTCCTGGCCCTCATTTTAATTTGATTACCTTTGTGAAGACCGTATTTCTAAATAAGGTCACATTCTGAGTTACTTTGTGATTAGGAGTTTAACATATCTTTTTTGGGGTACCCAGTTCAACCCATAACAGACTCTGAATAGCCCCTCAAAAATTGAAAAATAAAGAATAAAGTTAGAGGAATCACATTTCTCAATTTAAAAATTTACATCAATCCAGACGGTGTGGCGCTTGGATATAGATTCATGGAGTATGATCATTAGTCTAAAAATAAGCCCCTACCTTTATGGTCAATTGGTTTTGACAAGGATACCAAGATAATTAAATGGTGAAATAATTTTTTTTCCCCCACAAATGGTCTCAGACAGCTGGATATTTGCATGCAAATGAATGAAGTTTAACTCCTACCTCATACCATCTACAAAAATTATGTCAAAATGGATTAAAGACCTAAGTGCTAGAGCTAAAACAAGTAGGAGCTAAAACTCCTAGGAGAAAACATAGGAGTAAGTTTTTCTGACCTTGGGTAGGCAGTGGCCTCTTAGATGTGGTACCAAGTACACAAGCAACAAAAGAAAAAATGGATACCTTGAACATTATCAAAAATAAAACCATTTGTGCTTCAAAACACCATCAAGAAAGAGATAACAGAAAGGGAAAATACTTGCAAATTATATCTGATAAAGGACTTGTATCCAGAATACAAGAAGAACTCTTACAGTTCAATAATAAAAGAAAGTCCAATTAAAAATTTGGCACAGGTTCTGAATAGACAGAACCTATGTATATCTACTTCTACAAGGAAGATGTACATAATGGTTGATAAGTGCATGTATTAGTCTATTCTTATACTGCTATAAAGAACTACCTGAGACTGGGTAATTTATGAAGAAAAGAGGTTTAATTGACTCACAGTTCCAAAGGCTGTATAGGAAGCATGGGTGGGAGGCCTCAGGAAACTTAAATCATGGTGGAAAGTGAAAGGGGAAGAAAGCACATCTTACCGTGGTGGAGCAGGAGAGAGAGAGAGAGAGCGAGCGAGCAAGCAAAGGGGGAAGTGCCACACACTTTCAAACAACTAGATCTCGTGAGAACTCACTATCACAAGAACAGCAAGGGGGAAGTCTGTCCCCATGATTCAGTCAACTCCCACCAGGCCCCTCCTCCAATACATGAGGATTACAATTTGAGATGAGATTTGGGTGGGGACACAGAGCAAAACCATATCAATGCTCGAAAAGATGCTCAACATCATTAGCCATTATGGAAATAAAAATCAAAACCACGAGATACCACTTCAGACTCATTAGGATGGCTAGAATAAAAAAGTCAGATTATAACCAATGTTTGTTAGGATATGGAGAAATTGGAACCCTCTCGTACACTGCTGTGGGAATGTAAAATGGTATAGCTGCTTTGGAAAACAATCTGGTAGTTCTTAAAATACACACATAGAGTTACCATATAACCTAGCAATTCTATGCCTAGTTATATATAACCATATGTTCATATATACACATGTTCATAGCATTATTCATAATAGCTAAAAGTAGAAAAACAACCCAAACATCTATCAGTTGATGAATGGAGAAATCAAATACGGGATTTCCATAAATGGATTATTACTGAGGAACCAAAAGAAATGGACCAAAGCATACTACAACATGGATGAACCTGGAAATCATTCTAAGTAAAAGAAGCCAAGCACAAAAGACCAAGTATCTTATGATTCCACCTATATAAATGTCCAGAATAGGCAAATCTGTAGACAGAAAGTAGGTTACTGTTTCCTTAGGGCTGGAATGGAAGGATTGGGGGATGACACCTAAGAGGTACAGTGTTTCTTTTTGGGGTAATGAAATTGATTGGGGTGATGGTTGCACAAGCCTGTGAAAGTACTAAAAATCGTTCAGTGTGCACTTTAGGTGGGTGAATTATTTGTTATGTGAATTAAAACTTAATGAAGCTGGTTTAAAAAGTACATTCAATTATTACAAGGATAAGGGACCCTATGTTCTAGGGAAATGTACATATTGGAATATTTAACTAACATGAGATGTTATAAAGTAGAATATATATGCTGCCAAATGGATGGTGTAGATCAGTGCTGTTCAGAAAGTATATTGCAAGCCACGTATATAATTAAATTTTTCTAATAGCCACATTTTTATTTTTTAGAGAAGGGGTTTCACTATTTTGCCCAGGCTGGACTTGAACTCTTGGGCGCCAGTGATCCTCCTGCCTCAGTCTTCTGAGTAGCTGGGACTACAGGAACATGCCACTGCTCCCGCCTTCTAAGAGCCACTTTTTAAAAACTTAAAAGAAATGGATGAAATTAATTTTTTTTTTTTTTTCGAGACAGAGTCTCACTCTGTTGCCCAGGCTGGAGTGCGGTGGCACAATCTCGGCTCACTGCAACCTCCGCCTCCTGGGTTCAAGCGATTCTCCTGCCTTGGCCTCCTGAGTAGCTGGGACTACAGGTGCCTGCTACTACCCTTGGCTAATTTTTGTATTTTTAGTAGAGATGGGGTTTCACCATATCGGCCAGGCTGATATTGAACTCCTAACCTTGTGATCCGCCTGCCTCGGCCTCCCAAAGTGTTGGGGTTACGGGCATGAGCCACCACGTGCAGGCTGAAGTTAATTTTAATAATATATTTTATTTACCCCAATATATAAAAATCTTAACATTTCAATATGTAGTCCTTATAAAAATCATTATTGAGATATTTTACATCCTTCAAAAAAATTAAGGCCTTAAAATCTGTTATGCATTTCAGAACGTTCGATTCAAACTTTGCCACTTTCAGGTGTTCAATAGCTCATGTAGTGACTAGGACAACATAAGTAGAGACATTAAGTGTTAATCCAGAGGGAGGAGTAATCATTGTAGTCTGGAATGATTAGGAAAAGTCACAGAACTTGAGTTATTTTGCTCATTATTTTATTTACTGATTTCAGTCATTTATCCACAAATATTTGAGCTCTTACTGTTTATAAAAAACTAGCAAAAAATGCAGATATGTCTTATCTCCTCATGGACAGTGCATTAAACAGCTAATTATATACTTACTTAGGGCCGGTTGCTTAAGAAGTAGTGGAAAGAGTATAGGCTTAGATTTAAATATTCCCTGTGAAACAGAGGATGATGATAACTGCATTGTGGGATTGGTGGGAGTAAGTAAAATTGGTTTGTCACATGCCTAACACTGTGCTTGTTGTTAAGTGTTTTCTCCTTCTCCTACTTCACCCTCTGTCCCTCTACTTCCTTGTTGAATACGTGAGGTGGGCCATGGGAAAAAAAGGCTTAGGAAGTAGCAGAGTCCTGACTACCCAAGGACTTGAGAATGAGTTCTTACCCTCGTTTCTTATCCTCAGTCGCCTTTCACGGGCCTTTCCAGGGCCCTGCTTCCTGGACCCAGACTCAAGTTTGTATTATTAGTACTAAAGCTTATTAACCAGTATTAAAGGGATTTTGGCGGGCTAATTTAGGAATGTAATTATTGCTTTTTCTAGAGATTTTTATCTACGTTTCATTCCACACAACTATTTTATTAATGAAAATTTGAAATGCTATCTGCTAAATTAGTTTGCCTCTTACTCAGCTAAGAATGTGTTTTAGAAATATTTCAAGAAGTGTTGATATAAAAATTATTTTATACCTTTTTTGAAATTCTAGACCTACCATTAAATACTTAGCACTTTGGTCCATGTAATTTTTACATTGTATGATATCTTGGAATTTTAACATACTCTTTTACAGTAAGACTTGTTAGGTCTAGTTACATTATGTTTGAGACAATAATAGATGAGTTTGTTGGGAACAGTTATAGTGTATTGAACAGAGTTTGTTAGGAGTAGTTTTTATAGTGTATTGAATACTGGATTTAGATTGGGCAGATCTTGGTTTTCCATTTGTTAGCTATGTGGTTGTAAGTACATTTGTTCACTGGTTTTTGATTCATACAGAAGATATAGCTTGACTAATATGCTCAGGACATTATTGTGTGTTTACTTATTTAAAAATCGTGATTAAGTGCTTTGAAGGAAAAGAACTGGTTACTGTGAATATAGTAACAGGTGAAAACTATTTTAGGTTGGATTGTCCTAGAGAAGGCATCTCTGAAGAAGTGAGGTTTAAGCTGAGACATAAAGGATAAAAAGGAAGGGATTAGGGATGGGGGTGGTAAAAGAATATTGTAAGGAAAGGGAACATCATGTGAAAAAGTCCTGAGGTGGCAAAATGCTTTGTGTATTCAATAAATTGAAAGAAGCCTAGTGTGACTGAAGGATTGTGAGCAAGGGAATAATGGCATGATATGAGAATGAAACTAGACCTTACAGGGTTTTGTAAAAGATGCTGGAGGCTTTAAAGAGTTTTAATCAGGGGAATGAGACACAAGTGTAACTCCAAAGTGGGGAGTTGAATATAGGAGTCTCTAAAGGTTGAAAGAGTAGTCTGGTCTACAGAAATACATTTGAGAACCAACAGCTCTCAAATGGTAATAATTTGGATAAATACCATGTATTTAAAGATCTGGGAATGCATGAGATAATCTGGGGAGAGTATGGAGACAGAAGATAGAAGAGAAAGGGAGTCTAGGACCAAGCCTAGAAGAACCCCAACGTTTAGAAGCTGATAGGGAAGGAACTAGCATAGGAGGACCTCAAGTGAGCAGAGTTTTTTGGATGACTGAGGAAATATAATGGTTCTGAAATAGCAATAGGGAACAAGGAGGATGTGATTTTTTTTTTCCAACTAGATATAAACCTTTATTTCACAACTTTGTCATAATTCACCTTTTAAAAGACAGACTGGGGGACACAGCTGAAAACACTGGGAGGCCAGATGCTGGTGTCTTTCAAGCCAGAGCATAGCCGTGGTCACTCTAGGGACCATGTGTTCCTGTGGCTCTCAGGCATCATGGACCAGATACACCAGTACTGTCCAATCCCAGTTTTACTTAGAGCCACCTCGTTTTTTGGGGGCCATTGTCCTCATTTCGTGCCAGATTTTCACTAGAAGCTCCCTGTTCTTCCAAAACAGTTAATGACCATAAGTAACATACCATATTCCAAAGAGAGCTCCCCCAGGATGCACTGCATGATAAAAAAATTTCCATCCCATGAACATTTCTGCTGTATCCATGGCCATAATGGCTTTTAGGGCATTCTCTGCTATGAATGTGAACATCTGAAGGGAAATAATGGCAAGCCTCCTTTCTGGGATCTTAGTGCAGACAGCTGCAAAGACCATCATGATGGTGCCAGATGCACCAAGTGATGGTCCCTATCTTCCTGTGGCAACTTTACACACATAACTGACACAATTGGAAATAACACCTGCAGATAATAACACTGCTCTTGATCCAGAATGTTCACTGTGCTGGAGGCGAAGCTCCACAAAACATAAGATATTTGCTGCCATGTGAAATAAGGAGAAATGACTGAATGTTGACAGCAACATTGGAAAAGAAAGGGCTTTTGAGGCTGGATTAGATGCGAAATATCTGATCATTGTCCGCTGCAGAGAAGGTACTCTCTATAAACAGAATACAAAGACATTCATTTGCAGCTGTGATAACCTGTCATAGTCTGGTGGCCATCGCTTAGGTTATTCTATCACTTGTTAATCTCCTTTCTGAAGTCTCTTTTTTGTGATCTTATGCTATCCCAACCGTCAGCTTTTATATCATCAAAATAACTCTGGACCCTGGATTTCAGTGATTCATATTGCCAAATAGTAGCTGATCCAAATGCACAGCCTGTAAACCCAACAGTAAAAAATAAAGATTTTATGAGAGTCCCTATAGGATACAGAGAAGGATAAAAGGCCGTTTCTTCCACAGGAGGAATCAAAGCACTTCTCTTGTATGCTTCACCACTTGTGCCTGTGTCTGATCTTTGAGGTTCAGCCTTCCTGGGTGCTTTTCTGAATCCACATTTTTGCTGAAGAAGCCAAACCTGCGTCTGAGCAGCCGTGGCGGGGCTAGGGCCGCAGTGAGTTCCTTGCAGCTGCGGCCGCCCACTGGCGGAGACCACGCCTGGTCGCTGCCCCAACCTCTCTCTGCCCCGCCTCACCAGGCCATCTTCCCAACCTCTGCCCCACCATGGCCTGCAAGGACATGGTTTTGAGACGTGTGGAGGAACTGAATAACATCAGCCTCTGTGGGATTTATTAAAGTAGCATATTTGGGGGAGTTATGTTTTCCATAAGGCTAGAAAGTGGAGTTTGCTGATCACAGAAGAGGTAGAGTTGAGGAGCTCATTCAGATGAGACGGATGTGTAGAGTAGTAGGGGCATGAGAGTTAACAGTATTTCTGGTGGAGACTTACGTAAACAAGGATATGAGGTGTTGATAGATTTAGGCCTTTTAATCTCTTGTAGGCTAGAGGGATCTATGGCCTTAGTGGCATAGTCTGGAAGGTTTCAAATAGTTTGTTGGGTAAAGGACGAGTTTCTCGTGAGGTAAATCTGTCTCAGCAGGTTCTAGTTATGGTATGATGAGGCTCCAGGCTGGCCTCTTCATTTCTTTTATCTATTAAGTAGTAATAATACCTCATTAATTGTTATTTAAATGGACAGTCACATAGTGATTAATAAAAGTTAAGACTAGATAAACATACAGCCTTTTACGAAATCTTTTAAACACACATCCCAGTCAGTCATGCTCTAGCCAAGTTATTTTCTTGTCACTCTTTTCTGTACTGAATATAACAATGCCTAATTGAAGAATAAACATTGACTATGAATGAGGCACTCAATTCATCTCTTTGCTGATTATACTCAATTTTAGAACTAAGGATAAATTATTCAAGAAATAGTTGCTGATTTTTTAGTTTGAAGTGTTCTATAAGCATATTGGATTTTTTTTTAGACCCCAGTGACAGTAATACTTCTTTGGAAAGAATATCATTGAATATCTTTTTAGAACTTTAAGCAAATTTATCTTTAAAACATTTTATATGCTCAGTGTAGATAATTTGGAAATTACAGAGAGATACAAAAAAGAAAATAAAAATTTGCCTGTATTCTCACTATCTAGAGAAAACTGTTTACCAAAAATGGTGTGTTTGTGTAGCATTTGTTTTCAAAATTGGGATCACAATATATAGCAATTTGTAGCTATATACTCTGCTTTTTCATGTAATCTTATGTCATGAATATTTTCCTAAACCATTAAATATTCTTGGAAAATGTAATTTTAATGAGTGCTTAATAGTCTGTTCATTGTGAGTGTATCATAGTTTACCTAATGATTCTCTGCTATTGGACATCTGGATTGGCTCTAATTTATTGATATGGTAAATAATGCCTTAATGAATATCTGTGTAAATCTATTATTTTCTTCCAGTTTCTTTTTACTTTCTTTTGCCATATTCCTAGAAAGGGAAGTACTGGGTCAAAGAACAGGGCTTCATTTTTGTTGCTCCTGCTTTTTTTTTTTTTTTTTTCCTGAGACGGAGTCTTGCTCAGTCACCCAGGCTGGAGTGCTGTGGCATGATCTTGGCTCACTGCGACCTCCGCCTCCTGGGTTCAAGTGATTCTCCTGCCTCAGCCTCCTGAGTAGCTGGGATTACAGGCACGCACCACCACACCTGGCTAATTTTTTGGTATTTTTAGTAGAGACAGGGCTTCACCATGTTGGCCACACTGGTCTTGAACTCCTGACTTCAAGTGGTCTGCCTGTCTTGGCCTCCCAAAGTGCTGGGATCACAGGCGTGAGCCACCGTGCCTGGCCGCTCCTGCTGCTTTTTTTTTTTTTTTTTTTTGGGAGTCTTGCCACAGGGCTCAGACTGGACTGCAATGGTGCGATCTCAGCTCACTGCAACCTCTGCCTCCTGGGTTCAAGTGATTCTCCTGTCTCAGCCTCCTGAGTAGCTGGGATTACAGGCGCATGACACCACGCCTGGCTAATTTTTTGTCCTGCTGCTTTTAAGGAAAATTATACTTCAAGATTTCATATTTAAAAACCAACGTGGGTCGGGCTCGGTGGCTCACGCCTGTAATCCTAGCACTTTAGGAGGCCGAGGTGGGTGGATCACTCGAGGTCAGGAGTTCAAGACCAGTGTGACTAACATGGTGAAGGCCCGTCTCTACTAAAAATACAAAAATTAGCCAGATGTGGTGGTGCGCGCCTGTAATCCCAGCTACTTGAGAGGCTGAGGCACGAGAATCACTTGAACCTGGGAGGTGGAGGTTGCAGTGAGCCGAGATTGCCCTCTAGCCTGGGCAACAGAGTGAGACTCCGTCTCAAAGAAAAAAAAAAAGAGTGTGTGTTTGTGTGTGTGTGTGTGTGTGTGTGTGTGTGTGTGTGTGTGTGTGTGTGTATTTGGCGTTATAGCATTGCTTATTTCTCTGTTTCCAGCAGTGGTTTATTTTTGTGTGGATTAGCAGACCCCCTTGTGGTAATAAATCCTTACAGGTTCTCTTTGGCTTATATGTTGAGAACAACTACTATAGATTGTAAACTACCTCAGTTCTCTCCCGTATCCTTTGTTTCACTGCTCTTGCTCCAGCAGATACCTTCTCATTGCCTCTAACAAATAACTCTTTCTCCTTTATTCAGTGATTGTTTTTTCCTAGCATCCCTTGCTTGATATTTGGGGAAAGTTTTAAGACTTTTAGAAAATCGTGTTTGAGAGCACCTGGTTTTATTGTATCGCTTGTTAGCCTTGAGTGTTTATTTTTTAATATTTGCTGATTTGTGAGATGAAATATGATAGGTATATTTGGGGGTAGGAGGAATGTCTGAAATACATTTTCTTTCCCAACTTATGATTTAATAAGAGCTGGAAGGAGAAAAGTAAGCTATAAAACCCAGTATTTGACATTTTATCCTCTTAATCTGGCTACCGTCCATCATACTTTCAGAGCTGAAAGGGCTTTAAATTTCATATTTATTCAGTCCTTTCAGTGTACAGATAGGGAAACTAAGGCCTAAAAAGGACATTCCTTGACTTCCTCAAGGTCATAAGCCAAACAGTGGTAGAAGTTTGGCCTGTTTTTTCATAACTTAGTGTGTTGGTTTTTCTACAAACATCTTTGCCTCTCTGCCCCATGCGTCCCCCAACCTGCCTTTTAGGTTGACTAACTTTTAGGTGACTAATTTTTTTCTGTTTGGATGCCTGGTAGACTCTTTTTTATCCTTGAGTTTAACCACAGTACTTTGATCATCCTGAGTCAGTTCTTGCATACATTGTACCTTTTTGTCCTGCAGATATAGTGCTCTCAATTTCAAGGAAAGTTTCAACGAAATTTTCTATTCATGTGTGGCATCTACTTATGGAACAATAATTATCCTTATATTGGATCATCTTTGTTCTTCATATTTGCTATCTTCTCCAGAATTACTTCAATCTCTTAAGTGATTCCCTCTGCATTCACTATTATGATTTCCTTTCTTCCCTGCCATTAATTTTTCACTGTGTTTTTTTCTGTTCTTTGCTGTTTCTAGTTTATTAGATCTCTGATGTTTTGTTCTGCTAAGAACAAACTGAGAACTGTTGTAGGCTAAAAAACAGCCCTCCAGAAGATATCTGTCACCCAGGCTCATTGCAACTTCCGCCTCCTGAGTTCAAGTGATTCTCATGCCTCAACCTCCCAAGTAGCTGGGGTTACAGGCACCCACCACCATGCCCAGCTAAATTTTTGTATTTTTAGTAGAGATGGCCAGGCTGGTCTCAAACTACTGGTGTCAAGTGATCTGCCTGCCTCCGTCTCCCAAAGTACTGGGATTACAGACATGAGCCACCACACCTGGCCCCCAGAAGAATCTTACTATCCATTAGCAGTCACTCCCCATCTCCTGACACACACTGCCTGCTTTAGATAACCAGGTAGATTAGTGAGTCTATCTTCTTTCTATAGATTTGCTTATTCTGAACGTTTCATGTGAACAGGATCATACAATATGCAGTCTTCTGTGACTGTCCACTTATTTTCAGTTTGTTAAACTCCTTCAAGATCTTTCTTTTTACATGCCTTCTGCCATTAATGTTATCGCTTCCCACTCCATTGCTTCCCTCCTCCCCCTACCCTCTCACACATTTCAGAATTTCAGCTGAAATACCACTTTTTCGGAGGGACCTACCCTGATTGGATTCTAGATACTCCATTATGGACTTAATTGTACCCCACCATTCTCTTTTGTACCTCTTACTTCAGTTATTATCTAATGCAGCAGTTATTTGTATAAATAGTATCTGCTTTTCTCATGAGGTAGGGAGTTTGTTGTTGTTTTGATAAATACTTAGATGAACATATTCAGGCACTTTACCCAGTGGGAGGGGAAGGAGGTTTTCAGAGAAGAGAGATATGTGTACGTATGTTAACTATTAATGTAGCAATGAAAATGTAAGCTGAAAAAATAGAAAATTAGTAGTTAACTAGGCTGTATGTGTGTAGACTGGACAGGTACCATAAAGAATGTCAAAGAATGTCTATTATACTCTCCCAGAAATACCATGAATCTGGAATTGTTTTTTTTGAGACAGGGTCTTGCTGTGTTGCCCAGGCTGGAGTGCAGTAGTGGCTCCAGTAGTGGAGAGCATACATGGCTCACTGCGGCCTTGACCTCCTGGGCTCAAGCAGTTCTCCCACCTCAGCCTTCCAAGTAGCTGGGACCACTGGTGTGTGCCACCATGCCTGGCTAATTAAAAAAAAATTTTTTTTGTAGAGACAGTATCTCACTATATTGCCCAGGCTGGTCTTGAACTCCTGGGCTCAAACAGCAGTCCTCTCACTTGGCCTCCCAAAGTGCTGGGATTATGGGTGTGAGCCATTAAAACCTAAGACTGTTAAGTGCCAGCTTAATTTTTGGAGTCCATTTATGTTGTTGGTTAGAATATTTGGAACATTTACCCTACCTGAAAAGTTGAATAAAACTGATATATTCTGTTTTAAATTTGGATTCATCAGTTCAGTTTTTCAAGCTCATTTGTAAATAATGGGGCATATTGCCTACGTGGGTCACAATTTGTTTCAGGAAGGTGCTGCATCATCTGCTTTGATGGAGATCTTAATGAAATTGGCTGCTCTTGACCTCTGAGATTGACCATTTCTTCATCTTTTCATGGTACCTAGATTGTCAGGTACACTGTTCTCTTCTCCCTTAGTGTTTGCTTTACTCTTTAGTGGATATTGGAGATACCTAGGACAAAGGTTTGTGATGAGGGTGTGTGTATGAGGGTCTTAAGATAAGGGAAATGGTATTTTTCTTCTTGATTAAATTTAAGGGGCATCATGAAATTTAAGTAACACCTTAAGAGTAATAGGTCAGATGGCTTTCTGTTGATATTATTGATCTATAAAGTTATTGCTAGCACTGTGTTTACCATATTAAGTATTAAAACCTTATATTCTGTGGGACTCTTCACATGGGTATTTAGTTTCAGTTTTTATAATGGAAATTGGTGAGAAAAAAGGATGACTCTACAAATTTTTATTTTGTAGTTAACTTTTATTACAATTTCATCTAGGATGCATGAAAGTACATGGAATTTAGGGGCAGTGTTGGACATAACCTTGGAGGGACCCAGCTCAGGAAAGTCTTCAGTGGAACCTTCGTCTTATTATTTGCATATATTCACATCAAACCCTTTTAAAGTTTCCACTGATTTTTTTTTTTTTTTAATGAGTATGTGTTCAATGCTTCTGCAGGTTGTAGAGGTATGGTATAAAAAAGAAATTCACCAGCAGTCACAGCTAGCAGACTTGGGCTAGTCCTATCCTGGTATATCATTAAGTCAGGTAGTTAACAGTAGGAGGTGACAAAGACCATTTAAAAAAGGGCAGAGTTAGGCATGTACATATTTCCCAAGGATGAAAGTTCTGTTTCAAGGGAAATTGTTTCCTACTTTAATGTCCTTATCTACTTTTGACACTGCGAATAATGAGTAAGCACTGTGGGAGACACTCTGCTTTGGCATCGGATGTCCTAAGACATTCTTCCATGACCCACCAATAAGAGGATTAGTCTTATTTTATTTCTCAGGCAGTGATAAAGGAACCAAGTCCCAGTTGTAGACCCACTGTGAGTGCAGGATTATTCCAGTGGCTTTTATTTAATAGAGCCAGTTAGCATCTCTTCTAGTAGAGCTTTGTGGGGAGAAAGAAATGCTAAGTGGACTGCTTTGTGAATTGACCCACTTAATCTGACAGTACTCTTCCTCCTTGAAGAGGTGGACTTGGACTTGCCCTATTTGAATGGCATTGCCAGGTTCTCTAAAGGCTGGTCTTTTTTTCTTTCGTTTCTTTCTTTTCCTCTCTCTCTCTCTTTTGTGGGGAGAGGATTGGGAGGTGTTAAGCAACTTTTTAGAGGGAGGAAGATAAGGCAAATACAAAAACCAATATGGATTTGATTATAAGTAACTGTAATCAGTTAGGACAATGTTATTTAATATATGCATACCTTGACAATATTGTGGGTTTGGTTCCAGACCACCACAGTAAAGCACATCACACAATTTTTTTGGTTTCTTAGTGCATATAAAAGTTATGTTTGCACTATACTGTAGTTTATAAAGTGCAGTAGCATTATGTCTAAACAGCCTTAGTTAAAACATCCTTTATTGTTTAAAAATGCTAATAATCTGAGCCTTCAGCGAATAGTCATCTTTTTGCTGCTCAGTGTTGATGGCTATTGACTGATTAGGGTGGTGGTTGCTGAAGGCTAGGGTGGCTGTGCCAATTGTTTAAAAGGAGACAACCATGAAGTTTGCTGGATTAATTGACTCTTCCTTTCACGAAGGATTTCTCTGTTGCATGAGATGCTGTTTGATAGCGTTATATTTGTTTTTAGTTTTTAATAGAGATGGGTGTCTCACTGTGTTGTCCAGGCAGGACTCAAACTCTTAGACTCAAGTGATCATCTTACTTCTGCCTCCTGATTAGCTGGGACTACAGTAGCCAGCACCCCAGGCATTATAGCATTTTACCCATAGTAGAACTTTCAAAATTGGAGTCAGTCCTCTCAAACCCTGCTGCTGCTTTATCAGCTGAGATTATATCCTAAATCCTTTGTTCTCATTTCTGCAGTAGTCACAGCATATTCACCAGGAGTACATTCCATCTCAAGAAATCACTTTCTTTGCTCATTCATAAGAAGCAACTCCTCATCTGTTCAAGTTTGATCACAAGATTGCAGCAGTTCAGTCACATCTTCAGGCTCTGTTTCTAATTCTGGTTCTCTTTCTATTTCTACCACATCTGCACTGACTTCCTCTACTGAAGTTTAGAACTCCTCAGAATCATCCAGGATTGGTATCATCTTCCAAACTCCTGTTCCTGTTCCAATGAATCATGAATATTCTTTTTTTTTTTGGAGATGGAGTCTCACTCTGTCGCCCAGGCTGGAGTGCCGTGGCGCAATCTCGGCTCACTGCAACCTCTGCCCTCCGAGTTCAAGCGATTCTCCTGCCTCAGCCTCCCGAGTAGCTGGGATTACAGGTGCCCGCCACCATGCCCGGCTAATTTTTTTTTTTTTTTTTTTTTTTGTATTTTTAGTAGAGACGGGGTTTCACCATCTTGGCTAGGCTGGTCTTGAACTCCTGATCTCGTGATCCACCCGCCTCGGCCTCCCAAAGTGCTGGGATTACAGGCATGAGCCACCGCACCCGCTGAATCATGAATATTCTTAATGGCATCTAGAAGTTGTTTAGTGTAGTCATCTTCATCAGTGGTCTTAGCTAAATCTTCTGGATAACTTGCTACAGCTTCTAAATCAGCACTTACTGCTTTACCTTGTACTTTTATGGTATGGAGAGGGCATCTTTCCTCTGCTAGCTTCAAACTTGGCAGCTTCCTCACTTCTGTCGGCCTTCAGAGAATTGAAGAGGGTTCTGGCCTTGCTCTGGTTTAGGCTTTGGCTTAAGGAAATGTTGTGGTTGGTTTGGTCTTCTATCCAGACCACTCAGACTTTCTCCGTATCAGCAATAAGGCTGTTTTACTTACTTGTCATTCATCTGTTTACTGGAGTAGCACTTTTAATTTCCTTCAAGAACTTTTCCTTTGTATTCATAACTTGGCTGTTTGGCACAAGAAGCACAGCTTTCAGCCTATCTGGGCTTTTGACATATTTTCCTCACTAAGCTTAATTACTTCTAGCTTTTGATTTAAAGTGAGAGACAGGTGACTCTTCTCTCACTTGAACACTTAGAGGCCACTGTAGGCTTATTAATTGGCCTAATTTCAATATCGTTGTGTCTGGAATAAGGAGGCTGAGGAGAGGGAGGGAGATGAGGAAACAACTGATTGGTGGAGCAGTCAGGGCATACACAATATTAATCTATTAAGTTTGCCTTCATTGATCACAGATCACCATAATGGGTATAATAATAGTGAAAAGTTTGAAGTACTGCAAAAATTACCAAAATGTGACACAGAGACATGAAGTGAGCATATGCTGTTGGAAAAGTGACACCGATAGACTTGGTTAACATGGGGTTACTATAAACCTTCGATTTGTAAAAAAACATAATTTCTGCAAAGCGCAATAAAATGAGGTATGCCTATATATTTTTCTCTTAGGCATGTTCCTTATTATATTAACTATAAACAGCATCATTACTAATGAAGTTGTAAACTAGAATTTAATCAGTATTTGAAAATGTATGGTGTCCCTTGCAGAAATGGAATTAATGACAAAACTCATAGTTATTACCTGCTATTTTATTTTCCATAGTTAATTTTAAGAGGTTCTTATAAAGTTGTTTGGAGGTACTCTATCTTCGCAACAGTTAAAATTGTAATATTTTAGGCATATCTCCTCCTCCTATTTTGTTATACAGAAAAGCTTTAGCTGATAAACAGATTGCATTCTAAAAGTTCATAAACTATTTTGGAACTTAGAAAGTATTTTTTCATAGTAAGTTTAGTAAATATGTAAATGCGAATAGGTTCCCAGGCTATCCTACAAAAGCCTAGTGAAGCCATAGTTAGCTCAAATATCTACATATTTACAGTGACACATAATAGAAAATAATATGGCAAGAATAGTAGTTAACACCAGAACACTGTTAAGAATTAGTTTTGAAAAATTTTCTTCTATGTGTGATTGATACAGGGATTTAATCAGAGGGAGGTCAGGCATAGAGACTTGCGGGAGTCTGGCAGGCCTTTCTGTGTCCTTTCAGGTACTTTATAGGTTGCTGGCATTTCTTTCTTTTGATATTGGTATACAGCAGAAATGCTATCTTTTTGCTTACCGGCTATGGTTAAGATTGTATTTTAGGTTCTGAGTGGAATGAAAATGGTAGAAAAGAAATTGTTTCCTCAGGTAAAAAAGATAGGAAAGAACAATGGAAGACAGAGTAACCTAGGATGTGTGTTTGAAAAAGAAATTGTTTGAGATAGATTTCATTGACACACAAATAATGCAGGTTTAAGGGAATAGGGGTAGAGTATAACATGCAAATGATTCCTGATGGAGGAGAGCAAAGGTGTTGATAAAGTGTTTTGGGTTAGCAATCCTTATGCTGGTCAGTAAGTGGTTTTGGATATCTTTGGAAGCTATTTAGAACTGGGAATGGGGAGTAGAATGCTACTTTGGTATTTTTATATGAACTGTTTCAGTATTTTTTTTTTCATAACATGGTACAACAGCTCACCAAAAATATTTAAATAGCTTGATATACATTTGGAGTGTTTTTTGATGTATTAAACTATTATTAAGAAAATATATTTTTTGAATGTATGAAAAGTAAAAGTAAAATATTGTACTTTAGCTAATTCAACAGATGCCTAAAACTATTATGTGATGAGAGAGATTTGGTTTTTACATTCCTTTTTTTTGTTTGTTTATTGATTAGAAAAACCATGCTTCCTTTTTCAATTTCCAAAATGTTTCATATTTAGAAGAAAGCAGTCCAAAAAGAAAATCAGGAAATGTTCCTTCTATTCCTACAAAAGTAGCACCTGTTGTTAGGCTATGTATTATTACTTAGTATTGTGATAAATCTGTTGAAGTGTTTAAATGTTTGCTATCTGTTCACTGATGTGATTTGCCTCGGGAATTTCTGGCTCTCTTTTTACTTGTTTTAGATGATTTGTCTCTCAGGTAGCTTTGTATATCAGCAAAATGACACAGTTTTATATTTAAAGGTATTTTTGCAGTTTATATTAGAAGATGTAAAGACTCTTACTCAAAATGTGTGGTTATATTGGACCGAGTTATTTTTATGGATTTATTTTAGAATGTAAATTATTCAATTCACTTTCACTTTTATAAGTAATGGAAAGTATACTAAACTTAGGAATTGGATGAGGCAATTTGGATGAGTACTATAAGACTATAGTATAGTTTTTAATACTACACAGTCTAAACTGTAGTGTTATACTCTAGTTTTTAATACTATACAGTCATTGCTGTTATACATGGGGCATTGGTTCCAGGACCACTGGGCACATCAAAATCTTTGCATATTCAAGTCCTGCAGTTGGCCCTATGGAACCACCGTATGTGGAAAGTTGGCCCTATGGAACCACCGTATGTAGAAAGTTGGCCCTCTGTATATGTGGGTTTTACACCCTGTGAATACTGTACTTTTAATCTGTGTATAAGTGGACCTGCGCAGTTCAAACCCATATTGTTCAGGGGTCACCTGTATATAACCATGAGCAATTTTACTTATTTTTTGAGTCTCAGTTCCCTTCTCCCTGATTTAGTACTGGTTCTTCCTCCTTTGTAGGACTGTTGCTTGGATCAAATGAGATAATGGGTCTAACTGTGCTTTTAAACTGAAAAGTGCTTCACAAATTTATTTGTGATGATGAGTGATGATGGTTTGGTGATCATGATTGGTCCTAGGGAAAACTGTCAAATATATGAATTTTAACTGCATTATCTTCTCAATCTGTTTAATTGACTTCACTCTTTTAAGAGGGTGATTGCAGGGTCCAAGGTCATCTCTGAGGAGGAAGTAGAGGTATTTATTTTGGTGACTTTTAGACTTTAGTTTCCAAAGTATAGTAGAAGCCTGTAGAAATTTGTCACTTATAAATGAACAAATATTTTTCAGACTGCTATCTGCATAGTCATAAAATGGGACGCCCCCAGTATGTGATAACTGTAAGTGTTGCCCTCATGGATTGGATATTAGTTGTTAAATCGTAATTGATAAAGTATGTAGGACTGACTTAGAGTAAGCAGTAGTCTTCTGGGAGAAAGCAAATCCTGTCCTCTCTCCTCCCCTCCCTACTGTTTTAATTCAACAGCAATTTTTGATTTAATAACCTCCACTTTAAAGTGATTAAAAATGTGTGTAAATTTGTATGCTGTGCTATGGAAAAAGCAGTTTGGATTAAGGAGTGCAGATATCTGCATATTTCAGGTGAGGGCAGGGTTGGATAAGCTGTTATATTGGGGGCATTTGGGTTGTCAGAATGCAATATTGAGGACCAAAGGGATGTCTAGTAGGCCAAGAACAGACCTAATTGATTTAAAAAATATATTTAGAGCACTGATCTGGTATTACTGTCACTAAAGATTACAGTAAAATATACCAGCTTTTTGAGATCTATTTTCTGGCTTTCTTCTGGCTGCTCAAGGTTGATGTTTCTAGAATGTGACCACTGACTGGATCAGTGAGTGAGTAATTGTATTTTTAAAAGTAATTATTTACTTCTTTAAGTACTTACCATTTTCTCTTTTCATCCATGTATAGCGTACTAATTCTTTGATAATCTGGTAACCTTCCTTCTTAAGAAAAATTTAAATATAGTGTCTACCCTTGCCCTCCAAATTGGGCAGCTTGTAAATCAAACGGATAAGCATGTTTAAGAGTTAAAAATTCTAATGTAAATTCCTAAAAGCCAAAGATTTTTATGCACATGCTGTAAGCCTTTTAGACGTGTATGGAAAATAAACCTGTTTCTAAATTACGTCTTGAAATTATTTCAAGTGAGGAGTTAAGACCAAGTGAAATATTTATTCACTTTGGGTTTGGTTTGATTTTATTCCAGTTCAGTGAAGTTAGAGAAAAGGAAAATACACTTGATTCCAGTTTATGGCTTACAAGTAAAATAATATTTAAGTTCAGACTGTTGAAAATTAGCATGTTTCTGATTTTAGGTTTATTGTTTGGTTTAAAGTAAAATTTGGTTTTGAGGTAAAACCAAGAAGATAAAAAATTGAGTCAATTAAAATTGGCTCAGAAGAAGTATGGATATTTCAAAGAAAAAATTGGGGTGGCTAATAGATATTGGCCTCAGCACCTTTTGTAAGATATTTAGGTTTTGCTGAACACAAAAAGTTGGTTTCAGGGCCTAAATACCCATCTCTTATATTTATGACATGGTCCTTAGCAAAGTAATGTAGTAGGACACGAGTTTTTCAGTAAATGGACAGGTCTGAATCCTGTGGATATGAGTTGTTGAAGGGATTACTTTGAGCAAATTATCAAATCTTTTTGAACACCGTAAATTTTCCCATTTGTAAAATGAGTGTTCTGAGTATGTCACAGGCTTTTTGTAGGAATTAAATGGTATATTGTGGCTCTTCAAGTGTGGTAGCTGGACCTGCATTAAGAAGCATTTGAGGTGCTTATTAAAAATATAGTTTCTGGAGCCCCACTTCAGAACTACTGACCTTTTGGGGGATATATTCTAGGGTCTTCATTTTAGTAAACTCCCAGGTGATTCTTATGCCCACTGTGAGTGGTGCTTGCAAACTGTAAACTGTTCTCAAGGAATATGCTTACATAAATTGAACTTAAGATCTCAGATTTGTCTCCTGTCCAGTTTTTGCCAATTGCTGCATATTGATGCTCTAAAGAAACCAGAATTATTTGGAAAAGGGTTAGGAACAGAGTAAATTTCCCACCCATACCTAAATACACATGTGGGACATTGAGTCATTTGTTTTTGCTGCTTGTTGTCACCATGTTTTCAGTAAGCCCTCCATTCTGTTTTACTACTTGTAAGGCTTTTCTATATATCTTCTCTCCAGGAATTTATATCTGACCAATGGCAAGCATAGGAAGACACAAAAGCACTACTTAGGTTTAACATGAATTAGTCAGTTCTCAAATCCTAACAATTCTGCTTGAATAATTCTTACAAAGTCAGTGGCAAACCTTTGCTGAGCATTTGCATTGTGCTGAACCTAGTGCACATGGGAAATGTAAATGATTCCAATAATGTCTAGTGTTTTTTTTTGTTTTTTTTTTTTTTTTTTGAGACAGAGTCTCACCCTGTCTCCCAGGCTGGAGTGCAATGGCGTGATCTTGGCTTATTGCAACCTCCGCCTCCTGGGTTCAAGCGATTCTCTTGCCTCAGCCTCCCAAGTAGCTGGGATTACAGGCGTGTGCCACCATGTCCAGTTAATTTTTTGTATCTTTGGTAGAGATGGGGTTTCACCATGTTGGCCAGGCTGGTCTCGAACTCCTGACCTCATGATCCGCCCGCCTCGGCCTCCCAGAGTGCTGGGATTACAGGCGTGAGCCACTGCGCCTGGCCAATGTCTAGTTTTTCTTTTTTTTTTTTTTTTTGAGACGGAGTCTCGCTCTGTCGCCCAGGCTGGTTTTTCTAAGAGCTCTTAGTGAAGTAAGGGGTTCAGACTTTTAATTATAGGGCATTGTGATAAGTATCGTGATAGGGCACATGTGAGTGGTAAAACAGCATAGTGGAGCAGAATAATATATTCTTTCCTATTTCCACTGCTAATAATTCGAAGTTCAAAGAAACTGTAATTTATTGAGCACCCACTAAGTGGCATGCATTTAAAAAACAACAACTGTGTAACCTGTGCTATTCAATTGTCACAACCCTAAGTAGCAGCTATTTCCATTTTATAGATATTAAGTAGGTTGAACTTGTGATATAAACCTTTGTATGACTTCAAAGCCCATATTCTTTTCATTAGGCCTCTAAGGACAAAATTTGATTTTTTTCTTTTTAAAGAAGGGGATGTTATGATTCTTCAGAATTGATATCTGTTAATTTCAGTAGCATGATGTCTTCCTGTGATTGAAAAGAACTCTGGAGTCTTTCTGTCATCTCTTGTCCTCTGCCACCCTATGTTTTCCTTTTCATTTCTAAAAGTGATAAACAAGTAAACATCTCCGGAAGCCAGCCTATGTGACATCTGTCCATTTTGTTTTCTCTGCCTCTCCTTTTATTTACTCTTCCTATCCCCAAAGGAAATTTAGTAATTGTTTTGTTTTGTTTTTTCTAATCTCTTAGGTTAGAATCATGTGAAGATGAATGGTATCTAAGGGAAAAGGCCTTGTTAGAAAGATTTTTATCACATAAAGTTTACATAGAAATTGCCCTGGAATTTTTATCCTGCTGTTGATCATTAGGGTTGATTTGATTGATTGAACTGCTTGGTTGATATTTCCTTTCTTTCTTCATAGTTTCATTTGTTCCAACATATATAAGCAGTTGTGCACTCTGGCTAGAGCTTCCGCATCATAAATAAAGCCCCTATTTTAATCACAAGAATAAGTTCATTTTTGAATTTTCTAACTCTGATCCCATGGGGCTCAGTTTTCTACTTTTTATTCCCTTTGCTAATTAATTTTTATGTTGTTTTCTTGTTTCTAGCAGTTTGTTTATTTTGGGGAGAACATCTTTGCTTTTTAAAATTAAATTTATTTTATTTAAAAATAAATAGAGACAGAGTTTCACTATGGTGCCTGCCATGGCCTCCCAAAGTGCTGGGATTGCAGATGTGAGCCACTGTGCCTAGCCCAACGTCTTTGTTGTTGTTGTTTGTTTTGTTTTTGCTTTTTTTTTTTCTTTTTTTGGCAGAGTCTCACTCTGTCTCCCAGGCTGCAGTGCAGTGGCATGGTCTTGGCTCACTGCAACCTCCGCCTCCCGGGTTCAAGCAATTCTCTTGCCTCAGCCTTCCAAGTAGCTTTTTGTACTTTTAGTAGAGATGGGGTTTTGCCATGTTGGCCAGGCTGGTCTCGAACTCCTGACCTCAGGTGATCCACTCACCTTGGCCTCCCAAAGTGCTGGAATTATAGGCTTGAGCCACTGCGCCCGGCCAACATCTTTGTTTTAATAGTTTTTTTTTTTTTTAAACGTGGTTTCTTTGGATAAAGAGTTGAACTTCAACTTAACCTGAAAAATTTACAGTGGCCAGAGTTTCCTCTTCTGACAGTCTTATGTAAACATCCTTTAAAAATAGCTGTGTGTTATTTCTCTACATGATAGAGAAATAATTGGCAGTGCCTTTCCCTCTGCTAATACTATTGTTAGACAGAATATGTCATGAAAATGCTTTGTATCTTCTGTGTATTCATGGACGGTGTGCTGATTTCTCTAGGCTTTTGTTGCAGACTTTTAATTTTCTGTTATTTCTACGTGGAGACTTCATTCTTGAGGTGAAGGAAAATTTTTATAGAGGCAGTCATTGCAGACTTAACTCTCCACAGCAAGGTCACCAGAGTATTTATTAGACTGTGGCATGACTTTTCTCAGCTTCTAGTACACCTTATTCATATTCTCTAAAAGCACCTCAGTTACAAAGTGTCTCAGTTGTTGCTTTTTCTCAGCACTGGATTTTAAGAACCAGTCTCCTTAAAACAAGAAACATCAAATTAAATGCCTTTGTTAAATGAACAAAGTATGTTCAGCTTTGAGATTTATCATTTGAATAAAATTAGAGTGTCAGTGCCAGACACCTACCTACGAAATATTTAAACATCCTTGAAGTGGACTTTTGGCTTTTGGATACTCCCTCCATACCTTGGATGGGTCCATGTCACCGTATTCATCGTGGAGTGGATTGGTCTGAGGAGTGACTTGAAAAGACTTCAAAAAATATGACTACAAAATGTTGTTTACAGGTACAATCCTGTTTTTAAGAGATTGAGAACTAGGCTGTGTGTATTATTTTGGGATATGCCTAAACCACCAAGGCTTTTGTAAAAATTGTATTCTAGACTGGATACAGTGGTTCACACCTGTAATCCCAGCACTTTGGGGAGGCTGAGGTAGGATGATTTTAGACTTAAGGCCAGGAGTTAGAGACCAACCTGGGCAACAAAGTGAGACCCTGTCTCTCCAAAAAATAAATAAAAAATATTAGTGAGGCATGGTGGTTTGTGCCTCTAGTGTTAACTACTTGGGAAGCTGAGGCAGGAGGATTGCTTGAGCCCAGGAGTTCAGTGTTATAGTGAGTGAGCTATGATCACGTCATTGCACTCTAACCTGGACGACCCTGTCTCTTAAAAAAGAAAAAAATTATTCTGTATTTAACAGCCTTCAATAGAAAGTGATTGTTCTGTTGTATACCGTCTTTTCATTGCGTCATGAGGGGTCTATTCTGGTTTATGTATTTAAGATTTATCTATTATGGTAAAGAGTAGGGATTTAATGCTGTGTTTTAATTATGTAGGGAATTTGTACAATGTGAGTGAAGTCCTCTGACAGGAGAGAGGGCCTGAAGCTGAACCTAGTTCCTGCTGCTGTGCTGTTGTACCTTCAAGGTGGTTTCGAAGACCAATTTTATTATAATCGCTAGTGCCATATAATTAGTTTGGAAATTACTGTTTCATGTATGCTAGGAAATTTAGTACTGGGCAAAGTGGTTATTTTTTCTTTAAGCAGATTTGTTACAGTTTCTAGTTTTTCTTGAGGATTTTGGTCTCTTGGAAGCAGTGCTATGGTCTGAAATAGCCCAATTTGTTGTAGCAAATATTAAGTTGTTTGGATGTCACAGAATCAACTGTTGTACAGTTTTATTTTTGATATGGTTTTGCTTTGGTATAAATTTCAAAACCTAATGTTGCCAAAGTGTCTCTGGGAATAGATGTTGATATTAAGGAGTACATAGTTGAGGCCAGAAAACTATAAAAGCCTGTTGATTTATTCTCTTACTTCCTCTTACTCTGGCGCTGATCCTTTTACATTATGTTATTGGAAACATTATCTTCTTTTTTTAAGGGGAAATGGAGAAAAGAATATGAAGTTAGTGGTAGTGGGAAGGTTTTAAAATACAGCAGAGGCAGCACGAGGCATGCGATGAGTTCTGCTACCTAAAGCTTTATGATAAATTAATCTATTATAGGTATTAATGTAGATGAAACAATGAATGGGATTGTTCTTTGTAAACAGTACAATTTTATACAGTTGTTATCTTATTGCCAAGTTGGCTAATTCCAATGCCAAATGGTAATGCGCTTTTCCTTGGCACGCTAGTTGCTGACTGACCCATGGCACTACTAATGTTCATGCCAAGTCATCCCCCATATTGCCCTGCCATTCTTTTCAGCTCTGCTATTTATCTTTTAATTACTGCTAAGGTAGTAAGTACCTTGTCTCTAGATGTGCAAAAGTGTGAAAGAATTGGTCCTTGTCCACATCAAATCTCAGCTTAAAATTAAGAGGCCTTAAGAGTCTCTTTCAGCTATAGTATCTGTAGGACCTGTTTTACCTTTCCACTCTGCTTTTAATACTTTAGCAGAATTGTCTTATTTGATGCTTTTTCCCATTTGCAAATTATGATGCTGGGATAGACATTCCTAGGCTCAGTGGCTGGAGTGAAGAGATGCTAAATCCCAGGGTTCTAATGGATATCTATCATAGCTAGTTTTCAAACCCTTGAAATGTTACCTTTTTTAAAAAGAAGTAGAACCTGTGGAGGCAAATAGGGAACGTCATCACAAATGCTTATATTGCTTAAGTTGTCTTACTAGAGCAAGGAAAATACAAAGGTGGGGCTCCTGTTTCCTTTATTGAAATATGGTTACGCAGTAGAAAAACATAATTTTTGGTTGGACCCCAGACAGTTTTTGTTTTCCGTTTTTCAGTTAATTAAAATTGTGGAGTACAGTAGGCTTTTTGTGTTGCTGTTATTGGAAACGGTCTTGCTGTGTTGCCCAGGCTGGAGTACAGTGGCATGATCTCAGCTCACTGCAGCCTCCCATCTCCTGCGTTCAAGAGATTCTTGTGCCTCAGCCTCCCTTGTAGCTGGGATTACATGTGTGCATCACTGTGTTTGGCTTATTTTTGTATTTTTAGTAGAGACGATGTTTTGCCATCTTGGCCAGGCTGGTCTTGAACTGCTGGCCTTGAGTGATCCGCCCACCTTGGCCTCCCAAAGTGCTGGCATTACAGGTGTGAACTACCATGCCTGGCCATTTATTTATTTATTTATTTATTTATTTAGAGACAGGGTGTCCCTTTGTCACCCAGGCCAAAATGCAGTGGCGCAGTCTTGGCTCACTTACAGGCATGTGCCACCACACTCAGCTACTGTTCTTAAAATCTATATTAGTTTATTAATGATCCTTTGTTTTGTGAGTTAGATGTGAGATTTTGCAAGCAACTTGTTCAGTGGAATTTTTAATTCAGAGTCCTCGAAATCTTTTTTTGGTGTTACAGTTTTGACTTGGATAACATAGGGAAGAGTCAGACTATGTTTGAAATAACATATGCTTTTTATGTTCTCTTGAGACAATTGGATTGTAAGAATGCATTCAATACCTTGGATTTTAACCTTTCTGGATCTCTTCATTTAGAGTTTAAGTTCAGAAGACTGTGATTCTGTTTTTAGGACTGCTAAGATACAGGTAAAGAAAAGTTATTTTACAAATGAGGGAGAGAATAACTTATGATAAGGTTTATAGTCAGCTTGAAAAGTTGTAGTTAAGATTAGCATAGATTTTTGGGGGGTGGGGCATGATAATTTAGAACTCAGATTAGATTAAACTAGGTTTTTAGCAAATATACCTAAGGTTTATTTTACTGAGGGATGAGACTTGAAGGGAGAGTTTGAAAGCTTTGAAAACTGCTTTTTTTATATTGGCTTATGCTGAGGTTTGTGTGCATTTAAAGCATATATAATACTGCTGTAAATAAAAATGGTGGTGCTGACAAGATTTGAGTTCTTTCTTTTCACAAGTGGTTTTGGATTTGGGGTGATTAAATCATGCCAGTTTGAGTGTTTTACCTTGGACCTAAAGACATAAATATTCAAGATGGCTGGCCATGATAAATATAGACTGCCTGTATTTCACCTGGCTATCTTATGAAGGAATCCCTCATTGCTTTTGAATCTGTCATGAGTGCCATCTTTTTTTTAAATTATTATTATACTTTAAGTTGTGGGTTACATGTACAGAACGTGCAGTTTTGTTACATAGGTATACATGTGCCATGGTGGTTTGCTGCACCCATCAACCCGTCATCTACATTAGGTATTTCTCCTAATGTTATGTCTCCCCTAGCCCCCCACCCCCCACAGACCCCAGTGTGTGATGTTCACCTCCCTGTGTCCATGTGTTCTCATTGTTCAACTCCCACTTATGAGTGAGAACATGCGGTGTTTGGTTTTCTGAGCTTGTGATAGTTTGCTGAGAATGATGGAATGATGGTTTCCAGCTTCATCCATGTCCCTGCAAAGGACATGAACTCTCCTTTTTTATGGCAGCATAGTATTCCATGATGTATATGTGCCAAATTTTCTTAATCCAGTCTATCATTGATGGACATTTGGGTTGGTTCCAACTCTTTGCTATTGTGAATAGTGCCACAGTAAATGTATGTGTGCATGTGTTTCATAGTAGAATGATTTATAATCCTTTGGGTATATGCTGAGTAATGGGATGGCTGGGTCAAACGGTATTTCTAGTTCTAGATCCTTGAGGAATCGCTACACTCTTTCACAATGGTTGAACTAATTTACACTGCCACCAGCAGTGTAAAAGTGTTCCTATTTTTCCACAACCTCTCCAGCATCTGTTGTTTCCTGACTTTTTAATGATCGCTATTCTAACTGGCATGAGATGGTATCTCATTGTGGTTCTGATTTGCATTTCTCTAATAACCAGTGATGATGAGCATTTTTTCATATGTCTGTTGGCTGCATAAATGTCTTCTTTTGAGACGTGTCTGTTCATATCCTTTGCCTGTTTTTTGATGGGGTCGTTTGCTTTTTTCTTGTGAATTTGTGTAAGTTCTTTGTAGATTCTTTATATTAGCCCTTTGTCAGATGGATAGATTGCAAACATTTTTCTCCCATTCTGTTTCTTTTGCTGTGAAGAAGCTCTTTAGTTTAATTAGATCCTATTTATCAATTTTGGCTTTTGTTGCCATTGCTTTTGGTGTTTTAGACATGAAGTCTTTGCCCATGCCTATGTCCTGAATGGTATTGCCCAGGTTTTCTTCTAGGATTTTTATGGACCTAGGTCTTAACGTTTAAGTCTTTGATCCATCTTGAGTTGATTTTTCTATAAGGTGTAAGGAAGGGGTCCAGTTTAGTTTTCTGCACGTGGCTAGCCAGTTTTTCCAGCGGCATTTATTAAATAGGGAATCTTTTCCCCATTGCCTGTGCGTGTCAGATTTGTCAGAGATCAGATGGTGGTAGATGTGTGGTGGCATTTCTGAGGCCTCTGTTCTATTCCTTTGGTCTATATATCTGTTTTGGTACCAGTACCATGCTGTTTTGATTACTGTAGCCTTGTAGTAAAGTTTGAAGTCAGGTTACATGATGCCTCCAGCTTTGTTCTTCTTGCCCAGGATTGTCTTGGGTATGCAGGCTCTTTTGTGTTTCCATATGAAATTTAAAGTAGTTTTTTCCAATTCTGTGAAGAAAGTCAGTGGTAGCTATAAATTACTTTGGGCAGTAAGGCCATTTTCATGATATCGATTCTTCCTATGCATGAGCATGGAATGTTTTTCCATTTGTTTGTGTCCTCTTTTATTTCGTTGAGCAGTGGTTTGTAGTTCTCCTTGAAGAAGTCGTTCACATCCCTTGTAAGTTGTATTCCTAGGTATTTTATTCTCTTAGTAGCCATTGTGAATGGGAGTTCACTCATGATTTGGCTGTTTGTCTGTTATTGGTGTATAAGAATGCTTGTGATTTTTGCACATTGATTTTGTGTCCTGAGACTTTGCTGAACTTGCTTATCAGCTTAAGGAGTGTTTGGCCTGAGACGTCAAACAGAGACAATTTGACTTCCTCTCCTCCTATTTGAATATGCTTTATGCTTTTTCTTGCCTGATTGCCCTGGCCAGAACTTCCAATACTATGTTGACTAGGAGGAATGAGAGAGGGCATCTTTGTCTTGTGCCGGTTTTCAAAGGGAATGCTTCCAGCTTTTGCCCTTTCAGTATGATATTGGCTGTTGGTTTGTCATAAATAGCTCTTGTTATGTTGAGATACGTTCCATCGATACCAAGTTTATTGAAAGTTTTTAGTATGAAAGGCTGTTGAATTTTGTTGAATGCCTTTTCTGCATCTATTGAGATAATCATGTGGTTTTTGTCATTGGTTCTGTTTATGTGATGGATTACATTTATTGATTTGCATATGTTGAACCAGCCTGTCATCCCAGGGATGAAGCCGACTTGATCGTGGTGGATAAGCTTTTTGATGTGCTGCTGGATTCGATTTGCCAATATTTCATTGAGGATTTTCGCATCAGTGTTCATCAGGGATATTGGTCTAAATTTCTTTTTTGTTGTTGTTGTGTCTCTGCCAGATATCATTTGGTATGAGGATGATGCTAGCCTCATAAAATGAGTTAGGGAGGATTCCCCTTTTTTCTATTGATTGGAATAGTTTCAGAAGGAATGATACCAGCTCCTCTTTGTACCTCTGGTAGAATTCGGCTGTGAATTTGTCTGGTCCTGGACTTTTTTTGGTTGGTAGGCTATTAATTATTGCCTAAATTTCAGAACCTGTTATTGATCTATTCAGAGATTCGACTTCCTGGTTTAGTCTTGGGAGGGTGTATGTGTCCAGGAATTTATCCATTTCTTGTAGATTTTCTAGTTTATTTGCGTAGAGGTGTTTATAGTATTCTCTGATGGTAGTTTGTATTTCTGTGGGATCAGTGGTGATCCCCTTTATCATTTTTTATTGCATCTATTTGATTCTTCTCTCGTTTCTTCTTTATTAGTGTTGCTAGTGGTCTATTTTGTTGATCTTTCAAAAAATCAGCTCCTGGATTCATTGATTTTTTTTTTTTTTTTGAAGGTTTTTTTTCTGTCTCTATCTCTTTCACTTCTGCTCTGATCTTAGTTATTTCTTGTCTTCTGCTAGGTTTTGAATTTGTTTGCTCTTGCTTGTCTAGTTCTTTTAATTGTGATGTTAGGATGTTGATTTAGATCTCTCCTGCTTTCTCTTGTGGGCATTTAGTGCTCTAAGTTTCCCTCTAAACACTGCTTTAAATGTGTTCCAGAGATTCTGGTATGTTGTGTCTTTGTTCTCATTAGTTTCAAATAACTTATTTCTTTCTGTCTTAATTTCATTATTTACCAAGTAGTAATTCAGGAGCAGGTTGTTCAGTTTCCATGCAGTTGTGTGGTTTTGAATGAGATTCTTAATGCTGAGTTCTAATTTGATTGCACTGTGGTCTGAGAGAACGTTTGTTATGATTTCTGTTCTTTTACATTTGCTGAGGAGTGCTTTACTTCCAATTATGTGGTCAATTTTAGAATAAGTGCGATGTGGTGCTGAGAAGAATGTATATTCTGTTTATTTGGGGTGCAGAGTTCTGTAGGTGTCTATTAGGTCCGCTTGGTCCAAAGCTGAGTTCAAGTCCTGAGTATCCTTGTTAATTTTCTGTCTCCTTGATCTGTCTAATATTGACAGTGGGGTGTTAAAGTCTCCCATTATTATTGTGTGGGAGTCTCAGTCTCTTTGTAGGTCTCCAAGGACTTGCTTTATGAATCTGGGTGCTCTTGTATTGGGTGCATATATATTTAGGATAGTTAGCTCTTCTTGTTGAATTGATCACTTTACCATTATGTAATGGCCTTCTTTGTCTCTTTTGATCTTTGTTGGTTTAAAGTCTATTTTATCAGAGACCAGGATTTTTTTTTTTTGCTTTCCATTTGCTTGGTAGATCTTTCTCCATCCCTTTATTTTGAACCTATGTGTGTCTTTGCACGTGAGATGGGTCTCCTGAATACAGCACATTGATGGGTCTTGAGTCGTTATCCAGTTTGCCAGCCTGTGTCTTTTAATTGGGGAATTTAGCCCATTTACATTTAAGGTTAATATTGTTATATGTGAATTTGATCCTGTCATTATGATGCTAGCTGGTTATTTTGCCCATTAATTGATGCAATTTCTTCTTAGCATCGATGGTCTTTATAATTTGGCATGTTTTTGCAATGGCTGTTACCGGTTGTTGCTATCCATGTTTAGTGCTTCCTTTAGGAGCTCTTGTAAGGCAGGCCTGGTGGTGACAAAAATCTCTCAGCATTTGCTTGTCCGTAAAGGATTTTATTTCTCCTTCACTTATGAAGCTTAGTTTGGCTGGATATGAAATTCTGGGTTGAAAATTCTTTTCTTTAAGAATGTTGAACATTTTCCCCCTACTCTCTTCTGGCTTGTAGAGTTTCTGCCGAGAGATCTGCTGTTAGTCTGATGGCCTTCCCTTTGTGGGTAACCCAACCTTTCTCTGGCTGCCCTTAACATTTTTTCCTTCATTTAAACCTTGGTGAATCTGACAATTATGTGTCTTGGGGTTGCTCTTCTCGAGGAGTATCTTTGTGGTGGTCTCTGTATTTCCTGAATTTGAATGTTGGCCTGCCTTGCTATGTTGGGGAAGTTCTCCTGGTGAATATCCTTAAGAGTGGTTTCTAACTTGATTCCATTCTCCCCATCACTTTCAGGTACACCATTCAAACGTAGATTTGGTCTTTTCACATAATGCCGTATTTCTTGAAGGCTTTGTTCATTTCTTTTCACTCTTTTTTTTCTAATCTTGTCTTCTCGCTTTATTTCATTAATTTGATCTTCAATCACTGATATCCTTTCTTCTGCTTGATTGAATCAGCTACTGAAGCTTGTGTATGCTTCACCATGTTCTCATACTCTGGTTTTCAGCTTCATCAGGTCATTTAAGCTCTTCTCTACACTGTTTATTCTAGTTAGCCATTCGTCTAACCTTTTGTCAAGGTTTTTAGCTTCCTTGCAATGGGTTAGAACATACTTCTTTAACTTGGAGAAGTTTGTTATTACTGACCTTCTGAAGCTTACTTCTGTCATCTTGTCAAACTCATTCTGCATCCAGTTTTGTTCCCTTGCTGGCGAGTAGTTGTGTTTCTTTGGAGGAGAAGAGGCGTTATGGTTTTTGGAATTTTCAACCTTTCTGCTGTGGTTTCTCCCCATCTTTGTGGTTTTATCTATCTTTGGTCTTTGATGTTGGTGGCCTACGTATGGGGTTTTGGTGTGGATGTCCTTTGTGTTGATGCTATTCCTTTCTGTTTGTTAGTTTTCCTTCTAACAGTCAGGTACCTCAGCTGCAGGTCTATTGGAGTTTGCTAGAGGTCCACTCCAGACCCTGCTTGCCTGGGTATCACCAGAGGAGGCTGCAGAACAGCAGATATTGCTGCCTGATCCTTCCTCTGGATGCTTCGTCCCAGAGGGGCACCCACCTGTATGAGGTGTCTGTTGGCCATTACTGGGAGATATCTCCCAGTCAGGCTACACAGGGGTCAGGGAACCACTTGGATAACAGTCTGTCCCTTATCGGGAGCTGAAACGCCATGCTGGGAGAACCATAGCTGTCTTCAGAGCTGTCAGGCAGGGACGTTTAAGTCTGCAGAAGCTGTCTGCTGCCTTTTGTTCAGATATGCCCTGCCCCCAGAGGTGGAATCTAGAGAGGCAGTAGGCCTTGCTCAGCTGTGGTGGTCTCTGCCGAGTTTGAGCTTCCCTGCTGCTTTGTTTACACTGTGAGCATAGAACTGCCTACTCAAGCCTCAGCAATGGCAAACGCCCCTCCCCCCACCAAGCTCCCACGTCTTAGGTTGATCTCAGACTGCTGCGCTGGCAGCGAACAAGGCTGTGTGGGCGTGGGACCTGCCGAGTCAGGCATGGGAGGGGATCTCCTGGTCTGCCTGTTGCGAAGAGCATTGGGAAAGTGCAGTATTTGGGCAGGAGTGTATCGCTCCTCCAGGTACAGCCACTCATGCCTTCCCTTGGATAGGAAAGGGAAATCCCCCAACCCATTGCGCTTCCCAGGTGAGGCAATGCCCCACCCTGCTTCGGCTCGCCCTCCATGGGCTGCACCTGCTGTCCAACCAGTCCCAGTGAGATGAACCAGGTACCTAAGTTGGAAATGCAGAAATCACCTGTCTTCTGCATCGATCTTCCTGGGAGTTGTAGACCAGAACTGTTCCTATTCGACCATCTTTGGAAGCGACCATGAATGCCATCTTACAAATGAAAGTGTTAATTGGTCACAGACATTCACTGGCTTTTGTGTATATTAATACTTCTGTGAATTTAAATGGATATAAATATTGGTTATAATATTCCACTAGTGCATTTGGATATTCATTTATCTAGCAATTTATATTTCACAGAGAAAAATACTCATAAATATTATATTACTTTTCTTTTATTAGGTTAATTGGAATTCAGTTAGTATTTTAAAAAGAAAATTGTAATGGAAGAATAACAGGAAAAAATAAAAGTCCAATAAGTGAGCCTAAGGACTTATATTGTACTGAGAATTGGTTTTAGATTTGTCAGGGAAGAGAGAAGAAACAGTAGACATTTTTGTGTATGTTGAAGTCACTAAAAGAACAATGTAAAGCTCTTTTAGATCAGATACTAGGTAGCATAATACACAGAATCGATTAAGAATTCAGAAAACAAGATGGTGACTGTGGACTATCCCTAGTGAAGTAGGAGGTGGCTCTTGTGCCTGAATTGAAGAGAGCCGTTGGATTGCTACTGGGGTGAGAGAAGGCAAAAAAGGAAAGAAGAGGTCTGTGAGTGAATAGAGACCCTGGAGCCAGTGATATGCTTATATAATTGGGCCTCAGTTCAGAATGGGTTGGATTATTTAAATTTTTATATCTGTTCACGCCAAATTAACATTCTTTTCTCCACCTGAGCTTTCTCTGAGAGGTCTTCTACTTTGCTAAAAAGAAGATTCAGGGAAGCAAACACTCAAAGCCTTACTTTCCTAAATGCAGAAGGATCTGAAGAGAGAAGTTTTAAACATTTTTATTTGCACATATTTTATTTTCAAGTAAAATAAGGTCTTGAAGAAAGCCCTAAGGACTTTTAGAATTGGATGGATAAGGTCAGACTCTTATGGGTTCACCTTTTGCTATTTGACCATGGGCAAATTTAACATTCTTCCAATTACCTATAATATGGGAACAGTACTGTCTACCTCATGGGGTTGAAACTAAGCATTGTGTCTGGTCTATAGAATGACTGAATACATGGGAGTTTAAAAAATGACTTATAATTGAAACAAGTAATTGAAGTAATTACATGTAATAAACTAAAAATAATTTGTAGTAAAGAATATAGTTTACTTTGACCAGGCGTGGTGGCTGATGCCTGTAATCCCAGCACTTTGGAGGCCAAGGAGGGCGGATCACCTGAGGTCAGGAGTTCAAGACCAGCCTGGCCAACGTGGTGAAACCTCGTCTCTGCTAGAAATACAAAAATTAGCCGGACACGGTGGCAGGTGCCTGTAATCCTAGCTACTCGGGAGGCTGAGGCAGGAGAATTGATTGAACCCGGCAGACGGAGGTTGCAGTGAGCCGAGATTGTGTGACTGCACTACAGCCTGGGTGACAAGAGTGAGACTCCATCTCAAAAAAAAAAATAAAATAAAAAATAAAGAATATAGTTTACCTTGTATATTTTGGCAGTTTTCTCTATTTAATTCCTTACAGTTCTCGTGAAAAAAAAATTTCCTTTCTTCCTTTAGGAGACAAGGACGGCAGCAAGGTGACAACAGTGGTGGCAACTCCTGGGCAGGGTCCAGACAGGCCACAAGAAGTCAGCTATACAGACACTAAAGTGATTGGAAATGGATCATTTGGTGTGGTATATCAAGCCAAACTTTGTGATTCAGGAGAACTGGTCGCCATCAAGAAAGTATTGCAGGACAAGAGATTTAAGGTAAAATGTCCAGTATTTCATATATTTTGTTGCTGTCGTAATACATATACCATAAATGATTATTTTTTCAGTTGCTTCTTTTTGCTTCAAATTTCTTCTATTGTGCACATTTTTGTTCAGCTCAACCATTGTAGTGATTTTATTTCTAGTCATGTATTTTGTAGAGATAACATTCACTGAAGATTGCAGTATTACTTTTGTAGTCATTACAAATGACATATGTAATATATGTATTTTTTAATCCTGTGAAAGGTAAGTTAAAATTTCTTAATTTATACTATAAAAAGTGACCTGTCCTCACCCTTGTACTGTGTTGATGTAGACCAGAGGAACACTGCCTGTAGCATATAAGCATTTTATGTATTTGACTATGCTTCCTTTTTTCAAAAAAATTTTTTAATCCATGTTGCAACTTGTGTTAGTTTGTTTTTGCATCTCTATAAAGGAATACCTGATATTGAGTAATTTATAAAGAAAAGAGGTTTAATTGGCTCACAATTCTGCAAGCTGTACAGGAAGTGTGGTGCAGACATCTGCTTCTAGTAATTGTCTCAGGAAACTTCTAATCATGGGCAGAAGGTGAAGGGCGAGTAGGTGCATCACATGGCAAGAGCTGAGCCAGAGCATGAAGGGGGAGATCCAGACTTTATTATTATTATTATTGTTATTACTATTTTGTAGAAACGGGGTTTTGCCATGTTGTCCAAGCTAGTCTCAATCTCCTGAGCTCAGGCAAGTCGCCTGTCTCAGCCTCCCAAAGTGCTGGGATTACAGGCGTGAGCCACCATGCCTGTCCCCAGACTCTCTTAAATAACCAGATCTCCTGTGAACTAACTGAGTGGGAACTCACTCATCAACAAGGGGATGGTGCTAACCCATTCATGAGTGGTTGACCCCCTTGATCCAATACCTCCCACCAGGCTCCACCCCGTCTCTACTAAAAATACAAAAAATTAGCCGGGTATGGTGGCGGGTGCTTGTAGTCCCAGCTACTTGGGAGGCTGAGGTAGGAGAATGGCGTGAACCCCGGGGAGGCAGAGCTTGTAGTGAGCCGAGATCGCGCCACTGCACTCCAGCTTGGGGGACAGAGCGAGACTCTGTCTCAAAAAAAAAAAAAAAAAAAAAAAAAAAAGGAGATTACATTTTAACATGAGGTTTGGAAAGGGATAAACATCCAAACCATATTACAACACTATCCATTTTTCTCGTAACTTTTTTTTTTTTTACTATCTTCCCTTTTTTTTCTTGTCCTTCTGCCTTTAGACACTAGCAATCCCAAAATTCAGTTCTCGTCATGTATTTTCATTTTCTGTACCTCATTAGGGGAGCCTATGCATGGAAGCTCAGATGTCATCTCTATGTTGTGGTATAGCAGAGAGAGTCAGAAGACACTGGGTGTAATTAAGCCTCTGTCACTATGCAGCGTTGCTCCCTTTACTACTCTTCCAACCTCTGCAACATTTTAGTGGGAGCCTCCTATGTACCAAGATCTATGGTAAACATGAAGGGATATAACAAGAAGAAGTGATCACTGTTCTGATATAACACTAGTTATACCACATTCTAGTGTCCATCTGCTGTAAATGTCTGGAACATTCTAAAGAATTTTTAAAAATTCAGTTGTTTTTGTTTTCAGTTCTCACCTCTCCCCCAAGTACTAGTCTCATGTTGTCAAATGCCCACTGGATCTTGATATCTGAATATTGTACTGTTATCTCAAATTGGCAAGCCATCTTATCTAACTATGACTTAACTTTTAAGACTCAATGGAAATCTCTCCTACTAGTTCCCAGAACTTTGGATTTGCCTTTTCTTTTTAATGGTTTTATAATTCACTGTTATTCAGACTGTTCCATTTGCTCATCCCTAATATCCAGTCATTGTTTAACTTGATTTTCTTTTTTCCTCATACTGCCTTGTGGCTGTGTCTCTTCTTTTTCTTTCTCTTCACTACTATTCTAGTCAGAACCTGTCATTATTTGGCTTAACCACTTATAAACATGTACCTTAGTCTTCTCCTTTCTAATCTCTTCTGTGTACTAAGACTAGAATAATCCCAGAGTTCTCATTGGTCATGTTGTTTCTCTTGCTCATAAATCTTCTATGGTTCTTCATAGTCTAGAAAGTAAAACCTGCCTAGTTTACTTGTGTACTCAGAAACTTCCATAGTCTTCCATTTTCTCCAGATACTTAACTTTCCAAACTTTTTATGTTACTCTCCTTGAAATATGTTCTTCTCTATGACCACTCTGCTTTTATTCAGCTCTTCTATCACTCCCATTCTCCTGCTATCTAAATTCTGTGCATTTATGAAAACTCAGGTCAAATTCTTCCTGTATGAAACTTCCCAGATGATTCAAGTCAGCTATGGAGATCTTGCTATTCTAAATTCCTCGAGCCCATATTGTCCATAAACTAGGAAATTCCATATTTTTTATAACAGGGTCTCCATTTTTTAAATATTTGTCTCCTAAGTACCCACACATTCCATTTTTTGGGATTGGTAGTTAATGATGATAGCAGATACTTACTATATGTATTTTTTGACATGAGTAGTTTTACATAATTCTTACCATTAGTACTGTGTGATTGATATTGTTATTATTTGGATAAGGAAACCTAAGTACAAAGAAATTTTAAATTAACTTGTCAGGGTCACACAGTTGGCAAGTGGATGGATGAGCAAGGATTCGAATCTAGACAGACTCTCCAGTGCCTTACCACATTTTATCCTCACTGTATCAAGCCCCTCTACCCCTTCTCTCTCTCACAGTATTCATCCTCTTTCTATATCATAGTATCAGATTCTCACAGTGTCATAACCTCTTTCTATCAAAATATTTAAACCACACCCTCTTTCTCCTTCTCAAGAGAGATTGGTTTTATTTCATTCTCTAATGGTTGCATTATATTTTATTGTGTGGATATACCCTAATTAGCCATTGTTCAATTGATAGCTATTAACATTTTTTTTTTCCCTGCCAAACATTGTATATATGTGCTTTATCAGAATACAGTTTATAAAAGTAGAATTCTAGGGTTTAAACTTTAAACCTTGATATAGGAGAGCACTTTAAACCTTGATATAGGCTGTCTTCCAGTTAGATTTTATCCATTTAAATGTACATTATTTGAATATGAGTAATGCCCATTTCCTGTGTAGCCTTTAGATATTAGGAGTATTTTTATGTTTTTCAATACTGTAGGTGAAAAATTATTTTTATATTTTGTTACTTTCTTTTCTGTTTTAAATTTTTTGTAGAGATGCATCTCGCTACATGGCCCAGGTTGGTCTTGGGCTCCTGGCCTAAACTGGTTCTCCCTCTTGGCTTCCTAAAGTGGTGGGATTATGGTCTGAATCATCATGCCTGGCCCTGAAAAATTATTTTAATTTACAACACCATTTTACATGTTGTGACCCTTTTTACCCCTTTTAGAGTGTGTGTCTTCCTTACTCATTTGTTAAAACCCATTTAAAATGTAATCTTGTAGAGCAACAAAGATTTTATTATCTCAGTGCTTCTGTGCGTTGGAAATTCAGGCATGACTTAGCTAGGAACCTCTGGCCCAGGGCCTCTCACCAGACTGAATCCAGGCATCAGCTGGAGCTGCAGTCTCATCTGAAGGTTTGTCTGAAGGAGGAAATATCTGTCCCCAAGTGTACTATGTGATTGTTGGCAGACTTTGGTCCCTTGCCACATGGGCCTGTTCACTGGGCTTTCTGAGGTCTTACCAGTTAGCTTCCTACATGGCAAGGGATCTACTGGAAAAACAGTAAGCCCAAGACAGAAACCACAGTTTTTTTTCTAACCTAATATTGGTGAGGTGATTAAACAAGGGTGTGAATACCAGGAGGCAGGTATCATTTAGGGCCATCCTAGAAGCTGCCTCCACAATAATATGAACCATCTGTCATCATCTCAAAGTGAGAAAAAATAATTTCAGTTTGTGTTGACTTTGCTTGTGATATCTTTTGCTTTTCAGATATTGTTGATTTGGGCTTTGGTATAATGCTGAGAAAGGGCCTGTTCTATCTTGCTTATAAATAATGTCGTTTTCTCTAGGAATTTTATTTTCACATATTTCTTTAATTTTTCTGGGGTTATATTTTGGGATGTAGTGTAAAGTAGTAATATAACTTAACCTTTCCCCAAGTAGTAGGTCATTGTCTCAGAAACCATTTTTATAAAGTTTATCCTTTTCCCACTGGTGGGCAAATGCCATTTTAAAAACCATGTATTATGTTACCATATATACATTGGATTTTCTTCTGGGTTTCCTTTTCTTTTCCGCTGATTTGTCCATTTTGGCTTATGTAACACTTCTCTGATGATGAGAACTAACAGCATATTTTGAGTGTTCCTTGTTTTTTCTCTTAAAAAATCTGTGTATCAAATATCATCAGCCTGTGATGTTTCTCCTGCAACCCCAACAAAACAAAAACAAACTTTAGATTTGATTAAAATTGTGTAAAATTTGCAGATTAGTTGGGCAGAATGTGCAGATTTACAATATTCAGCCTTCCCATCCAGAAATGTGATAATTCTCAGCATTTAATCCATTTTTGATATAAAACTTTATAGTTATGTACGTTTTAAACTTTTCTTACTTTTTTAATCTAGATATGTGTAGTAATTTTTCTGTTGCTCTTGGGAATGGGAGTCTTCCTCCATGTAAATACATCTTCCATGTAAATGCAAGTCTTCCTCCATGTAAATATGTCTTGTTTTAGGCATTTGAACACTGCCTCCTCCGTTGGTTTTGAACTTGGGCATCTTCTAGATGCATTTAATGTGCTGAGGCCCTTTAGTAGGGTACTTTACTATGTTGCTTTTCTAAATATTATTACATGTTCATTATAATTTTCTAGCTTACCTAGAAACCTGAGTTTAAAATGTTACTGGTGAACTAGAGTGTTTTTGTTGTTTTGTTTTCTGTTGTTAGATGAACAGTTTTTATTATGATTAGACACTGATTTTCATATAGGGTTTATGGTTTTTTTTCCCTGTGATCTAAATGTAATATATAAACATGATAATATTCAGTCGGTTTTGCTTTCTAATAATCCTATTTGCTCCAGGTGTTTTAACATTGTGATTTTTTTTTGGAGGTATTTTATGTATTAGTGCTTTCTTTTATTTTTTGTTTTTCTCAGTCAGACTTGCTATATAGCTTTGCTTTAGTTATCATCTCTTTTCAAGGAACCAGCTGTTCTACCTTTCTTCTAATCATTGTATCTTTCATCACTATTCCTTTTTAAGAAGGTTCTAAACAAAGAATATGTCAAATACTTTGATTAAAGATCGAAAATATGTCCCTATGTAAATGAACTGTAGAACTCTGAAAACAAACATTTAAATAAAACTATTAATAAACAGTGAGACCCTGTCTTTTTTTATTAAAAAAAAACACTAAATAAAACTATTTATATTGGGTAACATAGGGTAAAACACAGTAATACTTCTGATTGTCCTCACTGGGAATTTGAATACTTTTCATGTATTACAGAGAGGAACAAGTAACCTGGCTGAAAATAAAAGGATGTGAGTCAGGAAAATAAAATAATAAAGCAAGAGAGCGCCCAAAGCCTTGGCTTGCAAGAAATTGTGTATTAGATACTATGGTTTTTATATGTACTTATTGACAGAGAAAGCAGGGATCTATTGCTTAGGTAACAAAATAGTAGATCTAATGTTTTATTATGATTTTTGTCCTTTTTTCATGTTTTGATGGAGAAGATGTACAGACAGTGGTTTAAGAATAACAAACACTTGAAACTTGCAACTTAGCCTATGCTAGGATTGTGTGGGTATTTCACCAATTAATTTAATAAATACAGAGTTTTGTCTAATGAGTGGTTTGAAAGTAATAATGTGCACACATAGCATTTTGTAGTTTAAAAATTAGTTTCATATACATAAATCATTTGATTTTTGCTACTTTTTATTTTGATATAATTTCAGGCTTAGGCCAGGAGTGGTGGCTCATGCTTGTAATCCCAGCACTTCAGGAGGCTGAGGCAGGAGGATCACTTGAGGTCAGGAGTTTGAGACCAGCCTGGCCAACATGGCAAAATCCCGTCTCTACTAAAAATACAAATATTAGCAAAGTGTGGTGGCACGTGCCTGTAGTCCCAGCTATTTGGAAGGCTGAGGCAGGAGAATTACTTGAACCTGGGAGGCAGAGGTTACTGTGAGCCAAGATTGCGCCACTGCACTCTAGCCTGGGGGACAGAGTGAGACTCTGTCTCAAAAAAAAAAAAAATTATTTCAGGCTTAGGCCGGGTGCGGTGGCTCATGCCTGTAATCCCAGCACTTTGGGAGGCCGAGGCGGGTGGATCACGATGTCAGGAGATCCTGACCAATATGGTGAAACCCTGTCTCTACTAAAAAATACAAAAATTAGCTGGGCATGGTGACTGAGGCAGGAGAATCACTTGAACCCGGGAAGCGGAGGTTGCAGTGAGCTGAGATCGCGCCACTGCGCTCCAGCCTGGTGACAGAGCGAGACTCCGTCTCAAAAAAAAAAAAAATTATTGTTTCAGGCTTAACATTGCCATTACTGTAAAGAACTTCCTTAAACCTTTTATCCAGATTTCCAAATATTAATATTTATCACACTCACTTTTGCAGTTTCTTCCTCTCTATATATATTATTTTTATTTTTTTCAGGTGAGATCTTGCCATATAACCCAGGCTGGAGAGCGGTGGTAAAGTCACGGCTACTGCAGCCTTCAACTCCTAGGCTTTAGCGATTCTCCTACCTCAGCCTCCCAAGTAGATAACCGTAGGTGTGCGCCACCACACCTGGCTAGTTTTTAATTTTTTTTTTTTTTTTTTTTTTTGTAGAGACGGTGTCTCCCTGTTTTGCCCAGGCTGGTCTCAAACTCCTGGGCTTAAGTGATCCTCCTGCCTTGGCCTTCTAAAGTACTGGGATTATAGACGTGTGTGCCAGGCTACACATATTATTTCCTGAAATGTTTGAGTGCAACTTTTAAGTATGAGGCTCTTTTATCCCTAAATTATTCAGTGTCTGTTTCCCAAACTCAAAGACATTCGCTTATGTAACCACATAATAATTATAAAAAAATCAAGAAATTAACAAGTATATAATACTATTATCTAATATGCAGGCTTTATTGAAATATCTCCAGTTGTTCCAAAAATGTCCATTGTGGCACAAGAAAATCCTGGGTCATGTGTTTAGTTGTGATATCTCTAGTCTTCTATACCAGGAAGAGTTCCTCACTTATTGTCTTTCATGACATTCATGTTTTTGAACAGTATAGGACAGCTATTTGGGTTTGTGTAATGTTTCCTCATAATTAGGTTCAGCATATTCATTTTTGGAAAGAATGTCATTGAAATGATTTTTTTCTTCTTAATGCATTATATCAGGAGACCCATGATGTCTGTCTAGTTAATGATGATATTCACTTCTATCACTTAAGGTAGTGTTTGCTAGGTTTCTTTACTGTAGAATTACTGTTTTTCTCTTCATAATTATAAGGAATATGTAGGAAAATACTTTTAGACTACATAAATAACCTTTTTCTCATCCAGCTTTTACCAACTAGTTTTAGTATGCATTAATGAGTTTTTGTTAGAATCAATTATTATAATAATGGCTACAAATGGTGATTTTCCAATTCTTTTTTTCTTTATTAATTAGATTCTACTCTTAAGGATTATGAGGAAAGCTTTTCCCTTCTCTCATTTAATTTTATATATCATACGGACTCATTGACTCTCATTTAATTGTATATATCATATGGACTCATTGACTCTCATTTTATTAAATGGGTTATAATCTTTGGTCATTTATTTTGATACTCAGATTGCTTCAGGCCAGGTGCAGTGGCTCACACCTGTAATCCCAGCACTTAGGGCGGCCGAGGCGGGCGGATCACGAGGTCAGGAGATTGAGACCATCCTGGCTAACATGGTGAAACCCCGTCTCTACTAAAAAATAGAAAAAATTAGCTGGGCGTGGTGGCGGGTGCCTGTAAGGGAGGCTGAGGCAAGAGAATGGCCCAGGAGGTGGAGCTTGCAGTGAGCCGAGATTGCATCACTGCACTCCAGCCTGGGCGACAGAGCGAGACTCTGTCTCAAAAAAAATTGCTTCAGATTTGGCCAGCGAAAGCCCTTTCAAGCTGGATCTAGATCCCCTTAGCCAATAGAACTAGACAATAGGTGTATGTGTGTGCACATGTGTGCAAGCATATTCACACTTTTTTCTGTATTTCTTTCTATTAAAAATTAATACTTTTAATTGCAGAGCAACATCACAGAGTTCACTCTAGCCTTCTTTATTTCTATATTTGTAACTCCTCTTTCTGAACTGAGAAAACCTGGCTGCTGTTATCCACAATATATTTACTTATTTGCTCAATCCTAGAATTTACAAGCTAGTTTCAGAGCTGCTAACTCATATCCCTGGGGGCAGAGTTGGACTTACTAAGAGTTCACTGTTTATGTTTTTTATCTTTAGCTTGAAAGGCATATGGATTTTATATTATATTCAAAAAGTATTTGGGTTTTTCTTTTTTTTTAATTTTAATTTTTTCCTGTAGCATAGACTATTAATTTGAAGTAGTTAGGTTCATCTGTTTCTGTATGTATCACTTCTTAGAACTTCACCCCCTTTCTTTTTGATTAAAAAAAATTATTTATGTTTTCATTCTGTGAAACACTAACATGGTTCCAAAAGTCAGAAATCTAGTGTCATTTCTTCTCGATTCTTTCTATTTTATTTCCACTCACTCCCTGTAGATGGCCAACCTCATTATGTTCTGGCTTACTTTTCCTCAGTTTTGTTTTACACATACCTGCTCGTTTGTGCATTTTCTTTTTTTTTTTTTTTTCTTCCTTACACAGGAGGTAGCATATTGGAGATACTCTTTTGTACTTTGCTTTTTCTTTAAGCTATATTTCCTGGCAATCATTGCATATCAGTTCAGAGATTTTTTTTTCATCCTTTTTACAGCTGCTAAATGCCCCTCCATAAAGGTTATACCAATTTGCATTCTCTCTAGTTAAGTATGAGTGCCTGTTGGTCCATAGTTTTGGCTATAAAAGTTGCCTTACTTTTTAAATTTTTGCTAATCTCATAGGTGAGAAATGGTATCTCATTGTAGTTTTAATTTGCAGTCTTCCTATTTTGAGTACACTTTAACATCTTTTCATGTATTCAAGGTCCATTTTATTTGTTTTTGTGAGTCTGTATGAATTGTCCTTTTTTTGGTCCATTTTAAAAATGTGATTTTGATTTTTCCCAATCAACCCTGAAGAGTACTTTATTATGGAATTTATATTAGGTGTGATATGTGTAATTTTTACTTTGTGTATGGTAGTTTTTTTTTTTCTGATATGTAAGAGTCCTTCCTTCCCTCTATGCAGTTGAATTTATTGCTCTTTTATCTGGATTTTGTGTTATGGTTATAAAGCTTTCCAGCTATCCTCAGGTTAAAGAGGAAGTCATCTATATTTTCCTCTAGTAGTTATCAGGGTTCAGTTTTTGCATTTAGATCCCTGATCCATTTGGAGTTTATTCCTATTATGGTATGAATTATTGATCTAATTTTTATCTTTTCTAAATCATTAACTACTTGTCTGGGTACAATTTAGTAGAAGACTATCTTTGTTCCAGTTATTTGAGATGTTACTGTTATTATATGCTAAATTTCTACATGTACTTGGCTCTATTTCTGGACTTTCCATTTTATTCCACTAAGCTGTTTGCATATTCATGTGTCACTACTATACCGTTTTGATTATAGAGACTTTATAGTATGTTTTAATGTCTGATAGCGTTAATATGCCCTTGTAGCTTTTCTTTTTGGTGTTTTCCTACCTATTTTTACATATTTATTTTTCTATATGAACTTTGGCATCAGTTTATCTAACTTTATAAAAAAAATGTTGATCTTTTAAATTGGGATTTTATTTATAAATTAATATAGGAAGAACTGATATATTTGTGAGCTTGAATTATCTTAGCCAGGAATAAGAAATATTTTTCCATTTGTTCAAATCTACTTTTATGTCTTTCAGAAGTTTTGGCTTAGTCAGGCTTTAGAAATTTCTTAAGTTTATTCTTAAGTATTTTATTGTTTTTGTTGCTATTGTATAGTTTTTCTTGTTTTTTATTCTACATGTTAAAAAGTGATGGACTGCTTTATACCAAGCTCGGTTTTTTTCCTTGTATCACCCACCCTTCCTTTGTGGAATTTAAGTATTCTTTGTTCTGGCCAAAAAATAAAATTTGATATATTGACCTATTTGTTTCTCTTGATTATCATAACATAGGAATTTCTCTGACAACTTAAAAGTCTGTAGTTTTAAAATCTGTGATTTACATAGCTGCTGTTTGGGATTGCCTTAAATTATTAGGTGTTTCCAGCAGAAGGTTGAAATAGGATCTTCTCCTTGTTCAATTAAATAAACCAACCTGCAAAATCTCCTAATGGCAGTGAGAGGCTTTTTTTTTTTTTTTTTTTTTTTTTTTTTTTTTTTTTTTTTTGGTGAATAGTAAAGATGAGAGATAATGGTCAAAGATAAAAAGAAAACCAAGAATAATTATCCCTGTGTGCCAGTAGTCACATAAACTGTACCTAAGACACTGGGCTTTTTAAAAGAATTTCTGGTATAATCTTCATTTCAGTGGTATTTTATTTTTTTCCCACTGTTGTCCATCATACTGTGACAGAGTACTTAAACTACCTTAACTTGGGCAGTTTGGAAGTGCTTGTGATAGAAAATGTTTGTGTTGTGGGGATAAAGATTGGGTAGGTACCTAATTAATGTAGGAGACCTGTACTGTTGTAACAGGGAGAACATCAGTCAATCCCAAACCTCCTTATGGTTTGTTGAGGCTGACTGTTCCAACTTGAAAATCAGTAAGTTGCATGTTTATTAGTGATCTTGGCTTCATTTACTATTCATTTCTCCTTTGAAGTGAGTCATAGGTTTCAAGTCTCCTGCCTAGTTTCACTTGTTCTGTAATTGGGATATAGAGGGATAGGGATGTGAGGTATCACTATTGTTAGGTTGTGAATGGAGAGCATAGTCTACTTTTAATACCATTTTATTTATTTATTTATTGGAGACAGAATTTCACTCTTGTTGCCCAGGCTGGAGTGCAATGGCGCAATCTTGTCTCACTGCAACCTCCGCCTCCTGGGTTCAAGCAGTTCTCCTGCCTCAGCTTCCCAAGTAGCTGGGCTTGCAGGCATGCGCCACTACACCTGGATAATTTTGTATTTTTAGTAGAGATGGGTTTTCACCATGTTGGTCAGGCTGGTCTCGAACTCCTGACCTCAGGTGATCCACCCACCTCAGTCTCCCAAAGTGCTGGGATTACAATTGTGGGCCACCGCGCTTGGCTTAATACCATTTTAATACCTGCTTTTATAGCATTTTGGAGAATGAGGAAAGATGATGTCTGTTTTTGATCCTTAAGGATATGAGTATTCTCTGAATATATTCTGGAGACAGTGCCAGAGGAAGATTTTGGTCTTACTTAATAATTTTGAAAGCTTGAGCATATCTATTGTAAGAGTTAAAGAAAGAGGAAGGAAACACGAAATGTGGCTGGCAGTTAAAGACAGGTTCACTTTAGACAAAACCTGAGAGGTGCTCCTGGCTGATTTTGATCAGGAGCGCTTTCTCTTACAGACTAAGAGTATATATTGGTTTTAGGGTGAGGGGGCTTATCACAAGATTGGAATGTTTATGTGTGTGGAGAAGTTTATGGTGGGGTTAGAATCTCTCTGGGAGGAGGGGAGGTTATCTTGGGGCAGACATCTTTCCGGCCAGGAGGGGTGTTATCTCGGGGCTAGCATCTTTCCAGCTGGAGGGGGGTTTATTTCGGGGCTAGCATGTCTCTGGTCAGGGAGGAGTTTGGAATGTTTCTGGTTGGAGATGTTATTTGTGGTTTATGGTCATGCTGACCTTAGCCATTAGGCTGATGCCCTTTGGATTTAGGCAGTTTTTTATTAAGGTGAATTTTAGAATGAGGGGCTTGTCCAAGATGGCGATGCTCCTACTCTGTCAATCCAGACCCTATAGTTTGAGGAGGGACGGCGTGTTCTTCTGGCTACTTCCTGCTGACTAGGGGATGGAGAGTTTTCTGGTCTCGGGTTGACTGTAGGAGCAATGACATCTGTAGATGTTTTTGGGTAGTTGTCTGTGAAATGGCCATGATCCTGTCAGATAAAAATCTTTGAAAAAGGTTAATTGGGCAGGGTAAGAACATTAGTCCCAGGCATATTATTAGAAGGGGGCTCAGGAATGGGATGACACATGCTATGATTTTGTTTCCAAACCAAGAATCTGTTTGGTTGTTTAGATATTTCCTTAGCTTTTTATTTCCTTTTTTTTTTTTTTTTTTTTTTTTTTGGAGTCAGACTCTTGCTCCGTCACCCAGACTGGAGTACAGTGGCGCAATCTCAGCTCAATGCAACCTCCAACTCCCAGGTTCAAGCAGTTCTCCTGTCTCAGCCCCCGAGTAGCTTGGGACTACAGGCGCCTGCCTGTACGCCCGGCTAATTTTTGTATTTTTTAAGTAGAGATGGGGTTTCACCTTGTTGGTCAGGGTGGTCTTGAACTCCTGGCTTCAGGTGATATATGTGCCTCAGCCTCCCAAAATGCTGGGATTACAGGCGTGAGCTACTTCACCTAGCAAGATTTCTTATTTCTTTACATTGATATTTATGACTTTTGGGGGCTGTCAGGGGTTGCTTCCTTAGCTTTCCAGGCTTTGACTTGAGTGTGATGTATTTAGGAGTTGATTCCTGTAACAGGTACCATTTTAATTACCCTGGGTTCCATGGATTCACTAGACATGGGGGTGAAGGATTCTGGGCACCCTCAGTTATTAGTTGTCAGCACCAGCAGTGAAGAGATTTCCTTCTGTGATGGTCAGGGAGCTTAGAGGCAGCGTCTGCTGAAACATCTAGTTTTCAGTTTATAGGGCTTTAAGAAAGCCTGACTTATTTTGGAAACTTGTAGCCAGAAAAATTAGAATTTAATTTAAGCAGTAGAAAATAATAAAAACTGAAAAATGTTAGGCAACACTAGAATTCAACAACAGGTGTGCTATGGTTTTTTAAATATAATTTTCTTTTTCCAGTTTCCCATTTTTATTAAAAGACAAATCATGGTAGGAATGGTTTGCTTTATTATACTTGGCTTAATTATTTGCATACAGTGCAGCAAGAATAATTATTTGTTACATAGGCCTTTTAAATTGGCTTTGATGGAACTTTGTTCTGTAGGAGGAATCTGAGAGAAAACCGTTTTAGCCAAGCCCAGCCCTGGATTTGTACTATCAAATACCTATGAGTTGGTGAATTTCTTTCCTCTTGAGGTCCCAAGATAACTTGGTATTCCTGGTCTGCTAGAAAGTGGCATTCTTTACTTACCATAGACCAGAAACCCTGTACAGGGACTGTGTACACAAAATATGAGGCCAGTTTTCCAAGGGCATTTTTGCCTTCGTAAGTATGGTTCCTTAAAGGAAAGCATATTATTCCAGTTAAAGCCTTTGTAAAAATAACCAGTTTTTCCAATTCTGTCCTGTTACAAAAGAAAACAGATTTTTAGTGCACTTATGCAAGTACTGTAACTTAAGAATACTCACAGATAGTTTCAAAATTCTGGAGAAAATCAGGTAGAGAGAAACAAGTATGTTCCAAATTTTGTTCATGGTAGTATAGTAAATTGTTAAAAGCTGTTAATAGCTCAAAAGAAAAATTTCTTTGACTTTGAAAAGCAAAACAAAGGATTAGCAATATGTTAAAACATTAAAAAGATTGGTCTCCTGTTAGTTTAGTTCATGGAATTAATTCCTGTCATGCTCAATATTAACATTTTATCTCTTCAAAAGTCCTGAACATTTTTCCTCTATTCTGATGTTACAGTCTCCAGTATTATCAGAAACCTGCATTTAAGAGCACCTGTTAGAGCTTTATAGCTGATTATAAAACCACCTTTTAAAGAGGACCAAAACAAGGCAACGATTGTTTATGGATGACAAAAAGTTTTAGGGTAGCCATAAAGACACAATTGACAAGGATGGCACACAATAATTTTAACATAATGATTGTAATTATTACTGAAAATGTACACTAATATATATCAGAATTATAGGAGTCTTCCATAACTTTGGAACACATATGAGTAACATACAAATATAGACCAAAGAAAGCCAAATACCGTTTTATATTTGACAATGCTTCTTGTATGATTTTATACCAGATAAGCTAAATTTCACCTTTCTATTAGTGTGCTATTAATGTTAAACTCAATTTTAATAAAACCTTGTAGGCATATTTATCCAATTTTAATATCTGACCATAAGGTAAGATTTTTATAGACTTTTTTTAATGCTTTATAAGTTTTGTTAAAGAACAGGTTAGTGCTTTAAGAAAAACCCATTGTGCTTTTGTTTTAATGCCCAATTTACAGAAAAACTGGATGATACCCCTTTAACTTTACCAATATGTTTACACACAGAATTTCCTTTATAATTAACGTTTCAAAACTTGCTTAAACCTTCAAAACAATTTTTTAACTTTTTAATGTAGGTAAAAATCCACATTCTTATGCCTCCTTATAATCCTTTTACGAAAAATATATTTTACTTTCCTTACACACCTTGCACATAAACTGTTTTTTCAATAGCTTTAAATACATGTTACACCATTAACTTTTATTATTATACTTTAAGTTCTAGGGTACATGTGCACAACGTACAGGTTTGATACATAGGTATACATGTGCCATGTTGGTTTGCTGCAGCCATCAACTCATCATTTACATTAGGTATTTCTCCTAATGCTATCCCTCCCCGCAGTCCCTTATCCCCTTACAGTCCCCAGTGTGTGATGTTCCCTGCCCTGTGTCCAAGTGATCTCATTGTTCAATTCCCACCTGTGAGTGAGAACATGCGGTCTTTGGTTTTAGGTCCTTGTGATAGTTTGCTGAGAATGATGGTTTCTAGCTTCATCTGTGTCCCTGCAAAGGACAGGAACTCATCCTTTTTTATGGCTGCATAGTATTCCATGCTGTATATGTGCCACATTTTCTTAATCCAGTCTATCATTGATGGACATTTGCGTTGGTTCCAAGTCTTGTGAATAGTGCCACAATAAACATACGTGTGCATGTGTCTTTATAGTAGCATGATTTATAATCCTTTGGGTATATACCCAGTAATGGGATTGCTGGGTCAAATGGTAATTCTAGTTCTAGATCCTTGAGGAATCCCCATACTGTCTTCCACAATGGTTAAACCAATTTACACTGCCACCAACAGTGTATAAGCATTCCAGTTTCTCCACATCCTCTCCAGCATCTGTTGTTTCCTGACTTTTTAACGACCACCATTCTAACTGGCGTGAGATGGTATCTCATTGTGGTTTTGATTTGCGTTTCTCTGGTGACCAGTGATGATGAGCATTTTTTCATGTGTCTGTTGGCTGCATAGATGTCTTCTTTTGACAAGTTTCTGTTCATATCCGTTGCCCACTTTATGATGGGGGTTGTTTTTTTTTTTTTGTAAATTTGTTTGAGTTATTTGTAGATTCTGGATATTAGCCCTTTGTCAGATGGATAGATTGCAAAAATTTTCTCCCATTCTGTAGGTTGCCTGTTCATTCTGATGGTAGTTTCTTTCACCGTGCAGAAGTTCTTCAGTTTAATTGATCCCATTTGTCTATTTTGGCTTTTGTTGCCATTGCTTTTGGTATTTTAGTCATGAAGTCCTTGCCCATAACTATGTCCTGAATGATATTGCCTAGGTTTTCTTCTAGGGTTTTTATGGTTTTAGGTCTAATATTTAAGTCTTTTATCCATCATGAATTAATTTTTCTATAAGGTGTAAGGAAGGGGTCCAGTTTCAGTTTTCTGCATATGGCTAGCTAGTTTTCCCAGCACCATTTATTAAATAGGGAATCCTTTCCCCATTTCTTGTTTTTCTGAGGTTTGTCAAAGATCAGATGGTTGTAGATGTGTGGTATTATTTCTGAGGGCTCTCTTCTGTTCCATTGGTCTATATATCTGTTTTGGTACCAGTACTATGCTGTTTTGGTGACTGTAGCCTTGTAGTACAGTTTGAAGTCAGGTAGCATGATGCCTCTAGCTTTGTTCTTTTTGCTTAGGATTGTATTGGCAATTCAGGCTCTTTTTTGATTCAATATGAAGTTTAAAGTAGTTTTTTCCAATTCTGTGAAGAAAGTCATTGGTAGCTTCATGGGGATGACATTGAATCTATAAATTACTTTGGGCAGTATGGCCGTTTTCACCATATTGATTTTTCCTATCCATGAGCATGGAATATTCTTCCATTTGTTTATGTCCCCTTTTATTTCGTTGAGCAGTGGTTTGTAGTTATTCTTGAAGAGGTCCTTCACGTAAGTTGTATTCCTAGGTATTTAATTCTCTTTGTAGCAATTGTGAATGGGAGTTCACTCATGATTTGGCTCTCTGTTGGTCTGTTATTGGTGTCTAGGAATGCTTGTGATTTTTGCACATTGATTTTGTATCCTGAGACTTTGCTGAAGTTGGTTATCAGCTTAAGGAGATTTTGGGCTGAGATGGTGGAGTTTTCCAAATATACAATCATGTCATCTGCAAACAGGGACAATTTGACTTCCTCGTTTCCTAATTGAATGCCCTTTATTTCTTTCTCTTGCCTGATTGCCCTGACCAGAACTTCCAACACTATGTTGAATAGGACTGGTGAGAGAGGGCATCCTTGTCTTGTGTTGGTTTTCAAAGGGAATGCTTCCAGTTTTTGCCCATTCAGTATGATATTTATTGTGAGTTTGTCATAAATAGCTCTTATTTTGAGATACGTTCCATCAATACCTCGTTTATTGAGAATTTTAGCATGAGAGGCTGTTGAATTTTGTCGAAGGCCTTTTCTGCATCTATTGAGATAATCATGTGGTTTTTGTCTTTGGTTCTGTTCATGTGATGGATTACGTTTGTTGATTTGCATATGTTGAACCAGCCTTGCATTCCAGGGATGAAGCCTGCTGGATCGTGGTGGATAAGCTTTTTGATGTGCTGCTGGATTCAATTTGCCAATATTTTATTGAGGATTTTTGCATCAATGTTCATCAGGGATATTGGTCTAAAATTCTCCTTTTTTTGTTGTGTCTCTGCCAGGTTTTGGTATCAGGATGATGTTGGCCTCATAAAATGAGTCAGGGTGGATCCCCTCTTTTTCTATTGATTGAAATAGTTTCAGAAGGAATGGTGCCAGCTCCTCTTTGTACCTCTGGTCCTGGACTTTTTTTGGTTGGTAGACTATTAATCATTGCCTCAATTTCAGAGCCTGTTATTGGTCTATTCAGAGATTCAACTTCTTCCTGGTTTATTCTTGGGAGGGTGTATGTGTCCAGGAATTTATCTGTTTCTTCTTGATTTTCTAGTTTATTTGCATAGAGGTGTTTATAGTATTCTCTGATGGTAGTTTGTATTTCTGTGGGATCGGTGGTGATATCCCCTTTATCATTTTTTATTGCATGTATTTGATTCTTCTCTCTTTTCTTCTTTATTAATCTTGCTACCGGTCTATCAATTTTGTTGATCTTTTCAAAAAACCAGCTCCTGGATTCATTGATTTTTTTTTTTGAAGGTTTTTCTGTGTCTCTATCTCCTTCAGTTCTGCTCTGATCTTAGTTATTTCTTGCCTTTTGCTAGCTTTTGAATTTGTTTGCTTTTGCTTGTCTAGTTCTTTTAATTGTGATGTTAGGGTGTCAATTTTAGATCTTTGCTGCTTTATCTTGTAGCCATTTAGTGCTATAAATTTCCCTCTACACACTGCTTTAAATGTGTTCCAGAGATTCTGGTATGTTGTGTCTTTGTTCTCATTGGTTTCAGAGAATATCTTTATTTCTACCTTCATTTTATTATGTACCCAGTAGTCATTCAGGAGCAAGTTGTTCAGTTTCCATGCAGTTGTGCAGTTTTGAGTGAGTTTCTTAATCCTGAGTTCTAATTTTATTGCACTGTGGTCTGTGAGACAGTTTGTTGTGCTTTCTGTCCTTTTACATTTGCTGAGGAGTGCTTTACTTCCAATTATGTGGTCAGTTGTAGAATAAGTGCAGTGTGGTGCTGAGAAGAATGTATATTCTGTTGATTTTGGGTGGAGAGTTCTGTAGATGTCTATTAGGTCTGCTTGTTGCAGAGCCGAGTTCAGGTCCTGGATATGCTTGTTAACCTTTTGTAGTTGATCTTTCTAATGTTGACAGTGGGGTGTTAAAGTCTCCCATTATTATTGTGTAGGAGTCTAAGTCTCTTTGTAGGTCTCCAAGGACTTGCTTTATGAATCTGGGTGCTCCTGTATTGGGTGCATATATATTTAGGATAGTTAGCTCTTCTTGTTGAATTGACTCCTTTACCATCATGTAATGGCTTTGTCTCTTTAATCTTTGTTGGTTTAAAGTCTGTTTTATCAGAGACTAGGATTGCAACCCCTGCTTTTTTTTTTTTTTTTTTCTTCTCTCCATTTGCTTGGTAAATCTTCCTCCATCTCTTTATTTTGAGTCTGTGTGCGTCTTTGCATATGAGATGGGTCTCCTGAATACAGCGCACTGATGGGTCTTGACTCTTTATCCAATTTGCCAATCTGTGTCTTTTAATTGGGGCATTTAGCCTGTTTACATTTAAGGTTAATATTGCTATATATGAATTTATTCCTGTCATTATGATGTTCGCTGGTTATTTTGCCCATTAATTGATGCAGTTTCTTCATAGCATCAATGGTCTTTACAATTTGGCATGTTTTTGCAGTAGCTGGTACCAGTTGTTCCTTTCCATGTTTAGTTCCTCCTTCAGGAGCTCTTGTAGGGCAGGCCTGGTGGTGACAAAGTCTCTCAGCATTTGCTTGTCTGTAAAGGATTTTATTTCTCCTTCACTTATGAGGCTTAGTTTGGCTGGATATGAAATTCTGGGTTGAAAATTCTTTTCTTTAAGAATTTTGAATTTTGGCCTCCACTTTCTTCTGGCTTGTAGGGTTTCTGCCGAGAGATGCACTGTTAGTCTGATGGCCTTCCGATTGTGATTAACTCGACCTTTCTCTATGGCTGCCCTTAACAGTTTTTCCTTCATTTCAACCTTGGTGAATCTGTCAATTATGTGTCTTGGGGTTGCTCTTCTCTTGGAGTATCTTTGTGGTGTTCTCTCTATTTCCTGAATTTGGATGTTGGCCTGCCTTCCTAGGTTGGGGAAGTTCTCCTGGATAATATCCTGCAGAGTGTTTTCCAACTTGGTTCCCTTCTCCCCATCACTTTCTACACCAATCAAACGTAGATTTGGTCTTTTCACATAGTCCCATATTTCTTGGAGGCTTTATTCATTTCTTTTCAGTCTTTTTTCTCTAACCTTCTCGCTTTATTTCATTAATATGATCTTCAATGACTGATACCCTTTCTTCCACTTGATCGAATCAGCTATTGAAGCTTGTGCATATGTCATGACGTTCTTGTGCCATGATTTTCAGCTCCATCAGTTTATTTAATGTCTTCTCTACACTGTTTATTCTAGTTAGCCATTAGTCTAATCTTTTTTCAAGGTTATTAGCTTCCTTGCGATGGGTTTGAACATTCTCCTTTAACTCAGAGAAGTCTGTTATTACCGACCTTATGAAGCCTACTTCTGTCAACTCGTCAAAGTCATTCTCCTTCCACCTTTTTTTCTGTTGCTGGCGAGGAGCTGCCATCCTTTGGAGGTGAAGAGGTGCTCTGATTTTAGAATTTTCAGCTTTTCTGCTCTGGTTCTCCTCATCTTTGTGGTTTTATCTACCTTCCTTCTTTGATGTTGGTGACCTACAGATGGGGTTTTGGTGTAGATGTCCTTTTTGTTGATGTTGATGCTATTCCTTTCTGTTTGTTTGTTTTCCTTCTAACAGATCCCTCAGCTGCAGGTCTGTTGGAGTTTGCTGGAGTTCCACTCCAGACCCTGGTTGCCTGGGTATCACCAGCAGAGGCTGCAGAACAACAAATACTGCAGAACAGCAAATATTGCTGCCTGATCTTCCTCTGGAAGCTTCGTCACAGCGGGGCAGCTGCCTATATGAGGTGTCTGTTGGCCCCTACTGGGAGGTATCTCCCAGTTAGGCTATACGGGGGTCAGGGACCCACTTGTGGAGGCAGTCTGTCTGTTCTCAGAGCTCAAATGCCGTGCTGGGAGGAACCACTGCTCTCTTCAAAGCTGTCAGATAGGGACGTTTATGTCTGCAGAAGTTGTCTGCTGCCTTTTATTCAGCTATGCCTTGCCCACAGAGGTGGAGTCTAGAGGCTGTAGGTGTTGTTGAGCTGTGGTGGGCTCTGCCCAGTTCGAGCTTCCCGGCCACTTTTTTTACCTACTCAAGCCTCAGCAATGGCAGACACCCCTCCCCAGCCAGGCTGCCGCCTGACAGATCAATCTCAGACTACTGCGCTAGCAGTGAGCAAGGCTCCGTGGGCGTGGGACCCGCCGAGCCAGGCACGGGAGAGAATCATCTTGTCAGCGGGTGCTAAGACCTTGGGAAAAGTGCAGTATTTGGGTGGGTAGTGTCCCATTTTTCCAGGTAGTCTGTCATGGCTTCCCTTGGCTAGGAAAGGGAAACCCCCGACTCCTTGCGCTTTGTGGGTGATGCAACGCCCCACGCTGCTTCAGCTTGCCCTCCATGGGCTGCACCCACTGTCCAACCATTCCCAATGAGATGAACCAGGTACCTCAGTTGGAAATGCAGAAATTAGCCGTCTTCTGCGTCGATCATGCTGGGAGCTGCAGACAGGAGCTGTTCCTATTCGGCCATCTTGGCTACGCTGTTAACTTTTAGTAAACTTTACTTTTGTTGAAAACCTTGTAAGTTTGGGATTTTAATTATGTGCTAGGTGTAGAGCCCAGGACCTAGAAAGAAGTGCAGTTAAATGTTCTAGCATTTAACTCCACGTGTCGTAGGTTTTACCTAGCTGCAAAGCAGGCCAGTTGTCCAGCTAAGAGTTATAGTGACATTTTATAAAGCATTCAGGAGGCCTAATTACTTTTAAATTATACAACATTTCTTGTATAAATTCCCTTTTATAACATTTTTCATGACTTTCACAGACAACCTTTGACATGCCTCAACTTTCTGACTTGTAAACATCTCTTTCTTTAAACAACCAGTTAACTTAGGACAAGAATTTACCATATAAGATTCTTTTTCCATAACTTCTCCTTTCTTTAATGTCACAGATGATAACCATTCTTTCCCAAAGCAAACTTCCTTCATGTTTGTGGACTAGACTGCCTAAGCCACAAGATTAGAAGCTAAGATATTTTACTAAATAGTTTAAGATACAGCTATCTTCATTAAACCAATATTAATATTTCATTTATTAAAAAATTACACAAGGCTGGGCGCGGTGTCTCACGCCTGTAATGCCAGCACTTTGGGAGGCCAAGACGGGTGGGTTACCTGAGGTTGGGAGTTTGAGACCAGCCTGACCAACTTGGAGAAACCCCATCTCTACTAAAAATACAAAAAATTACCCGGGCGTGGTGGCACATGCCTGTAATCCCAGCTACTTGGGAGGCAGAGGCAGGAGAATGGCTTGAACCCATGAGGCAGAGGTTGTGGTGAGCTGAGATTGTGCTATTGTACTTCAGCCTGGGCAACAAGAGCGAAACTCTGTCTTAAAAAAAAAAAATGACACAAGCAAAGATGATTTTGTTTGGGCTGAGTTCGTTTTGCAGCCTCTATGCAAAATGTTGACACCTTACAGTATTTGGCCGAGAAAAGTATGAATTTGCCTGATTAGCAAATGCAAACAAAAAGGTATGCTGGCAACTTTTAAGATACTTCTAACTTTAGTGTTACCAGTAAGATTTAAAGATTAAGGTCACGTGAACTGAAAGGTCCCACAGCTTTTACTTTTCCCTTAAAAATATTTGATTTAAGTGCTTAGTTTTCTTAGGCCAATTAATTAGAGCTCTTTTAATAGACATTGCACAGACAACACATATATAGCCACACAGACAACCAGAAGAAGATTCAGTAGTTACAAGATTTTTTTTTTCTCTCTGCTAATTTCCCAATTGGATTATTGACCTTCAGGTGAAGCCCTTGAAGAACAGGACTAGGAAAACAGTTTCCAGGGTCTAATAAACAGGTATAGCTGGAAGACAAATACAAAGATTTTGAGAGGTACTTATTTACCTCTAATTCCACGGTTTCCATACAGAAAACAGATTTTTCCCCAAAATGGGATTTGTGGTGCCTTTTCTCTTTTCCAAAGGAATCCCAGGGCACCAGAAGTCATTTTAGGGTTTTTTATACATGCACCAAGAGTTGCAAGACACAGTGAAGAAAAGTAATTTAGTTAACTGGGGAAAAACCTTTTCCAGGAAAATAAGATTGATGAAGAGAAAACTATAAAGACCTTTTGAATATACTCATAGTTTTGATCTGTGACAAGTCAGACATGGAGAAAGAGACATGAACATGAGCAATGCCTTTAACTCCAGCCACTTCCCAGAGAGGGAGAATGGCAGAGGTGGTTTTTGAGCGGGTAACAGGTGGAGGAGGAGGAGGAGTGGGGTTTGGGGCTGAAGGCTTGGAGGCAGGTAGGGCCACCGGGGTGGAGGGTTTGGACAGGCTAGGAGCAGATGCAGGGGGATAAGAATACAGAGAGGGTTCATCTGCAGGGTCCAAAGGAGTTTCGGAGGAAGGAGAGACCTGGAGAGGGTTTTTATTAAGAAGAAAGATTTTATAAGAGGTACAAGCTTGACACAGGTAGGGTTGGGATTTAAGGTAGAAGTAGAAGAAGGCCTGAATATAGAGAACCTCTTGCCATTTGCCATTCCTGGTCATAAAGTTGTGAAGTTCCTGAGAATTTGCAAGTTAAAGATGCCATTTTCGGACCATGGGCTGCCATTATCTAATGTGTTTTGGGGCCAGGCTGTGTTACAGTAAAAGACTTAAGCCAACTTTGGCAAGGTCATGAAGGAGACCGCACAGTGGAGAGACCGTAGGAATGTGGAATTGTTTGGCACCCATGTGGACTGGTGAGAAGAAGCCGAGGGTGTCTATTTTTGTTCTAGGCATCCCCAGACAAAAGACAGAAGTCCGGAATCGTCTTTCTAAAGAGGACAGTCATCAAGCTGAGAAGAAACTGGGCATCCCCAAGATTTCCTCTAGCTTAGTCCCGCTGGTCCTCTGAGGACCGGGATGGCCGACCTGACTTTTCCTGGGTACTGCAAGAAAGCCAGGGGACGGCAGATCTTACCAGTTGGCTGGATTAGTGTCCAATGTTGGATGTTCTGGTTGGATTCGGCAAAGGGCCTCCTGGACTGCAGCCGCACGAGGGAGAGAGAGAGAGGAAAAAAAAAAGGGAGGATGAGGGAAAAGTGAAGTGAGAGAAAAGATGGGGCATGTGGCCAGAGACCCTCAGGATCCAGGAATTAACTCAAGATGAGCTGCTGTTGCCCACTGCTTCCTGGGTTGCAAGAGAGCCTCTGCCCCCAGCACTCATCCCGGGTTTGGGCACCAAATGTAAGAGTTAAAGAAAGGAAAGAAACACAAAACGTGGCTGGCAGTTAAAGACAGGTTTACTTTAGACAAAACCTGAGAGGCACTCCTGGCCGATTTCGTTAAGAAGTGCTTCCTTTTACAGACTAAGAATATATATTGGTTTTAGGGCGAGGGGGCTTATCACAAGCTTGGAATATTTATGTGTGTGGAGAATTTTATGGCGGGGTTGGAATCTCTTTGGGAGGAGGGGAGGTTATCTTGGGGCAGACATCTTTCCGGCCCAGAGTGGGGTTTATTTTGGGGCTAGTATGTCTCTGATCTGGGAGGAGTTTGGAATGTTTCTGGTTGGTGATGTTGTTTGTGGTTTATGGTCATGCTGACCTTAGCCATTAGGGGGATGCCCTTTGGATTTAGGCGGTTTCTTATTAAGGTGAATTTTAGAATGAGGGGCTTGTTCAAGATGGTGATGTTCCTGCTCTGTCATCTGTGAAATTTATGACCCTCAATTTCACTGCCTGTAAAATGGGGATGGTACTAATACAGCAATGCCCAGCCCAGTGTTTGGTACATAAAGGAACTCAGTAAACATTATTGTGCTGCCTTTTTTCTCTTCTTCAGTGTTTTGTGAATCAAATGGAACAAAGTTTTATGAGAACATTTTCTAAGTTTTAAAACTCCTTATAACTAAACTCTTTGTTTTTATTCTTAAGGTTGTAAGTTACTACACACTGCTATACGTCAAATTTTTCCCCCTATTGGTTTTACACTCTCTTAAATTTGGTAATTCTGTTTTCAGGCACCTAATTATTAGTATTTTATATAGCCATTTAAGTCACTTGTAAAAAATCTATTTGCTGATAAAACTGATAGAAACTTGAAAGAAATAGTAATCTTTGTGCTATGTGTAGCACTGTTCTTTAAGTCATGGAAATTTGTAGTTTTCAAGTGGAGGCTATAATTAGGTGGAAGAAAAGGGAAGGACAGCTACAAGTTGGATAGGAAAAGTGTTACATTGCCAGTACAGCTCTAAGAAAGTAACAGCATGGCAATGGGAGTCCTCAAACCAAAGTTACCAAGTCAGAGGAGTTCAGTTTTTCCTGGGAAAAGGTCTCCATTAAGTATGCCTGCTGTTCTCAGTCATATAGGCTGGGAATCTTTGCCTGTCCCCAGCAAGAGAATGGATTTGATAGGTCAGCAGTTGGGACCATTGATAATGATGTTCCTTGCAGTGGGAAACCTGAGAGGCAGGTTTTCATACAAAGTTTCATTAAAACTTTCATACAGAGTTTCTTAAGGATACAGACTGTTTTATGCTGCTTTTATAGTTTCTGAAGAGCCTAGGTAGGTTAAATACATTTTTAAAATTTTAATGGAATTTTCAGGGAATTAACAAAGATTGATGTGGAAGAACTGTATTGAGTTTGCTGTTAAAATTATATATAGTTTTATTGCCTCCTTGATTGTTCCACTGAGAAAAAATGGAGGCATGATATTTGATATTTGTGGACTTGAATTTCTTCTTTCTGGCTTTCAGTGTCTTGAGTGGTTTGAGAGAAGGAGAAATAAAACTTGATATAAGGCATAATGTGCTTTTTAAGTTTTCTCACTTTTTTTGAGTTTACTGTTATTTTGTGTTTATACTGTTTCAAATTCCCATATATATCTGAGGTAAGGCCAAAAGCAGTATTGAATATCAGGAGTTAAAGTTACTCTTTTGACTAGTTTCACTAAAACCTTTCTTTTTTTTTTGTGGGGAGTGGTCAGCTGCTGGATATATTTATTTATAACAACCTTATTGAGATATAATTAATGTGATGTATACCCTTTTAAAGGATGTAACTCATTGGTTTTAGTATAGTCACAGAGTTAGGCAACTATCACTACTATCTAATTCCAGAATATTTTCATCTCAAAATGAAACTGTGTACCCATTAGCAGTCACTCCCTATCCTTTCCTTCCCCCAGGCCCTGGAAACTACTGATCTACTACCTGTCTATGGATTTGCCCATCCTGGAATCACACAATGTACGATCTTTTGTGTCTGGCTTCTTTCACTTAGAATAGTATTTTTGAAGTTGATTCCTGTTGTAGCATGTCTCAGTACTTCATTCCTTTTATGGCTGAATAATATTCCATTGTATGGACATGCCACATATGGTTTATCTGTTCATCAGCTGATGAACATTTAGATTGTTTATACTTTTTGGCTGTTATGAATGATGCTACTATGAATATTTGTGTCAAGTTTTTGTGGGGAAATAGGTTTTCATTTCTCTTTAGTGTGTTCCTAGGAATGGAATCACAGGCCCATAAAGTGATTAAATGATTAACAGTTTGAAGAAATATTAACCTATTTTCTAAAGCAGCAATCCCCCAACAATGTATGAGCATTGCAATTTCTCTGCAACTTTGATAGCACTTGTTATTATCTAGTTTTTTATTATACCCATCCTCGTGGGTGTGAAGTGGTATCTCATTGACATATTAATTTGCATTTTCTGCTGTTCTATATCTTTTCATGTGCTTATTGGTGGTTTTTATGTCTTCTTGGGGAGAAATGTCTATTTGAACAGTTGTAGTTTTACAGAAAAGTGAGTGGAAAGTACAGAGAATTGCCATATATACACTCATTCCAACCCCATCTCTAGAGTTTCCAATATTACTGGTGCCTTGGTGTAGTACATTTGTGACAATCAATATACCATTATTTATACATTGTTATTAACTAAAGTTTAGAGTTTGCCTTATGGTTCACTCTTTGTGTTGTACAGTCTGTGGGTTTTGACAATTGTATAGGGACATGTATCTACTATTAGAGTATCATACAAAATACTGCACTAAAAATTTCCTGAATAACACCTATTCATTTTTCCCTTCTTCAAGATACTTGATAACAATTGATCTTTTTACTATTTCCATAGTTTTGCCTTTTCTTGGAATCATACAGTATATAGCCTTTTCAGATTAGCTTTTTTTACTCAGCAATATGCATTTAAGGTGCCTGCATAACTTTCTGTGATATGATAGCTCGTATCTTTTTTTTTGAGTTGGAGCTTTGCTCTTGTGCCAAGGCTGGAGTGCAGTGGCACAATCTTGGCTCACTGCAACTTCTGCCTCCCAGGTTCAAGCGATTCTCCTGCCCCAGCCTCCCAAGTATTTGAGATTACAGGCGTGTACCACCACACCCAGCTAATTTTTGTATTTTTAGTAGAGACTGGGTTTCACCATGTTGGCCAGGCTGGTCTCGAACTCCTGACCTCAGGTGATCCACCTGCCTCGGCCTTCCAAAGTTCTGGGATTACAGGCTTCAGCCACCGTGCCCGGCCGATAGCTCATTTCTTTCTAGTGCTGAATAATATTTTTCTTATGGATATATCACAATTTGTTTATCGGTTTACCTGTTGCAGGACATCTTGGTTTGGGTAGCTGAAGTTTAGACAATTATGAATAAAGGTGCTGTAAACATTCATGTGCAGGTTTTTATGTGGTCATATTTTCAGTCCATTTGAGTAAATACCAGGTAGTACAATTGCTGTGGTAAGAGTAAGTTTAGTTTTGTAAACAAGTGCTAACCTGTCTTCTAAAGTGGCTGTGTAAAATAATTTCGTATTCCCACCAGCAATGAGTGAGTGTTCTTGTTGCTCCACATCCTCATTGTCCTTTGGTGATGTCAGTGTTTTGGATTTTAGCCATTCTAATAGGTGTGTAGTAGTAGTATGCCAGTGTATTAATTTGCAATTCCCTGATGACATATAACGTTGAACATCTTCTTATATGCTTTATTTTCCCATCTGTTTACCTCTTTTGATGAGGTATCTGTTCAGGTCTTGTCTTAGTCCATTGAAGTAGCTAAAATACCATAAACATGGGTGGGTTATAAGTAACAGAAATTTATTTCTTATGGTTATGGAGGCTAGGGAAGTGTGAGATCACCGGCAGATTCAGTGTCTGGTGAGGGCTTGTTTTCTGGTTCATAGATAGTGCCTTCTTGCTGTGTCCTTCCGTGGGGGAAGGGGCAAGGCAGCTCTCTGGGGCATCTTTTATAAGGGTATTAATCTCAGAGTCCTCATAGCATGATCACCTCCCAACAGCCCTACCTCCTAATACCATCACATTGATGCTTAGGTTTCAGTGTATGAGTTTGATAGGCGAGTCTACTAACATTCAGACCATAGCAAGCCTTTTGTTCAATTTTAATTGAGTTGGTTTTCTTATTGTTGAGTTTTAAGAATTCTTTGTATGTTTTGGGTAACAGTCATTTATCAGATACGTATTTTGCAAAGACTTTCTCCTAGAGTGTATGACTTTTCATTCATGTCTTCCTCAGAGCAGACATTTCTAATTTTAATGAAGTTCAACTTACCAAATTTTTTCTTTCATGGATGTGTTTTTGATGTTGTATTTTAAAAGTCACCACCAAACCCAAGGACACCTAGATTTTTTTCCTGTTATCTTCTAGGAGTTTAATAGCTTTTCATTTTACAGTTAAGTCTATGATCCATTTCAAGTTAATTTTTGTGAAAGGTATAAGATCTATGCTTAGATTCATTTCTTTAATTGTGTCTGTCCAGTTTTTCCAGCACTACAGTTATTTCCCCTTATTTTCGGGGGTATGTTCCAAGACCCCCAGTGGATGCCTAAAACCATGAATAGTACCGAATCCTATATGTACCATTTTTTTCTTATACATGTGTTCTGTGATAAAATTTAATTTACAAATTAGGCCCAGTAAGTGATTAAAACAAAATAATAAAATAGAACAATTATATAATTACAATATACTGTAAAAAAGTTATATGAATGTGGATTATCTCCCTCTCTCTCAAAATATTTATTGTGCTGTAACCACCCTTCTTCTTGTGATGATGTGAGATGATAAAATGCCTACATGATGAGATAGTGAGGTGAGTGACATAGGCCTTGTGACATAGCCTTAGGCTACTACTGACCTTCTAACCATACGCCAGTAGGAGAATAATCTGCTGTGAATGATCCTAGATCAGTGAGCCATAATAATGTCCATGGTTAGACGTCAAGAGCAGACAATGCCGATGACTAACGGGCAGGTAGTATATACAGTGTGGATGTGCTGGACAAATAGAGGATTTATATTCCTAGTGGGATAGAGCAGGACAGCGTGAGATTTCATCACACTACTCAGAACAGTGTGCAATTTAAAATTTATGAATAGTTTATTACTGGAATTTTACATTTAATATTTTGGAACCGTGGTTGACTGTAGGTAACTGAAACTGTGGAAAGCGAAAGTGCGGGTAAGGAGAGACTAATGTAGTAGTAGTAGTAGTAATAATTCTTACTACTTAGGGTTAATATAATGATTAAATGTGGTAATGAATGTGAAATGCTTAATCCAATGACTGGCGCAAAGTAAGGTCTCACTTAGTGGCAGCTTTTACGATTAGCAGTAGTTCCTCAATATTGAAAAGTGTAGAATTCTGAGGAGCCAGGCATCCACTGATCTTTTTCTAAATTATACCACAGACAAGCATCAGTCAAATTAGAAGCCTAGGAAAACTATTATTTAGACAAACAATTGTAACAAACGTGGCTCTTTTAACTTCTATAGAACTGTTTTTTGTTGTTGTTTTTTAATAACAAAATATTATGGTACAAAACAATTGAAAGCTTCTAGTTTTTCATAGGTCCTACAATTGCAAAAAGGTATAATTGCTTAAAAAATCAACATCACAGAACAGTAAAAAGAAAAAAATAGGTGGGCGCGGTGGCTCACGCCTGTAATTCCAGCACTTTGGGAGGCCGAGGCAGGTGGGTCACGAGGTCAGGAGATCGAGAACATCCCGGCTAATTTGGTGAAACCCCGTCTCTACTAAAAATACAAAAAATTAGCTGGGCTTCGTGGCAGGCACCTGTAGTCCCAGCTACTCGGGAGGCTGAGGCAGGAGGATGGCGTGAACCTGGGAGGCGAAGCTTGCAGTGAGCCGAGATCGCACCACTGTACCCCAGGCTGGGCTACAGAGCGAGACTCCGTCTCAAAAAAACAAACAAACAAACAAAATAGATAAAAATTATCTTTTTTCCCCTCCCCTTAATTCTGTTTTTCATTGTAGAATTTGTAGGTCCTTCTAAATCTTTTTCTGTGGATAGGAATCATAAGAAATGAAGCCCATCTTGATTTCTTATGATGCCTATCATATACCTTATTTGAATCTCATTTATTATGATGCCTATCTTATACCTTATTTGAATCTCATTGTGTTGTACCTTGAAATTTCTTACATAAAGTTTCTGTTAGAGGTAAAATGTTATTAGCTCTTACCTGTATAACAGCTATCTATATAGACACCTAAATTGGTTAATTATTGCTAAGAGAACTAAACATTTAGTAAAGTTGTTTTATAAAAGTAGTCTTAGACTACTAAGTGACTTGACCATAAGCCAGAAGGAAGGTCATCTCCTTTATTTCTTACAGTTCTGGAGGCTAGGAAGAAATTAGGGAACTTTGTTAAGAAAATAAGTTTAATTTTTAAAGAAATTAGGGAACTTTAATTGCCTTATAAAAATTTTATTGCAAATAGTTTAAGTATCAATATGTTTTATATCAGACTTTTTAGGAAGAGATGTATACCCAAATATATAAGGCCAGTTACTAAAACTATGGAAGCTATAATGAAATTCTGTTAGCAAGCTGTGGGGCTTTTACTAATTCTGCCCTAAAACTCTTCCAATCAAAAGCAATGATCAAATTATTACTAGAGCATAAGTAAATGTTTATGGTATAAATGAAACTGTACCTGTAGGAGTTTTAATACATTTAAAATTTAAAAATTCTACAAAATGGTTGGTTTCTTTTAAAAATTCTAGTTTTGTGATGTTTTAATCCAGAAATTGAATCTTGACTGAAGTTCGTCTTCCCATACTTGAAATTTATGTTTTAAAATTTGGATGGGGATGGGGAGAAACTATAAGTAAAACCTACAGCTTCCTAGATTGCTTCAACTTCAATCCATTTGGGGAATTTTGGAGACATTTGTCATTTATATAAGAAAGTTAATGATTAAACTTTGAGAAGTCAGTATATCATGGAAACTTTTACCTTAATGATATTATTCTGAAAAGAATATAATCATACAGTGGAATCTATGCAGTTATTTTAAAAATATGCTTCTTAATGTGGGAGATATTCTAATTGTTTATTAAGAAAAGTCTACAAAACAGTAAAGTGATATTTTCATTTAGACAACAAAAAAGAATATAGCCTATCAGAATATTTACAGAAATAGTTTTCATGATGCTCCAGAACAGTAAGTGATGATTGTTTTTGTTTTTTATTTTTTGTTTTTTTTGTTTGTTTGTTTGTTTTTTTGAAATGGAGTCTCACACTGTCGCCCGGGCTGGAGTGCAGTGGCGCGATCTCAGCTCACTGCAACCTCCACCTCCCAGATTCAAGTGATTCTCCTGCCTCAGCCTCCTGAGTAGCTGGGATTACAGGCATCTGCCACCATGCCCGGCTAATTTTTTTTTTTTTTTTTTTTAATTTTAGTAGAGACGGGGTTTCACTGTGTTGGCCAGGCTGGTCTCAAACGCCTGACCTTGTGATCCACCGGCCTTGGCCTCTCAAAGTGTTAGGATTACAGGCGTGAGCCACCGTGCCCGGCTGATCGTTTTTGTTTTTTATTCTCACCAGCAGGGTATCCCAAGGCTTGGTTTAGTCAGTCTTTTTAATTTTAGCTATTCTAATAGGTGTATAGTGGTATTTCATTGTAGTTTTAATTTGCATTTTTAAAATGACTAATAGTGTTGAATATCTTTTCGCATTTATTTGCCATCCTTATATTGTCTTTGGTGAAGTTTCTCTTCAAATCTTTTACCCATTTTAAAAGATTGAATTGTTTCCCCCGCCCCTTATCTGAGAAGGATACATTCCAAGACTCCCAGTGAATTCCAGAAACTGCAGATGGCACTAAAACCTGTATATACTGCATTTTTGTATACATACATACCTATAGTAAAGTTTATAAATCAACACAGTAAGAGATTAACAACAATAATATGACAGTGTCACTACTCTTGTGCTTTGGCACCATTATGATAAGTAACACAAGGGTTACTGGAACCCCTGCAGTTGATCTGCTAACTGTGAGAGGGCTGCTATGTGATGAATGGGCAGGTAACATGTTCAGTATGGACAAGCTAGACGAAGGGATGATTCATGACCTGGTAGGAGGGACTGGGATGGCATGAGATTTCACCACGCTACTCAGAACGATGGCAATTTAAAATTCATTCATTATTCCTGGAATTTTCCATTTATTATTTTTGGACTGTGGTTAACTGAAATTGTGGAAAATGTATCCACGGAAAATGAAACCGTGGATAAATGTTTAGACTACTGTACTTGTTGAAAAGACTATCCTTTCTCCATTGAAATTGCTTTGCTCCTTTGTGAAAGTTTAGTTGACCATATTTGTTTGCTAGTTCTGGGCCATCTGTTACTGTTCCAGTAATCTCTTCTTTCACCAGTACCATGCTGTCTTTATTCCTGTAGCTTTATAGAAAGCCTTGAAGTCAGGTACTGTCAGTCGGCTGACTGTTGTTCAATACTGTGATGACTATTCTGAATCTTTTGCCTTTCCATATAAACTTTAGAATCAGTTTGTTGATATCTGCAGTGTAACTTGCTGGGATTCTGATTGATACTGCATTGAATTTGCAGATCAAGTTGGGAAGAACTGGCATCTTAATATTGAGTGTTCTTATCCATGTACATGATGTAAGTTTCCATTTATTTAGACCTTCCTTAATTTTTTTGGTAACAGTTTTATAGTTTTCATCATATAGATTTTTTTTTTTTTTTTTTTGAGAAGGAGTCTTGCTTTGTCACCCAGGCTGGAGTACGTTGGCGCAATCTCGGCTCACTGTAACCTCCGCCTCCTGGGTTCAAGCAATTCTCCTGGCTCAGTCTCCCAAGTAGCTGGGATTACAGGCGTGTGCCACCACACCTGGCTAATTTTTGTATTTTTAGTAGAAACGGGGTTTCACTGTGTTGGCCAGGTTTGTCTTGAACTCCTGACCTCAGGTGATCCACCCACCTCCGCCTCCCCAAGTGCTGGGATTACAGGCATGAGCCATCACTCCCGGCCTCATCATATAGATCTTGTACATATTTTGTTAGATTTATACCTAAGCATTTCATTTTTGCGAGTGCTTATTATGTTTTAATTTTAATGCCAATTGTTCCTGATATATGAGAATACAGTTGACTTTTGTACATAAATTTTGTATCCTTCAACCTTACTATAATTATTTATTAGTTCTAACTGTTTATTTGTGGTTGATTCCTTGAGGTTTTCTTCACAGGCAGTAATGTTATTGGCGAGCAAAGACAGTTTTATTTTTTCTATACCAATCTGTATACTTTCTATTCACATCCCTTATTTTTTTTGGCATATTGCATCTTATACAATTTTGCTTTGTAGCATCTATTTTCTCACCATTAAATGTGATGTTAGCTGTAGAGTTTTTTATTGTACTTTATCAAGCTGAAGAAGTAAATTTGAATTTTACCAAATGCTTTTTCAGCATCTATATATATGATCAGTTTGTTTTTCTTCCTTAGCTTGTTGATGTGATGGATTACATTAATTGACAAATGTTAAACCAGCCTTGCATACCTGGAATAAATGTCACTTGCTCATGATGTATAAGTATTTTTATACATTGTTGGATCAGTTTGCTAATGTTTTGTTGCTAATTTTTGAATCTGTGTTTGTAAGAGATTGGTCAGTAGTTTTCCTTTTTTATAATGTTTTTGTCCAGTTTTGGGTTAATTTCTTTGTGTGATGTAAAGAAGTGGTCCAGGCTGGGTGTGGTGGCTCACACTTGTAATCCCAGCACTTTGGCCAAGGCAGGTGGATCACTTGATGCCAGGAGTTTGAGACCACCCTGGGCAACATAGGGAGCCCCTATCTTTATGAAACATTAAAAAATAAAAAATGGGCTGGACATGGTGGCTCACGCCTGTAATCCCAGCACTTTGGGAGGCCCAGGTGGGAGGATCACAGGGTCAAGAGATTGAGACCATCCTGGCTAACACGGTGAAACCCCGTCCCTACTAAAAATACAAAAAATTAGCCGGGTGTGGTGGCACGTGCCTGTAATCCCAGCTACTCAGGAGGCTGAGGCAGGAGAATTGCTTGAATCCGGGAGGCAGAGGTTCTAGTGAGTGGAGATTGTGCCACTGCACTCCAGCCTGGGTGAGAGCGAGACTCTTTCAAGAAAGAAAGGAGAGAGAGAGAGAGAGAAAGAGAGAAAGGGAGGGAGGGAGAGAGGGAGAGAGAGAGAGAGAGAGAGAAAAGAAAGAGAAAGAAAAGAAAAGGAGGGGAGGGGAGGGGATGGGACGGGAGAAAGGAAAAGAAAAGAAGTGGTACAGCTTCAGTCCTTTACAGCTGAATATCCAGTTGTCCAAAGCTTCATTTGTTGAAAAATCTATTCTTTTGTTATAGAATTGTGTTGACAACCTTGTCAAAATCTGTTGGCTATAAACATTTTTGGACTCTGAATTCTCTTTCATTGATTGATAACATATGTCCTTATGCCAGTACCACACTGTCTTGATTACTTTGTCTTTGTAAAAAGATATGAAATATGAGTCCTCCAACTTCTTCTTTACAAGATTATTTTGACTATCTGAGTGCACACAAATTTCCATATGAATTTTAGGATTATCTTGTCAATATCTTTTTTTTTAAAAAAAGATAGCTGGCCAGGCGCAGTGGCTCACGCCGGTAATCCCAGCACCTTGGGAGGCCGAGGCGGACATATCACGAGATCAGGAGTTTGAGACCAGCCTGGCCAACATAGTGAAACCCCGTCTCTACTAAAAATACAGAAATTAGCCAGGCATGGTGGCACACGCCTGTAGTCCCAGCTACTCAGAGGCTGAGGCAGGAGAATCGCTTGAACCCGGGAGGTGGAGGTTGCAGTGAGCTGAGTTCAGGCCACTGCACTCCAGCCTGGGCAACAGAGCAAGACTCCGTCTAAAAAAAAAAAGGTAGCTGTAATTTCAACAGGATTGTAGTGGATCTGTAGATCAATTTTGGGAATATTGCCATCTTAACATTATTAAGTCTTCCAATCCATGATTATAGATTGTCTTTATTTATATCTTTCTATGAGATTTTAGAGTTTTCAATGTATAAGTCTTACATTCATTTGTTAAATTTATTCCTGAGTGTTCTTTTTGATGCTATTATATTTGGATTTTTTTTCCTCTTAAGTTCTTTTGCAGTGTGTTCTTTGCTAGTACTTCATTATTTTGACATCTTTTCAGTATGTAATGTTAAACTCTGTCCTGAGTTTATTTTAATATTAAGATAGGTTACATTTTGTAAAGATCACCCTAAGATAAAAAATCTATCTAGATAGGGAATGGTGGTGAAGTAATAGCTATTCCTGAACTCTAGGGTTTAATTTCTATTTTTCTGTAAATTACTGGAAAAGGACTTTGCTGTTAACTCCCAGCCAGTCTCTCTGATTCCTTAATGTGGTTGGTGATTATAATACCTGAAGGTACTTGTACTTGCCTGTGCCTCTTTTCCATCAGTACTAGGGTTTCCTGTTTTCCTAATCCTCTCAAGTTACTGAATAGAGAGCCCTTTAAGAAATTGGAGAAGTCATTTTACCTCTCTAAATTTGTTTCTTCTTGGTAAGATGTAGGATGAAATATTTAATAATCATTTTAAGTTTTTTCATACTTAAGTGAGAGTACTCACATAAATAGCTTCTTTAATCTGTAAAGAAATATTCAAATATTAGGGTTCCTTTCTCTTCAAATTAGAATTTTCCTTTCTTAGCTTGGGATAATCTATCAAGATTTATCTGAATAAGCTACTTCACCTCACCTTTCTGTTAAAAAACCTCCACTGACTTTTTGCATTACAAGATCAAGTGTGAACTAAGGCTGGCCAACTCAGGTTGTATATACTGTGTGCAAAGGACTACATTGGATGTTGTGTAGGTTACGAGGAGGCATATGAACAGTCTGTGCAATCAAGGAGTTTATAGTCTATGTGAAGTGTTAAGCGAATTGTCTAGTTTGGTGCCAGCTGTGGGAGTTCATGATTTATATGATAGACTATCTTCCTGTAGATTCCCCGGAAAATTGTGCTCACATGAAATCTTAGAGAACCTGCAAGATTTATAAACATAGTAACTGTTTATGATAGATAACAACCAAACTGAATTTCTAGGGCTTTATTGAGGAGAGTGTTTATCTAGGCACTGACCATGTTACTACCCAACTCTTGGTAATGCCTTTAAAATTTTTTAAAATTATTTTTGGCAGACACTCTGTGTGAGGTACAGATTTTCAGTCCTTTGAACACTTAATAAATGAATGAAAATTGATCTGAAGAGAATATTAAAACATTTTCACTTGAATCTTCACAATCTACCAGTACTAGGGTTTCTTATTTCCTAGGTAGATGGAAAGTGTTTTCGATGAATTTGGACCAGAATTGGTACAAAAATCAAAGAATTCAAAATATTAAATTATTTTGTCTCTCTTTAAGATTGTTAGAATTTGATAAGTATTCTTTTTTAGTGTCATCAGAAAAATAAAGCATAGGCTGGGCATGGTGGCTGATGCCTGTAATCCCAGCACTTTGGGAGGCCAAAGCGGGAGGATTGCTTGAGCTCAGGAGTTCAAGACTAGCCTGGGCAACCTAGTCTCTTTTATAGAGACCTTGTCTCTATAAAAATAAAAATAAAAAAAATGGCTGGGCACAGTGGCTAACACCTGTAGTCTCAGCACTTCGGGAGGCTGAGGCAGGTGGATCATTTGAGGTCAGGAGTTCAAGACCAGCCTGGCCAACATGGTGAAACCCCGTCTCTACTAAAAAAAAAAAAAATACAAAAATTAGTTGGACTTGGTGGCAGGTGCCTGTAAGCCCAGCTATTTGGGAGGCTGAGGCAGGAGAATTGCTTAAACCCGGGAGGTGGAGGTTGCAGTGAGCTGAGGTCACACCACTGCACTCCAGCCTGGGCAACAGAGCAAGACTCTGTCTCAAAAAAAAATTAAAAAAAAAAAAAAAAAGAAAATATTACAAAAACCTATAATTCAATTATTTTGCTTTTGATTTGTTTGCTGTGTTAAAAATGAGCTTTTAGATCGGCCTTCCCTAGCTTTATTGAGATATAATTGGTATATTTAAAAACTGCATATAATTAATGTGTGCAATTTAATGCATTTGGACAAATATGTGTACTCATCTTACCATCACCACAGCCAAGATAATAAACATATATCTATTGCCTCCAAAAGTTTCATTATGCCCCTTTCTTACTGTTTTTCATTTTTTTGAGAGGGTAGGTAAGAATATTTGACATGACATTTACCGTCTTAGCAAATTTTCAAAAGTTCACCTTGTTAATTATAGGCCCTATGTTGGAAAGCATATCTCTGTAACTTACTTATCTTGTATAACTAACTTTATACCGTTGAACAACAACTCTCCATATCTTCCTCCCCTGTCTCCTAGTAACCACCATTCTATTGTCTACTTATATAGGTTTGATTCCTTGTTATGAAAAATAATGCAGTATTTCTCCTTCTGTGACTAACTTATTTTGCTTAGCATAGCGTATTTTCCAGGTTCATCTGTGTTGTCACAAGTGGTAAGATTTCCTTCTTTTTAAAAAAACTTGTAATATTTATTCTATTGTATGTATATACCACATTTTTCTTATCAATTCATCTGGGTTTTCCCATCTTTGCTATTGTGAATAATGCTGCAATGAATGTGGGAGTGCAGGTATCTTTTTGAGACCCTAATTGCAATTCTTTTGGATGTTTACCCAGAAGTGGGATTGTTGGATCATATGGTCTTTTTGAATATGCCTGTTGGTCGTATGTATGTCTTCTTTGTCTATTCCAGTCCTTTGCTTATTTTTTATTCATCTCATTTTTTGCTGTTGAGTTATAGGAGTTTGTTATATTTTCTGAAATTAACTCCTTGTCAGACATTTGGTTTGCAAATATTTTCTTCCATTCCATAGGATGGAATTGATTGTTTCTTTTGCTGTGTAGAAGCTTTTTAGTTTGATATAGTCCCACTTGTCTATTTTTGGCTTTTGTTGCCTGTTATCCAAGAAATTATTGACAAGAACAGTGTCAAGAAGGTTTTCTCTGATGATTTCTTCAAAGGGTTCTACGTTTTCAGATCTTATGTTTAAATCTTTAATCCATTTTAAGTTAATTTTTGTGTATGGTGTAAGATAAGGTTCCAATTTCATTCTTTTGGATATGGGTATCCAGTTTTTCCAACACGATTTATTGAAAAAACTGTCCTTTCTGCATTGTAAATTATTGGTACCTTTGTTGAAGATCCATTGACTTTATTTCTGGATTTTCTGCTCTGTTCCATTTGTCCATGTGTTTTTTTTCTTTTTCTTTCTTTTTTCTTTCTTTCTTTTTTTTTTTTGTGGGGAAGAAGACACAGTCTCTACTCTGTTGCCTAGGCTGGAGTGCCGTGGCATAATTTCAGCTCACTGCAATCTCTGCCTCCCAGGTTCAGGCGATCTCCCACCTCAGCCTTCCAAGTAGCTGGGATTCATATGTCTGTTTTTATATGCTTGTATCATACTGTTTTGATTACTGTAGTTTTATAAAATATTTTGAAATGAGGAGTGTGATGCCTCCAACATTGTCATACTTGCTCAAAATTGCTTTGAATATTTGAGGTCTTTTGTGATTCTATGTAAATTTTAAGATTAAAATAAATTATGTAAAAAATGTCTTTAGGATTTTGATAGGGGTTGTGCTGAATCTATAGATGGCTTTGGATAATATGGACATTTTAACAATATTAATTTAATCCATGAACACAGGATGGTTTTCCATCTATTTGTATCTGCCTTAATTTCTTTCATTAGCGTTTTATAATTTTTAGTGTACAAGTCTTTCACCTCCTTGGTTAAGTTAATTCCTAAGTATTCTGTTTGTTGCTGTTGTAAATGTGATTGCTTTCTTAAACTTTTTTTTGGATAGTTTGTTGTTGGTGTATAACAGGGGCCCCCAACCCTCAGGCTGCGGACCAGTGTGGTGCATGGCCTGTTAGGAACCAGGCCACACAGCAACAGATGAGCACCAGGCCAGTGAGCATTACTGCCTGAGCTCCACCTCCTGTCAGATCAGCAGCAGCATTAGATTCACATAGGAACATGAACCCTATTGTGACATCCACATGCGAGGGATTTAGGTTGCACACTCCTTATGAGGTAGAACAGTTTCATCCTGAAACCTTCCCACCAGCCCCTCACCGGTCCGTGGAAAAATAGTCTTCTATGGAACTGGTCCCTTGTGCCAAAAAGGTTGAGGACTGCTGGTATATAGAATTGCAACCGATTTTTTAAATGTTGATTTTGTGTCCTGCAACTTGACTGAATTTATTCTAACAGTTTTGTGTGTGTGCATGGTCTAGGATTTTCTACCTATTTCATATGCAAACAAATAATTTTCTTTTTTTTTTTCCAATTTAGATGCCTTTTATTTCTTTTTCTTGCCTAATTACTCTGGCTAGGACTTACAGTACTATGTTGAATAGATGGCAAGAGTGGGCATTCTTGCCTAATTGTTCATAATCTTAGAGGAAAAGTTTTCTGTTTTTCACTGTTGTGTATGATGTGTTATTTATAGGCTTTTTTTGTTTTTTTGTTTTTGTTTTTTGTTTTGAGACAGAGTTTCACTCTTGTTGCCCAGGCTGGAGTGCAATGGCACAATCTTGGCTCATTGCAACCTCTGCCTCCCAGGTTCAAGCGATTCTCCTGCCTCAGCCTCCTGAGTAGCTGGGATTACAGGTATGCACCACCACGCTTGGCTAATTTTGTATTTTTACTAGAGACAGGGTTTCTCCATGTTGGTCAGGCTGGTCTCGAACTCCCGACCTCAGGTGATCCACCTGCCTCAGCCTCCCAAAGTGCTGAGATTACAGGGGTGGGCCACCATGCCCAGCAGTTATGGGCTTTTCATATACACATGCTCCATGACCTAAAATGAAGTTACATCCAGATAAACTCATTGTAAGTTAAAAATGTCATTAAGTCAAAAATACATTTAATGCACCTCATCTGTAGTACATTATAGCTTAGCCTAGCTTACCTTAAACGTGCTCAGAACACCTATGTTGGCCTGCAGGTGGACAAAGTCATGTAACGCATAGCCTATTCTATAATAAAGTGTTGAATATCTCATGTAATTTATTGAATACTATATGGGTACTCATCATTAATGTACACAGCTGAAAACACCATTGTAAGGTTGAAAATTTTTAAGTTGAACCATCAAGTCAGTGACTGATTTTATAACTTTTATTTTGTTGAGGTAAGTTCCTTCTATATCTGATTTGTTGATGGTTTTTGTAATGAAAGGGGGGTGAATTTTGTCAAGTGCTTTTTCCTTTTTTTTTTGTTTGTGAGACAGAGTCTTGCTCTGTCACCCAGGCTGAGTGCAGTGGCCCAATCTCAGCTCACTGCAACTTCTGCCTTTTGGGTTCAAGCGATTCTTGTGCCTAAGCCTCCTGAGTAACTGGGACTATAGGTGTGTGCCACCACCCCTGGCTAATTTTTGTATTTTTAGTAGAGACGGAGTTTCACCATGTTGGCCAGGCTGGTCTTGAACTCCTGGCCTTAAGTGATCTGCCTGCCTTGGCCTCCCAAAGTGCTGGGATTACAGGTGTGAGCCACTGCGCCCAGCCTGTTTTTCTCATCACTTTTAATGCACCAACAATGAGGAAGAGATTAGTGCTGTTGTTATATATACACAATCTTTGGTGAGCCAGAGCTTGGCTGAAGAATGGTATTTTCAAGCCTGGCCCTGTGAGGATAGGGCTCTTGATCAGTTTTTAACCTTTGGAGAGATTAGCTGGAGAGGGATTAGAGAGAGTGGTACATCACAGCTCTATTCTCAGGAATGGGAAGTAGTCCTTTACATGTGTTTTGAGGGGTGGGGGCTCGTGACTTGGGAATAAAGTTTTTCTAACTCCTTTATTTTTCTGACTGGTAGTGACACTTCTTACAATGAAATGTATTGATATGTATTAACGTATCTCTTTTTGTCAGTAGGGGTGTTATTTTATATCATCAGTGTAAATACATGTTCAACAATAGATTATTGAGTTGATATGGGCTGGACATTGTTCTAGATTCTAGACATACAACAATAAACAAAACAGACAACAAAACTATGTCATTTTAAAGCTTATAGTAGGGAGGGATGGACAATAATGAATAAATATGCAAAATAGATATAATGTATTAGATGATTGTTACTCTGGAGAAGATTGAGGTAATGAAGGGGTTTAAGGAATGCTGAGAGTAAATGTTGAGGTTGCAATTTTAAATAGTGTGAGAAAGTATGTAGCATTTGAGGAAATACCTGAAGTATGTGAGGGGGGCTGATATTCAGATATTTATGCAGTTGTAAAGCAAAGTAGAGAAATCCCACATGGGTAAAACTCTTTACCCACTTTCCCTCAATGATCACATCTTGCAAAATTATAGTACATTATCACAATTAGGATATTGGCATTGATAGAATCCATTGATTTTATTCAAATTTCCTCAGATTCTCTTGTACTACTTTGGAGAGCTGTATGTGTATATATTTCTTTCTATTTTTTTTTATTACATGCATAGGTTTGTGTATAGACCATGATAGTCAAGATACAGAACATCACAAGTATCCTCTTACTGCCCTTTTATAACCACATTGACTTCTCTCCCTGCCATTCCTCCACCCCTAACAACCAGTGTAACCCCTGGCAGTAACCACTAATCTGTTTACCATTTCCAAACTTTTTTTCTTTCAAGAAGGTTATAAAAATGGAATCATATCCAGTATGTAACCTTTTGGGCTAGCTTTTTTTTTTTTTTTTGTCTCAGCATAGGTTTCTGGGGATGCAACCATGTTGTTGCATGGATCAATAATTGTTTCTTTTTTATTGCTGAGTAATATTCCATGGTATGGATATACTACAGTTTGTTTATTCACTCAGTGAGCGACATCTGGGGGCTATTCTAAATAAAGCTGCTTTGAACATTCATGTGCCGGTTTTAATGTGAACGTAAATTTCTATTTCTATAAAACATATGCCCAAGAGTGCAATTGCTGGGATCCTGGGTAAATTTTGAAGGTTGAGTCAACAGGATTTCTTGACAGATTAATGTGAGGTCAAGCCGGGCGCAGTCTCATGCCTGTAATCCTAGCACTTTGGGAACAATAATTGTTATTGCTAATAATAGCACTTAGGGAGGCTGAGGTTGGAGGATCATTTGAGGTCACGAGTTCAAGACCAGCCTGGCCAACATGGTGAAACCCCATCTCTACTAAAAATACAAAAAAATTAGCTGGGCATGGTGGTACACGCCTGTAATCCCAGCTACTCAGGAGGCTGAGGCAGGAGAATCACTTGAACCTGGGAGACAGAGGTTGCAGTGAGCCGAGATCATGCCACTGCACTCCAGCCTGGGCGACAGAGTGAGGCTCTGTCTTTAAAAAAAAAAAAAAAAAAAAAAAAAAAAAAAAAAAAAAAAAAGAGGTCAGAGAGAAAGAGGAATCAAGACTTCATGGTTTTTGACCTGGGCAACTAGAGGAGTGGAGTTGCCAACAGCTGACATGGGGAAAGCTATGAGTAGAGCATGTTTAAAGGAGATGAAAAATTTTACTTATAACATGTCAAGTTGATGTATATTAGACACAGAAAAATTGTCACATAAGCAGTTGGTTAAAAGATTTTGGAATTCACAGGGGTGGTCTGGTCTAGAGATATACAATTGGGAGTCTGATCAGCCTTTAAAGCCCTGAGACTGGAAGAGGTGATAGAGGCAGCTGAAAGAGGTGAGAGACTAAGTTCTGGCTACTTCAGTGTTTAAAAAATAGGGAGATTATGAAGAACTAGCAAAGAAAACTGCAAATTTGGCCAATGAGGAAGGATTAAAAAGCAAGATAATTTAGTGTCCTGGAAAGTAATTGGAGAAAACATTTCAAGGAGAGAGGGAGTCAACCGGTCATTTTTTGTGTAAAGCTTAGTTGTAGCACAAAGGCATATTCTGCACAGTAACCAGAGGTTTTAGTTGTGTTGTATTCCAGGGGATATATAGGCTGATGCCCCCGTTTCTAGTTTCTCCTGAGTAAGGAGAATTTTCGAGTTTTAGTTTCTGTATTCAGAAAGCAAATGGTCTAAGAGACAAGTTGAATTCTACCTGTTAAGCTCCAACTTAACACTCTTTTCATGAAAAAAGTGAACACTCTTTTCATGAAAAAAGTGAACACTCTTTTCATGAAAAATCTTTTTAATCTTCCTAGTTGGAAGTATTCTTTCTGTTTTTAGAATTCTCCATCCTTTTTTTTTCTTCCAGGGTCGAGGGAGAGACAGGGTCTCACCCTGTTACCCAGGCTGAAGTGCAGTGTCACAATCATAGCTCACTGTAGCCTTGACCTCCCTGGTTAAAGTGATCCTCCCACCTCAGTCTCCCGAGTAGCTAGGAACACAGGTGTGCATCACCATGCCCAGCTAATTTATTTTTATTTTTTGTAGAGATGCAATCTCCCTGTGTTGTCAGGCTGGTCTTGAACTCCTGGGCCCAAGTGATCCTCCTTCCTTAGCCTCCCAAAGTGCTGGGATTACAGGCATGAGCTGCCACACCCACCCACCCCTTTTTCGATAACTCTAGTGGCACTTAACATTTTCTGTTGTATGGCATCTGTGTTAGTCCATTCTCACACTGCTGTAAGGATACTCCTTGAGACTGGGTAATTTATAAAGGAAAGAAGTTTAATTGGCTCACAGTTCCGCATGGCTGGGGAGGCCTTAGGAAATTTACAGTCATGGCGAAAGGGAAAGAAAGCAGGCACCTTCTTCACAAGGTGGTGGGAGAGAGAGTCATCATGCAGGAGAAACTAACATTTATAAAACCATCAAATCTTGTGAGAATTCACTCACTATTAGGAGAGCAGCATGGGGGAAACCATCTCTCCCAGTCACTTCCCTCCCTTGACACTTGGGGGGGTATAGGTCCTCGCCTCAGCACGTGGGGATTACAGTTCGAGATGAGATTTGGGTGGGGACGTGGAGCCAAACCGTATCAGTATCTTTATTTGCCTACTTGTATACTTGTCTTATTTTGAATTATAAGCTCTTTCAATACTGAGGTCCTCCTTTATTGTCATTGTATTTTCAAGCACATAGTAATAAATGGAATTGAGTTACATTTCATTGTGATAGAGCATGGAATCTGACACACCTGGTTTAAATCTTGCCTGTGCTGTTTGCTACCAAATTTCTTAACCTCTCTATGCCTACACCTGCTCTTAAGTGGGGATCATAATGTTGCTTACTTGATAGGTTTGTGGAGAGGATTGAAGTTGTGAAGATACAGCTCTTAACAGAGTGGTCAGCTCATAGTAAATTCTTTGTGTTCTGTAGTTGTTGGTGCCATCATTGCTATTGTTAATAATAATATGCTGTTGTGTTATTGGCTCTCAAAGATACAGGGTTAAAGGAATACACACTTAAGCTGGCATTGACTTACATGCTAGGGCTTCCGAAAACTAAGTATTCAAGAACCTGGTTTATATCTACTTTAGTAGTCATATTACTTGTCAGGATATAAAAGTCCGTTATTCCCTTAGTTCATGCAGGCATCCTTTGTGTTGTTTCTCTTCCATTTCCCTTTCTGTGCTGGGCAAGTGGTCTGTGTAACTGATTGGGAAAAGTAGCATACATGAGTCCTTTTTATTGTTTCTATAAAATTGGGGTTTTGTTACAGAACATGTTAAGCCTACCTAGGCAGTATGTTATTTTATAACTATAATTTAAAATTTTAACTTACACACTAATTATAGTTATGTAAAAGGAAAATATCATAAATTTCCAGAACATTATTCCCTAAATCAATATAGAAAGTCCACTATGTATATGTACTAAGTACAAAATTGAGATTGAAGGTAAGGAACTTTCCTTTCTTGCCTTGTGGTGCAGGGATTGGCAAACAGTGAACCAGCCACCTGTGTTTGTAAATAAAATTTATAACAAACAGCCACGTTAATTCTTACATATATTGTTGTAAACAGACAGCCACATTCATTCTTATAAATATTGTCTGACTGCTTTTCCCCTACAACTACAGAGTTGAATAAACCTGAAGAATTTAGTGTCTGGTCCTTTATAGAAAATGTTTATTTGCCCCTGTTCAAGGGTATTATTTTTGTGGCTCATCTCTTAGAGCTTTTCTCACTCTGTCTCTTGTATTGATTCCTTTTCTTCTGTCTGCTTAAATGATGATATTCTCCAGAATCTTTTCTTGAATAGCTCACCTTTCTTAAGGCTTACGTTACTCCACTGTCTAGGTTCTACTTTCTGACTAATTTCTTTTTAGTGTCCTTTATAGACTTTCTGCTGCTGGGGAGTTTGATCACTTTTTTTCTTATTTTATAGGTTGAGCATCTTGAAACCAAAAATCCAAAATTTGAAATGCTCTGAAATTTAAAACTTTTTGAGCACCAACACGATGCTTAAAGGGAGTGCTCATTGGAGCATTTTGAATTTTGGATTTTCAGATTAGGAAGGCTTAATGGGTAAAGATAATACTAAATCCAAAAGAAGTCTGAAGTCTGAAACACTTTTGGTCCCAGGCATTTCAGATAATGTGTATTCAACCTGTATAGGCAATAATATATACTCTCCTATGGCTTCTGAACCACCCACACCTCCTTGAGGATAAGAAGAACATACGGTATTGCTTTCTGGACCTTTTCATCTGCTTCAGTGTCCCTAAGTCGTTTCAAAATGAACGTGTCCCAAATTGAACTCATTTCTTTCTGCTTCCAAAACAGCTTCCCCGGCCACTGAACTGTACCGTGTTCATAGTCATGTGAGTGAGAAGCCTGATAGTTGTCACCTCCCTCCTTCTATTTACTAATTCAATAGCAGTAGGTGATCACTACTGTTGTAGACCCATTTTCTTCCATTTGTTTTTCTCTGTTTTTACTAGTGTAGATCCTAGTTTTATCCGCCGCCACCTTTGTAACATTTTTTTTCATAGCAATCTTCCTAAAACAAATATCTTGTGTAAAACACATTAGTGGGCCGGGTGAGGTGGCTCACACCTGTAATCCCAGCACTTTGGGAGGCCAAGGTAGGCGGATCACCAGAGGTCAGGAGTTCGAGACCAGCCTGGCCAACATGATGAAAACCCATCTCTACTAAAAATACAAAATTAGCCAGGCGTGGTGGCAGGCGCCTGTAATCTCAGCTATTCAGGAGGGTGAGGCAGGAGAATCGCTTGAACCCAGGAGGCGGAGGTTGCAGTGATTTGAGATCATGCCACTGCACTCCAGCTTGGGTGACAGAGTGAGACTCTGTCTCAAAACAACAACAACAACAACAAAAACAAAAGCAAAAAAAACCAATCAGTGGTTCTTTATGCCTTGTAATATTTAGCGCTGTATTTAAGACTTTCCACCTGACCCCATTCCAGAATTTTACAAATTAATAAGCAAATTTTTCTTAGCTCCTGTCCCCAAGTATCTATAGCACTTTTTAAATGAGCTCAACTTAATCACATTGTGTTATAGTTGTTGGTTTGCTCACCCATTAGACTGTAAAACATTTAAAGATTGTAAATTTTTGTATTCTCAGGGCCCCCAGTTCTGACACATAGTTGGCTTCAAAATATGATCATTACATGTTCTATGCATGGAACAAAATATCCATGTACCTCATAAATAGTAAAATATCATGTATCAATTAAAAATATACTTGTGCAAATGGGGTTAAGTTTTTTTGTGTTTTTTTTTTTTTTTTTAGCTGTTGGTTCTTTTAGGGCAACTGAATTTACTGTGAAATCAAAGATTTAGAGATGAATTAAATACTTTTTGAGTCTTATGATGACTAAGGATGGATAATGCAACTTTGGATAACCTTCATTTTTTTTGCAGAAGGTGTACTTTGGGAAAATATTCTTTAAGCAAAACATTGGAAATGAGTCCTATTTTACTAGATTTTATGAAAGTAGAACTTTCTATCATGGGGGAAGATCTCCCAACAGAACAAACTTTGATGAAGCAGAAAAGATGATAACCACATGCTGCCCATCATACACCCACAATATTAAGCTTGCTGGTTGTTTCTTCACCTAAAAGTTTACTTTTCCTTTATTAAACTTTATGTAATGGTACAAAAATATAGCCTTCTGGAACTTTTTCAGTCTGTGCTTTTAGCTTCCAGAAGTTTTTCTTTCTCTTTTCTCTCTCTTTTTAAAGCATGAGATGTCAGATATTGTAAAAATGAATAAAAGCCTCCATGTCTACTCTAGAGGTGGATATATGTTAATGAGTATTGGTTAAAACAAAAGAATCAGTTTTCCTTTAAATGTGCCATTTAGACTTTTTAAATACTGATATTATGCTTATTCCATCTTGGGTAGTCATTTTGTTTTATAAATAAGTTGAGAATGATTAGTAAGAATCTTGTTTACGTGTATTCTTTTGTCTTTTCTATTTGAAAAAAGATGCCTTTACAGGCAAGTCAGTTACCACAATTTAAAATTTCTAACTATGACCTTAAAGTAAGACATGCATTTTAACATTGCAGCCGGATGCACAGAAAAATAATTACAAGTTTCATGAAAAAAACCCTTACTGTATGTAAAGTGATATTCTATTCCATTCTATTCTATTCTTATTCCTCCATTCTATTTTATGCTATGCTGTTCTGTTTATTCTATTCTATTCTATTCTATTCTATTCTATTCTATTCTATTCTATTCTATTCTATTCTATTCTATTCTATTCTATTCTCCTTCCACACTTCCTTCTCAGTGCTGATTGGCTGGTGCCCATAGTTTGGAAAATAACACCAAGTTGGAAAGTAGAAGAAATTACAGAAGCTGGGAAATTACTTTGTTAAAGACAAAGTAACCTGCTCTGAGAACTCTGAGAGTAATACAGAAAGATGTTCTTAAAACACTTATAGTATGTTGGTTGGGCAGGGTTTGTGAGTGTATGTCTGTGTCTGTATAGTGACTATAATATCTGATTTCTATAAGCTACTTTTGAAAAGTATCCGGTTTATATAACATCAGTGAACTGTAGTTGTAAAAATAAAACCAAGAGAACATATAGTAAATTTCAAAATATTTGTAAGTGCTGCAGGGAGAGATTGGTGATGGCCTCGTTAGAAAGGTAAAAGTTAAATAGGAACTTAAAGGGTGGGCTTAGAATGTGTGTAGGTTGGAGAGAGAGTCAGCACATTCCACTGATGGTAATGTGATGGTAAATGTAATAGAATTGGGAATATAATTGGTTTAGAATTGGGAATGAAACAATATATTCAGGAAGAGTGAGAAGTAGCATCTAGCGATAATATAGAATTCACATTGGTCATGAGTGGAAGACTAAACTGAAAAGGAGAGGCCAGATTATAAAGTGATTTAGACTTTATCTTGTAGGCAGTGGGTCTCTCTCTCTGTCTGTCTCTGCCAACATGTACTGCTCCATCTCTCTTGGTTACTGTTTGTATTGTATATCATTTTTCATCCTTTTACTTTTAAGTTGTTTGTGTCTTTGAATCTAAAGTATTAATTCCTAGGGATAGATTATAGTTGCAGCTTTCTTTTTATATAGCCTTTTGATTGTATGCTTAGTTCTTTCACATTTTATGTAGTGTGTGATGTAGCTGGAATTACATGTGCCATTTTGCTCTTTGTTTTCTATATCTCTCATGTTATATTTGTTCTTCCATTCTTCGTTACTATCTTCTTTTGTGTTGAACAAATATTTTTTAGTGTATCGTCTTAAGTCTGCTGTTGATTTTTAACATTAAATTATTTTCTTAGTGGTTGCTCTAAGAATTACAGTTTACATTCCAATTTATCACCATTAACTTTAGGTTAATACTGACCTAATTTCTGTAAAATATAGCACTTTTGCTCCATTATAACTGTTTTCTCCCCCTCCTTTTTGCTGTTATTGCCTTATATATTACATTTATTTACGTTATAAACCCAACTGTTATCATATTCTTTTAATGAAATTAAGAGGAAATAAAAATATATTTATAGTCTTTTATATTTTCTCATTTATATTTAATATATGTGGTGGTCCTCACTTGTTTTTGTGAATTCCAGTTAACATGTGGTGTCATTTTCTTTTAGCTCAAGGTACTTGTTCAAGTATTTCAACTTATTCTCCATCTTTTTTTTTAAGTGTGAGGATGTCTTTATTCTTCCTTTCTTGTTTGAAGAATACTTTTGCAGTAAATAGAATTCTTAGTTGATAGTTTTTTTTTTTATTTTTTGTTACTGCCTTCTAGCTTCCGTTTTTTCCTGATGATTAGTCGGCTATTAATTGTATTGTTTTTCCCATGTATGTGATGAGTGATTTCTCTGTTGCTCCTCTCATGTTTTTTTTTTGGTGGCTTCAAACTGTTTAAATGTGAAATGCTTAGATGTTGATCCCTGTGTTTATCATATTTTGGGTTCATTGATAATTTTTTTTTCTTTTCTTTCTTTTTTTTTTTTTTTTGAGACAGAGTCTCTCTCTGTCAGCCAGGCTGGAGTGCGGTGGCACGATCTCGACTCACTGCAACCTCTGCCTCCCGGGCTCAAGCAATTCTCCTGCCTCCGCCTCCCGAGTCGCTGGGATTACAGGGGTGTGCCACCACACCCGGCTAATTTTTGTATTTTTAGTAGAGACGGGGTTTCACCATGTTGGCCAGGCTGGTCTTGAACTCCTGACCTCAGGTAATCCACCCGCCTCGGCCTCCCAAAGTGTTGGGATTATAGACGTGAGCCACCGTGCCTGGCCGGTTCATTGATCTTCACGGTTTGATAGATTAGTGGTTTTCAGCAAATTTGGGGAATGTTCAGCCATTATTTCTTCTAACATTTTTTTCTCCTTTCTCTTTTTCCAGTTCTGCTTTTACACATATGTTGATATGTGTGATGTTATCCCAGAGGTCTCTGAGGCTCTGTTTATTTTTCTGCAGTATTTTTTCCCTCTCTGTTCTTTCTTTTGGACAATCTCTATTTCTTCAAGTTCACTGGGTTTTTTTTTTAATGCCATCTCAAATATTTTCTTGAGGACATAGTGAATCTCATTTTTGTTATAATGTGTTTCAACTCTAGTTAATTCTCATGTTTTAAAAGTTAGCATTTCTTTATTGAGATTCTCTGTGTTGTGTAATTGTCATTTTTCTTTAATTTTTAAAATATGGTTTCCCTTAATTTTTTGAACTTAATTATAAATTATAATAGCTGCTTTGTATTCTTTATCTGCTAAATCCAACAGCTTTGCCCACCAGGAGTTAATTTCTGTTGACTACTTTTTTTTAACCTGATTATAGGTCAACCTTTCCTGTAGTTTGCATGTCTCACAATGTTTTTTTCAATTGAACATATTATATAATATATTGTAGCAATGCTAGGTTCTGAATTTTTTTGAGACAGATTCTGGCTTGTTTTCTAGGCTGGAGTGCACTGGCATGATCTCAGCTTACTGCAGGCTCCACCTCCTGGGTTCAAGCAGTTCTCCTGCTTCAGCCTCCCGAGTATCTGGGATTACAGGCATGTGCCACCAAGCCCGGCTAATTTTGTATTTTTAGTAGAGACTGGGTTTCACCATGCTGGTCAGGCTGGTCTTGAACTCCTGTCCTCAGGTGATCTGCCCACCTGAACCTCCCAAAGTGGTGGGATTACAGGCGTGAGCCACTGCACCCAGCCACTTTCAGCATTTTTTGATGATCCTATATGTGAGTTGGGAAGTATATTCAAAATTCTGACATTTTTCACATTAGCCTTGGCTTTTACTTTCTCCGGGGCTCTGTTGAGCCTCCCTCCGCCCCCATATGTGCACTGCCTGTCAGACAGTTATGTGTGGGGAGCTAATTTAGGCCCTCTGTGCCTCTCTCATTTCCAGTATCCCCTTATTACATTTCTGGGTGTCCTTCTAGTCTGTCATTTTCTCCAACTGGGACTACATTCTCATTTTAGCAGAGCTATGGGCCTTTCCCCTTTCTGTCCTTCCAAATTTGCTATTTTTATTGCCAGTGCTACTAGGCATGGGTTTTTGCTCTCTATCCTAAATGACCATAGCCCTCTGGTTTTCACTGCCAACACTGCCCTGGGAAAACTGCCTCACTGATTGAGTTGGGTGGTTGTAGGGGGATGGTAGCATCGCTTGGCAAAGAAGGCCATTTTCCTCTACTGTTCTGTCATATCTAGCAGCTTTTCAAGAATAAATGCTTCTCAATTTGTTGTTGCCTTTGCTCAGTTTCCAGAGCCCTGAAGTGATTGTTTTCTTCAGTGTACTTCAGTTTTATAAGTATTGTGGGGGAGTAGATTTGCTACTGTCATCATTCTGCTGTACCTGGAAATCTCTCCTCAAACTTTCTAACCCCTTAGGACCCTGTGTCCCCTACACCCACTTTAATTCAATCTAGTCAGTTTTTTTCACCATTGTTCTACTGAAACCATTCTTGTAAGAGTCACCAACATCTTGCATTTGTCATAGCAATTGTCATTTTCCTGTGTTTATCTAGGCATTATCCTTCTGCCTATTTCTGGAATATGCCAAGCCCACCACTGAGTTTTTACATTTGCAGTTCCCTGTAACCATCTTCCCTAGATCTTCACATGGTTCTTACCTTTATATCATCCAGGTTGATGTTCATATCTTAACCTCCTTCATAAGGTTTTCTCCGGCTTCCTTATGTAAAATGTAGATATTTCTAAAGTAACACAATAGGAACAGAAGAGTAAACATAGATGAATATTTAGGTCCTTATACTTGCTTCACTTAATGCATCTTTCAGTAGCTTTTGACATAAATCATCACTCAGTTTTTCTAAAAATTTTTTAACGTGGCTTCTAAGATAACATTCTTTCTTATTTTTCTTCCTGCTTTATTAACTACTCCACTCTGTCCTCTATTTTTCATTTCATGAATTTTTTTTCTGTATGAACTTCTTCCGTAGGTGATATCATTAGGTACCCTTGCTTTAAATCTTCTTTATTTAGATGACTCCCAAATGCATTTTTCCAGCCTTAGCTTCTACCCTGACCTCACGTGAATGTCGTATAAGGATTTCAAACTTAATAGATAAAAACTTAATAGGTTAAAAAAAACTTAATAGATAAAAAACAGAACTCTTGATCTACTTTTTCCTTCAAATTTATTCTCTTAAATTTTTAGAATGCTTTTTTTTTTTTTTTTGAGACGGAGTCTTGCTCTGTTGCCCAGTGCTGTGGCGTGATCACAGCTCACTGCAGCCTCCACCTCCTGGGTTCAAATGATAGAATGCTTTTCTGAAAGGTAAATCTGATTGTATCACTTTCCCGGTCAAAACCTCCATTAGCTTCCCTTTACATTTAGAGTGAAATTCAGTTTCTTACCATGTTTGATGAAGGTTTATATGATCTTGTGCCTGCCTACCTCTCTGAACATAACTCCTACCTCTCTGAACTTAACTCCCACCTTTCTGTCCTTACTCAGAATGATGCAGCCGTATTATCTTTCTGGCTATTTCTTGAATATGCCAAGCCCACCACTACTAGGTTTTTACATTTGCAGTTCCTTATAACCACAGTGCTGTTTCCTCAGATCTTCACATGGTTCTTACCTTCATATCATTCAGGCTTGTGTTCATATCTTACCTGTTTCATGAGATTTTCTCTAACTTCCTTATCTAAAATAAGACATTTTTAAAGCAACACAATAGGAAGAGTAAATGTAGATGAATACTTACATCCTTGTTCTTGCTTCACTTATGCATTCTTTTTGATCAAAAGTATTATGCACAATCTTATCAACTTCTCTTATCTGGGAATTTAATACTCTGTTACCTTGGTTAGTGAGTCTGGAAAAATAAATAACTTATTTTAACATAGTTGGCTATGTTAAAAAAATCAGTCTTAATAGCTGTATGTTATGAGAGGAATGAGTATTGATTTACTAGCAGTTCTCCCTCAAAGCCAGCTACCTAAATGTGAATTAACAAAGTATAGAGGCTGGGCGCTGTGGCTCACGCCTGTAATCCCAGCACTTTGGGAGGCTGAGGCAGGTGGATTGTCTGAGGTCAGGAGTTCAAGACCAGCCTGGCCAACATGGTGAAACCCTGTCTCTACTAAAAATATTAAAATAATTAGCTGGGCGTGGTGGCAGGCGCCTGTAATCCCAGCTACTCAGGAGGCTGAGGCAGGAGAATCGCTTGAAGCCAGGAGGCAAAGGTTGCAATGAGCCGAGATCACGCCATTGCACTCCAGCCTGGGTAACAAGAGTGAAACTCTGTCTCAAACAAACAAACAAACAAACAAACAAACAAAGTATAGAAATACTTCCAGAAATAGCTTCAATTTGGGATGGAAATGGACACAATTTTGAAGTTGGTAGTTTTCTGTGTTCCTCTCTCTGTACTAGTCAACACTTAAGAGTCTTTTGTCAGTTATTTGTTAAAGTAATTGTACTGTACTTTCTGACTTATTTTCTGTTTACTTTCTGACTTTCTGTTTCCGTTACTTTTACTAACAAGTAATGGAATGAAAGATTGATATCTTATAAAAGGATTTTAAATACCATTGTACACATAAGCCCAACTCCGAAAGGTCAGTTTAAAGGAACATTCACTTCTGCTCTCATCTTCTAAGAACTAGAAACCATCCTACCCTTCCTATTCTAGGATAGCTATCTTTATCTGGTTCTTTGGTCCCAACGCATCCTCATCCCCATCCTTCTTGGCCTCTTTTCTGACCGTAACACCATTTCCTTTCCAGATTCTCAGGTGTATACTTTATGTTTTCTAGCTCTTCTAAATCATTACTTTAACTAAAGCTTTATTTTTTTGGCTAGAAAGCTGGCATTTTGGTATTGCTTGTGTGTGTTATGTAATTTGTCCTTCATTAAGTGGATTTCTGACAGTCAAGTATATTGTTGGACTATAATAACCTCTTTGTTAATGTACAGTCTAGTCAGATTTACTGCTGCGAAGTCTGTGGTATTAAGAAATCATCATATTATTTAGTGATTTCTTTTTTTGAAGAATGAACATAACTTTGAAACTTCCCAAAGGGAAAATAGTTTTGTGTGGTCTACAAATCTATCAGGACTGTATAATTTCTTTTCTTTTCTTTCTTTTTTTTTTTTGAGATGGAGTTTCGCTCTGCATTCACTTTTTCTAAAACTTAGCAACTGAGCTCTTTTCATGGAGTTGATGCTCAGTTTTTTTTTTTCACTGCATCTTAGAAAACAATAAGGTCAAGCTATTTGTGGTAAAGTAACAGTTCTTACAGTTTTGAATTCATGGGAGACTGTTGTTTTTGTGAAATATACAAATGAATTGCTAGAAAGATGAAATTTTTAAAAATACAAAATATGGATCCTAATTCTTATTACCATATTCTTAGATATCAATTTATTCTCTCATTGTTATAAAAGCTCTAAACACTCTCAATTTCTGTATTTGTCTTATTGGAGAGCAGTAACAGATAGTTCATGGACTAGTAACAAATATTTTGCAGATGAGAACCAGTCTACAGATCACACTTTTTAGTAGCATATCTATAGCTTGCTAATTTTAGTGCTTAATGTTATTTCAGAAGCATCTTGTTCAATATGATGAATAGCTGTTATCCTTTAAAAATATATTTTTATGTGTTTCCTTTTCAGAATCGAGAGCTCCAGATCATGAGAAAGCTAGATCACTGTAACATAGTCCGATTGCGTTATTTCTTCTACTCCAGTGGTGAGAAGGTAGGTTTGACACAAAGTGTGTACTGAATATTGTGATAAATTTGTTATTTTTCTAGAAATTAATCTCCCCACCGCTCATAGACAGTTTTGCTAATGGAATGGAAAAATTCTGAAACACTTGCCCCAGCAATACTCAGCCCAAGGTATGGTCATTGAATATCATTAGTTATATCAGGAAAGCATTAGTAAGATAAAAGGAATGCACTTTTAAGAATTTTCTTCTTTGTTAAAGTATGTCTTCACTTCTCAAGAAAATCTATATACTTTTTTTTTTTTTTTAAAGACACCTATATTCCTTATGTGCTTACGCAGCCCTCTGATAGTTTACCTATTTATTGCAGGGAGGAAAATTAAGTCATTTTGTTAAGTGAAGTTGATAAGAGGTAAAGAGGTAGCAAGAGGACTGATAGGAACAGAATGAGAGTTAAACATTTGGAAGCAAGTTGAGCCATCCTTGGCCAGTGAAAAAGTTGGAAAAGATGTAATATTGCAGAGCTTACTTTAAGTGATCCCTATGTCTGACCACATAGAATTCTGCAAAACCAAAGGATAAAGAAGACTTTGTGCTGTTAATAACTCCTCCCAACCTCTTTCTCTTCAGAAGACACAATAATCAATGAAGTTGGAGCAAAGAAAATAAATTTCTTCTGTTTTTCCTTGGTGTCTTTATTTTTCTGCCTGTCGCTATCCTTTCTTTCTTTTCACTGGTTTGGAGTGCATACGCAGGGCAGGTAACAAATCACTTGATTCTTTTGGCTAAATAAATATGACTTTGGATAACTTCAGTTGGTCTTTTGGACTTCAGATTTCATGCATATAGTATCTAATGTTCTTAGATCCATAATACTTGATTCCTAGCTCAGTGTTCTTGTTACTTTATGTAACTGTTTTTTAGTATAACAGTTTTTAGCCATTTTCTATTAAGCTTTTTTTTTTACAGCAAATATTGCCTGACAACATTTTCTATTAAACTTTATTTAGATTATTTCCATAGAAAGTCTTTTTTCATTACAGTGCCTATTATATAGGAAGAAGTCAATGTATTAAGCCCGAATTTTGATATAAATACCTACAGTCATATAATTGTTGTGTATATACACATGTATTACAACCAATACGTTTTAACAACTATAGTTAGCAAATTGGCCCTTTATTGACACTTGCTTTTCAGTTGCTTTTTTTTTTTTTTTTTCAGTTTAAATGATACCTCTGGTTTACTAGGGATTGTGAACCCTCATAAGTATTAGAGCTTTTTAAAACCTACCAAATGGCCTGTTATTATCTTTATTCTGATCTGTTTTGTCATGTGTTTGCTTTTTCCTGTCTCTTCCTAAGTAAAATTGTACAGCCTCTGTTAGGTTCACAAGTACACTCTTTGTAATGAAATTTTGCATCTTCATTTTGTTGTTGTTGTTGTTGTTACTAGATACATCATGATACTCCTGGGTAAGAATTATTTGTTCCATAAACTGCTGGATTACAATAGATTCATTTGAAAAAAGGCCTCCTCCCAGAGTTCTTAAACATTTTCTCTTTGATTACTTACTTTAATGTATATAGCATTCCTTATATGCTAGGCACTGTTTTAATGCTTTATAAATATTAACTCATTTAACTCTTAAGAAGTTGAAGAGCAGAAAAGAAAGACTATCAAACCGTTTGAATGCAAGGCACCTGATGGCTTACTTGTCTGGTTTTGGTTTGGTGGAAAGCTCCTGTCATAGTCAGCTCTTGGCCTGACTTAATCCTGCATCGGGGGTGACAACTGACTGCCTCTTATCTGTATGCCCCAGAGGATAATTTCCTCTCTGCTGCTGTTCTCAGTTTCTTACTTATCTTAAAGGTTCTTACAGATAAAGAGCAATTAGAAGTCATTAACAGAGATTAACCTCTATTATAAAAAGTAATAGACCTAATATTTTCTTTATGTCAGAACTTTCTCTTGAGCTTTGTAAATTTTCCAAAAATTTTTTTAAAAAAAGATACCTCCTAATTTTGGGATAGCTTCATTAAAAACAAAAAGGAAGAAGAGAAGAAAAGTTGTGATATATTGCTGAAAATAATGGTCCTTCTTTGTCAATAAAAGGAAATTTTTCTAAGATGTGCAGAAATACATAGGTTCAAGACTTCCCGTAATCTCCCAGCCACCAAAGAGAGAATTTCTTTTTGCCCCATTCATGATCTCCACTTCTGAATTGTTCTGGCAGGGCTAAGATATCCTTCAGGAGACCAAGTAGTAAACTATTTCTTCCCATAGGAGAAGATGGATTCTTTTCTAGGGTTGAGTGCTCAGGTTAGTTATTTTCAGTTCTGACTTTCTTGGAATAGGTTACTGAGAGTATCCACTGCTGTTTAGAAAGGAACCTAAATGTCTGTGAAATTCTTGCAAATCCTTGAAGATGATTTATCTTGGAATGTGGCAGTCCTATATTTGGTAGGCATTTTTCTAGCAGAAGCCTTATGTATTGCTTGTGTATATTATATATGAGAAGAGTTTTGTAGGATGAAATAATAAATTAATCATTTGAGATGCTTATGACGCATGCAAGTAGAGATGCCCAGTAGATGGATAGATGTGTGACTTCGTAGATGGTGGTGGTGGCTCTAGGTGGAGAAGTGACATTGACAAAGTAGGATAAAGAGGGTGTGTAGCCATGTGGAGCTTGGTGGGGAGGAGACATGGAGTGCTGTTTGAGGCCAGGACGGTGAAAAATCAGCGGTTTGGCAATATTTATTGCCTTCTGTTTCTAGAATTTGTCAGGAGGTGACCAGTCTTCATTTGAAAGAACTGCAAGGAAACCAGTGCCTTTAGGTGAGATTCAGGTTTTCTCTAGCGCAAAACGGTAAAAAGAACCCTGCATGAAGAAATTGAGGTCATTAGAAATTTTCTTGAGGTTTCAGTTTTCTTTTTGAGGTTTCTTTTGACGTTTAGGTGAGATCCAGGTTTTCTCTAGGGTAAGACAGTAAAAAGAAACCCTCCATGAAGAGATTGAGGTTATTAGAAATTTTCTTTTTGAGGTTTTTGAGAGAATGTTATGGGAGGGAGATCAGTGATAAGAACATGAGCCTACAGGAAGTTTGAGGAGGCAATTAGGGAGATTAGTTGAGGACATTGTGAAGATGAGAAAGAATAACTCATTGTTTCAGGATTAGAGAGATTAAAGACTTGGTTAGGTTCTAGAATAGATGACTTAAAATGCTTTTGGGAATTTAAAAAAATTCTCTCATTCTCTATAACATCTCTGACTTTCTTTCCCTCTCTTTTTTCTATCAGTCTCTTTCTCTAGCCCTTTTTTCTCCTTTGTCTTTAGTCTCTCTTCACCTTTCTGGATTCCTCAACCTTTCACTGTAGGCTCCAGGTCTCTATCTTTCTGTCTCTGGGCTTTTGTCCACCTCTCTTGGTCTGTGTCACCCCCTTTTTGGATTTCTTTTCCCTCCATATAACTCTTTCTTTTTTCTCTGTCTCTTTCTTTCTTGTCTCTCTCTTCTCCCCCACACCCTTTTTCTCTCTGTCTCTCTCCCTCTCTTATTTCCTTTTTATGGGTCTCCATCAACCTCTTTCTCTGGGTTTCTATACCCGTCTTTCAATGGGATTTTACCCATCCCACTCTCTTTCTGATTGCTTCTAAATCTGTATATGGGTTCTCATCTGTCTTAAATCTTCTTCGTTGTCTCTCTTAGTGTCTCTTCTCTCTGGGCCTCTATTACTCCCTTTTTGGAAAATGTTAAGGAAAACAACTAAATTATTCACTACTACTGTCCTGACCTTTGACTTCAGTTCTGTGTATCTTATTCCATACGTACATGTTTATATAGGTGTATGCATAATTATTTATGATCTCATAAAGATTTTTTTCTCTTGCCTCATAATATGTATAGGTATTTTGGTTATCTAATATTCCATTGTTATACTATATAATATTTTATCTATTCCCACATCGTTATTTTTAATTTTAGAATTGTAGCTAAGCTACCCTGTGGCCTTGTCATAATTTCTGTCTGTAAGTACTTTTGCAGCTCTGGGAGAATTAAAGTAGGATTTCTGTAATAACAGGCATGTTTTACATTTCATTGACCACAGTTTGACTGAATGGTATGTCTATTTTGGTAACCTTCTTTTTATTGTATTCTGCCTTTTGCATTTTAAAGACTTTCTTTAGGGATAGTGGATAATCAGCTTTTATCCTGTAACAGGGGAAAGGGGTAGCCAATGTAACTAGAAGAAAGAGGAATTAAGTCAGGACAGAGATTAGAGATGTGTACTAATTAGCCTTAGTTTTCTGGTTGGAATTATTAATGTTTGCTGTAGTAACTAGAGCATCATGTAGTCAATTCATATACTCTATGTTACCCAGTAGTAACTAACTATGATTTAGTTTAGAGTAAGTAGTACCTCCTCTCTTACCTTCCCATTAGAGAAAAATGAGATATTTGAGTGTTTTGAAACCCTGGGCTTATAGTTTTGTGAGTTGCAAGTATCTTACAGAATAGTCTTTCTCTTTTTTTAATATTTGGCAGTAGAAACTTTCTACATCCCCAATGAAATTTTCCGAAGACCTCTGATAGAACATATGAAAAGCAGAGTTGCCCTAGTTGAAGCTAAGGTGTGGGATCAGATGATTTTGCCTTTTCTGAGTTATAGCTTACCCCAAAGAACTCTAGGACTCTGAAGATCATATGATAAAAACCATGTTATGAGCTGGGTGTGGTGGCTCACACCTGTAATCCCAGCATTTTGGGAGGCCGTGGCGGGTGAATCGAGACCAGCTTGGCCAACGTAGTGAAACCCCATCTCTACTAAAAATACAAAAAATTATCTGGGTGTGGTGGCGGGTGCCTGTAATCCCAGCTACTCGAGAGGCTGAAGCAGGAGAATCGCTTGAACCCAGGAGGAGGAGGTTGCAGTGAGCCGAGATTGCCCCATTGTACTCCAGCCTGGGCAACAACAGTGAAACTCCGTCTCAAAAAATAAAAAATAAAAATAAAAACTGTGTTATGTCTTCACAAGATCCTTAAATTTTATTTCAATCAATTAATAGTTTTCTGTAAGAAAAACTTCTCTAAGTAACTTTTCATTTAAAAGTTTTTTTCCTTGTGGTTCATAGATTACTTTAATAATAAAGCGAAAAACCTCTGCCTTCTACTTTGTGAGAGACTGTTCAAATAACAAAGATGACAGTTGATTTTATTTCTCATGCCACCTTTGTTCTATTGATAGTAATGGGGACCTGTATCCAGAAGGGGAGGATTGTACCACTGCATCTGGGATCAGGGAGCAGAATGCTGTGCTTAATTTTGCTGGTCTACCACTAGCTCTGGAGAGGAAAGGGTAGGGGTGACATATATGCCAAGGATTCATTCTGAAAAGTAAAGAGCACTGGCTTTGTAGCTAGAAATATTTGAGTTTGCATTCCATTTCTGCCACTTGATAGTAGTATGACTCTGGGCAAGATACTTACTTTTATAAGCCTCCTCCCCGCCATCTGCACAGTAGGGGTTTTGTAAGGAACAAATGTAATAAGGTTATCACGTGCTCATTATAGTACCCGGCATATAAATTAACACTTAATAAACATTAATTTACTATTTTACCTATTATTGTGTTTATTAATAGCAAATATATATTGCGCTTTTTATATGTCAAACATTGTCCTGAGCTGTTTACATATTTTATAACTCACTTAAACCTCATAGCAACCAATTAAAGAATGGGTACTATTTTACAGAAGCACTATTTTATAGAAGAAACTGATACAACAGCCGTTAAGTAAGTTACCATACAACTACTAAATGGCAATGTTGGGCGTCAGCTCCAAGTAGTCTGACTCCAGAGTCTGTATAGTATGCTATAGTGTTTAGCATAGGATGTACATTCCTCCAGAAGCAGTGTGCTAGAAATAGAACATTAAAAAATATCTTAGTAAATTATCAAGCAAGGGGAGATTATAATATTAATAGTAGTATTAGGCCAGTCAAGGTGGCTTACGCCTGTAATCCCAGCACGTTTGAGAGGCCGAGGCGGGTGAATCTCCTGGGGTCAGGAATTTGAGACCAGCCTGGCTAACATGGTGAAACCCCATTTCTACTAAAAATAAAAAAAATTAGCCAGGTGTGATGGCAAGTGCCTGTAATCCCAGCTACTCAGGAGGCTGAGGCAGGAGAATCGCTTGAACCCAGGAGGCAGAGGTTGCAGTGAGCCGAGATCGAGCCATTGCACTCCAGCTTGGGCAACAAGAGCGAAGCTCCATCTCAAAAAAAAAAAAAAAAATTAGTAGTAATAGTTGCAGTACTAGAAGTAGTGGTATTGATAATAATAGCTAAAAGGTATGAGATACTATATGCCAGGCATTAATCTAAACACATTACTTATATTTACTCATTTAATCCTCACAACGGTTCTATGAAGAGGAGATGGAGAGAAGTTAAGTGATGTGACCTGCCCATAGAGTGATTTAAACCAGTATTTTAAATTTCTAGTTTGCAGGAAGTATGTGACTCTTCTAAAATAAAGATTGTGCATTTTTTCAAGGGAGCTAGCTTGGGTGTTTTATTAGGTTTTCAAAGAAATCTCTGACCCCCAAAAGATAAAACAGAACTATCAAGCCATTCACCCAAGAGCCAAGGAGATATAATTATAGCAAGCTATGTAAATATTTATAAATATTTATTAGAAATGTTTTGATGAGATTTGAGCCCCCACAGTCCAGCTCTGGATTCCATTAACCTTCCCTAATACCACCACTCTTAATTTTAGTATATGTTTTTCTTTTAATAAAGAACTTTTATCAGAGGTTTCTAAAACTTGTATGTATGTATGTATATGTACTCATTTCTAATCAGTTTTAACTTTTTCGAGAGCAGGCATGTGTGCATATGGTTATATTAAGGGATGAAAGAAAGAAAGAAAAGGCCAAGAACAGTTCCTTCTTAATTTTGAAGCAGTATAGTATAAAGAATCAATTTGAGTATGAATAGTGACTCTGCTGTTCATGTGTCTGGCCATGAGGACTGGCATGTGTCCTCAAGCAAATTGCTTAATTTTTCTCCTTATCGCTAAAATGAGGGTAATATATGTATGTATAATATATATACTTGTGTTTTATATATATTTTTATATATATACTTGTGTTATATACACCATGTGTATACACACACACACACACACACACACTTATGTTACTGTGAAAATTGTGGCCATGTAAGTAAAATGTTTATAGTATCATGTATTAGTTTTTCTTTCATTACCTCTAACCATTAGTTCTTGGTGTTCCCTAGGGTTTTATTCTCCATTTTTCTTTACTTTCATACTTATCCTGGGCCATATTCTCAATCCTTGTGATTTCAGTGACTCTCTAATGTTTATCTTCAGTTGAGGTCTCCCTGATGAACTCTAGAGCCTCAAATTTTAGTACCAACCAGAAATCTCTACCTGGAAGCCTGAGCCGTCAACATTTAGCATGTTAGAATTTACGACTCCCCTTATCCCTGCTATATATCAATTATTAAAATAAGAAACCTGGATGTTATGCTAGACCTTTTTGTTGACTTATTTGAATCTGTTCTTTCTATTTCACTGATAATGCTGCCTTAGTTCAGGCCCACATTATTTCTTATCTAAACTCTTGGTGATTTCTCTTCTTCTAGTACATACCTTTACTTCCTCCCCACCCCTAGCCTAAACAGTATTTTAAAACAGGGATAAATCATAGATTATTCTAAACAATTAGAAGAGACAGTATGGGTCATTGTCTTAAGAATTTATTGTCTGGGTTTACCAAAAGCTTTATATGATCAATTAGCATTGGAGATGTTGGAGATGGGAGTTGTGACCATCCCTAATGTAACATGGCAGCAGGCAATCCTTCTGATTGTATCACTTCTTCAGTTACCTAAAAGGTAAATTCCAGATTTCTTAGCACGACATACAAGGTCTTTGAACATCTATATCGTGACCTTACTTGACTCATCTCTCCTTTCTCACAGGCTATCTATGTTCTAGCCTTGCCCAAAGTATGTGCAATTGTCAGAATATGTTGTATTATCCCTGTTAATGCAAATACCTTCTGGAATGCTTCTTTCCTACCCTCCACCCCTGCTCTATTTTTGTTGAGTTCTTTTTCATTGTATTGTCACTGCTCAAAAGTAGCTCCATCTGATATCTCACTATTTTCTCTCCCCCAGCCCCCCTTTTAGCCCCAAAAGCTTCTCTCTCCTTGGAATATCTTGCACATACTTCTTTCATGACATTTTTCTTGTATTTTAATTATTATTTTTTTAACTAGATCTTTTTACTAGGTTGTGTAATTCTCAGCAGCATGGTGAGATTTTATTAATTTTGTTTCTTTAATGCTTAGCCCAGTGCCTGAGACAATGTGAAGTTGGCTATGTAGATTTATTGAAAGCCTTCTAGATAGTCGTAGAAAACTGAGAGCTAAAATAGGCTCAGCCCAGATATTAACATTTGTTTTTTGAAGTATATTAAGATTTATTATAGGTATTACAATAACTATTTCTATAGATTGTGTTATTGTAAAGGAATTATTTTCTTAATTTTACTTTTGGGATATTCATTGCTGAATATCAATATATAATTGTATAGAATTCAAGAGCATTAATTACGTATATGATATAATGCAGCTATCACTGTTATTTTTAAAACATTTTCCGTTTTATCACGAAATGGAATTGGAGTTTATCAGATGCCCTTTTGGTGATAATTGAAATGATCATGTGGGGTTTTTTCCATCATTTTATTAACATGATATATTACATTGATTTTCTTATGTTGAACCACTGTTGTATTCCTGAGATAAAGGATTATACCCCAATCTTGGTCATGGGGTATAATCTTTTAATATGCTATTAGATTTCATATTCTAGTATTTTCATGAGGATTTTTGCGTTTATATTTATAAGGGATATTGGTTGGTAATTTTTCTTTTTTGTGATGTGTTTATCTGGCTTTGGTATAGGGTAATGCTTGCCTTGTAGAATGAGGTAAGAAGTGCTCCTTCCTTTTCTGTTTTTTTAAGAAGAGTCTTAGAAAGATTATTGTTAATTTCTTCTTTAATAAACTGGCAGAAGTTACCACTGAAATCATCAGGTCCTGGACTTTACTTTGTTGGGAGGTTTTTTTCTTTATTACTAATTAAATCTCTACTTGTGTGTATGTTTGTTAAGATCGTCTGTTTCATTTTGAGTCAGTTTGATAATCTGTGTATTTGTAGGAATTTGCCCATTTCATCCAGGTTGTCTAATATGTTAACATACGATTATTTGTAGTATGCTGTTTTCATCCTTTTTGTCTCTGTGAGGTTAGTAGTAATGGCCCCACTTTCATTTCTGATTTTAATTCTTTTTCTTTTTATTTGTCAGTCTATCCCTACATCTAAACTCTTTTAAGGGTTTGTCAGTTTTGTTGATTGAAAAGAAAAAACACTTTTAGTTTTGTTGATTCTGTTTTTTTTCTGTTCTCTGTTTTATTCATCTCTATTCATATATTTCTTATTTCCTTCCTTCTGTTAGCTTTGGGTTCAGTTTCTTCTTTGTAGTTCTCCGGTTGTAGAGTTAGATTAATGATTTGAGATCTTCTTTCTTAATGTAAGCATTTACAGCTGTAAATTTCCTTCTGAGCACTGTCTTTGCTGCATCCCGTAAGTCTTGGTATTATGTCTTAACTATGTAAAAATTTTTCTTGTTTGAGAGTATTATCTTAGTCAGTTTAGTGTTGCTATAAAGGAATACCTGAGGCCAAGTAATTTGTAAAGGAAAGAGGTTTATGTGGCTCACAATTCTGCTAGCTAGAAAGTGAAAGTCTCAGGCTGCCTCCACTTGTGGTGGAAGGTGAAGGGGAGCCAACAAATGCAGTGGTTACGTGGCCAGATAGCAGAGAGGTGTCAGGCTCTTTTTACCAACCAGTTGTAGTGGGAGGGAACTCATAGAATGAGAACACATTCATTACCAAGAGGAAGGCACAATTCCATTCATGAGGGATCCACCTCTGTGGTCCAAATACCTTCCATTAGACCCCATCTCCAACACTGAGGATCAAGTTTTACCATGAGGTTTAGGGGGACAAACAGTCCAAACTATAGCAAGTGTGTTGTCTGTTATCTTCTTTAAACCGTTGGTTGTCTACAGTGAATTGTTTAATTTCCACACATTTGTGAATTTTCTGGTTTCCCTTCATTACTAATTTTTAGTTTCATTTCATTGTGGTCAGAAAAGATATTTCATATGATTTCAGTCTTTTAAAATTTATTAACATTGTTTTGTGGCCTAATATATGGTCTATCCTGCATAGACCTATGCTCAGGTGCAAAATAATGTGTTCTCTGCTATTTGGGGGTGGCTGTATTCTGTATATGTATGTTGGGTCCAGTTGGTTTATAGTGTTGTTCAAGTTTTCTGTTTCCTTATTGATCTGTCTTGATGTTCTGTTCATTATTGAGAGTGGTATATTGAAGTCTCCAACTATTGTACAGCTGCCCATTTCTCCCTTCTATTCTGTTAGTCTTTGTTTCATGTATTGGGGGCTGTGTTGTTTGGTGCATTTGTGTATATAATTGTTATAGCTCCTTGATGACTTGATTTTTTTTATCAACATATGATACCCAAGGCTAGGTGCATTGGCTCACACCTGTAATCCCAGCACTTTGGGAGGCCAAGGCAGGTGTATCACCTGAGGTCAGGAGTTCGAGACCAGCCTGGCCAACATGGCAAAACCCCATCTCTACTAAAAAATACAAAAATTAGCCAGGTATGGTGGTGTGCGCCTGTAATCCCAGCTACTCAGGAGGCCGAGGCAGGAGAATCACTTGAACCTGGGAGGCAGAGGTTGAAGTGAGCTGAGATCCTATCACTGCACTCCAGCCTGGGTGACAGAGCGAGACTTTGTCTCAAAAAAAAAAAAAAAATATATATATATATATATTTATATTTTATATATATATTTATGTTATTTATATATATAACCTGAAGCCTTTTATTTTTTTCTTCTGGCCACCATTCTGGCTAGAGTCTCTAGTACAGAAGAGATAAATGCAGATAAATGCTTACTAGAAGAGATAAATGCAGACATTCTTGTTCTTGCTCCTGATTTTAGTGGCAAAGCATTCAGTCTTTCATCTTCAAGTGTGATGTTAGTCTTGGGTTTTTCATAGATATAATGTTATCAGTTGAGGAAGTTCTCTTCTATTTCTAGCTTGTTGAAGCATTTTTATGAAAGGGTGTTGGATTTTGGCAAGTGCTTTTTCTCTATTGATTATGTGGTTTTTGTTTTTATTAAAATGGTGTTTTATATAAGTTGATTTTTGAATGTTAAACCTACCTTACATTTCTGAGATTAATCTCACTTGGGTCATAGTGTGTAATCATTTTTATATGTTGCTAAACAGTACTTTGTTAAGAGTTTTTGCATCTATATTCATAAGGGATATCGATCAGTAGTTTTATTTTGTTTTTGTTTTTCTTGTCATGTCTTTGGTTTTAGTATCGGGTAATACTGGCTTCATAGAATGACATTGAGAAGTATTCCCTCTGCTTCTGTTTTTTGAAAGAGTCTGTGAAGAATTGGTTTTAATACCAATTAATAGGAACTATTTAGATAAACAGTGTAGAACTGATGTATGCCAAGGAGTACAGAGTATTTTAAAGACTTGGTGTTAATAGCACAGTGTGTGTAGAGGAGATACAAGTAGTTTGAAATTGCTGGTATATAAAGTTGGGGTAGTGGGGATTGTAGTGGAGATGAGGCTAGGAAAGTAAAAGTGGGTTCATATATGATTAGGTCAAGGTCAGCCTCCTAGTATAAAAATAATTTTGTTGTCGTTGTTCTTTTTCAATTAGATGAAAACCCCAAATTACAGAAATGGTACCTTGATCAGGTTGACAATATGCAATTCTCCCCTCTTTTCCTCTCTCTTTATCTTACTACATTATGAAAATTACTGATAGAAGTGAATTTTATTCAGTGAAATAAAGTGATTACCTATCTAAGTTCGCTTGGTCTATCTTCCTTAAAGTTTTATGTTGATGTCTTATTAAAGTGGTTTATTGATTATCTGGATGAAACTTGACTGATGAAATGCTAACATTTTCAATGGAGTATGACCTAGGAAGTGAATATATAAGTAATAATAAAGCTCTTGAGTTGGAATTATCGGGACCTCCTCATAAAGTATAAATGTTACTGACAGCAAATGAGGTGGTAATTATCATCTGCTCAAAAATAATCTAGGAGTTTCTTTTGAATATCAGTTGTCATCTGTTTTTATGTTATTTTAATATTTCAGCAAAACTAAAATGTTATTACATGCATACTATATAAAAAATTGAAGTAATACAGAATGGAGTAAATTAAAATGAAATATTTTTTACCCTAATCCCTAAATTCCCTAATCCCACTCTTAACAGATATAAATTTCTTATATGCATGTATGAGCACATATATTATATGTAAATGTAGTAATAACATATGTATTTTGGAACATGTTCCCTTTTTACCAACAATACAGTAATAGGGCTTTTATGTCTATATGGACAGACCCTGCAAAGTTTCCCCTATTGTTAAGATATTATATGGTACATTTGTTACAGTTAGTTAATTATTATAGTTTATTCAGATGTCCTTAGTTTTTGTCTAAGGTCTTTTGTTTATGATCCCATTTGAGATACCACATTACATTTACAAAGTATAAGAAAGAATACCACATTGAGGATCCCTCATTACAATGTAATGAGATGTTAGTGGTCTTATCTTACTTACCTGCATGGCAGTTTCTTAGACTTTCCTTGGTTTTGATGATCTCGACAGTTTTTTGGAGTACTGGTCAGATGTTTTGTAGGATGCCTCACTATTGGAGTTTGTCTGCTTTTTTAATGATAAAACTGGGGTTACAGGTTTTTGGCAAGAAGACAACAGAGAGGTAAAGTGTCATTTTCATCACATCATATCAAGGACACATACTGTCGACATGCTTTATGAGTGCTGTTAACTGACTTTCAACACCTTACTGATGTAGTGTTTAGTTTTCTTGACTGTAAAATTACTCTTTTCCCCACTCTTTCCATACTTTATTCCTTGGAAGGAAGTCACTATGCAGAGACTACACCTAAGGTGGGAATTATGCCCCTATACTTCTTTTCCTTAATGGTGGAGTAGCTACACAAATTATTTCGATTTATTTTGTGTAAGAGACATGTCTCTTTTCCCCCATGTATTAATCTATTTAGTCATTTATTTCTATCAGTGTGGATTTGTGGGTATTTATTTTATTGGCCACATTGTCCCAGGTTTGGCCATTGGGAGTTCTGTCAGCTACCTCCTGTGCTTCTTGTTTGTTTTTTTGTTTTTTGTTTTATTTATTATTATGGTTATTATTTTTAAGAAGGAGTCTCGTTCTGCCTATCAGGCTGGAGCGCAGTGGCTTGATCTCTGCTCACTGCAACCTCTGCCTCCCAGGCTCAAGTGATTCTCCTGCCTCGGCCTCCCAAGTAGCTGAGATTACAAGCGTCTGCCACCATGCCTGGCTAATTTTTTTATTTTCACAAGAGACGGGGTTTCACCATGTTGGCCAGGCTTGGCTCAAACTCCTGACCTCAGGTGATCCACCCACCTCGGCCTCCCAAAGTGCTGGGATTACAGGCGTGAGCCGCGGCGCTTGGCGGCTCCTGTGCTTCTTTAACATACTATCATGTGGGCTTTTTGTTTTATTTTAAAGCATGTTTTTGTTTTCTGGCATTATAAGATAATGGCATGCAGATGTGTTTTTAATTTCTTGCTCTTCACAAATTTTATGCATGCACGAGCGTGTACACACACCGAATTGTTTTCATAGATGTAATCCCTAAAGTGTCATTGCTGAGTCTAGTTGGGGGGGCTCTATGTCTTCACTTCTGAATTAATAACCCATTGCCTGCCCAATAGATTGCATGAGTTTGGACTTTCACAAGAATTGTTGTAGTTCATATTGGATGGTGATCTATTTCAATACTTAGTTTTCTCAGATTGAATTTTCTTTTCTAGTTTGATAGATGAAAAATTGTGGCTTATCGCTATCTTTATTACATTTCTTTAATTATGAGTGAGGCTGAGCATTTTTCTACAGTTTTGTTGGCCATTTTTATGACCATCTGTTAATGCGTATTTCCATATTTCCTTTCTTGTTTTTGTTTGTTTGTTTTGCAGGGGTTGGGGTGGGCAACGGCATGATTTCGATCACTGCAACCTCCACCTCCTGGGTTCAAGCAATTCTCCTGCCTCAGCCTCCAGGGTAGCTAAGATTACAGGTGTCTGCCACCAAATCCAGCTAATTTTTGTATTTTCAGTAGAGGCAGGGTTTCATCATGTTGGCCAAGCTGGTCTCAAACACCTGAACTCAGCCTCAGCCTCCCAAAGTGCTGGGATTACAGGCGTGAGCCACCATACCCAGTCTATATTTCCATGTTTTCTGTTTGAATACTGGTTTTTTCTTGTTGACTTCCAAGTACTATTTGTGTTTTAAAGAAAAACAAATCAGGCTTTTGTCATGTGTAGCAGAAGTTTATTTATTTGTTTATTTGCCAAATTGTCATGGTTTTTTTTACTCGGTTTGTGTGAGTTTTTTTTTCTTAAGGTAGTATAGATGTTTTACAGTTCTGTGTAATCAAATTGGCATTATTTTTCTCCATGGCTTAGCTCTTTTGTCTTCCAAGATTTGCAGAAATACCCATGTTTTCTTCTGGCACATTTATTATTTTTCTAAAAAAAAAAAACCCTTTGGTAATTTTGGTGTTTATTTTGTTTTAAGGTGTGAGATAGGGATGAAATTTGCCTTAATCGTTGTATGCTAGGTGCCTACCCTTTCCCATTTCCTTCCCACAACCTCTCAAGCAAAAAGGTATTCTCTTACCTTATCCACACACTCTTTACTATTAGTACTATATTCTCATCTCTAGCCAGCCTGGCATACCCATCAGAGAAAAGATAGCTATTTTGGAGATTTTTGCCAGTTGGAATGCCCAGTCCAATTCTGATGAGAATCCTGGGTTACTGTGATGCTGCATTTGATGTCTTATTGCTGGGATCTCTAATATGTTGTATTGCATTCCATCAGATTTTTTAAATTATATCATGATTCTATTAAAAATGTAACCTCAAGTCATTTTATTTCCTTGACCTCAGAAGTTATCTGGAGATAACACATCATACTAATGTGTTTTCCAAAGGTAGGATGGAGTTATCTCAGCTGTTGTTGAGTTGTTGTTACATGTGATCAAAATTTTGTCACTTAAATTTCTTACTCAGTGTGTGGTTTTAATGTGGAGTTCATAGAAAAGTGGTTATCAGTGATTAGAGAATAGTTTATTAATAAAATTAATAACTAGGAAAACTGAGTCATAGAAATACTCCCTAAATTATACATTATGTAATTTTTTTGGAAGTTTCTAAGTAAGATCCACTTTGCATAATAGCAGATTCCTTTCAAAGGACTTCTGGCATTGACTCTTTTGCCAGTTTTTTGGAAACCTAGTATCAGTTATTTGAGGTTAGTAGACTCAGCGTTTTCAGCTCCTGCCTCCCAAATGATACTGTGTGTTCTATTTAGGGTTTTTAAATTTTTATTTTATTTTTTTATTTCTTTTTGTTTTGTTTTGTTTTGTTTTTTTGAGACAGTCTTGCTCTGTCACCTAGGCTGGAGTGCAGTGGCACAGTCTTGACTACTGCAACCTCCGCCTCCTGGGTTGAAGCGATTCTCATGCCTCAGCCTCCTGAGTAGCTGGGACTACAGGTGCATGCCACCACGCCTGGCTAACTTTTGTATTTTTGGTAGAGACAGGGTTTCGCCATGTTGCCCAGGCTGGTGTTAAACTTCCGGGCTCAAGAGATCCACCCACCTCGGCCTCCCAAGGTGCTGGGACTGCTGGCGTGAGCCACTGTGCCCGGCCTATTTAGTTTTTAAAGTTTACAATTTGTGAGTATTCTAGCATTGTGTCTGAGAATCCAAAGGAGATAGATTACATTAAGGAAATAGCAAACCTGAGATGTTTCAGAAAATTACGAATGCTAGAAATGCTGAATCCTGGTCTTCTCAAAATATTAGCATCTTCAGCCTTCTTAATTATGTTGTAGCAAGAAGCTTCAAACAAAACCGTACTTTGGAACTGCAAAAATACTACTGTTTTCCCTACATATGGTGTTTCCTAGGGATGGGCACTGTCTCCTCGGGGTTATTCCCTGTGGCTATTTATTTTACATTAGAACATTTGTAAATTTAACAAGAGCATTTTTTGGTGCCTTCATATTTCTCATAGTGTAGTAAATTAGATTGTTCAGCCTATAGCAGACATGCTTTCATTAGCCTTCCTTTGATGTATTCTGCTGTGTTAATATTATGAATAAAATATGTGGCCAATAAAGGGATATCACTACTTCCAATGCAGCATGAGCTATACAAAGTAGAGTGGAATTATCTTCATTGATTTGAACACAATACTTTTGTAGCCTAATGTTGCATGATGTTTTTTATTGGTTGCATCTCAGTGTTTTTTCTTTTTGAGTTCTGTTCAATTACACTTCTTTAATTTCCAGATGTATTACTGTCAAGTTTGATCTGGAGTTCCTCTGTTCTCTCATTCTCAATAATACATTGACACTTTGATTTTAGTCATAGGGCCTTTGTTAAATTTCATATTGCGGGTTTGGTCTATCATACCAGCCCAAGTTCTTTAAATTTTTATTCAATGTTTCATTTTAAGCCATTCTTCTAGGTCTGTGTCAATCTTAGGTGGCTGTGTTGAAATCAGAGGTTATAAATTGACAGCCAAATCTATCCCATGATGTGTTTTATTTGACAAGCACATTCTGTTTTTTTTTTTTTTAAACTAGAATGCTTGTAGTTAGTTAAGTTTTGTACTGTGTGATTTACCAACTGTTGCCCCTTATTGCGTTACACAATTTGGCTTCACACTTTTACATATGTTGCTTAGCTGTTGATGGCATTTGCAACCTGTAATAAATGAAATCATTTATAAAAATTTTGAGACAAGGGAAGGACAGTTTATAGTCCTGTAACTAGAAATCTCTGTTGAACTTGGCATTCATCTTTTAATCTTACATATAGTTTAAATATATAAAATTAAATAAGTGTGTGTGTGTGTGTGTGTAGGAGACAGAATCTCACTGTGTCGTCCAGGCTGGGTTGCAGTGGTGCCATCACGGCTCACTAGCCTTGACTTTTGGGGCTCAAGTGATCCTCTCACCTTAGCCTCCCGAGTCGCTGTGACCACAGGCGTGCGCTGCCAGGCCTGGCTAATTATTATTATTATTATTATTTTTTTTTTTTTGAGGCAGAGTTTCGCTCTTGTTGCCCAGACTGGGGTGCAATGGCGCGATCTCAGCTCACAGCAACCTCTGCCTCCTGGTTCAAGCCATTCTCCTGCCTCAGCGTCCAGAGTAACTGGGATTACAGGCATGCGCCACCATGCCTGGCTAATTTTGTATTTTTAGTAGAGATGGGATTTCTCCATGTTGGTCAGGCTGGTCTCGAACTCCAGACCTCAGGTGATCCGCCCACCTCGGCCTGCCAAAGTGCTGGGATTACAGGCATGAGCCACCATGCCTGGCCAATTTTTTGTTTTTTTGTAGAAATGGTGCCTCCCTGTGTTGCCCAGGCTGGTTGTGAACTCCTGGACTCAAGTGATCCTTCTGCCTTGGCCTCCTACAGTGCTGGGATTATAGGCATGAGCCACTGCGCCTGGTTCAGCCTTTATATTCTTAACTGTTAGTATGATTGTTTAGCAAATGAAGTAAATTGGAATGTAGTGGTATACACATCTCCAGGTTGTTCATAATTGTATAATGATTAATTTTGTAAAATGGATCATTAAAATCAAGAAACTTTGTGATTGAGTAATAGTTAAAAAAATGGTTTTGACATCTGTGTTAATGACCTTTCTAATACCTGAGACTCACCATTCTTTGAATTCTATTTAATACAGCAATCCTTTTCACACCAATTGAGCATTCTGTTAATTTGTTCTCTTTATTAGACCTCATTTACAATGGGAACTGATTGTTTCTGAATATTGATCTCTGCATTTTTTTCTTTTAGCCTTCAGCATTACTCTTGTTACCCCTAGTTTTGCATATCATCTTATCTCTTACTTTACAAGAAATAGGATCATCACACATAACTCATTCAGCTTACATTTCTTTCCTTTTCCCTAATACCTAATCACTTATTAGATTTAAAGAAAAAAAGATACTATTTTTTTGAGGATGAAAATAGCTAAAACTCGAGTCTTTATTGTGTGTTAGGTAATGTATTTAAAGAATTTCACATTGATGATTTCTTATAATATCATGACAGTTCTTTAAAATAGATACTGTCATTAGCTCTATATTGCAGATGAGGAAACTGATGCTTAGGTTAAATAACTTGCTCATAGTCACATAACTCCTAGTAACAGAATTGGGACTTCTATATAGTTTTATGTGACTCATGCTAATCTTACTTCTTAATTACTATGCTATATAGTTTGTCTTTGTCCTTGTTTCTTCCTTCTCCTGATTTTCTAGAATCTTGCTTCTTATCCCTTTTCCCTCTTTTTTTTTTTTTTTTTTTTTGATATGGAGTCTCGCTCTATCTCCCAGACTGGAGTGCAGTGGTGTGATCTCAGCTTACTGCAACGTCTGCCTCCTGGGTTCAAGCGATTCTTCTGCCTCAGCCTCCCAAGTAGCTAGGACTACAGGCACCTGCCACCACGCCCGGCTAATTTTTTGTATTTTTAGTAGAGACAGGGTTTCACCGTGTTGGCCAGGATGGTCTCGATCTCCTGACCTCATGATCTGCCCGCCTCTGCCTCCCAAAGTGCTGGGATTACAGGCGTGAGCCACCAAGCCCGGCCTTTCCTCCTTTTTTATAACTTTATTCTACCTATGTCTACTTAGCTTACAAATAAATTTGGGTCTCTTTTAGCCAGTAAAAAGTGCAAACAAAAGCCCAGCAACAATGTTTCTTTGACTTTTGCTCCCCTTGAGTTACCAACTCCCAGTTCTCTCCTTACTTTCATCACCAGAGACTTTGTGAGAATAAACTGAATTAACTACCTCCTATTCCTCACCTGCCACCTGCTCACTTGTGAACCCAATAAAGCTTGATTGCTACTGGCACCATGGTCTGAAACCTCTTTTTCCAAGAGCATCACTGAACCAAGATACACCAAGATATTGGGTATAGATCGAATAACCTCTTTTTAGTCCTCATCTCGTCTGCTATTGAAATGCTTCACAGTTTCACCTCTCACCCTTATGGAAATTTCCACTTTGAATCGTCGATGCTAATCTTTCCTTGCTTTCTTTTGCCTCTTAGTTTTTTCTTCATGTTTGCTAAGTCCCCTATGTTGTCTGCTTCTTAAATTTAGTGTTTTTCAGGATTCCATACTCAGTCCTTTCCTTACTCTCCAACTCTGGGTGGTCTTCTTAGGTGAACAAGTCTATTCTCATGGCTTCAGCTATTGCCTGAATCTCAAGCTGTACTCCACTCTTGCTTCCTGAGTTTTGCCTTGACCTCTGTTTGCAACCACCTATGTAATATAACTACTCAAAGTGTTCTGAGATTCATTAAGTAAAAGTTCAAATAATTTTTCCTTCAAACCTTTCTACTGTTTTTGCTTTCTGTGTCTCATCGCCTATTTGGTTGCCCAAGCTTAAAGACAGTTAAATTAATCCCAATCTCTTTGTTTCTTGCATTCTCTATTAGTCTCATGTTCAACTAGCCGGCATACCTACCCTACCTTCCCCCTGCTTTAAAAAAAGTCCCTATTGCCTTATGCCCTGATTCAGCCTTTGGACTCTTGTAGAAGGTTTCCAGCTGCTCACCCTGCATTCATTCTCACTTTCCCAAGTCTCCTCTCCATACGCATTTTCCATAATACTGTTTGAGTTAAAACAGACATGTCAGTTTGTAATCTAATTTTTTTCTTCAAGCTTTATTGATATAATTGAAAAATAAAAATGTATATATTTACAGTGTACATGATTTTTATATGTGTATACATTGTGAAATATGTAATACTACATTTTTTAAAATGCCCATTGCCCCTACACTTAATTTAGTCAGCAAATATTTACTGAGTACCTACTGTGTGCTAGGCACTATTCTACATGGAGATAGAGCAGTGAATAAAACAGACAAAAGCCTTTGCCATCATGGAGCCTTGTCTAGTCAGAGGAAGCAGATAAAATGAAATAAACTATGTGGTTATACAATGGTAAGAGTCATTTATAAAGTGGGGAAGGCAGATGGGGAATGTGGAGGTGGAGGAATGGGTTGTAATTTTAAATGGAATGATTAAGGAAAGCCATACTAAGAAGGTAACACTTTTACCAAAGATTTTGAAGGAGTTGAGACAAATGAGCTTTGAGCATGTCTTGGGGGAGAACATTCTAGGTTAAAGAACTAGAAGCCCTGAAGTACAGAATCCCTGAATCTGAAAATGTACCATATGTGTTCAAGAAATAGCAGGGAAGTAGCTTGGGTAGAGAAAAGTAAGCAGTGAGGACAGCAGTGGAGTAGAAGAATAGAGGACAGAAATAATGAGATGGGTGTGTAGTACCTTATAGACCAATGAGGTAGAGTAGAAGAGATACAGTCTAACTTGACTTGATTTTAGTTGATAGTAGACTGGAAAGGAATAAGGGTAGAAGCAGACCATTTAGGAAGATATTACAGTAATCCACGTGAAAGGTGATAGTAGCTTGGACGAGGGTTCTACCAGTGAAGATGATGAGTGGTTGGATCCAGATAAATTTTAAAGGTGGAACCATTCATATTTCCTGGCATTTGGATATGAGGGTGTATGTGTGGGTATAGGTGTGTGTGTGTGTGTGTGTGGAAGTGTAAGAGAGAAGGGGCTGGGAGTTGATTAAGGATGATTCTAAGATTTTCAGCCAGAGCAATACCAGATACACAGTTGGATATACTAGTGTGGAGTTGAAGGGCAGAGGTCTAGTATATGTGTATGTATTTATATATAATCAGTGTATAGTAGTATTGAGTCATTAGACTGGATGAGATTATCAAGGGGGAGTGAGTTTAAAGAACAGAAGAGATCTGAGGACTAAGTCCAGGGATCTTCCAATTTTTAAGAGATCAAGGAGAATAGGAGGAAGCAGAAATGGAGAAAAGAAGAGTTGTCTGTAGGGTAGGATGAAAACCAAAAAAGTATAGTGTCCTATGAAGTGAAGAAGGTGCTTCAATGAAAGGAACGTGATTGACTTTTCCAAATGGTAGTGCCAAGTCAAATAGATGAGAAGGGTAACACGATGACTGAAAATTGGCTTTGGATTCAGCAACAAGGATATTGTTCATCTGGAATAATTTTGGCATAGTGGTAGTGAAATTCTGTTGGAGAAAGTTTTAGAATAGGAGGAGAGAGGAACTGGAGAAAGTCAGCTTAAGGAGAGGAGGCAGAAATATGGTGGTGATTAGTGTGGTTAGAGATAGTTTTTTTTTTTTAAGATGGGAGAAATATAGCAAGTTTATGTGCTGATTGTAATGTTTCCACACGGAATAATTAATGCAGAAAGACAAAAAAAATTCTGGAGCAATGACCTTGAGTACAGGACCATTTTTGTTTTTGCTTTAACATGTAGTGATGTTTGCCTTAGGAAGGAGCTGGGTTAGCTTATCTCTAGTTACAGAAGTAAAATAAGAGTATATGGAGATAGATGCTGGTAGGTTAGTGCTTGTAGTGATGCAAGCAAGGTCATCTGTTGAGGCTGAGGTTAGAGAAGGAGTGTTAGAGGTTGAAGAGGAGGAAAGAAGAAATTAAGTGGTCTGGAAAAGTGAATGGACCAGGAAAGTGTATAATTATTGCTGGACAAATTGATTTTAGACAAGGTGTGGCTCTGTCACCCAGACTGGAGTGCATGGCATGATCTTGGCTTATTGCAACCTTTGCCTCCCAGGCTGAAGCCATTCTCCCACCTCCTTCTCCCAAGTAACTGGGACTACAGGTGCACACCACCACGCCTGGCTAATTTTTGTATTTTTTGTAGAGATGGGGTTTTGCCATGTTGCCCAGGCTGGTCTCAAACTCATGAACTCAAGCGATCTGCCTGCCTCAGCCTCCCAAAATGCTGGGATTACAGGCGTAAGCCACCACACCTGGCTAACAAATTAAATTTTGATGATGACTTGAACATGACACCAGTCAGCATAATTAGAGGTTTCTTTGCAGCCATGTTGAGCTCTTTGGTCGTAGACATGGACTGGGCAGAAAGCTGAACTCAACCAGGGTTGTGGAAAAACCACAAGCTTTTTCTTAGATATTTTTGGCTTTGCGGGCTATCTAGTCTCTGTCACAATTACTCAGTTCTGTCACTGTAGTCCAAAAGCAGCCATAGACAATACTTAACTGAATAGGCATAGCTCTGTTCCATTAAAAGTTTATTTTTAAAAACAGGCAGCAGACTATTCCTGTTGTTTGTTAACTCTCGTGTTAGAGAGGATAATGATGGACCATGGAATTTAAGCAGGCTAAGAAGGGAAGAGAGGAGAACATAAGTGTGTGAAGTGTAGAGAGAAGGTAGTAGGGTCAATGGCATGATGTTTCACTATTTCCTAATCTCTGCTCTACTCTTACATGACCTTACGTTTTGAATATAGTTTTCTCTCTCTGCGTGAAATGCTCCTTTTATACGCAGTTTAGATGTCATCTCTTTTATACTTTTATTTCCTCTGCTGTGGCCACTGATAATATGGAAAATGCTCAGTAAATGCTGAAAATTGAAATTCTCCACTTCAGTTTGATAGGTAAGATTATTTCAAATTGGGAGATTGTGAAAGTTTGTTTATCCACAGTATTTCCCACTCAGTAGCCAAGTCTATGCTTGAACATGGTGACTCTCAACTTTGTTTTCTGCTTCAATTTACCTGATACTGGCCACATGAACAAGGTAAGGGCAGTGCCCTGCTCTTCCTTCCTACTTGGTGCTTAAGTTAGAATGCCTTTCTTTTTCTCCACTGGTGTTGTTGAGTTGGTGTCTTTATGCTGCAGAGCATGGATATTTAAGCATAGGACCTGTAATGAGCTTGTGAGTATGGTAACACGTTGCCTTATAGGTTATTTTTTTAAATTTCAGTTAATTATAGAAGACAAGTGATTGTTCTATCAGTTATATACTATCAGGTAACTATAAGATCTTTTTGTGTGTGTGTAGGTTAGAGACATTTTGGACTGTTTAGTCTGACTTTTCATATTGTAGTTGAAGAAACTGAAGCCTAGAGATGCAAGTGACTTGCACACACCAACTAGCAGAGCTAGGGCTAGAAATCCATGTTTCTTAGTTTCAGATTCAGTACTCTCCCTGCCACCATGATACTTATCTTAATAGGATATGAGGACATTGATTATCAGCCTAGAAAATATTATATTTTATGACAGGTGATATCCTCTAAAATCATGGTAACCAAAATAATCGTTTAAATGTAATTGGGAATCTTAACAATATTGAAATGACTATTTTTCCCCATTGAATTATTAGTAAAAAGGTGTGATTGACTTGTTTTATTATTATGGTTATATTCTGAAGTAATTTTATATAATTAAAAGTGACACATTAATCTTTAAAAGTCCGAATAAGTAAATATCTAGAGAATTTACTCTAATTTGAATATTTAAAGACCAGTTTCTAATCTGTTTTGTTTTTTGTTTTTTTAATAAACTCTTTCAGAAAGATGAGGTCTATCTTAATCTGGTGCTGGACTATGTTCCGGAAACAGTATACAGAGTTGCCAGACACTATAGTCGAGCCAAACAGACGCTCCCTGTGATTTATGTCAAGGTATGTAAAAACATAACAATTTTCCATTTTAGAAAACATTTTTTATGAACCAAGGAGAGCCTCTTTTATGTTTTAACTATATTATTGTATTTAATACTCAGGGAGAAAAACTGTAAAGTAGGTATTGTTGGAAATTTGTTAAATCCTTTTACAGTTTTAAAATGTGAATTGTGCACCTTTTGAAGTTTTATAACTCAGATAGTAAAGATATTCTGGTAAATTACAGTGAATATTTTTCACAGACATTTATAGATTTTATTTCTGCTAGCCACAGTACATTTTAATTTAACCTCTGATATCTTTATTGTGCCACAAACCAAAATAGGAGCATATCATATAAAATTGTAAAATATAGTTATAAATATGTTCAAATTCATTTGTTCACAGATGCCATTTATATATTTTTTAGCATCTGTAGCTGCAGCTTAAACTGTTGGCAATTTTAAATATGCATTGGGTGTTGTTTATTTTTTGGTATCTAATATCAATGCCATCTTGTTTATTTCCTAGAACTCGTGGCAGAATGGCTAGGTATTTATCTAGCATAATTTGTATTAAAGTTGTGGTTAGTTATTAGTAACAAATTATTAACTATGGCATTGTGAAAACTAGTAGTTAAGTTTGAAAGTTCACATATCTAAATACAATTTTTAAATTTAACCCTTTATGGAAATGACTGTAGAAAATAAAATGGCATTGACTCTGAATGTCTTATGGTTAGAGTTTTTGAAGTCTTGTTAAAAATTTAAGCTTCACAATAATAAAAGGGTTACCAAAGTAGGACCATTAATAATAGAAGTTCTTTGGATGGATTTTGCATAAGCTAATAATAATAATAATAATAGAAGTTCTTCAAGTACTTTTGTTAGCTAGATTACTTTGGCAAGGAGTCATATATATATATAGTATATATAATATACACTATATATTGTATATATAATATATAAACTATATATACTACAGTGTATATTACATATTTATATATAAACTATACTATATGTAGTGTATATCATATATTTATATATAAAGTATATATATACTTTATGTATAGATAAGGATGTTCTTTTTTATTTTTCCTTCCTTCCTTCCTTCCTTCCTTCCTTCCTTCCTTCCTTCCCTCCTTCCCTACCTACCTACCTACCTACCTACCTACCTACCTACCTCCTTACCTACCTACCTACTTCCTTCCTTCCTTCCTTCCTTCCTTCCTTCCTTCCTTCCTTCCTTTCACTCTGTTGCCCAGGCTGGAGTGCAGTGGCACAATCTCGGCTCACTGCAACCTCCACCCTCTGGGTTCAAGCGATTCTCCTGCCTCAGCCTCCCAAGTAGCTGGGATTACAGGCACACGCGACCATGCCCAGCTAATTTTTGTGTTTTTAGTGGAGATGTGGTTTCATCATGTTGGCTGGGCTGGTCTTGAACTCCTGACCTCAATTGATCCACCAGCTGGGACTCCCCAAGTACTGAGATTACAGGCGCAAGCCACCACGCCCGGCCAGGATATTATTTTTTTAAATGTAATTAAATTACCATTGTCATACCTATGAAAATAAATAGTATTTCATTAGTGTCATTAGATACCCAGTTTATATTTGCCTATGACATAATTTTTTAAAGTTTATATTTTTGAATTGGCATTCAGTTAAGGTTTATATACTGTGATTGGCTGATGTGCCTCTAATGTTTCTTTTAATCCATAGGTTCTCTTTTTCTCTCTCTTGAACTTTGTTGCTAAAGAAACCAGATCATTTGACCTGTACTTTCTTGGTCTGGATTTTGCTGAATTTCTGTAATGTAATTAGTATGTTCTTTTGTCATCTATATTTCCTGCAAATTGGTGGTTAGATAACTGATAATTAAATATATTTTTGGTAGTCAGGACCACTTCATTTGTAGTATTGAGTGCTTTCTGAAGGAAGAACATAATGTCTTTCTTTTCCTGACATTAGTAGCCATTGATGATCACTGCCTAAATTCATTAATTCATTAAAGGTTACAAAATGTTGATAGTCTACTGTTATTATTCCTTCTTAATTTATAAGCTGGAATAGTTTCATAAAGAGAGATTTTCCCATATCAACTATTTGTGCCCTGAGATATAGTTTATATAAAAAGACAGGAAATGTATTTGATCCCTTTTCTTTATTTACGAAAATTTATAATAGTCAATTCCATAGCATCCTCCATAGGTACCAATGAATGAGGTGTTTTGTTGTTTGTTTTAAAGTATCTTATGTGAGTCTTAATAATATTTGACAGTTTCCTTGCTTTCTAACATGACAAAGTATTCCAAGTTCATCTTACACATTTCTTCCTCAGACTTAGAATCAACCTTTTCTTCAAGAAGACCTTGTTCTTTTAGTGGGAGGTGGTATTTAGAGACCACAGTCTGGATGCTGGAGGTGCTAATTGTCACGGGATTGGTTATTGTTTCTGGGTCTTTTTAGTGAACAGAGCTAGGAAATATGTGGGTAATTTTCTCAGATGTAATGCATCTTCTTTTTTTCCAAAAATAAATACACCATGAGTTCATACTGATACTTTCAAATAAAATCGATGAGTTTTTACTTAACTGTAATAATCTTATATTTGTATTTCCTTTCTCTTACATTGAAAATTTCATTTCTCAATGATAGTAGTATAATTAATAACTTATTCTACCCAGCACCCTACATAACCGTCTTAGAATAACAATTCCAACACTAGGACCACCAGCTAAAAATAATTTAAGATCTAAGCACAGCTCAGTTTTACCCATTAGATCCCATTAGGGATGAACAATCAAATTTCTCTGTTCTAAAGAAACACTGAGGTCAGGCACATTGGCTCATGCCTGTAATCCAGCATTTTGGGAGGCTGATGTGTGCAGATCACCAGAGGTCGTCAGGAGTTCAAGACCAGCCTGGCCAACATGGCGAGACCCCACCTCTACTAAAAAATATAAAAATTGGCTGGGCATCCTGGAGCACACCTGTAATCCTAGCTACTCAGGAGGCTGAGGTAGGAGAATCACTTGTACCTGTGAAGCGGAGGTTGCAGTAAGCCAAGATCGTGCCACTGCACTCCAGCCTGGGTGACAGAGCAAGACTTCATCTCAAAAAAATTGAATAATTCCTCTCTGTGTGATGATGTTCCATTAAGCATTTGTTTGTTTCAGTTTACTTTTATTATAGATTGTGGTTTTCTAAATTTTTAAATAAAATTTACTTTAAAATTCATATAAAATATTTATACATAGTTCAAAGCAAGATTGACAAAACAAGGTATGTTCAAAGAAGTTTAGCTTTTATCTCTGTTCCCTCTGCTCTGTTCCTTTCCTCTACCAGTGTTAAGTATTTTTTAAGTGTTCATAATTTATCCTGCCATTTTTAAAATAAGCAAACATGCAGTTATTCTTACTCTTTTTATATAAATGGTTACATAAGGTACACATTTTTCTCTTTTTTTTTCGGTTAAAAATATGTCCTAGAGATCAGTCCATATTTTCATATGTGTGTGTGTGTGTGTGTGTGTGTGTGTGTGTGTGTGTGTGTGTCACCTTCTTTATGGCTACCATATTAGTTCATCATGTGGCTATATTCTAGTTAATTCACCCAGTGACCAATAATGCACATATTGTTTTCCTCTTGTTTTTTGTTGTGGTTTTTTTGGTTTTTGCTATAGTGAACAACCCTGTGCACTTACGGTATTTTTGCCAGCAAATAGTTGAGCTAGATATCTGGCATCCTGTATTTTAAAAAAGAAAATAAAATTATTGTACATACTGAAGTTGGCATACAGAGAGAAATCTAGCACTCCTTTCTTTCTCCCCCTTGTGGGAAAAGGGATGATTTTTCTTTTCTTTTTTTTTTTTTTTTTTATGTAACCACAGTGCTTTCAGAGGCCAGATCTATTGGCTCTGGGCATTATTCTTTGGGGACATCGATCCCTTTTATCTGAAAAGATAAAAACAGTGTCTGGAATTGATGAGTTATGAGTTGATCTCCTTCACGTAGTCATTCTACATAGTTTTATTGTAATCCTATTGTATGAAAAATGTTAGATTGTGAGAGCGATATAAAAGTAGTAAATGCAAGTAACTCTTGCCTTCATGTACCTCATCATCTGATAAGGACTTGTTTGGCATACATGTTACCAGAATGGCAACTGCATTTCTTTATAATTGCCTTTCACTTTTTCTGGGAGAGTTGAGTATTTTCTATGAGTAATACACAGGTTAAAAACTGAGCACCTTTGCTTTTCTGATGAGTATATTTCAGAACTTAAGTAGGTTTTAAAATGCAACTCTAAAACAGATGACTGGCAAATCATTGTTGTGAACTTAATTTTTTTTTAATTGAAAATACATGTTTAAGGACAGGGTCTGATCACACAAGAGAGTTGGATGCATTTTTTGAATCATAAACAAAATTGTTATTACTTGTTTTAACATGTATTCTATTGTTTTATTATTTTATTACTTCAGATATTATGGCACAGAGAAGAGGGCATTGGATTTGAGTTAAATATAACTAACTGTTCAAATTGTGTTCAACTGCAAAGTACATTCCTTTCTGTGATATTTTGTCCTGTAACTGAAGCATAGTAATTGTTTTATGGAAATGTTAACAGTTTTGTACCAACTTTGAATAAAATGAAAAATAAAAAAAATTGTTTTCATTGAACCTCAATATCTTCTGTAAAAATAGGGATAATGTGTATCTTAGAGTGGTTGCAAGAATTAACTAAACAAATAGGCAAATAGGCAGAAATGCTTTTCTTGGTTTGGCACTTAGTATATGTTAAATCTGTTATATTTTAAAGTGTGTTAATTATATTTGAGTTTCTAAGAATTAATCATTCTAGTCTTTTATTTAGCCACCAAACTGCTTTTGTTTTGTTTTGTTTTGTTTTTGTTTTTCTGAGAGAGAGAGAGAATTTCGCTCTGTGGCCCAGGCTGGAGTGCAGTGGTGCATTCTGGGTTCACTGCAACCTCTATCTCCTGGGTCCAAGCAATTCTCCTGCCCCAGCCTTCCGAGCTGGGATTACAGGCGTGCACCACCAAGACCGGCTAATTTTTTGCATTTTAGTAGAGACGGGGTTTCACCATGTTGCCCCCAGGGTGGTCTCGAACTCCTGAGCTCAGGCAACCCGCCTGCCTTGGTCTCCCAAAGTGCTAGGGTTACAGGTGTGAGCCACCGCGCCCGGCCTCCACCAAGCTATTTAATGATTATATTTTACACCTTTATTTAATAAAATATGGCAGAATACATAAATAGTAATTGAAAGAGAAGCACTTACTCAAACCACTACAGAATATTGTGTGTGTGTGATATTGAGCAAGTTGCTTAATCTCTCTGGGCCTCAGTTATTTTATATTTAAAATGGTAATAATATTAGTACTTATTACATAAGGTTATTATAAGGAGTAAGTGAAATAATACACATAAAACAGTTAGAACAGTGCCCAGCCCATGATAAGTTGTTTTTCTGTTCTTGTTTTTGCTATCATTCTAGTCTAGAAAGCCTCTCAGCTTTCTTATAAATACACTTTTACAAAGTGAAATAACAACAAATATATAATATTGCATATTTCATTCTTTATCTTGACTTTTCTAGATAAACTTTTCAAAACAATGAAGATAGAGTAGATCTTTCAGATGAAAGAATACAGTAAAAAGACATCTTAAAATTAACCTCATTTAAACGATTAAGCTTTTTTTTTTCAAAAAAAAAAAGAAAACTCGTTTTCACTGATTCTTGCAGACCTAGACATTAATACCCTGACACAATAAAATCTCTTTTTTTAGTAAATTTATGCCTATGAACTCAGTTTCTTATGGGAGGTTATCTTTTTAGTGGTAATGAATTAAACTCCTACAGTAAGCTTTAGGACTTAGAAATGGATTCTGTGAATGATGGTACAATAATAGAACTATGAAGTTTTTAAAAAAATGTTATATGGATACCTAAATGCCTTAATTTTAACTTTGTTGGCAAAATGCTGACCTTATAAAAGATCTTATCTGTACAGTTTATATCATGCTTCATTTTAAAGAAAACATAAACTTTTCCAGCTAATAGTTCACATTAACTTCAAGGATGTACTAAAATTCAGCTGTCTGCAGTTTTCACCATGCTTCTTAGAAGGAAAGTAGGTTTCATGTTAACTTTAATTAACCTAAACCTTAGCAGTAGCTTTTAAAGATGGTGCCATTTGTCAATGCTTCATTAGACTTTTAAGTATCTTTTTTTTTAATTGTTTTTTTACCAAGATATTTATTATCTTTGGTTTGACTCATTTCAAAAATTCTGTCCATGGTGTAACTTTGGGGTACAGGTCAGAAGGTAAACAGCCAGAAAAGTTTAAAAGTGAATCAGAACACTGACCTTGAGATAAACAGAAGGTTTAAATTATACTCTCTTCGTCCATGAAGTTTCTCTCTCCTCCAGTCAAGAGTCTGATTCTTTACTCCATGCAGACCCAGTTTCTCAGTGTATCTTTTTGGTAAGAAAACTGAGAAAGTCTTCTCTTTTGAAAGATGATGTCAATAGTCAGGCATCTGTTTTTGAATGTCATTTTGAATTATACTTTTTCTGAAGGATATTAACAGGAAGAACGGTGATGCTACTAACAGGGTTATTGATGTCTTGATAGAGCAGTGATTACAGATTTTCTCAGTTCACATGAGTTTTCCTAGACCACTGTATCAATCACCTTGGAGGCTGACATCTCAGAAGAATATTCTAAAGATCACACTTTGGAAATACGTTTACATTCAGCAGCATGCTCTACTAGAAAGAACTATAAACTTAAAAATCAGGAGACCTGGTTTCTGGCCCAAAGTTACTTATTATTCATGATTTCGGGTGCCTCTCTGAGCTTTTCATTTGTGTTTTAAATAAAAGCCCATCTTAGCAGGCTTGTAATGTGAGATGTTAGTAAAATTAAAAGTTATAAAGCACATTGTAAAATTTCCTTCTTTTGAGTTATTAAAGAATGATGCGAATAGTACATATGGTTAATGACAGTTTAGCTAATTCATATAGAAATAGCTAATTAATACAGAAGTGACACAAAACTTGTGAAAGGAAGATTGAGTGCCAGTAATCCATAGCATTTCACCTGTTCTTTTCTGAGAATCTGTTACTTTATTGACTGCTTAAGGATTCTGATTTGTTTAGAATAGGAAGTATTTAATTAATTTCTACTATCTATTCCAGTTGTATATGTATCAGCTGTTCCGAAGTTTAGCCTATATCCATTCCTTTGGAATCTGCCATCGGGATATTAAACCGCAGAACCTCTTGTTGGATCCTGATACTGCTGTATTAAAACTCTGTGACTTTGGAAGGTAAGCTACTGTCCCTCTCCCTGCCCCTTCCCTTTTCCCCTCCTCCCCCTACTATCTTCTTTTAAATATATTCCTTTTGCAATATCAGCCTAAACACAGTAATTCTTATTCAAGAAGTATAAACTAGTGCAGCTGTGAGAGTAGTTTTGTTAGTTTCTGTCAAAATTATAAATGTATATACTCCTTCATTTAACAATTTAACTTTTAGGAATTATTTCCTTAGGAATACATATTTACAATACAGTGTATATATAGGGATTTTTATTATAGCATTGTTTATAAGCATCCATTAGTAGGAAAATGGCTAAATAAATTACGGTACATGCAGAGTAATACATGCAACCATGAAAAAGAATGAGGCAGCTCTCTGTGAACTGAAAGGGAATGATGTCTAGGAAACATTAAATGAAGAAAGCAAGATCAAGAGTATGTGTATTGTATGCCACCTTTTATGTTTTAAAAACATACAGAGTGTGACTATATATATATATGTACACACACACATATATACACAAGTACATGTGTGGCTTATTTCTGAAATGGTACGTAATCCATAATATTTGATTGCCTGAGAAAGGATCTTTGGGAATATAATGTAGTTGGGAAACTCACTTTTTCATTGATTGTATTTTAGTATTGTTTGAATTTACATTAGGTATATATACTCCTTTTTCAGTAAGAACTAAATTTTTTCAAAATATTGATTATTATACATTCCTGTGTATCTTTTTAACTTCACAATTAACCTCAATTCAGGGATGAGATAAAAAACAATGCAGTGTTTTCTTCATTTTCCTCTATAATTTAACCTTTTATTCCACCCTTTTTCCTGCAAATTTCATCAAACTTGCTGCTTTTAAAAGCTCATTTCTTGGTAATATACTGTGAATTTGTAATACAACTTTATTCTTTCCATTTTCAGTTTTCAGTACTTTGTGCCTCTCTGATCTAACCTTTTAACATGTAGTCAAGCCTACATTCCCATGTAACTCAGGCAGTTATCTCGCTACTTCCTCACTGGTGTAATCACCTAATCTCTCTCCTCATGGTCCCTAAGACATCTTTACATAATTTGGATTCTCTCCAATTTAATTTTTTCACCCTTGTTACAGATTCTTTTCACCATAGCTCTATAGATAACATACTGCCCCACACTTGTTGATACCTGTGTTCCTATCCCTTTGTAATACTTTTACATCAATTCACAGTTTAAATTTGGGGTTTAACATAGGATATGTTTTCCACAGGCTTCTGTTGAGACAGATCCTTTAAAAAATAAGTAAATCTGTTCTGTCATGAGTTAATTTTTCTTAGTCTCACAATGTGTCCTCTTTCAGACCGTCCTCATTTTACTGTTTTCTAATTTCAGATGACCTATCACTTTGCAGGCCATGACTCTGTTCCCTGAACTATTTTTAAAAAGGGTGAAAGATAGTAAAACTCTTACCTGGTGTTTGAAACAAAGCACTGCTACTTGTCTATAGGAAAAACTGCCCAAATCAGATATGTTTTATTGTTAATGGGGTGTCTTCACCATTGAGAGTGACTGACTTGGTAGGGACAGACTGAGACACCAAGGTTAGAAGAGCTTCTGTTCTCATATAGTGTCAAAACACTTGGTACAGCCCATTCTCTTGGGACATAAAATAGCTTTATTCTGATAAATTTGGAAGAGGGATTTCGCTTGTTTGATAGCTCATTTTTATAAACCCTCTGATTTTTTTGTTTTTAACAAAATTGGTTTGGTCAGATGGAGTTTGGGAAACACTTTGGACTGTACGTTATCAGATTGGTAATTTGAACAAAATACTATTACTTTCTTCTTATTTTTTTACTAGATGAAAAGGGGCCAAAAAGTAGCTAAAGAACTAGTTGGGCTATTTAGGAACGAAAAGCTAGATGTGATCACAATATTGGGAAGTAGTTAAAACCAGTCTCCTCTGTAAGAGAGGCTGCTCCGTTTTTGTAGCTCCATCAGGTAGTGAAAAAACTTCAGGCTACAAAGCTTGGGTATTAACGTTTTGTCTCGTAATGAATTTTCTGAACATAATTAGCATCTATCTTGTTAATTAAAAAGCATCCTTTAGAAGATATAACAGTCTCCTATCAATTATGCTGAAAACTAAATGTCATAATTTTCATGCAGCCTAAAAACAGGGATTAGTATTTATTAATTTATGAAATGGTTATTGTATGTCAGTACTTGGGGAGAGGGTTAAAAAACAAACTTCAAAACTAGTGATGAAGGAAAAAGAAGTTAAGGTTAGAGTCATCAATGACTAGAAATAAATGGAAGAAAAGAAATCCCAGTCATTGAAATCCTTGTGACTACTTTCATCTGTCTTTACCCTGATTTTCCAGTACCTTTACTTTTTTTTTTTTTGGCACTTACTGTTTTACTGTTTTGATTTTGTTGCATTTTGTCCCTTTATTTATCTTTATTATTAATGTATGTCAGAATGGCTGGCTTCTACAGCAGTTTATTTTATTCTGTCTTTGGATTATCTTGGGCGACATCTCAAAAGAAATTAATTGTAATTTATTATACTTCATATTTAAAATACATGCAACGAAGTATTTTAGTAGGAAAATTGGAATAAGGAAACATGCAATTAAACTTACTATAGCAGAGTTAGAATTTATAGGCAGTGAATCATTTCTGCCCTGAAGTTGAAGGGCCTGTTTATAATTTATTGGGTAATAAATGTTTATGTGGTTAATAAATTGACCAAGATATGGAAAAATAGATTGAGTCTATAAGCCTTGAAATATTCGCCGTGAGTCAGAAGTCAAAATGCAAGACAGTGGCCAGTTTCTCACCCTTTTTAAAGAAATACATTGGGTGAGGAGTATTCATTCTTAGAATCCATTGTCATGCTTTTTGGTGGGGGAGGTACCTCTTTTCTGCCCTTGCTTCTTTGTATTTTAGAGGTGGAATTTGGGGAACAGAGGATCAGAAGAAATTCAACACTTATCCTTTTTTGCTTTTGGTGCCTTCTTAGGTGACAAACACTTTCTTTAAAAATTGCTATTCTTTTTTGCAGAGCAAGGTGATAAAATTGTAAATTTCTTTTGTCAGAGATAGTTACAGTTTACATTTTCTTTTTCATATATGATTCAAATGATGTGGATCTTATAAAATCATTTGATACTGTGAAAGGGTAGCAGTCTAGGTTCTTTAAGGTTTAGATTTAAAGAATTTCTGCTTTTTATTTTTATTTTTTTTCTGTTAGTGCAAAGCAGCTGGTCCGAGGAGAACCCAATGTTTCGTATATCTGTTCTCGGTACTATAGGGCACCAGAGTTGATCTTTGGAGCCACTGATTATACCTCTAGTATAGGTAAGTACAAATCTGAATATAATGCTCATAATTATTAATTGCTTCTTGATTTTGGTAATTTAGTATTACTGATCTGTACTTTTATTTCCATGGAAAGATGGATATATCCCATAATGTTTTTTTTCTTAAAGCTTGAGATGCAAACATGTATAGGCATACCTCATTTTATTATACTTTCCAGGCACTGCTTTTTTTTTTTTTAACCTCTCAAAGGTTTGTGTCAACCCTGAGTCAAGCAAGTCTGCCCACACTAGTTTTATAAGAGCATGTGTTCACTTCATGTCTTTGTGTCATCATGTCTTTGTGTCACATTTTGGTAATTATTGCAACATTTCAAACATTCTCATTGTATCTGCTATGGTGATCTATGATCAGTGGTCTTTGATGTTACTATTGTAATTGTTTTGGTTTGCCACAAACCACAACAATATAAGACAGCAAACTTAATCGATCAGTGTTGTGTATGTTATGAATATTCCACCAGCTGGCCATTCCCCATCTCTCTTCCTATCCTCAGGCCTCCCTATTCCCTGAGAGACAACAATATTGAAATTAGGCCAATTAATAACTCTGCAGTTGCCTCTAAGTGTTCAAGTGAAAGGTACATTTTTCACTTTTAATCAAAAGCTAGAAATGATTAAGCTGAGCAAGAAAGGCATATCGAAATTGTGCCACACAGTTAGCCAAGTTGTGACCACAAAGGAAAAGTTCTTAAAGGAAATTAAAGTGCTACTCCAATGAACAGATGAATGATAAGAAAGTGAAACAGCCTTATTGCTGTTACAGGGAAAGTTTTAGTGGTTTGGATAGATCAAACCAACCACAACATTCACTTGAGCCAAAGCCTAACCCAGCAAGGCCTGAACTCCCTTCAATTCTGTGAAGACAGAGAGGTGAGGAAGCTACACAAGAAAAATCTGAAGGTAGCAGAGGTTATTTCATGAGGTTTAAGGGTAAAAAGCTGCACCATGCCATAAAAGTGCAAGGCAAGCAGCAAGTGCTGATGTAGAAGCTGCAGCAAGTTATCCAGAAGATCTAACTAAGATCATTGATGAAGGTGGCTACATTAAACATCAGAGTTTTAATGGAGACCAAATAGCCTTCTACTGAATTGGAAGAAGATACCGTTTAGGACTTTCATCTCTAGATTTTCTAGAGATGGGAGACTTCTTCTAGAGAGGAGAAGTGTCGTTGCCTGGCTTCAAAGCTTCTAAGGACAGGTTGACTCTCTTGTGAGGGCCTAATGTAGCTGGTGACTTTTAAGTGCAAGCCAGTGCTCATTTACCATTCCAGAAATCCTAGGGCCCTTAAGAATGATGCTAAATGTATTCTGCCTGTGCTGCATAAATGGAGCAACAATGAGTGGATGATAGCACATCTGTTTATAGCATGGTTCACTGAATATTTGAAGCCCACTGCTGAGACCTACTACTCCAGAGAAGAGTATTTCTTTCAAAATATTACTGCTTATGGACAGTGCAACTGGTCACCCAAAGGTTGAGAAATACATTTGTAAGGCTATAGCTGCCCTAGATAGTGATTAGTCTGATGGATCTGGGCAAAGTCAATTTTAAATCTTCTGGGAAGGATTCACCATTCTAGGTGTCACTAAGAACATTTGTGACTCAATAACATGAACAACATTTTGGAAGAAGTTGATTCCAAGCCTCATGGATGACCTTGAGGCATTCTAGACTTCAGTGAAGGAAGTCTCTGCAGATGTTGTGGAACTAGCAAGAGAACTAGAATTAGAAGTGGAGCCTGAAGATGTGACTGAACTGCTGCAATCTCATGATGAAACATAAACAAGTTGCTTCTTTTATGAATGAGCAAAGAAAGTGGTTTCTTGAGGTGGAATCTACTCCTGGTTAAGACGCTGTGAATATTGTTGAAATGACAACAAAGGATTTAGAATATTACATAATTGTAGTTGATAAAGCAGCAGCAGGGGTTGAGAGGACTGACTCCCATTTTGAAAGTGGCTCTAATGTGGGTAAAATGCTATCAAAGAGCATCTCCTACTAGAGAAACATCTTTCATGAAGGGAAGAGTCAGTTGATGTGGCAAACTTCATTGTCACTTTAAGAAATTACTCCAGCCACATCGTATAGCGTTCAGCAACTGCCACCCTGATCAGTCAAGCAGCCATCGACATCAAGGCAAGACCCTCTGCCAGCAAAAAGATTACAACTCACTGAAGGCTTAGATGATCATTAGCATTTTTTTTTTAGTAATAAAGTGTGTTTAAGTTAATGTATTACATTTATGTTTTTATACAATTCTATTATACAAGTAATAGACTACAGTATAGAGTGAACATACCTTTTATATGCACTGGGATACCAGAAAATTGGTGAGACTTGCTTTATTGTGTCTTATTGTTATGGTCTGGAACCAATTCTGCAACATCTCTGACGTATGCCTGTATAGAATTTTTCAAATTCTACTTTTTAGAATTTAAGATATACCTACTATTCTATTTTTCTTCCTTGGACTGTTAGAATCATAAAGCTAATAGCTTTTACCTTAAGAATTTAAATTAATTCTAAGTAACTTTTTTTTACTTTCTTATTTAAAATCCTCCTGAAATACTTCTGAGCATGATTATACTAGTTGGATAATTTATTAATTAATGTTATTTCATTAAGTTAATAATGAAAGTGATAGTATGGCCGTATTGCTAACATTTCCTTCATGCCATCTCCATTATTTAATATAAAATCAGCTTAAATCACTAGTAGTTTTGCTAGATGCACTGATTCTGCAGAAGTATGCACCCAAGATGTTTAGTCATAGAAGGAACTGAATAGAGACCATTAGCTTTAATCATCATTGACCTTCTCAAGTCTTCACCCCAGATGTTTAGTGATAGGAGGAACTGAATAGAGACCATTAGCTTTAATCATCATTGACCTTCTCAAGTCTTCACCCCAGATGTTTAGTGATAGGAGGAACTGAATAGAGACCATTAGCTTTAATCATCATTGACCTTCTCAAGTCTTCACCCAAGATGTTTAGTGATAGAAGGAACTGAATAGAGACCATTAGCTTTAATCATCATTGACCTTCTCAAGTCGTCACCCAAGATGTTTAGTGATAGAAGGAACTGAATAGAGACCATTAGCTTTAATCATTATTGACCTTCTCTTTTACTACATTTTAGCCCACTAGCCAGGAGTGAACAGAGAGAACATGATCAGCTGGACATGAATAGGAAGCTAACAAACAAGGAGCAACTTTAAGCTAGATGTGCAAGTGGAAACCAAAATTATTTTACTCTTACATATTGTTTCTGAAGAGAATTCCTTTAGTCCAGAAACAAACAAAAGCATGCAAATAATAAACCAAAAACATCCCCACAGTAACAGAAAACCAAAACAAACAAAAAACAGACCTGGCCTGGCGCAGTGGCTCACACCTGTAATCCCAGCACTTTGGGAGGCTGAGGTGGGCAGATCACTTGAACTCAGGAGTTCGAGACCAGCCTGGGCAACATGGTGAAAACCTGTCACTACCAAAAATTAGCCGGGCGTGGTGACATGCCCCTGTAGTCCCCGCTACTTGGGAGGATGAGGTGGGAGGATGGCTTGAGGCCAGGAGGCAGAGGTTGCAGTGAGCTGAGACTCCACCACTGCACTCCAGCTCGGTGACAGAATGAGACCCCCCCCTCTCAAAACAACAACAGCAACAACGAAAAATAAAACAGACCTTGTGACAGTTTTTTTGTCTTTTTGATATAAATAGAAATTCTCTGATACAAGCAAACACCCTAATCAGAAACACATTATCATTTTTTATTTTGCCAAATGGCAAAATGCCAAAGCACATTTTGATTTCTGCCAAGAGGCCAGCAGTTTTACCCACCATTTCCTTTGTACCCTCAGTACAAATGTTAACCCATTGAAGGTGTATTCTTATGAAAAGAGTTTTGCCCTCTGGGACATCTAGAAATGTCTAGAGGACCCAGGTGCAAAGAGTACAAAGTGTCCTCTGTAGGCCACACTTTGACATCTGCTTTACCAGAGGGTAGAGAGCATAATAATGTGTATATGTATGTGTATGTAATTCTCAGAGTCTTAGTATGGCTGTGGTACATGGCATATATGAATGGACAGATGAAAAATAGTACAAAGAATATTTTGCTTGTGGTCGACCTGGGTTTGAGTGTCAGGTCACTTGAAGTAAAGTGGAGATTACTGACAGTTCTTTTCTGAGTGGCTGTGAGGCTTAAATAAAATGTTAGTGAAAATACTGTAGAAATGAAAGGTGGTATTCTTTTGTGGCATTTTTAGACTTGACTCTCCCCAAGAGCAAATTTCAGCCCCTTGTCTTTGGGTATGTCATTGGATTTTCCAGCTGCTTTACATTTTATTCAAATATATGATACTGATTATCTATATATAAGATACTGGTGTGAGCTGTGCCAGAAACACCTAAAATAAAGGCAGTTTGATTGTTCTCAAAAAGTTAACACATCATCTCACACATTAAGGAACAGTTATGTAAACAGGAGTCTTTTGAACCCTAGCAAGCCTAGGTTTGGCTTCCCATTATAAACTTAGGATACTTGCCTCTTAAGACTGTAATGTTTTTAAACAGACCCTCCCAAAAAGTATACTAATATTGTTACATTTTTAAATGTTTTTAACAGTAATGTTTGAAATGAAAGAGTAACTGTTTCTGACAAGATTATTGTCATATTTAGATACAGCCAGAGGTAAAGCTGTTGTCTCTGATTATATTATCTTACTGACAAATGGCAGAATGAGAACAAAAGGCTTCCTTAGAACAAGGAATTGAACTTACAGACAGACCCTTGAAGAAGCTGTTATTCTGTGACAGTGAGACAGTTATTCAAGAGAGTGGTGTTTTGATTGGGAATTGAGAATGATTCCAGGCCTAGCTCTACTATTCAGTACCTTTACCTTGGGCAAGTCGTTTAACTTTATCATGTCTTAATTTCCTTATCTATGAAATAAGTGTGTTAAACTAGATGGTCTTGAAAGATCACTTTAACATGAACCCGAGTTAAATATGAAACAAAATGCTATTCTGGCTTTAACCCCAACTAAATAAAATTCAGTGTGCCAAAGCACTATTTCTATTTTTCCGGTACCTTCTATTTAGTTGAAGTTTTATTCTGTCTGGAGAATTTCATCCATTTGTCCTTTGAAGTAAGAGCAGAAGAGATTGTAGTGTCCTCCAGAAAGTGATTGATAAATACCTTGTTTTTACTAACTTGACTGATGTAACATGAATTGAGGGCTGCTAGTATAGTTGTCACCTGAATCTTTTGAGTGTCAGTCTTCTGTGATAACTTCTAGGCAAGAGTATTCCTTGATGTTTTACTTTCTGTCTTCCATATTTGTAGCTAAATCTTACCTAAGAAAGTGTTTCCTATTGTTTTTTATGAAGGCATAATTATTCCCTTAAAATTTTTTCAGCCTTGTATCTGAGATGAATCATTCCGTATTAGAGAGGAAAAAAGTTGAGTGCATATTACCTTCCATCTTATTAACTAGGTAAAGGGATGTTTTAAAACTTAGATTAAAATAAGCATTTACATAAATAAGGAGATACATCTTTTCCGCTGGACTATAACAGTTAGTATTACTATTGGCTTTGAGTAAAGATTCCCTAACAAGTTTTCATATGTGCTTAATTTAGCAATTTCCTAATATATTAAATAGGACTCTTGGTCTATATTTGCAGAATAGATGTCTTGGTTATTAAGTTAGGACTGGACAAAATCAACTCGAGTTTGTTAAATGATATTATGTCATTTTTCTAGGTCAATAAAAAGTAGTCACTGGAGCAATGATTTCCAGTCTCTCTTGATAGTACATCTCACCACATCAGACCTTTAAAATTTTTGTTGTCAACCATTTACTGTTCCTTCTTCTTCTTCCCTACTGGTAGGTGGTAAAGTCCAGCAATGATTCATATTCGTCTCCCTAAAGCACTTGAGTGTTGGTACATTAAAAAACCTAGGAATCTCAGAAATCTGGAAGCTAAAAAGCAGCCTTTTCTTGTAGGAAGTCTTAATAGCGGGCTTTAAAATAGAGTGACTGTACGGTTTATCTTCTAATCCGATAATACTTTTGAGAGAGAAAGAGGTGTTACTAATAATTATCCCAGGACAACATATAAACCATAACTATCCTGGGTAAACCAGGATGTATAAAGTATTTTTAAAGTGTATTAATTGAGTTAATTTTTAGAGTTTTCTCTCCGGATTGAGGTTTTCATTTTGACTTAAAAGTGGATTATTTTTATAATTTATGAAGTAAAATGTATTCCTCCATCATTGCTATTCCATTTTATTTAAAAATGATATATTTAAGCACATTTTTCTGTCAGTCATTCTAGAACATAAAAATCAACCATTTAAAGTCTTAAAAGTGTTCCTCAGAATTTGCACTGACTTAAAGCCCAGTGTCTGGGAGAGATTGAACCTTTCCTTGCTGCTCCTCTGTAAGTACCTACTAATATGCAGACATTGTGTCACTTTGACTTATTTTTAAGTAAGATAAATAGATAGTCCTGCCATAGCTTTGGTACTGTAATCCTCTGTCTAGTTATTTGAAGACTTGAATACCTGAAATTTGATAATAATAGACTTTACCCTTTATTAGAATATTCTTATTGGTCTGGTTTCCTCTTTTGTAAGTTTAACATTTAATTAAAAAGAACATTAAGGAAGTTTGATGACTTTTTCTCTGTTTTGGATTGTATAATCTTTTCCTGTGATATTTACTCTGTGATCAAAGTAAAATTAGAAAACGTATACAAACACTTTTCAGCTCAAGCTATAAAGTATTAATAAGGCTTCGTTTTCTTTTCTCTTTAGATGTATGGTCTGCTGGCTGTGTGTTGGCTGAGCTGTTACTAGGACAACCAATATTTCCAGGGGATAGTGGTGTGGATCAGTTGGTAGAAATAATCAAGGTGAGAAGGTTGAATCAGAATATTTGAACTGGAAAGAATTTTTGTGCTACTTTAATAATACATATCACACATGTACACATACGAGAAACTTAAAAAATGGAGGAAGCAATCCAAGGTCACATAGCAAGTTCAGCTATAAAGTGGGTATAAGAATGCCCCCCCAGCCTTTTGGTTTTTATTTGAGTTACTTTTCTCTTGTATGATCCTAGAAAAGCTATTATGTATATCTGATGCAAGAAAGGTATATATCTGTTATTTAAAGTACTTAAAAGCAAAATTAGACTGTAAGCTCACTAAAATGTATGTAAGCTGAATAAAAGCAGAAGCTGTGTCTGCTTTTGCTCACTGTATACTCGCTGCTCCTAATACTCTGTGGAGCACATAGGAGATACTTGTATTTGGTCACTATTTATATTTATTCAGTATTTATAAAATGAAAGAATGAATGCCTACCTGTCTGGCTAGATCATTGATAGAAACAAAATTTTGACTTATGGATTTAATATAATTTTATTTATTGGGTCTATATGAATTTAATATAATTTTATTTATTTTAAATTTTATTTAAAGCTGAATAAAGATATGTCTGGTTTTGCTCAGACACAGCTTCTGCTTTCATTCAGCTTTGCATACATACACCTTTATTAACAAATATTTAAATATTATCTTAGAATATATGTTTTCTTTTAAGAACAGTAGAGCTGAGATTTTAATTGAGTTTTTAAATGTAATTTTTTTAAGTTTTAAATATTTGAGATCTTAAAGGAAGTCCCTTTACTTAAAAAAAAAAAAAAAAAAACCTAGTGTCTAGATTTATATCACTAGATTGTTTCATTCTAAGGTTTCAGTTTGGACAAAGCAACAACACCTACTGTCTCTGGGGCTTTGTTTGTGATATCCCAAATTTTGCATAGAATTGTAAAATTGAAAAATCTCCTTAGAGGTCATGTTGTCCAACGTGCAATAAAATAACCTTTTAGTTACATTCCTAACAAATGGTTTTCTAGTATTTTCTTGAACACTTCCAGCATCAGATTACTACTTAGGGATGCAGCTTATTCTGTATTGGACAGCTTGAATTTAGTTTTTATTGTACTGAGCTGTAACTCCTCAGTAGCTTCTACCAGTTGAACATAGGACTGTAATCAAGTTCTTTTCAAATCCTTGTACTTCATTCTATAAAAATAGGAATTTTAAAAATCAAAGGTGGTTTTGCTAGATGTCAGTGTGTGCAAGTATGGTTGAAAAGACTAGTGTGTAATAAGCGATCTTCTTTATTATCCATATAATTTCTTACAGTTTGCAGCTTAGACCACTGTGGTATTTGCATCTTCTTTTTGGTACCATTTTTGAGTTTCATATCTAATCTTTTACACTTGTTAACAGAACTATTTTCTTTTTCATTTCTGTGCTACACTTAGATGTAAATTTGAATAGTTTGCTTTCTTTATTTTCTAAAAGCCTACCCCATCATGTAAATTAATGCTTGAATACGGAGCTTGGCCAACTTTTTCTGTAAAGGACTAGATAAAATATTTTAGGCTTTGTGGGCCAAAAGGCAAAATCGAGGATATCATATAGGTACTTCAGTAACAAAAGAGAAAACACATTTTCACAAATTTTTTTATTGATGAAGTTAGAGGTATAATAATTGAGTCTTTTTTTTTATTTTTATTTTTAAATACAGCTCTACTGACCAGAAGAATTGAGTTCTTTTTGGGGAAATATAACCTTTCTCTTAATTGATGTTCAAAGTTAGTACTTTCTAATCATCAAATTGATGGCAAATCTGTTAATTCTTAGCTTATGGGCTTCACACAGACAATGGGCTGTAGTTTCCTGGTGTCTGCTCTTACACAACCATTCAGCATTTCTCCTGTCCCTAGGCTTTTATTTGACGTACTTGAGCTCACCATCACCATGCTACAATTCTGTGGGCATATTAGCTATTCTATTTGTCATATATGTTTAGCTCATTAGAATTGTATTATTTCTCTACTGATTATATTTTAGAATTTTGTGGCGATTTGTCATTAATTTTAATTCATACATAATGCAAGTAGAATTTCTGAGGAAGCTAAGTGAGCATCTGTGATAATTCCCTATCTCATGCTTGCCGTAATACCTTATAAACCTTTAAGTCTAGAGCTTGTTTGTACAACTTTTTGTTAGTCCTTGTAATTCATTTTCTGCTAATACTATTTTATGCTACCTGCTATTAATATATTTTGTTACTGATAATTTCAGACTTCATTTTCATTAAGTGCTTATTTTTTCCAAAATGGTCCGTGATCAATATGTAGTAGCAGGCCAACTCTGAAATAAAACACTCATCATTTATGTGCTATGCTGTCATCTTGCATTTATACTTAAGAAATGTACTTATCACCTTACTATAGTAAGTAAGTTCCAAAATCACTGCTTATAGAAAGTTTTGATAATGATATAAGATAAGAGAACTGTAAGTATTTCCAAGCATCCAGGGCATTTTGGGATATCTGGTTTCTAGGTGCCTTCTATGTTCTTGACCGTGGCTGCCCAGGATAGATGGAATTACCAGTAGTAGTTTACCATCCATTTATTGACTGGAAGTTACCACACATTGCACGGAGGCTCTAGGCTTTGTATTTTGTGCAAGTGTGTATATGTTTAGTATAGTTCTAAGTCTTATAGCATGAAGGTTAATAAACTTCATAAGAGTGTTGTGTGTGTGTGTTTAATGTAGCCCCAAATCTTACTGGTCCGGCCAGGGGCAGTAGTTCACGCCTGTAACCCCAGCACTTTGGGAGGCCGAGGTGGGTGGATTGCTTGAGCCCAGGAGTTTGAGACTAGCCTAGGGAACATGGCGAAACCCAGTCTCTACAAAAAATAGAAAAATTAGCCAGGCATAGTGGCACATGCCTGTAGCCCCAGCTACTTGGGAGCCTGAAGTGGGAGGGTAGCTTCAGCCCGGGAGACAAATGTTGCAGTAAGCCAAGATTATGCCCCTGTACTCCACCTGTGTGACAGAGCGAGACTGTGTCAATGAGTCCATCAATAAAATAATGAATAATAAATATCACAGCCAAGCGTGGTGGCTAACACCTGTAATCCCAACACTTTGGGAGGCCGAGGTGCGCAGATCACTTGAGGTCAAGAGTTCAAGACCAGCCTGACCAACATGGTGAAACCCTGTCTCTACTAAAAATATAAAAACTAGCCAGGTGCCATGGCGCACACCTGTAGTCCTGGGTACTCCAGAGGCTGAGGCAGGAGAATTGCTTGAACCTGGGAAGCAGATGTTGCAGTGAGCCAAGTACCACTGCACTCTAGCCTGGGCAGCAGAGTCAGACTCTGTCACAAATAAATAAATAAATAATAAATATCAAATCTTTTTCTTTCTCCTTCCTTCCTGCTTGCCTCCCTCCTTCCTATTATTGCTAACATCTGTTCTTCAAATGTTAAATATATATGAGGTTTCATTTGAATAAAAATTCCTAAGAAATGCTGATCTAGATATTCTAGTTTTCCTGATTTAAGTTGGAAAAGAGAAGTTATATGTGTTTGTTTTCAAAGTTAAATGTTATTAAGACGTTCTGTATTTTAAACAAATACTTTCATGTACTGATAAACATGACTTTAAGAATAGATTTGAAATTTTCTTAAAGGTGGTCTCATAAATGCCCAGTTCAGTTCTCACGTTTTTTAAGGTAATAGTCATGCACCCTTAGTGCTTATGATAAGTAGGGAACTCATATTAAACTGTTCTTTTCTGCTTTCTTTTCATTTTCTTCCTAGAAAACCTCGTAAGAGAGTATCTGGGGGAAGCTAACCCTGGAAAAATGGATAACTCTTCTCTGAATTTGAGTTTAAGCAAAAAAAAGAAAGTGGATAATCATATAATAAGCTTTATGAAGTTTTTTTATGTGGTAGACTTGCCTCATTATTTTATAAACTTTTGCCTCATTATTTTATAAACTTTCTGAGCAGGGACTTTTTTTTTATTCTTATGTTTTAATATCTGAGGGCACCAAAATAATTTTCAATTAAGGTTTGTATTGAATTAACTTGTTAAACCATTGTCCATTCATGAATTTGAAATTAGCTGGGAATTAATAAGAAAAGTTAATGTGGTTGTTGTGTATGTTGTTTATTGACTCAGATGTCCATGCCAGTAATTTACAGCATGAGTAAAACAGTTTAATTAAACGAACTGTATCTCATTCTAGCTAACGTTTTTAATTTTCCTCACTGCCCTCTAATAAGGTTTTTGTAAAATATTTAGAATAAAATCCAAATACATTATCTTTAGAATAAGTTAAAAGTATAAGAACAGATTTGAAAGTCATGGAAAATCATTTCTAAGCATGAAAAACACAAGTATTTAACTTTCTGAAGTTAATTTCATGCATAGAATTGTCAGATCAGCATTTCATTATGCCATTTGACCTCTACATATCAAAAATGCTTGGATTTTCGCGGCATTTGTAAAAAGACAAATTCCGTTAGGGGCTTCTCAGACAATGTGCTTTTTTTCCTTTAAATTCTTCCTTAATATAAAAACCTCAAGAAATATATGATATAGTTCCAGATACATGGGAAAAAATAAAATATTTTTGGAAAATCTTTACCAGGAATTTTGCCAAATGTAATGTTCACTGACATACAACATTGTCCTTTGGCACCTCTGCAGTTGGCCATAGCAGTGGAGCTTTGTAGAAGAGAGTCCTGTGCAGGCTTGTATAATGCTGGTGAAGGTGATAATTTTTAATGACAGTTACTTTTTTTATAACTACATAGTCTTAGATTTTATATGCTCAATGCAGAAGACTGAGAAAGCACAGACAAATAGACAAAAATCACTTACTGTTCTAGCACATCATGAAAAATACTTCTATAAATATTTTCATATACTATATTTTCTTTTTATTTAAATAAAAATACCATCTTACTGCTTTGTAGACTTTTAAAAACTGAACAATTAAATATATTTTTTAATGACTACATAGATTCCACTGCATGATTGTATTTTGAATTACATAATTGATTCTGAAAATAACAGCATTAAGGTAAAGTGATACAGCATTGTGTTTCAAAAAGTTTACATGATGTATTGGTTTTCGTAAGTTTGATTATTAACTTTCTTACATAAATGACAGGTGTCCCCCAGAAATTCCATATAAGCAATCTAGGAAGTTTTGGACCTGGGAAAGCTGTAAGTTTTACTAATAATTTCTCCCCTCTACTCTTCAAACTTTAAAACATAAATTTCAAATAAGGTAAGATGAACTTCAGTCCAGAGTTTAATTTCTGGATTAAACTATCACAAAACTAACAATTTTAAAATCAACCAACCATTTGTAGAATTTTTTAATTTTAAATATTAAAATTCCTACAGAGATAGTTTCATTTATATCATAAACATTTACTTATGCTATAGTAATAATTTGACTATTGCTTTTGAATAGAAGAGTTTTAGGACAGAATTAGTCAATGCTACACCTCTTGATAATAGAATTTCAGTATAGCTTTCATAGTTTTTGTAACTGGCCTTTAGAATTTGGGTATATCTTTTCTAAAAAGCTTGACATTAAATATATTGATACTTAAATTATTTGCAATAATAAAATTATTTTATAAGGCAATTAACTTTTCTTAATTTCTTTTGTAATACAGCTTTACTAAACTACTGTTTAGTTTTCTCTTAACATTAATTAACCAACCTAGATATCTATGTAGATAGCTTTTACACAGGGAAGAGCTAGTAATTTCAGTTATCTGTAACTGAAATTTTATGTAAGAAATTTGAAAGTACAACACAGATGCAAATAAACTTTTGATTGTGCTGTGGGAGCCAAGTAGATGGGCGGGCTTCATTTCTTATGATGCCTATCCATAGAAAAAGATTTAGAAGGACCTACAAATTCTACAATGGAGAATAGAATTAAGGGAAGGGGAAAAGGAGAGAATTTTAATTTTTTGCTCTTTACTACTCTGTGATGTTGATTTTTTCTAAGAAATCATATCTTTTTACAGTTGCAGGACTTACGAAAAAGTAGTTGCTGTCAATTTTTTGTTTTTGTTAGTAAACAAAAACAGTTCTACAGAAGTTGAGAGTTACATTTTTGTTACAAATGTTTGTCTAAATAATTGTTTTCCTAGGCTTTCAATTTGATGCTTGTTTGTGGTATAATTTAGACAAAAAGATCAGTGGATCCCTGGCTCCTCAGAATTCTACGTTTTCCAATATTGGGAAATGACTGCTCATCATAAAAGCTGCCACTCAGTGAGACCTTACTTTGTGCCAGGCACTGGGTTAAGCACTTTACATTCATTACCACACTTAATTATTATATTAACCCTAAGAAGTAAGCATCACTACTACTACTATTACTGTTACTACAGTAGTCTCCTGATATCCACAGGTATCACTTTCTACTGTTTTAGTTACCCAGAGCCAACCACAGTTCAGAAACATTAAGTGGAAAATTTTAGTAATAAACAATTTATGAGTTTTAAATTGCATGCTGTTCTGAGTAGTATGCTGAAATCTCATGCTGTCCTGCTTCATTCCTCCTGGGACGTGAATCCTCCCTTTGTCCAGTATATCCATGCTGTATACACTACCTGCCCGTTAGTCATCGACATGATTTGCTCCTGACATCCAGCCATGGACATTATTATGGCTCACTGATCCAGGATCATTCCAAGCAGATGATCCTCTTCCTGGTGTACAGTCAGAAGATCATTAGTAGACTAAGGCTATGTCACAAGGCCTGTGTAATTCACCTCACTTCATCTTACCACATAGGCATTTTATCATTTCACATCATCACAACAAGAAGGGTAAGTGTAGTACAAGAAAATATTTTGAGAGAGAGACTACATTCACAGAACTTTACAGTGTATCATTTTAATTGTTGCTTTTAATCTCTTACTGTGCCTAATTTATAATTTAAACTTTATCATAGGTATGTATGTATAGGAAAAACATAGTATATAGTTTGGTACTACATATGTTTTCAGGCATCCACTGGGAGTCTTGGAACATATCCTCCACAGTTAAGGGGAAACTACTGTATTACCGTATATACAGGAAGAGTAGGGTGGTGGAAAAACCATCTGATTCATCTGTAGCTCAATTTATAGCCTCTATTCATGGAATTTTGTACCTTCGGGAAAAACTATATGATCCTTAATGTCAACTTGATACCCAGAACCCATTGAGTCGTATTTATTACTTATTATATGTATATTGTAAAAATTTGTGTCTACCAGCAAATTAGTGATGCAACCCCTAAATCTTACTGTAGTGAAATCAATTTGAGGTATCTTTAGGTTTAATTTTGTTTCAACCATTGTAATGGTCAGTTCCTTTGCTTTGCTTTCAATTACACATGGTCCCCACAATTCCTCTGCTTTGCTTTCAGTTACAGACAGTCCCCGACTTAGGATGGGTTAATGATTTTTTGACTTTCCAATACTGGGAATCAGCACAGATTCAGTGGAAACTGTATTTTGAGTACCTGTACAACCATTCTGTTCTTCACTTTTAAGACAGTATTTAATAGGTTACATGAGATGTTTGACACTTTATCATGAAATAGTCTTTGTGTTTGATTATTTTGCCCAACTGTAGGCTAATGTAATTGTGCTGAGCACATTTAAGGGTAGTCTAGGCTGAGCTATGATTTCAGTAGATTGGACATATTGTTTGCATTTTCAGCTTAGGATATTTTCAGCTTACTATGTATGGGTTTGCCATGATATGACCCCATTTTAAATCAAGGAGCTTCTGTACAGTTCAACCTTATTTTCACCATCTTCATTTAGCAAATATTTTGGATTTTAATTATCCCTGTCCTGTCCTATAGTTTGTTCAGTGCCCATGTGTACCTACACTCTTGTTTCCTGACTTAACATTTTCATTGTCAGACAGTCTTTCTTTTTCTTTTTTCTTTTTTTTTTTTTTTTTTTTGAGACAGAGTCTTGCTCTGTCACCCAGGCTGGAAGTTCAGTGGCGCTGTCTTGACTGACTAATTGTGTTAGTTGGTACTTAATTTGTTCTTGTATTATCAGTTAAATTTTTTCATTTATTGCTGACCAGAGCAGCAGCTCTTAATAGTTTTTAAATCATGGACTACTTTGAAAATCTATTAGTAACAGTGGATACTTCCCCCCAGAAAAATGAATAAATACCAAACAGTTTGTATGCAACTTTAGGTGATTCTTGGCCTTCCCGTAGCTCTCCCAAGAACTCCTGGGTAAACATCTTTCCCCTATTATAGTACAAGGAAATATGACTACAGTTAATAATAACCACCTGTAGAAAGTGGGTATTACACATACGATATGATGCCAACATTTTTAAAATAAGAAAGAGTAACGGAGGCATTAAAAGAATTATTCTAATGCAATAACTGCTCAACATTAGTATAATGTTTTCCATAGACCAAAAGAAACATTAATTTTAACTAATATTATGAAATTGTATTTGGTCTACAGTAACTTACCCATACTTAGTTAAATCCCTGTATACTTAAAAGTATATGTGCCTAGGCATGGAAAAATAACTTCCTGGCGATGTAGCTCAGTTTGTCTTTTGACTTGCAGATAATGGCATCCATTTGAAATCGTTACTTTTCCCAGAATATGCAGTGTAGTTATTTACTAATTTGCCAGTGATGTTTTATTTATACAAAGAAACTTTTTTCCAGACAAACTGAAGTTTCATGACATTGTCACTTCAAAACTAATTTATTATAGTTGTGTTTTAGGACCTGAGTCAAAGGACTATCCATATGATTACTTTTCCTGGGATATAATACCCTGTAGTTATCAACTGCAGATTCTTGTGCAGGGTTGCCTTTTGAGTTATTTTGTGTGTTGACCTAATTTCAGGGCCTCAATTTAATACATTTTCTTTGGAGAAATCTATAAAGTATATGAAGGGGCAGGTGAGAGGTGGGACAGGGACAGAAATCTGTCAGGTTGATAGCATGCATATGCTAGACCCCTGACTTCAGGATCTATGTTTTACTAAGGAATTCTTGCTTCCTTTTTTGCAATAAAAGGTTAAAATGTTTGACACCAATGATTCTTAATAGTTGGCTAGTAGGAAAAGTATAAGAAACTAGCAATCTTGTAGAAAGGGGCATTTCTAGTTTTTAAAAGTATACTGAATGCTATTTCATATTTATAAAGCAATATTTTATTGTTTATTTGATGTATAAGATATTAAGACAGTGTGAAGGAAATCTTGGCTTGTGATGCTACAAAGAACTATAGTGTTAGTGATTCTCGAAGGAAAGTAAAACTGGTTGATGTGTATACAGATTTTTACATGTATTTTTTTTTTAATCCAAGAGATTCATATACCCCCCTTTCTATTTTATACTGCTTCCTTGAGAATACCACTTTAGCTGAAATTCACCTAGAAAAAAAGGTCTTTTGACTCCTATGAATATGTATCAACCAAAAATGAATTTTTCACTTCATGTTCAATAGTTTACGTAATCAAAACTTTTTGGCGGGGAGGAAGATGACTTGTTTCCAAGTATAAATTTTTATGTAGTAAGAAAAGAATGAAGTCCAAAACAGTCTTGAAAAAGAATAAAGTTGGAGGAGCCACTTTTTTTTTTTTTTTTTGAGACAGAGTCTTGCTCTGTCACCCAGGCTGGAGTGCAGTGGTACAATCATGGCTTACTGTAGCCTGCACCTTCTTGGCTCAAGCTGTCCTCCCACCTTAGCCTCCTGAGTATCTGGGACTACAGGCACACACCACCATGCCTGGCAAATTTTTGTATTCTTTGTTATAGATAGGTTTTCACCATGTTGCCCAGGCTGATCTCAAACTCTTGGGCTCAAGAAGTGATCCACCTACCTTGGCCTCCCAAAGTGCTGGGATTACAGGCATGATCCACCACACCCAGCCACACTTCTTGTTTTCAAAACTTACTACACAACTGCAGTAATCAAGACAATGTATTACTGGCGTGAATGTAGCCATACAGATCAATTAAGTAGAATGGAGAGTCTAGAAATAAACCTTTATATTTATTGTCAATTGATTTTTGACAAAGATTCCAAGATAATTCAATGGGGAAAGAATAGTCTTTTCGACAAATGGTGCTTGGACAACTGGATCCATATGCAAAAGAATGAAGTTGGACCCCCACCTCACACCATATACAAAAATTATATAGCTTGTGGAGAAAAGGGAATCCTTGTACACTGTTGTTAGGAATTTAAATTAGTACAACCATTATGGAAAACTATATGGAGGTTCCTCAAAAACTGAAAATAAAATTACAGTATGATCCAGCAGTTCCACTTCTAGGTATCTATCCTGAAGACTTAAAGTCAGTATGCCAAAGAGATATCTGTACTCCCAAGTTCTGTTCATAAAAGCCAAGATATGGAAACAACGTAAGTACCTATCAGTGGATGAACGGAAGGAAAAATGTGGTACATATATATCCACTACAGTGGAATACTACTTAGCCTTAAGAAAGAAGGAAATTCTGTCATTTGTGACAACATGGGTGAACCTGGAGGACATTATGCTAAGTAGAGTAAGTCAGGCATAGAAAGAGAAATACTGCATGGTCTTACTAATATGTGGATTCTGAAACGATTGAATTCCAGAAGGAGAGAGAAGAATAGTGTTTACCAGAAGGTGGAGAGGATGGGAAATGTTGGTCAAAGGGTACAAAATTATAGTTAGACAGGAGGAACAAATGATAAGTATTTAATGTAATCGGTATGTTAATTAGTCTGATTCTGTTATTCCACATTGTATACCCATAATATCACTGTTTACCTCAAAACTATATACAATTATAATTTGTCAATTAATTAAAAACAAATGAATTCAGAATGAATCAAAGACCTAAATGTTAGAGCCAAAACTATAAAACTCTTAGAAGGAAACAGATATAAATCTTTGTGAACTTCAGTTAGTCAATATTTTCATACATGTAACACAAAAAGCACACATTATAAAAGAAAATAGAAGTAAATTGGACTTTGTCAAATTTAAAAACTTGTGCTTTAGAAGACAGCATCAAGAAACTTAAAAGACAATTGGAGAAAATTTTTACAAATTATGTCTGGTAAGGGATTTGTATCTACAGTATGTAAGGAATTCTTACAACTCAATAATAAAAAGAAAGCCCACTTGAAAAATGGACAAAGAATCGGCATAGACACTTCTCTAAAGAAGATACACAAATGGCCAGTAAGCATACAAAAAGATGCTCAACATCATTATTCATCAAGGAAATGCAAGTCAGTACCATAATGAATACTATTATCACACTCTCCATAATGACTAAAATAAAAAGACAGTAACTAATGTTGGTGAGGATATGGGGAAACTGGAACCTTCATGCATTGCTAGTGTGGTTGTAAAATGATGCAAACCTTGAACAAGTTTGGCACTTCCTCAAACTATTAAACATTGAGTTATATGACCCAGCAATTCAGCTTGTAGGTATATATCCTAATAACTGAAAACTTACATCCACACAAAACATGTACGCAAAGTTTATAGCAATGTTATATAGCCAAAAAAGGAACAAATAAAATTTCTAGCAACTGATGAATAGATAAGAAAATGTCACACACGAAAGGCCACATATTATATAATTCCATTCTATTTATATTAAATGTCCAGAATAGACAGATTGTGGAGACAAAAAGATTAGTGGTTCTGGGGAGCTGGGGGGAATGAGAATGATGGCTCATGGATACAGGCTTTCATTTTGAGGTAATGAACATGTTCTAAAATTAGACAGCAGTGATGATTGCACACCTCTGTAAATGTAGTAAAAATCACTCAGTTGTATAAGGGGTGGGTTTCATGATACATGAAGTACAGTAAAGCTTTTTTTTTTTTAAGGCAAAAGTGAGCACATCTATCTGTAAAAGAATATCTTTGTCATTTCCACTGCATCTTAAGGAAGGCAATAAACCCTGACTATAGTTTTGCAAAGGACTCTAGAGGGTTTCTCAGAGTTGTACCATCCACCCCGATTGCCCCCTAAAAGGGAAGGAGAGCTGATCAACTTGAGTTAAATGACAGGCAAGAAAGAGTGAATGAAATAGAGTATAGGCACACGGGGGGACCCTCCTTTAGTAGTTCATTCTGTCTAGTTTAAATAAATACTTTACCCAAATTGTTTACTTGTGCTCAAATAATGTGACAGCTTGCTGCTCTGAAAAGTGATGAAAATCACTGAAGTTCTTAATGGGGCTTTAAGACTCGTATTGCTGCAGCTATAGCTTTTTGCTCTTTGCCTTTTGGAAATTAGAAGGAAACCCTGAGAGAGAAATATTGCACCCCAAGAAAATGGTTGCTTATACCAACTTGTAATCATATAGTATAGGGGAGAGGTATAAACTGGATAAAATCTGCATTATTGAGCTTATTACTTTAGCTACCTACAACTAGTAGATTTAAAAAGTAAAACCTGCTGGGTGCGGTGGTTCATGCAGTAAATCCTAGCACTTTGGGAGGCTGAGATGGGTGGATCACTTGAGGCCAGGAGCTCAAGACCAACATAAGGAAGCTTCATCTCTATTAAAAATATAAAAATTAGCTGGGTGTGGTGGAGCACACCTGTAATCCCAGCTACTCAGGAGGCTGAGGCACAAGAATCACTTGAACCTGGGAGGTAGAGGTTGCAGTGAGCCAAGATTGCACCACCGCACACCAACCAGGCTGACAGAGCAAGACTCTGTCTCAAAAAATAAATAGTAAAATCTGTAAATTGTAGGAAAATGCCAGAGGAGATGACATTTCATATCAGTCCTCTATAAGTGAAAATGATAGTGATTCTATTGTCATTAGACTGATATTTTGAAACAGAATACATGTTTTCTATTTAGAGAAATTTGTCCTGTTGAGGATATAGCAGCCAATCTAACACAACCCAACACTCCAAATTCCATATGCAGAAAATAAATGAAGATGTTTAGGTATTCAACCATTTATACAATGATTATGTTGTGTTATATAATTTCATTTTTAAAACCTTTATTGAATTCATTATCTATAAGCCTAGCCATACATCCCTTTAGTCTTTCAAGGTGCATACCACATTAACTACATGCGTTAATTTAGTGAACAGTTTTTACTAGGTGCTGGGCAAGAACTTAGAGGTTTCTTGCCTTCAGGGGCTTCAGAGACTGATGGATGGGAGGAGAGGAACTGAGGGCAATAGGGCAAGCCCAGTATTATTCCAGATGTCTGAGCAGAATACAAAGGCAGAAGCATTTCACTCAGAGTAGTGCTGTCTGGAAAGCCTTCTTAGGAGAGCTAACCATTGAGCTGAATCTTGAAACATGAAAAAGTATTTACCAGATAGGGAGGGGAAGGGAGTGGATAAATATTTAGTAAAACTAGGTTTGATGTGTTTCTTTATGGTTGTCGCTTAAGGTTCTGCCTGGTGGGGTTGAGAGAATATGAGTTTACCAGAAAGGAGAAGACTGGAGCTGTTGACAGTGGCCAGATCACATTAGCTTGTAAGCAGTTGGAAGCAATTGCAGGATTTTAAGCGGAGTAGCAACATTTCTAATAGGCTTTCTTTTACTTCGCTCTTAAAGGCTACACATGCACCTCTATTGCTGAAGTTTGGCGACCTCTGGTGTTGAACTATAAAATAACGTTGTGGAAGAAATACTAGCGTTTCAGAGATTGTCAGTTGCTTTTTGTGAGGTGCTTCTTGGGCCATAGTACTTCTTTGAAGACAGTAATTATCAACTCATAATTCCTGTGTTGATATTTTTCAGTGTTTGGATAAATTTCTAACTAGGTGGGACCAGGAACAGATAAATTGATTGATTTAATAGTAAGGGGATGAACAGCATCCCCAAAGGGGTGGGGCAGGCTGATCTTGATGCTTTTTGCAACAAATGAAAAGATCATGAGTTCTAGTAATAGATAACTGAGAATATGTTCCCTTCCCATTGGTGTGATAATTTTTAAAATTCCCCCCTCTTTTGTATGAAATACACTTACAGAAGAGTGCATAAAGCATTTCCATGTGGTTTAATTTCCTTTAAGTCAAAGAAGGACTCAGTTTTCAGGAAATCCAGGAATAAGTATTAATTACTCAAAATATATGTCTTTAGTCTAAACGTTTTGGAGGAAAAAAAATTTCCATCTCTTAAAATTCAAGTGAACCCTAAGACTTGTTTTGTGTATGAAATGATAATTTGTCAAACATCTTTTTTATCTATAAAATTATTCAATTATTCTGTTTCAAAAGTTCCAAATGTAGAATTCAGCTGGAGTAAATCAGGTAGAAATATACTCTGAACCTAATAAAAACTTAATATAAAACCTAAAGATATACTCAGAGGTTGAAATAGGATAGTTGTTAAAATGTCTTATGTTTGTGGTGTTAAAGATAGTCATGCGTTCTGAATCTTTGCTCTTCATATCTATCACTTGCTTACCTTTTAGCCTTTAATTATATCATCCATCTATAATCCAGTCCTTATTCTCTTTTAGAATGCTGTTTTTCACCTACACATCTAGTGTGCATAGAATGTACTTTTTACTCATTTGCCTGCTACATTCCTTAAGTAAGATCAGCTCTTGACTCCCCTTCCAGAACCTTTCCTGAATCCCTTCCTCTTTCCAGTGCAGTGTAGCACTTTCACCTCACACATTACCTATACTTACTTTGCTATACTATTGTCACCTGATTGTTGTTGATTTACGTACAAGTCTCTCTGCCCTAGAGCTTCTTGAGGAATAGGCTCTAAGTAAACGTTTTGAAATGTGAATAACTTCAGAGGCTGAAAAGTTTTTTAAATGCCTCTTGATTATGTCTCATCTTTGCTTTCTTAAAAAATATGCATATTGTATATAAAATAGTTCTGATTTTAGGGTTTGACAGATTCTGATACTTTTAATGCTAGCCTTATAAATAGCAATTTAAGAAGGTTAAACTTCTGTTTGCATTTAGTAAAGGCAACACAAGTTACATAATGGTCCCTTTTTTTTTTTTACTTTTTAAATCAAGTTAATAGAAATATAATTTATATGTAATAAAATATAGGCATTTTAAATGACAGTTTAGTAAATTCCAACAAACATACCCATATAACCACTACCCTGGTCAAGATTTAGAACATTTCTATCACCCTAAAAATGTTTCTTTTTATAGCCTGGAATGACCAAATGTCTCAGTTTGCCTGGACTGAGGGGTTTGCCAAGATGGTCCCAGGCAAACTGGGATGGTTGGTCACCCTGTTCATTCTCCTTTGTGGTCAGTTTCCCATCTTCTGTCTCAGGTGATCATTGATCTATTTTCTGTCACCACAGATGCCTATTCTAGAATTTCATAAACGAAATCATATATTTCTTTTGTATCTGGCTTTTTTTGCTCAGTACCATGTTTTTGTGATTTGTCAGTGTTGCTGCCTGTATCACCTGTTTATTCCTTTTTATGCTAAGTTGTATTCTGTTTTATGAGTATACCACAATTTCTTTATCCATTCACCTATGAATGGACATTTGACTTGTTTTGGGGTTTTGGTTATTATGAGTAAAGCTCCTATGAATGTTTGTTTACAGGTGTTTTTGCAGACATATGTTTATATTTCTCTTGAATAAAAAAGCAGGGCTGAAATTGCTGATCATATGGTAAGTGTATGGTTACCAAACTATTTTCCAAAGCAGTTTTACTATTTTACACTCCCACCAACAACACATCAGAATTCCAGTGCTTCACATTCTCATCAACACATGGTATTCTCAATAATTTTAGATTTAGTCTTAAAATGACTTTTATCATTAGGAAATGGCCCTCTTTATTTTTGTTTAATTTTCTTATCCTGAAGTCTTCATTTTCTAATATTAATATAGGCACTCTATCTTTCTTATGATTTTGCATGGTATAACTTCTTGCATTCTTTTACTTTTACTCTATGTGTTTTAATTTAAAGTGCATTTCTTACAGACATATAGTTAGGTGTTTTTTAATTGAGTTTGACAATTTCTGCCTTTGTAATTGAAGTACTTAGACTATTTACATTCAGTGTAATTATCACTGTGGTTGAGTTTAAGTTTTGCACCTTCGTATTTGTTTTCCTTTCATCCCATCTTTCCTTTGCTCTGTTTTTCCCCCTCTTTTACTGCCACCTATGGATTAAATCAGTGGTTTTTATTTTTTCTATTGGCTTTTAAGCTATACCTCCTTGTTGCATTTTTAGAGGTTGGTCTAGGATTTAAAATATATTACAGTCAGTCTTCAAGTAGTAATGTACCATGTCATATAGAAAACAAGAACCATGTGACAGTATTTCCATTCCCCTTCCTGTTCTTTGTGCTGTAGTTTTCATACTTTTTAATTCTACATGTTATAATCCTTACAATATTTGTTGTTTATAGGGGGAACCCGCCCCTAATATTTCAACATAGGTTTTTTCTATTTTCCATGAGTGTCAGCTGGCTGAGAAATAAAGAGAAAGAGTACAAAGAGAGGAATTTTACAGCTCGGCCTCTGGGGGTGACATCACATATCAGTAGAACCGTGATGCCCACCTGAGCCGCAAAACCAGCAAGTTTTATTAAGGATTTCAAAAGGGGAGGGGATGCAAGAACAGGGAGTAGGTCCCAAGATCACATGTTTCAAAGGGCAAAAGGCAGAACAAAGATCACATGCTTGTGAGGAAACAGGACAAAGGACAAAAGGCAGAACTTTTGATAAGGGTCTATGTTCTGCAGTGCACGTATTGTCTTGATAAACATCTTAACAGAAAGCAGGGTTTGAGAGCAGAGAACTGGTCTGACCTCAAATTTACCAGGGCGGGGTTTTTCCCCACCCTGCTAAGCCTGAGGGTACTGCAGGAGACCAGGGCGTATTTCAGTCCTTATCTCTATGGCATAAGACAGACACTCCCAGAGCAGCCGTTTATAGACCTCCCCCAAGGAATGCATTTCTTTCCCAGAGTATTAATCCTTGCTAGGAAAAGAATTTAGCGATATCTTCCCTATTTGCACATCCATTTATAGGCTCTCTGCAAGAAGAAAAATATGGCTCTATTTTGCCCAGCCCTGCAGGCAGTCAGACCTTATGGTTGTCTTCCCTAGTTCCCTGAAAATTGCTGTTATTCCGTTCTTTTTCAAGGTGCACCGATTTCATATTGTTCAAACACACGTGCTTTACAGTCAGTTTGTACAGTTAACACAATAGTGGGCCTGAGGTGACATACATCCTCAGCATATGAAGATAACAGGATTAAGAGATTAAAGTAAAGATAGGCATAAGAAATTATAGAACTGTTAATTTTGGGAACTGATAAATGTCCATATTAAAATGAAATCTTCACAATTTATGTTCAGAGATTGAAGTAAAGACAGGCTTAAGAAATTATAAGAGTATTATTTGGGAACTGATAAATGTCCATATTAAAATGAAATCTTCACAATTTATGTTCCTCTGCCGTGGCTCCAGCTGGTCCCTGTGTTCAGGGTCCCTGACTTCCCGCAACAGTTGTTACTTTGCTTTAAGCAATTTCTTCAAGAGGAATTTTTTAATGAGGGGCAAATATCATACATTTAACCACATATTTACCATTTTTGGTGCTCTCTATTCCTTTGTGTAGATCAGAATGCCCATTTTGGAAGTCTTTCTTTAATCCTGAACTACTTTTTTGTGGTGAAGATCTGCTGGTGACAAACTTGGTTAGCTTTTGTTTGCCTAAAAATGTATTTTGAAGGATATTTTCACTTGATGCAGAAATTGGTTTCCCTTGGTTTCCAGGGTTTATTTTTCCTTCAGTTTTTGGAGAGGTCTCTATTTTCTTCTGGCTTTCATTGTTTCTGTTAAGAAGTCAGCTGTTGATACCCTGTATATACCCTGTCTATAATGTGTTTCTGGCATTCTTGAAGATTTTCACTTTGTGAGTGGCTTTTATCAGTTGATTATGAGTTTTTATAGTATTCTTTGTATTTGTCCTCATTAAGGTTCATTGAACTTCTTGTGTTTGTGGGATAATCATGGTTTTTATAAAATTTGGGTAAGTTTTGGTAATGTTTCTTCAAATAGTTTTTCTGCATCTGCCCTACTTCCCACCCCATACTTCCCACCATCAGACTCAAGTCACATGTGTACATGTTTTTTCCCTCCATGCTTCAGCTTTGATAGTTTCTATTGCTATTTTTTTAATTCAGTGATTGAGTTTCTTCCCTGTGTCTAACCTGTTAATCCTCTCCTGTGAAGTTTTAATTTCACATACTGTATTTTTTAACTGTACAATTTCCATTTGGTTCTTTTTTATATCTTCTATTTCTCTCCTTGTTATAATAGCTATTTTAAAGTCCTTATGTGCTAATTCTGTCTTCTCCGTCATTTCTGGACGTGTGTCTGTTGACTGACTTTTGATATTTTCTCTTCTTATATTTTCCTACTTCTTTAAAAATGTTGAATTTTGTTTGTCAGCCAGTTTCTTAGTTGTTTACACCTGGAGGGCAGTTTCAGTGTTCGTTATTTCATCACAGCTAGATGCAGAAGTCTATAATGGCCTTTTAAAAAAATAATAATACCATGCAAGCCTTTGCATGGCATTCTATTAAGTATATTTCACAAAGCATTTTAAAATAAGTTTTAGATTTTTTATACTCAATTTTATCTTGTTTAGCCAGTTAGATGACTGTTTCTTCATAGTATTCTTCTGTTGCTAAAGACCTCTGTTATTAACAGTTTAAAATATTTTTTTCCAACTTTTATTTTAGATTCAGGGGTACATGTGCAAGTTTGTTACCTGGGTGTATTGTGTGATGCTGAGGTTTGAGGTATGAATGATCTTGTCACCCAGGTACTGAGCATAGTACCCAGTGGTTAGTTTTGCAGCCTTCTTTCCTGCTCTGGTTGTCCTCAGTTTGTATTATTGCCGTCTTTATGTCCATGATTACCCAGTGTTTAGCTCCCACTGATAAGTGAGAACATGCAGTATTTGCTTTTCTATTCTTGCAGTAATTTGCTTAAGATAATGGCTTCCAGCAGCATCTATGTTGTTGCAAAGGACGTAATTTTTTTTATGGCTGCATGGTATTCTATGGTGTATATGTACCACATTTTCTTTATCTAGTCCACTGTTGATGGGCATCTAGGTTGATTCCATGTCTTTGTTATTGTGAAGAATGCTGTGGTGAACATGCAAATGGTTGTATCTTTTTGGTAGAACAATTTTTCTTTTGGATATATACCCAGTAATGGCATTGCTGGGTCAAGCAAGTTATTTGAGAAATCTCTAAACTGCTTTCTACAGTGGCTGGACTAATTTACATTCCCACCAATAGCATATAAGTGTTCCCTTTTCTCTGCAGCCTCACCAGCATCTGTTGTTTTTTTACTTTTTAATTAGCCATTGTGACTGATGTGAGATGATACCTCATTGTGGTTTTGACTTGCATTTCTCTGATGATTAGTGATGTGAAGCATTTTTTTCATGTTTGTTGGCCACTTACATCTCTTCTTTAGAGAAGTTTGTGTTCACGTGTTCTGCCCATTTTTTAATGGGGTTATTTGTTTTTTGCTTGTTGATTTGTTTTAAATTTCTTATAGATTCTGGATATGAGACCTCTGTCAGTTGTGTAGTTTGTGTCTGTTTTCTCCAATTCTGTAAGTTGTCTGTTTATTCTGTTGATAGTTGTTTTTGCTATGCAGAAACTCTTTAATTAGTTCTCACCAATTTTTATTTTTATTACAGTTGCTTTTGAGGACTTAGTCATAGATTATTTCTCAAGGCCAATGTCCAGAATAGTGTTTCCTAGGTTTTCTTGTAGAATTTTTATAGTTTGAGGTCTTATATTTAAATCTTTAGTCCATCTTGAGTCACTTTTTGTGAAAGTGAAAGATAGGGGTGAAATGGTGAAAGATAGGGGTCCAGTTTCATTCTTTAGCATGTGGTTAGCCAGTTATCCCAGCACCATTTATTGAATAGGGAATCCTTTCCCCATTGCTTATTTTTGTCGAATGTGACGAAGATCAGATGGCTGTGTGTGGCTTTATTTCTGGGTTCTCTGTTCTGTTCCATTGGTCTATGAATCTGTTTTTGTGCCAATATGATGCTGTTTTGATTAATGTAGCCTTATAGTACAGTTTGACGTCAGGTAATGTGATGCCTCTGGCTTTGTCCTTTTTGCTTAGGATTGCTTTGGCTATATGGGCTCTTTTTTGGTTCCATATGAATTTTAGAGTAGTTTCTTCTAGTTCTGTGGAAAATGACATTGGTTGTTCGATAGGAATAGCATGAAAAATGACATTGGTAGTTTGATAGGAATAGCATTGAATCTGTAGAATGCTTTGGGCAGTATGGCCGTTTTAACAGTACTGATTCTTCCAATCCATGAGCATGGAATGCTTTTCCATTTGTGTCATCTGTGATTTCTCTTAGCAGTGTTTTGTAGTTCTCCCTGTAGAGATCTTTCACCTTCTCAGTTAGAGGTATTCCTAGGTATTTTATTTTATTTTTTTTAATTTTATTTGTGGCTATTGTAAATAGGATTGTGTTGTTGATTGGGCTCTCAGCTTGAACATTATTGGTGTATAGAAATGCTACTTATTCATTTGTTGATTTTTTATCCTGAAACTACTGAAGGCATTTATCAGTTCCAGGAACCTTTTGGCAGGAACCTTTGTCTTTAGGGCTTTCTAGGTATAGAATCATATCATCTGCAAAGAAAATAGTTTAACTACTTATTTTTCTATTTGGATGCCATTTATTTTTTTCTCCTGCCTGATTGCTCTGGCTAGCACTTCTGGTACTATGTTGAGTAGGAGTGGTGAGTGGGCATCCTTGTCTTGTTCCACTTCTCAAGGAGAATGCTTCCAGTTTTTGCCCATTCAGTATAATGTTGATGTTCATTTTATTAAGTTGAATTACCATGATAGGGGTAGATTTTATTTAAATCAGGGTTTTTTTTAAGTTGCCAAAAAGTCTATTTAACTTTTGAAACTTGTTTATAACCTCGTGATCTTACAAAACCTTTATATATTTTATACAACTCAAAAGGATTCATGTTTCTTTTTTATGGTATAATCACTGTAGTTTAAGAAAATGACTTTTTGAATGTTATTTTGTAAAAACTCTTCCTTGTTTTCTGCCCTTAACATTGGATAGACCATTTTAGGGAGTCAGTGACACATGCATTTGTATCCCTATCTACCACTGACAAATTGTAACCTTGAGACTTCTGTCAGCCTTAGTTTTTTCACGTGTAAAAGAGGATAATATTGTATCTGTAAAATTCAAATGAGAAAAGAAAATTGATGTGTCTAGCACACTGCTCTTACATGCTGTGTGCTTAATAAATATTTGTTCTTTGTTCTCTCCTCTCTCTCTCACTGGCAGTACTTTGAAAGGAAAACTTAATTCCACTAAACTCATGTCAGGTGATTATGGTCGGCTTGCTCTTCCCATGACCTCAGCAAGATCAGAAAGGAAACCTTAGTGGCCACCTGCAGTGAACACCTTTTGGGCTGTATTTTTTGCCTGGGTTCATTGTGTCATAAGATACTTCTTTGTCGTTTAAGTGTTTGCCTTCCTTTGCCCCCATGGTGTCACTGTCTTACGGGACCTCGCCCAACGCCTTGTACTTCTAACTCAGCCTTCTGTTTCAATTTCTCTTTTTTCTGTATATTTGTATGCCCATCTTTAGCACTCTTCTTTGTCTGCTTTGCCTGTTATACACTGTCACAGCCACCTAGCACTTATACCGCAGGTACTACCAAAGCAGTTCTTTTAGCCTCAAGCTCTCTTCTAAGTAATATATCTAATGTTCACCACTTGGTGGAGAGCTCCTTCTGGTTCTTCCTGAATGTCTGGTCTCAAATATTATTTTCTCTTCCGATCTACTCCTTCATGCCTAATACCATCAAGATTTTTCACAACTCCTGAAATTGTTTACCTTCCAGCCACATTCAATAACCAGATTCTTTGATGCCACCTCCTAAAATTTGTTTACCACTGATAAGATTTTAATTACTTTCTAGCTCTGTTTCTAGTTATGACCTCTGAAAAGGTACTCCTTCTGGGTCTGTTTTTCTCATGTTTAAAAATGTTTGTACTAGATCAAGGGTCAACACAGTAGGGTCCAGGGGCCAAACACAGTCTGCTACCCATTTTTGTAAATAAACTTTCGTTTGTGGTTGTTTTCATGTTGCAGCGTTGAGTAGTGACAGAGACTTTGTGTCCCACAAGCCTTAAATATTTACTGTCTGGCCCTTTCCAGAAAACATTTGCTGACCCCTGAACTAGAAAATCTCTCATCTAGTTTCCTTTTTTTTTTAATAATTTTTTTGGGGACCATTCATGATCACATCTAAGGATAGTAGGCATTTTTAAATTGCTCCCTAATGTTTTGTTTTAATTGGTTTATCATTAGAAGTCACCAACAGAAATAAGTGCTTTTTTTCCTATATTGTGAGGACCTTGTCATAATAAAATATTCTTCAGTGTTTCAAATTTGAGAGCTTTTTGAATTTTTAGTATTTTTTAATATGTTGCAAATCCCACTGTCAGCCACCCTAAGGAGAACCTGGTGTTAAGATTTAAAATACAGTAAGAAAAAGACTAGAAAAATGATAGTAGTTGAATTAAACATGGAACATACTGTAATGTTAGGATCTCTGTTTCCCATGTAATAGCCTTCGTGATTCAGTCATGTGATGGTAAATGGATGAATAGGATTTTCTTTGCCATTTTGTGCTGACAGACCTTTTTTTAGTTAATTGCTTTTTAAAATAATTTATAGTGAATACATCAACAATTCTATTTACAGGTTGGTAGTTAAAGCCTCTTAACAGTCACTGATAACTATATTTTGAAGGTAAAGAATATAGCTAGTTAAAACTCTGACCACTGATTGTAAATATAATAAAGAAACCTTTTTTTAACCAGTGGGGAACCCAGGTGAAATAAATGCAAATCAACAGCAAAACTGATGGTAAAAGTGTATTAATCTTTATAAAGGAATGAGTTGCAGAAGAAAAAAAATACTTTTTAAATATCATCACTATTCATCAAAGCAGATTATTTCCCATTGTGGTAAAGATTTTCTACATGCATTTTCTGGTATATATTAAAGGAGGATTCAAGGTATGTAAAAAACATACTTACATAAAAAGTTGTAAATATCAAACCTTAATTATATGCATGCTGATGTGTACTGATATCTGCAACTTATTTTGAAATGCATCAAAAAATAGGTGGATTGATGTATGGATAGAGGGTTGTGTATGTGATGAACCAAATATAGTAAAATGTTAGTTGGAGAATATGGATAGTGGATATAGTGGGTTGGTGTTCACTGTAAAACTTTCACAACTTTTTTGTTTGAAATTTTCCTTAACATAATATTAGGTAAAATGTTTAGATCTAAGTGGCTGTGAGACAGTGAATTTAGGGAGAAGGATGTGAGAGTGAGTACACACACATGGTATACCTTAAATAAATTATTAAAAGTTTATATGTTAAGCATACCTTGTATATAAGCATATGTTTCTCAACTGTTTTATTGTGTATTTCACAGATTTGCTTCTTTTAGGAATATTCTTAGGTTATAAGTAAAAAAAAAAAACAAGAATTGTAAAACTTTCATTTCAGGGAACATCCTGACTTTTACGTTATACATTGTAACTGTATTAGTCCGTTTTCACACTGCTGATAAAGACATACCCCAGACTGCGTAACTTAATAAGGAAAGAGGTTTAATTGACTTACAGTTCCACATGCCTGGGAAGGCCTCACAATCATGGCAGAAGGCAAGGAGGAGCAAAGTCATATATTACATGGATGGCAGCAGTCAAGAGACCAGAGCTTGTCTTGTGCAGGGAAACTCCCCTTTATAAAACCATCAGATCTTGTGAGACTTATTCACTATAATGAGAACAGCATGGGACAAACTACTGCCGTGATTCAGTTATCTCCCACTGGGTCCCTCCCATGACATGAGGGAAATAGGGGAGCTACAATTCAAAATGAGATTTGGGTGGGGACATAGCCAAACCATATCAGTAACTCTTGAATTATCCCCCATAACCTCTATAGGAAAGTTAGCCGAATGCTTAAGAAGAGAAGTCCATGTGATTTCTGTTCACACAGTAAATGGATACATTTACTAATGGACATCACAAGAGTTAGTACTGTGTCTTATGTTAGCAAAGTACTGAATATGTAGAGGATGGCTGTACAACAAATACTGATTCAAGAGTGGGCATTTCTGAAGTGTCATTTTGGTTATTTTGAAATATATCATAATGAAAAAGTATATGCAAATATATTGTTTTAAGTACAATAGTAAATATTCATGTAACTACAACTCATATTAAGAATTAGAGCTAGAAGAATTACTTTTGCCCCATCCCAGTCACAGCCCCCTTTTCCACATCCTCTTTGTTAAACTGGATAATCCATACTTGATTTTAATGATGAATATACTTATGTTTTTTATTTATTTTTACACAGTTTTACTATGTAAACTATAGTGTTGTCTGATTTTGAACTTTAAGGCAGTCATGTTGTGTGCATTCATTGTTGAGTAAAAGCTCACCACTGTGTTTGTGAGATTCATCCATAAAGGTATGTGTAGCTCTGGTTTAGTCATCTTCATTGCTAGTTAGTATGCTATTGTATGACTATGCCACAATTTATTTGTTAATTCTACTGTTGGATTTTTGCTTTTATCGGCAGTATTTTATTATTATGAACAATGTTGCTTTAGAGGTATAAGAATTTCTCTGTTAGGGTATATAGCTTGAAATAGAAATCAGTAGGTTGTAGGGTCACTGAAGGTATACACTTATAAACACTCATTTATTCACGTCATTGCCGCTGTTGTTTGTTTTCAGCTCTCAAAAGAATCCAATAGAGTTGCATGTGACGGAATTATTGATAAGCTTATTAGTACTACTCCCTCATTCTTCACTCCTCACCCTCTCACCAGGTACATGTATACACATACAAATGCACATATCCCCAGAACAATGTTAGAAATAGGGGTTAGAATAAGTGTTAATAATTTAGATTATTTTTACAGTCACCTTTTTATTTTCTTTCCAATAACATTAGGAGTTTGCTCAGAAATTACCTTATACACAGTTAAAGGTCGGTTTATTTTTAACTAGATTCCTTTTTGATTTATATCAGTGAATAATTCTGTAGCTCAGAATATCCTTCCATCTATCTTACCCAAACTTTATGTATTCTAATAGTTAAATAATTTCTGAAAGTTTTTATTACAGGGGTAATTGGCATACAAGAAACTACACATAGGGACCACATCAAGATAAAAAGCTTCTGCACAGCAAAGGAAACAGTTAACAGACTGAAGAGACAATTCACAAAATGGGAGAAAATATTTGACAAGAGCTTAATAGCCAGAATATATAAGAAGCTTCAACAACTTTATAGGAAAAATATCTAATAATCTGATTTTGAAATGGACAAAAGATCTGAATAGACATTATTCAAAAGGATACATACAGATGGCAAACAGGTATATGAGAGGTGCTCAACATCATTGATCATCAGAGAAATGCAAATCAAAACTACAATGAGATATCATCTCACCCCAGATAAAATGGCTTTTATCTAAATGACAGGCAGTATCAAATGCTGACAAGGATGTGGAGAAAACAGAATCCTTGTATGTTGCTGGTGGTGATGTAAGTTAGTACTGCTTCCATGGAGAACAGTTTGGAGGCTCCTTAAAAAACTAAAAATAGAGCTGCCTACCATCTAGCAATCACACTGCTAGGTATATATCCAAAAGAAAGGAAATCAGTATATTGAACAGATATCTGCACTCCTATGTTTATTGCAGCACTCTTCACAATAGCCAAGATTTGGAAGCAACCTAAGTGTTCATCAGCGTGGACACTTCATGAATGGATAAAGAAAATGTGATATATATACTCATAAAGAATGAGATCCTGTTATATGCAACAACATAGATGGCACCGGAAGTCATTGTGTTAAGCCAGACACAGAAAGACAAACTTCACATATTCTCAGTTATTTGTGAGAGCTAAAAATTAAAACAATTGAACTCATGGAGATTGGGAGTAGAATGATGGTTAGCAGAGGCTGGGAAGGGCAGTTGCTGGGGAAGTAGGGATGGTTAATGGGTACAAAACAATAGAATGAATAATATCTAGTATTTCATAGCACAACAGGGTGACTATACTCAATAATAATTTAATTAAATATCGAAAAATACCTAAAAGAGTATAATTGGATTGTTTATAAAACAAAAGATAGGCTGTGCGCAATGGCTCACACCTGTAATCCCAACACTTTGGGAGGCCGAAGTGGGTAAATCACGAGGTCAGGAGATCAAGACCATCCTGGCTAACACTGTGAAACCCCATCTCTACTAAAAAATAGAAAAAATTAGCCAGGCGTGGTGGTGGGCACCTGTAGTCCCAGCTACTCGGGAGGCTGAGGCAGGAGAATGGCGTGAGCCCAGGAGCCGGAGCTTGCAGTGAGCTGAGATCACGCCACTGCACTCCAGCCTGGGCAACAGTGTGAGACTCCATCTCTAAATAAATAAATATAAATAAACAAAGGACAAATGCTTGAGGTGATGGATACCACATTTACCCTGATGTGATTATTACACATTGTATGCCTATATCAGAGTGTCTCATATATTCCACAGATATATACACCTACTATGTAGCCACAAAAATAAATATTTTTTAAAACTGCACATAAAGTATTCAACTTGATAAGTTTTGCCGTACGCTTACACCCATGAAACCAAGATAATGAACATTCATAATCCCAGTAGTTTCCTAGTGTCCCTTTGTAATCTTGCTTCTCAAAACTATAGATCTTCTGTCACTATAGATAGAAAATTTACTAGAATTCCATATGAATGTGATTATACTTTAGGTACTCTTTTTGGTCTGGCTTCTCTCACTCAGCTTAATTATTTTTAGATTCGTCCATGTTGTTCTTTTTAAATTACTGAGTAATGTTTTACTGTATGGCTATGTACCATTTATTTACTTGATGATGCCATTTTGGTTTGTTTCTACTGTTTAGCAGTTAAAAAAAATATGCTATGCATATTTGTATACAAGTCTTTGTATGAACATATGCATTCATTTCTCTTGGGTATGTACCTAGGAGTGAGAATGATGGGTTGTATGATATGTATATGTTTAACTTTTAAGAAACTTCCAAACTGTTTTCCAAGGTGCTATATACCATTTCACATTTCCACCATCAATGGTGAGAGCTTCAGTTGCTGTACATCCTTGCCAAGATTTGTTATACATAGTCTTTAATTTTAGCCTTCTTATTGGGTATATGGTGGTATCTTGTTTTAATTAGCATTTCCCTAATGATTAATGATGCCAAGCATCTTTTCTTGTGCTTATTTGCCATCTCTCTGTCATCCTTGGTGAAGTGTCTGTACATATCTTTTACTGATTTGTATTGGTTTGTCTTATTTTTGAATTATAAGAGTTCTTTATATATTGTAAATACAAGCCCTTTGCAGAATATATTTTGCAAATATATTCTGCAAAGTTCGTGACTAGCCTTTTCATTTTCTTAAGAGTGTCTTTTAAAGAACAAACTTTTTAAAATTTGAATGAAGTTCTGAAAGTTTTAGCAGTGTCTAGAGAATTAGAACCAACAACAAAAGCATAATAAATTCTCACTTTGCCCTGAATGGTTACAGAATTATGCCTGATTATTCACTGGTTGCCACCACAAATCTAGTACTTACCATTACATTCTTCTACTTCTGTGCAGTTATTCTTGAACTGTAACTGGTTTAATATTTTATTTCAATAAATTTGATTTATACATGGTCTTATAAAGATGAGTAATATGTGGTATTTCTCTTCAAAGTCCTCAATTTTTAGCATTTAATGTTTCTTCCTGTCATCCATCTTGTACAGCCAGGTCCATGTTCTTTCTTTTATTCAGTACCTAGTATAGCTCTAGAGACAATGAAGTGCTCAATACATTTTTGTTGTGTACTGTAATTATACTTTTTTGACATACAAATATGTAAGTTTATGGTAGCAGGAAATCTCTTGTTCTTTGTATCCTCCAAAGGTCCTAACATAGTTCCTTGTACACAAGGGACACTATTCAACGACTGAATGAATTATTGACGGTTTTAAAATAAACTTTGCCTGATATATCGATAATACAATTGGCCCTCCATATCTGCAGGTTCCACATCTGCAGAATCAACCGACTGCAGATCAAAAATATTCAGAAAATAACAATTTAAAAATACATTAATGAAGAATAATATACAACTTAAAAACAATACAACTATTTATATAGCATTTACGTTAAGTATTATAATAACTTAAAGATGATTTAAAGTATAGGAGGATGTAAGGTTATATGCAACTATTATGCCATTTTATATAAGGGACTCGAACATCTCTTGATTTTGGTATCCTCGGGGGCTCCTGAAACAATCTGAATACCAAGGGACAGCTGTATAATCTTTGGCTATACTGAACTAAGTGAAGAAAAAATACTCTCAGATGTGATTATTGCAATAGATAGTTTTTCTAGATAAAGATACCTGATTTTTACTTGAATATTTTTGAGTATGGTAATCTTTTTTATGACCCAAATTTAACATTATTGTTATCATAGAAGTCTGTCTATGGTAATACAGCATGGAATCTGTAGTCAGCTACAGATAAAAGGCTTTCACAAAGTTTGTTTGCCTTTGTCTGTTTTGTGCTACTATAACAGAATACCAAAGACTGGATAATATATAAACAATAGAAATTTACTTGGTTCACTGTTCTAGAGACTGGAAAGTCCAATGTCAAAGGGCCCACATCTGGTGATGGCCTTCGTGCGTATCATCTCATATTGGAAGGCAGAAAGTCAAGACAAGGCAAGAGTGAGAGGGAGCCAAACTTACATTTCTAACCAGCCTGCTCTTGAAATAACAATCCTGCTTCCACTTTAATGACATGAGTCCATTCACAAGGGCAGAGCCATTACCTAATTACCATTTAAACATCCCACCTCTCAACACTGTTGAATTGGGTATTAAGTTTCCAACACATGAGCTTTGGGGGACATACTCAAATCATAGCACTGCTCTATTTAATGAGTTACGTGTTTTATTTAACTTGGGAATTCCTTTTTTCAGTGAATCCAATGCCTGAAAACATAGAGACTAAATTTGTAAATATATAGGAAAAGATGGCAATAACTTGCTTTCTTTCTAGGTCCTGGGAACTCCAACAAGGGAGCAAATCAGAGAAATGAACCCAAACTACACAGAATTTAAATTCCCTCAAATTAAGGCACATCCTTGGACTAAGGTGAGTCAGATTTTTTTTTAAGTATATTAATCAGTAGTTAACTAAAACAGGTTTCTCATTGTTCTTAAACTATTTTGAGATCAGATAGTTGCATGAATACAAGCAGTTCTGCATGTAAAGATAGTTGTATAGATGTACTTGATTGTTTCATTGACTTTATATAGTTTCATCCTCATTGATTTCCTGTAGATAGTTTCTAGCCTGGTTTTTTATTTGCAAGGTAAGGATAGTGTACTTATATCATTAAAGTACAGAATTTGATTTAGGAGTAGGATCTTATATAAAATTTTGACAACCTAAAATTCAGAAGTTTATTTACATAGAGGTGTATAGTTTAATATCATATAGCATATCATACATTTCAAACATTTTCTTTATTCTTTTAAACTGTTAAAACATATATCTTATTATAGATGGCATTTTGTGTTTTTCCTCTCTTGTTTACTTTCCTGCTGGCATTTTGGAAACAAGATTAGAAAGCAAATGTAATCTTGCTGGGAGTATACATTAAAAACAATTGATATGTTAACTGGATGTCACTAGCCTTTGGAAAAACCCAACCTTAACATTAGATAGAACCAGTTCTAAAGAGCATAGTTGCTAATGTACCAGGGAACTTTTTATTTCCTTTGGTATTTAATTGGAATGATTTTAAGAGAGATTTTATTAAAAAGTGTTGTCACCTTAGTTTGATTTGTGAGATTAAGTATGAACAGAAAAAAAATAGAATTTCTCAGTAGGGTTTATAAGTAGAGTGAATCTCTAGTTTCCTCATTTTACAAGTTCAGAAACTCTGACCAAAGATTCAAAGTGACTTACCCAAGATTACATGGATGGCTTGTGACAAAGCCGGGATTAAACTTCTGCGTGTGTGTGTGTGTGTGTGTGTGTGTGTGTGTGTCACGGGTTACCAATGATCGACTTTATAATACGTATTTTAAGGAGAGACTTACTGTATTTTAAAATGTACATATAACAATTCATTTTATATACAATTAAATTCATTTAATTATAGATCTTTTATAATTCGAGGTGAAGTCATTTAGGGCTATAGGTGAAATAATTTACCCTCTGTAGAATCAAAGTATGTTTCTTTCTCTCTCTCTCTCTCTCTCTTAATCAGATATATTATGATTCCAGTTACTTTTTCTTCAAGTTCTTATAATCTCAGTATCTATCTTCAGAAAATTCTCGTTACTAATTATTTATTTCCTATTTAGAATCAAAGACCTCAATAGTATTTTAGTGCCAGAATTATAGGTTGTAGCTTTTACTACAACCCGGCCAACAGACCACGATCTTGCCTCCCGTTTTTAAAAGTTTATGGTAAGCACTAAGTAGTCTGAGATTCAAAAGTGTTCTTTGATCTTTGTATTCAAGGCTTATTTTAAATCTGGGTCAGAAGATATTTAGGGACTCTCACCTGGCTCTAAACTCAGAAAATCTCAGGTGGCCTACTTGGATTTAGAGGCTGCATTACAGTTTGAGTCCATTATAGTTATTCCAAGTTAAATTGTTTATAGTAAGTGATTTGTAGTATACTATGACTTCAGCCATGTTAAGGGAAAAACAACAAAGAGAATTCTGTGTATTAAATAAATACAGGGAAATATTCCAAAATGCCAACAGTAGTTTGGGTAAGAAGAAAGTGCATGATTTTATTTTCTTTGTTCTACCTTTTCAAACTTTCATATTTTCTTTAATAATAATGTTATTTTTATGAGGAAAGGGAAAAATTCTTTTTTTGGTGTAATCTAAGTATTCATCACATATTATCCTCCTTATAGAGTTTCTGACAAATATAAAGCTGAAATTGAGTCCATGAGATCCTATTTAACAGTCCCCATCCTCCATTATTATTATTATTATTTTATCAAGACTGCCACTAGTCCTCCTTTATCTAAGGTTTCAGTTACATTTGGTCAGCCTCTGTCTGAAATCGGTGATGTAGTACAATAAGATATTTTAAGAGAGATACTGCATTCACATTATTTTATTATAGATATTATTCTAATTATTCTATTTTATTATTAGTTATTGTTGTTAACCTCTTACTGTGCCTAATTTATGAAGTAAGCTTTTATCACTGTATGTATGGAGAAAAACAGTATATGTAGGGTTTAGTACTACTTGCAGTCTCAGCATCCACATGAGGGTCTTGGGGACATATGCCCTGTAGATAAAAGGGAGGGGACACTGTATTTAGTGTGTGTCAAATTCTGCATTTTCCCCCTGAATTATATCTCTCTAACGCAAGTATTAGCTAGAGTAGAATGTGAGGAATGGTTGATTATAATTAAAATGCAGCTAATGAAAGAGCTGTACTAAATATGTATGCTGTAAATCTTCCTTTGCCCTCTTCAATTCTTGATGTTTTTATATCTTATACTAATGCTTTTCAAACTTGAATCGTCTATGTAAAGCACATTTATTTAGGTTTCCATTCCTGTACCATGTGTAGAATAATGACTCAGTTCTCCCATCTTTTTTGTCTATTAAAAGGACTGTGAACCTTTCATTCATCTGGTGTTTTTTGACATAATTTGGTTTTCACTTCATACACATGCATTATGTAATAAGTGCACTTATGTTGGTTCCTCATTTGTGCATACTAGAGTGGGTGTTACTGGGATTGTAAACAAAAAAGTAAATTCAGATGCAGAAATTTTATTGTTTTTCTCTGTCATCTAGATGATTGAGAATATGCTTGTGTTGGTTTTTTTAAATAGGTTATTATAAGAATTAAAATGCAAAACTTAAAATTCCTAGAGGGAACTCAGACTCCTTTCCCTACCACTGTGATAGTGGACAGCAACTTGAGAAATGCTCTTAGGGTAAGCAGCCAATTGAGTCATTTAAAAAACATATAGAATGTCCTCCAAAGAGAAGACCATTTTGCCCTTGGAGGGCAGGTAAACAGGAGTCTGGAAACAAGAACCACTTTACCTTTGTTGCTGTCTTCTGTTAGTCCCAAATCCTGAAGCTGTGGACATGTGAACCCTGGTTTCCTGTGCTGCAGTGTTGTGCAGCTATATCCCCAAGATTGGGACCTGGTGTTCTAAAAAAAAAAAAAAAAAGTAGACAGAAATAAAGACCAAAAGAGAAAATGTCTTTTGTGGAAACATTGAGGTAAGGGGATACAGGTGTGTAAAAGAAATAGCAGAAAAATAACACTGAGATGATCCCAGTGTGGTGTATGGCAGAAATCTTAAGAATTAAAAACTCCAATAAGTTGCCCTGGGCTATTACATAATAGCAATAGCCAGTGCAACATAATTCATTAATAAAGCACTTGTGGCTTTAGTAGGAAAGGAAATAGGTGCTAATATTCTGAAACAAGGATTATTATTGGAGGTGAGGGGATGAAGACCTATGCCTTGGTGTACGCTGTACACTGCAAAGAAGAAAAACACATGGAAAGAAAAGGAAGTGATGCAAAAGTAGATTGAGAATTAAGCAGAGACAGAGATTGGTTGGAAGAAGAGAAGAAATTTAAATACTGCATTTAGTATGTGCAGGTGTGGTTAAATGATGGGCTATTATATACAGAGTGAGAATCTAGTTTAAACACTGCTCCTAATGTTTATGCCTCAGCTTTTTTTCTTTTGTAAGATAGCGATTATCTGCTGTGTCTTTTCTCAGGATTATTTTGAAAATACAGCCATAATATACATATAAAGGATTACTTTAGTTTTGAATAAATGTGAAGGATGTAGCACTCCAATGGAGTTTTCTGATTTGTCTTCTCTGTCTCCACTGCCCTGACCTTAGTTTAGGCCACCATCATATCATAGAATTATTAAAAACAACCTCCTACCTCCTGATTTCCATCCTTTGGTTTCACATCATTTTAATCCATCCTCCTCATTTCTGTCAAAGTTGGCTTTTTTTAAAAGCACGTGTGATACTGTCACTCCTATTTAAAATTCTTCTCTGATTCCTCATAGCCTTTAGGAAAATTTAGCGTTAAATACATATAATGACAAGGGTGATCCTATGTGCCAGTTTATGCTTGTCCAGTGTAATTATTAATTGCTTGCCTCTTCACTCTCAGGAAGGTCCCAATTTGGGTGGCAGATTATTTAGTCACTCTGTTCTTGATCTTTTCTGCCTCTCTTTTCCAGAAAAGTAGAGTATTTAGTATTTGTCCTATTCCCAACCTTCTTGAGGTATCTAGTTCTTGAACCCAGTCTCTTTCCCAAGTTTTACAGCTTCCTGTATCCTTAAATGCATGTTGTTAGGCAATGAATTTGAAAGTTTAGTGTCTAGTTAGGGTTGATTAGGGATTTTTAATAAGGTTATATCATAGTAGGTGTATGAGGTGCCTTCCCGCCCACTTTCGAGTGCCTGATCCTGCTACCTTGTTTAAATTTCTTTATGACAAGCATTTCTCCTCTATCCTAGTAATAAACAATCCTGTGAGGTCAGTTAGGTAACACAGATGTCTGTTTTATTCTTTCAGAGTAATGAAAGAATAAAGTAATAACTGGTTAGTAGAAGGAAGTAGATTACAATCCTAAGGCCCGCTGATCTCTTAACAGTTACATTAGTGCTATTTAATATGTTGGCTACGTATTGGAGTGTTGTCCAGTTTGTAGCTCACTTTGAAGGGACCATGCAGCCATGCTGGATTTTCTGGTTTAGTCAGATTGTCTCCTAGTTGTTCCCCAGAGAAGCCACATTCATTTTTGCCTCTTGCTAGTGTCTCCCTTCCCTCTCTCTACTCCCCCTTCCACTGTCTTAGAATGTTCTTTTTTTCTTCTCTGCTTACCAAGTCTTAACCTTTCTTAAGATCTTAAATCTCACTTCTCCCATGAAATATTTTCTCATTGTCTAAGTTCTTTATGATTATCCTACCACATAACTCCTATAGTACCTACCAAATTATACCATATATATTATAGCAATTCCTCATTGCTTTTTTATAATAATAGTATTAATATGAATGCCAATTACTTCAAGATATTTGTTGCCAAGTTGTTGGCATATATGGTAGTTTAATACTTAATAGTAAAGTGTCTGTAGCTTTTGTATGACCATAGGTCATTTGGTAAGTCTCCCAGAAAGCATTATTCACAAAAATTAATCCTTGCATACTTGATTTCCTAAAACACTGTCAATATGCTTCATAGTGAATCAATACTAGTGTTTCTAACTGGCTAACAGAGTAAGCAGAAAATTGAATTCTCAGGTCATTTCAGCTTTCAAAGGAATTATTTTTGACTGAAAAAGTTACTTATTCTCTATGCTTACAGCTGAACCAAAAAGCCCCACTATACTTATTTCTTTTTAAGACTTTGTCCATAATGCTACATTTTTTCCCCTGAGCCATTCAATAGAATTTTCAGAACTTGGTAAACCTACCTGTTTTAACCGTTGTTCAATGTATTATTAAAATGCCTTCAGAGAGGCCTAGAGGGCACAAAACAAAAATTGCTGCCAAAGTTTTCTTTCACATCCATTCTATCTACCTTTTCTGGTCTCTCTGCATTACTCATTTCATTCACATGTATTCCAGAAAGCATAAAACCATGTTGGGGATTTCTCTTGGCTCCTAAGCTTGCCACTTGTCTGTTTTGTTCTATTGCTTATGGTAAATCAATTTTTATATTATTATTCAACCCCCCTCTGCCCTGAACATTCTACCTAGACCATTCTCACTTGCCTCACAAATACATATAGTATGTTCTCTACTGAAAGTTCTACCCACATCCTTATTATTGCTACAATAATCACTTCCTCTCCCTTTCTAAAGCCACTTTCCTATGTTAGTAGACCTCACTTTTTTATTTCTACTGGCTATATATTTTTATTTGTTTGCTGGAAACCCACATTAAAATCCAGCTTTTAGGGTGGCTAATCCACATGTGAAAGGAATAATGTGAAAAAGGAAGAATACTAAGTAAGACATAATTTTCAGATTGCTTGTGGGAGGCAAAGGATGAGGTTGGGGTGGATTTGAAAAGAAGACAAAATTCTATTTTTAATTTATCATTTATTCTTTAAATCTTGTATCTTCTATGTAACCAGTGCTGTGCTGGGTACCATAAAGCATGCAAAAGAAGTAAAATATATAGTCTTTGTCCTTGAAAAGCTGACAGTTGAAAAGCTTAGTTGAAGCAAGTATTGAATAATGTGAGATACTATGTAACCGTATACTTGATTCTGTGCTGTAGGTGTTCAGAGGTGTTCCACATGGCTGTAGGTGTTACAAGGCAGACTTCCAGTGAGGATGGTGGAGGGAAAAAGGAACCCCCACTTAGGGATAATACATGAGGTGGGATGTTGAAGGGGAGGTTTAAGATTTGCCTAGGTGTAGAAAAGGTTAGGAATTGTTATAGCCTGGGTGAATATCTCTCAAGGTGGAGAGAGCTGAATGAAAAGAAAATATTTCTATATTCATAGAAGGGCCAACCTGACTGTAATAATTGTTTTGTGAACAATGAAAGATTAAATTGGATAAGCGGACATTTGGCAAATCCCACTCCTGTGTAGGCATGTAGTACTATTTCATCAGCACATGATGTGAGGGAGAGAAATTATGTTACATAGTTAAATGCTGATATCTACATATATACAGCCAGTCATTTAACATCGTTAGTAGGTGCTTAGAAACTGCAACTTTAAGTGAAGTTATGCACAATAGGCCCTCAAATAATGTTGGTTCATTCAGCGTTGATGAGGGAAAACATTTGGTTTTATTATACGTTTCACTAAAAGTCACAGTTTTCAAGAACCTATCAATGACATTAAATGAAGATTTACCGTATAACTTTTCTTACCTATAGTAGAACTTGGGAAAACTCGATAAGGCTTTTAATTAGTACAGCTGAAATTCACTGGATGTTAGATTTGTCATGGCTAAGGAAAGGATTCTTTGTGTTTCTTATGCTCAACCTTCTTTACCTGAACTGGTATCTTAACGAAGAGGTTAGAAAAATATGCAGTAGACTTGAGCTGAATTCAGTTTGTGTATCCTACCCTGTTAGATGCCAACTTCATAGATAGCAATTTTACTTGGGAGGAGGACTCTGAAAGTTGTTTTCAGTAGCCTCTGGTAATCATTTTTGATAGTACTTAAAGTGAGTTGGATTACCTTGTATGTCAGTACATCATTAGATCAATGTAGCAAAGCATGTGAAAGACTGCCAAAGAATATATGTTTTTTTGTTTTTGTTTTTGTTTTTTTTTGAGATGGAATCTTGATCTGTTGCCCAGGCTGGAGTGCAGTGGCACGACCTCGGCTCACTGCAGCCTCCACCTCCCGGGTTCAAGCAATTCTCCTGCCTCAGCCTCCCGAGTAGCTGGGATTACAGGCACCCACCACTACACCTGGCTAATTTTTGTATTTTTAGTAGAGATAGGGAGAATATTTTAAAAAATAGTATAGACTAATTTGTTAAGTAATTATTGAATTATGTGCTGCATATGAGCACTTAAGTAGACTTGATTTCTTTCTTAGTTAACATAATTACCTATTCAACAATCCATGGCATTGTCTCACTTTTAATCCTATGTTTAGGTTTACAAATTGCATATAATTTCAGATGATTAATAGATTACTTGAGAGTCAATATTGGAGTTGCTCTTTAGGAGTATTCATGGTTTATTAGTTTTTAAAACTGGATGCTTATATTTTGTATATGACCAGGATATAGGATGAGTGTTGTACATTTATAGTAATAAAAACTAATGAGGAATAGCTATTTGGAACAGACATGGCTCTTGTTCTGTGTTCTGTTAGATTAATTATCACTGCCAACAGCCATTTAAAATGGACATTTTTACATTGCTCTGATTGGCTACATAATACAATAGAGTTGCTAAGAGCTGATGCTGTGAGATCCATGTTAACCATAGGTCTTAGTATGGTGTATGTGATTGTTTAAAAATGGCCTTTTTAAAGTGCTTGAGATTCAGTCACAACACTTAGCTCCAGGTTGAAATTTGAAGGACAAAGTCTATTCCAGGACATGTAGGGCAGAAATTGCCTCTGTCATTTTTTAGTTACCCAAACGCAAATTTATTTTGAATAATTCTTCATTTAAGGACTTCTTTGCATTTGTTCAATACTGCAGAAACTTTCTTTTTGAAAAAATGATTTTTTTCTGTTAGTTTCTTCTATGGGCTAGTATTTGTGATGGGAGTTGATATTTGTTTCAATTTAAGAAAATGAGTTGCTGCATAGGTGAGGTAGTATTTGAATCACTTTAAAAGTTCATGTCAGTGTTTTGGTTCTTTTCAGTATTTCCTTTCTCTTTTCTTTCTTTTTTCCTTCCTCTTTTTCTTTTCTTTCTTCTTCTTATTTTTTGCTTTGTTTTATTTTGTTCTGTTTTATTTATTTACTTTTGGTTTTGTTTTTAAAGGGGTGTTTTGGGATCTCTGTGGCCTTGCTGCATACTTCGCTGGCCATATTTAGTCTGCGTACTAATTGTTAGTTGGCCCAGTTGAGTCTTATTTTGTGCTCTCAGTTCTTTCAGTCTGGTTTTCTATTTTTGTCCACCTGGTTGTGTTTTAGTTCATGAGAGAATTTATTCTGATGGGCCAGATTTTAATCTGTGTACTAAATTTTAGTCTGCAGACTAAAAGTAATCCGCGGATTATTTATTTTTGAAAAATATTTAATTCCCCCACTGGAAACTATCCTAAAAGAATGTTAAATTCTCTTAGAATAGCCAGGGGAGTTCACAGATACTGGTGAGTTCTGCCATTTTTTGTTCTCAATACCTAGACATAATAGACCCTGCTACCTCCCTTGCATATTTGGCTCCGTTGTGCCTAGGTGTTGGTATACATTACTATGCCTGTCACCTGTAACTGTGACTGTCCCTTAGTTGTATTGTTAATTGTATATATTTTGTTTAGCTTTTGGTGGGTGAATTGGGCATATTTGCAGATGGAACTGTGTTTAATTTGTAGTGCTGGAAGATGTAGGATTTATTTTTTCAGAGAGTTTTTCCAAAGAGGAAAAAATGTTCTCTATTTATTTTTCCTAAGTACCGGGTGCAAGGGTATGAGCGGGCAAAGCCCACAATAGAAAAAGTAAGTTAATACCCGCACTCCTGAGGTGATATGTCAGTTTCCTGATGAGTCCTAAGATAATGAGAATGTCAGCAAAGAAACATCTTTTAGCAGAGAAGTCAATCCAAAATGGAGAATAATCCGCGGTGGCCTGATCCTTCTTAGCTCACACAAATTGAAAGTATCTGGCTTGAAATCTATAGTAATATAACTTAAATATATTTATTACTTTCCTCTCATCACTAATAACTTAGCAAAAAAATGTTTATACTGTGTAACTGGAACACATTAATAGAGAAAAAAGTAGCATATTGGGAACTTGAAACTTTAAAAGCAGGCTAATATGCCCCCTCCCAGCCATGTCTGTGGATGATGAATCCAGGTCATAGAAGACCATTTTACTTTGGGAACTTTACTTCTAGATTTCATTTTGATTTTAACTTTTTTTGGTTTTGTATTTTTTTAATAAACGCACTGGCATTGGAACATAATAAACTAAAATTAAAATGTTTCTTTACTGTGCCTCACCATTGCACAATCAAAAAAAATTTTTTTGCATACACTGTGGTGAAATAATTTTTAAAACTTGGACTTGCTACTGTGAAGACTGATGTTTAAAGTTTATAACTGTATAAACATTTTCTATGTCCCCCCCACACCATGGATTTCTTATAACATTGGATATATTTTTCCTTGCTGGACTATTCTCTTTTGGATTGACTTCCCCTGTTTGGATTATTTCACTGCATTATCATCTTTAGGATTCATCAGGAACAGGACATTTCACCTCAGGAGTGCGGGTATGTACTTAATTTTTTTTTCCCAAAATTTCAGGGCAGGTCTATAAAACTTGGGGGAAATCTTCTTTGAGAGGCTAAATAATTACTCATTCTTGAAATGTAATAGTAAACAATGTAAGTAGCTGTGATTTCTGTTTTTATTCACTGTATGGCATAGGTTTCACTTATAGTATATTTAGATTGTCAGCCTCTTGGGTGATTCATTGACATCTAGGCTGAAGTTTAGGAATTGTGGGGTTTTAAAATTATTATTTCTGTTACAAGAATAAATATTGATGAAGATCCATGAAACCAAAGGTCTGAGTGTTAAGCAATTTCAGTGAGTAAGGAAAGAAGTGACAGCGGAAGCTTCTTTAATTAAAAGACAAATTTCAGTTCTTGGTGGTTTCCTTTTCTTTAGAAGCAAAAATAATTCAGATGAGCTAGTTTCTAGTTTGCCCTATAATTTTTAGAAGTTACATGCTAACTCACCCTGTATTATGGTCAGAAATCTGAACTGTGGGAGATACTGGGTTTTGACCCCACATAATTTTCCACTTAACCTTTATTCACAGAGTACTGAACCTAGGCTTTTCTCATCAAGAATCTCTCAAGGGTTTAAAATAACAGTGTATAGTTTTTGTAAAGGCAGGTTAAATCTTGATTTTAATGTAGGCTTTTGACATGTATTATTTTCTTCATTGTTTTTAACTCTTGAACTTTATGAGTTAGGATTCCCTGACAAATATACGCTAATAAATGTCTTAGTACCGATATGGATAATCACTTGTAGGCAGTAAAACACCAAAAGATATGGGTGACTTTAAAAAATACTGGAAATAGGCCGGGCACGGTGGCTCACGCCTGTAATCCCAGCACTTTGGGAGGCCGAGGCGGGCGGATCATGAGGTCAGGAGATGGAGACCATCCTGGCTAACACGGTGAAACCCCATCTCTACTAAAAATACAAAAAATTAGCTGGGTGTGGTGGCGGGTGCCTGTAGTCCCAGCTACTCGGGAGGCTGAGGCAGGAGAATGGCATGAACCCGGGAGGCAGAGCTTGCAGTGAGCCAAGATCGGGCCACTGCATTCCAGCCTGGGCGACAGAGGAAGACTCCATCTCAAAAAAAAAAAAAAAAAATATATATATATATATATATATATATATATATATATATATATATATATCGGAAATAAGCTTATAATACTGGTTTATTAATAGCTTTAACACAAAATCTTTGAAAATAAGAAATTTTTTTATTTAAAATAACTCAGCATCCAGCCATCCTACATTTGAATGTTAGTGGGAGATATTTATTTCTACTTTTGGTGCTACTTTTAATTCCACTTATGTGCTGCCATATTGGTGCAAAAACATTTTGGATTAGCTAGCAAAATAAATCCATATACTATCAAACAGAAGCAAACTTGCCTTCAGGGATAAAATATGCCAATACTGTTTAATATTTTTACGAAAATTTTCTGAGTTTTCCCACTGATTATTTTCTTTTTACATTCTGTATATGATTATGGACCTTGGGAGCAAGAGAGGGGACCAGTAACAGTGGAAGAGCTAAACATTTCAAATTCGACAGTAACTCTAAGGTTTCCTTGACTGAGGCGAGTCAGAGTATTCAAAAGAATAAAGATAAGGCAGGTTTTGACCTTACAAAAAGGTTTCTTTGTAACATAACCAAGAAATTGACTAAGGCCTTTCTTTATGTTCCGAAATAATTTCCTAAGAGCCTACTTTACCTAATTTCTCAATTTTCATGGAAAATGTCTTTTTCAATAATAAATTAAAAACAAATACAATCCTCTTTTCACTGTAGACAGCACTCATAAATAATCTCTGGAAAGTCTAATGAGCTCTGTAGTTGTAACTAGTTCTACTAACTGTCAGCATAAGTGAACAACCAAATGTTACATGAGCCATTCTTACGAGGAAACCTTAGCCTTCCAGGCTGCTCCATGCCCTGTCACAATCTGCGTGGGCTTTTCTCACTTGTGGGTCCATTTCCCTCCATTTATAAGTGTCTACTTCTCTGCCCACCTCCATCGTCACACCTTTTATTTCGTTGTATGTTCTTCCGGTCGAGGGATATATGTTTCATTTTTCTTTAATTTCAAAGGCTTCTCGTCTGTTTATTTCTATCCTTACCTTTTTATTTTTATTCTGTAGGTGGCCATAATTTAGAATGAAGAATATTTTTATAGTTTTTGTATTTATTAGCTTTATTTAAGACACAAATTAGTAGAAAGCTATCTATTCCTTTAAGTAGATTAATTTAATTGAATTTTTCTTCAATATAGCCTTCAGTTGACTTTTTCTGTGTCTTAATCATTCTTAATGGATAATACATTTTTTTCTCCTTGATTAAAACCCTGGAATATTCATTCAAGTGGGGGAAATCTGGCCACATTCATGGTAACACCTACTTGAGAAAAAAAATACAGGACATTTTATCAAATTCTAGGTATTCAAGAATTTCTTCAAATAATGGTAGGCTCTGTTTATTGGAAATAATACCAAATCAGTAGCATTTATAGACCTAGAGTAAATAGCTCTTCTTTCTCTTCTGTTTGATTGCCAAGTTTTCGAACAGTGCTGCTCATCATTAACAATTGTTCGGCTAAAAAAACAATGCAAAAGAGGCAATCTTTTATTTACTGCCATAGCAGTGAAAACTTTAAAATTTAAAAAATATTTTTCTAGTTGTGCTTGCCACCAGAACTCAGCCTTTCCCATGTGCCTGTCATATTTTGTATGCATGTCTGATTGTTATTACTTTATGATTAGCATATATAGATTTTTCTCTGAGTATTTCTCATATAATCTTTAATTAGCAATTCACCCCTGTGAATCATATGCATTTAACTCTTTCCATTCTAGAAGGTCCTTTCCCAACTGCAACCATGTTTCTGTACATGGTGGGAATTAAGTCATTATTCACAGGGTATTTGCTTAGATTCTTAAAATAAAACATTAATTGTTCTTTCCCTTTTTTTGTACTGCAGGTCTTCCGACCCCGAACTCCACCGGAGGCAATTGCACTGTGTAGCCGTCTGCTGGAGTATACACCAACTGCCCGACTAACACCACTGGAAGCTTGTGCACATTCATTTTTTGATGAATTACGGGACCCAAATGTCAAACTACCAAATGGGCGAGACACACCTGCACTCTTCAACTTCACCACTCAAGGTAACTCCAAACACTTAGCCTCTTCACCAGTTCTAGGAAAGCTACACCCTGGGTGTGAAATGACATTCTATTAATTAAAATCTGTGGAGGACAAAAACGGACATATTAAGTACTTAGGTAGATGAAAAGAGCATCCTTTCTAACTTACTGGCCACTACTTACATGGTTTTGAACAGAAGAGTAGCACGTAAAAGTTTTCCAATAGACATAGCTTCTTTAATTTTTAGCAGAATATAATGTTGGCACATGAGAAGTTACAGAGAGTTCAGTGAGTGAAGTTTATCTCTAATTGGACAAATGTACAATTTAACTTTTAGGTTTGGATCTGAAACAAAATAGTAGCATTTCTTGCTTCCAAAGAGTTTGTATCAGGTTTTTTTAAACCTGGAATGAATTGGCTATATTTGTGTAAATTCAGTTGTCTTCCAAACAGGAGGAAAACTAGAGCCCTATAAACCCTTTCTAAGAACTTAAACAATAGACACAAGGAAATTTCCATCCCCTCTGAGACTGGCACCATTGCTGCTGCTGAGATAATACTGAAAGGGAAACGAACTTTGTGCATTGTGGTTTCTGGGAGACCTTGGGATAGTCACTATTTCTTCACTATTTCTGTGTTCAGTTTTCTTTTCTCCTTGATTAAGACCTAAGTGATTCATTCATTCAGTCACACCACCTCTGATGATGTGACTTTCTTATTACACTGAACATAAAAAGTGTACAATTCATTACAAAAAAAAAAAAACAAGAAATAGTTGATATATTGATTAGTAAGCATACTCAGGCTAGAAAACAAAAAAGGGAGATGTAGAGTTTTATGTGACCAAGAAAGAAATATATTTCCTTTATTCATATGTATCATATCTTTCTTTTAAAAAAAAAAAAGAAGACTTTTATTTTGGTATTTTAAAATCTTATGTTTGCCCAGCACATTAGATATAAATATGTGTGTCTTGAACATTTATGTTTTTGAGGGTTTGGAGAATGCATTTGTATTTGGATGTAATGTGTATAGATACAGTGTGTGGTCTCTGTGGTTATCAGAGTGCTTATGTGATTCTGTGAGTATCAGTGAAAAAGTGGACCCTGTAAACACAGTCATGTATTGCTTAATGATGCAGATATGTTCTGAGAAATGTATTATTAGGCAATTTTCATCCTTGTGCAGACGTTACAGAGTGTGCTTACGCATACTAAGTATATTATTGAAAGTGCTATCATTTTGAGATATGGCCCCTTGTTAAAAAGTGTTCAAATGCTCTGTCTTAGCACCCATTCTGAAACTGGGCTGTGATCACAAAGTAGTACTTTCTCACAGTCTTTGTAAATCGCAATTGTTACTGTTTTTGAACAGTGTTTCTATGCAATAAAGACACAGATGTCCAGGGAAGAGGTGGGGTTTTTTTGTTGTTGTTTTTTGGTTTTTTTGTTTGTTTTGTTTTGTTGTGTTTTTTTTGAGACGGAGTCTCACTCTGTCACTCAGGCTGGAGTGCAGTGGCATGATCTTGGCTCGCTGCAACCTCCACCTCCCAGATTCAAACAATTCTTGTGCCTCAGCCTCCTTAGTAGCTGGGATTACAGGCTTCTGCCACCATACCTGGCTAATTTTTGTATTTTCAGTAGAGGCGGGGTTTCGCCATGTTGGCCAGGCTGGTTTTAAACTCCTGACCTCAGGTGATCTGCCTGCCTTGGCCTCCCAAAGTGCTGGGATTACAGGCATGAGCCACCATGCCTGGCCTTGATGATGCCATTCTATTTGATATGATACTCTGTATTCTAATTTTGGAGCAGTGTTTCCAAATGGTGATCTTGTTTTCTAAGGAAGCTGTAACTCTGTACAGATGCAGCTTTAAAGCACATACTAGTTAGTATGTGGATGACTAGTTAGTTAATGGATGACCAGAATAAAACTGGGTAATCCAAGGGGTTGAAGAAGGAGAATCAATTTTCCAGTTGGTTGTATAGCTAAAGGAAATCTAGAGATAGAAACATTGTGGGTCTGGTGAAGGGTGAGGGGTATTAGTGAGGTTCTTCTAAAGGCAGCATAAAGCCCTCCTCCATCCTCATAACAAATTGTCAGTGACATCTGCAGCACTACTTCCCCCAAATAAAATAAAGTACATATAGTAGGTGCTCAGTGAATGTTTGAGTGCCGTGTACCACTTTAAATAAACATAATATTCATTAATTCATACGACCAGTATTTATTGGGCATTTCTAATGTTCCCTCTGGTTGTTATTACTATTGTTTTAATTAGTAAAGTAAACCTGCTATATGTATAGAACTATAAAGATTAAACACTTGAGTAAAATATAGTGTTTTATTAAGGTAAAGCTTACAATAAAGCTAACTGCATTTTGATGTTTGTTACTGTACCATGAGGTAATTAGCCATAAACAGTAATTAGTATTACTTTCAGGTAATCACAGTATTTCCATATTCAGATAGAGGAAGGAGAGAGATGAACAGATACGAGATGGACAACTTTAAGATCTTTCTGATTGCCTAAATCCATAACTCAGGAGAATATCAGACCTCTCATTTTTCCAGCACTGAAGCTTCAGTGTTCCAGGACCCCATGACTGACAATATTATCTGCATTCAGATGTTGGAAATTGGAATAAACCTTTGGCACACCCCCTTCTTTCTATTTCTTCCTGTCATTAGAATTTCAAATTCAGCCATAGCTGAATCAGACCTTAGGAAACAGGTAGAATCAGGAAATCCCAATAAGGATCAGTATTTTCTTATGAACTAATTTGTTGCCTATTCCAAGACTGGAATATATTAGGGAATCAATTGTTTTGTATGTTTAAAGGTGAGTCTCCCCCTAACTCTATCACACACATCCCCAATCTCAGTTTTTTACCTAATTTGTATGAAATTTTACCAATTGAAGTTATTTAGTAAACACTGTCCTCCTGAGAGTATAGGGTAGAATGGGGGTGGTAAAGATATTATCCATTTACTTTAGTATGAGCTAATGTGAACATTCTATTCCTCTACCACTTGGCTAGATTATGTGAGAATGGTAGCTTTGTAGGGAGATAAGTAAGAGTGGCAGCATATTGGCTAGGCCAGAAGAAGCAGTGATTTAGTAACTCTGGGGAACTGTTTAATTGAGAGTTGAAACAGGATATTTGGGGCAGCCAGTGAGCAATATGCAGACTCAGACAGACTGAATATTTTGGGGCGGGGGGTAAGAGTATCTGGACACGAGAAAAGCAGGTGATGAGATAGAAAAGGTGTTCCAGAAAGCAAGTAAAGAAAAGAACAGTAAAAGGAAGATTGAGATATAAAAAACAAAGGAAAATGAGGAAAGGGTTAGAAAATATTTTTTGAAAGAGTGTAAGAATGTGTTACAGAATAGGAATTGATGAAAACGTGGAATTGAAAATGAGTAGGAGATGGGCAACAAAAGCAAGTGTTCTAGAATCCAAGCTCATCAAAAGTTTATATTTCTTTCATTTGAAAGCAGTAGGCTACTTATTTATAAAATCTATTGTAATTAATTATGATAACTAGCAGATTCCATATTTGTAACAATGATTTTTAAACTTATTTTCCTGTTATAAAATAACAATAGACATAAATAAGGTCAGTGCATCTATTTATCTGCCCATGTGCTAGGCATTTTCTTCTAAGTTGCCTTATCCTCAGACACATCTGAAGTGAATATAGTATTACAACTACCTGAGATTAATTAAAATATGGACATACATTGTTTTATTGAGCTTCACTTTATTGCATTTCACAGGTAATGCTTTTTTTTTTTTTTTTTTTTTTTAACAAATAAAACGTTCGTGTCAACTCTGTGTTGATTAAGCCTGTTTTTCCAACAGGCTATGCTTACTTTGGTGCCATTTTTCCAACAGCTTATGTTTATTTTGTGTCTCTGTGCCACATTTGGTAATTCTTGCAATATTTAGAGCTTTTTCATTGTTATTACATCCATTATGGTGATCTGTGATCAGTAATTTTTTTGATGTTACTATTGTGATTGTTTTGGAAGTTTGTATTGAACTTAATTGATCAATGTGTGTGTTCCAACTGCTCCACCAATCAGCCAATCCCCATCTCTCTCCCTCTTCTTGGATCTTCCTATTCCCTGAGACACAACAATATTGAAATTAGGCCATTTAATAACCCTACAGGAGCCTCTAAGTGTTCAAGTGAAAGGCAGAGTCACACATACTCTCCCTTTAAATCAAAAGCTAGAATGATTGAGCTTAGTGAGGAAAGTGTGTCAACAGCTGAGATAGGCCAACAGCTAGGCCCATTGTGCTAAACAGTTAGCCAAGTTGTGAATGCAAAGAAAAAGTTGTCAAAGGAAATTTAAAGTGCTACTCCAGTGAACACACAAAGAAGTAAATAGAGATCAAAACAGCCACAGTATTTTCTTAAGGCAAAGCCTAATCCAGAGCAAGGCCCTAATGTCACTCAGTTCTGTAAGGGCTGAGAGAGGTGAGGAAGCTACAAGGAAAAGTTTGTAGCTAGCAGAGGTTGGTTCATGAGGCTTAAGGAAGGAAGCCATTTCCATACCATTCAAGTGCAAGGTGAAGCAGCAAGTGCTGATATAGAAGCTGCAGCAAATTATCCAGAAGACCTCTAGCTAAGATCATTGGTGAACATAGCTACACTAACCAACAGATTTTCAGTGGAGACAGAACAGCCTTCTATTGGAAGAAGATGCCATCTAGAATCTTCTTAGCTAGAGAGGAGAAGTCAATGGCCTGGCTTCAAAGCTTCAAAGGATAGGTTGACTCACTTGTTATGGGCTAAGACAGCTGGTGATTTTAAGTGGATGCCAGTGCTGCTTTACCATTCCAAAAATCCTAGGGCCCTTAAGAATTATGCTAAGTCTACTCTGCTTGTGCTCTATAAATGGAACAAAAAAGTCTGCATGACAGCACATCTGTTTACAGCGTGGTTTACTGAATATTTGAAGCCCACTGTTGAGACCTACTGCTCAGGAAAAAAAGATTCTTTCAAAATGTTACTGCTTAGTGACAATGTATCTAGTCATCCAAGAGCTCTGATGGAGATGTACAAGGAGATGAATGTTGTTTTCATGCCTACTGACACAGCATCCATTTCTGCAGCCCATGGATCAAGGAATGATTTCTACTTTTATGTCCTGTTATTTAAGAAATGCATTTCATAAGGCTGTAACTGCCATTAGATAGTGATTCCTTTGATGGATCTGGGAAAAGTAAACTGAAAACCTTCTGGAAAGGATTCACCATTCTAGATGTCATTTGGAACATTTGTGATTTGTGAAAGAGGTCCAAATATCAACATTAACAGGATTTTGGAAGAAGTTAATCCCAAGCCTCATGGATAACTTTGAGGGGCTCAAGACTTCAGTGGAGGAAGTCACTGCAGATGTGGTGAAAATAGTAAGAGAACTAGAATTAAAAGTGAAACCTGAAAAGTGACTGGTTTGCTGCAGTCTTTATGATAAAACATGAATGAATGAGGAGTTACTTCTTATGGATGAGCAAAAAAAGTGGTTTCTTGAGAAGGAATCTGCTTCTGGTGAAGCTGCTATGTTGAGATGACAACAGAGGATTTAGAATATTCCATAATCTTAGTTGAAAGCGGTGACAGGGTTTGAGAGGGTTGACTCCAATTTTGAAAGAAATTCTACCAGGGTAAAATGCTATCAAACAGCCTTAAATGCTACAGAGAAATCTTTTGGGAAAGGAAGAGTGAGGCATTGTGACAAACTTCATGGTTGTTTTGTTTTAAGAAATTGCCATAGCCACCCTAACCTTCAGCAACCAATATCCTGGTCAATCAGCAGCCATTGACATAAAGGTATAAGACCCTCCACCCACAAAAGATGACTCGCAGAAGGCTCAGGTGATCTTTAGGATTTTTTAGCGATAAAGTATTTTTAAATTAAGGTATATATGTGTTTTTTTTTAGATGTAATGCTTATTGCCCACTTAATAGACTATAGTGTAGGGTAAACTCATCACTTACATGCAGTGGAAAACCAAAACATTTGCGTGACTCACTTTATTGTAGTGGTCTAAAACTGAATCTGTAGTATCTCCGAGATATTCCTGTATCTTCTAAGGTTATTCTCAAATTACTATGAACTCTGAGGTGAGTCATAATGGTTTTTAGACTTATTATTTACAATAGCCATGATAAATTTACATAGGATAGGAACTCTTGATGTGTGTAGGACACATCAATAGAATTGATGTCAGAATTATTCTTCAGTACTTTCTAAGTAATCTAGAAGAGTAAAATTTCTATGTAATCAGGTATACTCTTCTGGGCAATGAAATGCTAGGTAGGCCAGTGGAGACACACCACAGGGAGAACTTGAGAAAATTTATGAGTGGACTAAAAGGGGGCAGGTAAGATTTAGTTCAGGTAACTACAGCAGTAATGACAAATAATGAGTGACTGTATTCAAGATTTTAGGCTCTAAATTATCTATTTTATATAAGAATTTTTATTGTTTTGCCTGAGATTATTTGGTCCACCCTGCTACTTTGGATGTACTCTACTGGGGAAAATGTAGAGTGGTGTAGGAACAAACAATCAAACACTAGTATCTTGAATGAAAGTTCTGTGTGTAGTTTGGACAGATATACTTACAGAAGACCAGAACACTGGTGGTATATGATATATAACCAAGACAGTAAAGAAATGCAACATTGCAGGAGCAAAGAGTAAGTCAGACCTAAAGCCTAGTTCCCTTTAACTACACAGGTGTAGACCTTGGTCAACACACTATCCCTACCTGAGTTTCCCCATATAAATAAATGAGATTGTTGGATTAAAGGATATTCAAGGACATATGCATCTTCAAAATTTTAATTATAAAAATGAATTGACTCCAGAAAGATAAAGAAAAAATGACAAAGCTAAAAATGTAGACCACAATAGGATTGAGATACAAAATCATGATATAAATAAACATAGAAAAATGTAGACTGGTTCTCCCAGAATCAAAATATTAGCAGTATTATTATACTTTAAGTTCTAGGGTACATGTGCACAACGTGCAGGTTTGTTACATGTGTATACATGTGCCATGTTGGTGTGTTGCACCCATTAACTCGTCATTTACATTAGGTATTTCTCCTACTGCTACCCCTCCCCCTCCCCCCACCACATGACAGGCCCCGGTGTGTGATGTTCCCCACCCTGTGTCCAAGTGTTCTCATTGGTCAATTCCCATCTGTGAGTGAGAACATGCAGTGTTTGGTTTTCTGTCCTTGCGATAGTTTGCTCAGAATGATAGTTTCCAGCTTCATCCATGTCCCTACAGAGGACATGAACTCATCCTTTTTTATGGCTGCATAGTATTCCATCGTGTATATGTGCCACATTTTCTTAATCCAGTCTATCATTGATGGACATTTGGGATGGTTCCAAGTCTTCGCTATTGTGAATAGTGCCGCAATAAACATACATGTGCATGTGTCTTTATAGCAGCATGATTTGTAATCCTTTGGGTATACACCCAGTAATGGGATGGCTGGGTCAAATGGTGTTTCTAGTTCTAGATCCTTGAGGAATCGCCACACTGTCTTCCACAATGGTTGAACTAGTTTACAGTCCCACCAACAGTGTAAAAGTGTTCCTATTTTTCCACATCCTCTCCAGCACCTGTTGTTTCCTGACTTTTTAATGATCACCATTCTAACTGGTGTGAGATGGTATCTCCTTGTGGTTTTGATTTGCATATCTCTGATGGCCAGTGATGATGAGCATTTTTTCATGTGTCTGTTGGCTGCATAAATGTCTTCCTTATGACTACTGGATACATAACAAAATGAAGGCAGAAATAAAGATGTTCTTTGAAACCAATGAGAACAAAGACACAACATACCAGAATCTCTGGGACACATTTAAAGCAGTGTATAGAGGAAAATTTATAGCACTAAATGCCCACAAGAGAAAGAAGGAAAGATCTAAAATTGACACCCTAACATCACAATTAAAAGAACTAGAGAAGCAAGAGCAAACACGTTCAAAAGATAGCAGAAGGCAAGAAATAACTAAGATCAGAGCAGAACTGAAGGACATAGAGACGCAAAAAACCCTTCAAAAAGTCAATGAATCCAGGAGCTGGTTTTTTGAAAAGATCAACAAAATTGATAGACCGCTAGCAAGGCTAATAAAGAAGAAAAGAGAGAAGAATCAAATAGACGCAATAAAAAATGATAAAGGGGGTATCACCACCGATCCCACAGAAGTACAAACTACCATCAGAGAATACTATGAACACTTCTACGCAAATAAACTAGAAAATCTAGAAGAAATGGATAAATTCCTGGAAACATACACCCTCCCAAGACTAAACCAGGAAGAAGTTGAATCCCTGAATAGACCAATAACAGGCTCTGAAGTTGAGGCAATAATTAATAGCCTCCCAACCAAAAAAAGTCCAGGACCAGACAGATTCACAGCCAAAATCTACCAGAGGTACACAGAGGAGCTGGTACCATTCCTTCTGAAACTATTCCAGTCAATAGAAAAAGAGGGAATTCTCCCTAACTCATTTTATGAGGCCAGCATCATCCTGATACCAAAGCCTGGCAGAGACACAACAAAAAAAGAGAATTTTAGACCAATATCCCTGATGAATATGGATGCAAAAATCTTCAATAAAATACTGGCAAACTGAATCCAGTAGCACATCAAAAAGCTTATCCACCACAATCAGGTGGGCTTCATCCCTGGGATGCAAGGCTGGTTCAACATACGCAAATCAATAAACGTAATCCATCATATAAACAAAACCAAAGACAAAAACCACATGATTATCTCAATAGATGCAGAAAAGGCCTTTGACAAAATTCAACAGACCTTCATGCTAAAAACTCTCGATAAACTAGGTATTGATGGGACGTATCTCAAATTAATAACAGATGTTTATGACAAACCCACAGCCAATATCATACTGAATGGGCAAAAACTGGAAGCATTCCTCTTTGAAAACTGGCACAAGACAGGGGTTCCCTTTCTCACCAGTCTTATTCAACATAGCATTGGGAGTTCTGGCCAGGGTAATCAGGCAGGAGAAAGAAATAAAGGAAAATAATTAGGAAAACAGGGAGTCAAAATGTCCCTGTTTGCAGATGAGATGATTGTATATTTAGAAAACCCCATCGTCTCAGCCCAAAATCTCCTTAAGCTGATAAGCAATTTCAGCAAAGTCTCAGGATACAAAATCAATGTCAAAAATCACAAGCATTCTTATACACCAATAACAGACAAACAGAGAGCCAAATCATGAGTGAACTCCCATTCACAATTGCTTCAAAGAGAATAAAATACCTGGGAATCCAACTTACAAGGGACGTGAAGGACCTTGTCAAGGAGAACTGCAAACCACTGCTCAATGAAATAAAAGAGGACACAAACAAATGAAAGAACATTCCATGCTCATGGATAGGAGGAATCAATGTCGTGAAAATGGCCCTACTGCCCAAGGTAATTTATAGATTCAGTGCCATCCTCGTCAAGCTACCAATGACTTTCTTCACAGAATTGGAAAGAACTACTTTAAAGTTCATATGGAACCAAAAAAGAGCCCGTATAGCCAAGACAATCTTAAGCAAAAAGAACAAAGCTGGAGGCAGCACGACTTGACTTCGAACTATACTACAAGGCTACAGTAACCAAAACAGCATGGTACTGGTACCAAAACAGAGATATAGACCAATGGAACAGAACAGAGCCCTCAGAAATAATACCACAATCTACAACCATCTGATCTTTGACAAACCTGACAAAAACAAGAAATGGGGAAAGGATTCCCTATGTGATAAATGGTGCTGGGAAAACTGGCTAGCCATATGTAGAAAGCTGAAGCTGGATCCCTTCCTTACACCTGATACAAAAATTAATTCAAGATGGATTAAAGACTTAAATGTTAGACCGAAAACCATAAAAACCCTAGCAGGAAACCTAGGCAATACCATTCAGGACATAGGCATGGGCAAGGACTTCATGACTAAACACCAAAAGCAATGGCAACAAAAGCCAAAATAGACAAATGGGATCTAATTAAGCTAAAGAGCTTCTGCACAGGAAAAGAAGCTACCATCAGGGTGAACAGGCAACCTACAGAATGGGAGAAAATTTTTGCAATCTACCCATCTGACAAAGGGCTAATATCCAGAATCTACAAAGAACTTAAACAAATTTACAAGAAAAAATCAACCCCATCCAAAAGTGGGTGAAGAGCAGTATTATTTTTAAATGCCCAATAAGTTTATTTTTTAAATTGGATTTGAAAAACTTGGTAATGCCTCATTTATTGCATTTCATTAAGAATAGAGTTCTGGGCTGGGTGCAGTGGCTTACACCTCTAATCCCAGAACTTTGGGAGGCGGGGGTGAGCAGATCACATGAGGTAAAGAGTTCGAGACCAGCCTGGCCAACATGGCGAAAACCCATCTCTACTAAAAATACAAAAATTAGCCAGGCGTGGTGGTGGGTGCCTGTAATCCCACTACTCAGGAGGCTGAGGCAGGAGAATCGCCTGAACCCAGGAGGCAGAGGTCACGGTGAGCTGAGATCACGCCACTGCACTCCAGCCTGGGCAGCAGAGCGAGACTCTGTCTTAAAAAAAAAAAAAAAAAAAAAATAGAGTTCTGAATATAAGATTTTCAGGTACATCACTAGAACTTTAAAAATATTAACACTTTGCTAGATAACTTCTAAAAACACCTGTACTATAATGTAGTTCAATAAAAGCATTCAGACATTTTTTGGTGAGTGGTATAAATTGGAAGGATCCCAAAGTCATCATGGCTTTCAGCAAATATCATATTATGTAGTCCTCACATGAAACATCACCAGTATTACCAAAACAGTATCAGTAAGCCTTGTAATTTGCTTACTATTCGTCTGATTTTCTAATTAGTTTAGCATTAGGAACATGGTCAGGAATTTCCTGGGCACTTTGGAATTGTTACCAAGGAGAGAAGCAGTTATGATGTGGTTTATTCATTCATCTACAAGGAAATATATACAAGTAAGTAAGCACCATTAGAATTCAGAAATGTGTGAGAGCAAGGGACATCATCTTAGCATTTGAATTATTGCCCAAAAAAATACACAAATGTAATGGGGGCACTCCATTATTAAGTCATTTAAACCTTTTTGTGAATAGAGAGAAATAGCACTTTTAACTGTATAGACAACCACTGACAATTATTATATGTAATAAGAGGCCTGGTACACACATGAGGAGGTCAGACTTCTTGTAGAAGAAAAAGAATGTCTGCTTATTTTAGTAACTCCTTTTTGGAGATCTGCAGGGTGAGCTCCTTCAAAGCTAGTAGAGGAGGAAGATTCCCTTTTATATAATGACTGCTAAGTATTTTATTACATCACTGTAAGAGGAGATCTAGTCAGTAGAGGGGTTGATTTCTTCCCTGTGATTCACACATTGATTGCTGCTCTCAAATTTGTCCTCATCTTTCACACAACAGTTTGTACAAACACGTTACCACTAGCACCTACCTGCCCCCTCAGAAAACTAGGAAAGTTCTTACCTGTCCCATTTTATCAATGAATTTGGGGATCTTGTACTTGGAAGAATAGAAACTTTTAAGGGAAATTTCAGATTTTACCAACTAGATGTAGGTTTCATTTTTCCATTGGAAAAGACTGCTTTATCAGGCATATTTGAGTCTATTCAGTTTGTCTTTTCATGGGAATTTTTCTTCTGTGTTTTGCAGTATAAAACAATGCAGCAAAATTTAGTTAAATGGATTTTGTTAACTTTTTGGTTGATTCATATCTATTTTTAAACTCATTTTGCTTTTGTTTAAATTGTGCATTAAAATGTTTAATTATGGAACACATAATTATTGATGCACCATCAAAACATTTGTAGTTTTCCCTAATAAACTATGTGGCTTTTTAATGAATAGTTTTCATGACATCTTCAGTTGGCTGAAGAAATTTTTATCACATTAATTTTTCTAAAGTTTTCTGGAATTTCTTGCCGTTTTGTTTTAAACCATGTCTCTAGGTAACACAGTCTATCTTTTATCCTTCCTATTTTTCATTTTCCTCTCACTTCTCCAGAGCTGTCCCACTTCATTATGGACCTTTTTGTTCTTATCCCCCTACTCTCAAGCTTAGCACACATATCTAGTAAATAAATATTACCTTACATTTCAATTTCAGTCTCTTCAACACTCCTCTGCCTTCAAGAATACATACACTGTGTCTGATGCTAACAGGTACTGTTACTTTGCTGTTTCTATCCTCCAAAATACCACCATTTTTTCTATTCTTTCACTGCAGTTTATATTCACCCTCACTGACTCCATTTCCTTATCACTCATTGCCATGGGTAGACAAAGTGATTGGAAGTAGGTAGTAATGGTTGGGATTAAAAAAAAAACATTTTGAACTGGTTGACATAGCCCCATAGAAATGCCCATAGTCTGTCCCCATAAAAAGTGTGGACTTACGGTGGCAAGAATAGGACTATAGCAAGAGTGCAAGGAGGCTTCCTTACAGGGAAAAGTTATAAGTAACAGTTAACAACCTCTTTGAAGTAGAGAAGACTGAACAGATGAAAGCAATGGATTTTAAGGATTGCCTGTAATTAAGGAAGAGAAGACGAACAATGGGGTGTAGAAGTTGGAAGGATGTAGAAGTAGTAGTGATTGTTCATTTTAGAATTCTTAACTTTTAGGTTCTTGCTCGAAAAAGGTTCACAAAATACCCCCCTTCACATCTTGGACCCCACCCTCACCCGCACTCCGTGTCTTTGGGTGTGGCAAAGCCTCCGAGATCCCAAATCGTTTCTATTTCTTGTCTTCTTAATTTCTTCACTTTTTTTCCCCTTACCCTTCATTAGTTACCCCTCTCTCCTTATCTAAGGCCAAAATGACAGTCTATTTACATACATACATACGTACATACATACATCTATAGATTTACATTACATACATCTATAGATTTACATCTATAGATTTACATTACATACATCTATAGATTTACATCTATAAAACTATTTACATAGTATTTACATTGTATTCGGTATTATAAGTAATCTAGAGATGATTTAAAGTATATGAGAGGCTCATGCACGAGAATCGCGTGAACCCAGGAGGCAGAGGTTGCAGTGAGCCAAGATCACATCATTGTACTCCAGCCTGGGCAACAGAGTGAGACTGTCTCAAAAAATAAAATAAAAAATAAAAAAATAAAGTATATGAGAGGCTCTGTGTAGGTTACCTATAAATACTATGCCATTTTATGCAAGGGACTTAAGCATCTTTGGATTTGGGTATCTGAGGAGGGTCTTGGAACCAGTCCCCCAGGATACCAAGGGGTAGCTGACTATACATTACGTATTCTTGTCCAGACTAAGACAAAACTGCTGTGGCCTTCAACTGGCATTCAGATACACAGAAGGATAGGTGATGTGGTAAAAGAGAGTAAATATATGGGAGAAAATGGACAGCATGGGCCATAAGGAGAGGGACCACAGACCACTGATACTCAGTTTATTTTAAAGATTATTTTTAACAGCTTTGTCAAAATGTCTTATTAAAAACGCCGGTCCTCTTTTCATTTTTAGGTTTATTTTAGGTATCGAGCACATGATTATTGAGATGTTTTCATTTGACAGTGCCCCTGTCCTAAGTGGTTGCCTTTCTTGCCAGATTGTTTTTTCAGTTGTTCTTGTCAATTTCTGTTGATCAGACAAAGGACAGTTATCTTTTTATCTCCCTATCCTGGGACCTTACACATTTCATGTTCAATATTGTTGGATGGATATGTGGGTGGGTTGATGGATGGTTGGATTTTAAAGAAGCCTTTCTATTTTAGATGCTTTTAATTGAGAATGGTAAATCTGAATTTCTTTAGAATAAAAACCACATATTAATACTTTTTTTTGTACCTGGAGCCATAAAGTTTTCAGCCATCACAATTGCTAGGAATTATTTTGCTTTCCTGCATATAAGATTATGGGTTAAAATTGAACTGACTTGAAGTAAAATGGCATAGGAGCTTTCTGTTCCTTAGTGAGAACCCAAATAGCTACCAAGTCTGATTGTGAGAAAACAGTATCTCCTAGAACCTGATAATTAGGGCAGTATCTTCAACTGTCTTCCCAGGCAAGACTATTTGATGAGCTGGACTAAATTTTCTCATTTAGGGGAAAGGAAAATGAATAGTTTTCTCAGTTTTAAGCTTTTCCTTTCATTCATTTAATAAATCTTAGCATCAATTTATTGCTTTTCTTTACCACAATCTGGTATCATTTAGTATGTAATTTAGTACAAAATTTAGATGTTTAGGTACTGATTTGAATAAATATTATTGGCAGGGGCTTTGCACCAGAAAACATTTTAAAACTACTACATTAAAAGTACAATTTCCCTTGCTAGGGTCTTAGGGGAAGGGATTAATGTAGAGTGACTGCTTGCGAGTTTGGTGTTTCCCTTTGGGGTGATGAAAGTGTTTTGGAACTAGAGGAGATGGTTATAAACATTGCGAATGTACTAGATGCTGAATTGTGCTGAATTGTACACTTTTAAATGGTTTATGTTAACATAAATTGTACCTTAATTTAAAAAAAAAAAGCTTTTCTTGAACTTTTTAAAATTCATGCTGTATCTGTGAATTGCCAAAGTGTGTGCTGTAGCTCAGAGGATAATGTCCTCCTGTAGCTTGTTATGGTTATGATTGTTCCTTCAAACTGTGACACGTATTAGAGTGAAAATTAGTACTTACAGGCTAAATACTTAAGTAACAAGCATAAACCAGGGTTATCCCAGGTAACTGGGAGAACAGTCACATTACCTAAAACTAACAACAAATGCTTTTGTGTACAAGCTCGCTACCACTACTTGCTACAGAACTTGATTCTTCAAAGAAGTAAGTACAGTTGACAGAGACAGCTTCCCCCATGCAGATAAAAAGCCTATTTCAAACTTGTAAAAAGTAACAAAAAAAATAATCTTACTGAGTAAAGAATTGGATAAAGACATTTTCAGTTTTAATAAAAGCAGTGACACTTTAAACAGGTGTTTCTCAAATCCTTTTTTCACTAGTGTCTAGATAAGTCTTATCTGCCATTGGCTCATAAACAGTTGGGTAGGTTGGTCAGTACATCCAGTTGTACATACATACACATACAGACACACATTCTCATTCATATTCTCCTTGCTATGACACCACCACCTTTTAAAAACATAAAGAATATGTTTGTACAGTATTTCCTGTGGTCAAATATTGACATAGTAGGACAGGAAAACCTAATATATTTAAATCAATGAAAGATGCAGATATGTCTTATTAATATACCTACTCGAAAACTTTGGCCACATCTTTCCCCGAGATATTTTTAGTTCTCAGACATAATTTTAGTAGATAATGCCTTTGTTATATATCACAGTACTTCTGTGGGCTTTTTCTATAAGTTGATTACTAACTCTTTTAGCTAGTTTGAGATATAGGTTTGTCATGTGGGTTTTTTTTTCCCCTGTTAAACTGGTAGGGTTTGTTTTGTTTGGTTTTGTTTTTGAGACGGAGTTTCGCTCTTGTCGCCCAGGCTGAAGTGCAATGGCACGGTCTTGGCTCACTGCAACCTCTGCCTCGCGGGTTCAAGCAATTCTCCTGCCTCAGCCTCCCAAGTACCTGGGATCACAGGTGTGTGCCACCACGCCAGGCTAATTTTTGTATTTTTTTTAAACTTATTCTTTTTTTATGATTATTATTATACTTTAAGTTCTGGGATACATGTGGAGAAGGTGCAGGTTTGTTACATAGGTATACATGTGCCATAGTGGTTTGCTGCACCCATCAATCCATCATCTACATTAGGTATTTCTCCTAATGCTATCCCTCCCCCTTCCCCCCTACCCCGCAACAGGCCCTGGTATGTGATGTTCCCCTCCCTGTGCCCATATGTTCTCATTGTTCAACTCCCACTTGCGAGTGAGAACATGCCATGTTTGGTTTTCTGTTCCTGTGTTAGTTTGCTGAGAATGATGGTTTCCAGCTTCATCCATGTCCCTGCAAAAGACATGAACTCATTCTTTTTTTATGGCTGCATAATATTCTGTGATGTATATGGGCCACATTTTCTTTATCCAGTCTATCATTGGTGGGCATTTGGGTTGGTTCCAAGTCTTTGCTATTGTGAATAGTACTGCAATAAATATATGTATGCATGTGTCTTTATAGTAGAATGATTTATAATCCTTTGGGTATATACCCAGTAATGGGATGGCTGGGTCAAATGGTATTTCAAATTCTAGATCCTTGAGGAATTGCCACACTATCTTCCACAATTGTTGAACTAATTTACACTCCCACCAACAGTGTAAAAGCATTCCTGTTTCTCCACATCCTCTCCAGCATCTGTTGTTTCTTGACTTTTTAATGATCACCATTCTAACTAGTGTGAGATGGTATCTCATTGTGGTTTTGATTTGCATTTCCCTAATAATCAGCGATGATGAGCTTTTTTCCATATGTTTGTTGGCCACATAAATATCTTCTTTTGAAAAATGTCTGTTCATATCTTTCACCCACTTTTTGATGGGATTGTTTGTTTTCTTCTTGTAAATTTGTTTAAGTTCCTTGTAGATTCTGGATATTAGCCCTTTGTCAGATGGATGGCAAAAATTTTTCTTATTCTGTAGGTTGCCTGTTCTGATGATAGTTTCTTTTGCTGTGCAGAAGCTCTTTAGTTTAATTTGACCATTTGTCAATTCTGGCTTTCGTTGCCATTGCTTTTGGTGTTTTAGTCATGAATTCTTTGCCCATGCCTATATCCTGAATGATATTGCCTAGGTTTCCTTCTAGGGTTTTTATGGTTTTAGGTCTTACGTTTAAGTCTCTAATCCATCTTGAGTTAATTTTTTTATAAGGTATAAGGAAGGGGTCCAGTTTCAGTCTTCTGCATATGCCTAGCTAGTTTTCCCAACACCATTTATTAAATAGGGAATCCTTTCCCCATTGCTTGTTTTTGTTAGGTTTGTCAAAGATCAGATGGTTGTAGATGTGTGGTGGTATTTCTGAGGGCTCTGTTCTGTTCCATTGGTCTGTATATCTTTTTTGGTACCAGTACCATGCTGTTTTGGTGACTGTAGCCTTGTAGTATAGTTTGAAGTCAGGTAGGATGACGCCGCCAGCTTTGTTCTTTTTGCTTAGGATTGTCTTGGCTATATGGGCTCTTTTTTGGTTCCATATGAAATTTAAAGTAGTTTTTTCTAATTCTTTGAAGAAAGTCAGTGGTAGTTTGATGGGAATAGCATTGAATAATCTATAAATTACTTTGGGCAGTATGGCCATTTTCACCATATTAATTCTTCCTATCCATTAGCATGTAATGTTTTTCCATTTGTTTGTGTCCTCTCTTACTTCCTTGAGCAGTGGTTTGTAGTCCTCCTTGAAGAGATCCTTCACATCCCTTGTAAGTTGTATTCCCAGGTATTTTACTCTTTTTGTAGCAATTGTGAATGGGAGTTTGCTCATGATTTGGCTCTCTGTTTGTCTATTATTGGTGTATAAGAATGTTTGTGATTTTTGAGATTGATTTTGTATCCTGAGACTTTGCTGAAGTTGCTTATCAGCTTAAGGAGATTTTGGGCTGAGGCGATGGGGTTTTCTAAATATACAGTCATGTCATCTGCAAACAGATAATTTGACTTCCTCTTTTCCTATTTGAATACCCTTTATTTCTTTCTCTTGCCTGATTGCCCTGGCCAGAACTTCCAATACTATGTTGAATAGGAGTGGTGAGAGAAGGCACCCTTGTTTTGTGCTGGTTTTCAAAGCGAATGCTTCCAGCTTTTGCCTGAAACGTTCAGTACCGTATTGGCTGTGGGTTTGTCATAAATAGCTCTTACTATTTTGAGATATGTTCCATCAATACCTAGTTTATTGAGTGTTTTTAGCATGAAGGGCTGTTGAATTTTATCAAAGGCCTTCGCCACATCTATTGAGATAATTATATGGTTTTTGTCATTAGTTCTGTTTATGTGATGAATTACGTTTATTGATTTGCATATGTTGAACCAGCCTTTCATCCCAGGGATGAAGCCGACTTGATCGTGGTGGATACGCTTTTTAAGGTGCTGCTAGATTCAGTTTGCCAGTATTTTATTGAGGATTTTTGCATCTATGTTCATCAGATATATTGGCCTGAAATTTTCTTTCTTTCTTATGTCTCTGCCAGGTTTTGCTATCAGGATGATGCTGGCTGCATAAAATGAGTTAGGGAGGATTCCCTCTTTTTCTGTTGATTGGAATAGTTTCAGAAGGAATGGTACCAGCTCCTCTTTGTACCTCTGGTAGAATTCAATTGTGAATCCATCTGGTCTTGGGCTTTTTTTGTTGGTAGGCTATTAATTACTGCCATTGGTCTATTCAGAGATTCAACTTCTTCTTGGTTTAGTCTTGGGAGGGTGTATGTGTCCAGGAATTTATCCATTTCTTCTAGATTTTCTAGTTTATTTGCGTAGAGCTGTTTATAGTATTCTCTGATGGTAGTTTGTATTTCTGTGGGATCAGTGGTGATCTCCCCTTTATCATTTTTTATTGTGTCTATTTGATTCTTCTCTCTTTTCTTTATTAATCTGGCTAGCAGTCTATCTATTTTGTTAATCTTTTCAAAAAACCAGCCCCTGGATTCATTGATTTTTTTTTAAGAGTTTTTTGTGTCTCTGTCTCCTTCTGTTCTGCTCTGATCTTAGTTATTTCTTGTCTTGTGCTAGCTTTTGAATGTGTTTGCTCTTGCTTCTCTGGTTCTTTTAATTGTGATGTTAGGGTGTCAATTTTACATCTTTCCTGCTTTCTCCTGTGGGCATTTATTTAGTGCTATAAATTTCCCTTTAAACACTGCTTTAGCTGTGTCCCAGAGATTCTGGTATGTTGTGTCACTGTTCTCCTTGGTTTCGAAGAACTTATTTATTTCTGCCTTAATTTCGTTATTTACCCCGTAGTCATTCAGGAGCAGGTTGTTTAGTTTCCATGTAGTTGTGCGGTTTTGAGTGAGTTTCTTAATCCTGAGTTCTAATTTGATTCACTGTGGTCTGAGAGACTGTTTGTTATGATTTCTGTCCTTTTGCATTTGCTGAGGACTGTTTTACTTCCAATTATGTGGTCGATTTTAGAGTAAGTGCAGTGTGGTGCTGAGAAGAATGTATGTTCTGTTGATTTGGGGTGGAGAGTTCTGTAGATGTCTATCTACAGAACTTGGTCCAGAGCTGAGTTCAAGTCCCAAATATCCTTGTTACTTTTCTGTTTCGTTGATCTGTGTAATACTGACAGTGTGGTGTTAAAGTCTCCCACTGTTATTGTGTGGGAGTCCAAGTCTCTTTGTAGGTCTCTAAGAACTTCCTTTATGAATCCGGATGCTCCTGTATTGGGTGTATATATATTTATGATAGTTAGCTCTTCTTGTTGCATTGATCCCCTAATTTTTGTATTTTTAGTAGAGACGGGGTTTCACCATGTTGGCCAGGCTGATCTCGAACTCCTGACCTCAGGTGATTCACCCACCTTGGCCTCCCAAAGTGCTAGGATTACAGGCGTGAGCCACTGCGCCCGGCCTAAACTGGTAGTTTAATGCAGAATCTTATTTTCACTCTTACCAATAAAATAGTTTTGCATACAAAGTTAAGAGTGGACTCTAACATTTGTGTCTTAACCTTCTATAGAACTGTCAAGTAATCCACCTCTGGCTACCATCCTTATTCCTCCTCATGCTCGGATTCAAGCAGCTGCTTCAACCCCCACAAATGCCACAGCAGCCTCAGGTAAGAACGTTCTAAGTCTCTTCTATAAAAACATATTCTGGGCTGGGCATGATGGCTCACACCTGTAATCCCAGCACTTTGGGAGGCCGAGGTGGGTGGATCACCTGAGGTCAGGAGTTTGAGACCAGCCTGACCAACAAGGTGAAACCTTGTCTCTACTAAAAATAAAAATTTAGCCAGGTGTGGTGGCAGCTGCCTGTAATCCCAGCTTCTGGGGAGGCTGAGAGAGGAGAATTGCTTGAAACCGGGAGGCGGAGGTTGCACTGAGCCGAGATTGCACCACTGCACTCCAGCCTGGGCGACAGAGCAAGACTCCATCTCAAAAAAAAAAAAAAAAATTATGTTTTTCAAAAAGATATGATTACCTTTCATTTCATTTGATGAGTATGAACATTTAATATCTTTTACATATCAAAAACAGCACAGCCAAATGAGTAAACCTGAATAAAATTTTTTGCTTTATTTCCAAAAAGCATAAAACAAAAGCACCCACCCAGGTACCTTATATATAAGATATAAATATCTTCTGATAATGTTAAATTCTGTCATCTTAGTGAGAGGATCACTTGAGGCCAGGAGTTCAAGATCATCCTGGACAACATAGACCCCATGTAAAAAATAAAAATAAACTTAAAAAATCTTTGAAGTTACGGTTTTTACATAATTTCAATAGGAAATCAAATCAAATGAGATGTTTATAGCTGAAAACATATAAATATATTGTTACTGAAAATAATACACTTTTGTTTTTTTCCCCTCGAATGTAAATTGCAGTAGTATACTAGAGAGGCAAATATTTTCAAGAAGTATAAATTATAAGTTTATACTTATATTTAATCTTTTTTTAATCATTTGAAAGGGCTAAAACTGCAATGCAAATATGTTTAACTGAGATTTAGATCAGAATGTGACAAGACTCTTATATACCAAAAAAAAATTATTCACGGGTTAGAGCTAGGGTGTGCTGCTGGGCCTGAAGCCAGCTAATGGTGGGGCCTGATTTAGTGAGAACCGGTGTCCTTGCAAATATTCTGAAAATATCCAACCCTTAAGAGTGAAGTGAAATTCTTCCAAATAATGACTGGATGCTTTTAAAACTTAAAAGTTTTAAGTTAGAAACATAATAGGTAGCACAGTTAGGGGCTCAGAATTTGGCACCTTTCTTTTCTCTCTCTCTCCAAAAAGCTAATGGCAGGAGCTGACTTCATTTTCTTTAAATAGTCTTGAACTGAGTTGGATCAGATCCATTTTTGCCTAAGGGTATTTATGCTGCAGGAGATAAAATCTTTCATTACTAGTTCTTATCATTAAACAGTAAGGTCAAAATCCATGTCTCGTTGTTTGATGGTGTTGTTTCTGTCTAATCTTAAACTTTTAAAATGTTGCTAATAAAGATTTAAAACATTTCATTCTAGTTCATGTTCAGGAAAAGTCTGGAAAGAAAGATCTCTTTTCTTGTTCCAAGTTTATCAGCACATGCTACCTTGAAAAGTAATTTGAACTTTATTAGTTTAATTAGTGTCTTATTCATTTTCCCAGTCTGTAAAATGGAGTGGCAATTACTTTAGGACAACATTTGTCTTTACTTGTTTTTATTTGTCTGTACTTTAGGACAGCATTGCCACTCCATTTTACAGATTGAGAAAGTGTGCTGAAATCTGCTTTAAAATTTTTAAGGTAAAAAAAATTTTTTTAAAGTATGACCTGTTTAGAATCAAGAATTGCTATAAGCCATTAACAAATTTAAGACTGGCCCAGGTTATGTTAATTGTTCACAACATGAAAAAGGCCCTAACCCTGAACTAACACATTTACTTACTGAGCTCATTTCTACAGTTTTACTAGAATGGCTTTACACTGTGTATAAAAATGAGTAGGTTTTGAGCAGTTTAAAGTAACTTTCTTAATGCAAGATAGCGAACTAATTAATGATTGTGACTTATGTTTTTGAGCAAATTGTCTGCTTAGTAGGAGCCTAGTATAACCTGATTTTCATGTTGTTTTGATACAGGTTACAGCAAACTGAAAAATAATAATAATAATTTACATGTGTATATTTTTACAGCTATAGAAATCAGATTTCAACATAAAAATAGAAACTGACATTGAACTTTGACTCTGAGAGTTTACTCCAAAGTTGAATTGGGGTATGGGGAAGTTAATAGAGGAATAGTAAGCTGAGGTCAGAGCTAAAATTAGTTTAGAGAAATGCATGCCTTGAGTACCTTAATAGTTACCGAAGAGGATATTTCAGATATTGGTCTGAGCTAAAGTAAATAAAGAAGTGTTATAGTTCTGTTAAAATTTCCCATTGTTCATTAGATTGAAAGCACACTGGTGGCTTAGAAAAAATGGTGTTTCTGGCCCTGCTGTTTAAGAAATATTTCTCCTTTAGGGCCTCAGATTTGGTACTGAAAGAGATACAGTAAATGAACTTAACATCATCATTCTAACAAAAAATGTGAGTTTCAAATAGATACTTTTTTTTAAAGTTCCCCTTATTGTAACCCAAAAACAGTTTAACCACAGTATAGTTAAACAGTTTTCTATGGCGCTGCAGTAGTGAAGGCCCAAGTATGTCACCAAACATACTTCAGGAAATGCTGGTCTAGACCAAGTGATTGATTGCTTGGCCTTCCGGCTGCCTGTAGTTTAAGATTCATGTATGTTTTAAATAAGAATTTGTCAGTGTGAGTTACATTCTTTTGTGAGACCTTAAAATATATATGTCCTCGGCCAGGCGCGGTGGCTCACACCTGTAATCCCAGCACTTTGGGAGGCTGAGACAGGCAGATCACCTGAGGTTGGGAGTTCAAGACGAGCCTGACCAACGTGGAGATACCCTGTCTCTACTAAAAATACAAAATTAGCCGGACGTGGTGATGCATGCCTGTAATCCCAGCTACTCAGGAGGTTAAGGCAAGAGAATTGCTTGAACCTGAGAGGCGGAGGTTGCAATGAGCCGAGATTGTGCCATTGCACTCCAGCCTGGGCAACAAGAGCAAAACTTTGTCTCAAAAAAAAAAAAAAAATTCTCGGCATCAGACATGTTTTTTTTTAAAAAGCCATGTGGAGGGCAGGATTGACATCCATCCTCTTATGACAAAAGAACCTATGACTTTTCTTTCCTGGATAAATGGACATACATCTCTCCACACAGACAGAGTGAGGGACTGCTAAGCTACAGACATAGCCGAAGCTTTCCTCACAAAGCATTTCAGGATCTGCTCCAGAGTACAAAATAAATAAATAAACTATTAAACTATAAAGCTCTAGACCTTGAATATCTGAACCTGGAAATATTTCAAATTTAAATTTTCAAAGAATTTCTAATCACCCATCTAAGCTACATCACCACGGTAATATACCCCCACATACCCTGGGGTGAATTAATTATAATATGAACCCCTAAGTAACTAAACTAGTTGTCATACTTGATTTAAATCAGCGTAATGGAGCACATAACATCAAAATGATTCGTATCTTAGAGGTGGAGCCACTTTTAGTTTATGACAGTCATATCAACAAGAAGCAAAATAATACTTAAATAATACTTAACCTGTTTTCAGTAGCCTGAGAATGTGCCTCCAAATCATCTAAAAATGACCTTACATCACTAAAATACAAATTCAAAAGACTACCATAACTGAATTATCATCTGATCTGTTAAAATACCATTCCTGTTGTTGCTCAGCATCATTGCAATTCAGGTACTGTCAAGTATATTTGTGTCTAGAGCAAGATCATCAGAATACAGAGGCTCCTAGATAAACTGCTTGGGACACTTCTTATGTTGCTTATAGCTGGCTTAAACAAGAATGGAGTTTTCTGACATTTGTGTAGACCTGGGAACAAAGCTCAATCCTAAAGTATGTGGAATAAAAGCAGAAAAACAAAGCATATTGACAAAGATGCCATCAACCATTATCATACTGACTATATTATGGTGAAATAAGCTTTGGATTTTAGTCAGTTACTGTTGTTAGCCAAAGCTGTTAAATGGCTTTCAGATATTTAAGTCTTATTAAATTTTAAATACATTATAGGCAGAAATCTAATTCTCTATATTGCTGCTTCTGAAAAAGCAAAAGAAAATAGACATTTTCATACCCCGATTGTGGCCTAAAATCATACTGTGCTAATTCTGGGAATATATAATTGTTCTCTGTCATCACCAACAAACTTTGACTAGTACAACAAAATATCACAATTCTTTCTCACCTTCTTTGAAAATGGTAAAGATGGTGCAAATATTAAGTTTGAGGACATTAACACTGAGGGAACTGTTTTTGCAGATGTTTCAACTTTCCTTTTGTTGTGTTCTGCAACTGTATGTGAGCTGATAAAAACTTGTGGGAAAGCATTATAGGTATAAAACAAGAGCTGTCAGAATTCAGAATTTTTAGTTCAGTAATTCCACTTTAGGGATTTTAACTTCAGGATAAATCTATTGGAAAGAAAAAGGCTATCATGTACAGAGAGGGGAATCACATAATATATATAATCATATATAATAAAAAAGTATGTATTAATATATAACAAAAAGGAGAGCCAATGTAACCTGAATGGTCAACAGTAGGAAATTGTTTTAATACATTGTGGAATCTCCATTTTTATGTAGCCATAAAAAACAATTTTCATGAAGCTTGTGGACATTCATGGAAATACTCATCCTAATTTATGTAGAGAAAATTTTAAAATCTCATGAACCTTGTTGGTTACTATTGTCAAAATGTGTATTTTCATGTGGATAGGGACTAGACAGAAATATACAAAACTGTAAACTGTTGTGCTAAATTATTGGGTATGGATGTTGATTTTTTTCCTAAAAAACATTCTTTATAAGTTGTTTTTAAAATGCTTTAGTATCTAGAGACATTATTGTTAATCATGGCTCTGATTGACATGAGAATCTCTTGAAAATTACCCATACTACTATCAATTCCTAAAGTATAATTTCTTTGTTTCTTTTTTTGAGACAGAGTCTTACTGTTGCCCAGACTGGAGTACAGTGTGTGATCTCAGCTCATGTAACCTCCAACTCCTGGGTTCAAGTGATTCTCATGCCTCAGCCTTCCAAGTAGCTGGGATTACAGGCGCGCACTACCATACCCTGCTAATTTTTTGCAATTTTAGTACAGACGGGGTTTCACTTTGTTGGCCAGGCTGGTCTCGAACTCCTGGCCTCAAGTGATCTGCCTGCCTTGGCCTCCCAAAGTGCTGGGATTACAGGTGTGAGCCACTGTGGCCAGCCAAAATTCATAGTATAATTTCTTATGTTGACTGAAATATATATATATATATGTGAATGGTCAACGTAGGAAATGTTCAACATTTATATATATAAAATATAAATATATATTATATATGTCTTATTTTCTTTGTACACCCAGTCATCTCATTCACTCCATTTAGGAGACCATTCATCTGGAACATCTAAAGTAATAAATCTCAAGACATTATCGTTTTCCTAATCAAATACAAACCATTTTAGAGAGCATCTGCTCAGATGAGTTGAATGTGAGATGTTGTAGGGAATTTCAACTAGAGCAGTTTTCTGGTTTTATCTGTTTGGTATATTGGTCATCAGCATAAAGTTTCTTTCAATGCAATGGTTCTGCTGTTAAAAACCACGGATTTCAGTTCACCTTTCATTATCTACCGAGAAGTGGTCATCTATCCCATGGTTATGTATATTCAGTAATAGATATTATTGCAAGAATGAGCACCTTTTAATCTTTGCATCACTCTATTAGAAAAGTTTGGCCGGGTGTGGTGGCTCACGCCTGTAATCCCAGCACTTTGGGAGGCCGAGGCGGGTGGATCACAAGGTCAAGAGATGGAGACCATCCTGGCCAACATGGTGAAACCCCATCTCTACTAAATATACAAAAAAAAAAAAAAATTAGCCGGGCGTAGTAGCGGGTGCCTATAGTCCCAGCTATTCGGGAGGCTGAGGCAGGAGAATGGCGTGAACCCGGGAGGCAGAGCTTGCAGTGAGCCGAGATCACGCCACTGCACTCCAGCCTGGGCAACAGAGCAAGACTGCTCTCAAAAAAAGAAAGAAAAGTTTATCCTTTTTTCACCCTGAAATTTATTTCTGTATGCCTTCTTCCAGTCAGTGATTCTACTATGAAATTATAACAGAACCATCCAGATCCTTCCATGTAAAAGTCCTTCAAATGTTAATGATAGCTAACTTGCCCTCCATACTAATGACAGCTTTAAATCCTAATCCTGGATTTGTTCTAAAGTATTAGGGTATTGGATTTTCTACCCAATTGTATGTCATCTGTACATTTCACAAACATGTCAGTTTTTTACCTCTATCCAAGCAACTAATAAAACATATCAAAGAGGACAAGGCAGAGCCTACTAGAAATGTTTTGCCTTTATTCAAGTTACTGATAAATTCATTGGAACTGGGCTGGGTTTCCTAGAGATTACTCTTCTGGTGGTCTCTTAGTGATTGGTCATTCCTCTTCGTGACTGGTCATTCCTCTTGTTTGCTTAACTACAGACCAACCTTTAAAATGCCCATTTATATGAGGAGGTTATAAAAAGCACTTTGTAAAATGCTTCATTGTTTTAAGAAAACTTTCAGCCTTTTTCCATTAAAAAAAAAAGTAACCATATCAAAGATGGAAATCAAACCGTTGTTTTTAAGACGGGGAAGTTTCTAGTGCCTAAATATCTGTAAGCTGTGAGTTTCTGTAATCCGTTTTAGATTTGTTTCTTGGACTATAGATTGTGAGTTTAAAGACATTTAAAATTTTTGATTGCCCTCACCTTCCTTGGGGCACATTTTGTTTATTAGGATTTTTATTATATCTTTTCAAGTTGAAAACCCTTCTAACAGAAGGGGGAGTCATGATAACATTTGGATGAGGTCTGTCATTTTACGTGGTCTGCAGGCTTAACTTGTCTTCATCTTGGTTTGAAAAGCTCTTACTGTTACTTTATTTGCATTGAGATTATTTGCAATTACTTGATCAAAATTTTGTTTATGCTTTTCTATTTCTTGTTAGTTATTAGCCTCCTTTGAAGACTTTAGCCACAAAATCATACCTATTTGTTCTTCAAACTTCTAAAAATTCATTTGGCTATAGTCTCGTTCAGATTTTGCTATGGCTAGTGGCCCCTTTGTCTTACAATTACAATTATTTTCACCCCAGAATTCCTGTTACCTACATACCAGCCAATTCTTTTTAGTTGGGCGGAATTAAACACAGAATAATTTCTCTCATTGTTTGTTTCTACTGTTTTTGAGAGGTGAAATGTTAAGCAGATTGTCAGTTTATTAGATGCTTGCTTTTCTAAAATGACAGTTACCCTCCCTCATCCTTTCCCCAGGTACTACTAATATTATTCCTGGTCTTTGGGCCAGTTTTACAGTGTACATTGGGAAAGCTGTGTTCATATTCTGTCTAGTGTAGAAGCTGCAGTGCATGCCCTGTTGTTCCTCTTTGTAAACTTGTTCTTCCTGTTTTCTCTTTATCTTAACCCAAATAGATGTTAAATTTCATAAAAGTCTGCAACTTTTAAAAAAAAAAACAAAAAAAGCAGGCATTTTTGTCTATCAAGAACATATAGTGTATAGTTATTTTAGGAAGTAAAAATTGCCTCTATTCTACTTTCAAAGATAATCACACATAACATTATGTTTTAGTTTTAGTCTATATATGAATGGGCAGAGAGACATGTTTTTTTAAAAATGGGCTTAGGCTATTTAGAGGGTGAAGGTATAGACTATAGTATTCAACCAATATCCTAAGGCTATACCATAGTTAATTTCTTATTCTTGGACTTTTGGTTTGTGTCGAAGATGGGGTTTTTGGTTTTTGTTGTTCTGAAAAATGCTTTGAAGATATCTTTGCATAAAGCTGTACTTATTCTTCTAAATTTTTAGAAGTAGAGTCAAAAAGTATAAAGAATTTTAAAGTTTAATGTCAAATTGCTTTCTGAAAGTTTGTCCCGCTGTCAGTTCATACTCCCCACTGTCAGTACAAGTACTTTTCTATTTCCCCATTGCCCCATGTCCTCATAGAGTGGGAGTAGGGGAAGTACAGTGTGCATGTGTGCACATACACATTTTTAGGTGTTACCAGCTTGGTAGCCAATTAATATGTGCATCTTTTTTAGGTACAGTGCTGCATCCGTTTCCTCCTGTTGGCTCTGCATCTGAAATACAGACTTCCATTTTGAACTATACCATTTTGACAAATTCACTGACACCAATGAGATTGTATCTACCCCATGTTAGGGTTTCAGGTTCACTTTGTGAGTTTGTATATAGATACCTAAAATCAAACCAGCTTAGTCATTATTCTCACCAGAGCAGTCCTAGACATCACTTCTAGAAGTTCTTGCTTTCTGTGCAAAACATGTTCTCTCCTATCAAGTCAAAAATTTTATCTCGGTTTTTCCCCTCCTCTAAAAGTAATTTAAAATCTGGATTAAGTTGGAATTCTCTATCAGACATTTTTCCGTGTGTCCCTGAAGTGTTCCTCAGTTCCTTGCCTGAAGTCACCTACTTTTATTTATATGTCCCTTTTTTTTCTTTATTCCTAAATTAAGCATTTTAACTTAAAGGAACAGTGAAAATGTTACCTGTGTGTCCCCATGACCTTCAGTTTTCTACCCTGAACAGCCAAACTTCTTAAATACAATGTGCCCTTTCCCTGAGCTCACAGGGAACTGAGACCTCTCAGCTGCCAGCAGATCAAATATAAACAGTCTTATTGACAGGTCTTCCAGGTATCCTGGTGGATGGGGTTGGCTCACAGGCATCCGAATTTTACTGCTATTTTTATAATCACTGAAGGCTACCTTAGTGTTCTGTGCCACATCTTTTTCTTGCAGGTGTACTTTGATTTCATGAGTGTAAATTATAATTTCAAATTAAATATAAGTTTAGGGTATACTTTGATTCTCTGTGAGTAATTATCTTGTTTGTTAATGTGCCAGTTAATAACATTAATATCTAAGACATAGTTTTACAGTAGAAGCATTTCCACTTGGAACAGCTTGAGTAGGAACATCCTGAGTTAGGTACACAGTATAAATAATATCTCCCGGGCTGTTAATTTTATCTTCTAGAGAGATTGACCTGTCATAAGACATTTCTAACTATTATAGAAAGAGGATACCTGATAAGTAGAAACACATAAAATGTGCTTGGAAGAGATTGTTATTGGGCAAGAGCATAGTAAAGGAAATACGGGAATAAAAATATACCTGGCGGGGTGCAGTGACTCACACCTACAATCCCAGCACTTTGGGAGGTCGAGGCGGTCAGATTACTTGAAGCCAGGAGTTTGAGACCAGCCTGGCCAACATGGCGAAACCCCATCTCTACTAAAAATACAAAAAAAAATTTAGCCAGGCATGGTGGTGCGTGCCTGTAATCCCAGCTACTCGGGAAGCCAGGAGAATCCCTTGAACCCAGGAAGCAGAGGTTGCAGTGAGCTGAGATTGCACCACTGCACTCCAGCCTAGGTGACAGAGTGAGACCCTGTCTCAAAAAAAAAATCCTAATGTTTCCAAGTGTACTTATAAAGTGCATGTAAAACACAAAAAGGCTCATTTGATATATCTAAAATATGTTATTTTACTAATATGCCAACAATATAAATAGTAAAATGTTTAATAATTTTGTAGCTGAGAACTTGTAATGTGTTGAGAGCAAATAAGGAACTGAATTTTAATCTTTAACGTCAATTACTTTAAATAAATAGCCTTATGTAGTTAGCAGCTACTATATTAGAGAATATAACTAGAACATTTCTGTGATTGCTGCTGGGCCAGATAGTGAGCATTTCAATAAATTAGAAGAATTTAATTTTGTATAGACACACAGATCTAGAATACTAATTCATGGTGGCAGGGCCTTTGGAACCCTGTCTCCTATGTTTATTTTCTGTCTTTTCCTCCCAACCCATTTCCTTGTTTTCTACTCTCTTTTTATTTAAATCCTTTGGCAGTAGGTGTAAATGGAGACCTTCCATTCACTCTCCTTCCTGTTCCTCATTTGCACCTTTGATCAACCACATTTGGGACAGGGAGTATGGACAGGACCATTTGTGGGCAGGGGGTGGGGGGATGCAGACAGCAAGGAATCAAGGCAAGAAATTCTGCGTTTATGACTTGAACATTTGGGTGGGGCAGTTTCCTCAGTATTGAGACAGTTGACCATTAATCCATGACTCCATTATCTAGCCAACTCTTACAGATCTCTTGAGAATCTGAAAAAAACAAACAAACAAAAAAAAACAAAAAATGCTGTAGATCCTGTCCTATAAAAAGAAATTATGATACCAGATACAGAATTTTACATATGAAAATTTACTCCAGGACAAAAATCACAGCCTCATGGTCTGTTTTGGGAACCTGATACTTAAGGGTTCTACCCTTGGTTTCACTGTGGGACTGCCTAAGTTGTGTTTTACCTCTTATGTCACACAGAATAAAATTGGTCTTAATACATGTGCCAATTTGCTTTGCAGTATCTGGTACAAAGCCATAGAGCCATAGACTTTTCAGAAAACAATTGATTCCTGAGAAAACAATTCTGGAAAAAATTAAATCTAATACAATCTTTTTTTGTCTTGTACAGTTTCTTAGAAGCACACCTAATTGTGTAGGGAGATTTTGTCAGCGATTCCCTCACTGGCTTGTGAGTGCAACCCCTAAATGGCATTTAAGTTCTTCGACATATACATGTATGTTATCTATTTCTGCATATTAGTTTACCCCCCCCCAACATTTAGCTATTTAAAACAAGAGTAAACATTATCTCACATAGTTTCTATGGGTCAGGAATTTAGAAGCAGCTTAGCTAGGTGGTTCTGGGTCAGAGTCTCATGACATAGTCAAAACATTAGCCAGGGATGCAGTCGTCTGATGACTTGCCTGGAGGCAGAAGCTCTGCTTCCACAGTGGCTCTCATTCATGTGGTTATCAAATATGTGCTACCTGTATGCAGGAGGCCTCAGTCACTCAATAAGTGGCCCTCTCCATAGTGCTACTTAAGTATCTCACATCATTGCAGCTGGCTTCCCCTAGACTAAGTAATCCAAGAAAGAAGGCAATGCAAAAGCCACAGTATCTTTTATGTCCTAGCCTTGGAAGTCACACACCATTATTTCTGGAATATCCTATTAGTTACACAGGTCAGTCCTATTCAGTGTGGGAATGGACTACATTAGGCATGGATACCAAGAGGCATGAATCATTGGGGTCATCTTGGAAAGTAGCTACCACGGTGTGTAGGGATGATTTTGTACCTTCCTTCCCTTCCCCACAAAGCTGATTGTTCTATTTCCTCTTAAGTCCATCCTTGGTTTGGGGGCATTTTTTTGTTTACTTGTTTTTCCATAGTAGCATTAGACAGGTGATAATGGGCATTGGTTTATAGGAAGCTTCAAAGTCAGTGAAATGTCAGCTCTGTAGTTGTTTGCAGAGCACTTATATCTCTGTACACCCCATACTGAAAATAAAGTAACTGTGCTCTTAATCTTAATTTTTCTTATCATAAACTCCCTCTTCTCTTATTTATTTATTTATTTATTTTTTTGAGACGGAGTCTCGCTCTGTTGCCCAGGCTAGAGTGCAGTGGCGCGATTTCGGCTCATCGCAACCTCTGCCTCCCAGGTTCACGCCATTCTCCTGCCTCAGCCTCCCGAGTAGCTGGGACTACAGGCGCCCGCCACTACGCCCAGCTAATTTTTGGTATTTTTAGTAGAGTCAGGGTTTCACCGTGTTAGCCAGGATGGTCTCTATCTCCTGACCTCGTGATCCGCCCACCTCGGCCTCCCAAAGTGCTGGGATTACAGTCATGAGCCACCACGCCCGGCCCACTCTTCTCTTTTAATGTAAAGTGTCTTACAGATAATAGAAATGTGCCTGTAGAAATCACAGTGATTTTATTGAGGTGAGTTCTAAATGAAAGTCATCTTAATCTCTTTTCTTCTTTTGCTAGGAAATCTTTTCTGCTGCCCCCTACTTCCCATAAGATGGATTATTCTCCTCCCTTGTGCTCTGTGTTCCACTCCCCTACTTGTTAGCTATATGGTCTTGGGCACATTCCTTAATCTATTTGTGCTTCCTTTCTCCTATTTGCAAAACAGAGGTAACAGTTGTACCTATTTCTCAGATTTGCTGTGTGAGCTAAATGACATGACTGCAAAATACTTAGTGTGGTGTCTGGCATATTGGTAAGCAGTATGCTGTCACTAGTATTTACTTTGGTGATGATGTTGGTTATTGCAGTCACACTAGATTATAAATATATGTATTTTTAGATGTCTCTTTTACCTTCCCATCTATTGACCAATTGCTGTATGCCAGATACTGTGCTAAGCACTTCATAGGCCTCATTTCATAGGTAGGTGGTATTACTACCATTTTACCAATGAGGAAATGAGAGATAGATTAAATAACGTGTTCCAAAATCACACAGCTATTAAGTTGTACAAGTAGGCTTCATACTCAATAAATGTTTATAGAGTTGGTTTAGTTTTAAGAAAGATGTATCAGTGTGAAGTTCAGAAGAGCATCTCTGGTTGAAAACAAGAGACTAGAGTTGGTTAATGATCCATAGTCAGATCATTTATAATGAAAATGATCTTAGCCTCTCTTTTAAACCATAATGCCATTTAGCGTCACTTTACCAGTGCATATGTAATGGGAAGGGAATGTAAGGAGAAGTAAAATGAACTTTGCTGTTTTTATGTTGTGGAGTCACTATTTAAATGTTTGAGAAGAAAAGTTACAGAAATTACACTAAACTAAATCCAATGACAATTTATCGGAATTTTAAATTAATAAACATTTTAATAGAAAGCTCATTAATTCAGATTCCATTGTGTAAAATAAATTTACAGTGTGATGGTGGGAACAAAATAAGCATGTGCCAAGATTTGTTTCTTGAGTTATTTCTAAAAAGGTGGTAATCTGTGTTGTCTTGTTTCCTGATCTTGAACTAGTTTCTTCCCAGCCACCAAGAGGTCAGCTCCTCCTACTTTACCTGGCCAAGGGGCCAGTCCATCTTTATGATGGGATTGTAGAGATTATGAAATGTAACTTTACTCAATCAGTAAGCTGGGTGGTCTTTTAAACCTACTATTGAGTATTGAATTTATAGAACTTTGCCTTTTTTTTTTTTACTTTTTCCCTCTCTGTACTTTGTCTTCCTCTGAAAAAGAGAACTCTGTTCTTCTCAGCAAGGACATGTGTGATTTGATTTTAAGTGGAGCTCATTGCATCAGGCAAAAGTTTTTTTGATGAATGTCTGTAGGACTGTGACTTTCGATATCAAAGATATTTATAATCAAAATAATTAGCGTTAAAATTATATTCATTAAGTGATTTGAAAATAATTCAAGAGAAAAATATGAGATCATTACAGGTCTGAAGAGCATGGGTGTCTATCAAATTTTATTGTTCAGAAAGTGAATTTGTTTCTGGTTTTATCCTCACTTAAAAGGCTTGTGCTTTTTACTGTGATCATGCAAGCAGTCATTGAATTTATCCAAGAAAGAGGAGACTGGTTTTGGCAATGTCACAAGCTCACAGGCTGTAGTCAGTGAAAGGACATCTGCACATTAGTGCCAAATAGGATTTTGCTAAAGAGCAAATTAACATAAATGGGCTGGTGGCCATGTAGATGAGGTAAAACTGATGTCAGCCAGTGTAGTTAATGGCTGCCGTGGCCAGAGCTGCTCTCTCCATGTTGGCATGGGTGCTGATGTAGTGGTCAAACAGATAGATAAATTTCTGATGATCAGTGCCTCCCATAAGTCCTGGGGAAGACCAGAATGACAGTTCTACCTGTTATCTTCCCATACTGAAAATGAGAAGGAAATGCTGTTGGATGATGGTCATGCATAGGTTCTGAGTGTCATCAGAGCATGTGACATGCTGCAATAAGCATGGGTTTGTGGTGTTCCAGGTTTTCTCTGGATTTTTTTTTTAATGCAGCCTGTGCATGAATCATGAAAATGAACATTTTATCTGAGAAAGACTTGGAGGAATCTGTGGTCTAGACAGGAATTGATGTTAGGTTATTGATGCACAGAATGTGGATGATCATTAAGGGTAAAACTTCTTTAAACAGGGCATATCTAAGGAAGGTCAGGAGTCACGAATGAAGTGTTAGCATAGTTCCTCAGTGATTATTAGAAAAGGTGGTCAGCCTGGCTTTGGAGAGTAGGTTCTGTGTCATATACCCTTTCCTGCCACCTGTTCATTTGCCATACTGATGAATTAATATGACCCCACTCCATGGGCTATATGAACCTAATGTGTGGATTCTGATGCCATAATATCTTCACTTGTGTACATGACAACAAGATTAGAAGCAGCTTTAGCTATTTTGAAGGAAATTAAATGAATTAAACCTAATCATTCACATTAAGAGATATTCACATTCCTTCCCCAAAGGCTGTGCTAAATGTATATAAGGGCAGCTTATTGGGAAATTAGGAAGTATAATTTTTATAGATTGGCTTTAGAAATGAGAGACTGAACAGCTAATCCATCATAGAGTTCCCTATGTGTCCTTGGATATTCTGTGTCTCCCTCTAATTCAGAAATTCAAAGTAGAAAGATCCAGGACCAAACGTTGCATTCAACCATGACATTGGTTATTCTACTCACCATAGCACATGGTAGATCTACAAATCCCTTCAGTCCTAGAGAGAAAAAAACTTCTGAGTCTGCCTTTTGGTGTCACCAACCTTGATGGCATTGTGGCTTCTAGAGAGATGGCTTTTCAAAGTTGCCCATCCCAGTCAAGCTACCTCTCTTGCTCAGGGCTTAGTGTGAAATCTTTGGGAGAAAATTTGGCCAGCAGTACCTTCCCTGTCATTAAGAGAGATGACAAGGATGCAACTTGATAGCCACTAAAACAGCAGTCTACTAAACCAATTTGGACACAGTTAGATGCCCACTTAAATGTTAATGGATGCTGTGAAATAATAATAGACCTTAAAAGGGGGAAGGAGATAATGGTTAGTTGTAGAGTTGTACGTATTTCTAAAAGATTAGGGCAAAGTAAGCTCTAAGTAAGTTCTAAGTCAAGATTTGACTACAAGATGCTTTCCTTTTCTTAATTTTTAATTTTTGTGGGGACATAGTAGGTGTATATATTTATGGGTTACCTGAGATATTTTGATATAGACATGGAATGTGTAATAATCATATCAGGGTAAATGGGATATTCATCACCTCAAGCATTTATCCTTTATGTTACAAACAATCCAGTCATACTTTGTTATTTTAAAATGTACAATTAAATTATTTTTGTACTGTAGTCACCCTGTTTTGCTAGCAAATACTAGGTCTTATACATTTTTTTTTTGTACCCATTAACCATCCCCACTTCCCCCACCCCCGCTACCCTTCCCAACCTCTGGTAACAATCCTTCTAACTCCGTGAGTTCAGTTGTTTTAAATTTTAGCTCCTACAAATAAGTGAGAACATGCAAAGTTTGTCTTTCTCTGTCTGGCTTATTTCACTTCACATAATGACTTCAGTTCCATCCATGTTGTTGCAAATGGCAGGATCTCATTCTTTTTCTTTTTCTTTTTTCTTTTCTTTCTTCTCTTTTTTTTTTTTTTTTTTTTTATTTTAAAGATGGTATCTTACTGTGTCTCCCAGGTGGTCTTGGCTCACTTGCAGCCTCAACCTCTCTGGCTCAAGCAATCCTCCCACTTAGCCTCCCATCTTTCTCTCTTATGGCTACATATTACCCCATTGTGTATATATACCACATTTTCTTTTATCCATTCATCTGTTGATACAAGATGCTTTATTAAATTGACTAAGTGAATTGGTACTGCAGTTGCTGTTTCTTTTTTGCTGGTTGTCTGTCTTCCATCTCTATGAATAATGAAGAGGGTCTGTTCTGCCCATCAACACTGACGCACGTTACTTTCATTGCCTCCACCCATTTACTTACTTAAGCAGATGGCATATTGTAACATGGTTCAAATTTTTAGCAAGTTTTCCCAGCTGTGCACTGTTCATTTATTTTCAAGTGAACTAGACTCCAGCTGAGTGTTCATGTACAGCTGATCCCAGCTGTAGCAAGAGCTTTGACTGAAATGGTCTCTGGCTCCCTGAGTCTGCAACTTATTCAAAGACACTGTCTTCCCGGTACCAGGACCATGCTGAGGCATGAACTTAAATCCAAGAATAGAGAAATTCAGATTTCATAGTGTTGGCCTTATTTAAAACAACGTTCCAAATAACAGCTTGGAAGGCCACACAGTTCACAGCCTGCAGTTGAAACAGTGTACTTGTTCTCTTTTGTTGTTATAGCATTGCTCATGCTCTCTCTTGGGACTTTTTGACTTGCAGATGCTAATACTGGAGACCGTGGACAGACCAATAATGCTGCTTCTGCATCAGCTTCCAACTCCACCTGAACAGTCCCGAGCAGCCAGCTGCACAGGAAAAACCACCAGTTACTTGAGTGTCACTCAGCAACACTGGTCACGTTTGGAAAGAATATTAAAAAGAGAAAAAAAACCTGTTCATTTTAGTGTTCAATTTTTTTATTATTGTTGTTGTTCTTATTTAACCTTGTAAAATATCTATAAATACAAACCAATTTCATTGTATTCTCACTTTGAGGGAGATCCAGGGGGTGGGAGGGGTTGTGGGGAGGGGGAAAGCGGAGCACTAGAACATACAATCTCTCTCCCACGACAATCTTTTTTTATTAAAAGTCTGCTGTTGTATACTTTAAAAACAGGACTCCTGCCTCATGCCCCTTCCACAAAAGAAGAAAACCTTTTTCTGTGCTGATGGGTTTTTTTTTGAACTTTGTTTTCTTTTAAAGTCTAGTGCGAGACTTTGGTATAGTGCACAGCTTGAAATTGGTTGGGAGCTTAGCAGGTATAACTCAACGGGGACTTAAATGTCACTTGTAAAATTAATCCATATCTTCGGGTATTTATAGACTTGCCTTTGGCATGTTGGTGGCAGGTGTGGCAGACAAAGAAATGTGTATCATTCGTAACCCAGGGAGGTCAATAAAGTTTGGAACTCTACAGGGAAGATTCTTAGTAGATTTGTTAAGGTTTTGTTTTGCTCTCAGTTAGTGCTAGTGATGTAGAGGCTTGTACAGGAGGCTGCCAGAGGGGAAGCAGCAAGCAAGACTCAGGCACACATGCTCTACAGGTGGCTCTTTGTTTGCCTGACCAAATTTCTTTGCAAATCTTAGCACAGTTTCAAACTAGTGACCTGGGAGGAGATGGAAGGGGTGTTGAGCAGGCCGAGCTAGCCGCTGAGGTCAAAGGCTGATGAGCCCAGAGGAAGGGGACAGGTCAGGGATACATCTCACCACTGTGAATAAGTTTGTCCAGATTTTTTTCTAAAGTTACTTCCCTTGGAAAGATACACTTGAGAGGACATTGTAGTTAAATAATGTGAACTGTAACAGTCGTCTACTGGTTTATTTTTCATATTTTTTAATTGAAAATTGAGCTTGCAGAAATAGCCACATTCTACACATAGTTCTAATTTTAAATCCAAATCTAGAATCTGTATTTAATTTGTTTTTTAACCTCATGCTTTTTACATTTATTTATTGATGCATGTCAGATGGTAGAAATATTAAAAACTACACATCAGAATGATACAGTCACTTATACCTGCTGACTTTATAGGAAAGCTGATGATATAAATGTGTGTATATACGTTATATATACATATATTCAATACTGCCTTTTTTTTTGTCTACAGTATCAAAATTGACTGGTTGAAGCATGAGAAGAATGTTTCCCCCACACCCAGTTAAGAGTTTTTGTGTCTGTTTTCTTTGTGTATCAGTGAACGATGTTAAGAATCAGTCTCTCTTTTTGAAGAAAAAGCAATATTCCTTGGAAAGCAAGGAGAATTGAAGGACTATGTTTGCCGTGAGGAAATAGATTTTCATGACTAGTTTGTTTTATACTTTTAAGGTTGGCATCTATGTGGGCCTTATATACTCTAAAATGAACTTTAGTCACCTTGGTGCTTATGGGCCATTACTTGACCTATGAATCTTTAAGGCACAATCAGTTGTACTTTACATTTAAAGATCACTTGAGTGATGGCCGCCTTTCCCTCCTACCCACTCCTTCCCCACATGCCTTCCAAGGTTAGCTGGTAACTGTAGGGCTGCAGAGCTGAGCCCTTGGTTGTGTGTAACTTGCCCTCACCCTCCTCATTGCCACCTTAGGTCACTTTATGGGTCTCGTCCTCCAGAGGGTTCGGAAGTGGAGTCTGTTGGCAGCCCTCCTGCAGGCCCTAGCACCCTGTCCTGCTCCTTAACTGTGTGTGTGACTCTCCAAGAGAGTTGTCCTGCCTGCTGAAGTGAACCAGTACCCAGAAAGACAACTGTGAGCCATCTTGGTTTTCACTCGCTGTTTAGCTGAGGTCTTGGGCCACAAAAGGGGTTTCACAAACCTCTGGATATATCAGAGTTCATGAGAAAGGAAACATGCTCAGTCAAACCAAATCAAACAAATTGAATTTTATGTTTTATAAAGTGCTTCTGAAAGCTAAGATTTGAAAGAAGTCTGAAATCAAAGCATTTGGCAGCATAACTCCTTAAAGGTAATGGCGTTGATAGACCATTTTCGGACAGAATTTATAAAGAATCTGAAAAGGCAGGTCTGTGATAGAGAAATGGACCTGCATTCAGATCCAACTGCCCAGCAAGCGTTTGGATGCAGACACTGCTCTGGACGTGGTATACTCCCCAGAGTCCATAAAAATCAGTGCTTATTTTAGGAAACAGGTTGCCCCCCACAACTGGGGTAAAAGAAGAGAGAAAAGTCACGCTTTTCTCTCATTTCATTGTGTGTGTGTGTGTGTGTGTGTGTGTGTGGGCTGAGATGTGTGATTTTTCTTTCTCAAGGATCATGGTGGGATCACAGAACTCTTTTATACAAGTGAGATCCAGGTCTCTGAATATCTTTTTGTATATAATAATAATAATAAAAAGCTCCTCACCAAATTCAAGCTTGTACATTATATTTTCTTTCTATGTTTTTAAATTTAAGTTTTATTGTTTTGTATGTAAATATGTGGACCCAGGAACTGTTATTAATGAGCAAAAAGTTACTGTTCAGGGCAGTGATTCTGTTTAATAATCAGACAAAATGTAGACGAGCTTTTTAAAGCCATATAGTTTTAACTCTGTACAGTAGGTACCGGCCTGTATTATTGTAACAATAACTCTAGCAATGTATAGTGTATCTATATAGTTTGGAGTGCCTTCGCTTCCATGTGTTTTTTTTTTAATTTGTTCTTTTTTTAATTTTAATTGGTTTCCTTTATCCATGTCTCCCTGTCCACCCCCTTTCCCTTTGAAATAATAACTCACTCATAACAGTATCTTTGCCCCTTCCACAGTTAAGTTTCAGTGATACCATACTCAGGAGTGGGAAGAGGAAATCATATTCGTAATTTCATTTCGTTGAAGCCCTGCCTTTGTTTTGGTTCTGAATGTCTTTCCTCCTCGGTAGCAGTGACCGGTTTCATTTCATACTTAGTCCATTCAGGGACTTAGTGTAGCACCAGGGAGCCCTAGAGCTGGAGGATATCGAATAGATTAAATTTTGCTCGTCTCTTCCACAAGCCCTAACCATGGGTCTTAAAAACAGCAGATTCTGGGAGCCTTCCATGCTCTCTCTCTCTCCTCTTTTATCTACTTCCCTCCCAAATGAGAGAGTGAGAGAGAATTGGTTTTTTATAAATCGAAGTTTCTTAATAGTATCAGGTTTTGATACGTCAGTGGTCTAAAATGCTATAGTGCAATTACTAGCAGTTACTGCACGGAGTGCCACCGTGCCAATAGAGGACTGTTGTTTTAACAAGGGAACTCTTAGCCCATTTCCTCCCTCCCGCCATCTCTACCCTTGCTCAATGAAATATCATTTTAATTTCTTTTAAAAAAATCAGTTTAATTCTTACCGTGTGCCCAACACGAAGGCCTTTTTTGAAAGAAAAATAGAATGTTTTGCCTCAAAGTAGTCCATATAAAATGTCTTGAATAGAAGAAAAAACTTTACCAAACCAAAGGTTACTATTTTTGAAACATCGTGTGTTCATTCCAGCAAGGCAGAAGACTGCACCTTCTTTCCAGTGACATGCTGTGTCATTTTTTTAAAGTCCTCTTAATTTTTAGACACATTTTTGGTTTATGTTTTAACAATGTATGCCTAACCAGTCATCTTGTCTGCACCAATGCAAAGGTTTCTGAGAGGAGTATTCTCTATCCCTGTGGATATGAAGACACTGGCATTTCATCTATTTTTCTCTTTCCTTTTTAAAGGATTTAACTTTGGAATCTTCCAAAGGAAGTTTGGCCAATGCCAGATCCCCAGGAATTTGGGGGGTTTTCTTTCTTTTCAACTGAAATTGTATCTGATTCCTACTGTTCATGTTAGTGATCATCTAATCACAGAGCCAAACACTTTTCTCCCCTGTGTGGAAAAGTAGGTATGCTTTACAATAAAATCTGTCTTTTCTGGTAGAAACCTGAGCCACTGAAAATAAAAGAGACAACTAGAAGCACAGTAGAGTCCCAGACTGAGATCTACCTTTGAGAGGCTTTGAAAGTAATCCCTGGGGTTTGGATTATTTTCACAAGGGTTATGCCGTTTTATTCAAGTTTGTTGCTCCGTTTTGCACCTCTGCAATAAAAGCAAAATGACAACCAGTACATAAGGGGTTAGCTTGACAAAGTAGACTTCCTTGTGTTAATTTTTAAGTTTTTTTTTCCTTAACTATATCTGTCTACAGGCAGATACAGATAGTTGTATGAAAATCTGCTTGCCTGTAAAATTTGCGTTTATAAATGTGTTGCCGATGGATCACTTGGGCCTGTACACATACCAATTAGCGTGACCACTTCCATCTTAAAAACAAACCTAAAAAACAAAATTTATTATATATATATATATATATAAAGGACTGTGGGTTGTATACAAACTATTGCAAACACTTGTGCAAATCTGTCTTGATATAAAGGAAAAGCAAAATCTGTATAACATTATTACTACTTGAATGCCTCTGTGACTGATTTTTTTTTCATTTTAAATATAAACTTTTTTGTGAAAAGTATGCTCAATGTTTTTTTTCCCTTTCCCCATTCCCTTGTAAATACATTTTGTTCTATGTGACTTGGTTTGGAAATAGTTAACTGGTACTGTAATTTGCATTAAATAAAAAGTAGGTTAGCCTGGAAATGAAATTAAAATTCACAAGTGTGTGGTCTTTATTTCAGTACCCAACCCTCTTCCTTCACCCTACTATTTTGCCGCTGCAATATGTAGTCACATCACCATTTCCATTCCTCTAATTAGGGAAACATTAATCTTTGTTATACAGAACAAGATATCAGTACCACTTCTTGTTCTTTCCAATGATTTTATTCCATTGTGTAGCCCCAAGAGGTGCAGCTTCCACCTTGGAAACCTTTGGATTTGATGTAGAGGAAGCTTTGCAGACACTGCTTAGAAAAGAAAGAAAACAACTCTGAAAGGGACAGTTTTTAAATGTGTATAAGCTGCTGTCTTTGATTACTGTGTTCATGATTTGGTGTGGCTGTATTTTCTTTTAACTTTCATCCTATTAGTAATGGTCTTTGGGGGTCTCTGTAAAATATATGGACACCACGAACAGTGGGGCTGTACCTCCCAGGTAACCAACACATGTTGTGTTTGAGTCTGCTCATTTCCAATACTGGATGATGTATGTAAACATGTTATGTCTCTTAGTGCAAAAAGAAACATCATTTTTTTAGGGCTGGCTCACTCTGTCAGGCCTAATCTAAAGGCTAGATATAAGGTCATGTGACTGCTGCTTCAATAAAAACAAATTTATATTCGATAAAGTGTGGTCCTCTTATTTATTTACTGTGGTGGTGGGGTTGGCTAATTCCAACATTGGTAAAACAGTTAAACACATTTAACCAGTAGGGGCGGCAGGGGAGGATTGGATTCGCAGAAACAGAAGTTATTTGTGCGATGCGCCTCCTGCTGGCACTGAAGTGCATTTGTTTGGGATTTGCTGCTGTCTTGCATAGGTTCTGGGATTGAGTTAAACATTGTGTTAGTGTCCTGCAAGACCTTTTAATTTAGAATCCTGAAAGACTGCCTTTTTAGTTTCTTTTCTTTTTTTTTTTTTTTTTTTTTTTTTTTTTTTTTTTTTTTTGAGACGGAGTCTCGCTCTATTGCCCAGGCTGGAGTGCAGTGGCGCGATCTCCGCTCACTGGAAGCTCCGCCTCCCGGGTTCACGCCATCTCCTGCCTCAGCCTCCCGAGTAGCTGGGACTACAGGCGCCCGCCACCACGCCCGGCTAATTTTTTGTGTTTTTAGTAGAGACGGGGTTTCACCGTGTTAGCCAGAATGGTCTCGATCTCCTGACCTCGTGATCCGCCCACCTCAGCCTCCCAAAGTGCTGGGATTACAGGCGTGAGCCACCGCGCCCGGCCCCTGCCTTTTTAGTTTCTAAGTCTTTCCAAAAAGTACTGACCAAACAGTCCTTCGGGATCATATTTCAGGAGAGCAGTGATGGTAGATGTCATTTCGTTTTTTTTGTTTTGTTTTGTTTTGAGACAGAGTCTTTCTCTGTCGCCTAGGCTGGAGTGCAGTGGCGCAACCTCGACTCACTGCAACCTCCGCCTCTCGGGTTCAAGTGATTCTCCTGCCTCGGCCTCCTTAGTAGCTGAGACTACACCACGCCCGGATAATTTTGGCATTTTTAGTAGAGACAGGGTTTCACTTTTTTGGCCAGGCTGGTCTTGAACTCCTGACCTCAAGTGATCCGCCTGTCTCAGCCTCCCAAAGTGCTGGGATAACAGGCATGAGCCACCGTGCCCAGCCGGTAGATGTCATTTAGAAATGTGTTCTAGGAAGGTAGTGAGGAAAGGAGAGATTAGCTTTTAGATCCCTGTCATTGAGAAGTTTGTGAAAGGAAGTAAACAGAAATGTTGGGATGGTCACACATTTCTCAAGTGTAGGAATATTTCACTCATCACCACCATCAGATTTAGGAGAGCTGAAGGACATAAAGGGAAACCTACCAGGAAAAAACAAGCTGCCGTGGAAGATGGCATAATGAGGCCCACAAGTTAGGAGTCAGGAGCTGGGAAGCGATGGATAATCATACGTATGTTTCTCCTTACATCCTCTTTCTCCAGAAGGGAGTGGCCACTCTGGCCCTTCCCACAGATTTGTCATCAATGTCAAGACTTAATTAGACAAAGTTCTGGGCTAGGTAGAGAGAAGCTGTTGAGTGGCCCTGACTAATGAGGGGGCAGATGGTAGCAGTAGCTTGCTTAGGTCTTTTGCCCTGAGCTTTGGAGACTGACTCCATCCTCTCCTCACTGACCCAGAAAAAAAAAAAAAAAAAAAAAAAAGTGGTTGCAAGGATGCCTAAAAACTGATGCTTAGTTCTGTTTACTCAAAAGTTCAGGGAAGGGAGTAAAGAAGAAACTCAAATGTTGGAGTAGGAAGGTTAAAATCTGGCTTCTAGTCCCATAAACTTGTGATCCACAGACCTACTGAAAGGAAGTACCCTATGTGAACTCTTCAGGGCATCTAACATTGAACCTTTCTTCGCTCTTGAATTACATTTAGTTTTTATAATCTATATAAATTATATGTACATATCAATTCAATGTTTGGAGAACTACCCTGGAGTTTTTAAATCAAGACTGGGAGATGGAAATTTGCCTTCTATTCCATCTTAACCTCACCTTACCCTGTCCTAGAGCTTACAACAGTTTCAGGCTCTTGAACAAATAGCACTCGAATCATTTCAGTAAGGAAAGGGAGATGCATATGATTTATGAATACACTGGAGTGAAATCTATCTTTCCAAATTAGAAATTTGTATTTCTAATTATAAATGGATTCATAATTAAAATTCCTGGGAGCAAAAGATGCATTCATTGAGTTTGGAAAGAGAAGCTCTTTTTTTCCCTCAGTATCTTTTCTAAAAATAAGTGCTCCCTATATCTCCTTAATGCAGAAAAGTCTGGTAAAGTCAGAGGGATGACAGAATATGTTTACTTGCTTTGATTTATATTACTGATGATTTACCATGTTCTCAAAGTTTGGCCTGCTTCTTGTAAAATGTCAAAAGCTAAGTAATTATCTGTTCTTTAAAATTCAGTTACCGTGAAGTTTCATTTGAATGAAATATTAGACATTTAAAATTAACTCAATTCCTACTTTTTTTTTTTTTTTTTTGAGACAGAGTCTCGCTGTGTCCCCCAGGCTGGAGTGCAGTGGCACGATCTCAGCTCACTGCAACCTCCGCCTGCCTGGTTCAAGTGATTCTCCCGCCACGGCCTCCCAAGTAGCTGAGACTACACGTGCCCACCACCACACCTGGCTAATTTTTTGTATTTTTAGTAGAGACAGGGTTTCACTGTGTTAGCCAGGATGGTCTCGATCTTCTGACCTTGTGATCCGCCAGCCTTGGCCTCCCAAAGTGCTGGGATTACAGGCCTGAGCCACCTCGCCTGGACTACATTTTAATTATGGTATGCACATATATTAAACTTTTATACAGAACAATCATTTTATAAGTAAGCCAAGTTAAATAATTCATTTTTATGTTCTTACGCCGGAGTCTTCAGATTTATACAGGATAATAATAAAATAAGTAGTAAAAATATGTATGCTTGCGTATGTTTCTATTTCCACACCCCCACATTATTTTCCCCAGAAAAAGGCCAAAAAAGTTTACGCCTCTAGCCAAAAGTACATTATTTAATTCCTTTTGCCTTGATTTGACATTAAACCCAGGGCTACATTTCCCAAAACTAGTTCTTAGGTGTGGAATGCCTTATATAAAGTATAATTTGTGAAAATGCAAAAAGATTTTTACTCACAAGTGGCTATAAACAAGGCAGGCACTTTCATACCCTTTAGCTTTGAGAATAGATGTGTACACAGAAATATAAGGTGCATGTAAATGGTTCTTCTCCGGTGTGTTTAACTGATTGTCAGCGTAGACTTGTCACAGAGCATACCCAGCATTCCAGCCCCAGGAACAAACCCAAGCCCCATCAAGTGGCAAACAGACCTACCTACACCAAATCACACACACGCACTCACAGCTGCAGTTTGTGCCCTTGCTCCCACAGACTCATGTCCTCGGGAACCTTCACTTGGGTACCCAGTGCCCGCCATCACAGCTCAGCATCCACACAGGGAAATTCCTTGTGCTGCTTTTGTCACTTATCATTTCTCCTTTTGATCCAAATTGTTTGTGTTTCTGTTTGTTTTTTTAACTATAAACTCTGTGAACTCAGGATCTATATCTGAGTCAATGCTGTATACCCTACAGCAGGCTACCTATTATCAGTGCTTAATAATGTGTTCAAATGGATGCAGAGACACAGAATGATGTGGCCGGAATGAGGTCATGCCAAGCTTCTGACATTTGGTGCAGGCCTCCTGGCTTCTCATCTCTCTAGAGGACTCCCACAGCTACTCATGCGCCTGCCGATGAGTACAGGCCTGGAGCCCACAAAGCAGCTCGGAAGAGGAGGGGAACGAGTGGGAAGTGGGAGACAGGACTATTAGAGGTAGCAGTGAAAAGACTCAGGAAGCGAACGAACGTGGGTATGTGGGCATAGACCCCAGATGGCCCAGCCTTGGTCGCTTGGTCCCTTCCACACCTTGACACTTTAGTGGGATCTGAGGGATTTCTCCCCAGATCACAGGGCCTTTTAAAAGGAAAGGGCAACCTTGCCTCTCTGATGGTCCTGACCTACAGGTCAGTGCACTCTCCACATAAGAGTCTGTGGCTTCACTCCCTACAGACTGAACTGGGGGTGGGGGGCACCCATGTCCTTCCTGAGGAATGCTAGCCAGCTGTCATAGCAGGAATTCCCTAGGGAGACAGGCCAGCAGGGCATTGGCGGCTCTTGGCAGTGTCCATCTGTCTTGGCCCGGGAGTGGCGGCTCAGAGGGCTCTGGGTCTGGCTGCCTCTCGGAGGTATCACCCAAGGGCAGCCGCTCAGCTACCTGTGATGCCGAACAACTCCTGCATGAGGGGCGTAGCAAAGGGGTGTATGTCCTGGATGCGCAGCAGCCGCTGGGTGTGCTGAGCATTGATGCTGCGGAGCTCGGTGAGCATAGCCATGATCTTCAGGAACAAGAACCTGCATGCCAGCCAGAGAAAAGATTGTGGGTGCAGGCCGCCCTGACCCACAAGCCTCAGGGCTGCTCTGAGGCTGCACAAGCATAATCTCTGGACATTTCAGGTCAGCCAAGAGACAAGGCTTGGCTGAATTCCGTAAGCTTCTCTTTTACCCTGTAGATGAGAAAGGCAGAACAGCCTGCCCAATACTCTCCCTGCTCCCATCCCATTCATGGGAGCTGTGTCTTTTTTTTTTTTTTTTTCCTTTAAAGAGACAGGATCTTGTTCTGTCACCCAGGCTAGAGCATGATGGCACGATCATGGACTCACTGCAGTGTCAAACTCCTGGACTCAAGAGACCTCCAGCCTCAGCCTCCTGGGTAGCTAGGACTAGAGCACATGCCACCACACCTGGCTAATTTTTTAAAATTTTTCTAGAGTTGGGGTCTGGCTATGTTGCCTAGGCTGGTTTTGAACTCCTGGCCCCAAGGGATCCTCCTGTCTTGACCTCTCAAAGTGCTGGGATTATAGGTGTGAGCCACGACACCCAGCTGCGGGAGTTGCATCTTTGTACACAGAGACTTCCATGGGAAAATGTAGATATCGCAGCTACCAGTTTGGGGGTGTGGGGCTGTCACTGCCTTCGTTAATGTCCAGGGGCCAGGACTGAGCAGAGTCGTTGTGGAGGTTAGGGGCTGCAGGCTGGAATCCCTTCCTGGAACTAGCTTTGGATCTAGTGTCTGAGATGTACCATATGCCTCAGTATCCCCATGATGGAAAAGAAAGTTGGCACTTCCAGCCTCCTGCCTCCATATAAGGAAGGGTTGAGCAAATAAAGACATGGCCACTCCCAGCATCCCAGGACACCAAGCCAAAAAGAAAGCTGTGCAGGCCAAATAAGGATTTCAGTTTATAGGTTCACACTATAATACTCAGTGTTGTCCTTAACCCTTCATGGCCTTGGGCTCCATAAAATCCAAGTTTGTCTCTGGGTCTGTGGGCATCAGTCTGGGCAGTAGGTCACAGGAGCTACTGAGGACCAGTGAAGGTATAGAAGCCCCTTTCTGGGCCACGTCCCCCTGTTTGCCTGTGTTTTTCCTGGGAAGTGGTTAGGTAGTGCTCAAAAGTGTGAGCTTTGGACCTGGTCTGGCTGGGGCTACCTCCAGATGCCACCCTCTGGCCGTGAAGTCTTGGGCAATTTCCCTGAACCTCGGCTCCCTCACATCACCGTCACGGGTCCTCACCCCCTGCTGTGCTCACCTATGAGCAGGCTGGGGCCGATTGCATTCAATGTAGGACTTCAGAGTAATGGCGAATTTCTCCTGCAGCTGGTCCACCACGCGGTGCTGCACCACACCTGGGCGGTCTGGAGGGGAGGGGAGGGAGGTGTGGTGCAAGATCATGGGGCAAAGACAAGCTCAGTCCAGCCCAGAGTCAGGGCATTGCTCGTCAACCACCCTCCAGAGCTGGAGTCACCCAGGCAGGGAAGTGAAGGAAGACCAGGGCTGGGCATCACCCACTGACCCCAGGAGAAACCAGAGAGAGCCCCCATCCTGGCTGCGCAGTGAATGAGGAGCAAGGCCATAGACTGGGACCTTCCCTGGGGAGGGCAGATAAGGCTGGGGGGATGTCAGGCAGCCTAGGGGAGATCCTCACCTGGGGAGAAGAGGGAGATGGCCTGCATCAGCACATACTCCTCCTCATGCAGCTGCAGCTTCTTCAGCATGTAGTGGAATTTCAGCATGGGCTCCAGTAGAAGTTGCTGGAAGCCACCTGTGGATGGTAACAGGATGGAGGGGCAGCTTCTCAGCAAGCTGACCAAGATCCAATCATCCCTCACCAATATCTTGTTTTCCACCATTCCATCTTCCTGCCCTGCCATCCCAGAACCTGCATATCCTGGCGTAGCTCCCTTCCTCCCATAACTGCAGTGTTTCCCTCCCTCTGCCAGGGCAGGCAGGCTCTCTCGGGCACCTGCAGTGTCTTCCAAGCAGTAGGACAGCCGGCCACACTCCCAGGTTCCAGTCTCCGCGTTGAACACTGTGTTGAATCTCAGTTGACACAGCTCGAAAGCGGCCCCCTTCAGCAGGGCGATCTGGTCCTCGATGGGCAAGTCCCTGGCAGCAAGGATGGGGAGGGGAGGACAGCTCCCTGGGAGGCAGCCCACAGGCCGGCACCAGCAGCCATCCCATAATCCAGAAGTTGGGGGCGAGAGGAAGAGGGAGGATGGCTCCTTTCCCTGAGGATGACTGTGGCTGCTGTCTGGCTGCCTCTCATCTCTCCCCTCACAACCCAGCAGACAGCTCTGCCCCGCAGCATCCTCTCCTCCCCTCCTACCTCCGGGAACTCCACCCACTGAGCTTGGCATCCAGGTCCCTTACAGGCTGGCCCCATCTCCTTCAACTCCTATACAACTCCTGACCTACAGCTAGTGCTTTGGCTTCTGGTCCCTGGCCTCCTCCTTTCTGCCTCAGTTTCCCCCTTGGAATGACTTCCCCTTTAGTATATCCTGCTAGCCCCTCAGGCCATGCTATGTCTTTGCCCCTCTCAGAAGTCTTTCCAGAGTGCAGTCTCCCCTTTCCAGAGTGAAAGTGCCGCCCTTTTGGCCTGAGTTCCAGTAGTGGGGATGTTTGCTTCCTGCTGTCGGTGTTGGGTTTAATGTGCACACATGTATTTCTAATGTTTCCCTGCAGCCCAGGTGCCTGAAGCCCCACTCCTAGCGCTGAAGCACAGGCCTAACCATGGAGGCGGCTTAACAAGCCTCTGAGATTATGGTTACATGGATACCCTTCCGGTCCTGCAGGGATCACTCCCTCCCAACCTGGGAGGGGCCCCCACCTCCCCAGTAAGGAGGCATTCCTTACAAGGAGGAAGCTTCACAGCCTGAGAGGGAGGCTGCTTACTCTGGGTTTTGAGGAAACACTACCTCTTGGCCTTGGGAATTCAGACCCTGTGCTACTGGCGCCCATCCTTCTTTTAGATCCGTAACACTGAGCTACAAATGCCATGTAATTGATCTTATTCTTCTGTGCCTCCCCGTTGCCCAGCTTAGGACCTGGCATCGAGCTGGCTTTGGTACTTCCAAATCTACCCTCCACCACTGATTAGCTGTGACCTTGTACAAGTTTCTTATCCTTGGGGAACTTCAGTTTCTATCTGAGAATGAAGATGGCAGTGACACCTCAGGTCACTGTGCTCGACATTGGTGGCCTTGAGAAATAGCAAGTGGGAAGCCCTGATGTTAAATTGTCAGTCACTGGATTTCACCAAAGATCTTCCAATGTCCACATTTATAAGTATTCTTCTCTCCCTGCCCCTTTAAGCTTATTTGCTACCATCTGAACCCCATTCCAAACCTGCTGTCAGCATCACCCCATTAAATAAGTCACGCATGACTCCTACAGGGCCAGACAAGAACCTCTGGGCTCCTAGAGTATAACCTACCCTCAACCTGCTGAAGAAACCAGGAGCTTGTGGCAGGTGTGTTTCAGCCCCACTTGACCAGGCTTGGCAAGACAAGGTGGCCTACCCAAGGACAGATACACCTGGCACCATCCCTAATCCTACGACTGCAGACATATTCTGGGGCTGTGGTTCCTGCCACCCCAGGAAGTTCCCATGTCTCCCACTAACCCCAGTTGCCCGATGGTTGTTGGCTCCACATCTAGCTCTGGGGAGACCTGACCCTTGGGATCTGAGGACCACCCGCCCTCCCCATGGCCTTCACAGCCTTATCTTTTCTATTCCTCTCATTCCTTGCTCTGGAACTGTCAACATGTGATTCCTGCCCCTTTAAGGGAGAGTACGAAAGACTATCTGAATGCCCACTCTGTGCTGGGTGCTCTTCGGAAGTGTTCTTATTTCACAGAACAGCCCTGCAGGGGAGGCATTGTTAGCTTCCATTGAGCAGGTGAAGAGGCAGAGACGCTGGCAGGCCCACAGCCACAAAACTAACCAGCCATACAGCAAGGGCTCTACTCCCCAGCAGCACTGGCTGCCCGGGGAAAGGGCACAGGAAAAGGAGGGTCTTCTGACACCAATATCCCCCAAATTCAGGATCTACCCCAGGCCCTTTGAACCTCCTGGCCACTTCCAGTTCTTTCCCACACCCAACCACCCGGTCTCCATGTCCTACCTGAAGTAGGAGATGACTTTGGCAAAGTTGATGATGCCTTTGAACATGTAGGTTGACATGTCAGCCATGTGGGGCAGCAGGGAGAAGATCTCTTTCCCGCCATTGTCGGCTGGGGGTTTGTAGTTCCAGACACTGCCATCCTCCCCCCGCAGCTGCAGAGAGACCTTCAAAGAGCACAGATCTTTCCTGACCTGGCTCCACTTGGCAGCTTCTTCCCTCGATGGGGCCTGCAGAGACTCTGGCAACTCGCAGCCACTGCTAAGCACCCCTGGCAGCTAGGACACATGCCAGGAGGTGGACAGAGGAGAGACAGCATGTGCTTTCATAGACAGGTCCCAACTCAGGCCCCAGCCAAACATGCACAGCCACAGTTGCAGCTCGAGAGGATGCACAAATGCAGGCATTCACACCCACATGCATGCGTGTGTCCTCACACATACACACACACAGCATTTGTTTCTTCTCTCTGGTGTTCTCTATCAGATGAAGGTGCTTTGGTGATCTATGAATTAATGGTCACACACATCCCTGCTTGGTTAAAATGGAGGGTAAGGGGGACTGCAACCATGGTGTGTCATCCCAAGCATTCCAGATGTTGGGCTCAGGAGACTCAGAAGGTTTAGGGTGCTATGGATGGGAAGAGCAGATCTGAGGTCACTGGGCTAATCCAGTTATTTGGGCTGTGAAGGGCCACTTGAGATATCTATCAGTGCAAAGGGGAAGGAGGGCACTTAGAGCACAGACATAGTTAATGTGCTGGGATCAAGAAACACCAGTTCACGAAAGTCACACCCCCAACAGGTCCTGACCCTGTCCTCATAAAGCCCCGAATGCCAGCAACACTGGGGAACTGCCTAGCTTTCCCTCCACTTATTGCTTAGACCCAGTTCCTACCTGCCTTAAAGGAGAGAGCAGTGATTTTTCAAACCTGAACCTGCAACAGAATCACCGGGGGGTCCTGCCCCTCCCTGGAGCTTCGGATTCAGGAGATCTGAGGCGACCTGAAAATCTGCATGCTGATGCTGCTGACCCAGGGACCACACTTTCAGAACCTTTGGGAATGAGACTAAGGCTTCGAGGAGCTAGCACAGATGCAGGACCAGCTCTCCAAATCTACCCTCCACCACTGATTAGCTGTGACCTTGTACAAGTTTCTTATCCTTGGGGAACCTCAGTTTCTATGTGAGAATGAAGATGGCAGTGACACCTCGGGTCACTGTGCAGTTCCTCCTACCCGGAAATTCTTGAAATGGGAGAAGGTAGTGTCAAAGGTTTTCATCTGAGCGTCCATCAGCTCCCTGATCATCATCCGCTGCTCCTCTGTCAGCCCCTGCACTCCCAGTGGCTGAATCCCTGTCCGTTCACTTTTCTTCCGCTTGATCAAGGCCCGCCTCTCCTCCACGGCCTCGTCGGACATGATCACTGCAGGGACAGCGAGGCTGGCTCAGGCACACGTGCCCCTGGTGAGCCTCCAGCCCCCTGGAGAGCCACTGCGTAACCCTCTCAAGGCAGCAGAAGCCGTTAGGCAAAAGAGAAAGTAATGGTGACAAGCAATTCTCCCCTGTCTGGACTCAAGAGGCCTGTGGGCTCCTCTGGAGAAACACCTGGGTGAGGACAGAGATGAGGTGCGGCTGGTGTTTTGCCCTCTGCAGTGGAGTTTGTGAGGACACTGTGGGGCCCTGGCAAGAGCACGGGCTTCAGAATCCAAAGGCGCTGGGTTTGCATGAAATCTTTGCCACTTACTACCTGTGACCCCAAGCAACCTCCTTAACCTCTCCTGCCTTCAGGTTTCTCCTTTGTGATCCGGAGAAACAGTGTTTACCTCGCACCGCTGTTAAATGAGACCTTGCATGTAGGGTGCCTAATATAGTTCCTGGTACATAAGAGATGTTCAGTAAATGGCATCTACAATTATCATTTTCTGGTGAATTATATACTAAGACTCTTCAGAGGTGTCTGGGTCTCCAAGACCCTAGAGAGCTGGGCTACAGCTTAGCAAGAAATAGCAACTCCAAAGACTTCTTATATAGCCCAGAGCCTTAGGGTCTTCTGTGGATTTCTGGAGCCCACTCATGTGTGTAGAGCAAAGCTATGAGGTCCTTGGTGGGGAGAGATCAAGAATGCCTGCCAGCAGCCTAGAGAACTTGTCCTTGAAAGAAGCAGCTTTGGGTCCCTTTGTGTTCCATGGAGACAAATATGCACTAGAAACATCTAGCCTTTTCCGCATGAGCCTTAATCTCATAGTGACCTAGGAGCACAAATATATCAAAGTTAAATAGGTAGAATGAGAACACCTCATGTCACCTGTCTGCAAACAGTTCCCCTATAAAGATCCAGGTCTGGGGCAGCTGATGGGGCTAGCACCTAGAAGGCCCCGGGTCCTATCACCCATGTGGCTCCTGCTTCCCTCCCCCAGATTCACACTCCTACCCGCAAATGTGGTTTCAAACCATTACAACAATTATGAAGGGGACAAAAAGAATGATGCAGGAGCAACTGAGGGGAGACAGAGGGCACGCCCTGTCCAGGGCTGCCCAGCACACATCCCAGGGCAGAGATTACCGACTCCCTCCATCTCCCAGAGGGCCGACTGCAAGCGCTCCCCCAGGTGGCTGCCTGTTGCACACGGACACCAGCTCACATGTGCACGTGTGTTCACGCGCACACTCGGCGCGCATCTCCACACAAGCATGCACACACCCACGGCACGTCCTTACTCAGAGCCGTGCACCCCGGCGCCGGCCCGCCCGCGCGCCCACTGCTCACTCTCCTTCTTCATGCCACTCTCCAGGCACTTGCGCAGGCGGCAGGCCTGGCACTGTCGCCGGGTCTTCCGGGTGATCTCGCAGGCGCCCTTCCGGAAGGGGCACCTCAGCCGGGCGTTGCGTTTCATGGCCCTCCTGTGAGAGAATGGGGAGCAGAAGAGGGGATGCACGGGTGCCCGGGCCCTCGGCCTGGGGCTCCGGGCCACACCACCTCCCTCCCCAGCCCCTACCGACTCGGGGAGGGGGACACTAGCCTTTGCGTCCCAGCTGGGTCAGGCTTTATGGGAAGGGTGTAGGTGGGAGTCCCTAGAGGTCCAGGACTCAGCTAGAGGGGGCAGAGCCGGGGAGGAGACCTTTTCTGGCCATTCCGGCAGGAAATGGGACACGTGCTTTTCGCTGCCGCGGGCAGCCCCAAAACCACTTTCAGGGACACTTCCTCTCCAGGCCCATCCTCAGCGCCTTCCCTTCTTCCTGAAACACCTGTCCCCTTCTCTTTCACAGCCTTGTTACCAGAAAGTTTCCATGGAGATGGGCCTCTTCCTCGATTTCCCCTCCTTAAGGGAGGGAGCTGAGGAAACCTGACCCCAGGAGGGTAAGAAACCAGAGAAGCCCGCCCCCCCCCCGGCCTTCCCCCCACCCCCCCCGCCTTCCCCCCACCCCCCGCCGCCTTCCCCAGCTCCCCTTCCAGACTGGCGGCCAGGGAGGAAGGGGTGAACTATGGGGAAGTTCTTATACCCTACGGGGCAGCGACTTCCCCATGGCAGAGTGGATTCCCCTCGTTGACCTAGGGGGCAAAGAGGTCGAGCGCCTGGAACAGCAGAGCGTGCAGGCGGGACCCACGGGCCCGCACACCCCTCTCTGCAGTGCGCAGAGAGGCAATGGGGCAGATGCCTTTTGGAGACTCTACAAGATCTCCTCCTCCCAGCCCGGAAGTCCTGCCTGTCCCACAAAAGACACGGTCAGTGCAGCCCTACCTTTACTTTCCCTATCTCCACAGCTGGATGGAAAGAAACAATCTCTCCCTTGGCTCTGGCCTCTGATTCTGGTCCAGAGTGGAAACTGAGGGAAGGCTGGCCCAGGAGCATGGAACAGCCAGGTAGGGCTGCAGAGGTCCCCGAGGGCAGGCCTGGGAAGCTGAGCCAAGCCCGCAGTGACCTGGCAGGTTTGAGCTTGGAGGCCTCGGGCCTCGGACCAGTGACCAGCCCAGGGGCATGTTCTTCACAGATGCCATCCCTGCCTTTTGCCTTCCCAACTGGCCTGGGTAAGAAAGCTCTGATGCTACATCGAAGTCCACTGAGAATGGATAAAAGATGAAACCGGGGCTCACATTAATTAAAGGTATGCTATGTATCAGATGCTAGGCTAGGTATTTTGCAGTTTTGTAAATTTAGTTCTCAAACCCTGTGAAACTCATAATCTCATCTGCCTAGCACAGATGAGGGAGACTGAGGCTTGGAGACGATGGATCCCCAGCTGTCCTCCAGGTACATGACAAGCTGAAATTTGAATCCAGGTCTGCCTGATACTGGATTTAGCTTTTGCCCACTACAACATGTTGCCTTTTTCTGAGAGTCCCAGGAATAGTACCCAAATGAGGAAGGGAGAGCAGAAGATTCCTGCATGCTGAGGCAGGATGCACGAACACTGCTTGGGCAGCCTCTTCTGTGCCAGCAGCATCTGGAGCTGGTGCAGACATCCACCCTCTTCCACACAGTCACGTGGCGTGTGCCCAGCTCAGGGACATACCTGCTGCTCTTTGCTAGTGACTAGTTCAGGCATAGGCTGGGCCCGGCTCTAGCCAATGTGAGGGGACTCCTGGGAAAGATTTCCTTACTCTCAAAGATGGGCCTTTGTGCGCTTCTGCTGAACATAATGATTCCTGCCTGGGGCCCCGGCACTGTGCCCCCACAAGGGGAGCCAGACTGCAATCAGAGCTCTCAGGTGGGATGGCTGAAGAGAAAAATGGAAAGAAATGAGCTGCTGAACTCACTAACCTGGAGGCCTTCAGACTTCCTGTTAGGAGAGGTAACACATTTTCCTTATGGCCAAACCAATTTGCGACAAGTGTCCTGTGACTTGTAGCTGAACCCAGTCTGACACTGCTGATGTGTCTCACCCCTGTTATAACTCATGCAACACGAATGTTCATTTCTCCCTGGAACCTGCCCTTTTCCATTTGAATGCCCAGCCACCACGAAGAACTCTGCAAAGGGCTGTCAGGCTGGCTGTCTTGGGAATGCATGAGGGTCCCACATGTGGCTCCCGAGATGGGAGCTGCTCCTTGCATACCCTGTGCCCTCCGGAGGGTGCACCTGGAGTGCTTCCTCACACATGGCTTTCTCCCCTCCCCACCCTTCCCCTCCCTTCGGTCTGTTTCTCTTCCCATGGTCTGAGCATTTATTTTATGCCATTCTTTATGTAACAACCACCCCAGAAGGCGGATGTGAACACTTGGATTTGGGATTTTCAAATTCCTTATCTTTCACTGAGTCATTTTCCATTTTATTCAAGAGCACATGGAGAAACCAAGGGATATCTTAATGGAAGGAGACCTTTCCTGGGTAGAACAGGAAGACTGAAGATGAAGGATTCCTCTGGGATATAAATGGCTCCCTTGAGACTAATTACAAGGCCTTTGGGTGGGCCACCAGCCCACACTCTGAACCTGGGGGACAGGTCAAGCTGAGGCCCTGAGATGTTACCCAGTGGGTTAGTGGCAGACCCCAGTTAGGTGTGTCCCAGTGTGTCAGTGGTGGCACGTGGGTGAAGGCTGATGGGTAACTCTACCTGAAAAAGCCCTTGCATCCTTCACATGTCATGACATTGAAGTGATAGCCAGTGGCCTTGTCCCCACATACACGGCAGATTTGGGGACCTCCGACTTCCTCATCTGCATTGACACTGGGCTTTCCAGGAACAGACTCTGTGTCCTCACAGTGTACAAAGTCAGCATGGTTCCAGCTTTCTTTGGGTCTCACCTCCAGGTTTGCTTCTGGGCCTCTTGGACTAGAAATGAGAAAACCACAGAGAATGAAAAGACTGGACAGGGATGTGTAGAGGCCTCAGAGGAAACACTCTGTCCCTTCTATGCATCACTCACATTTGGGCCTGTGAACTCAGGAGCTGACCTCTCATGGGGAAGAAAAGCGGGGAATGGGGGTTGGAATTGTTATAAAGAGAGCTGTAATCATGACATTTTGTACACAAAAATAGAGCCCTGGAGTAGAACATGTGAACAGGAGCATGGGAAAGATAAGGGTAAGGGGGAGGAAGAAATGAGAAGAAAAGAGAGCAGGCTGTCTGGGTCGGATCATGGAGGCCACAGCTGAGTGGACTGAGGTTAGGAGGCCACAACCTGGCCAGAGGTCTGAATGGGGAGCAGCTCATGGACAGATTACTTGTTCAAGATGATTTCTGGGACTGGGGACATTGAGGGAGGATAGTCCTTCAGGTGGGGTGTGGCCCAAGCTCCCACAGGGAGCTAGAAAGGCTGAGCAGAAAGAGTTTTCAACTAAGTAGCCAGGCAGATGGGGAAAAAGTGGAGGCATGGTGGGCAAGATCACAACATGGGAAGAAAAATGGCCTGTGGTCCCAGCAGAGCTGGGGTCTAAGTGAATATTGAAGAACTTGTGCCTATTAACAGAGCTGTAGCTAAGCATGGTGGCTGATGCCTGTAATCCTGGGGCTTTGGGAGGCTGAGGCAAGAGGATCGCTTGAGCCCAGGAATTTGAGACCAGCCTGGGCAACAAAGTGAGATCTCGTCTTTACAAAAAATAAAAAAAAAATAGCCAAGATCGATGGTGTGAGCCTATAGTCCCAGCTACTTGGGAAGCTGAGGGGGGAGGATCTCTTGAGCCTGAGGGTTTGAGGCTGCAGTGAGCTAGAATCATGCCAGAGCACTCTAGCCTGGGTGATAAAGTGAGACCTCATCTCTAAAAGAAAGAAAAAAAATTGAGCTGTACTCAAGGATGTCCTCCCCAGGCAACTTCCACCTTGAGAGCATAACTTGAATTCTACTTGGAACAGACACTGAGGATGTTCAGTAGAAATGGGGGATTGTCCTGTTACTACCATCCCCAAAATTCTCTCTAGGCACTGACTGACAAGGGCAGACACCACCACAGATGATGATGCTTTTTCTAATGCCAAAATCGAAACTTTAGTAAAATTCTAACACATAAATTTCTGTTTCCAACATCATGACAGGTGACATCTGACAGTTTCACCTGTAAGAGTAAATAAGGAATTCATCTGTCTCTGACCCTGGCCCTCCATTACACTGTGAATAAAATACATTGACTGGAAACCTGAACTGAACAGGCACAGGGGAAAATCCCTGATTTTTCAAATCATAATCCTGACTTTATGTAGGCTTGCAGACAAAATGTATACTTTAGGTGTTCACAAAAACCTCAAGCCAAAAAGTTGATTTAAGATTTAAAGTGCATTTGGGTTGGTAATTCTCCCAGACACCCAACAGAAATCCTCCTTTTTTTTTTTCTTTTCTTTTTTTTGGGGGGAGGGGGAGGGGGGGACCAAGTCTTGCTCTGTCACCCAGGCTGGAGTGCAGTGGCTCCATCTAAGTTCACTGCAACCTCTGCCTCCCGGGCTCAAGCAATTCTCCTGCCTCAGCCTCTTGAGTAGCTGGGACTACAGGCACCCACGACCATGCCCAGCTAATTTTTGTATTTTCAGTAGAGATGGGGTTTTGCCGTGTTGGTCAGGCTGTTCTCAAACTGCTGACCTCAAGTGATCTGCCCACCTCAGCCTCCACCTCAGCCTCCCAAAGTGCTGGGATTACAGGCGTGAGCCACCGCGTCTGGCCGGAAATCCTCCTTTTTGGGGGAACCCACTTTCCACTTTATACCTAGGCACAAATAATCACATATAATTTCAAAGAAATATGAGCAAATACTCAGAAGTCATGAATGAAAAGACTGGCACAGCATGATGAGCAAGAGTCAGCAAAAAAAAAAAAACAAAAAAAACAAAAAAAAACTTCTAGAATTAGACATGAGAAGATGCCCTGAGTTATCAAACACAGAAATGTTTAAATAAATGGTACGAGAGGTTGAAGACATAAATAAAGAATAAACGACCATAAAATTGACCAAGCAGATTTGAAAATGAATAAAAATTTACTGTAAAAATCAGAATAAACAATGACTTCATAAACCAATAATAATAATATCTTGGGAGTTAGGAAAAGCAAAATACAACTAAAATATGGATGGACACAGTAACTAAGGTTCTGTATTGTTGAAGGGAAAAAAAGATGGTAAATCTTAGATTTTGATTAGTAAAGTGTGCTTGTTGAAATGTCTAGGGTTATCACTAAAAGTCCAAAAATAGAATGCATAACTTGGAAGCTAATAGAAAGGAAAAAATAGAAGGAAAAAAGTTCAAAAGAAGGCAGTTAGAGAGTTAAGAAACTGAAAGGGTGAGACGAATAGAAAACACAGATGTATGGTAGAAATACCAAATATGGGGCTGGGTGCGGTGGCTCATACCTGTAATCCCAGCACTTTGGGAGGCCGAGGCAGGCGGATCACCTGAGGTTAGGAGTTAGAGACCAGCCTGGCCAACATGGTAAAACCTCACCTCTACTAGAGATACAAAAAGTTAGCCGGAAGTGGTGGCGGGCGCCTATAATCCCAGCTACTTGAGAGACTGAGCCAGGAGAATCACTCGAACCCAGGAGGCAGAGGCTGCAGTGAGCCGAAATCGCGCCACTGCACTCCAGCCTGGACGATAAGAACAAAACTTCGTCTCGAAAAAAAAAAAAAAAAAAAAGATACCAACTATGTTGGTAGTTAAATGTAAATATATTAAATGTAAATATATATGTATATATATATTTTTTGAGACGGAGTCATGCTCTGTCGCCCAGGCCGGAATGCAGTGGCGCGATCTCGGCTCAGTGCAAGCTCCGCCTCCCAGGTTCACGCCATTCTCCTGCCTCAGCCTCCCGAGTAGCTGGGACTACAGGTGCCTGCCACCACGCCCAGCTAATTTTTTTGTATTTTTTTAGTAGAGACAGGGTTTTACCATGTTGGCCAGGATGGTCTCGATCTCCTGACCTCGTTATCTGCCCACCTTGGCCTCCCAAAGTGCTGGGATTACAGGAGTGAGCCGCCGTGCCTGGCCATTAAATGTAAATATATTAAAAGACACTGTGGGACTGGATGTGGTGGCTCATGCCTGTAATCCCAGCACTTTGGGAGGCTGAGGTGGGTGGATCACTTGAGGCCAGGAATTCAGGACTAGCCTGGCCAACGTGGAGAAACCCCATCTCTACCAAAAATACAAAAATTAGCTGGGTGTGGTGGCGCGTGCCTGTAATCCCAGCTACTTGGGAGGCTGAGGCATGAGAATCGCTTGAATCTGGGAGGCAGATGTTGCAGTGAGACAAGATTACGCTACTGCACTCTAGCCTGGGCAACACAGTGAGACTCTGTCTCAAAAAAAAAAAAAAAAGCACACTGAGAAAGATGGTTTCAGCAGGTAGCTGCAGCAATCTTAGGTTCAGGATTAGTATTTTGGGACAGATTTTGTATTAGAGAATACGGGATGGAACAGATACCAAAATGGAAAATAATGATTATTCAGGTCCTTTGTAAAAGGTCACTCATTGTCTTAGTGCATTCAGGTTGCCATAACAAAATATCAGAAACTGAGTGGCTTATAAACAACAGAAATTTATCTCTCATGGTTCTGGAGGCTGAGAAGTCCAAGATTAAGGCACTGGTAGATTCAATGTCTGGTGAGAGCCTGCTTCTTGTCATCTATGGCACTTTCTCCCTGTGTCCTCATATAGTGAAAGGGGCTAGCCAGCTAGCTCTTTGGGTCTCTGGGACCTCTCTCTCTCTCTCTCTGAGACAGAAAAAAGAAAAAGAAAAGAAAAAACTCTGCCACCCAGGCTGGAGTTCAGTGGTGTGATCTCAGCTCATTGCAGCCTCTACCTCCTGGACTCAAGCGATCCTCCAACTCAGCCTCCTGGGACTACAGGTGCATGCCACCATACCCAGCTACTTTTTTTTTTTTTTTCATTTTTAGTAGAGGCAGGGTTTCCTCATATTGCCCAGGCTTGTCTGCAACTTCTGGGCTCAAGTCATCGCCTGCCTCAGACTCCCAAAGTGCTGGGATTACAGGCATGAGCCACCACACCCGGCCTCTGGGGTCTCATTCATGAGGACACTAACTCAATCATGAGGGTTCTACCCTCATGAGCCAATCACCCCCCAAAGTCCCCACCTTCTAAAGCCATCACACTGAGGATGAGGATTTTAACATACGAATTTGGGGGAAACATAAACATTCAGAACATGGCACTCATTTATTCCCCATAACAATCATCATGGCATTTATCATATTGCTCAACAGACATGTGTTGAGCATCTACTACACACCAGATATATTCTGTTATGTATTCCAAATAACTTGGAAGTCACGCTTATGACAAAAACCCAGGGACTTTACAAAACCCTCTAACTGTTCACAGACACAAAGAGTGTTCCAAAATCAAAGAGCATCACAGGCAGGCAGAGAAAATGTTATTAGCAGGATAGTATTTCAGAGTGTACATTAGAAGAGACCAACCTCCCTTACATTTTCAGCATCATTCAGGAGCCATGAGGGATAGCAGCACCTGGGGCAATGGAGACAGTTGGCAAAGATTCTGCACATCAGTTATGAACTTTGGACAATTGAAGATGGTGAGATGCTGCTTTCTCGCAATAAATATAAATGCTCTTCCCCATAATGGAAGTGACAAGTACAACATGACTACATGAATCACAGGAGAAGCCCACAGGTGACATGGACCAAGAAGATAAAAGAAATGTCACCAAAGGACCAGAAAAAGGACATTTACTTAAATCATGTCTAATTTACACTTTCCCCAATTTCTTAATGAGGAGATAGTAGAATTAATGCCAGAATCTCATTTCGCGGTATTTGTATAACTTTCATTTTGTTTTGCCCAAGTGTTAAGCAAGCCGACTCTGGCACATTCTGTGGTTCCTTCTCTCATATGCTTATGAAGCCCCCGCTAGAGAACCCATTACAGCTGTTATCCAAGGTGGCCCCCAGGAGCCATGCCCCAAAAGATTCACACCCTTGTGCAGCCCCCTCCCATAATGAGTCTAGGATGGTCTGTGACTTGCTTAGTTAATAGAATGTGGGGAAGAGACAATTCTGGGCCTATGCTATAAGAAGCCTGGTAGCTTCTGCTTTTGTCTTTGGAGAGCTCTAAGCCACCATGCAACAAAGTCTGGCTACCCTGCTCAGTGACCACCCAAAGAGACCATGCGGAGAGGCCATGTGAAGAGGGAGAGGCCTGAGATCACACCGATGAGACAGGACCAGCCACCCCAGCCTCCCGGCCGCCCTCACCAAACAGCAGATGTGTGAGTGAGCCCTCTTGGACTCCCCAGCCCAATTATGCCTCCAGGTGACTGCAGCCTCGGCCAAGGTCCTGTGATGCAGAAGAACTCCCCAGCTGAGCCCAGCCAACACAGAAAATCATGTCAGAAAATGAAACAGTGGTGGGTTTAATCCAGTGAGTTTAGGGGAGATTTGTTACACGGCAAGAAATAATGGAAGCGGAACCCCTGGAGTTGGGTTAGAAATAGATCTGAACTGGGGTGATGGGGGAGCCAGCCCAGCAGCTGCAGTCCTGCTCCCATGCCACTCTTCCATCACTGTTCCTTTACAGAATGTTGCCCTCTGGGCAGGAAAATGACAGTGACTGGGTGTCTGAGGTGTGCCAGCTACATCTCTCTTTCATGCGAATTTAGGGAGACCAATTAGATGTGTACCTTTAACTGAATACAACTGAGTTTGCTTCTGAGGGCTCCACCTGCTTCTCACGGTGCTTAGGAATCGGTGAAATCTCATCAGAAGAGGGTTGAAAGGATCATCTCCTGTACTGAGTGAAAGTAAACACTTCTTCAGAGAGGCCTTTGCAAAGATAATTAATTGTAAAATCCAGTATGCAGGGTAAGTATTAAAGCTAAGGACTATGTTCTCAGAAAGGAAGAATATAATTCATTTATTTAATAAATGAGTGAATAAATCAATGAATTTAGTCTTTCTACATGACTAAAATTGTCAGTTTGCTGAAGGCGCTGTCAGGCTGCACTGAGCACACACAGCCCCTCTCCTCTTCAGGTGAGTGATTCATTGACATTATTTAGCTGGGAGGAGGTGGAGCCAGAATCTCAACCCATGTCAGTCTGACTCCAAAACCTGTGTTCTTAATTCAGTGCTATGCTGCATCCTTCACAAGGTTTGTCTTTGAGTGGGTAAACCGTTTATTAAACTTTCTTCATTTCCATGATTGCCTGCAAACTTTTTCCTAGGTGGTTCACCCCAGACAGGGTCCCTCCATGCCATGGGACTCCTTTAATGTAGCTCTCTGTTCCCAGGCAGGAAGTGATTCCCTAAGACCCTCACTCCTTTTCTTGCCATTTCAATTCCAGCTATAGAAGAATGGACCGAGGAACCTTACTGCCACTCTGACCACATCCAGAGGCATCTTGTCCTATACGCTCTGAAGGGCTTGAGCCCAGGAGTTCAAGACCTGCCTGGGTAATACAGCAAGACCGCATTCTCCACAAAAAGGGGAAAAAAATGACCAAAAAACACCCTATGATTAATGAAAAATAAATGGAAGATAATATAGACAAAGGGATGAAGGCAAGAAAAGCTTCAAAGGAGAACTGTGATCTATGGAAAAGTAAAAGACCCATAATAGCCAAAATAACGTTGGAAGAGAATAACAAAGTTGGAGGACTTACACTTTTTGATTTCAAAACTTACAACAAAGCTAAAATAACCAAGATAATGTGGCATTAGTATAAAGACAGATATAGAGATTGATGGGTCATAATTGAGATTCAAGAAATAAACCCTTACTATTATCATTAATTGATCTCTGGTAAAAATGCAAGGCAATTCAATGGAGGAAAGGCCAGCTTTGCTAAAAAATGGTGCTTGGAAAATTGGATATTCACATGCAAGATGAATTAAAGCTCTTATCTCGTGCCATACACAAAAATTTACTCAAAATGGATCACAAAATCATAGACCTAAATGTAAGAGCTATAACTATAAAACTCTGAGAAGAAAACATAGGAATAAGTCCTTATGGTTAGGGAAAGATTTCTTAGATATGACACCAAAAGCGTGAAGGCTTCGGGTATTATATGTCTTTGTGTGTGTGTGTGTGTTTGTTTGTTTGTTTGTTTGTTTGTTTTTTGAGACAAAGTCTCATCACCCAGGCTGGAGTGCAGTGGTGCACAACCTCTGCCTCCCAGGTTCAAGCGATTCTCCTGCCTCAGCCTCCTGAGTAGCTGGGATTACAGGTGCCTGCCACCACGCCCAGCTAATTTTTGTATTTTTAGTAGAGACGGGGTTTCACCATGTTGGCCAGGCTGGTCTCAAATTCCTGACCTTAGGTGATCCATGCCCCTCAGCCTCCCAAAATGCTGGAATTAGAGGCATGAACCACCACACCCAGCCTAGCTTTCCTTATAAAGCATATTACTGGTGGTTGGTAAGACAGATTGTCATATTACATTCGGAAGACTTATTCTATTCCTGTCTTTTAAAAGTTTTTTTGTTGTTTGTGTTTGTTTTTTAATCAGAAAAAATATGGCACAAAAAAGTTGATAAATTGAACTTCATTGAAATTGAAAATGTTTGTGCTTTCTACACTATTAAGAAAGTAGAAAGATAAGACACAGACAGAAAATATTTTAAAAATCACATATCCCATAAGGGACTTGTATCCAGAATATATGAAGAACTCTTACAACTCAATAATATAAATACAAATAACCCAATTTAAAAATGAACAAAAGATTAAAGTAGATATTTCACCAAAGAAGCTATGAATGACCAATAAACATGTGAAAATATACTCAAGAATATTGATTATTAGAGCAAGGCAAATTGAAACCACAAAGAAATACCTCTTACAATACACAAGAATGGCTACAAATCAAAAAGATGTAAGAATCGGCAATAATGTGGAGAAACTGAGCCTTTATGCACTGCTAGCAGGAGTGTAAAATGGTGCAGCCACTTAAGAAAACAATTGCTCAGTTACCTAAAATTTTAAACACATTCACCATAACTCAGCAATTCTACTTCTACATATCCACCCAAGAGAAATGAAAACCTATGCCCACACACAAAAACTGCACACAAATGTTCATAGCAGCATTATTCATAATAGCCCAAAACCGAACCCACATATTCATCAACCGGTTCGTGGATCAATAAAATGTGGAATGCACCTGGAATACTAATATACAATGAAATTCTATTCAGCAGTTTAAAAGAATGAAGGATACATGCTACAGCACAGATGAACCTTGAAAACATTCTAAGTGAAAGAAATAATACTCAAAGACCGCATTTTGTATAGCTCCGCTTATATTAAATGTCCAGGAAAGGCAAATCCATAGAGAAAGTAGATTCGTGGTTGCCTGTGGCTGACAGTGGAATAGAGAGTGGCTGCAAATGAACATGAGGTTTCTTTTTCTTTTTTCTTTTTTTTTTTTTTTGAGACGGAGTCTCTCTTTGTCGCCCAGGCTGGAGTGCAGTGGCGCGATCTTGGCTCACTGCAAGCTCCGCCCCCCGGGTTCACGCCATTCTCCTGCCTCAGCCTCCCGAGTACTTTTTAGAGCATAGAAATGTCCTGGAATTAGATTTTGATGATAGCTGCACAACTCTAAATGTACTAACAGTTATTCAATTGTTCACTTAAATGATTAGACTTTATGATACATAAGCTATCTCTCAATAATGCTATTTTTAAAAATAATCAACTGGACATTTCTGGACATTCCAGAAATTAATAGTACAATATCTGAAACTGACAACTCATTGGATGTTTTAACAACAGATTGAATCAGCAACAGACAGTGATAGTAAGTTCAAAATTAGGTCAACAGAAAATATATAAACCGAAGCACAGAAACAAACAAAAAAGAGCATTAAGAAAAGAACAGGGCGTAAGAGACACACGAGACTCAGTGACATAGCCTAACATATGTTACGGACACAAGAATCGGACAGAAGCAATCTGGGAAAACACACTTGCCAAGAAGTTTTTGAAACCAATGAAAGGATTAAAAACACACATACCTACCCACACATCGTAAAATTGCTGGGAATTGATGACAAGAAAACTAATCTTACAAATACCCAGAAAAAAAAAAATTAACCACAAAGAAATAAAATTAAGATTAATGGTTGACTTTTCAGTTGAAATTGTAAAACAGAAAAGACAATGGTTAATATCTTTATTGCTATCCAAGAATTTGACCAATAGTTTAATTATCCTTCTATTGTAAAGGCAAAATAAAGACATTTTCAGACAAAGACTGAAGAATTTGTTGCCAGCAAATACTTGCATTACAAGTAATACCAAAGAAAGTTGTCCTGGCAAAAGCCAGTGGGGAGCATGGAACTTCAGGAGGGAATGTGGAGAACTAAAAAGGGTAAATATGTGGGTGCATATAAAACAATATTGAAGGTTTAAAACTACAATAATAATAATGTCCTGTATATGCTATCTTTTAGAGATATGTATGTATGTATCTGTGTGTGTAGATACGTATATATATAGAATTGAAATAGTGATGAATTTGGGGTTGGAATTATTTTCATTTTCTCCTCTATAATTGTCTGTATTTCCTCAGTTTTCCCTTTCCTCTTTAGAGTAAGAGTCTGATGGCTGAATGCCTGGAGGCTGACACCCCAGAGCACCACCTAAACAGCTTGAAGAAGGAGGTATGGTAGACGCAGAGGAAGGGCCGTGACACCTCCTGCCTGGCCCACTGAGCTCTCCCATAAACAGGTTGTTCCTGCTGCTTCCTCATGAGGCCATTTCCTTTCTGTGAATGCTGATTTTCAGTATAAGATCCCCTGTGTTTGTTTGGGGGTAGTGGAGGAGCATTAGGACTTCATAAGAATGAGAAGGGGACACACACACACACACACATCTTTGTGCAGTTACTTCATTTGCTAAGAGGCCCCAAATCCCCTGTTAAAGGGAGAAGGGAGGTCTTCCATGAATGACACACACATAAACATGGGAATGACTGACTGTTACCAAACAGGACCCAGCCGGCCTGTTTGCTGGCTGCCAAACAGGCCGGCAGCCTCCTGGAGGTCAGAGGACTTTGTTTTTTGCTCCCGGCGGCTGGAGATATAGTGGGCATTGTCTTGTTGTCATAGTCAGGAAGCCATGTCCTAGCCCTTGCCACTGATGTTGAACTAACTCACTTTACTCACTAACTTCTCTATGCTTAGTGTGCCTACAATAAAATGGAAGCTGCTGAGAGAGGCTGACATGGCTTTGGGCATGAAGAGGAAGAGGAGAGTGCACTGCTGCAAGGGCTGTTGCCATAGACAGATCTGGCAGGGCAAGAAGTGAGGGGAGAGAAGGTGGGAAGGAACCAGAAAGGCAGACGCCACGCTGAGGCTGGACCAGGGGGAGCCCCCAGGAGAGCATGCCCTCCAGAGAAGACAAGTTTGAATGTGGAGGGAAAGAAATGAAGAAGAGCGGTGCAACTGGAGATAGCAATGGAGGAGAATTTGAAAGAAAATGTGTGTGAAGTTTCTGCTACAGAAGGAGCAAGGCTCCCAGGAGTATGTAGAGAGGAGAGGAATAGGGTTGGGAGGGAAGGGAAAAGGGCAGAGCAGTACAAGGCTTGAGTGAGCTCAGGGCTGGACAATGGAGCAAGGAAGGCATGCGAAGCAGCATTGAGGATTAGAACTAGACAGAACCTGCTGGGTGGAACATGACCAATGGAGGACAGTGGGTTCCAAGTAGGCTCAACAATGGGACTCTTGCAAGTCCCCTGTCTTGGGGCTGGGAAAGGAGTCAGGGAGAAATTTCAGGTCATGTCAGGCTGAATGAGACCCTGCTTCAATTCCAGGGACCTGGGGTTTTCTGATCAATAGGGGATTAAGCCGTGAAGTGCGGCACACTTGGTGTGAGTGTTTAAGTGATTTGAGATGACTCAGTGGTACAGGGTAGATCACAACTACAAACTAGAAAAAAATCACAAAGTTGAACATGGTCCTCCCCCTACAGAAGAAACATGAGGAAGAGAAGGACTAAAGGGAAGTGCTGGGAGAAGACTTTGGGCCTTGGGGGAAAGTGAGAGGCAGGGAGGTGATCCACTAGTGACCTTTGGAGTCAAATATTTAGAGACTCGGCGTGAGAACACGGGTGAGTGCTGCAGATACATTTGGGCCAAATGGGAATTGGGTACAGACATGGGAAGTGGTCATCTTTAGTGCAAGAAAGAATGAAATGATCAGTAGAAGGTGCAAGACACGGCCTGTTAGGTTGGGAAGTTTAGTGACGATGTAGGGCAAAGGAGAAAATCCCACTATATATTTCTAGCAAAATACTAGAAAGGGGAAGATCTACAGGAGAGAAGCCCTTGTCAGGGCATGGTGGGATATAGTTTGAGAAACACAGAGTGAGGGAAAACTAAGGCAGTGAGAATGGGGTGATTGTAGTTTAGAAAGAGTCAAGAAGCCAAGTGAAAGAAATTCAAGCAAAAGAACAGAACCCAGCCTTGACTATTTCCAGGCACCGGCAATGGGAGGGAGGAGGCAGCATTAGGAGATGAGGAAGGCGGATTAACGGGGAGCCCAGAGAAACTGCAGGTGATGGGCATGTTTCTTAAGAGAGTAGGAGAAAAGAAGAGGGCTGCTGGCCATGCAGAGGCTAGAGAAGAATCACAAGGAAAGGCAGACACCCAGCAGTGCTGTGTGGTCCTAAACAAGGGAGGCAGGGCTGACTGGCTGAGCAGAGCAGGAGACTGAAGGAATTCACAGTACAATGCCTCAGAGCCCTTTTATCTCCCTCTCCTGCCCCACCCTCTTCCCGTCCCCCTGCAGGCACACAAAGCTTATCTGTTACTGAGGCATCCCTTAAGTTCTGCCTACGTTGCACTTTGCCCTGCCAAAGGACTCTCCAGGGTCACAGCCGGAGAGTCGCTGTCTGGGACACAGCTAGTCTCCACTTCTGCACTTGCCCAGCTCCCTTACTGGCCTGTGCACTGACCAACCCCAGCCAAGAGCCAACTCCCCAGCTAGTGGTGTTTGGAAGAGCAATTTCATCTGGTGTTCAGGTTAGTCAATGGGCAAGTAGAGGTGCCCTTTAGTCAGCTTACGTGGGTTCTGAGGCTTACACAATTTGGGCAGTCCTATTTTATTTTATTTTACATTATTTAATTTAATTTACTTATTTTGAGACAGAGTTTCAATCTTGTCACTCAGGCTGGAGTGCAAAGGCACGATCTTGGCACACTGCAACCTGTGCCTCCTGGGTTCAAGCAATTCTCCTGGCTCAGCCTCCCAAGTAGCTGGGACTGCAAGGCATGGGCCACTACACCAGATTAATTTTGTATTTTCAGTAGAGACAGGTTTTTCACCATGTTGGCCAGGCTAATCTTGAACTCCTGACCTCAGGTGATCCATCTGCCTTGGCCACCCAAAATGCTGGGATTACAGGCATGAACCATGGCGCTTGGCCTGGGCAGTCCTATTTAAGAAAAAAGAATATAGGCCAGGTGTGGGGGCTCATGCCTCTAATGTCAGCACTTTGGGAGGCTGAGGTGGAAGGATCAATTGTGAGGAATATGAGACCAGCCTGGACAATATAGCAAGACCCTATCTCTTTAAAAAAAAAAAAAAGGCTCAGCACTTTGGGAGGCCAAAGTGGGAGGATCACTTGAGCCCAGGAGTTCGAGACATGCCTGGGTGACATGGTGAGATCCTGTCTCTACAAAAAAATTTAAAAATTAGCCAAGTGTGGTGGCATGTACCTGTGGTCCCAGCTACTCAGGAGGCTGAGATGAAAAGATTACGTGAGCCCAGGAGGTCGAGGCTGCAGTGAGCCATGTTCACACAACTCCAGTCTGGGCAACAGAGTGAGACTCTATCTCAAAAAAAAACACCCCAAAAAAACAAACAAACAAAAAAACTCAGCCAGGCATGTTGGTGCATGCCTGTGGTCCTAGCTACTTGGGAGGCTGAGGTGGGAGGATTGCCTGAGCCCAGGAGTTCAAGGCTGTGGTGAGCTAGGATTGTGCCACTGCATTCCAGCCTGGGTGACAGAGTGAGACCCTGTCTAAAAAATAATTTTTAAAAACACGAAATTACAAATACAAAATTACGTACCAAAGAGAATATTTGTAAGAAAGAATGAGAAAAGAAATCACAACAAATGACAAACATTAAAAAGGACAAGTAACAACATCACAGAATTCAGAAAAATGTCATAACACTTTCATTAATTAATTGCCTGGCATGCCTCTATAATGTTTTTGATCGTGTCCTTATGGTAGATAGAATAATGGCCCTCAAAGATGTCTGCACCCTTATCCCCAGAACATGTGAATATGTTTCCTTATATGGCAAAAGGGTCTTTGCAGATGTGATGAGGGTACAGAACCTGGAGATGGGGAGTGTGCTGAATTATCCAGGCAGGCCTAGTCTAATCACATGAATCTTAAAATTAGAAAAGCTTTCCTGGGTTTGATCAGAGAAAGAGACGTAATGTGGAAAAAGGGTCAGATGCTAAGTTGCTGGCTTTGAAGATGGAAGAAGGGGCTGTGAGCCAAGGATTGCCATGGCATCTAGAAGCTGGAAGAGGTGAGGAAACTGATCCTCCCCTACAGCCTCCAGAAGGCAGCCTCCACTGATTGGGCAGAGTTGGGATCGCTTGGCCCACGGTGGTCCTGTCCTGCCTCTCTGCTGCACTGTAACTCTTTAATCTTGCCTGAGTGGTAAGGATTGAGGCTGTTCATTTTCCTTGTGGTAACTCTGGAGGGGAAAAAGTGGACTTTGGCTAGAAGAGAATGGGTGGGCAGCAAGTTTCCAGAGTTACAGTGAGATCTGATTGTGTTAGTCCATTTTGTATTGCTACAAAGGAATCTGAGGCTGGGTAATTTATGAAGAAAAGAGGTTTGTTTGGCTCATTCTTCTGAAGGCTGTACAAGCGTAGCACCAGCATCTGCTTCTGGTGAGGTCTCAGGAAGCTTCCAAGCATGGTGGAAGGTGAAGTGGGAGCCGGTATGTCACACAGCAAGAGGGAGCAAGAGAGAGAGGAGGTGCTGGGCTCTTTAAACAACCAGCTCTTGTATGAACTAAGAGTGAGAATCACTCATTACCGAGGGTACCAAACCAGTCATGAGGGATCCACCCTCATGACCAAACACCTCCCACTAGGCCTACCTCCAACATTGGAGGCCACATTTCTTTTTTTTGTTTTTTGTTTTTGAGACGGAGTCTTCCTCTGTCACCCACTCTGGAGGGCAGTGGCGCAATCTCAGCTCACTATATCCTCTGCCTCCTGGGTTCAAGTGATTCTCCTACCTCAGCTTCCCGAGTAGCTGGGATTACAGGCACATGCCACCACGTCCAGCTAAATTTTTTTTTTCTTTTTTGAGATCTGAAGTGATTTTATCTGTATTTCCTTCACTTTAAGCCAATCATGAAATTTCACAGTGATTTCTGGGGTGGAGGCAGAAGGAAGGCAGTGTTAAGAATCACTGGGGCTGTGGCCTAGTTGGCCCATGGAGGTGCAGGCAGGGTGGGCCCTCACTGGGGCAGCTGGAGGAGCACGGACTGCCCTGCCGGCAGATTGGTGATGTTCCAAGAGCGAGAGAGCTGGTACGTGATGTCCTCCGCAGCTTCCAGCTTGCACAGCTCCATCAGGCCATCCCCTGCAGTGGCCAGTGAGTTCTGGCCCTCTCTGCATCCTGCTAAGCCACCTGTTTGGCTTCCACTGCTTCTGTGAACTCCTTCCTGAAGGTCAGATGTGTCAAAGACACATCGTCCAGGATGAGCCCAAAGGTGGCTGGTCGCTCCATAAGGTCGTCGCTCACCTGCCTGGAGACCAGTTCTCTCTGGGTGATTAGTTCTCCAGCATCAAAGCGAGCCACCACTGACTTGAGGATCTCAGTAGTGATGGATGGCAGCACACGCTCATCATAGTCTTCTCCGATCCTGGTGAAGATGCGAGGAAGCTGGCTAGTGACAGGCCCAAAGAGGATGCACGGTATGATATTGACATTCTGTAAATCTTTGCTACCAGTGATGACTGGCACATTACGTGGTTGAGAACGGTGGTCAAAGATAATTGGTTTCTGTACCCATGGTATGAGAAAGTGAGTCCCTTACCCTACCACAATGTCCTGTACTCCACAGAATCGGTCAAAGATGACAGTTCTGTGCCCAGCATCCATGTTATATAAGGCAGAGTTCACCATGCCTTCTGCAACAGCTAAGGCCAGTCCAAACTTGCCGATGGACTCAAACACTTGGCAGCTATGTTTTCTTCTGTTGAACCCTCTCACACCTGTTTCCACTCTGAACTCCAAATCTAATTTTTGTATTTTTAGTAGAGATGGGGTTTCACCATGTTGGCCAGGCTGGTCTCAAACTCCTGACCTCAAGTGATCCGCCCGCCTCGGCCTCCCAAAGTGCTGGGATTACAGTTGTGAGCCACTGAGCCCGGCCTAGAGGTCATATTTCAACATGAGATTTGGAAGGGACAAAACATCCAAACCATATCACTGATTTTGACAAGAGACCCATCAAGTAACTTTTTTTTAGGACAGGGATGATCAAAGAATGCTTTTGATAGAAAATGGTATTACTTCCTTCCTCCATCAGAAGAAGACAGGTGTGTCACATGAGCTGTCAACATTGGTGAAGCAATCACACAAGGGGACAAATGGTGTTACATAGGAGTGTTCACAGCCTCCCACCTCTCCTTGTACAGGAGACTCTCATAGATGTTAATCTAGCCTGACGTTGCAGGAGGAGGTCACTCTGGAGGCCAAGCCCACCCCAAACCTGCTCTCAGAGAAGCTCCTGGTGCCCAAAGAAAGGTCCATAGGCCTTCTGGGGCCTGTGAGGGATGGTGTAATTGCTCTGTCCCAGGGACAAGTAATTCCCTGACCCATTTAGATCCTCTTCTAGTGAGTCTGGATGTCAGACATACAGACAGAGCTAAGTTATAAGGTCTGCTGGCTGGACTGCTGCCCAGGGGGCTGCCATATTCAAAGACACCAAAACATTATTGGAATGAATCAGAAATCAGGTGAATTTTAAATTGCCTCCTTTCCTACCAAAGCAGTCATCACCCTGAGGTGGAGACTTAAAACACTCCTTGACAATGCAGACTAGTATCTGTACGGTGCTCAGGGACACTCACATGCCTGTCACACAGGGCCACTCCAGCCAACCCAACCCTGAGGACAGCCCATTGAAGTTGGCAGACAGAGCCAGAAATGGAAAAATATGTGGTGTAGGGCTGTTTGCAAGGAAGAAATGTACTGTTTTATTATGTGAACACTTAAACATGCCTTCCAAGAAGTTGTGTGGTTTGGAAAATTACACAGAATAAATTACTTATTTTGACCATAAAGAACATAGTACACATTTAAAAGAACATCACTTGCCAACAAGCACATGAAAAAGTACTCAACATCGTTAATCATAAGGCAAATGCAAAGAGAAACCATAATGAAACATCACTTTATATTCAGGATGGCCGCTATCACATAAACAGAAAATAACAAGTGTTGGCAAGGCTGTAGACAAATGGGAACCCTGGACTCAGGTGGTAGGAATGTAAAAATGGTGTAGCCATTATAGATAACAATATGGCAATTTCTCAGAAAATTGAAATAGAATTATCATATAATTCAGCAACCATTTCTGGATGTATATCCAAAAAGAACTGAAATCGGGGTCTTGAAGAGATATTTGTACACTGATGTTCACAGCAGCACTATTCACAATAGACAAAATGTGGAAGCAACCCAAATTTCATCAACTGATGAATGGATAAACAAAACATGGGACATACTACAATAGAATATGAGTCAGCCTTAAAAAAAGGAAATTCTAACACATGCTACAATACGGATGAACCTTGAGGACATTATGCTAAGTGAAATAAGCCAGTCACAGAAAGACAAATATGAGGTATAGTAGTCAAGCTCATGGAAGCAGAAAGTAGAATGGTGGTTGCCAGGGGCTGTGGGGTGAGGGGAATGGGAGTTGCTTAATGGGTAGAGTTTCCATTTTAAAAGATGAAAATGGAATCTGGAGATTGGCTGCACAACGATGAAAATATACTTCACATTATTGAGCTATACACTTAGAAATGCTTAAGATGGTAAAATTTGTTATTTGAATTTTACCAGAATTAATTAATTTTTCAATCCTGCTCCTTCTGTATATTTTACCACAAATTAAAAAAAGAACATCACCAAATAAATGTTGATCAAATATTTAAATAATATTTAAATTGAATTTAAATTGAAAGGGAAGCCAAAATAGTAGACTGGTTGGGGTGCCTCAGTCCTGCCCTGTGCATGGCAGCCACAGTGCACTCAGAGAGAAGGCAGGACAGGGAAGCTGTGAAGCAGGAAGGGCCCGAGGAAACAGAAGTTGTGAGGAGGAGAAGCAGCAGAAAGAAAGGAAACAAAGGAAAGTAACATCAGTAGTTGATATGGTTTGGCTGTGTCCCCACCAAAATCTCATCTTGAATTGTAGCTTGCATAATGCTACATATGTGGGAGGGACCTGGTGGAAGGTAATTGAATCATGGGGGCGGTTTCCCCAATACTGTTCTCATGGCAGTGAATAAGTCTCATGAGATCTGATGGTTTTATAAGGGGAAACCCCTTTCGCTTGGTTCTCATTCTCTCTCTTGCCTGACACCATGTAAGACATGCCGTTTGCCTTCCACCATGTTTGTGAGGCCTCCCCAGCCACATGGAACTGTGAGTCCATTGAACCTTTTTTTCTTTGTAACTTACCCAGTCTCAGGTATGTCTTTATCAGCAATGTGAACATGGACTAACACAGTAGTTAAAAGCACTACAATCAGGAAGAAAAAGATAACCATGTCAATTAAACTGCATTTGATCCCAACCTGAGTTCTGAACTACATTTTAATCTCTAGGAGATCAGGGCCCTGGCAGTTGAGATTTTTGCCTTCCTTCTCTCCCATGCCTGCTTCAGAAGTGCCCCTGTTTAAGGTAACCTGGAGCCTGTGCTTACAATCTAAGAGAGTGATGCTCCAGCTTTCAAGTACATACAGATCACCCAGGAGCTTATGAAAATGCAAATTCCCATTCAGTAGGTCTGTGGTGGGTCTGAGCTTCAGCATCTCACAAGCTCCCAGGTGAGCTGATGCTATGGGTCTGCAGTCCACACTTGCAGTAGTAGCAGGACCTAAGACATCCAACTAACCAGACAGAAAATTGGCAGTACACAAACAGACTGGCATGGAGAAGATGATCTTGTCAATAAAAACAACTTTATGGTGCTAGGAAATAAAATAAATAATCAAAGAGATATGTGAAGTGACTCACATTATAAATTGTTGTTTAAAGTCAATATACAGGCTGGGCACAGTGCCTCACACCTGTAATCCCAGCACTTACGGAAGCTGAAACAGGAGGATCATTTGAGGCCAGGAGTTCGAGACAAGTTTGGGCAATACAGTGAGATGCCATCTCTACAAAAAAATAAAAAATTAGCCAAGTGTGGTGACATGTTCCTGTAGTCCCAGCTACTTGGGAGGCTGAGGCAGGAAGAACACTTGACCCCAGGAGGTCAAGGCTACAGTGAGCCATGATTGTCCCACTGCACTGCAGCCTGGGCAAGAGAATGACACCTTGTCTCAATCAAATGAAAATAAATAAATAAATTTGTATAATGATGGCCAGGGATGGTGGCTCACACCTGTAATCCCAATGCTTAGGGGGGCTGAGGCAGGAGGATCACTTGAGGCCAGGAATTTCAGATGAACCTGGGCAACAACGTGAGACTCTGTCTCTACCAAAAATAAATTTTAAAAGTGTCTGGGCATGGTGGCACACACCTGTAGTCCCAGCTATTTGGGGGGCTGAGGCGGGAGGATTGCTTGAGCCCAGGAGTTTGAGACTGCAGTGAGCCATGATCATACCACTGCTCTCCAGCCTAGGTGACACAGCAAGACCCTGTCTCTTAAAATAATAATAATAATAATTTTTTTAAAAGTCAATATACATTTGAGGGTGAGATAGTTCCTTCCCAGGAAAAGGATGTGGGGAGGACATACAGATACATTTAGTCTTCAAATGAGTCAAAGCACAAGCTTTGGAACCAGGTCACTGAGATTATGGGAAGAGAAGAGTGGGCAACTTGAAGTTGAAGCAACAGAGTCTAAGTAAAAGGGGGTAAATGGATAAAAAAACAAAAACCATAATCTTTGGGATAGAAACTCTTGGAGATAGCAGGATTATATTTAATTATGTGTGTGTGTATACATACATATACATACACACGATTACATATATTTAATTATGTGTATACACACATATATATACACACACGCATAATTAAATATATATATAATCATCCTACTATCTCCAAGATACACATACACACCACACACACACACACACACACACACACACACACATATTAATAGCAGAACTGGCCAGAGGATAAAGAGAAAAAAGCAGGTAAGGGGAATGTAATATAAGAATACTGAATTTCTAAGATGCAGGCAAGTGATGCCTATAAAACCATTGACGTTGTTCAGTGAAGGGAGACATTTGGTGAATTTAACTCACATTTGCACAAGTTTTGCTGTTTACAAAATGATTTCAAAATTACAACTTCATGTCAAGGTGCCTGTGAGGACGGCAGGGCAGGGCTTATCCCAAGTTGAATAAGGGAGTCGGGGTCGGGGAAGTTCTTATTATCCCTTTTGCAAATGAGGAAACTGGGGCTCTGGGGTGTGTTCCAGTTCATGAAGTCAATTACTGACGGAACTTTTTTTTTTTTTTTTTTTGGAAGCAGTCTCACTCTGTCCCCTAGGTTGGAGTGCCATGGTATGATCTCTGCTCACTGCAACCTCCACCTTCTGGGTTCAAATGATTCTCGTGCCTCAGCCTCCCAAGTAGCTGGAATTACAGGTGTGTGCCACCACACCTGGATGACTTTTGCATTTTTAGTAGGATGGGTTTTCGCCATTTTGGCCAGGCTGGTCTTAAACTCCTGACCTCAAGTGATCCACCCGCCTTGGCCTCCCAAGGTGCTGGGATTACAGGCATGACCCACCATGCCTGGCCAGAACATCTTTTCTTTTCCCTTATTCTGATTCTTCCTGTCATGTAAATAGATACATGATGCAAGTTGTTTTTTCACAGAATTCATGGGGGCAAAATGAGGCTATATGTTTTAAATTCTTTATGAAACAAATCAAGTATTATTAACAAAAGCCTCCTCATTGGCCCTGGCATGGGGCAGGCCTCCAGAGGAAACTCAGATAGCCAAAGTCACGGTTTATGAATTCAAGAAAGAGAAGTCAGCTGCTCTCTTCAGGGGGCCATAAATGAAAATTGGCCTTTATGCTTCCTGGGACTTGGTCATCAGATCCAAGAGGTCAGAAGGTTACTAGACACAGATCAGGGTTGAGAGCTGGCACCAGCCCAGGTCATAAGTACACACAGTACCCTCTTCCAATATTTAACAGGACACAGTGGCCTCTGAGTTAACTGCCTATGTCTTATCAATGCATGTGTAGTGCCAGTATTGCCTGTGGTTTTATAGTTTGACTCTTTGGAACTTACACAGATCCAGGAAAATTATTTCAAACATTACATGAGGGATTTGGATATGTCTCTTTATGTCAATTTCCAGTTGGATATTCAGTTTGTTATATCGATGTTTCAAAGAGGTTCAGCAGGTGTTGCAGGGAACTTTTCCCAGACCCCTTCAAATTGTGCCACCTAAAAAGCCCCTGTATGCAAGAGAGGTTCCCTACACATTCCTCCTGTCCTCCCCAGGTTGTGCCTGGGACACCAATATCTGAAGTGTGAGGGCAAGAGTCTGATGGCTCAACAAACAGAACGTGGCAACCACACTAAGAATTTGAATTAATGTTGTCCACGTTCCCTGAATTTATTGTTCTTTTTAATGGAAAAATCATGGGTCTGCATTCCAAGGGTCCTAGTGGCTATTGGATCATCTCTGCTTCTATCACCCTTGGGATGAGCTATATAATTAACTATGGAGATACGATAAGGAAATTAATCAATGCTTAATAGCATTTAATAAAACTCAATATTCATTCATGATTTAAAATTCTTGGTTAACCAAGAGGAATAGAAGAGAGCTTCACTAACTTGATATGGAATAGTTACTAAACACTTTTACGAGGTATCTTATTGGAGAAGCATTAGAATCAATCTCATTAAAATAAAAAATAAAGATTTTATTGCTGGCACTATGATGGAGAAGTTGGTTACAGAAAATCCTCCTGGTATGCAGCACCTAGAAATACTAAATTTTTAAGAATGTCATTTTTCATGCAGGATTGAGCTGGTAGGAAAGTAAAGGAAGTCTCAAGAGGCCAAAATTTATAAGATTATGCTAAGCCAGAGGCATGAGAAAGGGAAGTCATGATCATCCTGGAGTTTTCTGGACTCCTGTAGGCCTGGGGCCTGGATTTTAATGGGAGAATAGGAGACAAAGCCTGGAGCCTAACCAGATCATAGACTATAAACTCAAGATCCCCTAAGGGTGACATCCTCAGTAGAAACCATGGAGGGAGACAGGTCTATCCCAGGCCTTCTCAGCCTTGGCTCTGGGTAGAGCAAAAAGAAAAGTCTCCTTTGAAATTCTTAACAACAGGCCTGCAATCAAGTAAGTTTGGGTCAGGATTCTCACTATTTGTGTGGCCAGTAGACCCCAAGCTTATGGTGGTCCCAGTTAGTTCTGTCCTCAGGTTCCTGGCAAAAGCAAAAATAAATCCTCTAGAGGAAAACAATTTCAATCTCAATGAATCCCAAAGAGAAGTTTCCAAATGAGTTCATAGTACAAAATAAAAATGGAAATCAGGAACATGACAAGAATGCCTAGGACATCTAAGTGTTTGTAAACAGTATCCCCTAGAATTGTGCAGTATACAACCCACACAACTGTATGCATCACTTCTGAGACTATCTACTTTCATGGCTACTACTCAGCATTATGCTGAATGGCAAAGAACAACCAATAAGACACAAAAAATTAAGGTTTGTAAAGATTGGAAAGGAAGGAGCAAAACTCTTACTATATATAGATGATATGTTTGTCTAACTAGAAATTCCAAAGGAATCAACTGATAAGCTTTTATAACTATTAAGAGAATTCCATAAGGTAACTAGGCAAAATATCAAAACACAAAATAGATTTTCTATTTATTGGGGGAAAAAATCAAGTAGAAAAGGTAAACATTATAGTGGAAATTGGCTCAGGAATAGGAAATAAATACAAAAGGACACAGAAATGGACATGTGTAAGTGGGAATTTAGTACATGATAGAGATGATATTTCAAACAAATAGGAAAAAGATGGACTTTTCAATAAATAGTATTGAAATAATGTATTGCAATAAGTGCCAGGTGAATAAAGACTAACTTTTTAAATACAAGTATTACAGGAAGGTGCACCAAAGTAGCTTCATAATTTTGGAAGTTGAGAAATCTTTTAAAAATCAGCCTCAAAGAGTAAAATCCAGAAAGAGGGAAACTAACAGATTCAACTACATCAAAATAACAACAACAATAATAGTAAAAATTTCTGTTGGCTAAAAAGTATGATTTAAACAAAGCTTAGAGAGAATATTACACACATATCAAATAATTTGCATTGAGAATAAATAAAAAACTCCTACAAAGAAGAAAAAAAATCTGACATAAAATAAGCTAAGGATATGAATAGGTAATTTAAGAAGAGAAATACAATGGCCAAGAGGGGTCCTATAAAAAGAATGCTCAACTTCATTAATAATCAGGGAAATTAAAATATTGAAATAATGGGTTGTCATTTGCACTAATTCAATGGAAAAAATAATAAAATACTGAATAAACAGCAAGCATTATTTGGAGTGTGGAGGAACAGTAACTATCCTTCTCTGCTGGTGGGAGTACAGTCAGTTCGGGTACTGTGGAGGGCTGTTTGGCAGCCAAAAATTGAACCACATATATCCTGTGATGTGGCAATTCAACGTCTTAGTAGTTCCTCTAGTGCAATACTTGCACATGTCTAGAAGCAGACAAACACAGTGAGGTTCATTGGTAAGACTGAAAAATTGGAAAAGCTTAAATATCTATCGAAAAGAAAACTGCTAAATAAAAGAAGTGTACACTGTGAAATATGACGTAGCAGTTAAAATAAATGAAGTAGAGCTCTATACAGATATGGAAAGTCTCCAAGTCATGCTATTGAGTGGAAAAACAGAATTAGAACAACATGGCAACAGATAGGTTTAATAGTCCATCTATGCATAGATGAACACACACACAGACACAATGGTCTGGCAGTAAATATATCACACTAAGTACTTTTGGGGAAACTGGAGATTAGGATTGACAGAATGGCCAAAGGTGAATTTAGGTTTATCTATACTGCTTTCTCATTTTCAAGGAGCATGAAATCATGTATTACTTTATAATTTAAAAAGTTATTACCTAAAAAACCTAGTCTAGTCAGTTTTGTGGTTGTCTTGGGTTTATTCCATAATAATTTTGGAACAAGTTGACAGCTTTTAGATCAGGAGTTGGCAAACTTTTTCTGTTAAAGGCCAGATAATTAATATTTTAGGCTTTGTGGGCCATACTGTCTCTTTTGCAATTGGTCAATTTTGCTGACTCAATGAGTCAGCTATAGCAGGCACTATTCCTCTCCCACATGGCCTCTAATGATATGGCCAGAGTTGAAAGGATGTTGTAGGGCAAAAACAGCCATATACAATACATAACGAATGGGCATGGCTGTGTTCCAATAAAGCTTCATTTATAAATACAGCTGGTGGGCCAGAGTTAGCCTGTGAGCCATAGTTTGTCAACCCCAGGTTTAGACTTTTATGACATAACTAAAATATTTTTAAAGCGTATTTGTGTACCACAAAATACTTTTTCCCATTAACCAACTGATTAAATAAGCCTCTGAGGCCTCCGTTAGCATCCTTTCAACTCTGGCCGTATCATTAGAGGCCATGTGGGAGAGGAATAGTGCCTGTTATAGCTGATTCATTGAGTCAAGACTCAGTGGCCTCAGAGGTGTCCGTTGACCTGTCCTAGATATGGAGTGGCCTTAAAGCAGTGCCTCTGGCCATAGCTTCAGCCGAGCTGGGCCGTAATGTGGAGAGAAGAAGGACTTGGTGGCACTGACCACATGCAGGCAAGACTCGGTTCTGTGGGACAAGGTGCCCTTTCAATAGTAGAGGTAGAAAACTCACTGGTTTGAAGCCAACTCAGCTGCAGCACTGTGCAGGGGTGTGGCAGGTGCTCTGAGGGACCCCTCCTTGAAGTGGTGAGTCCTGGTGACTGTCATGCTGCTGTCCTTGGCCTCAGGGGGCTGCCAGCACTAACCCAGCAGGCCAAAAGGAATCAGGACTGAGTTGCTCCCAGTTCCCATAGTCCCCAGCTCCCACAGTCCTTGAAGGTGGTATTTCCTGGGTCCAGGGACTCCAGCCCTGTAACAGGGAGCTGGTTGTATGTGTGACTTGTGGTAACTCATGCAGTAGTTAAGGCTTCTCCTGTGGTGATTTTTCTAGGAGGCTGGTGCAGGACCAGAGAGCATCAGTAATGGGGCTCAACATTAAGTGATTGTTTTCATGCTTTTTTTTTTTCCACCCTAGAAATGAGACAGCAGCAAGGCCAACATGATTCACAACCCATTATGAGGCTGACCTCAAACAGAAGGTATATTTGTGTTCACACACATCTTTTGGATGGAGCTGAAGGGCGGTCAGCACCCAGCAAAAGAGAAAAAAAGAAAAACCATACCTGCTTGGTGGTAAGTTCTTTGCTCCGACTTCTCCCCTGGGGTCCACTTTGAACAATCCGGTGCAAAGGATCGATCAAGGAGTAGCTTTACCAAGGAGCCACTGCCTTGTTCAGGACAGGAGTGTTAGCTTATTCTCTTGCTTTTCTCACTGTGAACACTTGGCTTGCAGGCTGCGGCCGAGATTCCCACTGAAGTAAAGGCAGTGCTTCCTCTTCCCGTCCTAGTCATAGGTTATGATTTCCCCGGATATGAAACAATCTTGTCTCTCACCTATATTTCAGTCCAAGTCAGATGTAGGCACTAAGCGGCTCCATTGCCACTCCTAAGTCCCAAGTCCAGCACTTGAACTAGCAAATGAAGAGATTACCGTATTTATTCTCATTATGTTCTCCCTACTTTTTTCTTTCAGGTCTCTTCACTACAAAAACACAGGAAAAGGGGAAGAGAGTGGCAAATATCCGCTTTGTCTAAGTAATTCTGAGCGCATTTCATCAGTCTGAGGGTCTCTGTCCTTTACCACTAGGGGCAACATTAATTTGAACCTAGATCTCCTTATACTTCCTCCTTTGTTGAAACCACCTCCCTGGATAGTGTTACTTGATGTGAAAGTGAGCAAAGTATTGATTTATGACGGTGCCAATCACCAGCATGGTTATGTAAGAGGGAGGCAGGCACACAGGGAGAGGGAAAGGGTGTGAGATGAGGGGGCTGAGCACAGTTCTCGAGAATGTGACCCCACCACTTTGATCTCAGAACAGAAGGCTGACCAGGAGTGGGGAGGATGGACCAGCTGAGGGCTCTTTCCTCTCCCGGGTCCTGCCAGGGGGGAGCTGAAGAGTCCTCACTCTTCAGCCTCAACCTTCTTATTCCCTAGCAGCAGCTGCTCCCAAGTGAACAGAATCAACAAAAGCCGAATGTGGTGGATACCAGGATATGTTTCTTCTACTTGCTTTGTTTACAAAGATGCTTTATGGCAGGTGAGGGGAGTGGAAGTAACTGCTCCTACCTAAAAGGCAAACAAGTACAAGCCTCTGGCAACAGTAAAGCAGGGGCATGGGCCCCAACAAGAGAGGGAGAGGGAGACCACGATTGAGCAAACAGGTAGAAAAGAGAACCTGGGATTGCCAAAAAATGACCACAGTTGTCTTCAGGTGAACATTTGGACTTCCTTACATTTATTTATTGACTTAAGTTGTTATTATTTTGAAGTACATGCTTTAATCCAGCCCTGGTGAGAAAAGCCAGAATATCTAAGTATGATTTGTTTGTTTTGTTTTTAATTGGTTTCTCCTCTATCCAATTTGCACTTCCCAAGGGATGAGAAAGACTTGAGGCTGGGATTTCCTAGGGGTTAACATTTCTCAAGCGGATGCTTGCCTTGCTGTTTTCAACCAAGTGCAGAATGTAAGGTGCTTACACAGCTCACTGCTGGGGACTTACTGCCAGCAGTGGGGACTGGGACCCACAGCCATAGGGCTCTGTCCTTTTTTCAGTCACATTTCTGATTATCCACATGGGATTCTGCTAGGGCTAGGAGGCACTGGATTAAAAATCCCACTGGACAGAAAGTTGACTTGGGCCTTAGGCAGGGAGGACCTAGAGTAAGTGAAATATTGAATGTCATAAGGATATTGGAAAGAAAAAGAGTAAGTGAAATACTGGATTTCAGTCCCAGTGGAAGTAGCCTGAACAGTGTGCTCTGGGGTAGGAGGACAGCATGGGGCTATATCTGGGGCCTGCAGGTCCCCTGAGAAACACAGATCAGAAGGCCATGGCTACAGCCAAAGAGGGTGGGAAAGCTGGAAAGGGTTAAGAACTCACCCCAGGAAACTTATTTCCAAGATCAAAAGTAGGCCTTTCTGCACTGACAGGTATCTCCAAGTCCAGGGAAAAAAGGCATGACTGCAGCTCAGGTAGGCCACCTTGCCGGAAGTCCTTAGGTTATGGGTAACATACGTAGCTTTCATCATCTCTCAAATCCCTTCTGGCTCACAAGGGCCTGGCCTTCTCTCTCTTAAAAATATAGTGAATTATTTACAGCAGAAACAGGAAACTAAGAACAGATTATGAAACCACTGAGGTAAAGGAAATATTCTCAGGTTTCTGCAGGGATCTTTGGGTCTCTTTTCCTCTGGGTCTGTGGTGTGAAGTCCCAGCTAGAAGACAGGAGAAGGCTGTAGGAGTGCCAGGCCTCTCTAGTCTAGCACTGCACTGTTAATATCAGGCATGGCTCTATAGTGAAATGAGTTAAGAATACAGCCAGAAAATACACTCTCGTTCTTAAGGACAGCTTACTAATGCCCTCAGTTGAGGGCCTGAGTCACTCTCAAGCCCAGCTGGGAAGTCAGAGAAATTTGAGGCCTTGACCTCCATTCTATACTTTGCCTATTGCAGCAACCAGAAATGTAGAGCTCCTAAGCAACTCATCAGAGAAAAGCAGATCTGATCAGCCTGAAAAGTTTCATTTTTTTTTTTTTTTTTTTGAGACAGTGTTTTGCTATGTCACCCAGGCTGGAGTGCAGTGGCATGGTCATGGCTCACTGCAGCCTCAACCTCCTGGGCTCAAGCAATCCTCCCACCTCAGCATCCCAAATACCTGAGACTACAGGTGTGTGCCACCATGCTTGGCTAATTTTTTTTTTTTTTTTTCTATTGTAGAGATGAGGTCTCATTATGTTGCCCAAGCTGGTCTCAAACTCTGGGGCTCAAGCAATCTGTCTGCCTTGGCCTCCCAAATTGCTGAAATTACAGGCATAAGCCATTGTACCTGGCCAGTTTCCTCAGTGTGAATTCATTTAATGTTTTACCCCTCTCCAGAGAATATTAATATTTAAAAAGAGGAACAGAGAGAACAAAATAAAAGAGTGATGCACTGATGATATAAATTCAGGTGGAATCTGAGGAAAATAGGTGTTTATCAGCCAGTCACATGGTCTTTCTCAAAAATCTCTTAGCCTCCCTCTGGGGTGTGCACAGGGGCACTTAGGGCAGGAGCATGGAGGTGACACTCTGATCCCCATGAGGCAGTCTTGGAGGAACTTTCTCCCTTTTCATCCTTAAGTGGAGGTAGTAGAAGTTACCCAAAAAGGCCAGGAATAGGAATCTTCTCTTTGAAAGCGGTTTCATTTTATCACAAGTAGAAGCAGTGACGCAAAGTTTAACTTCCCAGAAATCGCAGATTCCAGCAACTGGAGGACCACTAAATTTGAGCACTAGCTGTTCCAGATCCTATAATTACTCTGAGGCTCCATAAATTACACTTGTGGTCAGAATTCCAATGTCTCTCTTAAAATTTTGGAACACTTTGTTTTCACCTCATCTGTAAATTACACTGCAGAATATGATATCTGTGACTTCCTGCCTTAGTTGCTTATAAGCCCCCTGAGAGCAGAAGCCCTTATATCACCTGGTACCAATTGCATTTGGTGGCTGCTCAGTTCAGTGTAGTAATTCTTTTAAATATGGTTTTTACTAATATGCTTTAATAGAGTTCTGCCTTTATTGAAGAGAAGAAAAAGGACTACCTTGAGAGGACCTTCCCTGCAACTAGCTCATGCTACTACTAAATGAAACTCATACTTACTTTTGATTTATTATTAAATGAGTTAGCTCTTAAATGTGTGAAACCTCTTTTCATTTTTAGGCTTTAAACTTGTAATGATGGCAAGTGTCATGATGAGGATAAATTACCCTTTGACAGCAAAGAGATAATTGGGTATTTGGTATATATGGAATTATCTAAAACTTATTTGGAATTATACATATATTTTCATAAATCACTATAATGTTTGAGAGGGATAAAGGGATTGAGGGGAAAAGGTGCAAATCTGGAATCTGGTAACACCGCAATACCTCTTCCCAGAAATATTAATATGACAGTTACCTTCTCTCAACAGCTGTTGCTGTCAAGTTTCTTTGCTCCACAATATTATATTAGAAACTCTTGAATAAAATGTAAATTGAGAGGTCATACAGGAAACAGCTGAGAGTCAAATCATCTCTCAGAAAAATTGTTTCTATTCTATGAATAGACATCCAAACACTGACCACATTTACAGCTATTGTTTAGTCAATCAATTAGACCTGTTTTGTCTCTGTAAATGGAAACATAACACTAATTCCCAGAGCAGGTATTCAATAAATTAATTCAAATATTTAAGTGTCTTAAAATTGCTAGTCACATTTTATGTATTTATTTTATTTTTATAAGGTACAATTTATCAGTCTTTACTTTTTTTTTTTTTTTGAGATAGGATCTTGTACTGTTGCCCAGGCTGGAGTGCAGTGGGGGCAATCATGGCTCACTGCAGCCTCAACCTTCCAGGCTGAAGCGATTCTCCTGCCTCAGCCTTCTGAGTAGCTGGGCCTACAGGCACATGTCACCATGCCCAGCTATTTTTTTCTGGTAGAGACGGGTTTCCCTAGGTTGTCCAGGCTGGTCTTGAACTCCTGAATTCAAGCGATCTTCCCACTTTGGCCTCTCAAAGTGCTGGGATTACAGGCATGAACCACCACACCCAGCCAACATTTTTTATTCTGGTAAAAAATACATATAATATAAAATTAACCATTTAAATCATTTTAAGTGTACAATTCAGTAGCATTAATTATAATGTTTTGCAACCATCACCACTATTCATATCCAGAACCCCTTCATCATCCCAAATAGAAACTCCATCCATTAAGCAACTCCCCATTGTTATCTTCCTTGAGTCCCTGGTAACCTCTAATCTACTTTCTATCTCTATGAATTTGCATATTCTAGATATTTTATGTAATTGGAATCATACAATATTTGTCCTTATGTGTCTGGCTTATTTCAGTCAGCATAATGTTCACGCATGTTGTAACATGGGTCAGAACATCATTCCTATTTATGGCTGAATAATAATCCATTGTATGTATATAGCATCTTTAATTTATCCATTTATCTTTAGGCTACTATGAATTATGCTGCCACAAACATTGGTATATAAATATTTGTTTGAGCTTCTGCTTCATTTCTTTTGGATATATACCTAGTAGTGGAACTGCTAGGTGTTTGAGTCCACTCAAAATTCATATGTTGAAATCCTAACCCCCAAGGTGATGGTTTTGGAGGTGGGGCATTTGGGAGGAGATTAGGTCATGAAGGTGGAGCCCTCATGATTGATGCCCGTTCTTCCACCTGAAGTTATAGTGAGAAGACTGTCATCTATGATCCAGGAAGGGATCATAGATCCCTTCACCAGTCACTGAATCTGCTGGCACCTTGACCTTGGACTTCTCGGTCTCTATAACTATGATAAATAAATTTTTGTTGTTTATAAACTATCCAGTTTATGGTATTTTGTTGTAGTATCCTGCATAGACTAAGACATTGGGTCATGTGGTAGTTCCACATTTAACTTTTTGAGGAACTACCAAGCTTTACCACAGCAGTGGCATCGTTTTACACTCCCACCACCAATGTACAAGGGTCCCAATTTCTTCATGTCCTCTCCAACATCCTCTCCTTGTTATTTTCCATTAAAAAAAATTATATCCATCCTAGTAGGTGTGAAGTGGCATCAGGCCTCCTGTTTTCAGGCCTCCATGGTTTCTGATGCGAAATCAACTGTTAATCTTATTAAGGCTCTCTTGTACAGGATGAGTTGCCTCTCTCTCACTGTTTTCAAGATTCTCTTTGTCTTCTGACAATCTGCCTATACTGTATCTTGGTGTATCTCTTCGTGTTTATTTTGCTTGGGCTTTGTTGAGCTTCCTGGATATGTAGACTCATGTCTTTTATCACATTTGGGACATTTTTGGCCATTCACATATAATTTCTGTCTCTCTCTCCCTTGTCCTTCTGAGACTCTCATAATGCATATGTTGGTCCACTTGATGGTGTTCCACAGGTATCTTAGTCTTTGTTCACTTTTCTTCACTCTTTCATTCTGTTTCTCAGAATGGATCATTTCAATTGTCCTATCTTCAAGTTTGTTAAATCATTCTTCTGCCTGCTCAAACCTGCTGTTGAACTCCTCTAGTGAAATTTCTCATTTCAGTTATCATACTTCTCACCTTCATAATTTCTATTTGATTCCTCATTATAATTTCTATCTCTGTATTGATATTCTCGTTTTGTTCATATATTATTTTCCTGGTTTCCTTTCTTTGTTTCCATGATTTCTTTTAGTTTTTTGAATACATTTAAGACAGTTGTTTTTAAAGTCTTTGCCTAATAATTTCAATGTTTGAGCTTTCCCATGGACAGTTTTGTCAGTTTATTTTTTTTCCTTTGAATGCATTATCCTTTCCTGTTTCTTTGTATGCCTTGTGATTTTTAAAAATTGAACATTCAAATATTACAGTGTTTTAACTCTGGAAGTCAGATTCTTCCAGTTCCTTATGGTTTGCTTGTCTTGATTGCTGAAGGCTTAGCTTGTGTTCAGCCAGTGTTTTTGATAGAGCTGTCTTTGATTGCCAGGAGCTAAGTAAAACAAAACAAGTAAAACCCCCTCCTCTTCTAGTCTTTGTGGATTGGCTCTGTCTTGGGGCACTATTAACACTTTAGTAGGCCATTTAAAATTCCCCATGAGGCCGGGCATGGTGGCTCACACCTGTAATCCCAGCATTTTGGGAGGCCAAGGGAGGCGGATCACCTGAGGTCAGGAGTTTGAGACCAGCCTGGCCAACATGGCAAAATCCTGTCTCTACTAAAAATACAAAAATTAGCCAGGTGTGGTGGCAGGCACCTGTAATCCCAGCTACTCAGGAGGCTGAGGCAGGAGAATCATTTGAACCCAAGAGGCAGAGGTTGTAGTGAGCTGAGATCACATCACCGTACTCCAGCCTGGGTGACAGAGCGAGACTCTGTCTCAAAAAAAAAAAAAAATATATATATATATATATATATATATATATTCCCATGAGCCTTTACTTTCTACTTGTACTGAGCCCAGAGATCAGCCAGTGGTTAGGGTCTTCTCAGGTCTTTTCCGAACATGTGTCCTGTCCTGGCGTGCATGTTGCTTTCTAAACTCCCGAATACACACTGGCAGTTTTGAATTGCCCTAATTTCCCAAAGGAACTCTCTTCCTGGCTTTTGCTCCCAGACCTTAGACATTCTATTGTATGTCTGAACCTTAATCTTCTGCCCCCAGGTGGCTGCAGGTTTTGTATTCACCTTACAATGTTTCTGAGCAATGATTGTCACTTCTCCCTCTTCACGGGTTCTCAGTTAGGCAAAACGAGATGCACACCTCATATAAGTTCTTCAGTTAGCTCCCGAATAGGTTGGAACAGACAAACAAACTCCAGTAATTTGCAAATGAAGCCTGCTCTGCTCCCTCCAGAACCAGGGTTCAGGGTCCCATACTGGGAACACGGGATGCTGTCTTTAAGACTGCTGCTGAGACAAAGAGGGGATGTGGCAAGGACAAGTAAAAATGCCACGAAGTTTTCCTATCATTTTCCCCCCAATTTAAAAAACTGGTAAATGTCCTATCATTTTTAAGTTGCTTTTTCTTGGTTCAGCACTTTCTTAATTGCTGTAAACTTTTGACTCTTTTCCAGAGTTCTAGCAAAGTTGGCTCTGACAGTTGCTTCTTGTTTTTCAGTATTTCTGTAGAGGGACGGGAGTTTGGAGCTGCCTATTCTACAATTTTGCCGATGCCACCAATGCTAGTGGACGACTTGTTTCTTCTTTATGTTTCAGTTCCCTTCTTTGTACAAGGGGATGATATAGGTAGACAGCTTGTGTTGAGGCTTTCCTTTTGAGAACAGTGATCAATACAAGAACAACCTAATCCAAAAGTTCAAGACCTTTTTGTGTTAGGCTTTGTATCCACATTGGTCATAACGATGAATGACCTTTCCCCAGAATGGGCTGCAGGCATCTGTAAGTCATTTTTAAATGACCAGCGTCTTTGGAGTCCTGCAGATAAGTCATAAAGACATTCTGTTTTTTTTTCTAGACATTTGTTAAGTTTTTAACTTAATTCTGAAACCCATCTCAAATTAATTTTTGTGTTTGGTGTGTTGTAGATGTCAAGATCTATTTTTCCTTCTTTCATTTATTCTGTTTTTCCAGCACCATTTGTTGTAAAGGCTCTCTTTTCCCCATTATTTAGCTCTGCAACTTTAGTAAAAAAAACATATGTTAACCATACATGTATGAGATCATGTCTGGATTCCCTATTCTGCAATATATGTCTATTTATCTATCCTTATGCCAATATCACACTGTCTTGATCACTGAGGCTTTATAGCAAGTCTTGAAGTAGGTAGCATGAGCCTTTCAACTTTGCCCTTTATCAAGATTATTTTGGCCCTTCCTTCCTTCCTTCTTTCCTTTCTTTCCTTCTTTCCTTTTCTTTCCCTTCTTTCTTTCTTTCTCTCTCTCCCTCTCTCTCTCTCTCTTTCTTTCCTTCTTTCTGACATGTTTTCACTCTGTTACTCAGTCTGGAGTGCAGTGGTGTGATCATGACTCACTGCAGCCTCAAACTCCTGGGCTCAAGTGATCCTCCTGCCTCAGCCTCCTGAGTAGCTAGGTGTGCATTACGAGGCCCAGATAATTTCAAAAAAATTTTTTTTGTAGAGATGGGGTGTCACTTTGTCACCCAGATTGGTATCAAACTCCTGGCCTCAAGTGATCCTCCTGCCTCAGCCCCCACACCACCCCTACAAAGTGCTAGGATTACAGGTGTGAGCCACTGTGCCCAGCCATTTTGGCTATTCCTGTATTCTTTGCTTTACCGTATAAATTTTAGAATCAACTTTGAAAAGTTATTAAAATGCCTGTTAGTATATTGATTATGATTGCATTGAATTGCCAGATCGATTTGGGGAGAACTGACTACAAAACAATATTGAGTGTTCCAATATGTGAACATGGCATAACTCTCAATTTAGATCATTTATTTTTCTCAGCAGTGTTTTGTAGTTTTTAGTGCAGAGGCCTTCCATGTCTTTTGTTAAGTTTATTCTTAAGTGTTTTACGTTTTTTGGATACTAAGTCAATTAAAAAAAAAAACCGCTGTTCTAATTGTTTGCTGCTAGTATATAGAAAATATATTTGTATGTATATATATTTATATTGATGAGATATAACTGTGACTTTATTAAATAGTTCTAGTAGTTATTCCTTAGTATTACTGAGGATGTTCAATGTAAATAATTATGTTTTCTGCAAAGAAAGACAGTTTTCTTCTTTTCTATCTTTATGCTTTTTTTCTTTCCTTATTGCATTAGTTGGAACAATTAATACAGTATTAAATAGCAGTGTGGTAGGGGTAGATATCCTTGTGGGGGACATTCAATATTTCACCATTAGCTATGATGCTAGCTGTCACCTTTATAGATGCTTTTGTCAAGTTGAGGAAGTTCCTTTTTATCCTAGTTTTTTGAGAATTTCTAAACGTGAATGAGTGTAGAATTGTGTTAATTTTTCAGTTAAGATCATATGCTTTTTATCTTTTTTCTATTAACATGTTGAATTACATTGATATTTCTAATGCTGTACTAACCTTGCATCTTTGGAATAAATGTGCTTTGTCCTGAATAATACTCTGTCTCTCTCTTTTTTGGAATTCTGGATTTGTTTTGGTCATATTTCATTAATGACTTTTGCATTCATAATCATTGAAAGCAGCTATGCTCACCACTATACCACCAATGCTGCAATTGTAATCATGATATAGACCTGTAACTTTATTTTCTTATCTCTGTCAGATGATATGATTATACTGGTCTCTTAAAATGTGATGCAAAGTGCTTCCTCTATATTTTCTGAAAGAGTTTGTATAAGATTGGCATTATCTCTTCCTTAAATGTTTGATGGAATTCGCCACTGAAACCATCTGGGCCTGGATGTTTCTTTATGGGAATGTTTTGGTAACAAATTCAATTTACTTAATAGATACAAGGATATATAGATTTTCTATTTATCATTGTATATTTTTTGGTAAATTCTGCTTCAAGGACTTTTTCCATTTCATCTAAGCTATCATATTTATTGTCATAAAGTTTTCAAAAATTCCTTTATTATCCTTTTAATGCCTGTAAGATCTATAGTGACATTCCCTCTTCCACTATAGTGATACCCCTCTTGTTCGTGATGTTGATAATTTGTGATTTCTTTTTGACCAGTCTCTTCAAAGAATAAAATTTTGTTTTTGTCAATTTTCTCTATCATTTTAAGCTTTCTGTTTCATTAATTTCTGCTCTTGTGTATCTTAAAACATCTCTCCTACTACTTACTTTGGTTTTACTTTGCCTTTCTTCTGTATCTTCCTTAAGTGGGAACTTAGATAACTGGTTTTAAGCCTCTTTTCTAACATGAGTGCATATAGCTACCGTTTCTCTGTAAGCACTGCTTTTGCTACATCCTACAAATTTTGAAGTTGTATTTTCTCAATCGTTCACATCAAAGTATTTTCTAATTTCCTTTGTTATTTCTTCTTTGATCCAAAGGTTATTTAGAGATACATTGTTTAACTTCCAAATGTTTGGGGATTTTCTAAAACTATGTATCTGTTCCTGATTTCTAAGTTAGTTGTTTCTGTGGTCAGATAACATATTTTATAAGATTTCCATTTTTTGAAACATATAAAGATGTTTTGTGGCTCAAAATATGGCTTATCTTGATAAATGTTCCATGTACACTTGAAAAGAATATGTATTCTGCCGTGGTTGGGTATAGTGTTCTGATTAGTGTTAAGCAAAGGTATGTAGTTTTGTTAAAATCTTCTAAACTTTACTGATTTCTTGTCTAATTGCTCTATGCTATTGAGAAGAAGGTGTTAAGTCTTCAACTTTGGAGATTTGTTTACTTCTTTTTTTGTTAGTTTTGCTTTGTGAATTTTGAAGCTCAGTTATTAGGGGCATAAATGGATAAGACTATTTGGTTTTCATTTATTATGTTTATGAGATATCCTACTTTATCTTTGGTAATACTGCCTGCTTTGAATTTTTTTTTTTTTTGCCAGCTGTAGTAATAGAACCAGTCTAGTTTTCTTATGCTAAATATTTTCCTGTTGTATTATTTTCCACCTATTTACTTTCATTATCACTGTTTTTATATTTAAAAGTGTCTCTTGTAAATCATATGCTTGGTTTTGTTTTTCTTCAAAACAATTTTAAGAAAAAAAAAACAAAACAAAAAACCATTTTGACACCTGTGCCTTTTATGTGGAGTGTTTAATACACTAATATTTAATGCATGTTAAAGTTGAGTTGAGGTGTATCATTTTGTGATTTATTTTCTATTTGTCCCAACTTGATTTTAGTCTTATGTTTCTCCTTTTTTTTTCTTTTTCTGGGTTAGTTTTTTCGTATTCTCAGTCAGCCAGGGGTATGTGGAAAACTTGTCTCAACCCTTCCAGGATCTCCCCATTAGCACTCTGGTTGGTTTGCTGCTCACCCCAACTGGGACTGCATCCTTGGGCTAACAAAGCTGTGGCCTTTCCCTATTCATTTCTGAGTTTGCTACTTTTAGTATATGCAAAGTCACAAGATTTCATGCCACTTCTCGACCCTAAATATTGAAATTTAAAACTTTATAAGTATTTCTCCTCTGGCAGAAGAGCCACTAGGTTTTTGGCCAACTCCAAACTGGAAAACTACAATTCTTGCTGATTGAGCTTGATGGGAGGTGGGGGAAAGAATTAGCCTTCTGCTGTTTCTCCTTGAATCTCTAGGAGCTTTTCAACTTGCTGCCCATCTCTAGTAGATTTCTAGTTCCCTGGATGCTTTTGTCAATTTTGTCCAGTTGTATGGTTTTTTTTTTAGTGGAGGAGTATTGCTGACCTCTTCATTCTGACATAATTGAAAGCTGATTTTATAGATATGTTTTAATAAAATATCTTTAAATTTTATTAAAAATAAAAGAAACAGTGAAAAGAACATTTTTGCTTCTTCTCTGAAACTTCTGTTGGAGGTTTCTTAAGCTGTCGAATGTCTTTTGTACAAGGATAAATGGGATAAATTCCTTTTAGGATGTCATACAGAAGGCCTCTCCCTTCCTTTATGACTTACTTGGTTCCTTGATAACATTCACAAGTTGAATCACAAAAAGTTAAACGTTTTTAAGGAATGAATGTTATAAATTAGAATTATGTCCTTGAAACTCATTTCATACCGTAATATGCCAAGACATAATAAATGATCTCTAAAACCACACAAATGTTTACTTTTACAAACATTAAGTATGTAGAATTTCATTCAATAAATACCTACTAAGGGATTGATAGGTGCCAGAGACTGGACTGGCTAAGCACTGCAAATGAAAACAAATGAACTCACTAGGTACAGCTGCTGCCCTGCCCTCACACGCCAGTGAGAGAGACGATTACGCAGGAAATTACGATCAAGTGTGTTATTGAGGAAGTACCAAGTGTTATGACTATGTCCAGTATCAGTGTTTTCTCACACATTTTTTTTTCTTTGAAATCCTTTATGCTTTACAAAGAAAATATAATTAGAACCTGGACTGAAGACATATCTTCTGTAGTAAGTCTGAATGGTAAATGCTTGGAGAGGGACAATTTCCTTGGGAAACACGTCATCTATTCTCAATTTGGAATGTACACTAAATCACTTGGGAAACTTTAAAAAAAAAAATCTGTTTGCTTGGGCTCCACTTCTAAAGATTCTATCTTAATTGGCCCGAGGTGAAACCCAAGAAGCACTTTTTTTTTTAAAGTACTCAGGTGGTTTTAGCATGCAGCCACAGCCAAGAACCACTGTAGTCCTCACTTCCAGTTTCCTCATGTGCCACCTATCATAAAAGGTGCCTCCTTCAAGATTGCAGCTAAGTTTTCTGGGAAGTTCTTCTGCGCAATACTTATGGCTTCCTTCTACTGCACTAATATCTGGTAGGGAGGGAGCCCTTGTTCTCAACACCTCAAGTTTCTACAGAACATGAGGTACTCATTCCTATCCCTTTCTTGCTGGAGGGGTTAGGGGAGTGGCAGATGATAGCACATCCATATTCTCTCTGTCTCTTATTGTTCCCCAAATGAGACCGAGAAACTCATCTGATGGGTTAGAGACTGATATCCACTGCGCCACTGTCTATACAGTTGTAGGTGAGGTCGTTTTCCTTATAAGCAGGAAACATGCTCCACCTATTTCTTTTGTCCTTTATCCCTTTGTGATAGTAAAATTAGCTAATTGGTGCTTATTGGGTATTTACCGTGTGTTGCCTGCTAAGCTTTTTATATAAATTAATTCATTACATCCCAACATCAACCTCATGAGGTACAACCTATGGTTATACCATTTTACACATGAGGAGGCTAAGGCTTAGTGGGATTAAATAACCTGTCTGACACACTGAACTTGGACTGTGATTTCAATCCGGACAGTCTGGGTCCAGAGCCTGCTCTCTTAACTTCCATGCTACTGATGGCAGTGGCCACATCAGACGGTCTGCCACTGCCATCACACTGGCTGCAGCAGGGAGGTGCAGCCAAGGCTGCACCCTCCATGGAGCTGGTGGGAGCTAGGGACAAGCAGGAGCCCCGCCCCTTCTGAGTTGGGGTGGGAGCTCCCCCGGCGCCACTGCAGCCACCCAAACCATGGCTGTAGACCCTGGCCTCCCACTCCACAGAGCAGGCAGGAGCCTTGCCCTCCCAGCAGGGCTTCAGCCACCCAACCGTGGCTGCAGATGTGAGCCTCCCTTTGCTCTTGGGGGACTGGGAGCAGGCAGGAGCCTGCTGCTGGGCACAGCTGCAGCTGCCCAAACTGTGGCTGCAGACTCAGGCATCCCTGAACTCTTGGGGGCCCTGGAATGTCCCCCTGCCCTCACAGGCTTGCAAGTGCCTGCTCCTGCTGCCTGGCTTCTCCCCACTCCTGGTGCATGTTCTGATTGTGGAGCAAGGTTGGGGCCGAGCCAGGGCACTGTCACAGGCCAGCAGGGTGGGCGCACGTTCAGGGCAGTGCTGACATGCCAGCCCCCTGCTGCCTTGGCCCCCTCCTGTCTTTGGGCACTGAAGAGCACAGGAGGGAAGCTGAGGGGGTGCTGAGGGCAGCTCAGCACTGGCCTGCAGGCACCCCTTGGCAGGAAGAGCCTGGGTGCCATGAATGACAGGGGAGGCAGACAGCTCCTGGGCAGAAGGGGGCAGGGCCTCAGTGAAGTCCCACCTTCATGCCAAGAAGGCCTGAAGCCTGGGCGCCGGGCTGCCAGTCCTGCTGCCTGGAGGGGGAGCTTATATCCCTTTTTCCTGGGCCTGCCCATGGCTACCCATGGACCAATCAGCATGCACTTTCCCTCTCTGAAGATCAAAAAACCATGGACTCAGCCAGAGCAGAGGAGATGTCTGAATGACCAGTTGCAGAGAGGCGCTACCTTCTCTGCTGAGAGCTGAATACTCATCCTCATGACCTGCCTGCAGAGAGGAGCCACCCACTCCATTGCCTCCTTTTTGCTGAGAGCTGAACACTCGACCAGATGACCTGCCTACAAAGAGAAGCCACCCACTGTGGGTCTCCTCTGAGCTGTTGTAACACTCAATAAAGCTGCTCTTCATCTTGCTCACCCTCCACTTGTCTGCATACCTCATTCTTCCTGGACACAGGACAAGAACTCAGGCAAAGGCCCCACTGTCCACGGAGGTATCCAGCCAGAAAAGCAACACTCCAAAGATCCCATAACCCTACTATATTGCTAGGGTTCTAGCTGGCTTTTGTTCCACAACTGGTAAGCACAGTTGAAGGCCATTCACTGTAACTCAGGGGCTTGCTGGCATTCTCCACTCCCCTATTAACTGAGTCTATAATCCTCTGTGCAGTTTGTTGCATAAAATCACTCCAAGTATTTGTAAATACAACTCTACCTTCAAGTGGGTACCAGTGGCCTAGAACTGAGTAGGAGGATGGGAGTTAGCAGTGGAAGCTCCTCCTGAACTAACAATCAGGCTCTAACATAATTTGTCTGGGAGTTCTGCACTTCAGGAACTTAGAATTCCCAACAATTTTGTGCTAACAGTTTCGCATCCTAAAGAGATCCTTTACCCACACTGCACACTTTCCTTTTGGATTTTACCTTGCCTCAAGCTAAAGCACTGCCTCTCTTTACAATGATTCACTATATCTGATTACGCATCCATACAAAAAGTTTTCTGCCTCAGACAGTTCATTGTGATTTTGTATCGCTACTGATCATACTAGTCTAGCCCCAATTCACTACATGGCTCCAGTCACTATGACCACATGGCTTTAAATGTGTGTTTTTATTGTCACTATAGGTGTTTTATTTTCAAAAGCAAAAATTAGAAAAGTTGGAGCATTTTAACTCAAGCCATTATAAGTAAAAGATTGCCAGTATCAAGAAAAAGTTTTCCTCTCCTAGTAAACTTCAATTAGTCAATGAGAATTGTATAACAACTTGTATTTTCCTTGACTGTCTAAATGCAAAACATAGTTTTAGAAGTCTACATAAGGATAAAGATTTTTAAAGAAAATATCATCTTTTAAGTTTCATTACACATGTCCTTTATTAGAAGCTACTTTAAATCCTTTTTCAAACATGAATTGATTTTAATTAAAATAAAATTTTACTGGAACACAGTCATGCGCATTCATTTCTGTGTCATCGAGTGCTGCTCTTACCCTACAACAGCAGAGTTGAGTATGCAGTTATGATGGCGACCATCAGACCCGCAAACCCTAATGTAGTTACCATCTGGCCCTTCAGAGAAAGTCTGCTGTTCCCAGCTGTATAGCATTCCCCTCCCACCTTCTATCCCATCAGCCCAACCTAACTCACTTGTCATTTTGTGTTCTCGATGGTTTATTTCAAAAGTGAATGATATAACCTTTACCTAGCTCAGGTTAGCCTTTTTAAAAGAACAAAACAAAATTTAGTTGCTTCCTTACTGGTGCAGTGTTTTTTTGTCAGTGATCCTCAGGGGGAAAAAAAAGGTGTCCCAATCCTAGTTTTGCTAGGGCAAGGTGAACCCTTTCAAGTTTGTATAATTAGTTTTTAAAAAAAAACTCAGAAAATTAATTATTAAACTCTGATTATTGTTTCTATTTTATTTGTTCTGGTTTCTTCTTCAAGAACTCTGATTGCTGTGGGATAGGTCATCTACAGCTAACTTCTGTCATTTTAATCTCTTTGCCCATTCCTTCCCATCCCATGTTGGATCACTTAATAAATGTGTTGCCAACATTATCAATTTTATTCTCTGCTGTGATATTTCTGCCCTTTTCACTGCATCCAAATGAATGTGTAAATTTTGTTGCTGGATTTTAAATCTTTTTATATTTTTCCCATCTTAGCCCACTTTCTTTTCTTTTCAGCCTGCATCTATTTTCTGACCTTGTCTGTTATTATTTCCTACTTCAGTTTCTGAAAAGACCCTTTCTTTTTGACTCCTATTAAAAACACTCAGCAAATGTTTCTGAAATTTTCCTTGTTTCTTACAGTAAGATATTCTCTAACATAAGCTTTGTTTTCAGAGTAGCATACATTTTCCTCTATAAATTCATTACTTGAACTCCATGTTGATGTTTTTGTTCATTTACTGTTTTCTTTTTTCCTATTTGACAGTCTTTGAATCAGGAAGAATCCTCCTGGAATCCTGATGCTTGTCAATACACAGGATGGGCAGATTGCCTTTCAATAGCACCATCTCTATGGCTGTTGCATGAACACACTTCTTAGATCTAAAGCTCAAAGGTGGGTTGATGTGCCACTGTAGAAGCAGACCAAAGTATAGTTTTCTGTTCCGATGGAGATGGACACTTGGGTTTCCAGTTTGGGACTATTGTGAACACCACTACTATAAATATTTTTGTCATGCCTGTTGGTGCACATACTCATGCATTTCTGTTGAATATATATCTAGGAGATAAAATCCTGAGTCATGGAATATGCACATTTTCAGCCTTAGTAGATAATGCCAATGTCCTGTGAATAGTGAACCAAAACTACTTGGAAAAATATTCCACAACATTTCCTTTTGTTTGATTCAACAAACCAGCACATCCTCATAGTTAACAAAATATTGAAATGAGACATAAGAAAATGTTCTCTTTAAGTAGGGCATCTAGAAGACACTGAAGAGAATGAAGCTTTTTCATTTGATTATTATTATTGAAAATCATTTTAAATTATTGGATGTTTAAGGAAAATAAATCTCCTTTCTCATAAATCACACACTGGCAAGTTTATGAGCAGTGCACACCTTGGGAGAAGTGCAGACTATTGGAATTATTTATGATGATTTGTACAGCTTCTTTTACAAAAAAATCACAATCTGTAAAAAAGAGCAAAACAAATGTTTATGATTATGTCATCTTTTAGAAACATTATCAGATCAATACATGCAAAAAATTCCTGTGATACAGTGTGTCTGAGCCCTAGCTTTGAACTCAGACAGCCCCACACATATCCCAGCTCTGCTATTTATAAGCCTTATGGATCCAGATGTTTCTTACTTCACAGTGTGTCAGTTTCCAAATTCTAGCACTTAAAAAAATCTGTACATTAACTGGGTTGTATACATACATCATAAAAAAATAAAAATACAAAAGAATGTCAACATGAGAAAGGTAAATCTCTTTTCCCCTGGTGTGAACTCCGTCCCCAGTTTCCATGCCTGGCAACAGCTACCTACCAACTTCTTATTGACCTTTCCAGAAATATTCTCTGTATATTGCAGGCATAATGTATATATATATATGTATTTGTTTGTATATATACATATGTATTTCTAACTTTTAAAAAACCATGTATGCCTTTGTTTCATTACTTGCCCAAATATTACTGGACCATAAACAGAATAGTCAGACATGTACAATAATAACTAAGCTTATCATCTTTGGTTCTTGCCATCTTTCAATTACATAAAGCCCATAGCTGCTTACCCGTTTTTCAATGTTATCATCTCAAAGATATGTTTGTGAAAGTAGGTGGGTAGAATAAATTTTATATAACAGTATGTTAGCCTAATTTACAACTTTATATATTTTCATATGATATGATGCTTCAGTTCATCCTCTTGACCTGGGTCTTGCAAATACCAGGAGCAGCCCTGCTTATGAATGTCCTGAAGAGCAGTTATCCATGGAACAATTGTTTGGGAAAAGTTGATATGTAGACTCTGGAGGTCATAAATACCGTTTCTGATTCTCTTTCCATTTTACTTTGACTTACTGCCAACATCCTTTACTATTTCATTTATTTACTTTAAACTGACAAAGAAAGATTATATATATTTGTCAGGTACAGCATGATGGTTTGAAATACGTGCACATTGTAGAATGGCTCAGTCAAGCTAATTGACATATGCACTACTTCATATACTTTTCATTTTTTGTGGAAAGGGTGCTTAAAATCCCCCTTTGCTATTTTCAAAATATAACACATTGTTATTAAATATAGTCACCACGGTTTTACAATGCATCCCTTGAACTTACTCTTCCTAACAGAAATTTTGTATCCTTTGACCAACATCTCCCTACCACACTAGCTTCTGGCAACCAACATTCTACTCTTTACTTCTATGAATTCAACTTTTTTCTACTCTACATGCAAGTGATAGCATATGCGTATGTGTGTGGATGCATTACACCTGGTTCATGGCATTATGCTCGTATTTCTGTGCCTGGCTTATTTCACCTAGCATAATGCCCTCCAGGTTCAGACATGTTGCTGCAAATGACAGGATTTCCTTCTTTTTTTTTTTTTTTAAGGCTGAATAGTATTCAATTGTGTGTATACCATCATCTGTTGGTGGACACTTAGGTTGATTTCAAATCTTGGCTATTGTGATTAATGCTGCAGTGAACATGGGAGTGCAGATATCTCTTTCACACACTGATTTCATTACCTTTGGATATACACCCAGTTGTGGAATTGCTGGATCATATGGTAGTTCTATTTTTTATTTTTTGAGGACCTCCATAATGTTTTCCACAATGGCTGTACTAATTTCCATTCCCACCAACAATGTGCAAGGGTTCTCTTTTCTTCACATCCTCCTCAACACTTACTTTTTGTCTTTTTGATAATAGCCATTCTAATAGTATGAGGTGATATCACATTGTGGCTTTTGTTTGCATTTCTCGAACGATTAGTAATGTTGGGCATTTTTTTCATGTATCTGTTGGCCATTTGTATGTGTCTTCTTTTGAGAAATGTCTATTCAGGTCCTTTGCCCATTTTTTAATTGGGTTATTTATTTTCTTGCTAATGAGTTGTTTGAGTTCCTCACATATTTTGAATATTAACCTCTTACCAGATGTATGGTTTGCACATATTTTCTCCCACTTAGCAGGTTGTCTCTTCACTCTGTTTATTGTTTTTTGCTGTGCTGAAACTTTTTAGTTAGATGTAATCTCTTTTGTCTATTTTCACTTTTGTTGCCTGTGCTTTTGAGTCATATCCAAAAGATCACCATCCAGACCAATGTTAGGAGCTTTTCCCTTATGTTTTCTTCTTGCAGTTTTACAGTATCAGGACTTATGCTTAAGTATTTAATCCATTTTGAGTTGGGTTTTGAATATGGTGTGGAGAAAAGGTTCTAATTTCATTCTTCTGTATGTAGATATCCAGTTTTCTCAGCATCATTTATTGAAAAGACTGTCCTTTTCCCATTGTGTGTTCTTGGCACCTCTGTCAAAAATCAATTGACCACAAATCTGTGGGTGCATTTCTGGGCTCTCTATTACATTCCATTGGTCTGTGTGTGTAGTACCATGCTGTTTTGATTAGCATAGCTTTGCAGTAGATTTTTAAGTCAGGTAGTGTGATGGCTTTGTTCTTTTTGCTTCAAGATTGTTTTAGCTATTTGGGGTCTTTCATGGTTCCATATGAATTTTAGGATTGCCTTTTCTATTTCTGTGAAAAATGTCATTGGAATTTTGATAGAGATTGCATTGAATCTGTAGATTGCTTTAAGTAGCATGGATGTTTAAACAATATTAATTCTTCCAATCCATGAACACAGGGTAACTTTTCATTTAATTGTGTCTTCTTTAATTTCTTTCATCAATGTTTGATAGTTTTCAATGTACAGGTCTCCTTGATTCAATTTACTCCTAAGTATTTTATTTTTTTCCTTGTAGCTATTATAAATGGGATTGTTTTCTTGATTTCTTTTTTGTATAGTTTGTTGTTAATGTATAGAAATGCTACTGATTTTTGTATGTTGATTTTGTACCTGTAAATTAATTACTTTATCATTTCTATTAGTTTTTTTGTTGGAGTCTTTAGGGTTTTCTATATATAAGATCATGTCACCTGCAAAGAAAAACAATTTAACTTCTTCCTTTCCAATTCGGGTGCCTTTTATTTCTTTCTCTTGCCCAACTGTGCTGGCTGAGACTTCTAGTACTATGTTGAATAGAAGTAGCAAGAGTGGAGCATCCTTGTCTGTTTCTGATCATAGAAGAAAAGGCTTCAACTTTTTACTGTTGAGAATGATGTTAGTTGTGGGTTTGTCATATATGGACTTTACTATGTTGAGGTACATTTGTTCTATAACGAATCTGTTAAGAGTTTTTTTTGTCATGAAAGAATATTGAATTTGTCAGATTTTTTTTCTGAATCTATTGATAAGATCATGTGATTTTTGTCCTTTATTCTGTTAATATGGTATATCACATTTATAGATTTGTGTATGTTGAGCCATTCTTGCATCTGTAGGATGAATCCCACTTGATCATAGTGAAAGATCCTTTTAATTTGTTGAATTTAGTTTGTTACTTTTTTTGAGAATTTTTGCATCCACGTTAATCAGGGATATTGGCCTGTAATTTTTCTTTCTTGTAGTATCCTTGTCTAGTTTTGAAACAACAGTAATGCTAACCTTGTAAAATGAGTTTGGAAGTATTCCCTCCTCTTCAATTTTTTTGGAAGACTGAAATTTAAACATTTGGTAGGATTCAGCAGTGAAGCCATTGGGTCCTGCCTGGGATTTTCTTTGATGAGAGTCTTTTCATTACTGATTCAATCTTCTTACTTATTATTGGTCTATTCTGATTTTCTATTTTCTTCATGGTTCAATCTTGATAGGTTGCATGTGTCTAGACATCCATTTCTTCTAGATTGTCCAAATTGTTGGTATATAATTGTTTATAGTAGTCTTATCTTTTGCATTTCTGTGGTATCAGTTGTAATGTCTCCTCTTTCACTTCTGATTTTCCTTAAGTCTTCCCTCTTTGTCCTTAAGTAGTCTAGTTAAAGGTTTGTCAATTTTATCTTTTCAAAATACCAACTTTTAGTTTTGTTGATCTTTTCTATTATTTTTCTAGTTTCTATTTCACTTATTTCTGGTCTAATCTTTATTATTTCTTTCCTTCTACTAATTTTGGGTTTCATTTGTTCTTCTTTTTTTAGTTCTTTGAGGTGTAATATTACGTTGTTTACTTGAGATCTTTCTTCTTTTTCGATGCAAGCACATATTGCTATAAATTTCCCTCTTAGAACTGCTTTTGTTGCATCCCATAACTATGTCTTGTGTTTCCATTTTCATTTGCCTCAAGGTATTTTTTTTTAATTTCCCTTTTCATTTCTTCTTTGACTTCTTGTTGTTCAGGACCATGTTGTTTAATTTCCATGTAATTCTGAATTTTCTGAAATCCCTCCTGTTACTGATTTCTATTTTATATACCACAGTGGTTGGAAAAAATACTGGCTATAATTTCAATCTTCTTAAGTTTGTTAGGCTTATTATCAGTCATCAGTCTTGGAGAATGTTCTGTGTGTATTTGAGAAGAATGTGTATTCTGCTGCTGCTGGATGGAATATTCTATATATGTCTGTTAGGTCCATTTGGTCTAAGGTGTAGTGTAAGTCTGATGTTTCTCTATTGATTTTTTGTCTAGATGTTCTGTTCATTGCTGAAAGTGGGATACTGGAGGTCCCCACTATTACTGTATTACAGTCTAGCTCTCCCTCCATATCTATTAATATTTGTTTTATATATTTAGGGGCTCCAATGTTGAGTGCACATATATTTATAATTGTTAAAGCCTCTTGATGAATCGACCCCTTTATCACCACACAATGACCTTTTTGGTCTCATTTTATAGTTTTTTACTTAAAACCTATTTTATCTGATGTAAGTTTAGCTACACTTGTTCTATTTTGGTTTCCATTTGCACTGAGTATCTTTTTTCATCCTTTCACTTTCAGTCTATGTGAGTCCTTAAACTGTGAAGTGAGACTCTTGTAGGCTGGACATAGTTAGGTCTCATTTGTTTGTTTTTATCCACTCAGCCACTCTATGTCTTTGAATTGGAGAATTTAATCTAATTACATTCAAGGTAATTATTGATAAAGACTTACTACTATCATCTGGTTCATTGTTTTATGGTTGTTTTGTAGGTCCTTGTTCCTTTCTTCCTCTCTTGCTGTATTCCTTTGTAATTAGGTGACTTTCTCTAGTGCCATGCCTTGATTTCTTACTCTTCACCTTTTGTGTATTTAATATAGATTTTTTGCTTTGTACTTACCATGAGGAATATATAAAACACCTTATAGCTACAATAGGCTATTTTAAACTGGCAACAACTTAAATTTGATTGCATGCAAGAACTCTACACTTTTTATCCACCCTCCTCAACACGTGTGTTTTCAATTTCACAATTTACATCTTTTTATGCTGTGTATCCCTTTAACAAATTATTGTAGATATTATTTTTAATAGTTTTGTCTTTTAACCTTCATACTAAAAAGTGATTTACACACCATCATTACAGTATTAGAATATTCTGAATTTGACCATGTACTTACTTTTACCAATGAGTTTTATACTTTCATATGTTTTTGTATTACTTTCAACTGTAGAATATGACACATATAGGAAAGTACCTAAAAGCAATGTGCAGCCTAATAAATTAATGTACAGTACTCATCTGTGTAAATATCACACAGGTCAGGAAATAGTATTCCATAAGCTCCCATTTACCCCTTCCCAATCACAATCCTCTCTTTACCTCCTAAAAGTAATCACTATTCTGATTTTTATTTTATTTTTACAGTAGTCACTTCCTTGCATTCTGTTACACCTTAACTTTCTAAGTATGCATTCCTAAACACTATAGTTTAATGCTGTTGGTTTTGAACTTTATATAAATAAATTCATACTGTGGATTATTTTTGGATTTGGCTTATTATGGTACTTATCATATTTGTGAGATTCTTCCATGTGTTATATTTAGTTCTACTTTATTGTAATTGCTGTAGAGTAAGGAATGATAAACTTTTTCTGAAAAGGGCTTAATAGTAAAAATTTAAGTTTTGTGAGCCAAATGACAAAATCAAGGATACTCGTTTAACAAAAGAGAAAACAAATTTTCACAACATTTTTGATAAAATTCAAAATACACTACTAATAATTGACTATAGTTTTCTGTAATATAGTTATCTTAATGAAATGAATGGAATTCTTATTTGGGGGAATAACATTTTGCTCAATTTCAGTTCAAGTCATTGAAATTGATTGCAAATGTTCATTTATTAATAGTGATGTGTAATTAGATTTTCCTCTTTCTCATTTCATCTTTGAAAATGAGATTTTTCCCTATCTCATCTCATCCCTATCTCATCTTTGAAAATGTCTTTTCATTCAGAACAGTATGGCCAATACTGGTATCCATCCACAATTATATACTTTTATATAAATATCCATATTTATTGCTTGGAAGGCATTTATAGAATTCTATTAGATTCTTCTCTCGATATTTTCTTTTTAGCAGGTCATTACAATACAGATCAACTACTTCCACTTGAAGGTAAGATGAACATGCTTCCATTGCAGATAAATAATTTTGAAATTTCCTTTGCACTTGTTTCAAGGTCCAAAAATGCTACTAGAAAAGTAGTTTAGGCTCAGAAAATATATCCAATGCAAATATATGTAGGAATGGAGATCTTCCTTCTTGTTTTAACTTTTCATAGCATAGGAAATATATTATTTGGGATTCAAATAATGTTAGTTGCCAATGAAGGGACTTTACTATAGCATAAGCTCTGCATGTAAGTTTTGCCTGCCTTGCAACATTAGGATAGATTCATTAAAAAATATTACCAAGTCTGCAGCAATAGCCAATTTCCAAAGCCATTCAGTGTTCTGTAACAGTAGCTGAGGATGGTGTTCTTACTTAGAAAAATCTCAATCTTGGCCCTGAGCTGGAAAAAAGTCACACTGAAACTTTACCATTCTGAATCACTGAATGTCAGTATGATGGTGCAAGTCAGAATATTCAGCATCTCTTTCTGACCAAAAACCAACCAACCAACCAAACAAACAAACTACACACATATATAAAAACCCATAAAAAACAAAAAATTATAGAAGTGTCAATGGTTAAGTCCATGGAACTGAGTGAATTTTATTACTGACATAACTCATTAAATAACAAGAGATATTCAAACATTTCTCAAGCAGAAAAACAGTATCTACCAAAAACCTAAAGCTAACATTATATGGGAAAATTTGGCCTTACTCTGGGGGCTCCTCTGCACCCCAATCCATCAGGCCAGCCCACACAGCTCCTCTGGTTTCTCTTTCCCCTGATAATGTCCCTCTGCCCTTGGCAAGAATATGCATTCTGTAGTTGTTGGGCGTAATATTCTACAAATGTCCATTAGGCCAAGTTTTAAAAAATTATGTATCTAAAATATTCCATTTTAATTTTATTTTTATTATTATTGAGACAAGGTCTTGCTCTGTCACTCAGGCTGGTGTGCAGTGGCATGATCTCAGCTCACTGCAACCTCTGCCTCCTGGGCTCAAGCAATCCTCCTGCCTCAGCTTCCCGAATAGCTGGGACTACAGGCACACGCCACCATGCCTGGCTAATTTTTTTTTAATTTTTGGTAGAGACACGGCTTCACCATGTTGTCCAGGCTGGTTGCGAACTCCTGAGCTGAACTGGTCCACCTGCCTCGGCCTCCCAAATTGCTGGGATTACAGACGTGAGCCACTGCACCCAGCCAAATATTTCATTTTTAAATGTTTTTTCTCTCCACTTGCTTGTTAGTTCCTGATAAAGATTAAAATTTCCCAGAATTATTGTGGATTTGTCTATTTCTCCAGGCAGTTCTGTTAAATTTTGCTACATTTAGGGGGAGGCCGTGCTATTAAGTATATTTAAATTGTGACATTATATCTTCCCAATAAATTAGACCTTTATCTTTATGGCATGTCCCTCTTTTTCTCTAATACTTTCTGCCTTAAAGTTTTCTTTGATATGAATATTGCTATATCTGCTTTTCTATGGGTGGTGTTTTTATGGTATCTTTTTCAATCTTTTACAACCATTTGTATATTTAGATTTTATATAGGCTTCCTGCAAGCAGCATATAATTTAGTATGATTTTTATTCAGTCTGGTAAATTCTGACTTTACTTGGAATATTTTGTCTATTTACATTTAATGTAGTCAGCGATAAAATTTGGTTTGCATCTACCATTTTATTCAGTGCTTTCTATTGGTTCTGTTTCCTTTTTTCTCCTTTCTATCCACTTTTTGTATTGAGTGTTTTGAAAATTTAGTCCCATTTTCTTCTGTTAGCTTAGATGTCATATATCTCTTTATTATCCTTTCAGAGTTACCCTAGAGGTTACAAAATGTATCCTTGAGTTGTCATGGATCATTGAGTTATCAATGTCAACTTATACTTTTATCCTCCTCCTAAACAATGCAAGTGCCTTAGAAAAATTTAATCCATTTAGCCCTCTTCTGACTTATATATTACTCTTTTGTTTTATAACTGCATTGCTCCTATTATTGCTGTTTCTTATAATTTTTTATGCAGTCAATAAGCCAATCCACATACCTGTCCTTAAATTTATTTCCAACCTTCCAACTGGGATAATTTTTCTTCTGCTTAAAAAGTACCCTTTAATAATTTCTTGTGTTGCAGATCTCCTAGTGACAAATTTTATTAGTTTCATTTGTCTGAAAATGTCTTTCGTTGCCATTCTTGAAGAATATGTTTGCATGAAGAATATGTTTGCCTAGAATCCTACTTTATTTTACTATTTCAATATATTGAACATATCATTCCATCTTTTTGGCTTTCATTGTTTCTGATGAGAAGTCAACTGTCAGCTTAATTATTGCTCTTATGAAGGTAATTTATCATTTTTCTCTGAATGCTTTTAAAGGTTTTTCTTTTTCTTTTTGGCTTTCAGCAGTATTAGTATTCTAAGGTGTATCTAGGTATTGTTTTCTTTTTATTTATTCTGCTTAGGGTTAAGAAGTCTTCTTGAAAACAAGTCTTTTATCGTTTTTGGAAAATTCGTATTCCATATGATCTCCCAACATATTATTCCTTCCTTTAGTAGTCAAATTTCTTCAATCAGTGGTCCATGCCTACTCACTCTTTCTCCTTTTCTAAATCATTAAGCTATTCTAAATCTATCCTTCTCTCTCTTCTGTAATTTCTATCCTTTTGTCTTTCTGTGCTTCTTTCTAAATATCTCTCAGGAGAGATTCACTGAGTTTCTCACTTTTGCTACTGTATTTTTAAATTCTGGAATTTCTATTTTCTTCAAATCTGCTATATCATTTTTATTATGTCCAGTTCTCTTGAAATTTTCAATATTGGCATTTACCCTTTGAACAGAGTAAGTGTCTTAGCTCAGGCTGTCATAACAAAATACCATAGATTGGATAGCTTACAGCAGAAATTTCTTTTCTCACAGTTCTAGAGGCTACAAGTCCAAGATCAAGGTGACAGCATGGTTAGTTTTGGTTGAGAGTTCTCTTCCTGTCATCTAGATGGCCACCTTCTTACTGTGTCTTCACATTGAAGATGGAGGAAGAGAGGGAGAAAGGAAGAGAGAGAGAGAGGGAGAATGGCAGAGGGGGAGAGGAAGAAGGAGAGGAGAAGCACTGTGATGTCTCTTCTCATAAAAGCAATAACCCCATCATGAGGGTTCTGCCCTCATTACCTTCTCTAAACCTAATTCTCTCCCTAAGGTCCTGTCTCCAAATACCACATTGGGGGTTATAGCTTCAACATACGCATTTTCAAGGACACATTTCAATCCACAGCATTCTACCCCAGGTAGAATTCATGTTCTTCTTGCATGCAAAGTACATTCATTCTATACCAACAATACCAAAAATCTTAACTCATTCCCATGTCAACTCTAAAGTCTAAAGTTCAAAGTCTCATAAATATTATCCAAATGAAGTACGGGTGAGACTCAAGATATGATTTGTCCTGAGGCAAAATTATTCTCCAGCTATGAGCCTGTGAAACCAGCCACACTATGTGCTTCCAAAATGCTACGGTGGGAGAGGCATAGGAGACATATTTCCTTCCAAAAGGGAAAAATCAGAAGAAAAAAATGGGTGATGGATCCTAAGCAAGTCCACGACCTGGCAAGGCAAATTCCACTGGATCTTAATTCTTGAGTATAGTCTTCTTTGGCTTAGTGTCTTGCTTTCTAAGCCCACTGGGGTGGCAGCACCATTCCCATGGCTCTGCCCCTTTGACTCTACAATGCCCCATCCCCATGGCTCTAGGTAAGTGTCCTGTCCCTGTAGCTCTGCTGACCCAGGGTCCCACCCCATAGCTCTGCTGAGCTGGGGTCCACTGGGTGGTCCTTCTTCCAAAGCTCATGGTGAAAGCCACCTGGCTGTTGAAACTGGGACAATGGCCCTGATGATCTCTGGATCTCCTGTGGAATCATTTTTCCTTCTTCTTGAAGAATAGTGCATGTTTGCAGCTGAATAGTTCTATCATCCCATCCTGTCTAATTCAAGAAGTCCAATCAATAGGCTTCCTTAACTTCATCCTGCAATGTTTCTGCTCATATGATCCCATACACTTATCAAATGTCTGTTAACCCACCCTTAGCATTCACATTGGAAAGAGCTTTCTCGTTTTTTCCAATATAAATAGGCCAAGAATTTTCCAAATCTTCACATTCTGATTTCTTTTTGCTTAACATTTCCTTCTTCAGTTCATCTCTTGCCATTCACATTTTATGATAAGCAGTCAGGAGGAACCAAGTTGCTCCTTTAACACTTTGCTTAGAAATATCCTCAGCTAAATATCCAATTTCATTGCTTGCAAGTTCTTCCTTCCATAAAACACTAGAACACAGTTCAGTCAAGGTCTTTGCCATTTTATAATAAGGGTCACCTTTCTTCTAGTTTCTAATAACATATTCCATATTTCCACCTGACAACTCACCAGAATCACCCTCAATGTCCATATATATAGTATGTACCTCAAAACTCTTCCAGCTTCTACCCATAACCAGTGGCAAGGCCACTCCCACATGTTTAGGTATTTGTTACAGTAGTACCCAACTCCTGGTACCAAAATCTGGCTTAGTCAGCTGGGGCTGCCATAACCAAACACCATAGACTAGATGGCTTAAACAACAGAAATGTATTTTCCCATAGTTCTGGAGGATAGAAGTCCACAGTAGTCAACATAGTTATTTTAAAGACTGTGTCTAATCACAAAGGCATAAGAATGATACAATGGACTGTGCGGACTTGGGGGGAAGAGTGGGAAGGGAATGAGGGATAAAAGACTATAAATATGGTGCAGTGTATACTGCTCTGGTGATGGGTGTACCAAAATCTCACAAATCACCACTAAAGAACTTACTCATGCAACCAAATACCACCTGTACCCCAATAACTTATGGAAAAAATAAATAAAGTCTGGGTCTAACGATTCCAATATTTTAGATCCTTTTAGGTCTGTTTCTATCATCTATTGTTTTGCCACTTGTTCAGACTGTCATGTCTCCTCACGTACCTGAATATTCTTGATTGTGTTCTAGAAATTGTGAAAATAGAGGTCTAGAATAATGTTAACTTTCTGTAAAGAGAATTTACATTTTATTTCTGGCAGGTTCCTTGAGGCAATAGAAACCAAGGATCTCGTTAAGTTCAATTTCTGGGATTGAGATTTTTAAAATCACTCGGATGATTAGAAGCTAAACTATATCATATGCCAGGGATAGTTTACTTCCAGTTAACCCTTACCACTAGGGCATAGACTTTTAGAGTCCCTACCCAAATGAAGAAGGTTTACCAGGGCCCCAACCTTGACTCAAGTTTTTTGTCCCCCTTGTTTTGCAAAGCTTTTAAAAATACTCCTCAGCCTTTCAGCCACATTTTCTAGAATTGTCATACTCTTCCAGGAAAAAAGTAGCTCCAAATGCCAGACCCAACCCTCTAAATTTCTATCTTCTCCTAGATCTTGGCCCAGAAATTCTTCACTACTTTATTAGCTCTCTGTTCAAGCTAATTAAAAATATGTATTTTTAAATATGTATTTTAAATCAGTGGCCCATGACTACTGCCCCTTTCCCTAGACATCATTGAATAATCTCACATCTGTCATTCTCTGCTTCCCTCTGCAAGAAGGAAGAGGGAGGATATACTTTGGGGACAGCTTAGCTTCATGTTCCAACCATTTAATTTATTGGTTGATCATCTTTTTTGAGTGTCTGTAGTTAGCCTGACAACTAGACTTTTTTGCAACTAGATTTTATAATTATCATATATGCTTTACATAGGCTTTAATGAAATATATTTTACTTTCACTAAGTATAAATAGAAGATGATTTTTTTCTCCTCTGGCTTGATTTCACAGGTCACTATGGATGTCATAGAGTAGGTACCATAATCAGAAGTAAAGGCAGATGCATTCAATGCAAATTGTGTAAATTATTAATCTTATTAAATTTGCATGTCAGAAAAATGACTACCCCAACCTTAAGGCTTGCTTTTATCACAATAATAAGGTAGCCAAATGCTTTGGTCCTTGAATTTACATTTTATAGACAATATATAACATTACATGTAATAGATGTTTTATATTTTCAATTATTTCAGAGGTTATTTTACTATTAAAGTCAAAAGTTTTTCTGCTGTAATTTACAGCCACAGTTTGATATTTAAGAGTCACTTATTAGCTTTCTCTCTGCAATATTTCTTACCTTCCCTCTCATCTCAACCCTCCTTCCATGATTCCTTTTGATTGAGACTTAAGATTCCATTCTATTGGACCAAGGACTGAAGTAGAGAAATTATTTGTGTAAGATTATACAATTGGTGGCAGAGCTGGACAATATACAAAACTTCTGAATGCCAAACTAAAATTTCTCCCTAGCCCCAGTACTCTCCCCAACCTGATGGTTGGTATACCTTCAGGGCAAAACAGCAGCAGATGTGCCTCTACCACAAAAGGGTTGAGGGAGAAAGTATAAGCAAAAAGTTCACTCCATTCCCCTTCTCATGAGAATTTTACTTTCAGTTGACTCCCTAGCTCTATTCTCCTAGTAACTTGATAAGGTGATATGTGTCAACTGTGTTACTAAGCAATTTGAACTACTTAAAAATGACCCCTGATTGGTAAATTCCATCTGAACTGGGAGGAATGAATACCTAATAGAAAACCACAGCTTTGAGTTTCTGTGAGTATGCTGACTTTTGTAGCTGGGCAAATCCATGGTGGGGACCCTGGAAGCTATGCCTATGGAATTATTACAAGAGATTCCAGCCCCCGGGGTGTGAAGCTTTTACGCCAGGGCAGCTCCTGTACCCACCCGGTGTGAACCTCTTTTCCTTGTATTGTATCTGCACTCCGTAAACTAAGGACTAAAGAAAACAGCTATGTGTTCTGCATGGGTATGGCAAGGGCTCCTACAGGAAGAGAAATGTCTGATGTTGCCTTGCTGGAAGCTGTTTCCTGTCTTATATTTTTCTAAGTACATTCATGCCAAATATGGTCTGTATTAGTCTCATGAGTATGACAGCCTTTAGTTGAGCCCAAGACCAACCCCTTGTGGGCACTGCAGAAGGTGTCTGAGCTAGAATTGGGCAGGCTCTGTGTCTCATGCCATGCTTACAGCTAGCACAATGCATTAGGGCATACCTTGTCTACTTCCATAAGAACAAGATTGTTTATATGTAACACTGACACATTCTATAGCTTCATTTGACGAGGTACACACATGCTAAAAGAACCCATAAAAATAATTTAGAGTCCTCTTTTTTGTATCACAAGAGTCTAATTGCTGTAATATCAACTCTAATTTTCTAATAATCTCAACAGTAGATGCCATAAACTAGAGGAAATGTGCCAATTTAAGTGGAAGTCCTCCATTTCTTAAACAGCAATCTTCACATTATGATTGTTTGAGCACAGCACAAAGCTGAACAATGCCGCTTTTCTTCCTTTCTCTGCTTTTTTTCCTGGTGGAAAATCAAACTCACCTTAGCTGTTGTTCTCATTTTGAGTTTCTTTCTCAAGTAACATGGCAGCATTTGAGGCCTCATCTTGCTCTCCCTCAGTTAATCTCTTTTGAACCATGCTTTCCGTGTAACTGTGGATGATCTGATGGGCTGCAAGAATATGTTTCCGCTGTGCGTTCCTCACTGTGCCAAAGTAATAGAAAAATTTTCATTCTGAAAGTCTGAACAAAACCATTCCCAAATGTTTCAAGAGAGTCATGATAGAAATAATTTTGCAAACTAAAGGTAAAACCCAACCCAAATCTAATTTCTTTCTGCTCCCTCTGTTCCCACTCTCTGGTTCAGCCCAGTCATACTCCTTCCCACCAGGCTTGCCTCCATTCCACTCCTCAGCAGTTTCCCTCACCTGGAATGCCTGCACTCTAAAACCTGGAAAGCTCATGTCCAAGATCCTCCAGGAAGTCTCCTCTGACTACATCAGCCCAGATTTACCACTTACCGCACTTGAGTTTGTACCAACCTATTCAGCATTGAAGCACTTCATGTGAGTTACATTTCATTTGATATCTAGAGTGTAAATAACTTACAAATAAAGACCTAGTCTTATACTTCTCTTTGAGCCTTAGTTCTTAATGTGGAAGGGACTTACTGATTGATGATGAGTTTATGAGCTCACGGCTTTAGAACATAGTCCTAGCTCCAAATTCTAAGAATATTCACTATCAGGGTAAGCACCTAAGCCCTTGGAAAGGAGTAGTGATGATGATGATGTTAACAGTTAGCATTTGTCCTTACTTTGTGCCAGGTACTGTTTTAAGCAGTTGACATGTCACTATTCATTTAATCCTCCTAGAAGATAGTATTTTAATATCCACATTCTCAGAAGAAGAAACATGGACACAGAGATATTAGGTAATTTACATAAAGTCAAATAGCTAGTAAAGGACCGTAAGAAGTACTGTGGATTCTTTGCTGTTTGGGTATCAGGTAGTTTAGATAGGGTAATTCACTCAGCAGTTTTTAGCACTTCACAGTAATATGGTTGAAAAAGTGGGGGCTTTGGAGTCACATAGACCATGGTTCAAATTTGCAAGTCATATGTCTCCAAGAGCTAATTTCCATTAAGTGAAAAATGAGAATATACCTACAACTCTTGAAAGAAATTGAGATAGTGTACATTTAAAAATGTTTAGTGAACTTCTTGGAACTTAGCATGCATTTAAAATTTGGCAGTTACTATTACTTTATATCTATATACAGGTATCTTTAAGGTCTTTCTGATCCACTGGCTTTTCAAAAAGTGATATACCTCAAAATCGTCTGTATATATTATCATCTTAATTTTGGGTAAAGAGTGTATATATAATACATATGGTTCTCATTTGAACAGAGAGAAAAAGGTCCTAGTGTGCTCCCTGTTCATATGGTTTTTTTGATTTGGCAAAAATGTAAAGGGAAGAGGCTAAGGACTCATTCAACTTGCCCACAGATAAGTTCCACTGGATTCCGTTAGCTCAAGTCTTCCTCCAAATCCTCAACTCAGACTCCCAACATGGGAGAGGGGATCACAAACTAGTAAATTTCCTTTTTTTTTTAAGACAGGGTCTCATTCTGTGTTCAGGCTGGAATGCAGTGGCACAATCTCGGCTCACTGCAGCCTCCACCTCCTGCACTCAAGTGATCCTCCCACTTCAGTCTCCTGAGTAGTTGGGACTACAGGTGCATACCACCACACCTAGCTAATTTTAAAATATTTTTTGTAGTAACTGGGTCTCCCTGTGTTACCCAGGCTGGTCTCAACTCCTAGATTCAAGTGATCTTCCCGCCCCAGACTCCCAAAGTGCTGGGATTACAAACTTCAGCCACTGCACCTGGCCACAAACTAGTAAATATTAAACCCAGTTTTCCTCCTCTCTTTCAATCCTAGGGTGGAATTCAACCAAGGGTGTAATGGCTTTGAAGCAGGCTGGCCTCACTTTGAACTCAGGAGAAGTGGAACGGAGTTGCATATTTTCTTAAGGTCCTAGAAAACATAAGGTCCTTTTATAACATAATGTGACACAGAAACATATTACTTGATCTGAAAATTAATTTTTTGTATAAGCACTATCATACACTATTGATGCAAGTCAACAATCATTTTGTGGGGCAATTTGGTAATATCAAATTGGTAGAACGATCTTTTTGTAAGGAAATTTGGTACTATCTATCAAAATGTAAAATACATATACCTTATATCCCAGCAATTGCACTGTTAAGAATTTACTCTCAGAAGCATGGTCAGGATATGTGTAAAATATATTGATTGAAGCACTGTTAGTAACAGGAAAACAAACTGGAAACAAACTAAATGCTTATCCTTAGTGGGTACTGGTTTAAAAATTACACTACAACCATGCAATGGAAAAATCAGGTATTTCTTTGTCCTCTCCAAATGTGTTAGAACTCCACCATTTCTTTATCCCTGATTGAGCAAATTGAAATGTTAAGCATTTTTCTGCTTAAGCCCATCTGGAATTCCCCGGTATAATTTTCAATACTTCTGAGCTGCTATTTCACTTAAATATTGGTCTTCTCCTGGTTGCACCCCTCTGTCTAGGATCAAGCCTGCCATCAGCGGCCTCAGAGCTATGGAAGAATCTTATTTTTCTGTTTAAGATAGTATTTTCTCTTTCTCTATTGACTAAAAGCATCAATCTTTAAAAACATGCCACTGGTGACAAATGATAAATTAGGATATTTATACTTGAATGGAGTTCCAGCAGAAATAAGCTATTTGGGGTGCAGGCAGAGCAGCAGGGTAGATTTAGACCTTTCTAGCACCCCTCCTTTTTAACATTCACGGTTCACGTGTCCTGCCTCTGAAAGGCTGCTACAATGTGAAAGTCTTTTATATGCTCAATATCTGTTTTATGCTTTTTAAAAAAATAAATAAATAAATACAGCTCTTCTGAAAACTTGGGAACATCCTTTTAAACAAGGTTTGGATTTTGATACTGTCACTCTTATTAGAACTACAACCCATCTGTACTAGAGTTGATTATATTCTAGAATCAGACAGCATGAAGAGAACCTGACAAGCTCTGAAATAAGAAAACTCAGTGATCCTCCTTTAGAAATTTCCTCATCCCTCTGTTTAATTTTAAATCTCTCGGATATTGAAAATAATTTACATCTTTAAAAAATCCTAAAGTAAAGCATTTACATTGGCTTACCTTTTTCTTTGACAAAGTATTTTTGCACCTCTGGGATCAGAAAACTATAAACCAACTCAGCAACAATCTCCTCTGACTGAAGATAGGTTCGGCTAAAAAATATAAAACAAATTGAATTATTTCTTTGGTTTTTTCACTTGAGCTGCTGATTTATGCTTTCCTGCTGTGTAAGCAACTCCATTCAAACCCCACCATCACCTTTTCCTTGATTAAGTGATCTGAAATATCACATTCCTGGCAAGTTTGTTTAACTCCACAAAAAAATTTGGATTTGACCCTGTCCTTCAGTTACCCTGCCTGCCAGGAAGGGAATGTTGGAAACACAGCTTATACATAGAAGCCAGCAACCTTGGGATGAAGTCCCAGTAATGTTGCACACACGTATTCACATTGTTTTCATGCTTCCGAGTATTCTTAAAGTAAGTAATGAGAGTAATCCAGATTGCAGAGGATAACTGAGAATACATACGGAGGCATACGCATATTGGCTTCTCAAGAGTTAATGTTAATAAAACAATGGACGCTGAAGTATGAGTTATTTGTTTCTACTTGGTGGTGAAATTGTAAGCTCTTGAAAAAATATATATGAGTACCAGCAAATGGGCTGTCCATTCTACAATCTGTTCTCTTGATACACACCGGCTTTCCATTTCATAAGCAATGTCATTGATTTTCTCAGCCATCTTCTCTATTTCTGCCCTGGCTTGTTCTTCTGCAGTATTCGCTTCGGTATTCAGTATTATGTCTTCTAGGTAGGAGCTTATAGTACTATGGTGAACTTTAACTACCTGCAAAAAACAATAATACCCTCACTAAAACAGGTATGCTGTTGTAAACAACACAAGAAAAATACACAAACATTGGTTAACTTTTTCTAGCTCATATATTTCATTTAATAAGTCAACAGTCCCTTCACTAATCATTCATTTTCTTTAGCATCTCATCAGTCTATTTCTCATCCGCCTACCTACTCACTCTGGGCAGCCCACACCCATTTAGCCCATTTCAGAATTATGGATCTTATTGGGTAGGGGGGCAAGACAGCACTGCTGAAGGATTATGGGCTTCAGAGTCAATAACGCTGGTTCAAATCCTGGCTTTGTCCTTACCAGCAACGTGACTTGGTCAAACTATCTAACTGTAGCACAGACTAGGAGGTATTCTCCAGTGTCCTTTCTCTCCTTCCTCTTACATAATAGAACCCCTGGATTTTAGCTAGGCAAACAGGTGCCTAGAATAAAGACTACATTTCCCAGCACCCACAGGAGCTGGATTGCCCATATGACCATGTTCTGACCAAAGAAAGGATTCTTAAAGGGAAAGACCTGGCTTCCTTTTTTCTCTCTTCATTTCTCCTTTCATGAGGACATAATGCTGGAATACCAGCAATCATCTTAAATTGCCAGAAGGCCTACGACCTAGGAGCAGAAGAGCAGAAAGCTAGAAGGATCCTGGGTCTCTAATGAATTTATTGAACTATCATACCAGCCCTTGACTGCTTCTTTTTAAAGTTTACTTGAAATCATGAAATAGGATACAGATTTTAAAAGTGCATTGCAAGCAAACTCAGAGATTAGAAAAATAAAACAAAATAAAAAGTACAGAGCACATAAATGTACAGTGTAATGAATTAGGGTAAAGTCAGAACCCATGTATTATAGTAACTGCCAGTATCTCAGAAGGCCACCATGGTTTCTTCCTTTACCACAGCACCTTCCCACTTTCATAGTAAACACTTTCTTTTCTCTATAATTTTGCTACCTAGGTATGTAACCATAAACAAAGTAGTTTAGTTTTGCCCGCTTTACAGGTGTATGTATATAGAAAGATTAAGCATCAACTGTGGCATACTTAGTTTTGCCTGTATATGTATGCTGTCTCCTCAACAGATTATCAGCTTTTTAGAGGTAGGGCATTTTTCTGTTTCATGTCTAAATATAGCTTTGTATCTGAGATAATGCCTGGGACTCAGTAACAATTCAGTACCTGTTTGTGGATTGGCACTTTGGCACAATTCTGAGTATATGATACTGTACACCTATGTGTAAAACATCAACCTTCAATCCCTCTGCCTTCTCTATGGGAGAGTCTCAATGGCCGGTTTAATACAGTATCAACCAAACAACTAACCAACCAAAATATATCTGCTGAATGCCTATTAGTTACAGGGATCTATGCTGTGTTGTGCAAGGCACAAAGGGAATATACAATATTCATGCTCTCATAGAGCCCACCCTCTTATTCAGGAAGCAAGTTGCATCTATATGGATCAATTAGCTCAGTCACGTAATAGTAGAGAGGTGGAAAGTTTACTATGGTCCATCCATAGCCGTATATGTACCTGTGTGTTTATGTATATCTTTATAAATGTGTAAATTTCTGGAGATGTTTGTGCGTGTATGTATGTGAATAAGGAAAAGTGTGGCTATGTGTGTTCCTCTATGTCTTGCTAATGTTGTGCACACCAGATTATATTTGTAAATATGTCATGTATGTGCCTGCAAAATTTATATGTATTTAAAGATGAGTCTATGACTTTATATCTGTGTTTCTCACTATCTAGATGCATATTTTGGAAATTTATTAAATATTACATTTCTGGTTTATAATTTATGTGCAAGCATATTTCTCTTCAAGAGAATCTGAATGGAGGCTGGGGAAGTAGGATGGAAAATAGTCACTATATTTTAATTAGGAAGGTTGAGAATTAACATATGGATGATATTTGAATCTGTGGGTCCATAGCTGAGTACATTTTTTACCTAAGTGGTTCTTAAATCAGGCTAGAAAGGCTATATTAACCCTTTCTTGCCCTTGCTAGACAGAGCTGATGTTTTCTGACATCATTCCCATTTAGAAGATATCTTCCTAAGAAGCTTTTTCCTTTCTCTGCTTTTGTGTATAGTAGCTCCTCTGTTCCATTTCTTCTTATTCTCATCCCCAGCTGGTTCTTCCTTAGTGATATTAGGTAAAGGCAAGTTCTGATTTGCCAATAATTTCTAAATCTCAGTCACTGTTTTTGAAGAAAAGTGTGTTAAGATTAGTAGGAGGCTAGAAGCTGGTCACCAACTTCCAAATTTACATCTTCGGCCAAACCCTCATTTCTAAATTCCATCTTGTAGATCCATCTACTGAAACAATACCTCTGCTTAGATGTCCCAAACGAAATATAAACTGATTTCCTGATTCCTCCCCTGCCCCTAAGCTTATTCCTCTCTCAACTTTCCTACCTCATGAAATAATACCATCATCTTCCAGCTGCTTAAGCCTGACACTGGATGTAATACTCGACTTCCTGTCTCTCACTCTGGCCTTCACTACTTCAACAGCTCCTTCCTGGCCGCCTTGTTCCCCCTCTGTCCTCCCTCCAGCCTGTGCTCCACACAGCAAGTGAAGTAACTGGCTTAAAATGTGTCTCTGGGCCCTATTTGTTTCCTTCATGGAACTCATTACATTTTCTAATTCTATACACGTGCGTATTATGTGTTATTTAAGCTTTAGGAGAGACGGGATCGTGTCTGGGTTTTTTCCTCCAAAGTTTCCCACAGTGCCTCTGTAGAGTGCCTGGCATACAGTAGGAACTCAATGCATAAACAAAAGCCAAATGCCATTTTATGTCATGAGCTTCCTTTGGTTTGACTTGGCTCCTTCTAGGCAGCTTCCACACACCCAGCTGCCCCTACTTGCCTCCTTAAATATCTCGTCCTCCTCCCGCAGGCGCTGTTTCTCCACCTGGCGCCGACCACTCTCTTCAGCCTCTCGTACCCGCCGCTGGCGCTCAGCCAGCATGACAAAGGCATGGATCCTCCTCTCCTCCTGCAGTCTCACCAGCTCTTTGGACAGGAAGTCAAACATGTCTGCTAGTGCCCTTCCTTCCAGTCCGGCCAAATGGTTTTCAACCAGTGACACCTTGAAAAGAATAACATAACTTTAAGGACACAAATTCCATTATGAGTGGTGATTATTAGAAGAAGTGCTGGATTACTCAAAACTCTTGGCAGTCAATTCACTTTCAGAATGCATTTAATTTTTACTGGGAATATTACCTCTCAATTGGCTCCAACCCAAGTTCTTATGAGGAAAACTGAGGCACGAGAAAGTCGATTCTTTGGTCAGTCACTGATGGACCACAGCCCTCAAATAAGCAAGAGGATTTAGCAAGACGTTTCTGTTAGTGACCATGGAGAATGGGTTTTTTTTCTTTCAATTTTATCAACAAGGTAAAGTGTGTCTTCTCAGATATGAAGGGAAATGTCAAGTTTTTTATTAAAGATAATATTGGAGTTTAATCAAATTGAATCTCCTAGAAATTCACTCATGATATCAGTTAATTTTTCAATATCTTTCCTTTCACACAAGTTAGGAGTTAAGATCTTGAATAACGTGAAAGTAGAAAACCTTGGTACTTTTTACTTTTTTAATAACTTTGAAGTCATTAACAACAATATTCGAAATAGCACAGGAATGGCTGGGCATGGTGGCTCAGGCCTGTAATCCCAGCACTTTGGGAGGCTGAGGCGGGTGGATCACCTGAGGTCAGGAGTTCGAGACCAGCCTGGCCAATATGGAGAAACCCCGTCTCTACTAAAAATACAAAAATTAGCCAGTCGTGGTGGTGCGTGTCTGTAATCCCAGCTACTCGGGAGCCTGAGGCAGGAGAATTGCCTGCGCCCAGGAGGCAGAGGGCGCCACTGCACTCCAGCCTGGGTGACAGAGTGAGACTCCATCTCAGAAAAAAAAAAAAGCACAGGAAACAGACCAAATGTCCATCTAATCACTGAGGCAAAATTAGGGACCCATTGTGCTCTCTGCCAGAAGTCAGCTACAGTGCCTATTTATGAATCCCTGTGTCCTGGCTTTGACATATGGAGAAGAAAAGTGTTTAAGATGACTTTGCAACTTCATCCCCTTTCCTCTCCTATCCTTGCTTGTAAGGGAAAAGGGTTCATCTTCCAGTCACATGCCACCTTCTCAGTGACAGTTCTCCCTCTATGCTCAGCTTCCTTCCTGGTTTCTGTATGAAAGGAGGGAATACTCAGTTCTCAGAGGCCATGGGGCTATGGGTAAAAGCATCAGTCAAGTGTGGTTGTTGGCCCCACCCCCACCCATCTTCATCCTCACCTGCCTCCTAGCCCACACACACTTTCTAACCACAAAGTTCAACTTTACTTATATAATAGGGAGAGATGGAAAGAAAGGGCAAAGCTAAGAGCATCTCACTACTCCTTCCATTCATAAACAGTAGATACTCAGCCCAGAGATCACAAATAGATTCTCTCCTTGTCTCCAGAGAGCATAAGCTCCCTCACTCAGGGTCAGGTGCAACCTTGAAAATCCTGAGGTGGCTAGAAAACCTGTTCATGTTTAGCCTCTTCTCTCAGCAAGAAATCTGGGTAGGCACAGGCAGTACCATCTAATTTGAAATTAAGGGAAATGTTTAGGGAGGGGACTCCACTGTAGTCACAGAAAGTACTGTGTTACGTAATTGGGGGTTGTGCATTTTCTGGACTGTTTTCCACAGAAATATAAGAGAAGGGGGAAGGGGGCAGACCAGCATTGCTGCATCTATACATGAGGTGCTCACTCCCTCAGATCCCTGCATATATCCAGGGTGTATCCAAGTACAGCTGAAGGTAAGCAGAGTGAGTCCTTGGCTAAGTGACAGCTTTGCCCATTAACTCCTCCCTTAGCTGTAGGCGGACACGATTTCACTCACACGTATATCCACTAAATGGAATAAATGAGCTGAAAAGCCTGGGTTAGCTTAGCTGTACCCACTAAAGTCATGATCAGAAACCTGAAAGGGCCAAGGAGGGCATTTTTTCATCCACAGTCTCAGGGCCTAGCGCTTCCAGGGCATTCTGCTCCTTATCTGAGCTTTTCCAGGACTCTAGGACTTCTAGATTCAGGGACTCCAGTGTTGACATTCTCCTCTTCCTTCTCTGGTTCCTCTGTTGGATCTCACAGCCTGTGGCTTGCTTCCTCCCCATTCTGCCTCACCCCCCAAAAGTTCCCCAAGCTCAGCAACCATCCATGGTGCTGCTGTCATGTGAAAGAAACAAAGTTGTGGTCATTTCCAGGCTGCTTACCATTTGTGCCCGACTCCCACATAACACAAGAGTTATGTATGTTGCTAAAGGGGGGGTCATATTAACTTTAAGTATTACTTCCCTATAACACTAAATTCTGTGCAAATTGATTCTTTTTCAGATTGACTTACAGAAAAGTGGGAGAGGGAGTAAAATAAAGTGTAGCTATACTATGTCAATAACATTTAAAAGTGTGTATACATATACAGACAAACATTGGAAGAAAATAGGAAAAATATTTACAGTTGTTGGTTTGGAGCTGTAATTCTTAGCTGTGTCAGGCAGCACACAGCTGGGAGGTCATGACGAAAGTCACCACATATCATGAAACAGTAACACATTTAATATGCAGTTTAACCAGCATGAGCTATGACAGCTCTAAAACTCCAAAATAAATGCTAATATTTTAAGATAAATCTTATTTCTCACTTTTTTCATGTTGCTTTTGTTATTTATTCAGTCTACAAAGCCCTCACTAACTGAAATACAATAGTCACTGGATATTTGGGGAAAAAAATGGAAGGAAAAAAATCTTGAAGTTGAAAAGAACGCATTCTTTTTGTTTTGTTGTTATTGTTTTGCAAATAAAGAAAAAATAGCACCATATTCAAATCAGTAAGGGCACATCCCCAATCAAATTAAGGACTACAGCAGCATTATTTAAGAATTCCAGAACTTTGGGAAGCTGAGGCAGGCGGATCACCTGAGGTCAGGAGTTCGAGACCAGCCTGGCCAATATGGCGAAACCCCATCTCTACTAAGAATACGGAAATTAGCCAAGCATGGTGGTGCATGCCTGTAGTCCCAGCTTGGGAGACTGAGGCAGGAGAATCATTTGAACCCGTGAGGCAGAGGTTGCAGTGAGCCACGACTGCATCACTGCACTTCAGCCTGGGCGATAGAGTGAAACTCCATCACACACACACACACACACACACACACACACACATACACACACACACACAAATGCTGACACAGAGTGATGGGATTGTGGGGCTGTTTCTTTTTCATCATTTCATTAATTTTTATTATAATGGTGCTGTGTGATGATAAAATCAAGCGAGAAAATTTAACAAGAAAGTAACAAGAAAACAAAAAAAGGAAAACCTTGTGCTCATGCAAGTTCCTCTGCCGCTGTAAGGCCAGGGTCACTTGCTTCTCGGCTTTTTTCACCAGCTTTTCATCTTCTTGTAGTGCGTGGCAGGTGCGCAACTCCTGGATCAACTCCAGTCGCTTTTCTTTCCCTTCAAACATCTGTATCAAATCAAATCAAAGACAGACCTGCAAGTTACCATCCCTTTGTGCCAAGCACTAGGAGTCACACGCAGTGACTTGTGAGACACTTGTGAACAGTGGGTTCTGTCCTGCCTTTTGGGTTCCACAGAGCAGATGTGTCCCACAGAGCTAGAGCTCAGCCCTCTTTTCTGTGCCTTCAGCTTCTCAGGCAGAAAATGGGCTTAGTTTTCAGTGAGCTGTGCTTAATTTCTGAGAATGCCTCTCAAGGACAAGATGATAACTCCAGGGTCATCTGAAGAAACCAGAACCTTCCCCTCATTTCCTGTGCTCCTTCCCTAATAAACCTGAGGATGGCATTTTTCATGGCCATATGTTTTTTTCCAATAAATCTGTCCCTGGTTTGTAATAATCTGTTGTCTGAATTTAACTGTGGCATTTCTCTTGGGAAAATACTGAAAGAAGAGTAAAGAACAGTGCTAAACACAAGTTGTTCATCCAGCTGATTTACTCATCATATCTGAATCTCTTATGAGTTATAGCTATCTGGGAAAAAAAATTAACTGGGGCTTTATATCAGTCCATTTTTTAAGTGAAGTGTGCCTGCTCCAGCAACACAAATAATCTGGCTAAGGCTTTACACTCGGGAAGACCAGAGCTGAATTTGCTGGCAGATAACTAAATCTCCCTCAGACTCAGATTACTTGTCTGTAAAATGAGATTATGGATAGGAAAAAAAAAATGAGACAACACATGTAGAGCAAAGAATAAATAGTGTGGGCATATAGTAAAGGTTCAAAACCATAGTTTATTATTTAGCTCTTTCATTTATAATGTAGGGATTGCCAGACATATGCAAACTCAAATAACTGTATTATGACTGTGGAAAATTAGGGAATCCACCTGGTTGATAATGCTTAAATAGCCAAAATTCAGGTGAGAAAATGTATGGATTTAACAATTCCAAGGAAGAAGTGAGTTTCATACTGCCTTAGTTACAACCATGGCAAATAGCAGGTAGGTCCTTCCTGTCTCTCTCCTTGACACTGTGCCACCCACCTGGACAAACGATGCCATTAGAAGGAAATGGGTCACCAGAAGGAAATGCGTAGGCAACTCAAGAGTTTAGCTGAATAGGATAGCAGGGTGCAAACGGGAATTCACTCCAAGGAACCAAGCACATATGCATTCTAAAAAATTTATTCTCAAAAGAGAAATGCAGGGCCAGCGGTTGGACCTACACACCATGTTTTGAACGACTCTGCCCCGGAGTAACTTTTGAAGGTAGATCACAGCCATTTCTATTTCTTCTTCTTCCTAAAAGAACAAAGGGAGAACCAAGCAGCTTGAGAAGTGCAGTAGTCCAAGCATCAAATATTCTTTTGAAGACTTATTTCAAGCAAAACAGACTGTGCTAGATGCCGAAAAGATTTAAAGAGAAATAAAAGATGGTCCCTGCCCTTATTGAACATATAGTATTTTAATGTTACTTACATTAGAATTCATTATTTTTCATCATTAACAAATCATATTACAAGCAAAAAATTCACTCCCTGCCATGCTATCCCTACAAATGAAACCACTTTCATTTCCCTATATTCCTTTCCAGCAAAATATTTATTAAAGCAACAAGTATTGCATATAACATCATTTTGCAATAGGATTTTTCATGTTTGATCATCAGTAGACACAAATACAGCTAGTCTATGTGAGAGTAAGGTACTTTTCACAAGAATTTAGCTATGCTGATAAAATCAGAATATAAGAGACAAGGTTAGCCATCTATAAAAATCATCTTAAAAACTCTGTGTCCAAAGCAGAAAAAGCAGGGTCTGGAAATCTAATTAAGATTCCTTTGAATGTAAAAAGAAAACAGCAGTCTAATCGATGACATTAACACACATGAAAGACAATGTGTTGTCAGGCTGGGCACAGTGGCTCATGCCTGTAATCCTTGCGCTTTGGGAGGCCAGGGCAGGTGGATCACCTGAGGTCAAGAGTTTGAGACAAGCCTGGCCAACATGGCAACACCCCATCTCTACTAAAACTACAAAAATTAGCTGGGTGTGGTGACACATGCCTGTAGTTCCAGCTACTCATAAGGCTGACGCAGGAGAATCGCTTGAACCCAGGAGGCAGAGGTTGCAGTGGGCCAAGATTGCACCACTGCACTCCAGCCTGGGTGACAGAATGAGATTCTGTCTCAAAAAAAAAAAAAAAAAGACAATATGTCAACCAAAGCCCTGCACAAAGTCTAGAAAAGAGAATGTTATCCAGCAGCACATCCCCACCGGCTGGTGGGAGCTTTCTGGTCCCTCTGCAGGAGCCACTCATCAGAGGTAGTAACAGGTGTTAGCGTGGTCTCCCACCAACACCTGCCCTCAGCCAAGAAACACATCAGCCTTCTGAATACAATCTGGCTTCTTGTGAGGACTGTCCCATACTGAGAGATTATGTGCTGACCAGCCAAGAGGAACAGCCTGATCCAGTAGGCAGTTATAGTTCTCTCTGTAAAGTAATAAATTTGCATCATGGCATCTCTAACAGTTTCCTGTGGATTTGTTTAGTCTGAGTCAGCCCTCTAAATCCTAACCAACTCTGATACCTTGCTCAAATTGAGTCTGGTGAGATGTGGCCCTGGGCAGGGACCTTTGAGTCATTCCCACCCCAGAAGCAAGTTCGTCTTGATGACACCTCTGGCATTTCATTCCTCTTTGACTCCAACAGTCATCAGCCATCTCTCCATGTGGGAAGATAGCTATGGTAGCTGATCATCACTCAATCTTCTTTTTCTATTTCATATACATGAGCACTACCTTCTGATGCTGATTTTTCATGGAAAGATTTTTTAAATTGTGTTTTTATTTTTGAAAAGGACTGGGTTTAGATTTCATTTCATCTTGTTTGTTTTTCTGTGTCTGATGTTTGATACATAAGAATAAAGACAATATTTAAGTCAGAGCTTGGGAAACTAACACTGCTAAATTAGATTTGCTTTAAGCTAAACTATCCTAAGAATAAGCTGACAATGATATTGAATTTAGCATTTCAACTAAAAAGTTTCCAACTTACATTGGATGTCATTTCCAAGGTTGGAGTTGGAAGCCGAGGTTGAGGTATTGGGTTTCTTTGAAGGAAGCGAGGGGGTTTCTTTGCTTCAAGAACTTTATTCTTCTTATCCAACAGTGCCTGAAATAATGCCAATTAATATAATCTCTTTTTTTAACAAAAATGTGCATAAATTTAAGGGGTAAAAGTGCAGTTTTTTACATGAATGTATTACATAATGGTGAAATCTAGGCTTTTAGCATACCCATCACCTGAATAATGTATACTGTACCCTATATTTTCCTTCATTACCAGATCTAGGTCACAGATATAAATATTAATCAGAATATTAATATTCTCTATGGTGATGCTAGGTCAGCTTGAGAAACACTAACAAGAATGTGTGTATCTCTCAAGAGGTGCTATGATATTCCTAAAAATATATTAACCGACCAGCCTGATGACCAACATAAAGAAACCCCATCTCTACTAAAAATACAAAATTAGCCGGGCATGGTGGTGCATGCCTGTAATTCCAGCTACTCGGGAGGCTGAGGCAGGAGAATCACCTGAACCTGAGAGGCAGAAGTTGCAGTGAGCTGAGATTGCACCATTGCACTCCAGCCTGGGCAACAAGAGCAAAACTCCATCTCAAAAAAAAAAAAAAAAGTTAACCACTCACTAAACATGGTTATATTCTTGGTGTATTCATCAAATGATGAGTAGATAAATAAAATGTGGTATATCCACACAATGGAATGTTACACAATCATAAAAAAAGAATGAAGTACTGAGATGTGTTAAAACCTGGATGAACCTTAAAAATACTATGCTAAGTGAAAGAAGCCAGACGCAAAAGGCCATATACTGCATGACTCCATGTATATGAAATGTCCAGAATAGGCAAATCCATAAAAAGAAAGTAGAATAGGCCGGGCGCGGTGGCTCATGCCTGCGATCCCAGCACTTTGGGAGGCCGAGGAGGGTGGATCACGAGGTCAGGAGATTAAGACCATCCTGGCTAACACGGTAAAACCCTGTCTCTACTAAAAATACAAAAAAAAATTAGCCGGGCGTGGTGGTGGGCGCCTGTAGTCCCAGCTACTCAGGAGGCTGAGGCAGGAGAATGGCGTCAACCTGGGAGGCAGAGCTTGCAGTGAGCGGAGATCGCACCACTGCCCTCCAGCCTGACAAACAGAGTGAGATTCCATCTCAAAAAAAAACAACAACAATAGAAAGAAAGTAGAATAGTGGTTGCCAGGGGCTGAGGGGAAGGGGGAATTGGAAGTGAGCACTATTAGGCATGGGGTTTGTTTTGGGGATGACAAAAATATTCTGGAATTAGATAGTGGTGATGGTTGCACAGATTTGTAAATATGCTAAAAACTACTGAATTATATATTTTTAAAGGGTGATTTTATTGTGTGCGAATTACATTCCCCCCGCTCCCCAAAATAAAGGGGCAAACAAAAACTGAAGGAATTCATGGCCAGCAGACATTCCCTGCAAGAAATGATAAAAAAAAGTTCTTCAGGCAGGAGAAAAATGTTATAGATCAAAAACTTAGATCGATATAAGTATAAGAAGAGCAGAAGAGAATGAATAAATAAAATATATTGTTGTTCTTATTTTTAATCTAAAAGATAACTGTTAGCTAAAGCAATAAAAGTAAAAAAGTATTGGCTGATTATAGCACTTGGACGAGTGAAATCAATGACAGGAATATCACAGGGAAGGGAAGAAGGAGTTGGGAATAATCTGCTCTAAGGTGCCTGCTCTACCCGTCAAGTGGCATAGTGTGATCTGAAGATGTACTTTTATTATTTTACATGTATAATCATATACTGGTCCACAAAGCAAGCCTCATGAAATTTCAAAGGATAGGTATCACACAGACTATGACCTCTGATCACAATGCAATTGAGTTAGAGGTTAATGAGAAAATGAGTTAAAATTCCTGCATATTTGGAAATTTTAAAACACACTATTAAATACTCACAGATTAAAAAATCATAATGGGTTTTTTGATATTAGAAATTAAGAATGACAAATACTACATATCAAAACTAATGAAATGTACCAAAAGTCAGTATTTTGAAGGAAATGTTTAACCTAAAATACTTATATAAAACAGATGAATGCCTGAAACTGATGAGCTACATGTGCAATTTAAGGTAAGAACTGTGAAACAAACCCTTAAAAAGTAGAAAGAAATATAGAATAAATATAGGAGTATAAATTAATGTGATTAAAAAATATAACATAGAAAATCAACAAAATCAAAAGTTCATTGTTTGGAAACATAAATACTGAGAAAATAAGCAAGCCTTCAGTAAACTTGATTAAGGAAAAGAGTTAAGGCATAAATAAACAATATTGCAAGTGAAAAGAGTAGACATGAATAAGATAAAACAAACATTTAAAAGATTATAAAACAATACTATCAACAATCATATGCCAAAAAAATGGAAAAGGTAGGTGAAATGGAATTTATAAAAAAAAATTTACCAAAAATAATGCAGAAGAGTTCTATAAGTTGTAAACAAATTGCAGTAGTGGTTAAAAGTTTTCCTATGAAGAAAACATTTGTCCCAGATAATTGTATATGCATATTCTACCAAAGTGAAGGAACAAATCATCCCAATCTTATTTAAACTCTTCTCAAAAAAGAAAAAGGAAGGAATATTCTCAAGTTCACTTCAGGAGACCTGCGTAATTACAACACCAACCCCATACATAGTCAAAATGAGAAAGAAAAACAAGAAGGTCATTTCACTCATGAATGTAGAAGCAAAATCCTAATCAACATATGAGTAAATCAAATCCAACAAGGTATTGAAAATAAGCTGTATGCTCTGACCAAGGCAGGTTCATCCCAGGTATGCAAGGATAGATTAATATTTATAAACAATTATAAATGTTACTACAATAATTAAAAATATATATATAAAAATTGTGTGATAGAGATAAACATTTGATAAAATTCAACATAAACACATGACTAAAGGCTTTAGTAAATTAAGAAGAGAAGGGAACTTCCATAACCTAATAAAAAGAATCTATAAAAAATCTTAACAGAAAGTGACAGAATGATGAACACGGCATTCAGGATGGGTGAAAGGAGATGGGGGCGTGGGGATGAGGTGGGAAAGAACCACCTCGATATACATAAATTACTGTTAAGGTCCTGTTTTGAGGATAGGTTCCCATCAATTTTTATTAACTACTAAAATCAACTGAACAAACAAGCATGCATGGGCCAGTGATGAGAGTGTATCATAAAACAGTGGGCCTCGAGGTGTGGTTCCTGGACCAGCAGCAGCAGCATCACCAGGAAACTTATAAAAAAGGCAAATGCTCCAGCCCCACCTCAGACCTACTGAATCGGAAACTTTGGGGATGGGGCCCAGCTGCATGTGTCTTAACAAGTCCTCCATGAGATTCTGATGCACAGGAAAGAATGAGCACCACCAGCATAAACCACAGATTCTGTACACCTATAGTCCAGCTACCAAAAGGGAAAGCCCAGCTGGTGGATGACATACTGTGAGTCTTGGTGAAGGCTTTAACTAGAGCCTTTAGAGCTTTAACTACATAAGAAAGGTGTTGAACATGACTCTTTTTCTTCATATGCCCTGATCACATGAACACAAAAGGGAGAAAATCGGGCCTATGACAGCTATTAACACCTACAACAGAAACTTGCTACACCTTAGTATAGCGTCAAATTTTATATAGAGATCCAAGTGGAAAACGCTTTCAGAAAGTAATATGACTTCTGCAAATGGGGAAAAAAATCTCCAAGAAGTCTCCTGAAATGTGAAAAGAGGGGAAATACACATTGGTTCAGCACAGCATGGGCAACCTCAGAAAAGTGCAGAGCAGAGAATGTAGGTCTATGTTTGACCCACTGGACATTGCTGCAAATTTGGAGTGTAGCATTTATCTGCAAAAATCACACTAGAAGCATTTTGTCCTCCAGATAATGATTTTACCTTATGAACCTCTGCCAACTCATAGTCCAACCTTGCTGTCCTCTTCAGAAAACCAGCTTTGGTGGTAATGACTTTAGGTTTTGGAGCTCTGATTCGGGGTTGTGTCACAAAATCTGGGAGACATGACTCAAGTTCCACTAATCCTATGGGAAGGAAGCACATGTTTTTAGTATCCAGTGCTTACGTTTATTATTTTTAAGGTATATTGTTAACTTTTGTAGCTGTTTGCCAAGCAGTTTCATTAGAATTGTTGAGAGGGTGTATCTCATATAATAGAATGAAGTGTCCCTGAAATGTAATAGCACATTTCCATATAATTAACTCATGTTGTCAGTGACTTAGACTGTACAATGAGAAATGCATTCTAAAGTGAAAATATTGCCCTACAAAAAAGTAGCAATTCCACAATAATAATCAACAGAAAATTAATGATTCTATGATATGTGGTGCCACCCTTCTAAAGTAGACGTTCACCAATTTATTACATTTTGCTCTGGAGATGGCCAGCCAGAGCTACAAGTTCAGCAGTGTAACCAGCAACTCATGATCTTGGCCATGTGATACTTCAATTTGTCAGTGAAATTAAATAACTAAATAAGCCTCTTTTGAACTTCATAAGAGGTATAGTCCTCTCCGTGAACTTATCACCTGGTTCTCCATCCTCTTGCCCACTAGTTTTTTGACATTTCTTTATAAAAGGTTGATTTCATTATACATATTTCTTGTTGGCTTCATAAACCTGGAATAAAACTTTTCTCAATTTCATTGTTAAATAACTTTATTAGTGACATTAAACATTTTTTAACATTTACTAGCTAATTGAATTTGGTCCTTGCTGAACTGTTCTATAGTGTGTCCATTTATTTATTTGGGTCTTAGTAGTTTTTATTGGTTTGTATCATCAGTGTTTATTGCAAATATTTTTATTGCTTAGCTTTTAATCTAAATTTCTACATTTTATATATTTAATCATATTTCTGAGACAACCTTCTTATACTGGATTTCTAATTATGTAAATTGCTTACCTTCATAGGTGTTGAGATAGTAGTTTTTTACTACAAAGTCCTCTGAGTTGTTGTCTGGGAAACACCCAAGACGAGACAGAGGTCCATAGACCTGTGATGCATAATCAGAATAATCCTTGATGATATTTCTTCTCTCCAACTTCCCTTCTATATTCTTTCTCTTTCCTACAAGTTTTCTGATTGCTGAAATAAAACATACCTCCATGACTATCTCTAAAATATTGTTCTGAATTATACAAATGCAGAAGAGTAAGCCAATGCTAGTGTTATTCACAGAGAAGCTATTGAAATGAATGAATTTCATGATGACTCACGACAGCCAGAATGTAACATTAAAAACAGAGATCTGCCATCTGTGTGGCCCAGATTGTCATGAGACAGGCAGGAGTGACAGAAGCAGAATCAGCTAGTGTCCTCAATCGGTACTCGTCAAAAATCTTTTATAACTGCATTTCAAGCTCCAGGCCAAGAAGAGGTATTCAGTAAAAGTTGGTTAAATGAATGAAACTCAAAGCAACTGGAAAATACATGTTCAGTGGGGAACTAGGGAATTATTCTCCCCTACAAGAATAATCAAAAGCAAAGACTACAGGTTCATCTTGGTTAACACCAAAATAAACCAAAGACTGTCTCAGCTTACAGCTTTCTGAACTGTTTGGCAGTCAGAGGGAAAGGCTCAACTGTGCACATCAGGAGTATACTCATCTCAAGAGTCATGCTCGCCACCTCCTGTGCTCCTTTTCTCTCAAATCCCATCACAGACCCAAGACCTTTTGGCGGCTCTGCATTGTGCGTTTTCAACGGGGGTAAAAATCTTATACAAGATCGTGACGTCATGCTGCAAGAGGGGGCCTGTGTGCCACTGCTGTCTTGGGGATATTGTTTATGTTTGATTCTCCGCACTTCTGGGTGTGACTTGGGTTTTAGAATTAAGTAAAAATGATTTAAATTTTATTATTCGCCTACAAAAATTAGTCAGATCTATCATTAGTTATGCCAAGTACTGAAAAAAATGTTGATTGTATCTAAATAAATATCTAGCAGTTAAGTGCTCTTTTCTCAAAAAGAAAAATTTTAAATTTAAGTTCACTAAACATAATTTTAAGCAATAATTTGTTTTTGTGATTGTTTTGTTTTTGTTGGGAAAAATAAGTTTTGAATGATTTTTTAAAATGTGATTATATTGTGAATGAGTACATATATAAATAGTCTGCACACGTAATTGATACTATTTATTTATTTATTTTGAGACAAGGTCTCTGTCACCCAGGCTGGAGTGCAGTGGTGCTATCACAACTCACTGTAGCCTTGAGCTCCTGGGCTCAAGCCATCCTCCCACCTCAGCCTCCAAGTAGCTATGACTACAGATGTGTACCATTACATCAGGCTGTTTTTAAAAAAAATTTGTAGAGATGGGGTCTCACTATGCTGCTCAGGCTGGTCTTGAACGTCTAGCCTTAAGCAATCCTCCCACCTCAGCCTCCCAAAGTGCTGGCATTACAGGCGTGAGCTACCTCTCTTGGCCTTAAATTTTTCAAATATAAATTTAACTTGAATCTTTAATTCAGTCATTATTAATCTTGCAGTGAATAAAAATAATAAACCATATACTTCCTCTTTTCATGTATAAAGTACAGATATACATATAGTACATAAATATATATATGTTATATCTGCGGTATTAAAATTTCTTGTAGCAAGGTGATTAGGAAAAAGGATGTCTAAAATGTCTCCTTTAAGGGCAAAATGAAGAGAGGGTAAGAAACAGGGCTCTTTATCCAGGGCTGTGGACCATGAATATGGGGAACCCAACACTTATCCCACCACACACACACACACACACACACACACACACACACACACACATTATCTCAGTAACTCGACTACCTGTTAGGACACCATCACTTGATTTTCTTAGTAAGGGAATTTCCTCCATTCTTCTACCTTTAAGAAATAACTCATCTCTTAGCCCTTACCTATGTGATTCCCAGGACCAAAACAGAATTATATCATAGTTAAGTCAGGTTTGGTCAAAGATCCAAAGCAAAGCCCACTTTTCCACTGTCTTCATTGTTCATACTACACCATTACTTGATACATGCGTGCGCTGAATTTTTGCCATTTTTGCCTCTTTTCCCTCCTGCAGTTTAGACCACCGGGCATTCAAGTGCTTCATATTCACTTCATTCTGATTCTCTTCACGCTTCCTCAACAGCTCTTTTAGAACTTCCAGGCGAATCTCCTGCAGTCTTCAAGTAAATTACAAAACATAAAGAAGCATATGGCATCTCAAACAGAGGGCAAGGGAACAGCTGCCACAGACAGGCTCTTCTCTGTGGGCTGCTATCATATTCATGTATTGCCAAAAGACCACTCTGGCAAAAGTATGACAGATGAATTGAGGGCGTGGGGGAGGCAACTCAATAGAGACTCTCCATATAATAGGAATATTTATGGGTGTAGTTCTCAAGGATGAAGAAGAGTATGCCAGGCAGATGGGGTAAAAGAAGGGCTCTCTAGGCAGATGGGCCTAAAGGAACAGTAAGAGGTTTGTGCACAGTGCCAGGTTGAGTGGTATTCCTGGAGGGTTACATAATAGGGGGAGTGAAGAGGAAATGCGGTTCTGGCATGCTATCCTAAGGAGTGAGGTGAAAATGCCAGTTCCTGGCATATAATAGGTACTCAACAAATGTTTGTTTCCTTTCCTCCTACCTTCAACTTGTTCTCCTTGGGCTACCTTGCTCATGTGCATCCAACAATGCACAGATGACTTTGTTACCTGTACCTCCAGCTTAGGTATTTCTTTTTTCTTTCTTTTTTTTTTTTTTTTTTTGAGACAGAGTCTCGCTCTGTTGCCCAGGCTGGAGTGCAGTAGCCTGATCTAAGCTCACTGCAGCCTCTGCCTCCTGGTTCACGCGGTTTTCATGGGTCAGCCTCCCGAGTAACTGGGACTACAGGCACCCACCACACCTGGCTAATTTTTGTAGTTTTGGTAGAGATGGAGTTTCACTACATTGGCCAGGCTGGTCTCGAACCCCTGGCCTCAAGTGATCCCACCTTGGCTTCCCAAAGTGCTGGGATTACAAGCGTGAGCCACCATGTCCAGCCCAGCTTAGATATTTCTGAACCAGAATTTCCATCTATTTGAATCTCCAGTCGCCGCTTGACAATTAAAAAAACAAAACAAAACCCTACTCATTTGTTCCCCCAGAAGTCTGTCCCTCTTACACCTTCTTCCCGCTGCTAAGGATCTCTCCTCGGAAATGCTTCTTGTATTCCCTAGCTCATGTCTGGTCATATCACTCCTAAAGTGGACTCCTAGCTGCTAGTCTGTCCTCCTTCTGATCTTTGCTCCACCCAGCTGTCAAGGTTTTCCTTCCTAAAACAGATTTGAACATACATTTTACTCCTGCTTAGAAATTCATACCTGAATTTATTCACTTACTCATTTGTCAAATATTTATTAAGTGCCCACCATATGCCAGGCAGGAACAATGATGTACAAGATAAAACACCTTCTCTCAACAAGCACTGTTCTGGTGGAATAGGCATAAGAACCGACATTTCCCGCACAAGGAGATACATACCAGGCTAGAAGAGTGAAAACTCTTCGTGGAAGAAGAAAGGATAGGGCAGGGGGAAAAGAGGGAACAGGTGGGGAAGCCTTCCTTAGAGGAGCTGTTAACTCAGGGTTGGGATTTGCTACATTGACAAAGGAAAAGCAGGGCCTCAGCAGGGGAAGCTGAATGTTCAACTCAAAAGGACTGGAGGGACAGCAAGATGTCACACTGGCAGGGTTTCTCAGAGTGAATGCACTTGAGAGGGGCGAGAGTGTAGTGACAAATGAGTATGGAGAGGTAGGCATTTTTAAAACTAAGCCACACACCCCAGTCACCTTTCTCTTTAGAGTTAGAAATGCTAGGTTCAATTTTCCATGTCACCACTGACCTCAATCTCTTCAATGGTAAAGTGGAGATAATAATAGTACCCTCTTCATGAAGTTGCTGTGAGCATTAAGTGAGTTAATGTATACACGAAGTGCTCTAACAACAGTCTCAAATTTAAGAGCGCAGCATAATCTGGAGGGCAGGTTCTGACACAGATTGCTGGGCCTCAACCCCTGATTCAGTAGGTCCTGGGATGGGGCCTGATCACCTCATTGCTACCAAGTTCCAAGGTAATGTTGATGCTGCTGGTCTGTGGACCACACTTTGAGGTCTATATGCTTAGAACATCATCTGACACATAGTAAGCCCTCTATAAGTGTTCCATGCTCTATAGATATCTTCTTCTTCATCTGATATCATTGACAGAACTCCTTATAGTCCACTCGTCATCATCATCATCATCATCATCATATTATTATTATTGACAGAGCTCCTTACCATTCACTTATCATCTGATATTGACAGAGCTCCTTATAGTCCACTAATCATCATCATCATCATCATCATTATCATCATCAATCTGATATTATTGACAGAGCTCCTTATAGTTCACTGGGGCAGGAAGGGGCAGGAAGATGGGCAAGGAGACGGTGCAAAAAATCTCAGATCAACACTTCTCAAGTATTGGTCTACCTGATAGCTTCTGATATTATTGTCTGATATTGCTATCTGCCTGATGGCTTCTTACCTACCCTTCAAAACCCAGCTCAGAAGCTACCTCCTCTTAGTAGTTTTGTTTCTCAAATCGCCCACCTTAAATAGAACTAACTGTTCTTTCACCTGGGTTCCACCAAGCACTTTTTGTACAGAACAGCACATCACCTGATAGACACAGCCTGAGAGGGGTTGGTCTAACTAAGATCTTTTGTCCCTTCCTTGTCCACCTTCCCTGCCTGCTCCCCCTGCCCCAGTGGACCATAAGGAGCTCTGTCAGGAAGAGCAGTTTCCTATTCATCCCTATTTTCCCAACTCACAGCACAGAGTCTAGCATGTAAAAGGGACTCAAAATACATGTATTAAAATTGCCCTCAGTTTAACAAATGTATTTGCTTTCTCAGGTGACGCTTTCACTCTGGCCAGATACATTTTTAACAGTTTTAATGCCTTTTGGAAAGACACATATCTTTCCAAAGTACAATAATAAATTTAAATTTCTGCCAACAGGATTGGGTATTTGACACCTACTTTGCCCAAACACTATTTTTTTACTAAATTGCAAGCTTTTATCAAAACATCACAAAGCCTAGATTCAGGCTTAATCTGAAGGTGTTGCAAAAAATTTAACATATTCCAAATTTAGCACCAAGCTGAGACTCTAACTCTCTGGGTCCCTCTCTTGTGTGTAAGAGTCCTTGGTAGCATTGCTTAGAGCAATAAAGTGCGTCAGCACAGCCTAGCACAAAGGACAAACTCAGCAAACGCCCTTCCTTTGTTCCTGCTAGAGAGTTATAATTTTTTGGTTTTCATAATCTCTTATCATTTCCACATATCAGCAACAACTCCATTACTGAAAATATATCAGTTAAAATGATTGAAAACCCAACCACAAGTACCTCAGCATATTGTTATTTATGTATATTGTTATATACTCATCTCTTAATGGAAGAATTCCATAATTTGTCTTTTAACTAGGAAATGCCCCATCAGCTCTATCTAGCACACAAGGCATCCTGACTGTGAACCCAGTGTCTTGGGTCGGGGTGGGGGGTGGGTAAGAGCTAGGACTAGTGCCAAGGCTGTTTGAAGGGGTATGAAGAAAGCCCAGGCACCGGGACAGTGGCGCTGGGAATGAACATGAAGGGACAGTTTGAAAGGTGCTTTGCAGAAATTAGTTGGATTCTGTGACAGTTAAGATAGATACTAAAGAGAAAAGGGAAAAGAAGAATCAGAGATGCCCTTCAGGAGTTGTTCAAACCTGGGTTCCATGCTGAGCTTCTTCAAACACACAGAGGGCATTCTACATTTTTATGTTTTTGGAGAGAAAATTATACAGAGCTTCTGGACCACATCAGAAGCATGTGACTGCTCCTGAAAGAACCGGATGCCCAATTTCCTATCTCTATAGGTTGAGGATTGCTTTTCAACCCATACATTTGGGAGAATGCTTTGCAGATATAAAGTATTAACATTATTCCCACCAGTGCAGGAACAGTTGTCTGGGTGATAGAGAACCTACTTTTCAATCTCCTGCTCTCTGAAGGCCCACTCCTTCCTCTCCATTTCATTCATCATCTTCCTCCTCTTCTCAAACTGGGAGGTGTCACTCAGAGCGGGGAGAGTGGCTTCCCAAGCACGCTTCTCGCGGGCTCTTTCTATCATCTCCACCTCAGCTTGTCCTGCTGGGAGACCCCGACCTGCAGGATAAAGCAGCACAGCTTAGGAACAAGTGAGCTGACCCACGCACCCCCCAGTATATAATTAACTCCCTGTCAGTTCCTTTCCTCTTCTCCAAATTCAAGGGCCATGACAGGATAACATGACATTAGGGAACAGCCTCTAGATGTGCCTCACAGCTTGTGTTATCTGTGCCCCACTGCCTCTTGCTAGTAATTGAGCCATAAGACATTTTAGTTGCATGTAGAATGCTGGAATGCATTTGAAGAATATTAAGTGACTACTGAATAATCACACCTTGGAATGCTCTGTAATAAACAAATTTATATACTGAAATACAAGGCATTTTCAGAGCCCTGAGGTGGGAAAAATATGGGGTAGGGAATTTGTTGGATAAAAGTGAAAAATATATACTTTTTTTTTTTCTTTTTTGTGAATCAAGGTCTCACTCTGTTGCCCAGGCTGGAGTATAGAGATGTGATTACAGCTCACTGTGGCCTTGACCTCCCGGGCACAAATGATCCCCCAACCTCAGCCTCCCAAGTAGCTGGGACTACTGGCATGTGCCACCACACCTGGCTAACTTATTTTTATTTTTTTGTAGAGACAAGGTTTCACCATGTTGCCCAGGCTGGTCTCAAACTCCTGGTTTCAAGCAATTCTTCCGCCTCAGCCTCCCAAAGTGTTGGGATTACAGGTGTGAACCACTTGGCTATATACTTTTTAAAAAAATAACAGAAAATGAAGACACTAATCACTAGCTGAGAATTCACCATCTTTGGGTTTTGTCCCCACAGTGAATGTAAAATTTAGGGCTATCTCTTACCTCCAACTTTAAGAATTCAAAGACACAATACCCGTAGGTCAGGCAGGAGGATGTGGCCACTGGATATGTCTCCTGACCAGCTCCGAGACACTGGCTGAGACCTAAACCAACGTATGCCTCCCTGGATCAAGTTTTGAGGATGCCAGCACACTTAGGTGCCTAGCACCTCTAAATGTGGCCTTGCAAAAGCAGGTAAAGGAAAGGGAGGCTGGAACAAGTTTCCTGTTTGATCACTGAACCACAATAAGCCAACCTTTGTTTTATTTTCATTTAAAAATATAATTATACAGAAAAATCTAAGGAAATAAGTAATACGTCATATTTCTACCACGTACAGTAGGGCATGCCTAAGATTTGTGTCTTATTTCAGATCTTTTGTAATGTTTATGCTTTTAAAAAGCAAATAAGTAATATATGAATTCACTATCTCTTGTTTTTAATATTAGGGTATTGTTAGCCAGGCGTGGTGGTGGGTGCCTGTAGTCCCAGCTACTTGGGAGGCTGAGGCAGAAGAATCACTTGAACCCCAGAGGCGGAGGTTGCAGTGAGCCAAGATCACTCCACTGCACTCCAGCCTGGGTGACAGAGTGAGACTCCGTCTCAAAAACTAAATAAATAAAAATAAAATAAAATAAAATTAGGGTATTATAGAGAAGGCTAAAGTTCTGTACTCTGCTTCCTCATTCTGATCACCTTCCCAGAGGCAGTCACAATGATGCATTTGGTGAGGAGTAATACCACCAGCTCATCTTTTTACTTTTATAGATGTATAAAGAAGTAAATAAATCTGTATACAAAATACCACATATATCTATGTGTATATATGTATATATATGTATCTACATATTATTTTGTGGGTCTTGCGTGGCATTTTCTTTAGTAACTTAAAAAATAACTATGAAAATCATACCATAAATATGCAGACTTAACAACTGTACACATTTTGTCATATATACTTCACATTTTTTAATAAAAAATTGAAACCTTATAAATAAAGCCGATGTACCTTTTAACTACCACACTGAGCCCCATTCCCTTCTCCCATTTCCCCAAGAAAACACAAAAAGAAATTTGTGGTTTTCTATTCAATCTTAACATTTTATATACAAATTTATGTGTCTATGAATTATAATAATAATAAAACCTAACATTACTTAAGCATTTTTATTATGCCAAGCACTTTTTTTTTTTTTTTGAGATGAAGTCTCGCTCTTGTCACCCAGGCTGGAGTGCAATGGCACGATCTCGGCTCCCTGCAACCTCTGCCTCCCAGGTTCGAGTGATTCTCCTGTCTTAGCCTCCCTAGTAGCTGGGATTACTTACAGGCACCTGCCACCACGCCTGGCTCATTTTTTTTGTATTTTTAGTAGAGACAGGGTTTCACCATGTTGGCCAGGGTGATCTCAAACTCCTGAGCTCAGGTGATCTGCTAGCTTCAGCCTCCCAAAGTGTTGGGATTACAGGCGTAAGCCATCACGCCTGGCTATTTAAGCACTTTTATTATGCCAAGCACTTTTCTAATGCATTTAATCTTCAACAAATCCCTATCACATAAACATAATTACGCCTGTTTTACAAATAAAGATACTGAAGAGCTAAAAGGCTAAGTAACTTGCACATGGCAGTCTGAACCTCGTATTTTTGTGCACTATACTATACTTCCTGTCTAGTAAAAGCAAATATGAACCAAAAATGAATTCTATAGAAGCAAGACACAGTACTGATGTTTATTTAATATTTACATACATGGTATTGTACTATAGCTATTCATTCTGCAGCTTGCTTTTTTTACTCATCTTTGTTTTGGAAGCCTAGCTGTACTGATATATACAGATCTAGTTTCCTTCTTCCACTGTAAGGCTTTATTACAATTTAAGCTATCTATCTTCTCAAATGACATTTAGATTGCTTTTAATTTTTTGATCATACATAATGTTGCGACAAACATCCTTGTACTGGTCTCATTGTACCATATGTGAGCTTCTCTAGGATTCTTAGAAGTAGAAATGCTAGAGTCTAGCAGCTACATCATAAAATATGATCATTTTTAATTCTGGATATTGCTTAATTTACCCTCAGAAGTATATTTTTGCCCCTGCCTTCTGAGATCCCCTAATGGTTCCTCTCCCATGGTGCATGCTTCACTTCCTCCCACATTGCATCTGCCCAATCTCAGCTGCTTTTTGCAGTCCTTACAAATATTTACTGGTTCATGAATTACATATATTTTTAGTTTTACTGAAAATGGAGTTTGTGGGAGTATTGTTGTTTTTGCTTTTGTATAATTTCTGGGAAGAGAAGATGAAAAGTGCTAATTTACCCAGGCATAGTTATATTGAGAGTGGGAATCTGGATTAGAACTACTCGAAGGTATAAATTATTTGAGGGAGAAGTCTTATCTATTCAAGCATGAGTTTCCCATTGATAAATATTTTCTCTCTTTTCACCAAATCTTTGTTTATGTGCTTAAAGAATAATTTATACTTTTCACCATAAATCCCTTGTACATTTTTATTAAGTGATTCCCTAGGCACTTTGTTATTCATTGCTACTGTGCATGTAATTTTTTTCAGCCAAGTGCGGTGGCTCACCTGTAATCCCAGCACTTTTGGAGGCCAAGACAGGAGAATTTCTAGGTCCAAGAATTGGAGACCAACCTGGGCAACATAATGAAACCCCATCTCCACAAAAAAATATATTTTTTTAATTAGCGTGGCATGGTGGTGTGGACTTGTGGCCCCAGCTACTTGGGAGGATGGGGTGAGAGGATCACTTGAGCCATAGGGTTTGAGGCTGCAGTGAGCTATGATCACATTACTACACTTCAGCCTGGGCAACAGAGTAAGACTCCATCTCTAAAACAAATAAATGAATGTAATTTTTTTCAATATTTTTTTCTTTTTTTTGGCAGAGTCTTGCTCTGTCACCTAGGCTGGAGTGCAGTGATGCAATCTTGGCTCACTGAAACCTCCTCCTCCTCGGTTCAAGTGATTCTCCTGCCTCAGCCTCCCGAGTAGCTGGGACTACAGGCATATGCCACCATGCCCAGCTAATTTCTCTGTATTTTTAGTAGACACGGGGTTTCACCATGTTGGCCAGGCTGGTCTTGAACTCCTGACCTCAGCTAAATAATTTTTCTTTTCTTTTTCTTTCTTTCATCTTCTTCTTCCTTTTTTTTTTTTTTTTTTTTTTAGAGACAGGGTCGCACTCTGTTGCCCAGGTGGGAATACAGTGGCAAGATCATGGTTCACCGTACACTGTAACCTTGAACCCCTGGGCTCAAGCAATCCTGCATCAGCTTCTTGAGTAGCTAGGACCACAGGTGTGCACCACCACACTTGGCTAATTTTTCTTTTGTAGAAATGGAGGTCTTACTATGTTGTCCAAGCTGGTCTCAAACTCCTGGCCTCAATCAGTCCTCCTGCCTTGGCCTCCCAAAGTGCTGGGATTACAGGTGTGAGCCACTGCACCTGGCCTCAACAATTTTTCTAATTGGATATTTCTCTCATATAGGAAAGCGACTGATCTATGTTGACTTCTTGTTGAACTCTCTTTTTAGTTCTGATAATTTATTTTTCTAAGAGAGCACGTGTGCAAATAAGGATAGTTTTGCTGCTTCTTTCTAATCACCATGCCTCCATTTTTCTCTTATCTTGCTGCACTGACTCAGTGTTCCTCAACCAGGATGCTATTGCCATAATGGGCAGATAATTATTTGTATGAAACTCCCCCAAGCAGTACAGGATGTTTAGTATCCATGCCAGCCTATTAGCTATACCCTGTCCCATGAGCTAAATACCAGAAGCACTTCCTATCATTATTACATAGAAAAATGCCACTCATATTCCCAAATGTTCCTGAAAGGAGAGATCATAGCCAGGCTTGATAAACTCTGGGCTAAGATCTCCTCTACGTTGTTAAATAGTAGTGATAATGAGCATTATCAATGTCTTTTCCTTTTAAGGTAAAGCTTCTGAAGTTTCACCTTTAGTATGATGTTTATTACAGGCTGTGGTAGATACTCCTTATTAAGTCTCTAAAGTTTCCTTCTGTTCCCAGTTTATTCAGAGTATATGTCATAAATGAGCACTGCATGCTATAAAATACTTTTCCTGCACCCAGAGGATTTTTCCTATGTTTTCGGTTAAAATGGTAAATTACATGAATGGCTTTCTGGTATTGCAACAAACTTGAATTTCTCTGATTAACTCCATTTGGTTATAAGTCACTCTTTTAAAATACAGCAAGATTAGATTGCTAGTATCTTATTTAGAATTTTTTTGCATATTTCTTCATATGTGAGATTGGCCTGTAAGTTTCCTTACTAGTATAGTTGGCCCTTCATATCCATGGTTCTACATCTGTGGATTTGACCAACTGCAGGTTGAAATTATTTTTTTTTAAACTGTCTGTTCTGAACATGTACAAACTTTTTTTCTTGTCATTATTCCCTAAACAATACAGTATAATAACTATTTATGTATAATCTACATTGCATTAGGAATTATAAGTAATCTAGAGATTAAATATATGGGAGGATGTGTGTAGGTTATATGCAAATGCTATGCCATTTTACATAAGAGACGCGCATCCAAAAATCTTGGTAGGGTTGGAGGGTCCTAAAATCAATGTGCTACCAATACTAAGTAATAACTGTACTGTCCTCATTCAGTTTTCAAATTAAGGCTATACTGGTCTCATAAAATGAATAAATTAACTTTTATTCTGTGTTTCCTGAAAGAAGTTGCATAAAACAGTTTATTTGTTCCTTAAAGGTGTGGTAAACTTACCTGTAAAACTGTTTAGGCCTGGTGCTCTTAAAAGGATTTTTTTTTCTTTTTACCAAGTCAATTTCTATAGTTACTCTTCTATTCAGGTTTGTGATTTCTTCTTAAAACCAACTTAGTAATTTACATTTTCTTTAAAAATTGTATAATTTATCTAAGTTTTCTTTTCTTTTTTTTTTTTGAGACAGAGTCTTGCTCTGTTGCCCAGGCTGGAGTGCAGTGGCATCATCTCGGCTCACTGCAAGCAGAGCCTCCCGGGTTCACGCCATTCTCCTGCCTCAGCCTCCCGAGTAGCTGGGACTACGGGCGCCCGCCACCATGCCCAGCTATTTTTTTTTTTTTTTTTTTTTTTGTATTTTTAGTAGAGACGGGGTTTCACCGTGTTAGCCAGGATGGTCTCGATCTCTTGACCTCGTGATCCACCTGCCTCAGCCTCCCAAAATGCTGGGATTACAGGCGTGAGCCACCGCGTCCAGCCCCTAAGTTTTTTTTTTTTTTGATTTATGTATTTGAGACGGAGTCTCGCTCTGTCACCCAGGCTGGAGCACAGTGGTGCAATCTTGGCTCACTCACTGCAACCTCAGCCTCCTGAGTAGCTGGGATTACAGGCACCCACCACCACGTCTGGCTAATTTTTGTATTTTCAGTAGAGACAGGGTTTCACCATGTTGGCCAGGCTGGTCTCAAACTTCTCACCTCAAGTGATCCGCCTGCCTCAGCCTCCCAAAGTGCTGGGACTACAGGTGTGAGCCACCACGCCCAGCCTTTCTAAGTTTTTAAATATAGGGCAAAAGATATTCATAGCACTCTCGTATTTCTTAAGTTGTTTATTCTGTAGTTACTCTGTCCCCCTTTCTATCCCAATACTCTGTTTGAATCTTCTGTCTTCTTTCTTGATGCTTCCTACAAGAGGCTTGGCTGTATTATTAATCTTCATTAGAAAATTACTTATGGCCCTAATGACCATTTCTTTTGCCTTTTAAAAGATCTGTATTGTCAACTATTTGTTTCAACTTTATTATTCACTTAACATGTGAAGACTGAATAGGTTTAAAATGTAAAGCACTTGGATCAGTTCTTGACACATCATAAGCACTTAATTTTATCCCCGCAGTGTTTACAGTGTCATCCTTTTTCACTGTCGTTATTTTTCCCTTATCTTTATGTAAACTTTTCATGAATGTACAGCATACATAAACAAAAACAAACATCCCATATAATCAGCACCCATATCAAGGAATAGAATATTACCAGAACACTAGAATGCCCATGATACTCCCTTCCCAGTCTCTACCTGCCCCAAGGATAGCTACCATTCTCATTCCTAATGCGTTAATTTAGTTTTGATTGGTTTTACATTTTATGTAAATGAAATCACAGTGTAGGTGCTCTTCTGTATCTTATTTTGTTCAGCATTATATATGCAATTATATACACATCTACAATCTCCCTTGTAATCACATGTAGTTGTACTTCATTCTCATTATTATATAGAATTCCACTATGTGAATAGACTATATTTCATTCATCCATTCTATGGTTGATGGACATTTGGGTTGTTTTCAGTTTGGAGTTATCATGAATAATGCTGCTGTGAGTTTTCTTGTACATGTCTTTTGGTGAACACTCCTATGCATTTCCGTTAGCAGAATAATGTGCTCACTTTTTTTTTTTTTTTGATGTATACTTAGGAGTGAAATTGCTGGATTGTAGGTATGAACACATTACATAAATAAATTTACTTAATCCTTACAGTATCCTATGAGATAGATATTCTTCTTATGTATGAAAATGTCTTTATCTCACCTTCACTCCTCAATAATAGTTTGCCTGGTAAAAGAATTCTAGGTTTGCAATCATTTTCCCACAGCACCTTAAAGGCAATACTACAAAATATCCATCTTTTTTTTTCTTTGTAGGCAATCTGAGTTATCTTTCTAATAGTTTTTCTAATAGTTTTTTCACTTTTTCTTTCTCTTTTATTAGGAGGTGTGAGTTTTTAAAAAATCATTCTGCTTGGTACTCAGTGGAATTTTTCAGTGTGAAGGCTAATGTCTTTCTTTAGTTCTGGGGAGTTCTCAGCCACTGATTCTTGCATTGCTTCTCTACCATTTTCCCTATACTCATGTCCTAGCCCCCACAGCTCTTCCTTTTCTTTTATCTTGTTCTACCACTATATGTTGCATTGTGGAATATGTGTCCATTTAATCTGTCATTTCACTAATTTGCTCTTCAGCTCCGTCTATTCTACTATTGAGTTCACTTTATTTCAAATGTTATACTTTTCCTCCCCCTTGATTCCAACTGGTTCTTTTTCATGACTCCCATTCTTGTTTTGGTGTTGCTATTGCCCCCTCATCCTTTTGAGAATATAGAAAGCACTTCCTAAGTCCTTTTCAGACTGCTCCATTTTCTGTTTACTCAGAAATTTATTCTTCCATTTCCTTTATTTGTTGTGGGTCACTCCTGGTGTCTCTGTTCCTTGTGTGCTTTGGGGTTCTTGGGTGGAGACCAGCTGCAGGTTTCTCTCATAGGCACCCTGGTCAATAAGCAGCCTTGACCTGCGAGTGGCTACTACCTAAATTCATTCTTTAGAGCCCTGCTCATCACCACAAGGTGAGGAGTCCAAGGCCTCATGCCCACCTGGAGCTATTTCCAGGTGGTCCTGGAAATCCTTCTACAAATGGCCCCGAGCCTGCTTCCAAAGGTTCCATGGGCCTCTTCACAGGATTCAGATTCCTGAGAGCATACTATATGCTGCTGTTTCTTCACCCTGAAGCCCAAGGTGGGGCCAAATGGCAGCTGTTCGTAGGGATGTGTGAACATTGAGAAGAAGAGCTGGGGTAATCACGGGCATGCATGACAGGCCCCTCAGATGTAGAGCAGAGCCAGGGTTGGGAGAGAAAAGGGCAGGCCACAGCAGGCTCTCGCCTCGCTGCTGCATTACAGTATGGAATCCCAGGAGTCTAAGAATTCCAATTTAAACTTGTCCTTTTAACTTGTTATAAAGATGTTTGTGAAAAAAAAAAAACCCCAACGTATTTTACTTAACAGATATTAGCTTGATTTATAATTTTAAAATATCTATACATATGGTAGGTGGGCCTCCCTTAGAGTCCTGGGTCCCACAAATGGTAGGAGTAGGCCTGTCTCATAGAGGCTTTTATTGACACTTTAACTTCAGTTCTGCTATGACAGTGTACCAGATTAGGTTGTTTTTTTTGTTTGTTTTTTGCCTAATGAAGCATTTCTGAGCCTCTGCCTGGCTCTTGTCCTTCTGCAGTTTAACGCCAAGTCCTTATCACACCAAGAGGTAAAGTCCAAGGCCACAGGCAGGAATGCCTGACTCTGCTCTGTCTATAATCTTTATTGGGCAGGCACCAGGCTTCAGTTGCACCAGTGTGCAGGAGAAGGGCGCTGGCCCCTCCCCTTCAGGCAGGTGACTTGGACCTGGTTCCCTGCCATGCACAGCTCCTACTCACCACCAAAGGTTCCCAGCTACTTCTTTCTTAGGAAAAAGTCTCCATTTCTACATTACGAATATTTTCTTTCTTGCTTTTAAGTGTGTCTACATGTTTATTACTTTTTTCCTGTAATTTTTATGCATTCAGAGCAGAAAGGGAAGGTTTCAGCATATTTTTAATTTGCCATCTAGGCCTGAAAGTAGAGCCTCTGCTTTAAAGTACGGGTGCTGGGCCAGGTGCGGTAGCTCAAGCCTGTAATCCCAGCACTTTGGGAGGCTGAGGTGGGCAGATCACGAGGTCAGGGGATCGAGACCATCCTGGCTAACACGGTGAAACCCCACCTCTACTAAAAATACAATAAAAAAATTAGCCAGGTGTGGTGGCATGCACCTGTACTCCCAGCTACTCGGGAGACTGAGGCAGGAGAATCACTTGAACCCAGGAGGCGGAGGTTGCAGTGAGCCGAGATCGCACCACTGCACTCCAGCCTGGGCGACAGAGTGAGACTCCGTCCCAAAAAAAAAAAAAAAAAAGTATGGGTGTTGATAATGCTTCATCTGGATTCATAAAGTGGGCCAGGAAACAAGAATCAAAACTAGAGCCCAGATACGAACATCTTCTTTGTCTGGGACGCAGACTTGATCACAGCTATCTGTTACAATGGGGGGGAAAGTAATCTCATTTAAAAATCATTACCATGAACCAACTATCTCTATGTCCTTGTAGGAATTAGTTAACCTCTCTGGTTCTCAGTTTCCCAGCTATTAATACAACTAAGTGAGTTACATAAGCTAATTTCTAATAATTTCTAAAGGTAGTCTCACTTATTAATTTTATAGGTTCACATAATATAGGCCTAGGCCAGATTTTATTACATTCTAAGAGTTAATTTCTGAGCCTGAAAGATATTTAGCATTTCAGAGATAATGTCAACTCATCCAAATCATCTAATAAAGTATATAAGGGAGGATTGGTAAATTAAGATATCTTGGCAAATTAAGATAATATGACATACATAGGAATGTGCATTCAGTATTTTACACTCAAAGCTTATGTTTAAAGAAGTATGATTGCTCAATGAAAAGGAAGTGGTTCACTAGGAGAGAGAAATGAGAGGACATAGGTGAGTAGTCAGCAAAGCAACTGCAACATTAAGCTGAAATTCAGCTTCACAGATGGAGTACGACAAAACTACTTAAAATAAAAAGATAGTATCTTTATTTGACCAGAAGTATCAGAAAAATTATGAGTCTATGAAGTTGCTGTACTAAGACACTTTATATAGCAACACTGTAAACCACAATTGCCTGTACATGGGCCATTTGAACAGCATGTGTGGTTATCAGCATCGTCATCTGCCAATAGTCAGGAGATTTACCAACTCACCCCAAGTAAGCGTAGCCAGGGTCAAGAGCTCAGGGATTGAGTCCTGACATACTACATACTCTGGAGAGTATGGATCTGTTTGAACGTCAGCATCCCGATAATCAGTCTGAGTGCCCACAGTAGACTTTGAAGGGATGGATAGGTGCTTAGTAGAAGTAGGAGGAAAAGTGTATGGTTCTGCCCTAAAAGAGAAAAATCAGTTTAAAAATTGAAACCTGTTATGGTCACTTAAAATATTATATAATCAAGTAGAAACAAATCTTTGAAGCTTTGTCAAGTCCATTCCTCTTTTAAATGTTGACAGGTACAAAATCATGAATCCATTATAACCAGGATTATGTGCCCAAATCTTGAGAGAATTGCCTTGTTATTCTCACCTCTGCCAGGAAACTAAGTGGGTCAAAGTACCATGGTTGACCCACAGAAGTGCCTATTTATATGTGTGTCACTGGGCAAGGTTGTAGAACAGAGCTATTCTAGAATGCTGTACAGCACTTCTGAACCTGTTCAGCATTACTACATTCTCTGGTTTCTTTCTTCTTTGTTTCAGTTCCATACCCACTCTCTGTTTCCCTCCAGAAATATGGGAGCAGAGAAAAGAGAAGAGATGGTTTCTGCTGAAAGAAAGAAAGAGAAAAAGGAAGGAAGGGAGGAACCAAGGCAGACAGGCAGGCAGACAGGCTCTATCTGGATAAATGATTCAATAATTAATGCTGGGATCACTTTGTTATTAACATGTGGGAAAGTTAGCTTGTCTCTTGCAGAAAAATTAATTCCAGATCTTTAAAAAAATTAATGTAAAAATGAGACTATAAAAGTACTAACAGGAAACATAAGTCAATATTTATACCATCTTTGAGTGAAGGTCTTTTTAAGCCGGGCTTAAAAGCCAGAAACTATAAAAGGAGATGATCAATAGAATTGAGGGTAAGTTTCAACTTCTATGCCTCAAAATATCACAAACAAATTTAAAAGGTGAATGGCAAACTTAGAAAAAGGTTTTGGAACATATATGATAAAAAGTTTAAATAGCCTTTCTATATAAAAAGCCCTTGTAAATCAATTAGGCAGTTAAATACCCCATGGAAAAATGAGTAAAGGAGAATTCACAAAACAAAAAGTAAAACTTCTAACAAACATATGAGAAGATAATGAAAATAACTAGTAATCAAAGAAAAGTAAAACAGCAAGATACTATTTTATGCTATTTTATCACATAAGCAAAGATTTAAAAGACTGAAAGTACCTAGCATTGATTATGTTGTGAAGAAACAGGCCTTCTCATAAACTGTTGATGGAAATACAAATAGGTACACCTAACTGACAAGTTAAAATACGCTTTGCTCCAGCGTTTCTTTTTTTTTTTTTTTTTTTTTTTGAGACGGAGTCTCGCTCTGTCGCCCAGGTTAGAGTGCAGTAGCGCGATCTCGGCTCACTGCAAGCTCCGCCTCCTGGGTTCAGGCCATTCTCCTGCCTCAGCCTTCCGAGTAGCTGGGACTTCAGGTGCCCGCCACCACGCCCGGCTAATTTTTTTTTTGTATTTTTAGTAGAGACGGGGTTTCGCCATGTTAGCCAGGATGGTCCCGATCTCCTGACCTCGTGATCCGCCCGTCTCTGCCTCCCAAAGTGCTGGGATTACAGGCGTGAGCCACTGCGCCCGGCTGCTCCAGCATTTCTACTCCTAGGAATTTATTCTAGGAAATAACTGGACAGGTATTCAAAGATATATATGCAAACATGTTCATAAAGTCTCATTTATAAGAGTGAAAAATTAGAAACTTAAGTGATCACATCAATACGAGAATTGTTTAAAAAAATATGAAACAGCCATAATGGAATTTATTCAGCTATTCAAAATAATAATGTAATCTATACCTGTGAGCATTCAAAAATATCCATGATTCATTGTAAAGAAGAAAAAAATGACACTATTAAATGGTATGTATAGTAGGATTCCATTTTTACATTTTAAAACTGTGTTTTTATGCATACAAAAATACCTAGATGTATATACAATAAATTAATAGTAATTATTTCTAGATAGTAAAATTATACAGATAATTTTTTTCATCTTTATACTTTTCTGAATCTTCTTTTTTAACATGTACATGCATTGCCTCTAGAATAAGAAAAAAACCAATATAGCCACTTTGACTTAAGGCATTTTTTTCAAGTTGGTGAAAGCATTGATTAAATTATATAAATAACTAAAGATGAAGGCAAAAACAAAGAGATATTTCCATTTTGAAAAACAGAGGCAATGGTAAGAGCTTATATATGAGCACAGCAAATACATACACCAAAGATGTTTAAAAAAAAAAAAAAGGGGCGAGGTACAGTGGCTTATGCCTGTAATCCCAGCACTTTGGGAGGCCAAGGCAGGCGGATCATGAGGTCAGGAGTTCGAGACCAGCCTGGCCAACATGTGAAACTCCCTCTCTACTAAAGATACAAAAAATTAGCTGGATGTGGTGGCACGTACCTGTAATCCCAGCTACTTGGGAGGCTGAGGAAGGAGAATCACTTGAACCCTGGAGGTGGAGGTTGCAGCGAGCCGAGATCACGCCACTGCACTCCAGCCTGAGTGATGGAGCAAGACTCCATCTCAAAAAATAAATAAATAAATAAATAAATAAATAAATAAAAATAAAATAAAAATTTTTTAAAAAAGCATTTCAAGCGAGTTAGAAAGAAATACCTGTTTGGAAGTTCAACCTGTACTGGAGCAAGTACTTTAAATAGTTTTTTTTTCTTGTTTTGTTTTTTGAGATGGAGTCTCACTCTGCCACCCAGGCTTGAGGACAGTGGCGTGATCTCAGCTCACTGCAACATCCACCTCCCGGGTTCAAGTGATTGTCCTGACTCAGCCTCCCAAGTAGCTGGGATTACAGGTGCCCACCACCTCACCCAGCTAATTTTTGTATTTTTAGTAGAGTCAGAGTCTCATCATGTTGGCCAGGCTGGTCTCAGACTCCTGACCTCAAGTTATCCTCCTGCCTCGGCCTTCCAAAGTGCTGAGATTACAGGTCTGAGCCACCGCACCCGGGCTTTAGTTTGTAATGCTGAACTGTAACTGCTATTGAAGTCACTTTCCAATAGTTGCTATAAATTTCTAACATGTAGATAATATATGGCTTCTTATGTTTTCAGTAGAAATTATTCTACTATAAAATTCTAGTTGAATAAATAACTTCAAATCAGCTTTATGTCATCCGAAGTCACATGAAGTTTTATTATATTACTGCACCATTATCTTGAATCAAGAGAATAAATTATTTTTTCTCAAATTAAATAATTACACATTTGAACCATCTGATCAAATGTGCTTAGTTTATAATAAGGCCTAATGAACTCCTCTGATGAAGGTTTCTGGCTTCGTATCTTTCCAGGTGGGTCAGGGAATAGAATGTAAAAGAGGAAAGCTACTTTGAACTCTTTCAGTAACTTAATACGTGGTTTCTTAACTAACTTCTTAATTTCTCCAACCTATTTTTTCCCCATTTCTGTTGGCTTTAGGGGAGAGTAAAATATGAGTAACAAAGAGCAATGATCCCTTTCCCACCTCCTCCCCAACCTCAAACAGGACCCAAACTCAGAAAGGTCCCACATCTGCTCCATGCTGGCCTGACCCCTGCTGTGTCCTGGCTCCTGCCCTCAGGCTCACCTGCTCTGGCTTTAGTACTCTTATGGCAGCCAGGGCTGCTCTATGTGTTCTATCCAGGCCCTTCCTCCTCCACCACTGCCCAGGCACCAGGAGCATGCACTGTCTGCCATACCTACAGTCTTCTAGATTTTCTCTCCCAGCCCCAACAGAGCTGTACAGAGAGGGGCTTCACAAACCTAGCAAATCCTGTTCTACTATGAACTTCATTGAATGTTTTAAAAGTATTAACTTTTTATTCTCTTTGAAAAGGTGCTTATGTAGAATCCAAAGGAAAGACTCCAACAGCTAGCCATGAAAAGGGTGTGGCTGGAGAAGGCCAGCTGGTCCCAAGACAATTCCATCCCTGATAACACAAGGTGGCATTATACTCACTGCTCAGAAACTCAAACATACTGGAATTCCAGAATTTACCTCACTCAGGAATACTGATTCATTCTTTAAAAAGTTCTAAGAGAGATAGAGAGTAGCTACAATGTCAAATGTCATGGTTTAACTCTTGGATGGAATCTTTATCCCTTGTGTCACGGTTATTTAGGGAGGAGTTGGGGAGGTCATGGTGTTCATCACTGCAGGCCTCTGAACTCCCTAGAATTAGTTAACAACTTTTAGACTGAGGCAGTTATGACCTCCAAAGTAGGTAATTCAGTGAGCCTGATTTTAAAGAATTACCAGAAGGCTCTTTAGGGATCTACATAGCTCATAGCTCCCCTTTTGCTCATACAAAACATTTCATAGAATATAAGTCTACAGCTATTTCTGGATAAACTGGTACCCCAAGAAGTTGCTCTGTCTAGGGAGAGCAGGGAATCTGTACTCCATCTCTATAAAGAGCCAAAGCCATCCACACAGTCTTAAAAAAATGTCAAGGGTGAAGTAGAGTCATAACTAGCATTTATCTTGAGGATTACAGACATTTAATAACACATGTCCTGTTCATATGATGATATATATTATTAGGAATAACTATATTCTTTAAATGCACCCTTGAAAACCTAGTCCTGAATAAATTTGTATTCAGAAATATGAGACCTTAAAAAAGGTTTCTATTCCTGATAATTTCACGAATACCTTAGACTTTTTTCTCTTACAGAAATATTAAATTATATTAACAGAGGAAAGAGTGTAGCAAAAATTAGATTTTTAAAGGAATACTCTACCAGTCTGCTGTCTTGTCCTGAAACTAGAGACAAGAAATACACATTTGTCTCAGATTCAGCCCTTGTCCCTTACCTCCCTCTTACCTTGGTTCACTCCATTGTGGGGCAGAAACCATGTTTTATTTATCTTTGTATACCACATTATCTGTGTAGATTAGATGGTTATTAAGTTATAAAATTCTAGCATTCAAAAAATATTACATGACTGATTTGTTTATTTAATGAAATGTTGAAGAACTGTCATCAAATAAGTGTTTCAGAGAAGCAAAAGAAGATATTTAAAGCACTTTTCAACTTTTTTAAACTACAACTGCTACAATTTGAATATGTGTCTGTGTCTTCTCCAAAATTCGTGTTTAAACTTAGTCCCCATTGTCGTGGTATTAAGAGGTAAGGCTTTTAGGGGAAGTGATTAAGTCACGAGGACTCCACCCTCATCAATGGATTAGTGCCTTATAAAAGGATTACAGAGAACTAGGAAAGGTCCTTTTTGCCCTTCCACCTTCCTCCACGTGAGGACACAGCATTTGCTTCTTCTGCCATGTGAAGACACAGCAAGAAGGCCCTCACCGACACTGACTGCCCATTGGACTGCCTTGCTTCTTGGACTGCCCAGCCTTCAGAACTTCAAGAAATAAATTTATTTTATTTATATCACCCAATCTGTTAATTTGTTATAGCAGCACAAATGGACAACTAACAGTAAGAAATACATTTTATATCATAATCCATCATATACATATAAACATATGCATATATTTTTCTGAAACAAAAGTTATAAACAAAAACCAACTTACCCTCCATATACTTGATGCTTTGGTTATTTTCTACTCTGTTTCATGTTTTAAAATGCTGCTCATGACACACTAGAAGATTTCATACCCTTCTAATGTTTTGTGATCCACAATTTGAAAAATAGTGATTTAGTGAACTATCTTCTAAGAAAAAATATGGAAGCAAACAATAAATAAACTGAAAAAGAGTTTTCAAATAATGGTTACTTACTTGGATACGGCATAAACAACATTGAATGGCATCTGCTGAAAAAATGGAAGAAAAGGCCTGGGAGGAAAAAGAAAACATAAATGTGTGGGACTTTTGCAATGAATGCACTGTAAGCTCTCTTCCAGCTCTAATATTTGTCCCTTAAAAATCAGTGAGCTTAAATATCCCATATATCAGTGTTACTCAAACTTCTGGACATAAAAAATCACTGCAGGGTGGGGAGGTTCTTGTCTAAAATGCAGATTCCCAGGTCTGGCCCATGAGATTCAGTACATATAGGGTAGAGCCAATGAATGTGCATTCTTAATAAACACTCCAGTATCTTCTCTTCAGATGGTAAACAAGTCACACTTGGAGAAGCCACACTTTAAGCCCCGTACTTGGGCTTCAGCTGGCCATTAGTTCCCAACAACTTCTCAAGTTCCTGAGACATTCTGAAATTCACAGTGATTTAATCTGAAGCCTCCCCCTAAAAGTTAAGAATTGTACAGTTAACTGTACAGAATTGTATAGTTAACAGTTAAGAATTTAACATTTCTCTGGAAAAGTCAGCATCACAAAATTTCCATAAGGAGGTTGCTCATAAATAATAATGTGGATTAGAAATTTACTTTCTCAAGGAAGCTTATACAGATGTGGTATCAAGACTATTTTTTCTAACTCCAGTAGGATATATAAGGAAATCCCCATCTAATTTTAATTTGATTTGAGTATATGGTTATTACATAAGCATAAATCACAAATGAAATAAAACGAACCTTTTGGCCATGTTGGTTTAGGCAAGATTCACACAAAGAGAACAAATGTTATCCCTTTGAACACAAGTTTCCCCTTCACTATGACTTCATGGTATCTCCAACTGTGTGTCGTTCATTTGATGACTTCATTTCAAATGTTTTCAAATACATATTCTTAGTTGCAATCAGTATCTCTAAAGTCAGGCAGGCTTAGTTGGAACCCCAGATCTACCCCTTGCTAGCTTATATGACCTTGAGCAATCTATTTATCATCTCTCGGTCTCAGCTTCATTACTGGTAAAACAGGGATCATATATATCTTAGCCTACATTTCTGTTTTAACGATTAGATCATATGCATGTAAAGCACTTAAAATAGAGTCTGGCACGTTGTATGCACTGAAAAATGATAACTATTATTATTATCATAAAGAGGTTCTCTAATAATATTAGGGCTCAAATATTCATTAGTAATTATGTTCTACCTTTCAAAGTATTTATAGCGATTCTTTCCAGTAACTTCAGGATCTTCATAAACTTCTTTAGGCATCTGAAAAGAAGCGTCAGTTCTAAAATGAAGCAAGAAAACATTATTCAAGTCTAAAATATTTCCACATATAATTTCTATTTAATATTTCTATGTGTATACAGTAGGACCTACACAGAGTATCTCATACTGAGAGTAAAGTCTTCCATAACCTGCATTTGACTGCCATACAACTTAGAGTATATATGATTCTTCCCCTGCCCTGAGCCAGGAGACCAGGGCCTAGTCAGACAGAGCAAGAGCTGAGAAAAGAGTGGATTTATGAAATCCCACATACAAAAATGCCCAATTTTAATTAAAAGCACACAAGAATAGCAAAATATTAAGACAATTTTTTTTTTTTTTTTTGAGACGGAGTCTCGCTCTGTCACCCAGGCTGGAGTGCAGTGGTGCAATCTCCACCTCCTGGGTTCATGCCATTCTCCTGCCTCAGCCTCCCAAGTAGCTGGGACTACAGGCACCTGCCACCACACCCGGCTAACTTTTTATATTTTTAGTAGAGATGGGGTTTCACCGTGTTAGCCAGGATGGTCTCAATCTCCTGACCTCATGATCCGCCTGCCTCGGCCTCCCAAAGTGCTGGGATTACAGGCGTGAGCCACCGTGCCTGGCCAAAAGACACTTTTTCTATGTCCAGGTTAAAAGGCTTTATAATTTTTAATTTACTAAATGTGAACTTGTAAGTAATTAAAAGAATAAAGAATTCGACTTATTCTTGAAGGTGCTTTGGCCCCAAGTTCCCAAAAAATATTTTAGATACTAGCAGAACAGAGCACTTTCAGTTGCTAAGTTGGATCCAAGCAACAACAAACTCAGTCATCCCTACCTTTGGTGGCAAGTTGTCATTATATATATATATATATATATATATATATATATATATATATATGAGACAAAATTATGTATATATATCTCTCTCATATATACAATATATAATCAGGTTTGTTTGGTCAAAAGAGGTTTAGAAAGAAAATTTGGCCTAGGTATAACACCACAACTGAACATTTTAAAACCACACATGGTAAATGAATTTAAAGAAATGCTTTTAATGCATTTATTTTAGGCCCTGGAGCCACCCGACACTTACGTGGTGAGCTGCTGGAGGGCTTCTCTGTGTTTCTCCTTATGTCCCTTCCATTCCCGACTGATAAATGGTGGGACAGGATCTGACTTGCTCCAATATAGAGAATATCTTGGATAATGGATCAGGTTACTGAACATGGTTTTAAACCTGGGAACTTTTCTCTAATGTTAGAGAAGGGAGGCAAAGGACAAAATTATACCATCAGCTTTTCTAAAGCATTTTAATTACATTGTAAACTCTTTTTAAAAACATACAAAACAATGTATACAGCATAAGAAGAGGGGTTATTGCTATATGCATAAAATATCTTTAAATAGATGCCCAAGAAACTGATGACAATGGCTGTTTATGTGGAGGGGGTAGGGGGTAGGGCTAGAATTTACTTCACACTGTATATGCTTTTATACTATTTGAATTCTTTTAACATGGGCATATATTATTAAATTTATCCCATTGAAATAAATTAGCTTATGGGTTCTCTGTTCATTATTAGTGACTTAATCCTCACAATGAGCCACAAGTATTAAGATGCTTTGCCCTCCAGTAATCTTGGCAAGGTAATTTCTGTGGAACCTAAAATCCAGTGAAGATTTGGTGATTAGTCAATCTGATCAATGCAGTCAGGCAAACTAGATGGTTCAGGTTCATCAGGTAGCCTTGGCTGATGAATTAGACATACCAGTCTGCTGCGAATCAGGGTGGCTTGGATATTTGCCTGTGTGTGGTCTTTCTCACTTGACACAATAAACAATGGATCTGCAAAATAAACAATCAAGTAGCATAACAGATAGAACATATCTACCCCTAGGCTGAGAATAATGGCAAAGTAATGTAATCTCTTAATTGGAAAACAAATTTAAAAGTTTAAATATTGTCTGACTCTGCAGCAGCTCATGCTCTGTTGTGCATGTGGCCCTGTTACTCTACCACTTCTACCAGCAACAGTTGTCAAGATGTTTTTCTTTTCTGAGTATTCCAAGTCAGCTTACGGAAGTGGAATTCATAAAGAAAGTCTAGCATGTTTTCAAGTACTACACCCTGAACACACTTTCTTCTCTCCTATGAACAAAACTCCTTTTGAGCCTGGGTAGCCCAAAAAATTCTTCAAGGGAAAGACCTTGTATATACGCACTATGCCAATTTGCAAGTGAAAGAAGCAATACATTTATACCATCTCCCATATTTGGTGCACTAGAAAGATGCAAACCACATGATATCTCAGAATTGGTGACCACGGTTAAAAAAAAAATCCGCTATCTTCAGAATTCACCCCTTAAGTTTGTAAGTTTGCTGATGATGGAACTGTTATTTTTACAAAGTTCAACAAAATATTGCCCTGCTATTATAAGTATCTGTTTATCAGGTATATCTTTAAAGTGATGAAGAATATTCATGATTGACTATACTGTACCACCCTTTAAAATCAACTGATTTGCCATTAAATTAACAAGCAGCCTTTGGATACACTTGATTTCCCAAGTAGACTTGTCTCTGGGGAGGCAAATACCCTGACCAGCTAGTCTAGATAACATGGTAACACATATTTCTCCATAGAAATTAATAAATTGGGAATTGTGATTTAGAAACAAGTCTCTTTTGAATTTGGATAATGTGTGTCAATTCCTAAAACCTAATAATTCATTAGTAACCCAACAAATACGATTTACTGAATGCAGACATTGGATATTCCCACCAAGGCTGAAAAGCTGCAAGAGGCTCAGGCTCTTTTTGCTCCTTCATTCAACACATGTTTATTGACTGGCTACTCTATCTAGGTGCTTAGAATACATCAACAAAACGACAAAAAACTTTGACTTCATGAGAGACAGACAACAAACAACAAACATAATAAACTAGCAAATTACACATTAGAATTTGAGGGTTGTTATTTTTAAAAAAGAAGAAAACGGGTAAGGAAGATTGGGTTGCAATTTTAACTAGGGTGGTCAGGGCAGGCCCTTGAGAAGGTGGCATGTAAGGAGACTTGAAGGTGAGGGAGTTAGCTAGTTAGATATCTGAAGAACATTCTAGGATGGGAGCATGCCGGATACATCTGAAGAACAGCAAAGTCCCTAGGATGGGAACATGCCTGATACGTCTGAAGAATAGCAAAGAAACCAGGACAAATGAGGCAGAATGAAGGAGGGGAAAGAGAGTAGATAAGAGGCCAGAGAAGTAACTAGGGAACTAATCACATAGGGCTTCGTAGCGAAGGGTAAAAGAGCCTGGAAAGGTGTTCATCTTTGCACCACCACAGTTCTGTCAAGGTGGAAACCTGGCCCAAGGCCAGTCAATTCATTGGCCAGCCAACAACCAATCTTAAATTTCTAACTTAAATTTTCAGCTACAATACACAAAGACGCTATACAATTGGTGGTGAGCTTTAGGGCTAATTAGTCAAGAAGCACGCCACCCTAGTCCCTATCATAGTAAGAGAAATCCATACACAAGAGGCTTTCTGTCAGATGGAAGGAAGCAAGCATAGAGATGTGTTGCTTAATGATGGGGATATGTTCTTAGAAACGGGTCATGAGGTGAGTTTATCGTTGTGTAAATATCAGAGGGTACTTAACATAAACCTAGCTGGTATAGCCTACTCCACACCTAGGCTATATAGTATAGCCTATTGCTCCTAGGCTACAAACCCATACAGCATGTTATTGTACTGAATACTGTAGACAGTTGTAACACAATGGTATTTGTATATCTAAACACAGAAAAAGTGATGCATTGGGCTACAATGTTATGACAGCTACAATGTCACGAAGTAATTGGAGTTTTTCAACTTCATTATAATCTTATGGGACCATCCTTATACATGTAGTCCACTGTTGACCGAAATATCATTACTTGGGGCTTGATTATACACAGAAAGAAGGCTAGAGTTGCCAGATAAAATACAGGATGCCCAGTTAAATTTAAATTCAGATACGCAATGAATAATTTTTTAGTATAAATGTGTTCCAAAATATCGCACAGGACAAAAATTTATACTAAAATATTATTCATTATCTGAAATTCAAGCTTAACGGTGCCTCTTGTATTTTTATTTGCTAAATGTGGCAACCCTAACAAGGTGAAAGGTCATAAGGTCAAAGAAAGAAAGCAGGAGAGCACAGCATCTTAGTTCTGATTTTCCCCATCCAGGTTCTCATCCGCCCTGGCTATACTTTGCTTCCTGTCCATGACTAGCGGCGAGATTGTTTTATAACAATCCAAACTTTTATTTGATCTACCCTGAGTGAATTTCTGTTCTTAGCAAGGGACATGGAAACATTTAGCAATTCCTCTGCAAAAGAGACACTTCGGCATCAAAGAAACAACCAGCTTAATAAATACTTTGGGGAGATGTTTGTCCTCCTTCTCAAATTACCCGTGGAAAAAAAAACATGGTGATGTGTTTACAGGAGCTAACTTGATTTATTTCACAAAACCAAGAGTAAATACAGAAAACCACTGGCCAGAATATGTCAGCAATCATTACACGGCCTCTATCTAGGAATGTGTACCCTAGATTCCCACACAAAGGAGACTGGGATTCCCAGAGGCAACACCACATTGCTGAAAGCAATGCAAGGTTCAGGTGAAAAACCTGGGATTGCAGAGGGCAAAATTGGAAAAAATCATGCTTATAGCTGGTTACAGTTCTTGCCACGGCAAATTCAATAAACATTTATTTATTGAAGCGCCTAGTATGTGTATCAGCACTAGAATAGGTGCTCAGAAGGCTACAAAAATGTGTAGAACAGGAACTTAAGGAACTCAAGGAGCGTGGAGAGAGAGAAAACATAAAATGGACAACCAAGCCGTTAAAATAAACTGGGGTTTTATTGGCCCAAGAGCAGCCAGCGGACCCAGTCTATAAGCAATGCTTTGACGCAGAAGTTAAAAAAAACAAACAACAACAACAACAAAAAACCTAAAAACAAGCATGGGATAAACTGGCACTTCTTTTCGCCCAACTTGGATTTGCCCAGAGAGTTGGAGAGAAAAGATCATTTTTGTAGGGCATTTTATGCAGGAACGTTGAGTGAATCTCCGAGTGTACAAATCGTTGCACACTTTCTGGGTACCAAAACGCCCGGAACAGGTTTCAGGAAGATCGCCCCCTGAAGCGGAGCGCACCCGCGCCTTTCGATGTCCCGAACCCCCGACCCCAACCTGAGTGCGGCCACCTGGAGGGCTCGGAGCTGCCCCCACCCGACCAGGGACAACCGTGGGCAAGAGGTCAGTCCAGAGGGTCGTGTTTCGTTCGCCATGCCCCTGGCCAGGTCCCACCATCTGGGAGCCCACCTGGCCTAGGAGTCGACGGACGCGGAGGAAGGTCTGCGGCGGTCCTTACCGTACAGAAAATCATACGCTCGATTGGAGGAGATGTGGCTCCCAGCCCGCGACCTCTCCCGGTACCGAGTTTGAGACACCTGCGGCTGGGCCTGGGGCTCCTCGATGGTTACTGCGTGGCTCATGGTGCCGCCTCTTTCCTCCCGCCAGTAGGGGACCAGCGGGTCAGGCCTGGCTACTGCGTGCACGTCGCTATGGTAACGGCCGCCGGCGCGCAGGGATAGGGGGCGGGGCGAGGAGGAGGCCGCGGGGCGGGGCCGAAGAGGAGTGGAGAGAAGTGAAAGCAGGAGTGGCCAGGCCAGGGTCGGGAGGAGAGTGGAGGGGAAGATGAGAAGAGAGGGGAGGGGCAGGGTGGGGGAGGAAAAGGCTCGCTTCCCTCTATACTCCAGAGCCAGCGGGGAGGCTGGGAGAAAGCTACTCTTAAGTCATTGATTTGCCAGTTACACCTCGTAGCCTCTCGGAAATCCCTGGGAGATCTCAGAACCTTCTAGAATAATTGGGAGCCTCCCCGCCCCTCCCCCCAGCCCTTTTCCAGGGGGATTGTCCCGAGAGCTGCGGAATTCAGTCAGGTTCCTAAATGTTGCTCCTTAGCACGCTGTGAACTTTGCCCCACACTCATTAGCATCAGTGTTTAGGGTGGGTTAGGTCATCAGTAACTGTTGATCTGAGACTGCTGACCCTTTCTGAGTCCTGGGCATTAAATAACAGAAGATGATGTGGGGTAGGCACTGGCTCTGCTTTTGAAAACTATTTATAATGGAAAATTTTAAACATAAGCAAAAGTGATTCTACTTTTAATAACAAACCCTCAAGTAACCCATCCCTCAGAATCAACATTTAGCAACATTTTGCCAATCAAGTTTCAGTTTCCTTCCCCTCTTTTTTAAAGAAATCCTAGACATAATATTATTTTACCCTTAAATTAGTCTGCATCTCAAACTGATACAGATTTTTAAAATTTAACTACCGTTATCATATCTAACAAAATTAACAATAATTCCTTAGTACTATAAATAATTCCAATATTCCTGTTTGAGTCCAAATTATCTTTTATAGTTGGTTTGTTCCAGTCAAGATCCAAAAAAAGTCCTCATGTTGCATTTTGGTATGTCTCTTAAGTCTTTTATCCTAGAGCAGTGAATTTCTAATACTTTCAATAATTCTCTATTATCACCAGAGGTTCTTCTATAAAAGGAATCTTTTCATACCAACTCATTGGTTATCCTGAGATAACCAGGATAATCTCATAGAGGAAAGACTGGGTAAATGCTGGATTTGTTCTTTTTAATTATGAAATTTCAGAGACATGAGTTGGTGCCCTACCAAACTCCAGAGTTAACCACAAAGTTTTTGTTTGTTTGATATCATTATGAATGCATGCATTTTTTACAGATCTGATGTTTTAATCCGTTATGATCATTATTATTTATTACACTCAGATTATTAAAGCTAATGGCATGCCTTAGAGTTGGCTTCTTTGTCCTTTAATGTTGAGACGAGAAGTCTTCTTCCGATCAAAGGTTTTTCTCGATCGAAGGGTTCATGGTCTCACAGGCTTCAAGGAATGAAGCCGTGGACCACAGTGGCAAGTGTTACAGCTTCACTAGAGAAATGCGTGGACCCAAAGACTGTGCGGTGGCAAGATTTATTAAAGCCAAAGCAAAAGTAAAGGGAAAGCGAAAGTAAAGCTTCCACGTGGTGGAAGGGAACCTGGAAGGGTTGCCATTTCTGGTTTGGGTATCTTATGTTTATATCCCCTTATGACTCCTCCCCTTTTCCTTTTTCTGTCCCATAGGATTAGGTTATTTTCTATCCACTTGTGGGTTTGTAGCCGGACGAGCCGCAGACAAGAACCGCTCAGACACCGAGTTATGGAAGGAAAGGGCTTTATTCAGCTGGGAGCATTGGCGGACTCACATCTTCGAAAACCGAGCTCCCAGAGTGAGCAATTCCTGTCCCTTTTAAGGGCATACAACTCTAAGAGGGTCTGCGTGACTGGGTCGTGATCGATTGAGCAAGTAGTGGGTATGTGACTGGGAGCTGCATGCACCGGTAATCGGAACAGAACAGAATAGGACAGGGATTTTCACAATGCTTTTCCATACAATGTCTGGAATCTATAGATAACATATCGGTTAGGTCAGGGGTCGATCTGTAACTACCAGGCCCAGGGCACAGTGCTGGGCTGTCTGCCTGTGGATTTCATTTCTGCCTTTTTGTTTTAAATTCTTCTTTCTTTGGAGGCAGAAATTGGGCGTAACACAATATGAGGGGTGGTCTCCTCTCTTAGGCTGGTGGGCCTGATTGGTTAAAAACATCAGGCTGCAGCTAGAGCTTAAACTCTCTGTATGACTGGCTGAAGTTTCAATCCCTTAATTTGCAGCTGGGACTCACTTTGGCTTAGGGGAAAGTCCCCTTTGATTGGTTGAAGTTTCAATCCCTTAGCTTGCAGCTATGACTCATTTTGGCTTAGGGGAAAGTCCCCTTAGGAAGTCCCTATTGAACCAGGAAGTCCAGCCAACTTAGCCACTTAGTCCCTCAATGTGATCCACAGACACTTCCTGAATACGCTTCCTGGCCTACTACTCTTTCTGCATATACTCCTGGTTTTAACTTATTGTCTCTACTCCTAAACTTCTTGGGGTTTTTGAAAACCAGCCATGTCCTAGGTCTGTCTGTGTACTTTCTTGTAAAATCCAGTTTTAGCAAAGAACCGTGCTATGTCAGTTTGGTAAGAATCCCCCATCCTAGATATCTGACTGGGGTCCTCATCCTTCGCTTTCGCTTTTCACCCCCAGGTGAAGTCTGATTACCCTGGCTGTCTTCAGCAAGAATCCTTTGAGATGAGTTTAACCAGAATTCTCTTTACCTCTGATATTTCCTCTTAGTAATTTTTCATCCACTGACCCTCAGCCTGCTCTTTGCTATAAATTTCTACTTGCTTATGCTATATTCGGAGTTGAACCCAATCCCTCCCCCAACGACAAGACCCTGTTGCAGTAATTCCTATATCTATTGCACTGGTCTTGAACGCAGTCTGCCTGTCCATGCCTTAATAAGATCATTGAATAATTTTTTCTTTAACACCCCTCAACTAATTTAGGTACATTTCAACACTCACCTCTAACTTTGCCACTTCTATGCAGTTTCCTCATATCTTTCAAATACAGTGAGATATCATCCTTCCAATGCTGTAGTAGCACCAATAGCATTGACCACCTTGTATTAGTAATCAATAATTGTTCACAACTCTGCTTCCCACATCTTTGAGTTCACTGAGGGCACAGCCCTTCACCTGGTCATTTTTGTATCTCTGAAGTATCTGGTACATGAAATCTTAATGAAATGATTACTAAATCCATCCCTTTGTTAAATAAATTTACTGAATGTCTACTATATAATAGATGTTAAAGATTTTGAGATAATTTGTACAGCTCACTGGATGATAGAGAAAGCTGACACAGAAGCAAAGTACAATATAATAATGGTATAGTACTTTTCTGTCTGGGGTACAGCTACATTCTCAGAGCCTCCCACTTTTCGTTTCTTCTTCTCAATGTTCCTCACTCCCACCTCCTTATCTTCTCACAGCTAGCTCCTCAACATATGACATCACCTAAAATGTTCTCTCTATACCGGAAAGGGGTCTGGATCCAGCCCCCAAGAGAATGTTCTTGGATCTCACGCAAGACAGAATTCAGGGCAAGTCCATAAAGTGAAAACAAGTTTATTAAGAATGTAAAGGAATAAAACAATGGCTATTCCACAGACAGAGCACCCCCGAGGGCTCTGATTATTTCTTGATGATATGCTAAACAAGATGTGGATTATCCATGCCTTCCCTTTTAGACCATACAGGGTAACTTCCTGACATGCCATGGCATTTGTAAACTGTCATGCTACTGTGGGAGTGTAACAGTGAGCAAGACCAGAAGTCACTCTCATGGCCATCTTGGTTTTGGTGGGTTTTAGCCAGCTTCTTTGCTGCAATCTGTTTTATCAGCAAGGTCTTTATGACCTGTATCTTGTGCTGACCTCCTGTCTCATACTGTGACTTAGAATGCCTAACCATCTGGAAATGTAGCCCAGTAGGTCTCAGCCTTATTTTACCTAGCCCCTACTCAAAATGGAGTTGCCCAGGTTTAAACGCCTCTGGCAATCTCATCAGAAAGACTTTTCCTCAGCCAGTCATGGTGACTCACGCCTGTAATCCCAGCACTTTGGGAGGCTGAGGCAGGCAGATCACCTGAGGCCAGGAGTTCAAGACCAGCCTGACCAACATGGTGAAACCCCGTCTCTACTAAAAATACAAAAAAATTAGCCAGGCGTGGTGGTAGGCGCCTGTAATCCCAGCTACTCAGGAGGCTGAGGCAGGAGAATCGCTTGAACCTGGGAGGCAGAGGTTGCAGTGAGCTGAGATGGCACCACTGCACTCTAGCCTGGGCAACAAGAGCAAGACTCCGTCTCAAAAAAAAAAAGAAAGAAAAGAAGAAGAAGAAAGACTTTTCCTCATTCTATCAGATAAACTATCTAAGGTAGTCAACAGCCAGCAGCCTCCATAAACACATCCGAAGACACTATTACCTTGATTTTTTTTATAGCACTGAAATGTTACTGATTTGCTTATTTATTATATCTCCTCCCACTAGAATGTAAGCTCTGTGAGACCAGAGACCTCAAATGTCCTGTTCACCCTGAATTCATCCATATCTCTTAGGCCAGTAAAACCACCTTTGCAAAAGATTATAACTGAGAAAATTACGACAGTGAGAAAAATCTGACATGGCTGAGTCCATCTTGACTCTAGCCTCACAGGTTGGCTGTCTTTGATCATTCTGGGACATGAGCCAAGCTAACTTTGGGAGAAATTTAGAGTATACTTTTGTTTGTTTGTTTTTTGTTTTTGTTTTGAGATGGAGTCTTGCTCTGTTGCCCAGGCTGGAGTGCAGTGGCACAATCTTGGCTCACTGCAACCTCCACCTCCCAGATTCAAGCGATTCTCCTGCCTCAGCATCCTGAGTAGCTGGGATTACAGGTGCCCACCACCACACCCAGCTAATTTTTTGTATTTTTTAGTAGAGACAGGGTTTAGCCATGTTGGCCAGGCTGGTCTTGAACTCCTGATCTCAGGTGATCCACCTGCCTGGGCCTCCCAAAGTGCTGGGATTACAGGCGTGAGCCACCGTGCCTGGCCTAGTTTATAGTTTAAATGATAATAGCCCCTCCCAAAAACTAAACTATTTTTATAAAATGAGTGAAAGTCCACAAAGTTAGGATGAAAGGGGCCTGAATTATAAATAATTACCAGCCATTTTTTCAGAGGTCATAAGATTTGCAACTTCCCCAATTACTCTTGAAGATAACATCACTATTATAGAATCTAAGATTGGCCTTTTGAGGTATCTTTTTAGGCCTTTGCATTTCTGACAACCAGATGGCCCCACCTGGACCTGCCAACGAGTCCTGTCGTCCTCCACCTAGGAACTGACTCAGCCCAAGAGGACAGCTTCAATTCCCTATGGTGTCATCTCCAACCCAGCCAATTAGTATGCCATGCACCCTACCATACCCCCCTTGCCCTCCACACTATCTCTGAAAAACCCCTAACCTCCAAGTGTTTGGGGAGTAATAACAAAACTCCAGTCTCTTGTACAGCTGACTCTGTGTGAATTAAACTCTTTTTCTATTGCAGTTCCCCTATCTTATAAACTGACTCTGTCTAGCCAGCGAGCAAGGAGAACTCACTGGGTAGTTACACCAGCACCTGGCACAAAGCAGGTGCTAAAGGAAAATACATTGGAATGAATTGAGCTACTGAATTATTCATGTATTTACCTGTCTGCCATCAGTGATTTTCACTTCTGTCTCACTGCCAATTTCATACCTTCACAATCTTTAAGATATTCCATTTCAAATGACCAAACATCTACTAGTCAAACTCAATACATCCTGAGTAAAACTAACACTTCTGTACACTGCAGAAACTCTAATACAGTGATTAACTACATGAACATTAGAATCAGATTTCCTAAGTTTGAATCTTTGTTCTAAAACAGTTCGTATGATCTTCAGCATTTACTTAATATCCACATGCATCAGTTTCCAAAACACTAAAATGAGAACAAACAGCAATAATATCAGGGAAAATTATGGGAGGTAACACCTACAAAGGACTTAGAACAGAGTCTGTTAGATAGCGAGTGTCCGATAAATGTTACAATACTACCTATCTTCATAAATCTTCTCAATTTCTCCATTTCTGTCCTCGTGCATCATGAGTTTCCCATTTACCTAGAACTACATCTGATATTCATCTTAAAATGTGTAAGAATACAAAGGGCAAATGTAGGGCTAAAGAATAGGCATGACTGTTAAAGATATAATTCATATACTTAAACACATATTTACATTTCACTACTAACTGTAACTGAATAGCATTTAGTAGCTAAATGTAAGTAAACATGGATTTAAATATATAAATTTAGTAGCTAAATGCTATTCAGTTACATTTAGTAGCAAAATGTAACTACTATGTAACTACCAGTTACATAGTACTAGCAGTAGTATCAGCAGTATTAGTACTACGTACTACTAATACATACTATTAGTTACTATGTAACTATTACATAGTAACATTTACTACTACATTACATGGTAGTTACATTTAGCTTCTAAATGCTATACATCAGCTTTTGCTACTGTTGGAAAACATCAGTTCAATCAGAAAAAACAAATGTTATTAGAAAACAAAATTTCCAGTTTAAGCTGGCTCATTAGGTGAAATTTTAAATTTACAGGTTAGTATATATATAGAGAGAGAGAGCATTTAGGCCAGGTATGGTCGCTCATGCCTGTATTCCCAGTACTTTGGGAGGCTGAGGCAAGAGGATCACTTGAAGCCAGGAGTTTGAGACCACGCTGGGCAACATAGTGGGATCCTCTCTCTACAACAACAACAGCAACAAAATTAGCTGGGCATGGTGTCATGCGCCTGTAGTCCTAGCTACTCAGTGGCTGAGGTGGGAGGATAGCTTGAGCCCAGGATTTTGAGGCTGCAGTGAGCATTTGATTTTGATCAGTGTTTTGCAACTTATTGGAGTTTGTTCTGAATTTTGGTTGATGGTCTCACAGCTATAGAAAGGAAGAAATTCTTCCCAACCGGAAGCTAAAGACAAAAATACACAGGCTTGATCTCATTTATTTTAGGTAGTTCACCAACTTTTATTCATTTGTGTGTATGTTCACACAGTCTCTTATTAGCTTTTTATCTTTTATCAATAACAAATATGTAGAGAGATGAATCTCCAAGCAAAAGAGGGTTTATTTTGGAATAAACAAAGAAATAGGGTTGCAATCTCGTACACATGCATAGACCAGGGTGGTCTCTGATATGTGGTAGAACAAAAAAATGGTGAAGGTTTTATTGGGAAAGGAGAAAGAGTATGTGGGTTGTTATGAAAGAAAGCTCTTTGGTGCTTGCAACATGTTTTTTGCAGGAGCTGGTGAGCTCTGATTGGTCAGTGGCCACAATTTCTAGGTAAAACTAGTTTTAAAGTCATGGTGGCTGTTTCCTTGTAAAACTAGTCTTAAAACTGTAGCAGCTGTTTCATTGAATTGGGCTTACTGGACAGTTTCTGGAGCAGGCTTTTGAGACCTGAGTTTTGTTTTCATTTTTGTTTTTTCTCTATGCCCCCCCCCCCACCCCGCACTGTAAATTTTAGTTGGGTATGACAGGTATGACTCCATTTAGATAATCAACTTTCACATTCTGCTCCCTGCCCCCCCCCTTTTTTTTTTTTTTTTTTTTGAGACGGAATCTTGCCCTGTTGGCCACTCTGGAGGGCAGTGGCGCCATCTCGGCACACTGCAACCTCTGCCTTCCAGCCTCCAGCAATTCTTGTGCCTCACCCTCCCGAGTAGCTGGGATTACAGGCACGTGCAACCACTTCAGGCTAATTTTTGTATTTTTAGTAGAGACGGGGTTTCACCATGTTGGTCAGGCTGGTCTCGAACTCCTGACCTCAAATGATGCACCCGCCTCAGCCTCCCCAAAGTGCTGAGATTACAGACGTGAGCCACCGCGCCCACGTTTCCCTTTTTTGACTAAGATCTTTCTCTGAAAGCATCACTGGTCAACTATCCTTGAAGTTAGGCTTGATCTCCCTCAATGCCGGGATGTGCTTTGTCCTAGTTGTTCTGACCCCACACTAGAGGGAAAATAGGAGTCAATAGGAGTCAACATTAGAGGCCCAAGTCACATTTGGACAACAAAGGGGCCGGAAGGAAAGACCCTTACAGGATAGGTCTACCTGGGATTCAGCATTGGATTCCATCTTATCAGTTACACAGGCATTAGCAATCGTCTGGAAGCACTGGACTAACATTTTCCTGTTGGGAAAGCAGGCTTTGCAAAGATTAGACAGGCAACAAGAATGTAACTTAACTATCATAATGTCAAGAATAAGCAGCAATAGTATCATGAATTCAGTTTGAAAAATAGCTCTAAACCATGAATCTTATTTTGAAGGTAAGTCACTAAACAGATTGAAAAGTCCAAATGCATTGGGTGGAACTTTCTGGAGCCAGGTGGCATGTTCCTTTATCTTTCATAATTGTGTTTTCTACTTCCATGTGCAGCTAGTGTAAGCAATTGCACGAATACCACCTTGTTCAGCTAATAAGCAATCTAGAGCAATCCTGTTACCGAAAACCACTTTGGCAAGAAAATCTAAGGAAGTTTGGTGAGCTGCCATGGCTTTGGCTGTGGAGTCAGCTGGAGCTCCAATAGTTAGGGATAAATTTCTCACCATTATTTCTAAGGTACTAACCCCAATCCAGAGGAAGAAGGATCTAACCACTGAGGCCCATCCTGCTGAGTTTATGCCTCTAGGTAGAGTGTCTTTTTTGATATGATGGTGCAAGTTAGTAGATGTCAACCAATGTTCAGATTTTGCAAGTTTAAATTGAATGTAGAAATATCCCAGACCACATTGGTGCTTTATTTTCCATTTATTGAGACATGATGTTGCCCATGAATAGAGCTGACTGTAGGCTCCCCCACAGATGAAAATGTATCTCGATGTGTCACAACAGGTAATTCCACGTAGATGGAATACCTTGTGCATTAACAGTTACTTGTAGGGAGGTGTCAACAGTAATTATCCAGGGTTCTATTATTGAATTATTGCACTGTTGGAAGTCATCAACAATTAGAGGAGGAAGGTCATAAATATTTTTATAAGCTGTCAAATTTCTTTTCTCTTGAATTCTATCAGCATGTTGTTTGCATAATCTTAATCTAACTTCAAGGCCTTTTTTGTAGATCTTAGGTAATGTTAGGGTGAAACAGGAAATCTGAATATGTGAGTCTAAAAGCTTGACCTTGTAAAAAGGACTAGATGTATAATTAGAACAGTTACATGGGGAATATCAGTAAAATCTGTTCTGAGGGCTGGGCACCGCTGGTCACACCTGTAATCCCAGCACTTTGGGAGACCAAGGTGGGCAGATCACAAGGTCGGGAGTTCGAGAACAGCCTGACCAACACGGTGAAACCCCGTCTCTACTAAAAATACAAAAATTAGCTGGGCGTGGTGGTGCGCCTGTAATCCCAGCTACTCAGGAAGCCAAGGCAGGAGAATCGCTTGAACCCAGGAGGCAGAGGTTGCAGTGAGCCAAGGTCACACCACGGCACTCCAGCCTGGGCAACAGAGCAAGACTCCATCTCAAAAAAAAAAAAATCCATTATGAGTTAGACCAGGGGTTCACTTGCATCATGGAGATTGAAGTTTTTTTGGTACCAAATCCAATAAATTGGTTATGTTTCTCATTTTGGAAATAGATTAGAAAATGCAAATTAGAGCCTTATTTTTCCAGGAAAATAAAAGCACATAAGAAGAGACCAATAGTAAAAGGAAAAGGGTATATTGGCCTGGTCTGGACGTCTTGGGAATAGCAGTTTATTTCAATTGTTGTCTGCTTCAGATAACAGATAAACTTTAAATTGCCTGCTGGGGTACCGGTCCAGGAGAAGTAGAAGCCCTTTTAAAATGAGAGATGTGGATCAATGAGTCAATGCCTTTGAGTTTGGTGATACAGGGATTGGTGAGAAGGTCTTGGTATGGGACCTTCCAATGAGGTTGGAGAGAGTCTTCATATAGGTGTCTTTTCAAGATAGACAGAATCACCAGGTTGTAGCTTTAGGTCTTGGTGCTTTAGGTCTTTGTCCTCCAGGAACACACTGTGGAAAGATTTTTCTACCAAATATAATATTTGTCTACTACTGTAATAATTCCCTTACAGTATTATAGTATCTCTCCTTTTAACAATTGAGGGTCAAAGGCAGTGGGCATTAAATGCATAGGATGACCAGTGATTATTTCAAAAGATGAAAATTTGTGGGCTCTAAAAGCAGTGGTTCTCAGTAATAATACCAAGAGAAGAACTTTAAACTAAGGGAGGTGCAAGTTTTCCATACATTTTGCCAACTGAGTCTTTATGGTTCCATTTGTTTATTCTACCAGGTCAGAAGATTGGGGATGGTAAGGACAATATAAGTCCTATAAGATGGTAAGCATAATAAGAAGTCCATGTGGCCAGTAAAGTGGGTTCCCTGGTTACTATGAAGCTCAAGGGGAGTTCCCCAAAGAGGAATAATTTTTTTCAAAGAAAAGTTTGGCCATAGCTAAAACAGTAGCTTATCTAAAAGAAAGCCTTCCACCCAATGGGAAAACATACAGATCATAACCAATATATATGTATACTCATGGGAGGGAGGTAGTTGGAAAAAATTCAGTTGCCAAACCTTGAATGGCCTATTAGGTAAATTTAAATGTCAAGGAGGAGTCTATACAGATTTTCCTTGGTTAAATTTAGGACAGGTGGTAAAAGTCAAATAAGCATTTTAGTGGCTTTTAAAATATTTCCCCACTCCACCAATATTGTTTTCTGGAAGAAATTAATGTCAGTTGCCTAATGAATCAAATTATATACTGTAGTTAATAGTGGATATTTCCTTGAATCTGGGAGAACTGGTTTGTTCTCAGGTCCCGATCAGAGTTCCTTTTGATCATCAAACCAGAAATCATGGTCCTTTTTCAGTTTCATTGTTGTTTTTGAGATAGGGTCTCACTCTGCCACCCAGGCTAGAGTGCAGTGTGATCATGTCTCACTGCATCCTCAAACTCCTGAGCTCAAACAATACTCCTGCCTCAGCTTCCTAAGTAGCTGGGACTACAGGCACACCTCACCACACCTGGCTAATTTTCTCATTTTTTTGTAGGGACAGGGTCTCACTGTATTGGGAGGCTGCTCTTGAATCCCTGGCCTCAAGCAATTCTCCCACCTTGGCCTCTCAAACTGCACTACAGGGGTGAGCCACCACACCCAGCCTGTTTTGTTTTGTTTTGTTTTGTTTGAGACAGAGGAGTCTCACTCTGTCGCCCAGACTAGAGTGCTGTGGCGAGATCTTGGCTCACTGCATCCTCTGCTCCCCAGGCTCAAGTGATTCTTGTGCCTCAGCTTCCTGAGTAGCCCAGGATTACAGGTGCATGCCACCAAGCCTATCTAATTTTTTTGTATTTTGACAGAGTTTTGCCATATTGGCCAGGCTGGTCTTGAACTCCTGACCTCAGGTGATCCACTCACTTCAGCCTCCCAAAATGCTGGGATTGCAGTTGTGAGCCACTGTGCCCAGCCCTGTTTTGTTTTTTTGACTTCAGTTTTGTTTTTTGACTTCTGAGGCCCAATTCTGTGCATCTTTGGCAATTGTTCTTTTTTTTTTTTCTGGGTCTCATTCTGTCACCCAGGCTGGAGTGCAGTGGCTTGATCATGGATCACTGCAGCTTCTACCTCCCTGAGCTCAGGAGATCCTCCTACCTCAGCCTCCTGAGTAGCTGAGACTACAGAAGCACACCACCATGCCCAGATAATTTTGAGTGTTTTTTTGTAGAGATGGGGTTTTGTCATGTTGCCCAGGCTGGTCTCTAACTCCTGGGCTCAAGCAATCCACCTGCCTCGGCCTCCCAAAGTGCACAGCCATGAGCCACTGTGCCTGGCCTCTTTGATAATTATTCTTAAATCATTTGTTGAAAGTTCTTTTAGTAGGGCCATAACAGAGATTTGATCAAATGAACCTTTAATGGCAGCATTCTTTGCTGCATTATTAGCAAAGCGGTTTACTCTCATCTCCATAAAAATGTAGATTTGAATGTACAGAAAATTAGATAATAGCCAAAGCAGCTGGTAGCTAGATGATATCCAGTAAGTCTTGTGTGTAGGATCCATTTGTAATTTGGCCTCCCATGGAAGTGAGGAAACCTATTATTTCCGTAACATCCCCAAATCATGAGCAACCTCGAAAGCATACCTACTGCCTGTAAATACAGATTAGTAGATTTCCCTTTAGCGAGGAGGCAAGCCCAAGTAAGGGCAAAAGCTCAGCCTGTTTGACAGAAGTAGCCACAGGTAGGAAGCTAGCCTCAGATACTTCAAAAAAGGTAATAATTGCATATCCTGCACACTCTTTGCCAGTGTCATCCTTTAAATATGATCCATTTGTAAACAATGATAGTTCAGTATTGTCCAATGGACTATATTGCAAATCTTTCTGGGGAGTCAAAAGATAGTGAGGGTCAAACACTCATCGGGGGTTTCATCAGAAAGAAGGGGTGAGATTCAGGATTAAGATTGTTACAGAGAGAAAGTTATGTGAGGAGCAGCTAGTAAACAAAGTTCATAAATGCTGAGACAACTGGTAGAAAGGTGTTGGGTATGATGGGAATTTAAGAGCTTCAACAGAATGGGGAACAAAAGTGGTCAAAGGAGATCTCATGATTATTTATTCTATAGCTGTAACTAGTAGAGCAGTAGCTGGAATAGTTCCCAAACAGGAGCATAATCCCCAAGCCACTGGATCTAGTTATTGGCTGTAATATCCACTGGGGGCAGTATTACTCTCAATGTTTTTTTTTAGTTAAGACGCCCAAGGAATTTCCCTTTTTTCATAAACAAAGAGGAAAATAAGGAGTGGATAATTGGGATGTCTCAGAGTATGGGGGGTTTAATAATTCTTTCTTTAATTTAGTAAATGCAATATTTTTAGATTCTTCTCAAACAATGGGATCGGTTTTAGAGGTCTTGAGTAGGGTGTACAGGGGTTGAGCAATTAAGTAAAAGTTTGGTATCCAGTTACTGCAGTATCCAGCAAGTCTAAGAAACTCTCTGAGTTGCCACTTCATTTTAGATTTGGGGAACTGCCGGACACCTTGGATCTGTTCAGGGCCCAAATGTAGCCATGTTCAAGAAGTCAGATGACCTAGATATTTAGCTTGGGTCTTAACTATAGTTATATTTTTTCTTAGAAACCTTATGATTTTTTTGTGGCAAGAAGTTTTAGAAGATGCACACTGTCTATCTCACAGGCTACCTGCGTGAGAAAGAACAAAGAAATAAATTACCTACATATTTTAGTAAGGGTGAGCCTTGAAGAAAAGCCACATTTTGTAAATTAGCTTTCAGAATTTGAGAAAAGTAGGAAGGGCCTTCCATATAGCCCTGAGGCAAAACAGTCCAAGTATATTGTTGTCCTTTCCAGGTAAAGGCAAACAGATATTGACTAGTTTGATCAACAGGGATGCTGAAGAAGACACTACAGAGGTCAATAACAGTGAAAATTCACTATCAGTAGGTATAGAAGTCAGCAGTATGTGGATTTGGGAACAGAAGTATGTATATTTTGGACCATGAGGTGACAGGGTATAACAATATTATTTATGGCATGGAGATCCTGAACAACTCTCCATCCTCAACAATTAGGTTTTCTTACTGGGAGGGTGGAAGTATTAGGGGCTGATACAGGGAATTATTAGGCCTTGAGTTTTGTATTCTTCAATATTGGGTCTAAGGCAGTTTGGTTAAGGAATATTGTTTAATACTAGGCAAAGGCTTGGTTGAATCAATTTGGATTTTGATTGAGGGTGCATTATGAATTCTACCAACATCTGTTGATGATGTGGCTGATAAAGAGACAGTTTTCTGTTCCAATAGGGAACTCTGAGACTCAGTGGAGAGTTCTTTAGTACATGGGACAACATAACAAATGAGTGGGAGATTATTGGTAGAGTTCAACAGGCTATTGGGCTTATCAGACTCCAAAATTATTTCCCCCTTTAGGGATAAAGAGATGCCAACATGACATATATATTTTTTAAATCTCATCCCAATAAGTTAGCTGGAGCAGATTCTGCTAGTAAGAAAGGATAGGTATCTTGTAAAAACCCAAGGCAAAAAGCAATGGGCTGAGCTTGAAATGCCATCAGTGGTTTATTAGAAACTCCTACTATTTGAATAATTTTATAACTCCAAGGCAAGGCCTGGCTTAGGTTGGTGGGATTGAGTACTGATAGGGTTGCTTCTGTGTCAATGAGAACAGGTAGGACCTCATTGCCAAGGAGGTTGAGGGGAAGAATTGGAAAAAGCCCCTGTATATTTTTGGATCCCTTTCATTAGGAGGCAGGAGTCAAAGGGCTAAATGAAGAAGACTATTTAGATTGGTTAAATTTATAACAGTTTTTCTTGCTGTGGCCAGGTTGTTTACAATAATGACGGATGCCAGGAGGTGAGTTTCATGAATTAGAGGAGTGGCGCCATTCAGAGCCCTAATTGTTTTCTCTGGGACCTTTCATTTGTTGTAATTGGAGGTTTGGGATTTTTGTAGTCTTCTTTTTATTGGTATCCTCTAGGGTGCTATCTAATTGATTTGCCAAATTAACAAGGTAAAGGATTGGCATGGGTTTTCATTCCCTGCAAGCTTTTTTTACTAACTGAGTAAATTGTTAGGAGAGAACATTAACAAACATAAAGTTAAAGGCAACTCTAGTAGAGTCAATGTCCATGGGAAGGCCAGAATTCTCTTTAAATACAATCTGGAGTCTGTTATAATAGTTATGAACTGGTTCATTTGGTTCTTGGGTACATGCTTGAATTTTATTCTAGTCAATGGCTTTACGGAATGCTTTGGGGATGGCCCTATATAAACTTTTTGCAAGTTACCATTCCTGCTCCCAATATTATAAGCTAGTTTATAGGGAGATGAGGAGGGGTCTTTCTAAATTCTGTTAGGGGTGTGATATGGTTTGGCTCTGTGTCCCCACCCAAATCTCATCTTGAATTGTAGTCCCATAATTCCCATGTGTTGTGGGAGGGAGCTGGTGGGAGATAATTAAATCGTGGGGGCAGTTTCCCCCGTACTGTTCTTGTGGTAGTGAATAAGTCTCATAAGATCTGATGGTTTTATCAGGGGTTTCTGCTTTTGCATCTTCCTCATTCTCTCTTTTCCTGCAGCCATCCATGTAAGATGGGACTTGCTCCTCCTTGCCTTCCACCATGATTGTGAGGCTTCCCCAGCCATGTGGAACTGTAAGCCCAATTAAACCTCTTTCTTTTGTAAATTGCCCCTTCTTGGGTATGTCTTTATCAGAAGCATGAAAATGGACCAATATAGTAAATTGGTACCAGGGTGAGATACTGCTGAGAAGATACCTGAAAATGTGGAAGCAACTTTGGAACTGGGTAACAGGCAGAGATTGGAACAGTTTGGAGGGCTCAGAAGACAGGAAAATGTGGAAAAGTTGGGAACTTCCTGGATACTTGTTGAATGGCTTTTCCCAGAATGCTGATAGCAATATGGACAATAAGATCCAGATTCAGGTGGTCTCAGATGGAGGTGAGGAACTTGTTGGGAACTGGAGTAAAGGTGATTCTTGTTATATTTTAGCAAAGACACTGGTGGCATTTTGCCCCTGCCTTAGAGATTTGTGGAACTTTGAACTTGAGAGAGATGATTTAGGGTGTCTGGTGGAAGAAACTTCTAAGCAGCAAAGCATTCAAGAGGTGACTTGGGTGCTGTTAAAGGCATTCAGTTTTAAAGGAGAAACAGAGCGTAAAAGTTTGAAAAATTTGCAGCCTGACAATGCAATAGAAAAGAAAATACCATTTTCTGAAGAGAAATTCAAGCCAACGACAGAAATTTGCATAAGTAACCAGGAGCCAAATGTTAATTCCCAAGACAATGGAGAAAATGTCTCCAGGGCATGTCAGAGGTCTTCATGGCAGCCACTCTCATCACAGGCTTGGAGGCCTAGGAGGATAAAGTGGTTTCATGGGCTGGGTCCAGGGTCCCCAAGCTGTGTGCAACCTAGGGACTTGGTGCCCTGCATCCCAGCCACTCCAGCCATGGCTGAAAGGGCCAACATAGAGCTCAGGCCATGGCTTCAGATGGCCAACCCCAAGCCTTGGCAGCTTCCATGTGGTGTTGAGCCTGAAGGTGCACAGAAGTCAAGAATTGAGGTTTGGGAACCTTTACCTAGATTTCAGAATATGTATGGAAATGCCTGGAAGCCCAGGCAGAAGTTTGCTGCAGGGGCAGGGCTCTCATGGAGAACCTCTGCTAGGGCAATGCAGAAGGGAAAGGTGGGGTTGGAGCCCCTACACCTACTGGGGCACTGCTTAGGGCACTGCTTAGTGGAGCTGTGAGAAGAGGGCCACCGTCCTCCAGATCCTAGAATTGTAGATCTACCAACAACTTGCACCATGCACCTGGAAAAGCCGCAGACACTCAACACCAGCCCATGAAAGTAGCCGGGAGGGAGGTTGTAATCTGCAAAGCCACAGGGGTGGAGCTGCCCAAGACCATGGGAACCTACCTCTTGCATCAGCATAACCTAGATATGAGACATGGAGTCAAAGGAGATCATTCTGGAGCTTTAAGATTTGACTGCCCCACTGGATTTCAAACTTGCATGGGCCCTGTAGTCCTTTTGCTTTGGCCAATTTCTCCTATTTGGAATAGGTGTATTTACCCAATGTCTGTATTCCCATTGTTTCTAGGAAATAACTAGCTTGCTTTTGATTTTACAGGCTCATAGGCAGAAGGGACTTGCATTGTCTCAGATGAGACTTTGGACCATGGCCTTTTGAGTTAATGATGAAATGAGTTAAGACTTTGGGGGACTCCTGGGAAGGCATGATTGGTTTTGAAATGTGAGGATATGAGATTTGACAAGGGCCAGGGGCAAAATGATATAATTTGGCTCTGTGTCCCCACCCAAATCTCATCTTGAATTATACTTCCATAATTCCCACATGTTGTGGAGGTACCCAGTGGGAGACAATTGAATCACAGGGATGGTTTCCCCCATACTGTTCTCGTGGTAGAGAATAAGTCTCACAAGATCTGATGGTTTTATCAGGGGTTTCCACTTTTGCATCTTCCTCATTCTCTTTGCCTGCTGCCATCCATGTAAGATGGGTCTTGCTCCTCCTTGCCTTCCACCATGATTGTGAGGCTTCCCCAGCCATGTGGAACTGTAAGGCCAAAGGCCAATTAAACCTCTTTCTTTTGTAAATTGCCCCTTCTTGGGTATGTCTTTATCAGCAGCATGAAAACAGACTAATACAGGGTGTGTGCAATTGACCTTTTTCTTCTTTCTTTACTTTTTTTTTTTTTTTTTAAGGCAGGGTCTCACTTTATCACCCAGGCTGGAGTGCAATGGAGTGATCTCGGCTCACTGCAACCTCCGCCTCCTGGGTTCAAATGACTCTCCCTCAGCTTCCTGAGTAGCTGAGATTATAGCTGTGTGCCACCAGGCCTGGCTAATTTTTGTATTTTTAGTAGAGACGGAGTTTCGCCCTATTGGCCAGGCTGGTCTCGATCTCCTGACCTCAGGTAATCTGCCCACCTCAGCCTCCCAAATTGTGGGGATTACAGGCGTGAGCCACCATACCCAGCCACAATTGACCTTTTTCATCCAGTGATTAGCCTGGCCTTCTCCCACAAGCATGTGGACAAGTTGATTAAGATCAGAGAAGCTGGGCTAGTAAGCTTCAATTGTAATGTTAAATTCATCAGCAAAGCAAAGAGGGTCCTGGGTAACTTTAGGAAATTCCTTGGCTTTAACATGGATTTCAGCCTTATTCCAAGGGCATAGACAATCTAAGAAACCTCAGGATTGTTAGTGGGTCTAACCCTACAGGGACGAGTTTTTATAGGTTGAGGATGGGGATCAGAAGCTGGGAGGGTAGTAGGGGAGGAAGTATCAGGATTGAGTGGGGTTTTCAGAAAGGGAAGGGTAGAGAGGAGAGAGAGGTGGTGGTACCAGGGGAGCAGAAAAACTCTGAGTTTCTAAGGCCTTTTAAAATCTTCCTTTTGTTGTTTATCTGTCTTAGTTAACTTAGCGATGGTATTTTGGAGTTAGGTGATTTTTGAGGCTTGAATACATTTAGATGCTTCAAGATACCACTTAAAGTTTATGCCCCTTTCAGGCAATTTAATTTTGTAGCCATGGCCTTCTAATTTAGTTCTAAGAAAACAAGTTAGGCAGTTCAAGAGATGGCCATTGTAATTCCAAATTTTCTTTAGTGTAATTGGTCCATTGCGATAAAAAAAGAATAGGAAGGTGGACCATAATAATTAAGCATATACCAAGCTAGAGTCCCCAATGTTGGGGGGCTATTTTGGTATATCTCTGAATTTGGGGAGTTCATTTGTAAATAAACATATCCAACTGAGTCAGTGCAAAGCCAAACACACAAAAGCCAAAATAAAAATCAAGCACACAAAATGAACCAAAGAATAAAGTACATACTCACCGGGAAGAATGACAAAGCCTTCTTCAAATCCCTTACAAATAGGAGGCCTAATAAATAGGAGAGGAAAGACCCTTCATAAAGAAATCCCAAATAAAGCTGAAGAACTCAAATCCAAAAAAAAAAAAAGGGGTGTTTAACCCAAGAAAGACTCACTGGGGTGAAAAAAGATCACCAGCGGAAGTAGGGGGCTCAAGGGGTCTGACAGTGAGTACTGCACACCATAGTTCCAGGGGCCATTATCTTTCCAAGTGAATCTGCTTTGCATCTCACTTCTGACACCATGTAATGTCAATAAGAGATAGAGACTAATCTCCAAGCAAAAAGAGTTTATTTTGGAATAAACAAAGAAATAGGATTGCAATCTGGGACAAACATACAAACTGAAGTGGTCTCCAATATATTAAAAAAAAAAAAAGGAAATGGTTGAGGTTTCATTGGGAAAAGAGAAAGGTTATTGGTGCTTGTGGCATTTTGCAGGAGCTGGCAAGCTCTGATTGCTGGGTGGCAAAAGTTACTAGGTAAAACAAGCTTTGAAGTCATGGCAGCCATTTGTTGTCAAACTAGTCTTAAAATTGTAGCAGCTGTTTCATTGGATTGGGCTTGTGGGACAGTTTCTGGAGCAGGCTTTTGAGACCTGAGTGTTTTTTCACCCCTATGGTCCTCTAACTCTAAATTTTAGTTGGGTATAACAGGAATGACTCCATTTGTATAATCAATTTTTCACTTTAGATAATCGACCTGTGGTAGACAGATTCTTAAGGTGGCCCCTGGATCCTGACCTCCTGGTGTTCATGTTCTCATGCGATCCCCTCTTTTCAAGTATTTTAGCCAATAGAATATGCCAAATATGATATGATAGATGTAATTACATGGTTCTCTTACATAAGACTGTAATGCCCATATTTCTGGGTGGCTCTCTATCCCTTGCTGGCTTTGAGGAAGTAAGTGACCATGTTGGGAACCCTATTTGGCAAGGAACTACAGGAGGCCTCTAGGAGCTGAGGGTAGCCTCCAACTGATAGCCAGCAAGAAACCAAAGCCTTTAGTCCTACAATAGCAAGAAACTGAATTCTGTCAACAACATAAGATTGGAAGCATATTCTTCCCCAGTAGAACCACAGATGAGACCACAGTCTCGGCTGAAAGCTTGATTCAAGTCTTGTAAGACCCTAATCAAAGAAGTCACTTAAGTAATGCCCTTGACTACAGAAACTGTGAGATAATAAATATGTATTACCACCAGGTATGTGGTAATATTGTTATACAGCTGTATTAGTCTCCTTGGGTTGCAATAACAAAATACCATAGACTGGGTGGCTTAAGCAACAGATATTTATTTTTCACAGTTCTGGAAGCTGGGAAGTCCTAGATCAAGGTGCCAGTCAATTCAGTACCTGGCAAGGATCCTGGCTTTACTTCTGACTTGCAGAGTGCTGCCTTCTTGTTGTATCCACACATGGGTACAACAAAAGGACTCTGGTCTCTTCCTCTTGTTATAAGGGTACTAATACCATCATGGGGGCTCCATCTTCATGACATCATCTAAACCTACTTGTCTCCCAAAGGCTCCATCTTCAAATATCATCACACTGGGGATTACGGTTTCAGTATATAAATTATGGCAGGACACAAACATTCAGTCCATAGTAATAGCAATAAATCACTAATACACAACCTTCGTGAAATTAGGTCATGTCATTTAGGTTACTTGTATTAAAATAACTTTGATATTGGAAAGGGATGTTAGTTCATAAAATTTAATTAAAATGAAGTACATAGTAATGTTGGGAGATAATTCTCCATGGGTGCACATGTTTCTGTGTGTCTTTTTTTTTTTCTTGAGATGGAGTCTCGCTCTGTCGCCAGGCTGGAGTGCAGTGGTGTGATCTCGGCTCACTGCAATCTCCGCGTCCCAGGTTCAAGTGATTCTCCTGCCTCAGCCTCCCAAGTAGCTGGGACTACAGGCGTGTGCCACCATGCCCAGCTAATTTTGGTATTTTTAGTAGAGATGGGGTTTCACTATGTTGGCCAGGATAGCCTCGATCTCTTGACCTCGTGATCTGCTCACCTTGGCCTCCCAAAGTGCTGGGATTACAGGTGTGAGCCACCGTGCCCGGCCTTCTGCATGTCTTTCAAGGGGTGGCACTGTTTGCCTTTGTTCCTTTGTGTAGGAAACAACCTTGGAAGACAAAGGTAGTGTCTACTTTGGGAGCAAAAGTCAGACATTTTTACTGCCCACAACTAAAGATTTGAGTTTCCTAAGCTCACTGTTCCTTTCCTGTAATTCAACCCAGTGCATATGTGGATATCATCTGGCTTTCTTCACGTCACCCTGTGGGATTTGGAGCTCAGGGAACTGGCATAAAAATGCTGATATTCTGCTGCTGCTATTGCTATAAGTAATAAATTGTCCTTCATCTGTGACCTATCTGCTTGGAGGCTTCTACCAATAATATGGTTTGGCTGTGTCCCCACTGAAAATCTCATCTTGAATTGTAATCCCTACGTGTCAAGGGTGGAACCAGGTGGAGGTAACTGGATCATGTGGGCAGTTTCTCCCATGCTATTCTTGTGATAGTGAGTGAGTCTCACATGATCTGATGGTTTTATAAGTGGCATTTCCCCTGTTGGCACTCACTCCATCCTACCATCTTGTAAAGAAGGTCCCTGCTTCTCATTTGCCTTCCACCATGATTGTAAGTCTCCTGGAGCCTCCCTAGCAATGCAGAACTGTGAGTCAATTAAACCTCTTTCCTTTATATTACCCAGTCTTGGGTATTTCTTTATAGCAGCATGAGAACAGACTAATACAACCAACATTCATAAAACTGTGGCAGGCAATTTGAATAAAATTGCAGCTATAAAGAACGTTGTACAGTACATATTTACCTGTGGAAATTGGAAAGCATTTTTTTCTTTGCAGGGGCAGACATAAGGACAAAAATTACCTTACTTTTGTAAGTTAGTTTATACAAAGTAGACATAGTACATTAGGCCAATGAGAATTTAAGTCTTGTAATTCTTATCTCTCAACATATGGTGTCACTCCTTCTCCACCAACAACTACTCACCCTTACTTGGTAAAGCTGGCACACCTGGGATTAGTTAGGCCTGAAAAATGGCTAAAAATACCTTTATCATAGAAGGATTTTAGAAAGTACTTTCTCAGTTGTTGCTTCTGGCATTACCAGGGCTGTCATGCATCCACAAAATTGCTGTTTGGTGCCACTGGTAGCTAATGTCCCCATTCAATAACATACAATAAACATATTCACTGTGGTATGAAAAAGTCCACTACAGTCACCACTTCAAGTCTTAATGCCTGCTAATTTAGCAATTATAGTAATAGCAAAGCGTTCCAAAGGTTTAAAAGAGTTCCAATTCTGGTTAAAATCAAAATTGAGGAGCAAGAGCTTGATATAAAAGGTATGAATCAAACTAATCTCAGAGTTGCCTTTGTAAGACAGATGGGTGAATTTTATCTTTTATTATTTGGTATTCATCAGCCACCTACTGTCAATTTAAACTCTAATTACAGCTCTCTAAAATTATTTTTCTTGGGGGAAGTGGGCTATTAAGATTTTTGTTGGGGTAGAATGGGAAAGGATAAATTTCATATGTTATATACTCCTACCTTTCCTTTAATACCGAAACAGGCCATCCCACGAGTATAGAAGCATTTAGGCTGGGTAGGAGAAGAAAAAATGATAGAGAAAGAAGAAAAGCATAGTGATAACATAAAAATCAAAATTTGACCTTACAGCTTACTTTATATAAATTATTATTATTATTATTTTGAGACAAAGTCTCACTCTGTTGCCTAGGCTGGAGTGCAGTGACGTGATCTCGGCTCACTGCAACCTCCGCCTCCCTGGTTCAAGGGATTCTCCTGCCTGAGCCTCCTGAGTAGCTGGGATTACCGGCGCCTGCCACCACGACCGGCTAATTTTTGTATTTTTAGTAGAAACAGGGTTTCACCATGTTGGTCAGGCTGGTCTCAAACTCCTGACCTCAAGTGATCTGCCCACCTCAGCCTCCCAAAGTGCTGGGATTACAGGCGTGAGCCAGCACGCTCCACCTTACTTCATATAAATTAAAAGGTGGAAGGAAAAGTAACCCACATATGTGGGTTAGCTGTACCATTCTGAAGCAAGAGGATAGTTTAGTAGCTAGATATAAATGACTAAATATTTCACTTTGGAAAGGCCACTGGTCGTTTTTTTCAAAGTCAGGAGAATATTTCATCCTGAAGAAGCAGTTGTTGAAAGAGTGTTAAGGGTTACAGCACTCAGTAAGGAAACCAAAGGTTGTAAATGTCTGGAACACAGCAGGTTAAAGAAGTGTGGTGCAGAAAGGGCTGCTACTCAACTTCTTTGCCTGAGGCCTGCCTGTATTAGCTAACCTGAGGAAGTCACAGGCAGTGTTATCACAACCAGTAATCTTTCTTCCCTGAAGCAAGGAGAGACAGTGGGCCAAAAAATCTTCTCAATTGCAGAAAAGCTGTTTGAGTCTTTGGGTCTGTTATCTGTCCCTACTGTTTATCTCAATTCTCTTAGCTCTCTAAACTCTGTTAGATATTTATCTTCCTTTTCTTCCTTGTTCATTTCCTATACATAAAAATGCAATAGCACAAGTGAATACAGATCAATGATTAGTTTTAAAATAAAAAAAATTTTGCTTTGCATTAATTAATTAATTAATTTTTTTTGAGACAGTCTCACTACATCACCCAAGTTGGAGTGCAGTGGCACAATCTCGGCTCACTGAAATCGCCACCCACTGGGTTCAGGTGATTCTCATGCCTCATCCCCCCAAGTAGCTGGAATTACAGGTTACCACTCCTGGCTAATTTTTGTATTTTTAGTAGAAATGGGTTTTCACCATGTTGGTTGAGCTGGTCTCAAACTTCTGACCTCAGATGATCTGCCTGCCTTAGCCTCCCAAAGTGTGGGATTACAGGTGTGAGCCACTGCACCAGGCCTTGCCTTGCATTTAGATAAATTAAGTACGATAGTAGACAGAGTACAGGGAGAAGATGATGAGACTCAGGATTGCCACTTTCAAGTTATGCAGCCTTGAACAAATGTACACCTCTGAACTTCAATTTTTCCCCAACTTAAATGTAGATAATAATTTTGACTGCCATGAAGATTAAATGATGGTTCACAACCTCGACAGCCCTACATATATGGAAGATATTGTGACTGAAGGTGACATTGTTTCAACTGAATACATATTCTAAGTGAACACATTAGTTTTTTAACTTTTAAATTTTTAAAAAATATTTAGATTTCAAATATTTTCTCCCAATTCTATCATTTATTTGTTAACTTTGTCTATAGTATTGTATGTAAAACCCCAAGCCTTTATTTCGGTGTAATGAATTTCTTCAATTTTTTTGACATGCAATTTGTACTTTTGAAATGTTGTAACATAAGTTATTTCCCCATCCCTCAGTATTAAAATATTCTCCTCCACAATTTGCTATTAATTTCATATTTCAATCTTTCCAATCTAGGTCTTTAATGCATCTAGAGCTCTTCCTTTTAATGTAGTGTTTAATTTTCTCCAGATGGTTAGCCTATTTTCTTTTCCCCAATGATTTGTTGAACCACATTTTATTGTATATTAAGGTTACAAGTGATGTTGATATTGCTCATCCAGGAAGCACTGTTTGATTAGCAAGATTCTAAACAATGTGAGTTAGCACCTAGTTGAAAGAATTGATAATAATGGATGAGGGTGAATTTAGAACATGAGGGTAATGTGTTGTATTATTAAAAATATCAATCCAGAAGGAAATAAAAATCATCCTTATTGAAAGTTTTCAGATGACAAAATGGGGATGGTCTTAGTAACCTGAAAAATACACATACAGAAATTACTCTTATACAGCACCAGTTCACAGACACGCCTGTAAATTCCCTGAGTTAAATATCTATAATATAGAAACAAACTTTGATTAGGTGATGCTGAAAGTTTAAGTACCTAAAAATACCTATCACCCAGCAGCTATTGAACAGTGCCTCCAAGTCCTGCTTTAAAAAATGATTTTATTGGCCAGGCGCAGTGGCTCACGCCTATAACCTAGCACTTTTGGAGGCTGATGTGGGCGGATCACCTGAGGTCAGAGTTCGAGACCAGCCTGGCCAGCATGGCGAAACCCTGTCTCTACTAAAAAATGCAAAAATTACCCGGGCGTGGTGGTGCACACCTGTAATCCCAGCTACTCAGGAGGCTGAGGCAGGAGAATTGCTTGAACCCAGAAGGTGGAGGTTGCAGTCAGCCAAGATCGTGCCACTTCACTCCAGCCTGGGCGACAGAGCAAGACCCTATCTCCAAAAAATAAAATAAAATAAAATAAAAGAGTTTATTGCCTGTTTCCAACAATTCTCTGCAGGAAAAAAATCCAATGATTATATCCATTTCGTTGCGAATAAGACGGGCACCAGTTTATCTATGTACCTGAGGAAATGCTATGGAAATGGTATTTTTCAATTTTATTCATCAGTATATTAATAAATATATGACTGAATAATTCATACTGAATTCAGATCAGTTGGAGGGGGGCTATAAATGCAAATTAGCTGAGGATTTAATGTGCGTAGGAGGTGTATAGGGGGTTAGAGGACCTTTTAAATTCCCCCAGTAGTTGTGGACTCGGTGGCTCTATGTCTTTGCTATTCATTTTTAAATAGGTCAATGAAAGAGAGGAAAGGCCTGCAGTGTGTGGGGATCAGGAAGAAGGCGGATAAAAGAAAAGGGGGAAACTAGTCTGTTATTCAAGGGAACTGGCTTTCACTTGTGGTTTCTCCTGTTTGGCTTGAACAAATCATTTCACCATCTTGGGCTTCCGTTTCGATATTGGGTGGGGAGGAGCGGGTGTTACGAGATCTCTCAGTTGTCTTGCTGCTTTCTTTCTTCGTGAGCCCTCCCCAAGTTGATTTAACAAATACTCTATGACCTAGAGTCCTAGAGTGTAAATACCACAGTCCAGGTGAGCGTTCCGCGGGCCTCCTTGCGCATGCGCTGAAGGGGCACCCTCGCGTTAAGGCCCGAATTTTGCCTCTTCTGCGCACGCGCTCCTTTTAAATTCCCCACCTGTCAGAGAGAAGCAGGACTTCCTGTACTTTTTAGAGCGACTGCCGGAAGTGACTGCGGACGAATCGGCGTTTGGCGAGGCTGGCATAGATTTGGCTGTCTCCGCTCATAGCTGCTTTTGGCGCGAAAGATGCCGGGTCTGGTTGACTCAAACCCTGCCCCGCCTGAGTCTCAGGAGAAGAAGCCGCTGAAGCCCTGCTGCGCTTGCCCGGAGACCAAGAAGGCGCGCGATGCGTGGTCAGTGCGCAGCCGGAGAGGGCGCGGCCGACGAGCCCCGGGCCGCGGCCTGTGCCTTCCGGTGCCTATGCCCTACGGCCTCTGCCCTCTGCCTTCTGCCCTCTGCGCTCTGCCTTCTGCCCTCTGCCCTCTTCCTTCCCCCCTTCCCCCACTCCTCCTCCCTGTCTGCCCCCGCCCCGCCCCATTGCGGCGCTCTGGAGATAATTATTGGGCCTTGTAGGTTTCGTGGTCGGGTCTCTGTTGACTTATCCCGTAGCTTAGTCCCCGGAAACGATGGAGAGAGAGGAGAACGGCAAGCTTCAACCACTCATTCCTTCCTACAAATGTGTTTTGAGTATCTGTTATGGGTTAAGCACTGCGTTAGGTCCGAAGATGTAGACATGGATAAAGATGCATCTTGATATAAAGGAGCTTAAAGTTAATGGAGACATAAACCAATGACTTGTATACCACGTGGTAAGGGCTATGATAGATTTGTTAAGACCAAACAGGAAAGGTTTTCTGGTAATTTCTAAGGCTTTCTCCCAAAATTTAGAGACAGTAGGACACAGAGTGTATTCCTTACAGTTCTGAAGAGTTACGCTTCAACCCTTTTAAGGCAACCAAAAGTTGAAAATCAACCAGTCTACGACGCAGGGGACAAAGTATTAAGAATAGTTCATCTAGATTGTCAATCCACAAAAGATTTGTTCTCATTTTATATAGCCTCTCTTGTGGAGCAAATCTCATTAGAGGACGTCCTCAGATAACGTGAATGTGCATCTCTTCCTCTGGCCCCTTTTGTCTTCCCAGATAGTAGATATAAGAAAGAAATCATTAGTGCTATAATGGGATAATAAGAGTGTAGGAGCTTAGTGCTTTTATTAATCCTCAGTACTTTGTAAATAATACGGGTAGGATTGAAAGACTGCAGTCTGAACAAATTGTTCCAGTGGTAACAGTAAGTGCTGTTGAACCTTGAATAGTATGACAGCATGATTAAGAGTCTGGGATCCACAGTCAAGGTTTGAATGTTAATCCACTAACTTGGTGACCTTGAGCCTCATGTGTCTGTAAAATGACTCTAATAAAAGAAACTCCCTCCAGTATTATTGTAAAGATTAATGATACAAACCATGTCAAGTGGCTAACACAGTATACATGGCAATAAATGATCAATGAATGCTAGCTATTATCTTCACAATGATCTCACTATCCCAGGCAATCTCCCATTTGCAGGCAGCTCTTGAGCTATTGAAGCATGGGTAGAGTTTCCATGGAAGGAGAACCTATTCCCTTTGTTAAATTCCTTTTGCCTCGATTGCCTCAGACCACGTGGGTTCTCCCCAAATATCCATAGTCAGGAGTCAGTTTTTCCTTGTAATTGAATTGGGCTTAACTTGATTATTTGCTAAATCACATTTTCAGGCCTTAGAAATAAAGCTGTGTAGTCCTAGTCTTTACTTTGTGAATTTTACAAGTAAAATATTCTTTGATCATCATGAGGGGTGCTTATCTCGGTCTCCTGGCTACCAGATGTTTTTGATGTAATTAGAAGTAGATTTATTTGGTTGTGTTTGAATGTAGGGCAAAATCAGAAAGTTAATTTCTCTGTGATAATAAGCAGAAAGTTGAGCTGTTCTCTGTGCCCTTCATTTAGCATAAATATTTTACTCAGTCAGTTTATTTCTTTATAGAGCAGTGTTACTCCTTGGATATTGACTAGAGGCAATATTTAATATGCGTGATTATTTCTTATCAGATTTCCCCCCCAAAATCACTTATCTGTGGAATGTCTTCATAGGCATGGGCATATCATAAGATCAAATAAAAACAAAGCTGTTTGAGGTAATAGCATTTGTTTTAATTCCAGCTACATTCCATTATACCCGTGTTTTGTCTCACTCCCCATCACTATCATGCATACTTAATAATGTGCTTAATGCATATTTAGATAACAAGTACATTTTGTTTTATAGTATCATCGAGAAAGGAGAAGAACACTGTGGACATCTAATTGAGGCCCACAAGGAATGCATGAGAGCCCTAGGATTTAAAATATGAAATGGTAAGCTTCTTGCTTCAAAGTTGTGTATTGCTTTACAGATTTAGCAACAATTGGGCTACATTCTCTCTGAAAGGTAGTTCACCTGGTTAATCTAAAATGCCTAAGTATCGATTTGAAAAAACCATGATTTTTCAGTTCCCAATGAAGGGAGTAAATTATGTCAGTAAAGACAGTCATTTAGCGGATTGGGGAAGGGGAGAACTGAGCTTTTAAGAAAGGGTTTGACAAAAGCCTTTGGGTCCCATGGCTTTAGGAAAATTGACTGAAGGAACTAAAAGAAACATATTCTCTTTCTTGTTTCTAATATTGTGGGACTTCAGTAAATGCCTTTTTTTTTTTTTTTTTTTTTTTTTTTTTTTTTTTTTTTTTTGAGACAGGGTCTGACTCTGTTACCCAGGCTGGGGTGAAGTGGCCCAATCACAGCTCATTGCAGCCTCAACCTGGGAGGTTCAGGTGATCCTCCCCTCAGCCTCCTGAGTAACTGGGACTACAGGTGTGGGCCACCATGCCTGGCTAATTTTTTGTATTGTTTTTTAGAGATGGGGTTTCACCATCTTGCCCAGGCTGGTCTCAACCTCTTGGACTCAAGCAATCCTCCTGCCTTGGTCTCCCAAAGTGCTGGGATTAAGAGGTGTGAGCCACTATGCCTGGCCAAAGAATGCTTTTAAGTAGGGAGTGGGTATCCCATGGAAGTATTGCTTTCTGAAAAATGAAAATGGAATTGTAGCATGCTTTATTCGAATAAAACTAAAGCCTCAGGCCATTTTTTTTTTAATTAAAAAGTAAACTTTAATATCAAAAATGCAAACTTGGGGAAGACAGAAAAGATCACACACAGGGCTGTCACTTCACACTTGGAAGGTTGCACAGCGGCCGGGCAGAGGTGCTCCTCACTTCCCAGACGTGGGGCAGCCGGGCAGTGGTGCTCTTCACTTCCCAGACAGGGCGGAAGCCAGGCCGAGGCACTCCTCACTTCCCAGACAGTGGGCAGCTGGGCAGAGACGCTCCACACTTCCCAGACGGTGGGGCGGCCAGGCAGAGGCACTCCTCACATCCCAGACGGGGCGGCAGCTGGGCAGAGGCGCTCCTCACATCCCAGACGGGGCAGCAGCTGGGCAGAGGCGCTCCTCACTTCCCAGACGGGGCAGCAGCCGGGCAGAGGGGCACCTCACTTCCCAGACGGGGCAGTGGCCGGGCAGAGAGGCACCTCACTTCCCAGACGGGGTGGCCGGACAGAGGCACTCCTCACTTCCCAGACAGTGGGCAGCCGGGCAGTGGCACTCCTGACATCCCAGACAGGGCGGTGGGCCTCAGGCCATTTTTAAAAGAACTTGGAACTCTTAACCCATTTTAAGTGCTGAAAGGGACCTTAAGTGATATGTGTCCAACAATTCCACAAACAAATGATACTCTTTTGTTTGGAAGCTCTTTCTTCAGTTATCAACTTAGCTCACCCCCTCGCCCCACTCCCCCTTTACTCAGGTCTCTCTCAAAAGTCTCCTTATTAGAGAGGCTTTCCCTCAACACCCCATGTAAATTACATCCCTTCCCCATCACTCTATCATGGTGCTGTCCTAAGAGCTTTCTGTGAAGATGGACATGCTCTGTATCTGCACTTGCCAGTCTGGTAGCCAGTAGCCATATGTGGCTGTTGAGCACTTGAATTGTGGCTGGTGAGAGTGAGGTACTGAATTTTTAGTTTGTAAAAATTTTAATAGCTACATGTGGCTAGTGGCTACTCTATTCTATACACTGTCACCTGCATGATATATATATTTTTAATTACCTGTGTTGCTTCATGGCAGCTACAATGTAAGCTCTGAGGAAGTAGGAATTTTCTATTTCATTTACTGTCATATCCCCACTACCTATAACAGTGCCTGGCGCATAGTAGGTGCTTAATGGAGGATTGTTAAATGAATGAATAAATAAGGAAATTAAAGCTTATGGTTATGAAATGGCCCCCAAGGTGGGTTGTGCAGTATCAGAACTGGAGCCTCAGTCTCCACACCGATGCCTTCTGCTTTTTGCCCCTACCCTAACTTCCACACCACACTACCACTTTTAACTTAATAACAGCTGAGAGAGAATGCCAAAGCCACATGCCAATATATTAGTACTAGAGAGCCTGGCTTCTTTCCCTTGCACCTCTTTCCTGCCTCTTTGGAATTTCACGTATGGCCAGTCTTCCTCACTGAGCTATAAAAAAGGAGGGATAAGGAACTTGTCACAAGCTGATAAGAAGTTACTGTGTGTAATGGAAAACAGTCTAGGCTGAAAGTCCTGAGGCTTTATTTTTATTCTCCTGATGTTTAGTTTATCATGTTTTTAAGTTTAGCTACATTTAGCTTCATCAAGACATTACTCCTCTGAATTTCACTTATTATTTATAAAAAGAGAACCATAATACATTTTGTGATTCTGTATATAGTATGGTATATCTACTGTTGTGTAAATGATATACTTAAGTTGCTTTTAGAATAGATGGTTATTTAAAGAAATCCCATAATGAACTATTTTATAAAATAGGTAAATTTGAAGGGGAGTGTGTTCTTAAAAAGTATGTGTACTTTATTAACTATTTTTAAAGATGCAACCTTAACATTTGTACATGGTTTCCTTGTTCATGATCTAACTCCCTCGTCAGTTGTGTAAGCTGTAGGCTTGTGCTGAACCTGCCTTGATAAAAAGGGGTGATTAAAAAAAAATGCTAATTTTAGGAATATCAGAAGCTTATCTTGGACTTCATCTGAACCACAAAGGTGGTACAATTGTTATAAGTGGCATATATTCAAAAGTATCATATTATATCATAGTTTTCTTTATGTTATCAGGGCAGAGAGTGAGAATTATGTTTGTGTACTTCATTTGTGTGTAAAAGAAAATGCAAAAGCTTTAGACTTAGAAAATCTACTGCTTAACTGATTGTGTGGTCTTGGGCAGGTCCTTAACTTTCTGTACCTTGGTTTCCTCATCCGTAAAATGGAGACAATAATACATGCCCAAACTACTTCATAGAGTTGTTGTGATGATTAAATGTAAAATAAATCATCTGTAAAAACCAGAACAGAATAGCTCATACCTTAGAGTTGTGGATAGCAGACATTCAGTTGAGGTCTGTTAAGTATATGACTTGATTATTATTGAATCCTGGTTACAAGAAGAACAATCTGAATCCATATAGGACCCTTCTGAGAATTCAAACTGCCATATTTTTCATTTTCAGTGTAATAATATTTTTGGAAGAGGAATGGGTGTTGGATCCTTATTGGTCCCAGGTGTCCTATTTCCCCAACCTCCATGGGGAAATGGAGGCACAGTGAAGTCAAAAAAGACTTGCTCAAGTTAGGAGTGGATAGTGGTAGAATTAAATTAGAGTTAAGATTTTTATATTCTTTAAATCACAGGCACTTTACACTTCATGCCTTGTACGTAATGAGATTTTATTCCAACATATTCATTTTTAGGATTGCACATAATCTTGATCTTCAATCTTAAAACCTCATTATGAATGCTAATTAGAAAGTCTTGTTGCGGAAATGTACAGTTGCATATAACCCAGTAAACAGGCATTGGCTGGAGGGTGAAATCCAACACAACTGTCTGCATTGCTATAAGATAAACTTAACCTAAATCGGTATTTCTTAGACTGTTAGATCACATTTTTCTGAGAATAGCTTCAAAGGAAAAATATTTTGCAAACTTAGATCTTTCTGGCAACGATCATGAAAGTTCCTTAATTCAAAAACCTTTGTAGATTTTAATGTTATTCCTAAGTAGATCTTAATTGTACCTTGAGTGCAGTAGATTGGGAATAAATCTATTATACATTTTTTATACCTAACCTGAAAGTAGGCTACATTCACCCAGTGGTTCTTACCCAGAGGTGCACCTCAGAATCATCTGAAGAATGTTTTCCAGAATTCACAACTTGGGCCCTGGTCTGCACCTGTTGACTGAGAAACTCCTAGATGATTTTCAAGTGCACTCCTCTTTAACAACCACTGGCCTAAGTTGAAGATGAATAGCAGGGATAATGCTAGGCATAAATTATCTGAAAATTTAGTAGTAGCAAAGGCAGAGACTTGAAAACTCAAGAAAAAATAGGTATGGTGGTGATTTTAGACAATTTTTTTCTATTTTATGACTGCTGCTTTTACTGAAAAGAGTAATTAGAAGAACCTAGAACCTCATTAGAAATATAAGGAGGAAATAGATGGCTACTATCTTCCTGCCTTTAGGAGTCAGAAGAAGCCTAAAGAACCTATTTTGGAGACTAAAGTCGTTGAAAGAAATAAAAGGACTAGTACTGAGTAGTGGTGATACTCAATATTAAGTTTAACAACTTAACAGTTGGATGCTTAAAATATGCTGAATTGTACACACACACACACACACACACATAAAACTGGTTATGTGTGAAAATGTGATCCCAAGATAATCCAGAAAGAATAATTTCTGCCATTCAAACATTTGTTCATTCAGCAGATATTTATTAAGACCCTGGAAAATACTGAGGGGAGAAAGATTATCCCTCCAGTCAAAGACTTTACATCCAGAGATATAACCAAACAGGTTTAAATCCAGGGTCTTCCACCACACTGCCCCTTTTGTTATGTAGTCTGTCGCAAAAGTGGTAACAATGCTATGGGCTGCTATAATTGAAAGGTTGAATGGCTTCGTTTTTGGTTATCTTTCCAAACTTTTCTATAAATGTATTCTTCCTTTGAGCCTTTTAGAAAACAGAGTTTAGATGTTTGTATCTTGATGTGGTTTATCTTTATTTAAACCAAATGCAGTGAACAGCTAAATGAGGGAAATATTTGCATTAGACTTGAAGAGTTAGCTACCCCAATTTAATTACCTTCCTAGCATTGTTCTCAATCTTCTGGGATAGGCACTGGGAGAGGTGTGAGAAGCCTGGTATTGACTTGACTGGATCAGCAACCCTATCTATGCTACTCTCCCTTTTTGATTTTTCCAAATGAATGTTAAAGGGTTGCCCTTATCTTGCCTTTGGGATTAAGTGAGTAACTTTCCACAGGAAGTGCCTTGGGTACTGAGCTGACCTTCTGCCTTCTACTTTGTGGATCTTCGCCAGGCATACTTGAATCAGCAAAGAGGGGTTTGCAGGTCTTGTTTCTTGAATATCTGTAAAAATAACTGCTTTAGCCTTTTTTGGAGGATATTTTTGAGAAATATGTATTTCTCAAACACACACACATATGTATTATATATATATACACGCAGAGAGAGTTTTTACTTCAAAAACTTTTGAAGAGTAAATAATATCATGAATAATTTCACTGATGTTTTTAGTTGGGCAAACCTAGAATTTTAAAATGTTGATTTTGAATTTTATGACTGATTTGGAATAATTCTGGCAATTAGTTAATTACTCATCTGAGGCATTCATTTCTAGTGGTCTTAATTCCCTGACTCCATAGATCTGGCATGATGTTTGAAATCTGACTTTCTAAAATAAATATTTTTCTGTAGGTGGTCTGCTGTGTGAATAAATAATTCCTGAAGAATGAAGAAGATTAATTTTGGGAGTTCTTTGACGAACTTTGATATGTGGAAAAAGTATTTATAATTTATTGTAAGAAGAAAGTAAAATATTACTAGTGGAAGATCTTCAGTTGTGTTTCTTTTTTGTGTTCCTCATTTGCTCACGTGGCTTTTTCCCCCAAAGGATATATACCAACAAATCTTGTAACATAAGGTTCTTATGTTCTTATTACTATGTCATTCTGGGAACTCTGGATATCTGTTGTCAGGAGAAAGCAGATATTGATCTCAACCAATGAAATCTCCAGAATTAGGTGCATAGAAGTAAAATAACCCTTTACCAATTCAGAATCAGTGTGGTAGCCATATCATCTCATTCAACACTCTTTTTTTTTTTTTTTTAAACTTTCTTAAAGGTAAGAACAAGCCTTTGGTCTTATTATTTAAACCATTATTGTTATTCTTTACTAGCTGTCTTTTGGAAAATTTAGTTTAGATTTTGGACCAGATTAGGGTAATTTGGCTTGGAAGATCTCAACTGTTTGGCATTATGAATCTGTACATGGGTAGTTACATTTTAAAATAGACTAGGATCTTAAGTTTCGTGCCTACAGGGTAGACAGTTGTCTCTTATTAATTAGAAACTGACTTAGGCTAGAGACTGAATTGGTATTAAATGTCACTAATCAAACAGCTCAGTGCTATGCCATGGTGATGCCTGGAGTTGAACAGAGTGTGATTTCCTTAGTATAGCAACCTTGTCATCCTCATAGCTGCTGATGGGCTAATGAAGTATGATCATATTCTGCTTGTAAGTACATTGAGTCTAAAATCTCAAGAACAAAAGATAATGAGAACATAATTAAGAGGATATGTAATGTTCGTGTGTCATTGTGTGATGGGAAAAGTCCCTCCTTTATAAAATAAGGAGCTGAATCAGATGATTCCGTAAGATTCTTTCCTAATTCATTAAGAGCATGGCTTTGATGTATGACAGACTTAGGTTCAATAGCTGGCTATGTGACCTCAAGCAAGGCATAGCTTCTTTGGGTCTGTTTTTCTCTGCTGGAAAAAAAAAAAAAAAAAAAAAAAGCAGGTACAGAAGTAATACCTAACTTACAAGATTGTCAGTACTAATTAAAAATGATGTATACACAGTATTTAGCACTGTTACTAGCATTCTCTATTATTTTATTGTTTATATTTTTACTTGAATATTCATTTGGATATAATACTTTTAGTAAGCACTTCATGATTTACAGAGATAATCTAGGTGAAGAATAGAATCTTGGACAATTAAGACAGGTATGAACCAACTTCCCACCTAATACAGATCTTTGGCAGGTGGTTATCCAAACTCTGCTTGAATATGTCCTGGAACTGCAAAAAAGAAAACAAAAAAATCAATAACCTTATCACCCATTGTTAATTTCTGATATATACTAGTCTAGACTTTTCCTATGCCTTTATACATTTTTTAAAACAATAAAATTTTTTTTCTATGCTACATATTTTTAATGAGGTTATAACATTATCATGTTTTGCCCCTAAGGTATTTTACCATCAGTGAGTATAGGTCTATGGTGTCATTTGTATTGACTATGTATAAATTCATCTGTGACTTACCATAATTTAACCAATACCCTATTTTTTCTTTTTGGACATTCATTCATTAAACAAATACTTCATATAGAGTGCCTTCTGTATGTCAGATGCCATTCTAGGAATTGGGTCTCAGTCTGGAACAGGATATATGTCAGATAACCTAAATTCTGAATTTTTGTTTGTTTTATTTTGTTGGTTGGTTTAATGGAAACATAATAAGGAAGAAATCTGAAATCCCATCAGTCTACAATAGGACCTCTCTTCGATGACATTCTCACCTCTGTCTCTCTCTCTCTCTCTCTCTCTCTCTGTGTGTGTGTGTGTGTACACCTTTTACTTTTTTTTCTTTTTTTTTTTTTTTTTGGCTACTCTGATAACACTGCAGTAGAAGTCTCCTTATGGAAAGTCTTTACAAGTGTCCTTTACTAATCACTTCAGCTAAGGATGGGCCAGAGGCCATGCGTGTTTTCAAGGCTTTGAGTGAGGACTGCCCCCAAGTGATCTCTAGAAAAAATATATCCATTTACACCTTAGTGTCTGAGAGCACTGATTTCTGTAATCTCTGAGCAACACAATTTTTTTAAACTTTTGCAAGTTTGGTATGCTTGCCTGATTTGTAAGGGAACTGAAAGCACCCTTTTTGGCCTCTGCAACACTTAAAAGTACATCTCACAAGACCCTCTGCCCACCCTTTCCTAGTGCTTAAGTCTTCCCAAAGATGAGGTACAGCATTTCGGTAATAATGAAAAGAGATATCACCACAGTCACTTGAAAAGTGGAGAACTTGGCCTCCTAGTGGGTAACAACCACATTCTAATGCACCTCTTTGCTAAGCCCTTGCTCTTCACAATAATGACACTCAATACGGATATATTCACACTTTTCTCTCTAGTCCCCCCGTTTGTCTAACCTTGAAATGTTTGACTTGAAGGTTGATGAAAACAGGATCATATCCTTAAGTAAGGCCTATCTTGGGAATGCTATGTCTTTCATAGGTCTAATATGACCTATGATGTGATGGAAAAACCATGGTCCTTATTTTACAGGTGAGTGTAGGTGCTTGGAGAGGTTAAGGAAATCACCCTGATCCAATAGCTGGTAACCTGCGAGGTAAGTTGAAGCCCGGTGTTCTTTGGTGTACTAGTTATCCAGTATAAACATCATGTATTTGTAGTTATAAATTCACTTAATGCATACTTAGTGACGGTCTATTATTTGCAGGGAACAGCCCTAGTGTTGATAATTCATGTGTGAATCAGACACGTTTTTCAAGATGAGAGGCTATTTGATTCATCACTTACTGAGGACCTACTATATGCCAACTATACAGAGTAGTAAAGAGTAGTAAGACATAGACTCTACCCTCAAAGAGCTTATAGTCTAGTGGATATATGTATATAAACCGTAGAAATATAAAGTTGAATGCTCAGTGGTATGGTGGATATTCCAAGATGCTTTCCTAAACAGTGCATGTGTGATTATGCCCAGTGTTTATTTCTTTAGGTATTAAAAACTGCTAGATATTCCATCTATGTCAATTATGGTGCTTTTGATAGCAAGTAATAGAAAATCCTCATAAGGAAAACTCACATAGCTGGAAGTCCAGTTAGAGTCAGCTCTAGATGTGATGATATCATAGGGTCACTGATTTCATCCAAGACTCAAGTTATTTTCATCTCAGAGCTTTCTCGTCCAGGACTGATGAAGCCCGTCACGTGCTTGCTTGTTAAAGTCCAGCGGAAGAGAGAGAAACCATTCCCTGGGCATGGACTCTCAGTCCCCTTTTTAAAGGTCTGATTGAGCCAAATTAAGTTATATGTAGTTTTATGGACCAGTAATAGTTATCAACAGAATACCTTATGCTGATTGGCTTACACAAGATCCGCCCCCTCCACCCCACCCCTGCTTAGATCCATGTGCAGGTTTGATATCTGTACAAAACAAATTCCGTCACAATTGAGGAAGAGGTAAATGGATATTGAACAGACAACCAGATTTCCACTACACCATCTTGTTCACCTAACAGGTCACCCTGAACAGTCAAATTGAGTTTATGGAGGAATTCCTCTCATAGTTTGCTCAAACTTCAGAAAGAAAATTATTGGTAGAGCAAAATAATTCTGATGTTCAGTTTTTATAGAATGAGACAATTAGCAGATGTTCAGAGAACTGTTCCCTGAAGAGTTGTCCTTAGTGAGATCTGAATTAGGATGCTTTCAACTGGAAGCAGTAGAATACCCAACTACACTGACACAAGCCATACAGAAAAGTAATTTACCTCCCTGTTAGGAAGTTTGGAAATTAAAAGCTCCTGGTTTGAGATAGTGGCTCAGTGGTGCTTTCAAGAACTTAGCCTTGGCCGGGTGTGGTGGCTCATGCCTGTAATCCCAGCACTTTGGGAGACTGAGGCCAGAGGATTGCTTGAATCCTGGAGTTCAAGACTGGCCTGGGCAACGTAGTGAGAACCTGTCTCTACAGAAAATAAAAACATTAGTTCGGCATGGTGGTACATGCCTGTAGTTTCAGTTACTTGGGAGGCTGGGGTGAGAAGATCGCTTGAACCCAGAGGACTGAGGCTGCAGTGAGCCGTGATTGTGCCACTGCATTCCAGCCTGGCTGACAGAGCAAGGCCCTGTCTTAAAAAAGCAAGCAAACAAAAAAATCTAGGCTTGTTCTATTTTTCTGCTCTTTGCCCTTCTCATCCTTAGGCATATCATATCTCATGACTATGGTAACTTCAAGCATTACATCGTCACACAACTATTCAAGCCTGGATGAAAGGTAGGCCTGCTATCTATCAGGGAGTATACTTTTTCCCAGAAGCTCCCCCACATACTTCCTCTTACATCTCATTGCTCACAGGTCTACTTTTGTGCCAGTCGCTATCAAGGGGAATGAGATATTGTGCTTGGCTTCAACCAATCTTAGTTCAGGCTCTGGCAACTTGGGGAAAAGCCCACCTTCCTTAACATATTGCCCAAGCAAAATTAGATTTGCATAAACTGAAGAAAAAGGGGAAATGGCTATGGAAGACAACCAATAGTGTCTGCTTAAGTTCAACTTGACACTATGTGTCCAGAGCATAAAATTATGCCTCTGTTCTATTTTAGTATCTATACTAGGAAAGTGTTAACCCCAAGCTCAGTGTTTCTCAAACTGTATGTGGTGAAGAACCAGCTTTTTTCCCCTCAATTCATCACAGACCCAACACTAGGAAAATGAAATAAACCCATACAGATTTTAAAATATGCTATACAAACCCAGAATTTTTGTTAGTTTAAAGGCCATAGTTTCTCTATGAAATTGCTATAAAAAATGTCTAAACTCACAGTTTCTGTCCTTACCCCAGCATGAACCAGCATGGACAAGTAACAAACAGTTTGAAGACCAGGCTGAGTTCATGACCACACTTGTTGACTCTGGTGACTTCATAAGCTGGCCCCCGCCTGCCTCGCCTGCCTCTTGTCTGCTGCTCCTTTTGATTCACCTACAACAAGCTGTTCTCTGTTACCAGAATATGCCACGTATTTTGTTTTACTTCTGGGACTGACTTTACAGTCTTCTTTCTTCCTGGAATGCCCTCCTCTAGCTGGGGAAAACCTACTCATCTTTTTAGACCAGATTAAAAGTCACCTTCCCTGTGATGTTTTCTCGTGGAAAAAAATATTTTTTTAAGAGACAGTGGTCTCACTATGTTGCCTAGGCTGGTCTCAAACTCCTGGGCACAAGCAATCCTCCCATCTCAGCCTCCCAAAATACTAGGATTACAGACATAAGCCATCACGCCCCCAACCTCATGAATTTTAGTTAGGTTATAGCAGTATAGTAAAAATCCCTATGGATTGAATTATTTGCTCCCTCATAAGTGTTTTTTCTTTGAATCCTAAGTACACTTATTTTATTGGATTACAGTTTCTGAGTCAGTATCCGGGATAGACCGAAAGTTTCTTGAAGTGATAATTGTCTTATTCATCTTTATATCCCCTGTTCTTGGAACACATAGTCTGTCCTAAATAAATGCCTATTGAATTGAATCAGCTCAACAAATGAGAAAATTTATGTTTCTTTCCTTTTTTCTTTCCCAGTTGTTTTTTATTGTGTTCTGCCTTCATGTTTGTGTATTTCCTTATAAGAACATACCATTTTGACAGACAATACATTTTTTCTTTCCTTTTCTATCAAATCTGGACTTAAACAAGACACAACTTTTCATTGTTGTGTTCTGATCACAGGTCCTATCCTGTGGGCATCAATGTCACTATTACTGCAGGCCACTCTTACTGCAGTGTAATGTCACTATTACATGCACCCATGATTCTCTGACATGTATGCCACCCTGGCAATGTACCCAAATTTCCAGCAGCAATAGATGAGCTTGTATATGCACACATGTAAACTCCCAAAAGTACCTGGTAGGATGTTATTAATATACTGTAGAGAATATACAATTCAGAGACACACTGACCTAGGCTTTAATCCTTATTCACATACTGACTAGCTTTGTGACCTTGGGCAAGTTCCTTAGCTTCTCTGAGCCTGCTTCTTCTATTAAAATAAAAAATAGTTATAGTAAGATAACATAAAACAATAGCTGCTTGACAAATGTTAGTCCCCTCTGCTGAGATAGCACATATGTGGATTGACAGGAAAGCAGGCTGAGTGCAGTCTGGACAGCAGGACAAGTGAACCATAGAGTTAATGGGTCTGCCTGTCTCTTTAATGGGTCAAGGCCAACCTATTTGGCAGGTCTCCTAAGAAAGATGAGCTGCTTTGAAATTGTATCTTGGGCAGAGCTTTGGTTGCTTCTTCATTTCTATGCTTCTGACTTCCCTGCTTACAGCTGGCAGGGACAGCTACTCTGGAAGCTCAGGGGCTACATGTCTGTGATAGAAGGATGAGCAGCTGCTGCTTGTTAAAGTAGGGGGGTTGTTTGGGAGGCAGGCAAGTGACATAAAAACAGTATATGGAAATCCCCAAACCCCACAGTTAAAATGATGTCAGGGGTCCAAATCATGTCCATGGAGTGACCTCAGTGACATTTCTTCTCCAAATACTCTAGCTCTTTACTGATTTTTTTCCTCTTAACTTAGAAAGGAGGAAATAAAGTATATATTTGTTGGTCAGATGATTTTAATGAGGTTAAGAAAAAACTGGCTTCCTTCAACATGCCATGCATTTTCATGCCTCTGTGCCCATGCTTCTGCTGTTCTCACCACTAGAAATGCTGTTCTCCCCACTAGAAATGCTGTTCTCCCTCTACCTGCCTGGTGAATTCAACCCCTAAACCTGAAATTAGAGGCCAGCCCTTCTTTGCATCTTCCCTCCCTGATGCCACCCTTCCTTCTAGGCTGCCACCATCCTTCAAAGTTAACTTGGTTATTGTGCTTCACATACTGAACTGCCTTTGCTTTTTGAGGTCTCTTTACCCTAACAGGGTGAAAGTTCCTCTTGAGGATCTTTGATCCCCAAGGGCTTAGCTCATAAAAGGCACTCAATAAATATTTGTTGAGTGAAAACATCTCCTTCTCACCATATTTGACAATTTCTAATTTCTCATAAATTTTCATCAAGTTATAGCAGCATAGTAAAAGTCCTTATGGATTGAGTCCTTGATTAGTTCTGGGAGGTTACTGAGCACCCCGCCTGTACTTCAGGGGCGATAGGAGTAATGGGAGTAAGTGCTAACCCAGCAGCAGGGAGGAAGAATCAAGGAGTCATTTGGAATCCATAGAGTCACCTTTCTTTCTTTCTTTCTTTCTTTCTTTCTTTCTTTCTTTCTTTCTTTCTTTCTTTCTTTTTTTTCTTTCTTTTTCTTTCTTTCCTTCTTTCTCCTCCTTCCTTCCTTTTTTTTTTTTTTTGACAGAATCTTGCTCTGTCACCCAGGCTAGAATGCAGTGGCACAATTTTGGCTCACCACAGCCTCTGACTCCCAGGTTCAAGAGATTCTTGTGCCTCAGCCTCCCCAGTAGCTGAGACTACAGGTGCCCGCCACCACGCCCAGCTAATTTTTATACTTTTAGTAGAGACAGGGTTTCCACCATGTTGGCCAGGCTGGTCTCGAACTCCAGCCTCACTCAGGTGATCCACCCGCCTCAGCCTCCCAAAGTGCTGCGATTATAGGCGTAAGCCACTGTGCCCAACTAACATTTCTTAGCCTAATGTTTGCATACTCCAGCTTTATCTCTTGGCAGCCCAAAGTAGATTCCTAGGTTCAACCAGAAGTTCCTTGAAAACTGTCAGACTTCATAGAAGTGTGGAGTTGGGAGTCATGGATCTAGTACTGTACTTCCACTTACTGGCAAACCCCTTGGGACAGAGTATTAAGTTTGACAGACTTGGGTTCAAATCCTGGCTCTGCCACTTAGACCATCTGTGGGAGCTTGTTACCTCTCTGAGCCTCAGTTTCTTCCAGATCTAGAAGGAGAATAATATTTATTTTGAAGGATTGTTGTCACAACTAACTTATAAGTGTATAAAATGCCTAATCTAGGTTTGGCACTTCATGGGTGTTTAATAGGTGGGAATTATAATTTGGAAACACTGGAGTGGGTGGGATGATGATCTGGGCAATGTATTATTATTTGTTTACTATTACCAGATCCAGATATATGCAGGGGAAAGCCAGCTTAGAATTCAAAAAGCCACTTTACATAGCTACTTTTGTTAAATGGATGTCAAATAAATACATAATGATATTTGCAGTGTGACTTAATAAAGGCCTTTGGGGGTTTTTCCAGCTTTCACTGTTAGGATTTTTTCTGATAATAGTCCCATACTTTCCTACTCTGATGTGTCCTCACTCAGAAGCACTGTCTGGCTCTCCCCAAAGGGAGCTCAGGACAGTTTCCTGCCTGAGGTGTTCAGGTGAATTCTGTGCTCACTTTTCCTTTCTCTCTCCTTGTCTGTCTCTCTCACCCTGAGGTCTTATCTTGTCCTCTGGGAGGTATGTTAAGTGCTCTGCCAGGCTGCCTGTGCCTGGCCTGTTTTTTCTCACTGCCAGTACCTCTTGGATTCCAATTCCAAACATGGTATCCATCTGGGGTCACCCTTTCTTCCGGTGCCAAGAGAGAACACATTCCAAATGGAACACAAGTGTGCCTCCCATGCTGGCTCTCCTCATTCTGCTTGAGAAAAACAGAGAGCAGGATGTGGCCGCGTCATCCCACGCTGCTGGACTTTTCAGTCCTGTAGTGCTACTTTCCCTTGGGACTATTTAGGTTTTTCTGCTAAGAACCAAATTTGAAGACTGTCCCAAGAAACATGGAACCAAGGAAGCTTGCCAGAGCTCTGCAGGGAGAGCCAGAGCCTTGCTGAGACAGCGGCGGTGGTGGGGAGGTGTGGGGGGGAGGGAAGAGGGGGGGAGAGGGGGAGAGAGAGAGAGAGAAAGAGAGAGGTTTTTAAATTCTCCATGAAGTGTACTATGTTCCATCATTCCTTCCCAAAGCCACCGGAAGCATTCCTTCTAGGAAAGGTGGAGTCGGTAGTGAGAAGCCGGAGGTGAGAAGACCCCTGAGCGGATGGATTCATTCATTTTCTGAATTTCCTATGTGAGGACAGTATTAGAGCCCAGTGAGGCTTTGAGAGGCCCCAAAGATGAGCGCCAACAGCAGCAGAGTGGGCCAGCTTCTCTTGCAGGGTTCAGCGTGCATTAGCTGGAAGCAGGATGTGGAAGGGGCTGTCTACCACCTAGCCAACTGCCTCTTACTCCTGGGCTTCATGGGGGGCAGTGGGGTGTATGGATGCTTCTATCTTTTTGGCTTCCTGAGTGCAGGTTACCTGTGCTGCGTGCTGTGGGGCTGGTTCAGTGCCTGTGGCCTGGACATTGTTCTTTGGAGCTTCCTGCTGGCTGTGGTCTGCCTGCTCCAGCTGGCACACCTGGTATACCGCCTGCGTGAGGACACCCTCCCTGAGGAGTTTGACCTCCTCTACAAGACGCTGTGCCTGCCCTTGCAGGTGCCCCTACAGACATACAAGGAGATTGTTCACTGCTGCGAGGAGCAGGTCTTAACTCTGGCCACTGAACAGACCTATGCTGTGGAGGGTGAGACACCCATCAACCGCCTGTCCCTGCTGCTCTCTGGCCGGTAAGCTACTCTATCCATTGCCCAGAATTTCTTTCCCCAGCCCACACTTCTCATTTCCTAGTGTGTCCCTTTCCATTTCATGTCCCTTTCCATTTCGTGTCCCCTTCCATTGAGGGAAGGATGTGACAAGTCAAACAAACCAAAATAGATTTTTCTAAGAGTGGGGTTGCTTCCTCTTTCTTGGCATTTTCCAAGAAGAAACCAGTTCATGAGGCATCTTGGTTGGCAAGAATGATTGTATGTGCACTTGCTGCTGGAAGGTGTGCAGTGCGTGTGTCTTGAGCCTGGGCCTTAAATAACCCCTCTACCATCACCACACACATATCAGTGTGTCATGCCTAAGCTGCAGCAATATCTGTGTAAGCTTTGAAAAACTAACATTTCAGTAAGGTTAATCTGTTCCTTATTCAAATTCAACATTTGCTAAGCACCAACTATATTCAGGGAACAATGCCAGAAATGGGAGGTCGGGATAGCGGGGTGGTTCTCATAACCCCTGTTCCCTGCCAAGGCATCAAGGAAACAGCCCCACTTGTGTTTGGGGTACCTGTATGTAGCCAGGTAGGGAGAGTGAATACCCCTTGCCCACCTTTCCATTTCCAGTTGTTCTATTGAGGTTCTTGCAGACTAAGAAGTCAAGTACAGTACTGTAAATCTGAGGGCCCAACAATGGGAGAAGAGAAGTGATACACCTATCTCATCAAGGCTTTTGTGGAAGCACCGCCTCTTTTGGAGAAGGCTGACAGATATGGGCAGAAATGGTCTTAGTCAGGATCAGTGTATGCCCAGTCAACCTGCATGTGAATGTTGGGCATTGATTTCTTCTGAGAAAACATCACGGGGCTCTGTGCTACACACTTAGTAGGCAATTGTGGATTTTTTGATACTGCCCTAGTGGCTCTTGAGCCCCACAACCCCCACTCCACCAGCTTTCTTGAGACCAGGAGAATGTGATAGAAAAGGTAAGATGGCAATTAGAAGGCTCCAATTCCAAGAAAAACAAAAACAAAAACAAAAACAAACAAAAAAAACAAATCCAGATAATACTGCCAACCACACAATGGAGAAAAAAGTTTGACAATGATGCTAATGGTACTACAACTACCACTAATAGTAATAATACATGTTTGTGTATTAATTTATAGAACCTGAAGTATCATGTATATATGTTTTGATTTTGTTTGAACTCAGAGGTCCCGGATAGAGTGAGCTAGGAGGGGAGACATTTTGTGAGGGTACATTTCATTTCATTTATTGGTGAACTGAAAGTGTAAACCAATGCGATTATTTGTAAACAAATATAGGTGTAAATACAAATACATATAATTATTGTGAAAATGTTTGCACCTATAGTTCCATGCTTAAAGACAATTTAGGGAACTTGCTCATTCATGAGACCCATGATGTTATAGCTCGTCTGTTCAAATGAGGAAATTGAGACCAGCAGAAGTGCTCCCTCCAGTGTAGGGTGCCCATTTGCTGGAAGCATGTACGGTTACTGTATAGTTCAGGTAGGATAGATTTACTGTGAACTTGTATAAGATCACTTCCCAGTGAAGGGGAGAGGGGGGCTCGCCCTTGGTGTAGCTTTCCCTGGTATACTTAGCATCAAAAGACTGAGTCAGAAATTAGACAATTTTGATTTTTTTTTTTTCCTGCCTTTCAAGGTTTGGAGTAAGAGTTTTGTTATCTTTCAGTGTCACCCTGTCTCAGCTTTGCTGAGCTGGACATGGAGGAAAAGGCTTCTAGTCTATGACTGGGCTCTAGTTTTAAAGGAGAATCGCTGAACCTTGGGCTGGTTACAATAAGGGACCAAACATCTCAAAGCAGCAGACAAGAACTTTGTGCCAGAAGTGGGGACTCTTGTGCAGACTTCCACATCTCACATGCACACTGTTCTCTAGAGTCCTTCACTCAAACCTCAGAAGTCTTTTTGTTTTATTTTAATAAAGGAAACCAATCTCTTTCAAAACTCAGAGAGGCAAAGTGACTTTCTCAAAGTCTATCACCCTGTTAAGCAGTGCTTAACTTAGACGTTTCTCTCATATAAAATTCAAAACACAAACTTCCATATATACAACCCCCTGAGCAGGCAACTAACTATCTAAGCTATTCATATAGGAGAAGATCATCCATCTTCCAGTAGATCAAGAAGGAAGAAGAAACAGATGATAAAGGGCACAGCATTCCGATTTAAATGGCTTCAGCGAGCCACGAAGATCATTAGACATTATCTACACTCTACGGTTGTCACTCTTTGGTGGCTTGCCTGGGTGGCCGAAATCCTCGCCTAAGGAGCTGACATGTGCTGCAGCAGTGCCATTCTCTTCTGCTGTCTTCCTTTCCTATGGAAGCTTTTCAGTGAGGTTTTGATCCCCTTTTATGGTGACACAAGTGAGTTTGTTCCTTGGTTTCCTTTGTTCATTTATTCATCCTTACTTTCTTGCTTCCTTCTTTCCTTCTTTTCCCCCTTCCATACATATTTATTCAGAGTCTTGAATAAAGCTCCTGTCTTCCAGCTTTAGGTTGTCAGATAATAGATGCAATTGTTTTTTTAATTGGTGCTGGTCTTTGGTAATTTGTATACACGCATGTATACCTAGGCATTCATTAAGAGCAAGGCTCAGGAGTGCTGATAGCCCATTGGCCAAGACTTATCACTTGCCTATGCCTAGCAGCCAGGGAAGTAGAGAAATGTTGATTTTTGCTCTGCAGTCATGTGTCCAGTTAAAATCTAGCACCATTAAGGAAGAGAAGAAAGCAGATACTGGAGAACAGACTGCCACACTGGATTTCCCATCTTTATCTGCTTCTCAATACCCTTTGCATCCCTCAAAATTCAGCTCAAATGTCATCTCCTTCGAGAGGTCTGCTGCCCAAAGAGAACCAATCTTTCTCTCTCCTCTGTTACTGTTCCACAATAGCACCTATCACATTGACTTGCAGCCAGTTATTTATGTGCCTGTGACTTCCACTAAATTGTGAAATCCTCAAAGACAAAGACCAGATTGTGCCCATCTCTGCATTCCCAGATCTCCAGGAACATGGGAGATGCTCCAGAAATATTTGTTTAGCCAATAAACCTCCAGAAATAATGGAAGGATATCTCCCCCAAATGAACAAGGTGTACCTTAGAGATCTTTTTCATCTCCCCCCTTTGCCTAATAGAGGCACCCCATTGCCTGATATAACTCACTTTAGAAGAGAGGTTAAAGATGGAACTCTGAGTTTTCTGGGCAGGGGTCAGGTGGGGGGAAGGATAAAGCCCATACTGGATTCTAATCTTCTTCCAGATGTGGTCTCACATCTGAAATACACTCCCTGTCCTCAGGCATCATCAATGACATGCCATCAGTTCTAACAAGTTCTCATGGAATGCAGTCTTTCTACCCTGCAGGGGCAGAGCACTAGGCTAGGTACAGCCACAAGGGTACAAAGGCACCAAGCAGCGATAGTAAGGCTCCTAACCCCTTAAGTTGTGAAACCAAGCCCGTGGTCATGGGCAAGTCAAGAGCAGTTGTTTAACCTGTTGGTAGTGTGGGATAAGAATATTCATAAAATTAAAGCAAATAATTAGGATTTCTGGCTGCAGCCACAGTAACCCACTCTAGCCAACAGAAGGGGGAAAAAAGGTCTTTATTTAAAAAGATACAAGGATTTCTTATGAAACTCAAGGAAAGACATGCACTTAAGCCTCAGGTAGTACTAGAAACAAGAACATGTCCTACTAGGACATTTTATGTGATTTCAAGTTTATTTTCTCTATAGCCAGTTGGGACCCATGGTTTTCAAAGTCTGAGTTATGTGATAAAAGAAAATATTTTTTAGTTCCTTCAGGGAGGAGTGTGTTAGTTTTGTTAATAATGCCTGATAATTGTCCCCATCCAAGACATGATTTACACGCAATTCCATTTCCAAATTCCCAGGGAAGGAGTTGGATTGGCTCAGCTTGAGTCAGGTGTTCACTCTAGGACCATCAACTGGATAGGGTGCATGGGATCTCATTGTCTAAAGAAACAAGCTGTTATTGTCACCTACGGTTAGAGAGGTCTGGGAAGGGGTCATGCTAGGAGAGTCCACTACCATCTACCCAAAGCTGTAGTAATAGGGTGGCAACATGGTGTTGTGCTAAGAACATAGAATTTTAGTTCCACCGCTTGATCGCTATGTAGCCTTAAGCTCGCCACTCAACCCTTCTGAGCACCAGTTTCCTTAGCTATCAAATACAGAAAAGAATAATCTACCTTGTGGTGTTGTGAACATTATATAAGAGAACACTGGTAAAGTGTCTAGTAGAGTCTGGCATATAGTGGACTTGCCACTTCCTTCAAAGTCTACAAAGTGGTTAAATGTAAGCATGAATCTTCATGTAGCTAATGGGAAGGGAGAAAGGAGAATCTGTGGAGCAGAGGATCCAACAGAACTTTCTGTGATGACAGAAACGTTCTAGATCTATGTTGTACAACATGGTAGTCACAGGCCATATGTGGCTATTGAGCACCTATAATGTAATTAGGTAAGGAACTGAATTTTTAATTTTATTTAATTTTAATTAATGTAAATGTAAATTTAAATAGGCAGCAGCGTTCTTTTCTCTTTTTTTGAGACAGAATCTTGCTCTTTTGCCCAGGCTGGAGTGCAGTGGTGTGATCTCGGCTCACTGCAACCTCCACCCCCGAGTTCAAGTGATTCTCCTGCCTCAGCCTCCCAAGTAGCTGGGCACCCGCCCACATGCCTGGCACATGTGGCACAGGCACCCGCCACCATGCCTGGCTAATTTTTGTATTTTTAGTAGAGATGGGGGTTTCACTCTCTTGGCCAGGCTGGTCTCGAACTCCTGACCTTAGGTGATCCACCTGCCTCAGCCTCCCAAAGTGCTGGGATTACAGGTGTGAGCCACTGCGCCGGGCCAGCAGCAGAGTTCTTAAGCAGTAGTTTCTATCCTGGCTACACATTAGAATCACTGGGGAGATGTAAATACTAATAATATCCAGTTCCTACCTAGAGAGATTCTTGCTTAATTGCTCTGGGATAAGGCCCAAGCCTAGGTGCTTTTTTTAAAAGCTTCCCTGGGACTTCTACTCTGCAGCCTGAAATTGAGAACCACCAGTAAGGAGAAGGAGGAGGAAAATGAGGGTTCTGGAAGTCTCAATGGGTTCCTTTTCTGAACTACTTGCATGCAGTAACTAGGCTGGCTAGTCTAGCTTTGGGTTTTACCATGCTTTAGGCAAAGTATTTCTACAGGAAGATTCATGTTAATCAGCGACACCTAACTTCAGCATAGGTGGCTTGGAGAGCCATTTTCCTTTTCCCACATGATCTCTTCTCTTCCCTTGCCAGGGTTCGTGTGAGCCAGGATGGGCAGTTTCTGCACTACATCTTTCCATACCAGTTCATGGACTCTCCTGAGTGGGAATCACTACAGCCTTCTGAGGAGGGGGTGTTCCAGGTAACAGGGAGCCTGGTGGCAGCACCGCCTCACCCTGTCCCACTGTAGCCCAGCAATATCCGTGCCTCCATGTTTGCCCTCTTACATCTGTCCTTCGCACCACTGCCAGTGTGAAGCTACAGGCGGGGGCACTCTTCCTCTGTGAAAAGAGTTCCTGGGCTCCTAGCCATAGGTGAGGTAGGGTAGGAAGATGCTGGCCCCTGGGTAGACCGTGTTACTTTTATGCTTAAACTCTTCTGGAAGACCCTAGTGCCACAACATAAAAACCCACACTCCTTATAGGGTAACTTAAACCTTTTAGTGCTCTCTAGTCACATTTCCAACTCTCCCTCCTTCATATTTTTTGCTCATACTAGCCATGCTGAACCACTAGTGCTTCCCTAAACACACCACATTGTTTTGCAGCTGTATGCCTTGGCCCCTACTCTCCCCTCTGAAATGCATTTCCCCTTCTAGATGAGACCATGGAACCTCACTTCCTCTGTGAAGCCTGCTTCCACCCCACAGCCTCACCAGCTTCCACCCCACAGCCTAGCACTCCTGTGTGCCTGTTCTAGTCCTTTTACTTATGCTAACTGGTGCACATCTTGCTGTCTGTTCTAATAATCTGGTCTCCTTTCTGTCTTCTGCACAGTGAACTCTGAAGTACAAATCTAGGCTTTTCCCTCTCTGTTCCCAGACTCTAAAGGAAAGTACCTGGAGCACAGCAGCTGTTCAGTAAAGAATTGCTTGCCGGGCGCGGTGGCTCACGCCTGTAATCCCAGCACTTTGGGAGGCTGAGGTGGGTGGATCCTGAGGTTGGGAGATCGAGACCATCCTGGCTAACACGATGAAATCCCGTCTCTACTAAAAATACAAAAGATTAGCCGGGCGTGGTGGCGGGCGCCTGTAGTCCCAGCTACTTGGGAGGCTGAGGCAGGAGAATGGCGTGAACCCGGGAGGCGGAGCTTGCAGTAAGCCGAGATTGCGCCACTGCACTCCAGCCTGGGCGACAGAGTGAGACTCCGTCTCAAAAAAAAAAAAAAGAATTGCTGAACTGGTTTGCCACTGGGCAGCTGGTGTCCCAGAGGACTCCATGGGGCATTCACATACATGCTCCAATGCAGGTGCCTGGCTGCCTGGCCCCTACTCTTCTTATCTCTGCCAATCCCTCAGGCTTTGGTCACTTTCTTTGTAACTCTCACTTATTGAATGGCTAGCATGTGGCAGGCACTACGTATCATATCGCCTCATTGATTCTCATAACAACTCTATGGGTTGAATATGATTATTACTCCATTTAACAACTGAGGAAACTAAGGCCCAAAAACATCAAGTAATTTGCCCAGGGTCTTCAGCTAGAAAGTGACAAAGCCAAGTTGCCTGGATCTACCATTTCTGTTCTTTATTAAAATGGGAGGGTCACCAGAAGAGTAGAGTTTACACACACACATACACACACACACACATGCACACGCATGCACACACGCGCACACACACTCACTCACCCTTTTAAGGACTCCCCTGCCTGGATAGTTTGCTGGACCTGGAAACACTGGGTTCCATGTGTCTCCTACTACTTTTATCAGGGAGTTCCTCAAGCCAACATATGAGCCAACCCCGGAACAGACACACACCGGGCAGTGCTACCTGGCAGGGCCTGCTTCCGCCCCCACCCTGACACTTGGCTCTGTGACGATGGAGCCTGAGAGGCAGTCCTGATCCCACTGCCAGGGTCACCAGCCACAGACCCACTTCCATCATGTTCCTACCCTGACCTCCCTCCACACACCCTCCCTAACTAGTCCAGAAACCTTCTTCAGGAACTCTCTCAGGCACATGAGAACCTCCAGGAGGGCTCAGTCAGGACCTCAGCCAGCTGGACCAGGCCTCTTTCTGACACTGACACGGAGGAACAGGTGGTGGGTAAGCCGGGTGTCCTCCCCTAAGTTATGCTCAAGAGGAAGGGCTGTAACCCCACATGGCCTCTCAGCCTGGAATGTAGGTATGGTCATGTTCCTCCCATTTCTATTTTTAGCGTGTACCTCCTTTGGGAGCAATGAGAGCCACACATTTGCTATTGGCTGTGTAAAGTCCCATTTCCTCTTTGCAAATGTCAAGTGTTATCTTAAGTTAGAGTTCATCCTGTCCTTGCCTTTTGCAATTACATAGTCTTTGTTGACTGAGAGCAATCCACAGTGACAGCCTAAATTATAATTCACATTGTACTTAATACAAATCAATCAGCATTCCAGCACACCTCTCGACAATTCAATTAAGTCAGAATTCATTGTGTGTTCAGCACTGTGACACTCATTAGTCACCAAGAACACAGCACAGGAGGGATCACACAGAAATCATCACTGTTTTTCTAATTTGCATCCTATCTTACTGGACCTAAGTCCTATTTACATAGGTTATCTCATTTAATTCATTCAACCAACATCTGAGGTGAGTATTAAAAAAAAAAGCTAAATACTTGTCAAAACGTTACAACAGATATGTCTATATATATGGGAGAACCAATCAAGAAGCAGATTTCAGGAGGACCTTTGGGGAAGGATTTTATACAGGACATGAGAAAGCAACATTAGAGGCTGGGCGCGGTGGCTCACACCTATAACCCCAGCACTTTGGGAGGCCGAGGCAGTTGGATTATGAAGTCAGGAGTTTGAGACCAGCCTGGCCAACATGGTGAAACCCCATCTCTATTAAAAAATACAAAAACTAGCCAGGGTGGTGGCAGGTGCCTATAATCCCAGCTACTCGGGAGGCTGAGGAAGGATAATTGCTTGAACCGGGGAGGTGGACATTGCAGTGAGCTGAGATCACACCACTGTACTCCAGCCTGGGTGACAGAGCAAGACTTCGTCTCAGGGGGGCGGTGGTGGGGGGGAAGAAAGTGACATTAGGTTGTTTTGCAATATACAAGATTGGCTGTCTTCCCTTGATTCGTTTATTCACTTCAATAATATTTATTGAAAACTTAGTATGTACCAGGCACTGTTAAAAGGATTTGAAATATATCAGTGAACAGAACAGATGAAGGTCCCTCCCCTCATGCAATTTACATTCTAATGGGGGAGACAAAAAGCCATAGGCATAATGAATAAGTAAATTATATAATATGTTAGAGGATAATCACTGCTAGTTAAAAAAAAAAAAAACCTGGAGTAGTGCAAGGGAGATATGGTGGCAATTTTAAATAGGGTGGTCATGGAAATCCTTGTTAAGCAGGTAACATTTGAGCAAAAACCTGAGAGAGATGACAGGTGAGGTGTGTGAATATCTGGGAAAAGCATATCAGACAGAGGAAAGAGCCAGTGCAAAGGCTCTGAGGTGGGGCCAGTGTGTTTGATGCACAGAAAGGAGGACAGTGGACCTGGAATGGAGAGAGGAAGGGGAGGGAATAGCAGGAGAGAAAGTTGGAGAGGTGATGAGGTAGCAAGATCATGTAGGGCCATAGCATATATTGTCTAGATACAGCCAAAAGGATTTTCTAAAGGGTTGGATATAGTATGTGAGAGAAAGAGAAGATCAAGGAAGACTCTAAGGCTTTTGGCCTGAGCAACTGGACAGGTGGTGCTGCTGTCAACTGAGACAAAGAAAGCTGCAGGTAGAGCTGCTTTCGGGGGACTAGGAAGTTCAGTGTTTGATGTTAGGTTTGCATCATCTGTGGACATTTGAATGGAGATGCTGCATAGGCAACTGGATATTTAAGTCTGGAATTCAGGAATGAGATCTGGGCCTGAGACATAAATTTGGGAGTTGGTTGTATGCAGGTGATATTTAAAGCCATTGGATAGGATGAGCTCACCAAGTGAGTGAGTGTGGATGGAAGAGGGAATGATTCAAGAGCGGAGCCCTGGGATACTTTAGTGGTGAGGAGTTGGAGAGGAAAGGAGGAAGCAGCAAAGGAGCTTGAAAAGGAACAATCATGAGATTGGACCAGGAGTGTATGGCATCCTGGGAACCAAGTGAAGAAGATATATCAAAGAGGAAGGGGAAATTGATGGATGCCATGAAAACTGACCATCAGACTCAGCAGCTTAGAGGTCACTGGTGACCTTAACAGGAACAGTCTTTGTGGACTGCTAGGGACAAAGTCTTATTGGTTTAAGAGAGTGAGAAGAGAGGAATTGGAGACAGTTAAGTATAAACAGGTTTTTTTTTTCTTCATGAGTTTTGCTAAAAAGGGAAGCAAATTAGTGGAGTGATAGCTAGCCAGGGAAGTGAGGTCAAGAAAAAGAATTTTTATTTGTAAAATTTTGTTTTATTTTAAGATGGAAGAAGTACAGCATGTTTCTAAGAAGGTTCACAGTCTTTGTGTTTGGCTTTAAGACATTATTTACATTCGGCGTAGTTCTTGCTCAAACACATGTGCTTCATATTTGGTACTCTGATTTCTTGTTTGGGAATTGTTCATAAGTATATCTAAGGTACAGGCCATGGCAGATGTGACAACTACTTGCTGAACTATTAGTAATGGACAGATTGTATTATTTTCAGAATTCTTTCTCATGAGGCAAGAGAGATTAAGTAATTTATCTGACATCATACAACTGATAGAGGTAAAGCTGAAACATGAAACCACTTCTGGCCTCGATAATGTAGTTTAGGTCCTGATTGCAGTGCTAGCAATTAGTGGAGAAAAGTTGAGAGGAGGAAATGAATAAAGGACGTGGGGGAGGGGTATAGCAGAAAGGAAGGAAGAGAAGAGGAGGGTAATGAGAGATCCAGTAGGCAATGCAGGAATGAAAAGGATTATATATAATCTCTAATAAAGAATGTTTGGAAAGCTACCCTACTTTCAATTTGACAATTCATATAAAGTGCTTAACACAACACCTGGCACCTCTTGACAAGTATTAGCTGCTAACATCATTATCATCATCATTTCCACTGTCTCCATCCACAAAAATATATCATGAACTCTGCCAGCCCAAAGTATTAGGGTCAATTAGATTATTAAAAATTGTGTGATTCTGCACCCTTTCCCTGCACTGTCCTAAGCATGTTTCCATTTTAACCCCAGCTTTACCACTCACCATTATTTTAACAAGGATTTATCAAGCAGCTGCTGCATGCTAGGCACACGTTATTGCTTATTTCCCATGCAAGCGTAATTTAGCTTTGCATCATGGGCACATAGTGAGTACTCAGAAATTCCTAGATGAATAAACAAATGGAGAATGGGGTGCCCTTTGATTTTCTACCCTTTAGAGTTTGTCTTCCGCTATGCCCTTTTTCTGATTTCAGTCATCAGATCCTTTTGGTTCCTTGAAGTGGCCAAGTTATGAGCAATTTCGTAACTTGCTCGTATCCCAACCTGAATCCCAGGCTTGGGATCCTGATGTAGCTTGGCATACCTCATCAGAAGCTTTTTCTCAAACTGAACTTTCCAACTCTTTTTGTGTCCCTACCCCAATATCTTACCCTTCCTCATTCTTAAAATGAATAGTTGTCAGCATTTCAACCACTCTTCAGAGCACAAGAAGGCCCCTTCTTTCTCTATCTCAAAATCATAAGACTCAGAACTTTCTGCAGTCATTAGTGGCATTAGCCACGGAACCACAGAATTAGAGCTGAGGAAAGTGGATGTGGAAACTGAGGCTCCAGGAGGTGATGGGTGAGTGAGTGAATGGCTGATCCCAGGGCTCCTGACACAGGACACCCCCATATCAGTGCACACAAGTGAAAGTCATCCACTAGACCTCCTCCAGGCAAGGCCATAGAGGGGTACTCTCACACAGCTTCTTCAGTAAAAGTACAGCTGTTTGCCAAGTGACTGAATGATCTCTGTGCTCAGCATGGACAAATTTTCTAGTTTAAACTTTTATTGTCTGCTTCTGACCCCTCTCAGGTGACTCTGACTGCTGAGACCTCATGTAGCTACATTTCCTGGCCCCGGAAAAGTCTCCATCTTCTTCTGACCAAAGAGCGATACATCTCCTGCCTCTTCTCTGCTCTGCTGGGATATGACATCTCGGAGAAGCTCTACACTCTCAACGACAAGCTCTTTGCTAAGTTTGGGCTGCGCTTTGACATCCGCCTTCCCAGTCTCTACCATGTCCTGGGTCCCACTGCTGCAGATGCTGGACCAGAGTCTGAGAAGGGTGATGAGGAAGTCTGTGAGCCAGCTGTGTCCCCTCCTCAGGCCACACCCACCTCTCTCCAGCAAACACCCCCTTGTTCTACCCCTCCAGCTACCACCAACTTTCCTGCACCTCCTACCCGGGCCAGGTTGTCCAGGCCAGACAGTGGCATACTGGGTGAGGACTCCACCAGTCTGGTGCTGGAGGATTTTGAGGAGGTGTCAGGATCAGAATCGTTTATGGATTATAGGAGTGATGGGGAGTACATGAGGTGAAGGGAGAACTAACATGGGCACAGCCACCGGCTCAGGATCCTATGTAAGTACTCAGAAGGCAGCCGCTGCACATTCCTGTCAATGGCTGGCCTTAACTCAGCTTGTTAGGGCAAAAAAAATCATTCATGGAACATCTCCTCTTAGAGGACTCACAGAAAGTGGCATTAACCCAACTTTGAAGATAGCAACTCACTCTGGGTGCATGCAAGGCATGAAGGGATTTTAAAAACTCATTCATTATTAACTTGATTGCATTTTAGAAAGTGGGCTGGTTGATACGTTGAGCAGGAAGGTAGATTGCTGTTTTTTTGCAAGTTTATTCTAATAGCTGAGGCCACAGCTGGGGCTAAAGGGGCTTTTATTTGTGGCATGCATTTTAAAAGAAAAAGAATGTGGCAGGGTTCTAATTCTGATTGCTTGTCTTTCCTGGTACAGAGCCCGTCCTGGAAAGCAGTTGTTATTTAGCCTAGACTGGGCAGGCATCTCTGTTAAAACTGCATATTTTAAAGAGGATTGTGATTATGAGCTAATAGCTCGGGGAGGAAAATGTCCTCATCTTGCTTTCCTCTCACCCAGTGGAGAATGTGTTTGTTGATCACACAGACGGAGGACTAGATACTGCTATGATTAAATGTTACTATGATCAGATAGGTATATGGCAGCCTGGCTTTCCCCAGTCACCCACACCTGTGGGAGGTAGGATGTGCATAAATCCTGGAGGGCCTAACAGTGCGTGCAGGATTTCCCTCACAGAATTTCCCTCACCAGAGAGGCTACAAGAAAGGCTGTGCCCAGTGGTTCTGGGAAATTGCTCTCATGCTTCCCTGGCTGCCCTCACAATACTGTGATGTTTTTCTCTGTAACTCCACCCAACCATGATGTAGGCCTGAATTTCCTGAGGAAAATCCCATTGTTCCCAATTTGGAAGGCGCTTCCCACGGTTCTTCAGAAAGCACCAATAAATTACCTGAGAAACTAGCCCAGTGAGGAAGGCCTCCAGAGTACATGAAATGAATGAGTGAATGTTTGTCTATTTTGAAAAACAGGTTATATAAACGATGAAAGAGGCCATAGAGATGACTGATGAAAGGTTAGAGATTTAGTTTTGTAGATATGGAATTTACAATCTCCTGTGTTACCAGCATCCTTAGAACCATAGTTCAGCTCATTCTGAGGTAATTCCAAGGATCAATCTAACACCCCAGATCACTTTGTTGAGTTCCCCCAAGTGTGCATTGACCACTCTGATCACTCCTTTCCCTCTGTGCAGCTGTTCGCCTTCCTACTCGTTCATCCTGCATCCACGCATGCTCCTTATGTCCTATGGATCCCTCTTGGTCCAACTTGCCCATCCACCTATACACTCTCTCTTTGACTCACAGCAGCTCTCTGTTTTCTCATGTTGTTCTTCCTGGTTTTCTTCTCTTTTCTTGGTTCTATTTTTCTCTTCTTTCTTCTCCAATTTCTTCTCTGTCCTTGATTGCCTCAGTTTGCTGTTCTGTTCTTTTTTCCTTTTCTTTCTTGAGACAGGGTCTCACTCTGTCACTCAGGATGGAGTGCAGTGGCATGATGTTGGCTCACTGCAATCTCTACCTCCAAAAGCTCAAGCGATCCTCCCATCCCAGCCTCCCAAGTAACAGGGATTACAGGCACATGTCGCTGTGCCTGGATAATGTTTAATTTTTAAATTTTTTTGTAAAGACAAGCTCTCCCCATGTTGCCCAGGTTGTTCTCGAACTCCTGGGCTCAAATAATCCTCCTGCCTTGGTCTCCCAAAGTGTTAGGATTACAGGCATGAGCCACCATCCCTGGCCAGTTTGCTGCTCTTACGTGTCCATTTTCTATGTCTTCTCAGTTCATTTCTCCCTCTTCACTTGTCTCTTGTTTTCTTCCATTTTATTGTTCATATATTTATCTCTCCTATTACCTCCTTTTTTCTTTTTCCCACCTTTTTTGCCTTGCTGTATCTATTCTTCCTCCTAAACACCCTGTACCCCCATCTTATTAGTTTTTAATCCTAACTCTTCCAAAGATCAGTACTTTTCCCTCTGCCTATAAAGAAAACCATTCAAGTGAAGGTGTAAAATCCCCAGCTTTAGGAATGTTTTCCAAACATCAGGAGGCAGGCAGCATGGTAAATGAGAAAGAGACCAGGACTGGGAGTCCAAAGTCCTGGCTTCTATGTCTGGCTTTGCTACTAATCAAATATGTGACTTTTTGCAAACCATACCTCACTAAACCTTACTTTCTTCATTTGAGCGTGTTGGACCAGCTGTCCCCAGGAACCCCCTTGGATTGATCTGAGAAGGCAAGGATAAGTTTTTCAAAGGAAGAAAAGAGGAGTAGTCAGTCCGCAGTTCAGTAGACACAAGCCCCAGGACATCTGAGTGTCTTTCAGCAAGAACTCTCTGTGATATTTCACTACAATTTCTCTGGCACCTTGGGACTCTCCTCAGCCCTTGTGGTGGTGGGTCTTGCTTAACTAGCAGTTCCCTCCATTCTATGCCTGTGAAGAATCTATCACCTACCATGTGATTACAGTGCAGATTTTTTTTTTTCCTTTTCTTTTTCTTTTTTTTTTTTTTTTTTTGTTTGAGACGGAGTCTCGCTTTGTCACCCAGGCTGCAGCGCAGTGGCGCGATCTCGGCTCACTGCAAGCTCCGCCTCCCGGGTTCACGCCATTCTCCTGCCTCAGCCTCCCGAGTAGCTGGGACTATAGGCGCCCGCCACCGTGCCTGGCTAATTTTTTCTATTTTTAGTAGAGACAGGGTTTCACCGTGTTAGCCAGGATGGTCTCCATCTCCTGACGTGGTGATCTGCCCGCCTCAGCCTCCCAAAGTGCTGGGATTACAGGCGTGAGCCATTGCGCCCGGCCTACAGTGCGGATATTTTATGAGACAGGAGATCACAACTCAGTCCCCAAGCCCTCAACCCTTAATACATACTATCGTATGAAATGCCTCTTTCCAAATTCAACCTTTTCTAAAACTCAAGATGAGAAAACTGCTGATGAGGCTTACTTTCTAAAATACCGGAATTTGCAATATAGGGAGAATAGTTTTTCATGTTTCTTTGTTTAAGCAATAGAGAGAAAGGAAACTTATGTCATTTACTTTTCAGGCCATAGAGGTTTTCAGAACAACTTGAAAACATGATCAAATTAGCCAAACTTCTGACAGTTTTCAATGTAGTCTGTGATCATGGGATAATTTAGCCTCAGTTCTTTTTCTGAAATTGTGTTTTGAATGTTTGATTTGACTTATTTACCATCAAACTTGCTATAAGGTTATTACTCTAATGATGAATAAGCATATTCCCTTATGATTGGGAGCAATTTACTATTATTTCTTTCATAAAGTAGGGCACCATTCACCATCTATTTCCTGGCTCTTTAGTTATCAAAATTTTAAGCTCATTGCTATTCATCCCGGCACAGCACTTATATGAGAGGCATGAAGCTGGCTGAATTCTGCATCATTAGGAATGACACAGCCTCATCACATTGACACCAGTGCTTGTCTCTCACACCAATCCAAATTAAGACCAACTGAAAATAGTCAGAGTTTCCTCTGGAGCTCCTTTTTGAAGAGACATATGTTTTTTAGTCTGGTGGTACCCAAAATTGAACAAAAAATGGGTGCTGCTTCTCTTAATAGGCAAAACTATGCTGTAGGATAATGTATTCATGCAGGGTCTTCCAGCCAGACCCCAAATCATCCCTCCCTTCACTAGAATTTTTCTGTTTAATTCGATGGCCACTCTCCACAGGGATCCATTCTGTGTCTTATTACAGGAGATGCTCAATGAATGAGGGACTTATCTTCTAGAAATGCAGCTCCGAGGTAGTCTGTTGAGTGAAATAATGAATCCATTATCACAAAATAAATTGAAAGCTGTCTGACATTTGGACAATTTTTATTTTGTTTCACATTGTTCTGAAAACTATACTGTTTCTTTTCTCCCTATTATTTAAATAAACAAATGATGAACAGATTACAAAATTGAGGACACTCGAGGTAAGGGAAGGAGCCCCTCGACAGGAGGATCAGGACATAGTACCAAGGGCAAGAGAAACGATTCAATAAACACTATTTACTATATATTTTAGGCATAGTTCTAGGTAATCACATGATAAGTAGTTGAAAGAACTGAAAATGTTTTATCTGCAAGAAAAGGGCAAGTGTAATATCTTCAAATTTTAAAAAGAATGTAAATTAGAATTTGACTTAATTTGGTGTAGTTCTTGTGGGCAGAAATTGAATTGAATAGGCTGAAAGTTATAAGAAGGATTTTAGCTCAGTATTGATACTGGACTGCTCATGGGTGGTGAGAGTTACTCGTCACTGGAAGAGTTCAAGCAGGGGCCATAAGAAATCTCAGGGATTTTATAAGGTGATTCATGCTCTGGGAAAAGGATGCCTCGGATTATTGTGTCAGGGTAACTTCCAACTCTAGGATTCTGTGTTTCTAAGATCTGGACTCTAGTCTTGCCACTCACCTGCCATCAAGAACACGTTCCTCATCTGCAGGACAGGACCAAGATGGCTCTGTCTACCTTACCGGGTTGCTGTGAGGCGTGATCGTGATAAAATACATAAAGGCAGTTTTTAAGCTGTGAAGCACTAGTTAAATGTATAGCGTATTTTAAGATTCTGTTGTATGTGCAATTGTTTAGCAGTCTCTCTCTCTTTCTCTTTCTTTTATCAGAGATAGATGATTTTCCCTCTTATTTCCGCCAGTTTGGCTTTTCAGGGAAGGTGGCAGCTGGCAGAATCCCCTGACAACAAAAGGTACAGCAAAAAGTGGAGGCCTAAAGAAAACATGTGCTAGCTCTTTAGCCCCTGAATAGCTAAGTCACATGTCAGCCTGCTCTCCTTCATCTGTTTGGGAGGAGGCAGATTAGAGTCACACTGTCATCATGCTCTTCCCCTCAGAAGCAGCTGTAAGGTTTTTGGTAGCTGTCAGTGCTAGCAAACAGTGCTTTTCTCACAGAACTACTGGAAAGAGTCCTGGCACGGAAAACTTGCTCTTGAAAGTGGCACGGCCAGAGCAGGGGTCTCTAGAGGGTCGTGCCACCTCTACCTGCCACAGGTTCCATTGTCGGTCAGGTAAGTTAGAGGCAGCAGTTCCCCACCTGCCCTCTGGATAACAGCAGCCTGAGGCTGCTCCTGAGTCATGTTTCCACTTCTGTCTTACAGGCCTCATTTTCCTACCCATCTTTCTGTAAAAATGAAAGTCAGGAGTCTTATGAAACTTACCATTATTCAATACAGGCTTTTGGTTTTTTTCTTTAAATTAGATAGGGTTAGGTAAGAAGTAGAGTTCTATAGAACATTCATAGGAAGCAACAAAAGTTGATCTCTTGGTCTCTACAATAGGAGAGGATTGGGCTAGATACCTTCAAAGCTGACTTGCCCTAATATTCTAGTATGAAATGATTCGAAGGTACACCTGCCCCTATCATGTCAGGCAGTGAGTACAGTTAAAACATTGGGAATTGGTAAAGGAAAAGAAAAAAACTGAAAAGAACCCTTTGAAGTTAGACAAACTGTCCAGAGACATAGTGCTAAAATCCTCCCTCTTTTTCTTTCCACAGCTTCTAGAATTCCTCTCCAGAGCTACTCTCAAGTTATATCCAGGGGACAGGCCCCTTTGGCTCCAACCCACACACCTGAACTTTAAGGATCATTGGACTATCTTCTCTGTGGCCAGCGCAGCTCTCTTCTGTGTTCACAGAATGGCCACTGATAGGCACGCCTCTTTTCCCACCCACTGGAAGGCTCACGGGCAAGGTGAGATAGGACACAGAAGGTGCCAACACTGTCGCTACAGTAAGGACCTGAAGTGACTTTGAGAAATTCACCCTCACAAGCCTTCCTTCAGGAGCAGGCATTGGTAGTGCAGAGGCACCGATTCCGTCCTTTACCAGCTGCAGAATCTTGGGCAAGTTACATAGCCTCTGTGAGCCTCATCGGTAAACAGTGGGGGTTATGAAACCCACCTCACAGGGTTGTTGTGAGGATCCAATGAGTTGAATTAGGTAAGCACCTAGCACATGCCGTGGCACCAAGTAAGCACTCAATAAATCACTCAACTCCTTTCCTTATGTTGTTTCTTTGCATTGTCTGAAAGGATCAATGGAGTCAAAGATCCAGCTTTTCACTGGTGGTTATTTTTTATTTTTCAATTAAGATTCAAATTTATGGAAGTGGAAATTTAAAAACCTCGTTTTCCCTTAGGCTGTGACATTCAACTTACAAATCTCTTTTTCTGTTGATGAACCTAGTATTAAACAATAGTTTTTAGAGGGACTTCTACAAACTTAGTTAATTAGGTTTTCTTAAACATCTTAAAGTAGATTTATAAATGTAATATATTCTATTTTCCTTTTTCTTTAAATACTTCAACATATATTTCAGTTATCTATTGCTGTGTAATATCAATCCCTAAAATAGTGACTTAAAATTGTCCTAATAATATGTGGTGCTCATGAGTGTGGGACCTGAATGGGCTCAGCTAGGCGGTTCTCACTCAGGGTTTCTCATGTTGTTTCAGTCAGATAGCGGCTCAGTCTAGAATCATCTGTAAGGCTTCTTCACTCACCTGTCTGGGAAGACTCAAACAGATGAGGGCTGAAACAGCTGGGAATCCTTGGGCATCTCTCCCTCTCAATAGTTTTTTCATTTTTGTTGTTGTGTGCTCTTTGTATGACTATACCACAATTTATTTATCCAATCTACAATTGATGGGCATTTGGATAGTTTCCACCTTGGGGCAATTACAAATAGTGCTGCTATGAACACTCTTGTACCTGTCTTTTGGTATACATATGTATACTTTTCTTGGATATATACCTAGGAATGGAATTACTCAGGCATTGGGTATGTAAATACTACCAATTTTTCTAGGTGATTGTACCAATTTACATTTCCACAAGCACTGTATGAGAGTTCCAGATGCTTCTCATCCTCAGCAATAGTTGGCATTATCTTTTTTTTTTTTAATTTTAGTTATTTGGGCATGTTTAGCAGCATTTTTATTTTCCTGAGGGGTTGAGTAGCTTTTCTTTCTTTTCTTCTTCTTCAATTTTTTTTTTTTTTTTTTTTTTTTGGCCATATGGATATCTTCTATTGTGAAGTATCTATTCTTGTTTCTTTTTTTTTTTGTCCATTGCTCTTTCTTTTTTTTTTTTTTTTTTTTTTTTTTTAGACAGAGTCTGGCTCTGTCCTGAGGCTGGATGGAGTGCAGTGGTGCGATCTTGGCTCACCTCTGCCTACCTGGTTCAAGTGATTCTCATGCCTCAGCCACCCAAGTAGCTGGGATTACAGGTGTGCATCACCATGCCCAGCTAATCTTTGTATTTTTAGTAGAGATGGGATTTTGCTATGTTGGCCAGGCTGGTCTCGAACTCCTGGCCTCAAGTGATCCACCTGCCTTGGCCTCCCAAAGTGCTGGGATTACGGGCATGAGCCACTGTGCCCAGCCTGTATGCTTTTTCTTATTGACTTAAAGGAGTTATTCAAATAATCAGGTTAAAAGTCCTTCTGTTACTTATCGAGATTATATATATATATATATATATTCTCCTACTTTTGTGGGTATTGTTTTTCTCTAAATAGTATCTTTTGATGAACATAGTTTTTAATTTCAATGTAATGGTTTATCAATCTTTCTGTCTCTGATTTGTGCTTTCTGTGTCGTGTTTAAGAAATCTTTCCCTCCCCTGAAGGTACTCTCCCAATAACCTTCTAGATTTCTTATTGTTTTACATTTCAAAGTTAGACCTAAAATCAACCTGGATTTGGTTTTTGTGTATATGACTAAGGGCCAAGATTCATTATTTTCCATGTGGCTATCCAATTGACTGAGCACTCCCTATTGAAATGATTATCCTATCCCTACTAGTGTTCAGCTTATCCTTTGTGACAAATCAAATTTTCCTATAGATGTAGGTCTGTTTCTGAATTTTCTATTGTCTGATGGTTCTATTTTTCTACCCTTTGGCAGTACCATCTGGTTGTAATTATTGTAGCTTTACAATAAGTTTTGATATCTGGTAGTCTTCAAACTTTCTTCTTCAGCTCCATTATAATCTTATGGGACCACCATATGTGGTCCATTGTTTACCAAAATGTCATTATATGGTGCATGCCTGTATATTCTGAATTCAACTCACAATCTCTACTGCCACCGCTAATTTCAAGCCACCACTACTTCATTCTAAATTAATTTCAATGGACTTATAACCAGTCCTTCTGCCTCATAACCTACACACAGTAAAGAAGTCATTTAAACATATACAAGATCTTATCACTCTCTGGCTCAAAATTTGAAATGATTTCCTATCCCACTTAGAATAAAATCCAGACTTCTTACCATGTGATATTAGTCAGGATTGACTTATTATTACTTAAAAGCACAAAGTTTTATTTCTCTCTTACTCAAAATCTGAGTCTCCATGACTCATAATGGGCACTCCAGCCTGGGCAACAGAGCAAGACTCCGTCTTAAAAAAAAAAAAAAGTACACTATACATTGTATAGTACATTGTATAGTACATTGTATAGGGAGGATTAAATAAGATAATTTGTGTAAGCTAATTGGAACTTTACCTGGCACATAGTAAATGTTCAGGAAGTTTTATCTTTTTTGTTGATAATGTTGACAATGTTGATAATTATGATGACAAAGCAAAGGAGAATTTATAAGGACACAGGGGTGTCTTATGGAATTCAAAGTCAGAAATGCCACTAGATTTTAATATGGGACTAGATCAGAAAGCCATCAGGGAAAGCAGAAAGCTGTCAGGGACCCAGTCACCATCTTCTGTTTCTGTTTATCTTAGGAGAACTGCAACATGTTTCTGTTTTCCAACAGAGCAGTCTTCCCTGTTTCTCTGTTCTCATGGTGGAATATGTTTGCCCTCAGCTCCTGAGTTCACATGGAACAATTCCAACAACGAGAAGACAAGTACGGCTGCCTCTTAGTCATAATTTCAGACTTTCAGGAAGGAAATCTACCTTGTCCAGATTCAGTCAGCTGTCTACTTCTGGTCCATTAAGCTGGGTCTGAGGACAGGGTCATGCAGTACAATTGGGGCTGCCCATCTTCTAGATGGGGGTCAGTTCTTAGAGAAAGGGATGACTCTTAAGTTCAAAAGATATCTCAAGCTCTTTCCCTTTCGTGTGCCACTGAAGATTCTGGTGTCACCATGGGCCGCTGCCCCACCCAGTGTTACCATTATTGTAAGAACAACACAAAGCCTCTCTTCTGGCGAGGTGTTGCTGATGCCGAGATTCCCATCTTTGACCTGGGGTGGAAGAAGGTAAAAGTGGATGAGTTTCCACTCTGTGGCCACACGGTGTCAGATGAATATGAGCAGCTCTCCTCTGAAGCCCTGGAGGCTGCCTGAATTTGTGCGAATAAGTACATGATGAAAAGTTGCGGTGAGGATGGCTTCCATATCCGAGTGCGGCTCCACCCCTTCCACGTTATGCACATCAACAAGACGTTGTCCTGTGCTGGGCTGACAGGCTCCAAACAGGTATATGAGGTGCCTTTGAAAAGCCCCAGGGCACTGTGGCCAGGGTTCACATTGGTCACGTCATCATGTCCATCGGCACCAAGCTGCAGAACAAGGAGCATGTGATTGAGGCCCTGCACAGGGCCAAGGCCAGGTTCCCTGGCCACCAGAAGATCCACATCTCAAAGAAGTGGGGCATTACCAAGTTCAATGTGAAGACATGGTGGCTGAGAAACGGCTCATTCCAGATGACTGCGGGGTCAAGTACCTCCCCAGTCATGGCCCTCTGGACAAGTCGTGGGCCCTGCACTCATGAGGGTTTCCACTGTGCTGCCCCTCCTAAGGCCCAACAATAAATCCTACTTTCTGTCCACCTGAAAAAAAAAAAAAAGACATCTCAAACTGACTAGGAATCTACTACAGCAGTGGTCCCCAACATTTTTGGCACCAGGGACTGGTTTTGTGGAAGACCATTTTTCCACAGACCAGTGCAGTGCTGGGACAGTGGTGAGGGGGATGATTTTCAGGATGAAACTGTTCCACCTCAGATCATCAGGCATTAGGTTCTCATAAGGAGAGCACAGTCTGGATCCCTTGCATGCACGGTTCACAATAGGGTTCACACTCCTGGAATCCAGTGCCACAGCTGACCTGACAGGAGATGGAGCTCAGGTTTAATGTTCACACACCCAGGGGTTGAGGACTCCTGTACTAGAGCACTCTAGCCTTCTGACCTGAGGAATATGATTTTTAAGTCAATGGTATTCATTTAGGAATTCCAACGTCTGGTAAACGACCACTGAGGTCTCAGGATTTGAGTAAGAAAATGAGTGTATTCTATACCTTAGGCTCTATTGAGGATAATGTTAAGGAAAATTCCACTCCAAATTTGTCTCTGAAATAGATCTTTGTGGTCCAAGAGTGAAGATAAGTTATGCGTATGTAGCAGAATATCATTTTGATATATTCACCAATGTAAATTTTTCCAAGAATTGTCTGTGACCCTGTGACTCTATCCTTTTTGGGCAATAGGTCATGAAAGATCTGCTGCCTCAAGGAAGACTGACAGAGCAGAAGCAAAAACAAAAGGGTCAAGGCAGATTTGTGGCTTTAGCTGTTTTTAAAAATGTTGTAGAATAATATCTGATCGAGAAAGACAATAAAGATTAGAGTAGCAATTATCACACTAGAGACTAGAAAACCAAAGTTGGTTCCTCAAAAAGATCAATGAAATTGTCAAATCTTTATCTAGACTTACCAAGAAAAAAAGAGAGAAGACTTAAATTACTAAAATCAGGAATAAGAGAGGAGACATCATTACTGACCTTATAGAAATAAAAAGAATTATAAGAGAATACCGCAAACAATTGTGTACCAACAAATTAGATAAATAAAATGGACAGCTCTTAGAAAGGTACAAATTACTGAAATAGATTCAAGAGAAAAAGAAAATCCGAATATATCTATAACAAGTGAAGAGATTAAATTAGTGAAAAACTACTCGCAAAGAAAAGCCAACACTGAGATGGCTTCAGTGGTTAATTCTGCCAATAATTCAGCCTTAGAAGTGAAAATACTTCCTGGGACCATTTATTTATTCATTTTCTAACAAATATTCGAGAACCTACTGTGTGCTAGGGACTTGGAGCACAACAGCAGACAAGACAAAGTTCCTGTTGGTCAAGGGCTTGATTTGTCATATTTGTAATCAAGGCACAGTTTGTGAGCTGCTGGCAAGGGAAACTATTGTGAACTCACAGAGTCCACATAGGACTTTATGGAACACTGGGTTTGTGTGCCAAACAACTGTTTATCTGACTGCAGTCACCTCCATCCATGCTTCCATCTCCTCTCCTCTCCCCTGTCCTTCTACTCCCACCTTTTCCTCGCTCTATTGAAGCAGCCAGCCCTGCTATTCAGAAGTGGGTACACATGTCCTCTTTGCTGTTAACAACTCTCCAGTTGCTGGACAATCTCACACCTGTAGGACACAGGAGTAGAAGGTCTTTCCTACGTCTATTCTCAAAGTGTGGATCATCAGACCTCGAAAGAGGCTAGGAAGTCATCTTCTCCCTTATCAACCCATCCCAATCTCTCTCTGACATCTTGTGCTCCAGATGTTGGGGACAGCATTCCAAAATGCTGCTGGAGATGGGCTCTCTCCTACCTGTCACCAAGCTGTGCAGTGGGAACCAAGCTCCCATAGCCTCTAGTGTAGAGGAACCTTAAACAACATTCATCTGAAAATCTAGTGATGGTTAATACAGGCATGTCCCCTGGGGTCTGAATATTTTCATTTCTTTTTTTTTCTTTTCTTTTCTTTTTTTTTTTTTTTTTTTTTTCCTTCGAGACGGAGTTTTGCTCTTGTTGCCCAGACTGGAGTGCAATGGCACAGTCTTGTCTCACTGCAACCTCCACCTCCCAGGTTCAAGCAATTCTCCTGCCTCAGCCTCCCAAGTAGCTAGGATTACAGGTGCCTGCCACCATGCCTGGCTAATTTTTGTATTTTTAGTAGAGACAGGGTTTCACCATGTTGGCCAGGCTGGTCTCGAACTCCAGACCTCAGGTGATCCACCCACCTCAGTCTCCCAAAGTGCTGGGATTACAGGCATGAGCCACTGCACCTAGCCGGGTCTGAATATTTTCTGTAAGAAACACTAGCACCCCTCTCAAAGGCCCTATGACCTTTTTTTCATCCTTCACAACTTTCTTCCTTAGCCAACTGAGGTTTGTCTGGGTTCACAGTCAGCTGCACTACACAAGCTCAGCTGGAATGCCCGGCTCTGGGAATTGACAGCGTGGCTCACCTGGCTGCAAGGCCAGCTTCCTGGGCATGCGACCTGTACACTTGGGCACAGGGCTCCACTCAGGCCCCACACTTGGTTTCATGCTCTGCTGTCACCATCTTGAAATTCTCAACTTTTTAAATAAGGAGGCTGCATTTTTATTTTGCACTGAACCCTGTAAATTATGTATCCAGTCCCACAGGGTTGCATTGTGGACCTTTAGGGGCTACTTCTGTGTCATGTTTCTGAGTCTGGTTAGAGTGGTGATTAATCACCTGGCTCTGGGGTGGACAGCTGGCATTTGAATCCTGGCTCCTTTACTTACTAGACCTGTGATCTTGAAAGTTCCTCAGCCTCTCGATTTCTTTATCTATAAAGTGGGATAATAGCATGTATCTCATAGGCTTGCTGAGAGGATAAAATATGTTAATACATATGAAACACTCAGAATGGTGCCTGGAACATAGTAAAAAGCTGTGCAATGTTGGATGTTTTTGTTGCGTGCCTATTCCAAGGTCACATTGTTCTGTATCTTATGGCAGTGTATCTTGCACTTGGTGGTGAATCTGCCTGTTGAATTTAATTAGTTCTGTAATAGTCTCTGTTCATGAAAAGACTGCAGCAGAGTGAGCAAAGTGGGTGTGGAAGGGAGACCCAAGTTCTGCTTTTGTTCTGCCATGGAGCAGAGTTCCGTGTTAGCTCTCCCTTTCCCTGACCCCACAGACATCCCATCTACTTAAAGCCATGTTTCCCAAAGTGTGGGCCACGTGCCCCTGGACAGGATGATTTTAGGTACCACATAGACCCAGCATTAAACAACATTCCATCTCATAGACAGTTATACATTTTTTTATATCCTTTCCATCCACTGATTACATATAGAAAAATGTTTCCATTCAGTGTTAATAATTTTTTTTTTTTGAGACAGAGTTTTGCTCTTGTTTCCCAGGCTGGAGTGCAGTGGCTCGATCTCGGCTCACTGCAACCTCCACCCCTCCGGGTTCAAGTGATTCTCCTGCCTCAGCCTCCCGAGTAGCTGGGATTACAGGCGCCTGCCACCACGCTCGGCTAATGTTTTGTATTTTTAGTAGAGACAGGGTTTCACCATGTTGGCCAGGCTTGTCTTGAACTCCAGACCACAGGTGATCTGCCTGCCTTGGCCTCCCAAAGTGCTGGACAACACCGTGGCTGGCCAGTGCTGATAAATTTTTAACATCTCTCACATACTTGCAAATTTCCCCTTTGTAGTAAAGAAAAAATTTTGCCTCCTGAACATGAAAGGAAAAAAAAAAAAAAAAAGGAAAAAACAGGCCCAGGACTTGAGCCTGCATCAGACCACAGTATCTAGTTGGAATGTTAAACATTATAATGTTCTCATTGTATTTGTTTCTAGGATTAATTTATGAGTAGAGAAACTGGTTTTTCCATGTAAGGTAATAATCCAAAGTTTCTGACTGGGAGCAAAGTAACATGTGAGAAAGTCTAACAGTGTTTAAAAATAAGAAAATATTCGCAAAGAAACCCAGGGCTATGGCCAAAAGCAGAATGGAATTTGAGGCCACTGAAAAACAGATTGAGTGAGTTTAACACCAGTTAGCATCAACATCACAAAACATGATTTCTTCTTGTTGTTGTTGTTTTTGAGACGGGGTCTCACTGTGTCTCTTAGGCTGGAGTACAGTGGCATGATCTCAGCTCACTGCAACCTCTGCCTCCTGGGTTCAAGTAATTCTTGTGCCTCAGCCTCCTGAGTAGCTGGGATTACAGGCATATGCCGCCACACTGACTAATTTCCAGCTAATTTTTTTTTTTTTTTTTGCATGTTTAGTAGAGATGGAGTTTCATCTTGTTGGCCAGGCTGGTCTTGAACTCCTGACCTCAAGTGATCCACCCGGCTTGGCCTCCCAAAGTGCTGGGATTACAGGTGTGAACCACCGCACCCGGCCCACAATATGATTTTCATCACAGAAATGTGATACGCATTTGGAAAAAAAAGCAACGAGCAGTGGGGAAAACTAAGGAAGAAGTATGTGCTAAGCAGTGTCTCCCAAGATGGCAAATGGAAGTGCAGCGTAATACAGCTCAGGGTAAGACTGTCTCTAGGGAGGAACCTGGGTGGAGTAAAGAGAAGGAAAAGGAAAGGAGGGTTTTTGGTTTGAGGCAAAATAGAAAATTGCAAGCCTACATAGCAGGGAACATGTGTATTCTTTAGACATGACTGTGATCATGCAGACAGTTAAACATCTTCGTGAGCCTCACCTGTCCTTTTGGTTGCATTTCCAAGGCCTGGACAAAGGCCAAAGCTCTCTCAGTGCCCTGGCTGACTTGGCCCAGATGAAGTAATTGCAGCCTGTTGCTTACATCATTCTCCCAGTCTTTACTGTGGAGAGTGAATCAGCAAGTCAGCAGTTTCCTTTTAAAGCTCATTTATTTATGTTTTTTAAAAAGTGAATTTAAAGAATAAAAGAATCCGAGGCAACCTGGATTTGGGAAAGTGGTGAAGGCGTGTGCCATATCTGTTAGTTCCCCACCCCCTTCCCATCCACTTTCCAACCTTCTCTGTCCTGCTGTATGCCCCGGGCCTGGTTAGGCCATGTCAATGTGTTATTTGTCCTCTGGCTTCTGTTGGGGGTCCTTAATGGGGAGCACTAGCAGGAAAATGGGGGAGGAGGAAGAGTGAAGTCAGAGAACCTGTGCTTCTGCTCCCTCCCTGCGGGGTTGCTGCTGGCTGGCTGTGTCCCTGCACTGCAGGTCTGCAGCCTTCTGGTGCTTCCCCTCCTTCTCTGGCCTCTTCACAGGTAGGGTAGTAGCAGCTTCTACTGCCAGTAGCTTCAGGGAACTGCATTATCCCTGTGGTTGCCCCACAAAAGACTTGGGCAAATTGTCCTTTTCTTAAATTCTCTTCAAATAACCCAGATTGAGCGCACCATCTGTTTTTTGGTGTGGCTGCGGCTGATACAAGGTTATTTACAAAGATCAAAGTTTGGGAAACACTAACCCAGAGGAAATCTACCTGTATTCCCCAAGATCTCTCTGATCCCTCAAACCTTCCAGATATCCAGAGGAGGTAATGGTAAGGGTTGGTAAATGGTGCCATCTTCCTCCCTACCCTTCATCCCCTCTCTTTTTCCAAGTACTTCTTTTAGTTGCTATTTTAATACCGATAATGCAATACTGTTTTCTCCAATCCCACAGAGTATAAATCTCAACTTTTTGTAGGTAACAGAATTCCATTCAAGTAAAACAATTAAATGATTCAGATACTCCATGAAGTTTTATTTTTAAAAAATTGTTTACCCTGTACATGTTTCTATTGAATCCTAAGTACGAATGCCCAAGGAGATAAAGCAAGTGCAGTTAAGTATGCATGGGAAAGCTAAAACGGGTATGTACATAAGATCGGCAAAGGAAACCAAGTTCTGTAAAATGAGTTCTCCCTCCCCTCCAGGGTAGCTGATTATGAGGAAAATAAGAAAGAGCTTTGCTTTTCTCCTTAGTAGTAATGGTCTACAATAAGCTGCACACACACATCCCTCATCACACCTCTCTCAAAAAAAAAAAAAAAAAATGCAGGGAGATGTGTCCTGCCCAGGTTAAACTACACACAGGCTATCTTCAGGTCACAGGAAACAGTCACACTTGCTTGTAAGTTCACTGGTTCAGGTAAGCAGACCATCTTTTCTCTGGAAGAGAAGAGCAATAAGAGAGCAGTGGCTGGTGAGGAGACAGGGCTTGGCATTGTGTGGCTTTTGAATTCCCATGATGTCTGGTGAAAGAAATCTGCAATCACCTACAATTAAGAGCCAGTTCCTGTGGTCCAAGTGCCCAGGGGTGGTAAGGTTAATGACATAAATGCCTTTAGAGGAAGGGAAAGGGGATGTGGATTCTGGATCCACACCCATGAATGTGACCCATGACACAGTTGGAGTGGAGGCCACAGAGGAGAAAATATGCAATGAGAAAACTTTGTTCTAATAAAATCTTACATAGAAACCAAATATGCAGAACAAATACATTGGAATTTCCCCAACCCAAGATGGTCCCACAGGAGGTTCTGGAAAACACTGGGTGTCTGTCATCTCTGCTTCTAAGATGATAATCACTATGATGAGATTGAACCTCAACAGGCAGCACATCTAACGCCAAGACTGGTCTTTGATGTGTGAGTGCATCTGGTGCGGAGGTGGATACTGGGGCTTACCTGTCATTGACAGGCAAAAGGGCAGTGCAGAACTTCCCAATAATGGTAGTCCGGTCTTTTTTCCAAACTCGGTTGGAAGACTGAAACTTGAATTTCACTTGGTTTATCTGGCACTGTGGGGTGGCATGGGCTATGATTCCTTTCCCATGGCGTTGCTGCTTAGGTCTGCAAGAAAAGGGTAAAGGGAAAGTAAATGACTGTAGCCCTTACCACCTGTACTTCCCCTTTGGCTCCGATCGGGCTCTGCTGGTGGCGCTGGTTGGCTGTCATGCACCAAGGGGTTAGCTCCTTACCACAGTCCTTTGTGTCACCCTCACCAGCCCCTCTGCCCACACCTACAGCTTTGAATATGACCAAGAAATTAGTTGTTGATTTTTTAGAATAAACAAGTGGACACTGCAACAAAATAGTAGCTCCTGGATTTTCATATCTGGAAAAACTGTTCCTCATTCTTGGATTCCTAGCTGGAGGAGATCTTCACCTTCAGATCTAATTACCCAGAAGTAGAAACCCTCTTTTAGGACATTCCTTTTCAAAGAATTCTGTGTAAGGACTTTTCTGTTTTAGGCTAAGTATGAATGTGTGGGTGGAAACAGCAACAAGAAAACATCATGAAGCGCAGACAGAGTTGGGTGGAACCCAGGTTTGTCTTCCCAGCTGTATGGCTTTGGACAAGTTACCTAACCTGGCAAGGTGGCTGTGGAGTCACATAGCAACTAGGTGTAAGTTCCAGCTTCCCTACATGCTGCTATGAACTTGAACCGTAGGGTTTGGTTCATACTGACTTCAGCTTAGGAGGCTCAGAGTGAAAATGGCACCCAGTTCTGTCTTAACCCACCCTCTTGGCTTTGCCCCCCGCCCCAGATTCCCTTTATGTTTAAAGATTCAGGCACCACTTTTGACTGAGACAAAGATGAGGGAGGAGTATGAAGTGATCAACCTAGCAGGGTGCTTCCAAAAGGGCTGTGGTACCCCCTAGGTACTAGGTACTGGAGACAAAAGCAAAAAATCGTGAGATTCAATGAGGAAAGTCTTCACGCTGAGTGCAAGGCACAGCCCAGCCAGCAGATCCTGAGGGTGGTGAGTAGGGGATCAAGGAGGGCGCCCAGCAGAGCTGCACCACCCAGCTAGGGAAGGAATTTGACTTGTGGGGCCCTTTGTGATCCTCCCTGGAATCCAAGTGGGACTCTGAGAAAGAGGAAAGAAGGAGGGCGCTGCGTTCCTCTTGGCGGGGGTCAGGGGTGGTGTGGGGAACCACCCTTGCCAACTGGGTTTCCTGTTCCTTTCTGGCCTTCGCAGAGTGGTGACAGGGCCTCTTTGTGTTCTTTTTAGTCCGGTGTTAGTCATATCACTTGTTTTTTCCTTCTGAGGGAAGATCATGTATAATTTTGTTTAAAAACCATTCCCTCTTTTTTTAAATTCACAAGTCTTTTGAAATATTTCAGAGGGAATAAATAAGATTGTTTCCTTTAAGCTTAGACAGAAGAGTTTGTAAAATACAAGGAATATGAAAAATCTTTTAAGTGCGTGGTTTGGGGAGTTGGCCCAGGTTAATTCTCCAATTAGAAGGAAATCTTAGCATCGCATAAAGCTATAGAAATTTGGAAAAAGACCACACGTAACCTCCCCATTTTTCCCCCAATTTCTGATCTGCAAGAAGTGAATCATGTTCTGGTGCCTTCTTCAAAAGAGTTATGTGAACCTCTTCATGGAGGAGGAAGCGCTAATCTGTGGATGTTGACTGGAATTACTCGGGGAGCTTTTAAAGTGTAGCTGTGGAGCCTATGCCCAGAGACCCTGATGTGATTGGTTTGGGTTGGGGGGCTTGGCGTCAGTATTTTTTAAAGCTCTCCAGGTGATTCTAACGTGCAGTCAGGGTTGTGGGTCATTTTCCTGACTCCTGCCAGTGTTGCTGGACCTACCAATGGGCTAGAAGATGATGAAAACACCCTTCTAGAAGTAGCACAACCTTGAGCGGGTCTAATGAAAGGTACTTGGCTTACCGATATCCAACCACAATCTGCAAGGCTCTGTGGGCACCTGCAGGCCTGTGCTGGAATCCTGATGGCTGTACCTAGCTGTGTGACCTTGGGTGAGCCGGAAGGAACACCAGCTAGTGGCCACGGTTTTGGGAGTGAAATGCACTCCTTCCAGCAGAAACTTGTAGTGCCTCATAGCAGAGTTCATGTCCAACATCCCAACCCGAGAAATATCTCCAAACTCACATCTGATCTCATCACTGTCCTGTTTAAAACTCCCAGTGGCTCTCCAAACTACTCTCAGGATAAAAACCTGTCCTTCAAGGCCTGGCAGGGTCTGGCTCTGACTTGCCTTTCCAGCCTCACAGCATCCCCACAACCCCAAATCTGTGCTCCAGACACACCAGAGGTGTCACATTCTCCCTAAGCCTGGCCTGGGTAGCTCCTGGAAAGCCTGCTCATCATTTCCTTGGACTCAGTCAGACTCTGTCTTCTATGCTGTCACTCTCAGGGCATTGCTCACTCATTTAAGTGTGTGTGCACTGGTCATTTCCCTGTTTGCTCTGGATTGATCTATTCCCCTGCAGGTTCCCCCACCAGCAGGTTCCAGCGAGGTCTAACCCAGTGGAAGCATGCTCAGGTGGGTGGCTGCTTTGGGCAGGGGTTCCAGAGGGGCTGCACTTCCCATGGGTTCAGCTCCTGCCAAGCAGCCTTCCCTGTGGACCCAGCTTTGCCAACTCCACTCCTGCTTTGTCCCTCTAGCCTAGGGTTGTATTGGCTCCTGTTGTGATTAATCTCTGCATTGTGTCCCCATCTCTGTTTTCCAGCTCATCCAACACACTTGTAATGAGTTCACTGTGCTAAATTCCTTCTCTTGGACCTCCTCTGTTTTCCTGACCGGACTCTCACTGAGACAGTGACATTATCTGACAATCTGTCTCCCGCTGGCTTGTGAATAATTAACCGATTGCTTTTTAAAGAAGCATGCACCATGGCTGCTGACTTCCTATCCCCTGCAGGCTGTGGCTCCCTACAGTTGGGGTTCTTTGCCCTCTCACTTCAAGCGTAGTCCCACCAGCCCCCAAGCCCAAGTCTGCCCCAACAAAGGAAGGGAATGACTACCCCCAGTTTCAGGAATCACCCAGCATCAAGCCCTCCTGGCCGCTAGTCTGGCCCTCAGCTCGCACTCCGTTGCTGACTGACCCTGTGCCTCAGATTCCATTCTGGTAACTGACCCAGAACTGCTCTCCTTTCCCAGGAGTGGGTGCTCTCCAGGCTCTGGCTAGCCCTTCCTGGGCTGGTGACTGAGGCCCTCCTCCCTACTGACATCCCTGATACCCACACTGTCTGGAGTCCAGAGTACTGTTTCCTCTCAGGGACCTGATTCCTATGTCCTCTCCACCTGTTGGGACATGCCATCCCTGCTGCCTGCTTGCCCTGCCTACTGTCATCTGAATCTGCTATACTTGGACCCACTACTGAGCAGCTCCTCAGCATGTGTCTGTGGCTGGATCTATAGTAGGTGCTGCCCCCAGCCAAGCCGGCTGGGCCCATGCATCAGCAATCACACAGTCCCTGACCTGGGATGTCCATGTGTGTAAAATGAAAAAGTAACCAACTCCTAAGGGGAGGGGTCAACCAGGTGGGACACTTACGTACATGGTGATCTTAGATGAAGAGGTGATGTTACTGCTAAGGAAGGTAACCTCGATGTTGGTGTCCTTGTTTCTCAGTTCCTTCAAGTGAAACTCCACGAGGCTGTGATGCACTAGGAAACCAAAGCACAACAGAGACTGGCCAGAGGGCAGAAGGTGCAATGGGCAAAAACCCCAGAGAGCAGCAGTGTGGTTGGGAATCTTGGCTCTATCTCTTAGTAGCTGTGTGCCCAGGAGCAGATCACCTATAATCTCAGGTCCTCAGTTTCCTCAAGTGTAAATTGAGGATAATAAAAATAGACACTTGGCTGGGCGCAGTGGTTCACGCCTGTAATCTCAGCACTTTGGGAGGCCGAGGCGAGTGGATCACCTGAGGTCAGGAGTTTGAGACCAGTCTGACCAACATGGTGAAACCTCATCTCTACTAAAAATATAAAAATTAGCCAGGTGTGGTGGCGGGTGCCTGTAATCCCAGCTACTCAGGAGGCTGAGACAGGAGAATCGCTTGAACTGAGGAGGCAGAGGTTGCAGTGAGCAGAAATTGCACCACTGCACTCCAGCCTGGGCGGCAGAGCAAGACTCCGTCTAAAAAAAAAAAAAAATAGATACCCTAGGTCTGAAATAAGTGGGTTAATATGTATGAAGTTCTCAGGACAGTGCTTGTGCCTAGGAAGCATTCAGTAATGCTAGTTTTTGTTATTTTGTAATACTAATGTTTTACTTCCCCTTGTTTGCTGACATATTCATGGTGGGATGATCTTGAATGAGCCAAAATGCATCTATCATATACAGCTATCTTTTGTTTGTGTCCCCTCCAAGTTCATGTTTAAACTGAATGCTCTGTGCAACAGTATTGAGAGGTGGGGCCTTTGAGGGAAGGGATTAAGTCATGAAGGCTCTACTATCATGAATGAAATAGTGCCTTATAGAAGGGCTCAAGGGAATTGGCAGGGCCCTTATTTGACCTCCTGCATTCTGCTGTGTGTGAACACGGTGTCTGTCCCCTCTGGAGAATGCAACAGCAAAGCACCTTCTTGGGAGCAGAAAGTGCAACCCTTATAGACATGGAGTGCCGGCGCCTTGATCTGGGACTTCCCAGCCTCCAGAGCTGTGGGAAAATAAATTTCTGAGCTTTGTAAGTTACCCAGTCTCAGGTACTGTGTCATAGTAGCACAAATAGACTAAGACATAAACTAAAGATTTAACTCATAAGGTCAGGCGTGGTGGCTCACTCTTGTAATCCCAGCACTTTGGGAGGCCAAGGCGGGTGGATCACCTGAGGTCAGGAGTTTGAGACCAGCCTAGCCAATATGGTGAAACCCTGTCTCTACTAAAAATATAAAAATTAGCCAGGCATGGTGGCAGGCACCTGTAACCCCAGCTACTAAGGAGGCTGAAGCAGGAGAAGCATTTGAACCCAGGAGGCAGAGGTTGCAGTGAGCCGAGATGGTGCCATTGCATTACAGCTTGGGTGACAAGAGTGAAACTCTGTCTCAAAAAAAAAAAAAAAAAAAAAAAAAAAGAAAGAGAGAATTAACTCATTAAATACAGCAACGGCCCTGCTCCCTCTCCACACACCCAGCGTCAGGGAAGCAGGCTGTGTGTGTAGGAGACTGCTCCTCTCCCTGCGGCCGCTGGTTACCTATGTGGCATCCAGACTCTCCCTTGAGCAGCATGGACACTGGAGCTCTCAAAGTGAGTGTCGCCAACATAGACTGGGTGTACAGCCTGGGCCATGGTGATACCCCTGGGACCTGCTGTCCCTCTGGCAAGAGAAGGTAAGAAAGATTACAGGCCAGGCATAGTGGCTCATGCCTGAAATCCTAGTACTTTGGGAGGCCAAGGTGGGCAGATCACTTGAGCCCAGGAGTTCAAGACCAGCCTGGGCCACATGGCAAGACCCAGTCTCTACAAAAAAACAAAAACAAAAAATTAGTTGGGCATGTGGTGTGTACCTGTAGTCCCAGCTATTTGGGAGGCTGAGGTGGGAGGATCACCTGAGCCCAGGAGGTTGTAGCTGCAGTGAACTGTGACTGTGCCACCACACTCCAGCCTGGGTGACAGTGGGAGACCCTGTCTCAAAAAAAATCAAAATTAAAAATTTTAAGAAAAGCCAGGCGCAGTGGCTCATGCCTGTAATCCCAGCACTTTGGGAGGCTAAGGCAGGCAGATCATCTGAGGTCAGGAGTTCGAGACCAGCCTGGCCAACATGGTGAAACACCGTCTCTACTAAAAATACAAAAAAATTAGCCGGGTGTGGTGGTGGATGCCTGTAGTCCCAGCTACTCGGGAGGCTGAGGCAGACGAATTGCTTGAACCCAAGAGGCAGAGGTTGCAGTGAGTCAAGATCGTGCCACTGCACTCCAGCCTAGGTGACAGAGCGAGAGTCTGTCTCTAAATAAATAAATAAATAAGAAAAGAAAGATTACAGTTTCCCTAACACACTGTCCTTTTTTTTTACTAAGGGGTAGGTGCACCTGGTGGCATTTTGCAATCACTTTAGTCTCGGAATTTTCCCAGGCTCCTTTGGTGATGGGAACATAGCTAGAGATGCAATCCTTTGCCTCTACTCTACCTGTACTTTTTCATTTGCCATATTTTATGGGCTAACATTGGGGAGGGGAACATAAACTGAATGCAGGTGAACTCAGCACTAAGTTGAAGGAGTGCTATGGCCCATCTGGGCTCCCTGGGGTTAGGAACAGGGCTCACCAAAAGGTGCCAAGATGCCAAGAACCCACAAGAAGAAAGGGGCCTTGAATGCTTCCCCTCCACAGAGGAGGACATCTTACACCACACCCCGTCTGTCTCTCCTTCTCAGATGTTACTATGGGATATCAATTGTTATGGGGACGGGCAAGGGCTGAACTGGAAAGGATGATATTTGCAATGTGGAAAAAATAGCTAACTTACAGAAGCTTTAGGAATTTAATTCTCAGGGCTGAGTTTGCTATATTATATTATTAATACTTCTTCCTTTGCTAGCAAGTATCATTGATTAAGAAAGTTTTCTAAGATTCTGTCTTCTTCTTCCTCTTCTTCTTCTTCTTCTTCTTCCTCCTCCTCCTCTTCCTCTTCTTCTCCTTCTCCTTCTTCTTTCTTCAGAAACAGGTTCTTGCTCTCTTGCCCAGGCTGGAATGCACTGGCACAATCAGCTCACTGCAGCCTCGAACTCCTCTCCTCAAGCAACCCTCCCACCTCAGCCTCCCGAAGTGCTGGGATTACAGACGTGAGCCACTGCACCTGGCCTACTTCTTTCTTCACTTACCCTGGAGGCCCCAAGGGAGCCAGGCCTAATGTTGGGTGGGTGGGAATTAGTGGAATCAAATCTGCACAGGAACATGTCTCATGTCGTACAACACAGAGTCCTGAGTGGTTGGTCAGGAGGCCTGGATCCAAGGCCCAACCCTGCTGCTTACAAGCCATGCTGCCTTGCCTAAGACACTGAGCCTCTCCATGCCTCAGTTCCCTCATCTGCAAGCCATAGCCCTCAACTTATCACACAGGACATGGTAAGGATGGAGTGAAGTAATGGAGAAAAGGTACACTACGTGAAAAACTGTTCTATGAGGGAATATATTGTTTAAAAATTATTATTTGGTAGAAGATCCTCTGCCCATGCTGGCGCATGCCTGGCACAGGTCAACGTTGCTGAAGTCAAAGCAGGCCAAGGGTGCCAGGCATGGGAGCCCAGTGCCATGATGGCCTGAGAGTGGCTGGAGAGCTGCTGGTCCCTACCCCCTCCCTACCCATATCTGTCCAGGGAGAGCAGGGAGGACTCCGCTTCCATCCCTAGAAGTGACAGCTCAAGGCAGAGCATGCCTGTTTATGTGCCCCTCTGTGGTTTTGGAACCAACAGGGCTACGCTTCTGAAGGTGTGGGGAGGTGGTCTCACAACAAATACAAAACAGTCAGAAAAAGCATGGCCCTGTGAACCCCCTCAGCAGGGACCTTAACATGCTGTTAGTCTCCAGGCATTCCCCACACTTTCCTGCCGGGTATATTCTTAGCTGCACAGACACAGAGGCACCAGCTCAGGTTGCTGTGAATCTGCCCAGCAGCTGGAATTAGAAGTCAGGACATCTGGTCCTGGCAGCACCACCTCCACCACCAGACAAAACATCCTCCCGCATGCCAACTCTGATGGGGTGGCGCTGACAGAAGGGGAGCTGAGACATACGGCCTGCGGACAGCAGGTTCTCAGAAGATGGAAGCATGGTGGTGGTGAGGAAGGAGTATAGAGTTTACAGTCAGGAGACCTGGAGTTGAGTTCTGACCTTTTCACCCAGCTGTGGAGACTTGGGCATGCCACTTGGTCTCTCAGAGCTTCCCTTTCCTTAAGTCTCCCAGTTGGGTTGTTGAAAGAGCTGATAAGGACATGAAAAGCCCACAGTTGACTCTGTAGTCCACTTTGCTCCTAAGAGGTAGCCAAAAATTTTCTCTGGCATGAAGATACAAACACCCTAACTATTCTTCTCCCAAATTCTCTGATTGACTAAGGGAAGGAAATTATTACTGATTGGGTTCCAGTCCCTGTGCTAGTGATCTCCTGTGCACCATTTTATTTTATACTCACAATTGGTTCTTTAAAGTAGGTACTGTTATGGTTCCCATTTTCACATAAGGATATAGAGTTCAGAGAGTTTAAATAACTTGTTCCTGATCACACAGCTGGTAAGCGGAGAAGCTGAGATTTGAATCCAGGTCCAGGTGAACACAGAGTCTGAGCTCTAGGCTCCATGTCATATGGCACCAGGCCTTCTGGTACCAGGAAGATATTTTCACAAAGATCCCTGCACTGACTTGACACAAGCTGATCAGAAAATCAGTTAAAATTGGGTGGCATGTAGTTTATCATCCAAGCCGGCATACTTTATCCTGTACACATGATAAAGCAAACAGGACCCCGGGATAACCAGCATAAACCAGGAAGTATAGTCACCCTAGTTAAGATGCACATAGCATAGGGAAGGATGATGGTTTAGCTTGTAATGTATTTCATGGATTCTGGACACATTTTTATTTCACATTTAACATCGTTACAATCACCAGCATCCTAGCTTCAAGGAAATGCCATGGTTAGGAGCAACAGTGAGAAGCTGGAATGCATCTGTGAAGGCGAAGGAGACCAGAGGGAAAGGTTCAGTATTCCCCAGGGACCCCAACCTTGGAGGCTGCCAGGGTGAGAACCACATAGGGTGGGCGCCAAGAAGTGGGAAATGAGAGTGCAGAAAGGAGGCAGCTGGAGGACACTCCTAAACATCACTTGAGAGAGAAGACCCACTAGAGGGTAAATTTTGAGGGTAAGAGGAAATACGATCAGTAGATAGACGGTAAGAAGCCCCCAAGTCCTCATCTGAAGAGCAATCGGTTGGACTCACTCTGAAAGTTTTGGTTCAGACCAGGGGCTGTTGCCACACCTCTGGTGATGCCTTTGCCCTTATCATTCACTCCCACCCAGGCTACCACACTGGGCTGGACTCCTCTGGCGGTGCCCTGGCAGAGCTGAGCTCATGCATTTCCCCCTACTCACTGCAGTACGGAGCACTGGAAGTAGTCAGGAGGTAGACTTTCACTTCCTTGGGGAGCGGCTCTATCTTGACACCACCTTGTTCCACCAGTCCTGGAAATAAAGAAGCAAAGACAGCAGAGTCCTGAGAAGGCTATCTTAGGGTCCCACAGCACCAAGCCACGTGTTTATTAATTCATGCACCCATTTATTCCACGGACATCTACACCGTACACGCACTATGTGCTGTATTCTAAGGTGAGTCCTGGGATCCCAGCAACTCGGTCCAGTGGGCAGTAAACACACACATAAACGGAAATATGCTTTTCAGATCATCTGACTCATTCTTGGCAGGTTATTATAAGAAATCTGACACTAATCTGTCTCTAACTTGCAAAACCAATCTCCTATAGTAGTTGTTTTCATGACATTTATATCCCGTGCAGTGGGAGCATGGTGAAGCAGGAAGTGTTTGACCTGAAGACTAGTGGATGACAGGTGGGGAGAGGGCATTCTGGGAAGAGAGTATGGTTAGGACCAAGGCACACAGGTGAGGAAGCCCGATGTACACTTGGAAGTACAAGTAGTTAGCACCACCAGGTGTTCAGTGCAAGAGAAAGTGTAGTGAGAGATGAGGCTGGGCAGACAGTGTGAGGTGGCTATTATGTCTGTGGGTCCATGGCATCTAGGGGAAACTGACATATGCACAATGAGTAGGAAATAATGATGACTGGTTCTATCATTGGAGCTACCCTACTTTACTATTTTGTCAAGCTGGTACCCATTTCACTCATATAAGCAGTGACAGGCTGCTGCAGTTGAGTGGCAGCCAGGGGTAGCGGGAAGTGAGAGAGTGCGGGAGGGAGAGAAACCATTTCCACTGCCCAGGAGTTTTTTCTGGAGCTCTTCATCCTGGATAACCACAGGATATGCATAGCAATGATCTACACAAGTGAGTTAGAGGCCAGATCCTGCAGCCTTCCTGGCATCCTTTCCCCAGACTGGCCTGGATCATCCAGGAAGGTGCCCAAGTCCTCCAGCAACTAGGCATCCCCCCAGCTCTCACGAGGCCACCAGAATATCCGAACTGTAATGTGGGTCTTGTGTTCCACTCTTAGGGATTCCCCACCATAGATTTAGGGTCTATGAAGAACTGGAGAATGACCAGAAGTGAGAAAGACCTATAAGCAGCATCTGGTCTGAGAGTGGAGGAACCTGTATGTGGGAAGGGTGTGTGTGGGGCAAGGATGGCTATAGGGAACACTATAGAGAGTGAGGGGTGGGGCACGAGAACCAACTGTCCACCTCCAAGTAAGAACAGGCTGAGCACCTCATCGCTTAATTTTCTTTTCCCCAATTGGATAGAATTCTTGACCATAGGACATCAGGACATTAAGAGGGGACAACTAGCAGGGCTTGAACTTCCCCCCATTGTCAAAGGAAGTCAAAGGGGTAGCACTTTACCTATCCTTGGGCAGGAAAGCAGAAAAGGGTTAAAGCAATCCAGACAGCGTCCAGCAAGGAAGGCCTTGTAGCTGGCACAGGGAAAGGCCATCAGTGGACAGGAATTCTCCAGGGCGCTGATGTAGAGGTGCACAGCCCTCATGTGATCACAGATCAGATAACTATAACCTGAACAGAGAAAAAACACAACCAAGGTTTCAGTCAAGACAAATAGAAATCTATGCTGTTTACTGAAACTCTATTGAATTTTATATTCCAGCAAGCTGTAAATACATGCATGGGAGTCCCCTCAAATCACTTTTTCAAAATATTAGTGTACATGGTTACTACATTCTACTTTTTTCATTTTACTTTTCCTGAGATACATAAGCATAATCCATCAAGAAAATTGCTTGATTTGAGATGCATTCTTTTTTTTCGTTTCTTTTCTTTTCTTTTTTTTGAGACGGAATCTCACTCTGTCACCCAGGCTGGAGTGTAATGGCATGATCTTGGGCCACTGCAACCTCTGCCTCCTGGGTTTAAGCAATTTTCCTGCCTCAGTCTCCTGAGTAGCTGGGATTACAGGCGCACACCACCATGCCTCACAAATTTTTGTATTTTTCATAGAAACAGGGTTTTGCCATATTGGCCAGGCTGGTCTCAAACTCCTGACCTCAGGTGATCCACCTGCCTCAACCTCCGAGAGTGCTGAGATTACAGGTGTGAGCCACCATGCCTGGCCTTGAGATGGATTATATGATCATGCAAACTCTCCTTCATAAAATGGGAATATATAGAGAGTTGATGATGCTGCCCCATTTCTCAAAATGGGTATTTGTGCATATTTTTACCTCCATTATCATCAGCCATACAACCAATTTTTTACAACCTCATTATACCCTACCCAGCAGTGAGACTGCTGCATCAGCCGCCGTTTGTGGTCACTCTCTACACCCAATGTGCTGAGGCTCACCGGGCCAAATGACTGATATGCCAAATTTGTCAAATATCCCAGTTTACCAAAACTTATTTCACTGTTATTTACTATTTAAGTTTGCAGCATTCAACATTGGATAAATTGGCTGGAACTAAGAAGTATGTGGTGAGCTGTATACAACTCCAGGGTCCTGGGGTCTTAAAACTCTCCCTGCACCTTGAGACCTCGTTGCTGAGACCTGCAACCAAGGCCAAGCAATATTTTGACTTTCCTTTCCCCTGTGGTTGGGACACTCTGTATGGCCAAGCTCTTTCCAGTTGCAACACGGAGCTGGGGCAGAGACAAACTAAACCCTTCTCAAATTGTGTTATGAAGAAAAAATGAAAAGTGGTCAATTGAAATGCCACCAAATCTTCAAAAGCCATTGAAACCAAACTATCCTATTTTATCAGAATTGCTGAGAAATTCGCAAATTGCGAAAAGAAGCATGTTTTTGGAAAACTAGTACATTTGGTAAAATAGATCAGTAGTTATTCGATAAGATTGTCAAAGGAATCCTTAAAATGTTAGAAATTTGGTAAAGCAAGAAAAGACTAAAAACATAGTAAACAGAAATCAGCATTTTAAATTTTTACATGAAATTCTGATATATTGGCTATATTCATAAGATAAAAGAAAACCAAATAATTATTGACCTTAGATTTTGACAAATTTAGTCTGCTAAGAATATATCAATAAATATATTTTTAAAAATTCCAGAAGGCTGTATTTAAAGAGAGGAAATGTACAGTCATTGAATGTGTTCAAAAAGATCATCTTGAAAACAATTTTAGAGAACTGTTTGAGTTGGTAAATATGGTGAAATGGCTGGGCAGTGAATTGATCCTTCTGCTCACCAGCTTTGGGCACGATGGCTTGCCTCTGCCACAGCAAGGCTCTGTAGAGGATGCAGTTGGTGTGGACTGTGCCACACCCTCCCCTCAAATGCCTGGGCTCTGAAGACATCCATCCTTGAATACATTCTGAGTAAAGCGTTATGGGACATAGCAAAGGACACTGTCAAGTAGACCCTCTATGGCCTACTCTGGCTGACTCAACACAAAAGCTGTTGGTGAATTCCAATCTCTGGGGTTGCCAAATTCCAGATTGTACTGGCTTTCTGACCTGCGTAAAAGAAGGTGGGGCAGCCAGGTTGGTCTTGGCCTCCGTTGACGAAGTAGTCCACATGTCCAACGGGAATCCGAATACCCAAATCTGAAAGGAGGCACAACTCCATTAACTTCCTTACTTCAGGGGGTCGGCTCACAGCAGACCTCAAACTCTGACCTTGGGAGCCCACCCACTCTCTGCCACGTCACTTCTAAGTGCTGTGAGACTTCACAGGATGAGCCCTCAGACAGATTTCTTTTCTTTTCTTTTTCTTTTTTTTTTTTTTTTTTTGAGACTTTTTTTTTTCGCTCTCTCACTCTTGTCACCCAGGCTGGAGTGCAGTGGTGCGATCTTCTCTCACTGCAACCTCCGCCTCCCGGATTCAAGCGATTCTCCTGCCTCAGCAGGAGTAGCTGGGATTACAGGCGGATGCCACCACACCCGGCTAGTTTTTGTGTTTTTTTAGTAGAGACAGGGTTTCACCATGTTAGTCAGGCTGGTCTTGAACTCTTGACCTCAGGTGATCCACCCACCTCAGCCTCCCAGTTTTCTAAAGGGATTTTTCATGCTAAAAGGAACCAAAGAGATTCTGTTGGTAAGATGCTCATATTTGCCTAAGAAAATCAAGAAAAATATCCTGTAACACAAGTTTTTGTAACTCAGTAAATGTTATAAACTTGGTAAATTTCCTCATTGAGTAGTTTTGGTTTTCCTTTGAGTAATAGTTCAGATAAACGTGTATGGGGTCACATTTCCACAGTCTCCCCAAAAACATATCTTTGTGCTCTCCTGACTGAGTGGAAATAGGACATGGCTCCAGAGCTGAGATAAGAGAGCATCCTCTGCCCTCTTTCTGTCTCTGTGACCAACTCCTGGACCCTCTGCTGTGGCAGACTTGAGCCCTCAGACTGGCTCAGGCCCAGCTGCCGAAGACCCCGACTTTCTCCTTCTGTCATCTGTCAGTATTGGAAGAAATTGTGTATTATTTGCTTACTGCCATCGACCTGGAGGTTAAGCAATGACCTAGAAGCCATCCTTGAGTCTTGCCTTTCCCTCATACCCCACATGCGGCCCATCATGAGTCTAGTCAGCTCTACCTCCAAAACATATTTTGAATCTGTCTACTTCTCTCTGTCTTTACTGCCACCACCTTTGCCCAAGCCACCATCATCTCTCACCCGGACCCCTACTGCAGACACTCTCTAATGGGCATCCGGGCTTCCCTTCATGACTCCTACGGTCCACGTAGCCTGTAAGCTCCATGTAGGCAGGGACCTCATTCAATGTGTTGATTGCTGCCATATTCTCAGTACCTGCCACGTAGCTTAATAAATATTGATTGAATAAATTGAATGTTTTTTTTTTTAAGTCACATCAGGGAGAGGCTCCAACTTTGAAGGGGCCTGAGAGGCCTTGCTTAGGTAAATGGGTACCTAATAAGTCACATATTTAGCAAATTTAAGGATAGAAAGGATTCACTTTTTTTTTTTTTTTTTTTTGAGACGAAGTCTCGCTCTGTCACCCAGGCTGGAGTGCAGTGGCAAGATCTCCGCTCACTGCAAGCTCTGCCTCCTGGGTTCAGGGCATTCTCCTGCCTCAGCCTCCAGAGTAGCTGGGACTACAGGCGCCTACCACCACGCCCGGCTAATTTTTTGTATTTTTAGTAGAGACGGGGTTTCACTGTGTTAGCCAGGATGGTCTCTATCTCCTGACTTCCTGATCCACCTGCCTTGGCCTCCCAGAGTGCTGGGATTACTGGCGTGAGCCACCGTGCCCGGCCCGGAAGAGAGATTCTTATTCTCCACTGGACTGAAGGGCCAAGCTTGTCATCTGGGGAGGAGGGAAGTTGTGACAGGCCTGCCTGCCTGGGGAGTGGAATGGCCCAGTACCTTGGGACCAGGCACACCCAACCTAAAAAAGCTTCATGACTTTCCCGTAAGTCAGCCAGGCAGCAATGCCCTACCCAGTACTGCTCAGCACACTGTTATTACTGCATTCATTTGAATCAGAAAGTAAGACTCATAACCAAATACTTTTGGTCTATAAATGAGAATCCTCTTGCCTACAGTAGCTGAAAATACAACCATTCACCTCAGTGGTCAGAGACAGAGCTGGAAGAGACTTTCAATAGCATTTTGGTAAACTCTTCACTGTGCAACAGAAGCTCAGAGAGGGTCAGGGCATCTCTGCCCAGGGCCACAGAGCTAGATGCCAGCCTCCTAGGTGCTGCCTTGAGCTCATTCCCTCATCCCAGGAAGGTCACCCCAGCTCACTGTCAGTGTCTGTGTGGATGGCTTCCACGAAGAGGGCATCTCCGGCATCCAAGCGCTCTTCCACACTGGCCCTGGTGTACTCAGGTCCAGCGGGGTCCAGGCCTGTGAGAAGAGACTGATATGAGGGACCTCTTTCCTCTCAGCTGCAGGAACATTCATGGACCCACCACACACCCACCCTTCCAGTGCAGATCATAGACTCTCCCAGAAAAGACCCAAGGGTTGGGAGAATTAGCTGAGGACCACCTTCCTCAGGAAACCCCACTCTCTGTTGTCTCTCTAGAGGTAACCTCTCAATGACCCAGTTTCTCTGGCTCCAAGATGAGCTTGAGGCTGGGCGCGGTGACTCACGCCTGTAATCCCAGCACTTTGGGAGGCCGAGGCAGGCGGATCACGAGGTCAGGAGATCAAGATCATCCTGGCTAACATGGTGCAACCCCGTCTCTACTAAAAACACAAAAAATCAGCTGGGCGTAGTGGCGGGCGCCTGTAGTTCCAGCTACTCGGGAGGCTGAGGCAGAAGAATGGCGTGAACCCGGGAGACAGAGGTTGCAGTAAGCCAAGATCGCGCCACTGCACTCCAGCCTGGGCAACAGGGCGAAACTCCATCTCAAAAAAAAAAAGATGACCTTGATAACACCAATTATTTGATAGAAGTTAATGTAATGTAAAGCTTGTTACTACCTTCATGTAGTAATAACAATAGCTAAATTTCTTCAAGCAGTTACTATGTACCAGGCCTTATGCCGGGCAGTTTTACACACTCTAGTCCTCATCATAACACAGTGATTACTGTGAATACTACTATTCCCATCTCTCAGTTTGGATCCCTTCCCTTCCCCGTACAAAAAGCAGACCCTGCCACAAGAGTTCAAAGTAGATTTGGGGAAAAGTCTCAGAAAGCATGGTGAGGGAGTGGGAAAATAGGTCAGAGAATAAAGGAAAATAGTAGTGAGTAGGTTATCCCCATGGGCTCTCACCCCAGTGGGGCACCTCTTTGAGATTCTGTAAAACAAGACCCAAAATTATCCCACCAAAAGGCTAGGAAGCTGAGGGTTTTTGCCACACAACTCCAGTCCCTTATTAACTGAGAGTGGCTCTGGAAGCATAAAGTCCTCCACACTTTTACATGTATATAACAAAACTGTCTAAAGTTTATTTCCACAGTGGGCCAAGGAGTTGTGGGCTGTTACAACCATTTTACAGATATAGAAAGTGAGGCTGAGAAAGAAATAAAAGGGGAAGTGCTTGCCAGAGCAATCAGGCAAGAGAAAGAAATAAAAGGCATCTAAATAGGAAAAGCAGAAGTCAAATTGTCTCTCTTCATCAATGATATGATTCTAGAGCACCCTAAAGGTTTGACCAAAGACTTCTAGACCTGATAAACAACTCCAGCAAAGTCTCAGGACACAAAATCAATGTACAAAAGTCAGTTGCATTTCTATGTACCAATAACATTCAAGCTGAGAGCCAAATCAGGAATGCAATCTCATTTATGATAGTCACACACAAAAATAAAGTACCTAGGAACACACCTAACCAAAACAGCAAAAGATCTGTACAAGGATAACTCTAAAACCCTGCTAAAAAAAAATCATAGGTGACACAAACAAATGGAAAAGTATTCTATGCTTTTTGCATAGTATTTGCCAAAGTATTCAGTATTCTATGCAGGGTTAGAAGAATAAATATCATTAAAATATCCATTTTGCCCAAAGCAATCTACAGATTCAGTGCTATCCCTACCAAATTACCAATGTCATTTTTCACAGAATTATAAAAATCTATTCTAAAATTCATATGGCACAAAAAAAGAACCCAAATAGCCAAGGCAATCCTAAGCAAAAAGAATAAAGCTGGGCATATCACACTACCCAATTTCAAACTATACTACAAGCCTACAGTAACCAAAACAGTATGGTACTGGTACAAAAATAGATACATAGGCCAATGGAACAGAATAGGGGCCCCTGAAATAAAGAAGCACTCCTACAGCCGTCAGACCTTTGACAAAGTTGACAAAAATTAACACTTTTTTTAGAGGAAAAGATACCCTATTCGATAAATGGTGTGGGAAAACTGGCTGACCATATGCAGGAGAATGAAACTGGACCCCTACCTCTCACCATATACAAAAATTACTCAAGAAGGACTAAAGACTTAAATGTAAGACCTCGAACTGTAAAAATCCTAGAAGAAAATCTGGGAAATACTCTCCTGAATATTAGCCTAGGCAAAGCATTTATGACCAAGTCCTCAAAAGCAAATGAAACAAAAACAAAAATTGACAAGTGAGACTTAATTAAACTGAAGACCTTCTGTACAGCAAAAGAAACAACCAATGGAGTAAACAGACAACCTACAGAATGGGGAAAATATTCACAAACTATGCATCTGACAAAGGACTAATATCCAGAATCTATAAGGAACTTGAACAAATCAACAAGAAAAAAACAAATAACCCCATTAAAATGAGGGTGAAGGACATGAAAAGAGACTTCTTGAAAGAAGACATACAAGTGGCTAACAAACATATGAAAAAATGCTCAACATCACTAATCATCACACCATGGTATACCATCTCACACCAGTCAGAATTGCTATTATAAAAAAGTGAAAAATAAATAAATAGATGTTGGCAAGGCTGCAGAGAAAAGGGAATACTTATACACTGTTGGTGGGAATGTAAATAAGTTCAGCCACTATGGAAAGCAATCTGAAGATTCCTCAAAGAACTAAAAATAAAATCACCATTTGACTCAGCAATCCCATTACTAGATATATACCCAAAGGAAAAGAAATTCTTCTACCAAAAGGATACCTGCACTGGTATATTCATTGCAACACTATTCACAATAGCAAAGACTTGGAATCAACCCAGGTGCCCACCAATGGTAGACTGGATAAAGAAACTGTGGTACATATACCCTATGGAATTCTACATAGCTATAAAAAAGAATGAAATTGCGTGAACCCCGGGGGGCGGAGTGTGCAGTGAGCCGAGATCGCGCCACTGCACTCCAGCCGGGGCGACAGCGAGACTCCGTCTCAAAAAAAAAAAAAAAAAAGAATGAAATTATGTTCTCTGCAGCAACATGAATGTAGCTGGAGGTGATTTTCCTAAGCCAGTTAATGCAGAAACAGAAAACCAAATACCGCATGTTTTCACTTATAAGTGGGAGCTAAACATTGGGTGCACATGGACACAAAGATGGGAACAATTGACACTGGGGATTTCAAAAGGGGGAGGAAAAGCAAGGGGCAAGGGTTGCAAAACTACCTATCAAGTACTGATTGCTACTTGGGCAACGAGATGATTAGAAGCCTGAACCTCAGCATCACATGCTACACCCATGTAATAAACCTGCACACGTAAATCCTGAATCTAAATGTTTTTTTAAATAAGAAATTTAAAAATAAAAAGTAAAAGAAGAAATACACGGCCTCTCACATTGATATTAGAAATCATGCAATAATAACACAATACCATTTTATGCAAAAGAACCACAATAAATAAATTTTAGTGGTAATAGGTGACTTGATCGTGAGAACAAAGGCTCTCTACTCCCCTCTGCTTGCTTTAGAAGAGACATTTTCAGGGCAAGCTTTCTCTATCTCTAAAGCCTGGAGGATGGGCAGGGAGGAATGTTACCTGTGATCTGTCCCAGCTGGCCTCCGAAGAGCTGTCCCACCATGCCCCCAACATGGGCCCCCAGGCTAACACCAATGATGTGGATTGAGGATTCCGACACACCCAGCACCTAGAAGAGCAGGGACAGTGAGTTCCCCGTGGGCCACAGAGTCTGCTGGCTTCACAGTGGCAGGCTTTCCCCCAAAGCTTCAGAAGCTGAGGCCCTGGGCATGACACACCCACCACACTTACTTTGGAGGGAAAAAGGACAGCACTCTCATTGTTAATCACTTTTTCTCTTCCTGGGCTCCCCACCCTGACAACCCCCTTACTCTCCTTTTGGTGCCCAAAGTATGTGAGTAACGACCACGGCCATTCTCTCTGGAGGGACAACTAAGTGCCAGGCCATCTGCATTGGCTGTCTAAAGTGCCATGACACATTTTACAGAGGAGCAGTGGGAAGCTCAGAATATTCAATAACCTGCCTGAGGTCAGTGCTGTGAGTGGCAAAGTCAAGATTTGAACCCAAGACCACCGAGCTACCTGGTGACTCTGCTTCCACCCTAAGCCTCCTCAGGCAGTGCTTTTGTCTTTCTGACCCTCTCTCCTCATACGCAGCCCAAACTCACCCTAAGCTCTTCTGCACCTACCAGGAGTTTATTGAGGAAAAGGGAGATCTCGAGGCTCAACTTAATCACATTTTTCACAGCTGAGAAGTAGACTCCTGTAGATCCATAAATCCAGTCCACGGCAATCACATTAGCATTCGTTGCACGCAGAAGGGTTCTAATGAATGTGTCAATCCAGGAAGGCTTTGTTCCTAAAACCCTAGACAGGGGGCCAAAAAAGAATGGAAAAATTACCTGCCAAGTGATATTCATTGTCATGGAAACCTCTATTAATCACAAACCCAGAAAAGAAATCAAAACTAGAGAAGGGCTCATATGAGAAGTTTATTACACAGCACTTGGAGCATAGGGAGGACACAATTCCAAAGTTGCCAGCCCTTCCACCAGCACATATGCAGTCTTTGTGTAAATTATAAAACTTTGCCTTTTGTTCCAGGTAGATGCAGCCTCAAGCCAGGGTTCAGAACTCAGGTTGGATTTCAGCCTCATCAGCCTTTTGTCAGGCACCTTTGCACAATGCATAAACCACATAAACTGTATACATTGCATTGCTCCATTTGTGTTATTTGTGGAAAAGAAATATGCCCTAGAGTTACGCCCTAGAGTTAAGATTTGCGATCTTAATTCTCATTCTAAAATATAGGCTCTTTCTTTGTGGACATTTTCTTTTTCTTTCTTTCTTTCTTTTTTCTTTCTTTCTTTCTTTCTTTTCTTTCCTTTCCTTTCTTCCTTTCTCTTTCTTTTTCCTTCCTTCTCCCTTTCTTTCTCTCATTCACCCATTGATTTATTCAGCAAGCATTTATTGAGTACCTATGGGCCAGGCAGTATGCTAGGTGCTTTCCAAAAAATAAAGACAAATAAGATATAGTCCCTATCCTTCTGGAACTTACAGTATAGTGGGACTTTTCCGGGAAAAGGAAAATGATAGAAAAATGTTTAGAAATCTTTCCCAACAGATTGGGATCAGGAAATAAGTTTTTTGATGACTCCCAGTATAGAAGCAAAGAGAGCACACTCGTGTGGACAGAGGAGCGTGGACTGGGTGTGTGCCAGGGAATGGGGTTGTGGGATTTAAGAGCAGACAGAGTGCCTTGCCTGATGAGCTCTCCACCTCTATTAGCTACCCCTGGGTTGGAGGTACACACTCAGCCTTGGAAAGTGGTGGAATATGAGATGTGCTAGAGGAGAGGCTTTGGCACAAGAGCAAGGAGAGATGCCTAAGGAAACATGTGGCTGAGTCCCTGGAGTCCAGGGACCTGAGAGGCGGAGACAGGCTAGAGATCAGGAAATGGTGGTCCTTTGTGCACAGCCTTTGTGTCTACCTTTTCATTGGGTGCCCCAACTCTACTTGCTCCATAGTGCTATTACTTTACCATATTCTCTCCCTCTTTCCTCCCAGAAACCTTTCTCTGTTTCTAGCCCTATAGATGGGCTTTGGAGAAAAGCTGTTCAAAGAAAGGATGGTGATTGGAATTGAGACTCAGTGACTATATATTACAACAAATTGTGGACTGGAGAGTATCAGAGAAATTGAAGAAGAGAAGTGCATAGCTCCATCACACCCATAACCTCTGGTTACGACAGAAGTAGCACCCATAAATGGAAGTTTCTTAGGTCATAAAACCAAGGAAGAAGTGAAGAAGGGAAATACAATCCTAGGTAATAAAGGTTCTGTGTATGGAGATTTGTCCAGTCACAGACATGTACTGTTCATGAGTGTGTAGACAAGACTGGATGGAGAAGTAACGTATATGACCAATAAGAATGAACACCATGTGTGCATGTTGACATGAGACCCCATCAAAGACAGCAGGATATGAGGGATGGAACATGTGGCCATTGGTAAATTCATTCCTCCTCTTGTTGCCCACTAACTTCTTATGGTATTATGGTTACTTGATCATTCTTAGTTGAGAGGTCCTGTTGGTTATTTAACTCCCACCTGAATCCATGGATAATTAGTTTGGTTCCCAGAGTGGCATTGAACCCAGAGTTTTGGAGGTCACTGCTTCCTTCTACTAGCTGCCCACAGCTAGGATTCGAAGGGACAAAGAGGAGAAACTGGACTTTGAGATCGGTGCCTTCAAAAAGGTTGGCGCTCTGGAAGTCAGCGCACTTTGGCTGTGGGGTAGGAGGTGCATCCCCTGGAGGAAAACAAAACAAAACAAGCAACATCCAAGGTGAGGTCATCTGTTCTTAGAAGGAAGAAAGACGACCTTGGAAGGAAGCAAGAAACAGGGGCCTGCAGGCATGGGGTTTATTATACATCAGCTAGTGCAATAATCACTCATTTATTACAGCCTTCATCACTTCTGTAATGAAGCTGTGTGAATATTTTTCATGCCTAAGGACAAAATAGCAGAGAAGGAATATTGCTCAACTAGATGAGATTAAAGGCCATGGTGAAATGGCTGTTGTTCCGGGCTGAACTGAGTCTCATCCCCCAAAATTCATATGTTGAAATCTTAACCCCCAATGCTTCAGAATGTGACTGTATTTGGAGATGGGGTCTTCACAAAGGTTAGAAAGAGGCCAACAGAGTGGGTCTAAATCAATATGACTATTATCTTTATATAAAGAGGAAATTTGGACACAGACAGAGGGAGGATGTTGTAAAGACATAGGGAGACAGTGGCCATCTACAAGCCAAGGACAGGGTCCTGGAACAGATCCTTTGCTCATTGCCCTGAAGGAACTAACACTGCCAACATCTTGATCTCAGACTTCCAGCCTCCAGAATTGTGAGGCAATACATTTCCACTGTTCTAGCCACCCAGTCCGTGGCACTTCGTTATGGTATCCCTAGCAAACTAGTAGAGAATTCTAAATAGAACCCTGGGCAGCCAAATGAACAGTTGCCCTGCGGATTAGCCTCAGTCTAGTCTGAACACTCCCTCCCAGAAGGATTTTCAACTCTTTAGCCCCACCTAATCACTTCTTGTCCTTATGAGCAGTCAAGAGCCCTGCCATAGCCTTCCAGTGCCCAGCCCATAGCCTAGATAGATGACAGAGAAGAACCTTGACAAGTCTCACCTACTTCACAGCACCTTACAATAGATACCTTTACAATGGAAATTCTCTGGCAAAGGTAACTGCAGGCCTTTAAAAAACACTGAACAGAAAAGGCAACATGAAACTCCTGCTTCCCAGGGAGCTGAAAATCTGGCCCATTTTCAGCACCCAGCATCACACCCCGATCCCCACTTCTGTGATGCAGAGGTGTGGTCCCTGACTTCCATGCATCCCAAAGGGAGACTGGCAGGAGCAGCAGGGTACACGCTGACCCGCAGAACACAGTCCCACACAGCATTGCTGCCACCAGACAAAGTGATTCACAGAATCAGAGGTTCAGAGGAGACATCCAGATTGCAGACTTCGGTTTGTGTGAGCCCCTTTGTTGAGGAAGACAGTAACTTTAGATTTCTGGAGTGACTGTCTTCTATCAGAGGTAACTGGGAGCCCATATACAACAGGAGTGTGGATCTGGGATGCTCTGGGATATGGTGCTATGAGTGAATTGTGGGAACCCCACCTGTGGAGAATACCTCAAGCCATGAGGACTTCTGGAGCATCGCTGTGGTAGACTAGAGGTTTCCCCATCACTGCTTCTGAGCCCCAGACTTTGTCCTCAATCCCCTTGCAGAGGCAGACCAAGCAGGCAGGTTTGGAGGCTCCTGGGATGAAGCCCACTCTGAGAGTGCCGGCCCTAAGCTCTTCAGCCTGCGGCTTGAACTCCCACAGCACATGAGAGAGCTAATGCCTGACTCCATCATTTTATCAGCCTCCCCCAGCATTTGGCTCTTTAAAGAAAAGATGAAAAGACTGTGTTTCAGCATGAGATGCAAACCACATTAATGAGTCAATCTGCTCTATTGTTCATATAGGGCAGCCTGCATCCATCAGAGAGTTGGAGTCCTTTTAAATGAGCATAATATGTCACAAAGCAGGCCCAAATAATCACCAAAGAATCAATATCATCTAAATAAAATGTAATAAAACTAGAAATCAATAACAAAAATTATTTTAGTATACATTTGGACATGTAAAAACACCCCCTCCCTTTTTTTACAATAGGACAAGCCCATCCCATGTGCCTGTGGTATTTTTACCAGCCCATTACAAAGAGAAACTCCTGGGCACAATTCCTCATGGATACATATTGCTGAAGCTTGTTCAAGATTTTTAAAAATTTTTTATATTCAGGTAAAAGAATATAAATTATCATCTTTACCTTTTTTAAGTGTACAGTTCAGTGGTAATAAATACATGTATATTCTTTTCTCCCCTTCATTCCCAACTCCTCCCCCCTTCTCAGCCTCTGGGAGCCACAATCTACTACTCTCTATCATCATGAATCCACTTTTTTAGCTCCTACATATGTGTGAAAATGTGATATTTGTCTTTCTGTGCTTGGCTTATTTCACTTAACATAATGGCCTCCAGTTCCATCCATGTTGCTGCAAATGGCAGGATTTCCTTCTTTTTAAAGGCTGAATAGTATTCCTTTGTGTATATATACCACATCTTCTTTTTTTTTATTCATTCATTAGTTGATGGGCTCTTAGGTTGGTTCTATATCTTGGCTATTGTGAACAGTGCTGAAATAAATGTGAGAGTGCAGATATCTCTTTGATATACGGACTTCCTTTCCTTTCTTTTGGATATATACCCAGTAGTGGAATTGCTGGATCATATGGAAGTTCTATCTTTAGTTTTCTGAGGAGCCTCCATCCTATTCTCCATAGTGGCTATACTAATTTACACTCCTACCAACAGAAAAATACCCTTTTAACCTTTTAAGGAATGTATGGGTTAAAGAATAATCACAATGAAAAGTACAGAATATTAAAAACTAAACGACAATAAAACCAGCACATATCAAAACTTGCAAAGAGTGGCTAAAACAGCACTTGGGTTGTTAAAATAATTCTTTGGGAAGCCATTAGACTGAGGAAGCTCTAGTGGTTGAGTTCCTACAGAAGCTCACCACACCCCAACTCATAGTGAAGAGCTGTGTCCTAGGAAACTGAGGCTTAAGCTTTACCACTCAGAAGCTTCCAGCTAACCTCTGACTAGGGACCTTAAGGTACTGCTCCACTTTAATCAATCAAATATTTTCTTTGCCTTGCTTCATTCATAGGCACCTTATAAAATTTCTTCTTCACATCCCTTTGGTGGAGCCCTGAGCCACTTGCAGTGTGAAGCAGCCCAAACCATAAATCACTGTTTGTTCAAATAAACTATTTAAAATTTTAATGTGCCTAAGTTTACCTTTTAATAGAGAAAAATGTGTAACTTACATGCAAATGTTTGTGGGAGGGGGAAGGGAAAGACTTAGATTAGATAAACTAATATTTTAACTCAGAAAAGAATACCACAGTAATTCCAAATAAAATGTAGGGAAAGAAATATAAAGGTAATAGTTTAAATTGAAGAAATAGAAAATAAGGAAATATGAGCAACATTGGTAGCAACTTAGTCATTACAATTTCTCAGGCTTTGCAAAGTTGCCTGGGATATCTTTGACTCTTCCTTATCTCTCACATCCCACATACAGTTGGTAAGTTCTATTGGCTTGACCATCAGAATGAAATATTCAGAATCTAACCCTTCTCACCACCTTGGCCCAAGCCACCATCATCTCTCACAGCCACTGCCACAGCCTGCAACTGCATTTCTTGTCCTCTCTTTTGGCCCCTTCAGTCTATTTGCAACACAGCAGTCATGATTTTTTTTTCTAAGTCAGTCAAGTCATGTTACATCTCTGTGCAAAATTCTCCAAGCCTTTTCTCTCAGATTGAAACCTGAAGTCCTAACAATGGACTGTAAGGCCCTAACTGAGCTAATCCACCCCACTCCAAGAGTCCTTTGCCTTATGCTACAATCACTCACTATTGCAGCCAGTAGTTCTCCTTGCCCTTCCTCACTCTAGATGGCTTCCTGCCTGAGGGTCTTTGCCCGGCTGTTCCTTCTGCCTGGAATGCATTTCCCTTATGTATCTACATGGCAGTTCCTTCCCTTCCTTCAAGTCTTTGCTTGTCAAGTGCTCTCTTCTCTACTCTCACATCCTATTTCAGTTGTAACCTGCTTGTGTTCCTCACCTCATTTCTCTCAATCATCCTTACCCTGGTCTATTTATTTGTTAGCAATCATCACCTTCTAATCTACTATGGAATTTGCCAAGTTATTATACTTATTGTCTATTAGTGTTCAGTCCACATTAGAATGTACTTTTGAACAAAGCAGGGATTTTTAAAATCCATTTTGTTCACTCTACTGCCTAAAATAGTACCTGTCACACACAAAGAGCCAGTACCCAAAACTGGCTCTTTGAAAAGATTAATGAGCTAGATGTACTTTTGATAAGACAGAGTAACAGAACAAAGGGAAGTTAAAAGTAAACAATATCAGGAATAAAAAAGGGATATAAATACAGACAGTAGATTTCCTTACACCATAAAAAAGTTTATATCCACCCCAAAACTGAAAATACTGATATTTTGCTAGAAAATGGATCATTTCCTAGAAAAACGTAACTTACCAAAACTTAGTCAAGAAAGGAAAAACAGAAAATCAAATGTAAAACTATAGCATAAAGGAATTGAAACACTAGTTTCAAAACTATCCCTCAGAAAAGTCTAAGAGGCCTGAGAGTTTCACAGAGGAATTCTATTGATCCCTAGCTTACACATGCTGTTCCAGGAATAGAAAATGGGAGACAGGATTCCAGTTCATTCTGTGAGAATATCCAAAGTACCAAAAGTGCAAAGGACAGGGGAGAAGGAAAAACTAAAGGCTACTTTCATTTATAAACATAAACAGAAATCTAAGATAAAATATCAGCAAATCTAAATCCATCCAGGATAACAAGACCACAAAGTACATCATGGCCCAGCAAGGTTTGCTGGGCCAATTCTTTGCAAAGAATTAAAGGCTGTTTTAACATTAAAAAAAGTATTAATATAATTCACGTATGAACAAACTAAAGAAGAAAAACCATATGCTCATCTCAACGGATGAGCAGAAAAAAAGAACACTTGACAAAATTCAACACTCTTTAACATAAGAAAGGATATCTCCTAAAAGCCTACAGTAAGGATTAGATTTACTGGGACATATTAGAAGTATTCCATTTAGAACAGGGAACAGATAAGAAATGTCTGCTATCACTGCTTCTATTAAATATTGTGCTAGAGGTCCTAGTCCTAACCACTGAAACAAGACAATGCAATGGGATAAAAGTTATAAAGTTTGAAAAGGGAGAGAAGAAAATTGCCAGTATTTGAAGCTGATAAATAGGGAAGCATATTCAGATACTGCCTCTACCTAGCCACCACTCCAACCAAAGAACAGTGACACATGAGTATCTGGCCAGGCTGACCAGAGATTTATAAACAATAGAAATGAGGGGTGCAGAATGAAATACTGGCTTGTCTGAGTCTGAAAATAGCCTATAGTTTTCTATTCTTGAGTCTTTGACACTGAAGAAGTGTTAGAGAAGGGTGAGTAAGGCCTGGTAACACCCATGTTTCCATAATGGAAAGTGACTCTCAGGCATATATGACAGAGCTCCCTTCACCCGCCTGGGCTGCTCATGGTTCCCATGGGTGGCCTCTGTGATCTGCAAATGCTGGAAATGTGCTACTCTGCACTCCCATCTGCACCTGTCTCAGGTGTGTTCTGTAGATCGGTATCCCCCATGGGCTTTTGTTTCGTAGAAGTGTTATTTTGCTAAAACAGTTTTGATTCTGTGGCCTGGACCAAGAAGGGAAGGGTGTTCTGGCAGTGACAGAGTTGGCACAAAACCACATCAGACACTTTGTTATCAAATGTGGAGATGACAGAGGAGCCATCGGTGCATGTGTCGGGAAGCAGGCACCCTCCTCCAGGCTCCTCGGGAAGACACTGCAGGAGGGGAGGAGGGCAGAGGCCCCCTCCCAATAGCTGACTTGAGGGTGGCTCTGCCACGCATGCAGGGTGCAGCACCACCTTCAGGCCCAGGCTGGCCTTACAGAGGCTGGTGTCACAGGCTGCTTCTGCCACCAGCTCAGCACTATGGGCCACTGAACTTCCTGCCACCCCCTTGAGCCCTGGGCTCCCCACAGACAGAGCTGTGCTATCAGATGACCTATGGATTGAGGCATCAGCAGCCAGGAGTGTCTCTGAAATGGGCCACCCTCTGGAACCCTTCTTTGGCTGAATTGTTTCAGGATGAGTGTCATTTAATCAATCTGCCCTAATGTCAGGAAGTAGAGATGAGGACTGCAGCCCGCTCAATTTCTTTCTTCTCAGTTACCAAGGCTCTTGGCTTATTGAATGTGTCCTGTGTGCCTGGGCCTGGGGTGAGGCTCTGGGGATTCAAGGATGAAGAAGACGCCAGCCATAACTGCCCTTTGGGAGCTCAAAGTCTAGCAGAGAAAGGGAAAATAAGCAGGCCCCACAGCAAATAGGGATGTAAGATCTGTGACCAGGAAACATAGGTACTGAGAGAACACAAAGAAGGACCACCTACCCCAGATGGAGGAAGACTTGTGCATCCACCTGGAGGAGAGGATGCCTGAGCCAGCCTGGAAGCTCAAGGGCCAGGTTGATCAAGGAGCTCAACAATCTAAAGCTCCACAGTCCAAGGAAAAACTAGGTGTGACTGGGGTTGTCATGAAAGATTGTGTGGGTACACAGCCAGGAAAGTGAGTGGAGGCTGAACTTCCAAGAGGCCCATGTGGGTCAGCTACTGCCCTTGTGTGACAGCAGGCACCTGGATACCTCCTGAACCTCCTCCCTCCCGATCATTTGAGCTCTTCCTTTCCTTTACCTTGAGCTCTCTGCATCCGGCATCCTCTTTCTGTCCACCTACTTCATCTAGGCTGTCTGAAGTCAATTACATCCTTTTTCTTTTTCCCTTTGGCATATTTCTATCCCTCCCAGCCACACACACACACACGCACACACACTTCTATCTCTGCCTATCCATCAACTCACTTCATTTCTGAGACAGCACTACTAAAAGTAAGAATAAGGAACATTAACTTAATAAATATTGTCGCTGTTGACAGTGAAACACTCAGTTAAGGTGGGAAAGGAAGAGAAGCAGATGGGAAATACAGAATGCCTCACTGGGTAAGTGTGAAAAGAAAGACACCAGAGACAAACAAAGGCAAGAAGACCAGGCAAGGAAATACCCAGGCCCTGCTAACATGTTAGTATAAGCCCACTTCCTGCCCAGAGCATCTAGAATGATTCCCACATATGTGGCTGGAACCTGATCAGCTTCTGCACTGACCCTAACCCTGCTATCTGGTTCAGAATTTCTGAGCTTCTCTTATCTGTGTGACAGAGGCCCCAGGCTTACCGACAGATGAGCTTCCAAAAAGAATTTGATGCCAATTTGCTATAGTCCTCCCACTCCTCAACCTTCAAATCAGGACAACTAGCAAATGCCTTCCAGCCCCTAAGGAGGCCTGGGGCTCCTGAGCAGGGACAAAGTGGGCCTGCCAAGCCCACTTCTCAGAACGGGACCCACAGCTCTCCTAGGAGATACCTCCCACCTTCTCTCCGAGGTGGCTCATGACAGCCCTGTTCCCTCCACTTCCATCAGCCTAGACAACAATTTGCTAATAATAAAATCACAAAGGAATAAGCAACTGCAAAAGTCAGACCCTGTGCACAGATGATCCCATTCAGTCCTTACAGCATTCCTATCTGGTAAGGATCATCTCTAGCTACAGGTAAAGAAAGCCACTTCCTCAAGGTCACATAGCTACAAAGAAACAGAGCCAGGATTCCAGTCCGGGTTAGCCCGACCCAGACAGAGCCTATTCCCCAACAGCTCAGCCCATTGCCTCCTCTAAGCATCAATGTCTGCAATATTCACTGGACATCTGCTCTATACAGAGCACAGCACTAACTATGCTAAAAGAGACAGAAGCCTCAAATCCTCACCTTTTAGGGACAACTAATTGAGGTAGGAGAAAGCACATACAGAGCTCAACAGCACCTCTGAAAAACCACCCATGAGTGCAAGGAGAGCATGCAGTCACCCAGTGGAACTTTGTAGCAGGGAGGGGTGCTGAGCAGAAAAAGAACGAGTACAAGGGAGATAGGAATACAGAAGCCCCCTTGAAAGATGCAAAGAACAGAAATCAATCCAAAGGTGATGTGAGCAACCCCAGGCAGAAGCAATGACATATTCTAGAGCCAGGGAATGAGAATTAAATGTCCAGCGGAGAAGACAGAAAAGCAGCCTGCTATTGTGAGTAGAGGGAGGGGATTTTTCTAAGGGTGACCTCACCATAGTGAGAAGGAGTCTTCTGAGAACTTCTGAGAACCCAAAGTAGAGCAGGTTAATTTTCTGTTAGGCAAGAGGGATCAGTGGGTCAGTTCTTTACTGGGGGAAAGATAAATGCAAATTGGCATCTGAGGGACGTTTTCCCAGGGGCATCTGAGGTTAGCAGGGACTAGTTCCCATCACCCAGTCAGGATGACGAACTACTTGAGTTAGGTTGCTGGATTAGAAAGGACATCTAACAATCTCAGTGACAAAATCGTTATTAGTTTGGAAAACCTAAATTTTAAAATTAAATATATCTTGGAATGGTGGATATTTATGGGGTGAAAAATGAATATCTTAGAATTAACCAAATTTTATTTTCTTACAGTTGGTCCTGGCTTGTGCAAGGTGAGAAAGGGTTTTTTTATGTGGGCTTTAGAAAAATGAGTCGGATAACCAGGGAAAGTTCAGGTTTTGTGACCTGTTTACCATCATTCTGATTATGATAAAAGGGGTTTTTTTCCCCTACTGTTTTAAATTCACCTCAGAAGAGGCAAAAGGCTTTTAGGGGATCTTCCAAAAGTTAGTACTGCATAAGTAGTTGGAGAAATACGATCATTGACTGAAATAAGTTCCTCCCAAGGCCTGATCCCTGGCTTACCTGAACTTCCAACGCTGAGCCACAAAATGAGGCCCCCCACCCAGAAGCAGCTCTCCCAGGGACCTGGGGGCATTGCTGAGCTGGAAATCTCAGAGCTGGTATGGAGTAATTCCCTAAAGCCAAAGAGATCATATAACCCAGCCTCTCAGAAAACACCCACGTGGATTTCACTAATCATTAACTAGCCTCGTGACCTGAAAAGGAAAAATAAATTCTTCCTTATTTATTTAAATGCCAAAGTTTTCGGTTTCTTCTTCTCAATGAAAATAAATACACTTTCTTTTTTGTTAACCAGAGTGCATTGAAACACACTGTCCCTCTTTGAGCCAAACATGATCAGGAAACTATTTCCTGCACCTCTCCCACTTCCCGTGATAGGATGTTAGTAATAACCAAGGCAGAAGTCCTGCATCTCTGGGTGGCCAGAAACCCCTCATTGTGTTGGAATTATCTGTGGACATGTGTGTCTCCCTAGAAGATTCTGAGTGACTTGAGAGCAAAGGCTTTCTCTTTTCATTTTTGAATACCCAGTGCCTAGCACAAGACTGAGATAATACTATATATTAAGTGTCCATTTAAAGGGAAGAAGGGCAGAAAAAGTTTCCTCTGGAGAGTACTATCATTTTGTAGAATCTTGGGGCTAGGAGTCAAGTCCAACTTTGGAGATGTTCAACTTCCTGAATTCACAAAGAAACTGCATATTAGAAAAAGAAAATGACCTGTAGAGATCCCGTTGGTGGAAGTGGCAGGGCCGGGCCTGGAACCACCAAGATGGTTCCAGCACCATATGGCCTCTCCACCCAAAAGAGTGGCAGAAACCACAAAGAGCTATTTCTAGGCAAGTCAATGGGGCAGAGGCAGAGGGCAGGGCACTTGCCCCCCACTCCCTAAATCATAACACATTGCTGTGAGGTAGACAGCCCACTGGCAGGGCCAGGATCATCTTTTCCAAACAATAACTCTCTGAGGTGAGTATTATCACAGAGAAGTTAAGTAATTTGTACAACAAATTACTTATTTGTATTATAATTGTATACAAATTACTTAACTGTGACAATTACACAGTTAGTAAGCACAGATAAGTACAAATTACTTCTCTGTGATAGAAGTAATTTGTATTAAATACAAACATTTGTGTTTTACACAGCTGGTAGGGCACAGAGAATTTAAGTCATTTGCCTGAGGTCATGCAGAGCTGGGATTTAAAGCGGGATGAGCCAGCCCCAGAATCCATGCTCTGAGCAACGATACTCTACAGCAACAACTCCTGAAGAGGCTCTGGGACCATGTCATCATGGCTGAACACAGGATACAATTATTTTGGAGGGGCTAGCCCTTACATCCCCTTGTGCACATGATCTCACTGCTCAAGTGCTGCTGCAACCAGGAAGGGGTGTGGCAATAAGTAGTGCACAGCAGAGGTCACTACTGAAAGCTGTCTTGATATTAGAGACCAAGCCAAGTGTATGAGTTCAGGTCCTCGGAGAAGAAGATGCCAAGGTAAGACAAGATATGCAAGAGATTTATCGAGCTAACACCTGTAAAGAATAAGAGGTACTAGAGAAGGCAGGAAGCGCCTTTAGATGGTGGTGAACATCTGATACCTGTGAAAGATAATGGGCAGGAAAGAGAGGATTACATAGGAAGAGTCTCAGGCTGCAGCACAGTTTCTAGAATATTCTGACCAGGCCAATGGGGACTCCTCAGGCCAAAGTCTTTTGTGACAGCAGATGTGTTTTGTAGAAATGAGCCTGCATTAGCAGCCACATCTTGCTTAGTCATTAGCTGAGGTCAGCCTCAGCACAAAGACAGAGGTAGATTCAGAAGACAGCAGCTGGAGCCATCAGTCAATCATTTTCCCTACAGCAGGAGACCTGAGGGCTGTTTTCCTAGCCACCCACACCGTGGCCAGAGATAGTTAATCCAGGGTGCCCTTGTGCATGGCATGAATACAGCTGACATTGAGAGAGCACTTTCACTTTCTTTCACATCCAACATCTAGCGCAGAGCTCTCCAAGCGGGGTCAGAGTGGTCCCTTCCAGAACCCCCTGCCTCACAACCATCCAATTGACTTGGGACAGATTGCTGGATCCACCCCAGACACACAGAATGAGAACCTTTGGAACTGGGCCTAGGACTCTGCAGTTCCAGCAGGCTCCTCGGGTGATCGTACGCATGCTAGAACTACTAGTCTTCTGTTAATACTTACAATAGCCATGTCCATTTCACCAGTGGAGAAACTGAAGCTCAGATAGGCCAGGGGCTAGGGACACTGCTTGAGAGGGCCAAGGCGAAACAAGATATGCAAGAGTTTTATTGGACTAAACCTCGTCCTTCTGAAAAGTGAGATTACATATTTTAGAAGGTGAGGATGAGACCCTTCTACCTGGAGACACTGAGAGAGCCACAATTCATATTCAGTGTATGCTGTCCATCTCCCCCAAGGAGAATGTCAGCCTCAGAAGGGCAGAGTCATGGCCTGTTTTGCTCACTGAGATATCCCAGTACGTAACACAGTACTTGCTACACAGCCAGTGGTCAATAAGTATTTGCCAGGGGAAGGCATTGTTCAACTGGTAGGGTGTGCTGGTTAGTTCCCACCCCTCTTTTAGAAAGGGGGTCCTACTCACCCATTGTAAGGTGGAGACAGATGGTTTTATTTGCCTAGGATCTGGGTACACAACGAGCAAGGGACCAGGGCATCAATGTTCAAAATTCTGAAATGCAGTGGTGTAATAATGGCTCACCACAGCCTCACTTCTTGAGCTCAAGCAATCCTCCTGCCTCAACCTCCTGAGTAGCTGAGACTATAGGTGCACACTACCACACCCAGCTAATTTTATTTATTTATTTACTTATTTATTTATTTATTTATTTTTGAGACAGGGTCTTTCTCTATCACCCAGGCTGGAGTGTAGTGGTGTAATCTTGGCTCACTGCAGCCTCGACCTCCTGGCCTCAAGTGATCCTCCCACCTCAGTCTCTCAAATAGCTTGGAGTACAGGCACCTGCCACCATGCCTGGCTAATTTTTTAAAATTATTTTGTAGAGATGGAGGTCTCGCTGTATTGCCCATGCTGATCTCAAACTTCTGGTCTCAAGCAATCTTCCCATCTCAACCTCAAAGCGTTGAGATTAGAGGTGTGAGCCACCATATCTGGCCTAACATGTATTTTGTAATAGGTCTACACATATATGCTTTTTAAAAAAATACAAAAACATGGTTAAAAATAAATCTCCATCCCTTTCCCCCAAGCTTCCCAATCCTATAGAAATCAGGCATTGTCATGGTTTTCTTGCTTATCCTCCTAAAGATATTCTATCTCATGATTTTTAGATTTTTACACCCTTCTTTTGACCTACTTTTTTTTTTTTTTTTTTTTTTTTTTTTTTTTTGACAGTGTCTTGCTCTGTCATCCAGGCTGAAGTGCAGCAGCGCAATCATGGCTCACTGCAGCCTTGGCCTCCTGGGCTCAAGTGATTCTCCCACCTTGGCCTCCCAAGTGGCTGGTACAGGCACACACCACCATGGCCATCTAATTTTTTTTTTCTTTCTTTCTTTCTTTCTTTCTTTTCTTTTTCTTTTTTAAGAGACAGGGTTTCGCCATGTTGCCCAGGCTGGTCTTGAACTCCTGGGCTGAAGTCATCTTCCCACTTTTGCCTCCCAAAGTGCTCAGATTCTACGTGTGAGCCACCACGCCCAGGCTTACGCAAACTCTTTCGAACCTTGAGTTTCACACTAAACAAAATACTTTGGAGCTGCCTCATTCTTCTTTTAAGGTTGCAGAGAATTCCATCAGATAGAATGTGTCATGAAATTTTAGTGCTCAACCCAAAATGGCTTGAAGCCCTTATCCTACCTGATTTTCAGAAAGTCCAATCTTGCCAGATTCCAATTTGAGGTGAAGAGCACGATTATGGAGTCTCTCCACTCCTGCTGTCCTGTATGTCCTGCATGTGAACATGGGTACATGCACGTGTGTGCACGCACGCACACGTACCTTCTCAGAACAAGTCATAAAATATAAGTGTAGTGCAAGACAGTTTTCAAGGTCTTGGACTGGGCCCGGTTCTTTCAGCTTTCTGGCTTATAGTTCTCAAGAATAACTGTAGAATGTGCTGGGAATCCAACATCCTGGAATCTGTTCCAGTCCCCCGACTACCCCACACCCCCAAACACGATATCCTTCAATGCTTTAGCTCAGTGATTCTTGTTTCCTTTGAATATAAAACCCAGGGTGGGCTGCCTTCCTGGGGGTCCTCAGCTGTGGTACAAGCGGGCATGTGCAGATGAGGATCCGTGTGCCACAGGCAGCTTTCCTAAGCCTTGGGTACTGGCTCACATGAATTTCAGGCTTCTGTTGTCTGCTGCCTAGCTGTAAGTAAAAAGCCAGATTCCTGTAACTTATTGCGTGCATAGGTGTTCTGTCTCCCAAGACTCAGACAAATCACAGTGAACCTGCTTTTCACACAGTATGGTCTAAAACCTTATGGAGAAAGAGAACATTTCATGCCTCTAATATGCCAAACCACATTATTTTAACTTTCATTTAAAAACATCTATATTCTGTCTCTGTTTTTCCAGAAAGAATAAGTAGAGACCAGCTTTATATTAGCCCAGACACAAAGGTCACTTGTGGTTTTGCCAGAACAGAGAAGCTGTGTACCCCGCAGGAGATGCCAAGCCTGCAAGTGTTGAGAAGGCTGAAAATTATTTGTAGCTTTAAAATGACAGTTCGATACTAAAATTCAATGGTTTAGTGTTTATTCCCTGAGATCACCTAACTTCAAAGTAAAATTGTGAACCTTAAGGGTTTATCTTTGGGTGTGCATTATGGCAAGGGAGTATTGTGAGAAGGTTGAAGAGAAAGAAAACCCTGTGAGCACCCGGGGTTGTGTCAAAAGTTTCCCAAATGACATAAGAAACTGGCTGGAGGTGGTTGTCTGGGAATTTCCCTGGGTCTCTCATTTCATGACAGCTTGGTAAAAAGAAGACACTAGATACACTTTCTAAAAGCTATCAATAATATATAGATAGTATATGTTAACATATCTTTTTCCATTTTTTGTTTAACTGCTTATTATATGCTAGATACTATGCTGTGTAAAAAGTACAACAATCCCACAAGGTAGATACTATTATTAGCCCCATTTTCCACATGCAGAAACAGCAGTTATTAACAAGGTTTAATAACTTGCCCAAGGCTACACAAAGTGGCAGAGCATGGATTTGAATTTGAAAAACTACCACCAGCAATAGGTCCTTATGCATTCCGCTGAATTTATGCTACCTACTCTCATTCTCACCATTCTCCTCAAGGTGGGCATTATTAACCTCAACTTACATTAGTCCTGAGCAACCTGAGGCTTGGAGGCATCTGGTGGCAGAGCCGGGTTTCAATGGCAGCTCTCTGGAAAAGATCACAGAGCATGCCTTTTCTTAGTCCTAATTACATGGCAATTACCATGTGCCTGCAACAAGGAAAAAATTCACACCGTCAGAGCACCCTCCTCCTAGGTCTCCTGGATTCAGGGCTGGTGGAATAAGGGACAGTAGAGAGTCCACCTCACCTCAGAATGTCACCTCCACTACAGCAGTCTCCAATAGAAAGTGTATTTTAGAAGGAAGATATAGTAAGAAGACACAGCCAGCCCCTGAAGTGGGCTGACAGATGGACTGTGTCACTTCCACCTGCTGGCATTGACAATGGGGAGGAGGGTTGTCCATATACCAGCCAAAATGATGAGAAACACTGCTTTGAAGCATGGCTGTCTATTAGTAAATGTTTCTATCCACAGCTCTGTAGATTGGGAGACCAAGGATTCTTTCTTTGCTCTTATCTCCAAGTCAGACAACCCCATTTTAGACTCATGTTCTTTGGGCATTAGTATTGAAAATTCAGGGGCTCCAACCTCAAATACCCTGAGAGGAGTCACTTGCCTGAGGCCACCAGCTGGTAGAGACAATGACCTCAAGGCCCACAAAGGTGAAGGACCTTGGCAAGTGGGGACAGATATAACCAAACGCAGTGCGAACAGATAAGTCTAGATCATGTCCGAAGCATTGGGTGGGGTCTCTACAGTGACCAAGGGGCAAAATGAGTGCAGAGGTGGGGGAGCTGCCTGAGAAGGGGAAAGAGTCTGAAGGGGAGTGAAGATTCTCTGCCCACTTCACAATTTTTCCTGGGCTCACTCTGTCCCTTCCCTTCCCCTGCTGCCAAATGCGGATCTCAAACCTACACCTAGCCTTTCCTCTTGACATCACCACTTAGTTGTAGGAAGGTGAAGAGAGCACAGGCTTACACTGTCACCATACTACACCATTTTGCCTCTAAGGAATGATTTTCTAATACTTAAACAGCTAACAATTAGAGTGTAGTAGAGTGTGTACAAAGAAAACGGGCTTTAAAGACTGTGGTATGATGATATAGTAAGAAATATGTATGTGGTCTCTACGCCTGAGTTTCTGATGCAGAGCTCCTAAAACCCTTGTAGATAGGGGTGCTAATCTTTTGTTCAAATATTTGGTCTTTGACCCTGGTTCCTGACACAGAACTCCTAAATCCCTTGATAATTCCCGGGTGAGAGGAGCATCTTTTGTTCCAGTGAGGTGACTTTTTGGTGGGCTCCTGGATAGCCTCTGGATGGAGGCTTGTTGCCAGGGGGATCAATCATGTGATTAGAGGGTTGCAACTTTTGTCCCCACCCACCTCATGACCCGCAGGGAGGGGTGGGGGCCTAAAGGCTGAGTTGATTCCAAATGGCCAATGATTTAGTCAATCATGCCGGGACAATAAGCCTCTATAAAAAGCTAAAAGAACTGGATTTGGACAGCTGAACCCATGGAGCTTCCTAAAGGGTGGTATACCTGGAGAGGTCACTGAAGCTCCACACCCCTTCCCACATGCTTTGCCCTGTGTATCTCTTCCAACTGGCTAGACATTTATAGCCTTTGTAATATCCTTTAACAAACCAGTAAACTAAGTGTTTTCCTGAGTTCTGTGAGCCACTCCATCAAATTAATCAAACCTGAGGGGGGTTTTGTGGGAACCTGATTTACAGCTGGTTGGTCAGAAGCACAGGCCACAACCTGGGACTTGTGGTCAGCATCTGAAGCAGTGGTGAGGGGGAGGAGGGGGCAGTCTTGTGCCTTAACTTGTGGAATCTGATGCTATCATCCAGAAGATAGCATCGGAACTGAATTAGAGGACACTCACTTGGTGTCTGTTAGAAACCTGCTTGGTGCATGGAGAAACAACTCTCACACCTTTGGGTGTCAGAAGTGTGAATGCTGCATAAGACTGGGAAAAGCACCTTGGTTTGGTTCTTTTCCATCCTTTGTAGGACAAACAGACCTGGTTTTAAACCCCAGTTCCATCTCATCCTGTGGGACTTTGGACAGATGGCAACCTCTCTGAGCCCAATTTCTTCATCTATTAATGGGTTGTTGTGAATGATCTGACACACAGCAATATTCTCTTCCTCTGTTCTTTATCCTTCCCCAAATGGAAAGAGCTTCACCTACTCCCTAGGAGTTACTCTTCTCAACCCCCAAGCCCAAAGAGTAAAACAAATGATGGTAGGCTGCTCCCCAGTCCCTATCTAAATGACCTGTGGGTCCTCAGCGAGACCTCAGGCAGCCATTGTTGAGAAGCTGGCCCGGGAGGCTGGCTGGATTGTGAAGTTAATCCCCATTCCTTCCCCTCAATGTCCTAGTAGCTCAGTGGCTGTTTTAAAAAGATGCAAGTTTACTCGTTCCAGATAGGTACAGAAAGAAGAATAAACGGAGAATGTGGTGGTTGGAGAATCTTGAAGAAGAGTGAATGAGGTCAATGCTAATTTTATAGATCTAAAACAACAAACAAATAAACAAAAAACAACTATTGCCAAGACTTCTAGACAACATGTAGCAATCTTGGCTAACAAAGAAAGCAAATGAAGCAGCATCACACAGCAGGTCCAAAAAGCATCATTTGAAATGTCACATATGACCTCTTCTGTTGTTCAATATGCATAGATTAACTTGATAAGAATGGCAAATTCATACAATGTGTCAGACCATCTTTATTGATTTACCCTCTAATGTTACGCATAAAGTTTATCTCTTCCCCCCATTCCTTCTCATCCTCCCTTCTCTCTCTCTCTCTCTTTCTCTGACACACATACACACACATAAAGAAGCAAAGTCACCAGCTGAGAGCGAAGTTTGGGGTGGAAGTTTTGAGGTTTGAGAAAAAAGAAGTCTGAAAGTCTAACCTCTTTTTGAAATGTGCCTGTGATGAAGAGTGACAATCGGCAAAGCAAATCTAATAGGATCTCTAAAGAGCCTTTTCCTGTTGTTTACAATCGTGGCTAAAGCCCTGCACTAGAAAACAACAAATGCTAAGATCCTCCCTGCATCCCCTACCCCCGACCCCCTGGGGCACACACAACCCTCCTCCACCACGTTCTAAAAAGACTGGAAGGACTTGGAAAAACATTCCTATGGGATGAACTCGAAGGTGGCAGGACTGCTATCATCAGACCTCATTTCCCCACCGCTTCCAGCTGAAAACCAGGGATTTCACAAAGGAAAAATCATGAGAGTCATAGTTCTGTGGTTTTCTCAAAAGGAGAAGGAAGGGACGCTCTTCCTTCCCACCCCTGAGAACAGGCCAAATGAGAGCAAGCCCACTGGCTGGACTGAGGGTGACCAAATGAATGTGACGATGGCATCTCATTTCCCAGGTGGACATGTGCTGGGCAGCATGTGCCTAGGACTGACTCAGAAGACACACAGCACCACACAACAGGATTGATGTGATGACAAGGCCAAGACAGAAGGCTGTGGGAGGAGTGAGGAGAAGGTGGCCAAGTGCCTGAACAATCAAAGCAGGTTTCACTCAGGAAGCTCTATCTATCTGAGTTGGGTCTTGAAGGACAAATAAGAATTTATTATCAGGTAGACAAGGATTGGGAAGAGCATCAGGAAATGAAGAAAGGGTGATGTATTCATTGGAACATGATTAGTTTAGCATGGTCAATTTGTTATTCGTAAACATAACTCTGGAGGGTAATGAGGGAAGCACGAGCTAGGAGGCTAGTTCATAACACTCAATAGATACAGATTAATGCCTATTGGCTGCCCAAGCACTGTGCTAGGTTCTGTTTAGAAATCATGCAAACAAGCAAATAGACAATAACAAAATTGGTAATGTGTTAACTGCCATGATGAGGAGAGTACTGAGAGCAGCTCAGAGCAGCATCTCCCAGACTTGAGTAGCTTGGATTGCAGAAATCCGGCTGAAAAATCCTCAGTGCAAGAAGGCAATAGAGGTTATAGATTCAAAGTATATTTAGGAGGTAGACCAGCCTAGCAGATATTGTTAGGACCCCACATATATCCCTCACTGTTCCCATGCCCTTTACAGCTTGCCCCTGCAAGTATCTCTGAGTCTTTACCTGAAGACACTAAGGTTTGGTTTGTACAAAGGGTAAGCCAAGAATTACCAGGGAGTTAGCATCTCTGGCAGTGGTCCTCAACCAGTGTCAGATGGAAGTCAGTGGATAAATACCCCAGGTTTGCTTGCCCTTCAAATGGGACAGTTCTGAGGAATGCTTTAGGCAGAGGACTCAGATGGCAGAGTGCCAACCGCCCACAGTGGAAACCTGCTCATTAACATACCCCATACTAGCTCTCTTCCCTTCCTGGTTTCATTTCCCCATTCTCATATCGGTATTTCCTGGAATCATCTCCCATATAAACTGCTTGCATTCAGATCTTTGTCTCAAAGTCCACTTTGTGGGAACCCAACTTGAGACAAACAGAAAAAACTTTTAGAACAAGTAGATGATGAAAATGAAGACTCAAATATGAGGTCATGAGATTTTTTGCTTGCGAGACGCTGACCCTATCAATTGAGATAAAAGACTCTTCAGTGTAAGAAAAGGGATAGATTCTGGAAGAACAGGATGAGCCTGAAAAAACTGAGCTTAAGGTGCCCAAGGGACTTGTTATCTCAAAATTCCCTGAGTACAAGGTTAAGACTCTTGACTTTGGAAAAACTGAAAAGAAATAGCAGAAAAGGAAATACACAAAAGAAGAATCCATCAGAAGTGAACATCACATCTCCCTAAAGGGAAATTACAGTGTCTTCTTTTGACCCGAGAGAATATAAGGCCCTAGCTGTCTCTTCCAGCCGGTTTCTGTATTCTAGTTTCTCATAGTTGGAGGGACTCACTCCTTTAAAACCATACATAACTCCCCACCAGCAGCCAGCAATGGCAGCTGTAGAATCACTGTCTCCACCATGGAAAAAGGCTCGGTGGGCAAGCTCCTTCCAGGAGTCTCCTGCAGCAAGAACAGCATCATAGGCAATCATGGGGGCATCGTGCCCACTGCTGCCACCCCAGCCAGAGTAGCTCAGGGAGGTGTAGAACTGATCCCTCTCCTTCACACCGAAAGACTCAGGGAAGGTAGGGGCTGATTCTCCATCCAAAATCCCTCTAAGTTTTAGGTAATTTTCCCATTTGGTTTGGAAGTAGGACCTGTAGAAAGGAAAAAATCTAGAGTCAATTGAAAAAAATAAAGTGAAAAGTCATAACAAAAAGCACCAGGTGGATGTGTGAACAGAGAAAAATACAACATAACTTTGGCTTCTTGCAGTAATATCATAAATTATTTAAACATCAAAATTATTTCTATATAAGTACCATTCATTCAATACATTTTTCATAAGGATCTGCATAAATAAGGCATTGATCCTGTTGCTAAATAAAGAGATACATATCAAGTTAAAGGGTAAGAAATACAGGTTTGTTTTCCCTGGGAGGGTCGAGAGTAATGACCTTTTAAAGGGGAACTTCAAGACATCACAACTGTGGGTGACTTCAGCAGAAAGCCTCTTTTTATTCTAAGAAAGACAATGTGAAGTGAACTCACGAGAAGGGGAAGATGTGGCCTTACCACTTATTGGTTAGCTAGTGGAAAAACCTATCTCTGGAATTTTAACCAAGGATTTCAAAATATTATTTGTGTACCAAGACAACACTGAAAAAGCAAATTCCAGGAAAGTAGGAAATAGGCATGAAAATTCATGGCAGAATAGGATAGCCACAAAAATGACAGGATTCCTTTGTAAGAGGGAAACACCACAGCTGCCCTATTCATTGAGGTATCCACTTGGCTACTTTGTAGAATCATTACTGGAAGGGAACTTGAAATCCTTAGCAGATGGGTAGAAAGGGGGCTGGGGGTGAAAACCATGAGGGTTGCTGTGATCTCTGAATACAAGACATATATGTGCAGGTGGATGTACACGCACAGATTCAACCATGTTTGAGCAGGGCGTGCACTTACAGACTCACCAGTGTTGAAGATTTTCCTCTACAAAGTAGCCTGATTGGACAATGTACTTTTTAGCTTCTGGTAGCAGCTCCATCAGTCCTTTTCCCCACTGCAAAGGTGGTCTGGTATTCACAGCATAGGCTGTAAAAAGAGCAGACGCAAGGGCCCCCAGGTAGCCTGTTGGGTGGTGGTGGGTCATCCGACCACTCTCGATGCTCACTTGGATCAGTGTGTCCAGTTGGCTATGGTGTGGGAACCTGAGACCAATGCACATGGCCCGCATGGCAGCCCCACAGCCGCCCTCATGGCTGTTGAAGGGAATCCTCCAGCCATTGGGTTTGCCCGGCTTCAGCTGCATGGCATTGTGCACCGAGGCACCACCTGGGGAAGAGTCGGATAAGGGATGGGGGTTAGCATAACTAAAGCAAAGGCCCCAGCAGGAATAAATAACTAAACTCTGTCTCCAAGTATTTTTGATGGAAAGGGAGAGCCAAAAAATATGATGATGCATGCCCCAAAACTCCAAACCCCACCCAACAATGTGCCTTTCTTTATGTATAACCCTTGGCAAGATAACGCTAATAAAGGCAGCAGACTCATATAGTGATCCTTGGAATCTTTACCAGACATTACTGAGACATCACAAAAAAATTAAGAAGTAAGTATATTGTTCTCTTTTTTAAGTAAATAAGCCTTTTAAGCTCAGAGCTTAAGAAACTTCCTCAAAATCACATAATCAGCTAGTTAGTGGCTGGGTAAAATCCATCAGACTCCAAAGCCCAATTCCTTATGGAGTCCAATAAGAACCTTACAATTAGGCCGGGAGCAGTGGCTCATGCCTGTAATCCCAGCACTTTGGGAGGTGAAGGAAGGCAGATCACGAGGTCAGGAGATCGGGACCATCCTGGCTAACACGGTGAAACTCCGTCTCTACTAAAAATACAAAAAACTAGCCGGGCGTGGTGACACATGCCTGTAGTCCCAGCTATTTGGAAGGCTGAGGCAGGAGAATCGTTTGAACCCAGGAGGCAGAGGTTGCAGTGAGTCAAGATTGCACCACTGCACCCTGGCCTGGGTGACAGAGCGAGACTCCGTCTCAAACCAAAAAACCAAAAAACAAAAAACAAAAACCTCACAATTGGAGTTCCTGAACATCAAAAAGAAAGAAAGCGGCCAAAAATTCTAGAGTGAAGCCCTGGGCTCAGATGAGGAGCAGTGGATTCAGGGAAACAATGTGTCTTTGGTGAGTCACTGAACCTCTGGGCCTTGGCTATCCCCTCGTGACAGTGATGTAAGCAGGCTTGTCCCCCGACCTGTCCTACTGGGGACCTGTGAATACGCATGCGAGCCAAGCGATGGCAGCAACATACGATGGAGTGTGGCACTGCTGTTCCTTTACTGGTCAGTGTTTTCACAAAAATGTTCATGGATGGCACAGGTGGACAAAAAAAAGTTTCCACTTGCTAAACTGATGAGCTATCAGATGCCGAGAAAGGATGAACAGAGATTGGCATCTAAAGCCAATCCTTGGGGTGACAAGGGCCCCTTGGTATGGTGATGGGAAGCTTTCATCAGGAGGTGTTATGTGCTGAATTGAGTCCCCCCAATTCAAATGCTGTAGCTCTAAGTACCTCGATTTGGTGATAGGGCCTTTAAAGAGGTGGTTAAGCTAAAATGTGGCCTTTAGGGTAGGCCCTAATCTAATCTGCCTGGTGTCCTTACATGAAGAGGAATGCAAACACACAGAAACACCAGGGATGCATGCACACAGAGGAAAGACCATGTGAGGACACAGCGAGGAGGCGGCCATCTGCAAGCCAAGGAGAGAGGCCTCAGAAGAAACCAGGCCTGTCAATATCTTGACTTGGATTTCCAGTTTCCAGAGCTGTGAGAGAAAAATTTCCATTGTTTCAGCCACTCAGTCTATGCCATTTTGTTATGGCAGCCCTAGCAGCCTCAAATAGGAGAGGTAGGTCAGATGGGCCAGAGAAAATCACCTGGTGGCCCAAGTGGCTCTAACAAGTTGCCGAAGTGGGCAAGAACCACTTGTGAGCGAACCTGTGGCCAGAAGTCTCTACAAAACCCTTTGCATTTTTTTTTTCTTGAGATGGGGTCTCACTCTGTCGCCCAGGCTGGAGTCCAATGGCACGATCTTGGCTCACTGCAACCTCCGCCTCTGGGGTTCAAGTGATTCTCATGCCTCAGCCTCCTGGGTAGCTGGGATACAGGTGTGCACCATCACACCCAGCTAATTTTTTAATTTTTAGTAGAGATGGGATTTCACCATGTTGGTCAGGCTAGTCTCAAACTCCTGACCTCAGATGATCTGCCCGCCTTGGCCTCCCAAAGTGCTTGGATTACAGGCATGAGCCACCATGCCTAGCCGCATTTTTCTTTAAAAATAAAAAATATACATTTTTCTTTTTACTTATTCATCACAGAAAACTTAGAAATACAAATAAGTAAAAATAAAAAACTATAAATACTCCCATCACCCAAATATAATTAGTAACATCTTTGTACATGTTCTTCAAGACCTTTCTCAACACAGAAATACATATCTATTTTTTTTTTTAAAGTTTTTTTTGGCCGGGCCTGGTGGCTCATGCCTGTAATCCCAGCACTTTGGGAGGCTGAGGCAGGTGGACCAACTGAGGTCAGGAGTTCGAGACCAGCCTGGCCAACATGGTGAAACCCCATCTCTACCAAAAATACAAAAATTAGCCAGACATGGTGGTGCGTGCCTGTAATCCCAGCTACTCGGGAGGCTGGGGCAGGAGAATCGCTTGAACCTGGGAGGCAGAGGTTGCAGTGAGCCGAGATCGTGCCACTGCACTCCAGCCTGGGCAACAGAGTGAGACTCCATCTCAAAAAAAAAAAAAATTTTTTTTAACTGGCCATTCAAAAAAATTTTTTTAAAAGACAGGCTTTTGCTATGTTGCCCAGGCTGGTCTCAAACTCCTGGACTCAAGCAATCCTCTCACCTTGGCCTTTCACAGTGTTGGGATTACAGGTGTAAGCCACAGCACTTGGCCCCACAGATCTATTTTTTAAAGGACAGTAGGTTCATAACATACATTCTATTTTATAACCTATTAGTGTATAATAATACTTTTCAATATTAGTAAATATTATTTGCAAATTTTAAATTTTTATTAATATTTTAATTGACAAATCATAATTATATACATTTATTTAGTATAATGTGATGATTTGATATATGTAAACAATGTGGGATGATCAGGCTAATTAGCATATCTATTGCCTCACTTTTTTTTGTGGTGAGACATTTGAAATTTACTCTCGGTTATTTTGAAATATACGATACATTGTTATTGAGTAGAGTCACCCTGAATAATTTTAATGGTTGCAAATGTGTCAGCTTAATTAATTATGAGAGATTTAGGTTCTTTCTATTTATTTCTTTATTTTTTAGAGTCAGGGTATTGCTTTGTCACTCAGGCTGGAATGCAGTGGCACGATCCTAGCTCACTGTAGCCTCAACCTCCCGGGCTCAAGCAATCATCCTACCTCAGCCCCCCAAGTAGCTGGGACTACAGGTATGTGCCATGACACCTGGCTAATGTTTTAAAAATTTTTTTCTGGAATTGTAGTCCCCAACCTTTTTGGCACCAGCGACCGGTTTTACAGAAGATAATTTTTCCATGGACGGGGTTGGTTGGGGGAGATTTTGGGACGAAACTGTTCCACCACAGATCATCAGACATTAGATTCTCATAAGAAGCCCACAATCTAGATCCCTCGCATGTGCAGTTCCCAACAGGGTTCAGGCTTCTATGAGAATCTAATGCGCCACTGATCTGATGGAGGCAGAGCTCAGGTGATGATGCTCCTTCGCCCATCACTCACTTCCTGCTGTGTGCTCCAGTTCCTAACAAGCCACGGATCAGTACCTGTCTCTAGAACACGGATTGGCTACCCCATTCTACAGACAGGGTCTCCGTATATTGATCAGGCTTGTCTTGAACTCCTGGGTTCAAGTGATTCTCTCACCTTGGCCTCCCAAAGAGCTGGAATTACAGGTATGAGCCACCACCACGGCCGTTATTTCTATTTTTATCACATTTACAAACACTATTGTCTCTGTTATTTAAATCTCCATCAACATTCTTAATGATTTCCTCAAGGCTGTTTTATTCTTTGCCCTCCTTGCACCTCCCACCGGCTGTGCTCACCTGGTGCCCGCCCATCCATGTCTTCCATGCAGTCTTGGTAATGCTTAGCAAGGAGGTAATACAGTTGAGTCAACTTAGGGGCTTTCCCAGCTTCCACAAGAGCTTCTGCTGTGGCCAAGTGCATCACTGTGTCGTCACTAACTCTCCACCTTCCCACGTCTAGGGCATCCAAGCCGCCCAGCTGGGCCAACTGCCGGTGTATCTTCTCCCCATCCTGGAGGAACTCCCACTTCCCATTGTAGTACCCCAGGGCATCTCCAGCTGCACTCAGCACCATAGCAGCCACATACTTCTCCATCAGTCCCTCACAGTTGCTGGGCTCTGGAGAGGGTGTCTTTGTGGGGAAATTAAGACAAAGGAAATAGGATGAGGAGCAAGAAGAATCAGAAAAAACGACTCCAGCTATGTTTTATTGAGCACTCACTACTTGCAGACATTGTATCAGTGGCATCTCATGTAATCCTCATCACTGCTCTATGAGGAATATAAAGCCCATTTTATGTATGAACAAATGGAGGACCATGGAGATAATGCAGTTTGAGAAATGTTCAGTGACTTGTCTCAGGTCACAGAACTAATAAGTGGCAGGGCTGGGATCCCAACATAGGTCCCTCTGACTCCAAAGTCTATCATCATAACTACAACTGTATCTCTTGCCTCTTGGTGAGTAGTAAGCCCACTAAATTCTGCAAGTCAAACCCAGCTCATCATTTTCTCTTCTTAGCTGGGATTTGGCCTTAGAAGTGCAAGGCTTTACACTTCCTATTAGTGTCACAATGTGTAGTTCACAAAGCACCTGCACATTCATTGTCTCACTAATAGGGAGGGATTACAGTATGCATTTCACAGATAAGAAAATGAAGGCTCAGATAAGCTAAATTCACAAAACAAGAGGAGTGGAAGTACTGCAACCCAAATCTTCTGATTCCAGCCAAGCCAGGATGCTTGGTATCACACCACTCAGACTCAGTCCAGATCTTCTTACCTTGGGCAACCTCTTGGTGCCTCAGCCTCCACATTTATAAAATGGCACTGATTTTAAAAAGTAACAACCTCCTGGATTTGTTGTTAGGAATAAATAAATTAAATTTCATAAAGTTGGCTGGACGCGGTGGCTCACGCCTGTAATCCCAGCACTTTGGGAGGCTGAGGTGGGTGGCTCATCTGAGGTCAGGAGATCGAGACCAGCCTGGCCAACAGGGTGAAACCCCATCTCTACTAAAAATACAAAAATTAGCCGGGTATGGTGGTGCGTGCCTGTAGTCCCAGCTACTCGGGAGGCTGAGGCAGGAGAATCGCTTGAACCCAGGAGGCAGAGGTTGCAGTGAGCCGAGATTGTGCCACTGCACTCCAGCCTGGGAGACAGACCAAGACTCTGTCTCAAAAAAAAAAAAAAAAAAAAAAAAGTTCTTAGAGTGCTTGGCACATAGTAAGCTTGATTTTTGACATATTTGTATTATTCATATACAACCAGGGAAAATGGGTGTTCTGTTTTAGAACTAGAACATTTTCTCCCCACAACCTTTCCTTCGACAGTAATGTTTAAATATTGTTTCTCTTAGAAATGATCAGCTTCTAGAGAATTCGAATCTCTATTAATAATATACCCACCGTGAATGAAATCCCTGGTAAAGCGCTGGCTTCCCTGTTGGTGCATTTCCTAAGAACCCCCCTCTTGCAGCCAATTCCTCAGGGTTCCCTACTCCCTGTGGCTTTCAGGTCAAAGCCCTCCATCCCATCCAGGCCAATACTTTTATAAGGGTCTGGCAGACTAGCTCATTCTCCCCTCAGGTGAAACTTTTCCCTCCCCTCCACTTATCTAAACCCTATTTACCCAAGGTCTAGTTCAAGTCAGGAGGCTTCCAGAAGTGCTTCTGCAGCTGCACTGCCGTTGGCCATGGAATGCAGGCTGGAGAGCCCCTGGAGAAGGAGTAAACGACGAAGATGGATGCGTTCCACTACCCAGTTACTGGTAATGCTGAGTTTCTGAGCTCACAAAGGATATTTGTAAATGTTATTTACAGAGTTTATTATTTACAGTGAAGCCTAGGCACTGAGATTCTGGGCTACTAGACCTGACTCTGCCGAGATAGAATTGTGGGAGAACAGACACCCGGGACAGCGGTTTGCCCATCTGTAAACTGGAGGGGGAAGTGGGGAGGTATAGGCTCTCGGAAGTTCCGTCCTGCGCTGCGATTTTCAGACACTAGGCCAAGACACTCTGCTTCTTGGCCTCGGAGGACTAACTTTAACCCCCCATACCCTCCCTCTCAATGTCCTCATTGTCCTTTCCGTAATTCCTTCTGGCTCCACCCTAATGTGTGTTTCTGTGAGTTGCAAGCTGGGATGGGGGAAGAAGACCGGCATCTTTTTTCGGTTGTAAATTCCCTTTAACGTTCGCTTTCAGAACGCTGTAATTACTTAACTCCTCTGAACTTTCACGGGTCACATTCTCGTACCCGAACTATACATTCAGAACTAAGATCTGATCAGCTGCTTCCGGGCCATGCCCGGCTTTGGAAAGAAACGGGGCGGTTGACACGCTCCCACGATTTGCAAGACTGGGAATCCTCATGGTCGGCCACACTCGGAGAGCGCCAGGGGCGGGGGAGGGGAGCGCGGGGCCGAGGGCCGGGATCGCGGTACCTGCTCGTAGCCTGGACTGGAACGCGCGAGCGACGGGCGCGGCGCGGGCTCCCGGGGCCGGGGAAGAGGCCTGGCTGCTGCGGGTGGACGAGGGCGCGGGTTGGGGCGGAGCCGGGTCCCCGGGTTCCGGGACTGTCCCCAGATAAGCAGGGCGGCGGCGAGGGCCCCCGCACCTGCGCTTGGCCGCGCTGAGTTTGAGCTAATCTTGGAGCCTCCAAGGCGGCTTCCTGGCACCGCCGCGCCCTTCTGCACCCAAGCGAGAGTGGACGGGACCTCCGTCGCCCGCCCCAAATGCTCTGAAGAGCCCGGAGCCTGGTGCCCGGAATGTGGCGGCACCGGAAAGCCGGCTCTCGCCTGGCTGTGGTCAGTGACTCCCGTGTGGCCCCGGCTGACGCCTTCGCCCGTGCTCACGTCCGACTTTGTAGGACTGTAGTGGACCGGGTGTGCCCAGATGCTTGAAGAGCGTACTGAGTGTGCCGCCTTTGCCAGGGTTCTGGGCCCTCACGCATAAAGTGGGATAATAATATCTGCCTCTTAGAATGGTTGTTAAGGATTCAGTTAGTTAATTTTAACTAGTCATTTATTTGGCAGCAGCGTAGAATTCTTGTATCCTGATCGTAAATAAAAGCAAAGAAAAACGAAGAGTATTTTTGTCTAAATACATTAATCATGTCACTTTTAAAGCAAATCAGAATCACCATATGCAAATATTCTATATATTTCTCCAAAGTTTTAAATTTGCTATGCCTATTTTCTTGCTGTAATGACTAGCCTTGGTCTGAGAGCTTTTTAAAAAATTGATATATAATTTATATATAATGAAATGTCCTTACACCATAATCGAGATATGAAATATTTCCAACACTTTAAAACATTCTCTTGTGGCCTTCCCAGTGAATAACCATCTCCATCTCCAACTCTAGCCTAAGTGACTTTTGAGTGTTTACAAAAATCAAGTTCACCAATAAGGGAGGCAGAGATCACCTCCAACCCCCCACACCCTTTAGCTCTTAGTGAGCTAATCAGCTGCATCTAGAAGCCAAATCGACACTAGGCAGATTAACAAGAGAAAAGTATACAAATTTTATTCATTTTAGATGTACATGGGGATGTTAAGAGACTGAATCCTGAAGAAAGTGTCCAAAGCAAGATGCTTTTATACTTTTTAGAAAAAGAGTGATAAATTTAAGAAGAAATGACAGGACAAAAATCTGGCTAGGGTGGTAAAAATTTCTAGGGGAGCCCCTAGGAGATATATGGGGGGTGGGGTGTAAAACAGGTGGAAGATAATGGTTACTTTGCAAGAATGTTTACTCCAGTCCAAATGCCACCTCCAGTTCCAAATCTCTGGTGATGAGAGCTATTTTCTCGCTCTGGCGTGGAGAACATACCTCTCCTAGAGGAATCTTTATTGCTGGCTGCATGCAGGAAGAGACAGCTCAGCTCCTGTCAGGGAACCAGGCTCATTTGTCTTTCACACAGTATGCCAATCACTGAGGCGCACAAGTTTTGCAGTAGAGAAAGGGTGTATTCACAAGGCAGCCAAGACAGGAGACTGGAGAACAGGCCTCAAATCTGCCTTTCCAAAGATGGAATTTTAGGAGTGCTTATGGGATAGGGGAGGAAGGTGGTCCAAGGTTCAGAGAAAGATGAGGTAAGGAAAAGTGAGGCAATCGGTAATCTGAGCAAGCATAGTCAATCTTCATGGCTGTTCATAGAACACATGTTCACAAAATCGTGACGTTAGCATGATCTGAGAGTGGAGTTTTGGGCCTTCTGATGTCAAAAGGTCACCCATTGGACACTCACACAGGCCAAGATGAAGGGCTGGTGGCTTGAACTGGACAAGAACTGACTCTGAGTTCCTGAAAAATAACTTAAGCAATATTTTCCATGGTGTCCTATCAGAGAAGTTATCTATAAGGAGGCACGTGGAATTTAGTTATGTATCGTCTAGCTACATGACTTTTAGCTATGCAGGTTTTAAAATCGACTAGAAGCAAGTGACCAAAAGCAAGCAAGGCAAATTAAGTGTCAGGCCTAATCAGGTCAGCCCTCAGTTTTACCCTTTCTGAAACTATAATTTCTCTAATGTTTTCAACTCAAAGTAATCAATATATTATATGGCATATTTGGGGATGGCACATCCCTCATTCTTTCAACTATCAAAGATTTTCAGCCTCTGAGGATGCAGTCAAAGCAAGTTCTGTAGTAAGAGACATTTTGAATAATAAGCATCCCGATAAAACTCAACACAGTTTCAGCTTAAGATGTCTGCTGAGGATATTGTTCATATTATGTAGTGATCTTTCTGTGAGAATCCATGGGAAAGGGCGATTTTTTGTTTTCGTTTTTGACTTAAATGTAAAGAATAACTGGGGCTGGGCACAGTGGTTCATGCCTGTAATCCCAGTACTTTGGGAGGCCAAGGGGGACAGATTGCTTGAGACCAGGAGTTTGAGACCAGCCTGGGCAACATGGTGAAACCTGTTCTCTACAAAAAATACAAAAATTATCCAGGCATGCGCCTGTGGTCTGAGCTACTCAGGAGGCTGAGGTGGGAGGACTGCTTGAGCCCGGGAGGCAGAGGTTGCAGTGAGCTGAGATTGTGCCACTGCACTCCAGCCTGGATGACAGAGCAAGACCCTGTCTCAAAACACAAACAAACAGAAAAACTGGGGTTGTTAGCAATTAGTTTGCTTTGAACTTTATGGTGCCTATGAACTTTGTGACCATTAGCATAGACTCCCGACACATCCACGCTATCTGGTTTCAAACCCTTGTAACAACACTTGGGGGCCAGGCACGGTGGCTCACGCCTGTAATCCCAGCAGTTTGGGAGGCCAAGGCAGGTGGATCATGAAGTCAGGAGTTCGAGACCAGCCTGACCAACATGGTGAAACCCTGTCTCTACTAAAAATAAAAAATTAGCCGGGCATGGTGGTGGGTGCCTGTAATCCCAGCTACTCGGGAGGCCAAGGCAGGAGAATTGCTTGAACCCAGGAGGCGGAGGTTGCAGTGAGCTGAGATCGTGCCACTGCGCTCCAACCTGGGCGACAGAGTGAGACTCCATCTCAAAACAAAACAAACAAACAAAAAACACTAGCTTGAGTAAGTGATTTTAGACAAGTCACTTCATCTTGCTAAGCTTCACTTTCTGTTATTAAGTAGGAAAAATAATAGTACATATTTCATAAAGTTGGTTTGAAGATTGCATGAAATAATTAATTGAAAAATTTTAGCACAGTGCTTATCAATGTAGTAGTCATGCAAGAAAAAATTACTACCAGGTCAGATATCTCTCTGTATTCCCAGTTCTCATCTCCATCACACACATGAGCCATTCTACCTTCTTTTCACATTAGTTAACACCTACTGACATCCTTTCTCTTCTGTCAAAATTAGAAAATGTTTTTGGGCATCAAGGACATTGTCCTGTAAACCAAAAGGATAATTTGTCAGTTAGCATGTTTCCAGCTCCAAATAACGGCAAATAACCATCACTCTTCCCCACCCCCAAAACACCGCATACTCACTGGGCTTAAATAATAATGACACTTATTATCTTATGTAACAAAATGTCTAAAGGTAAGAAGTCCCAGGGTTAATTTAGCAACTCTATACTATCATCAAAGAAAGACCCTGTTCTTCTTATCTTTCTGAACTACTATCTTCAGTTATTTTTATCCCCAGACTGACGTTTTTAATTGGCACAAGATCATATTTTCCCCCATTTTAATTTATTTTATCAAATGTATATAGAGGTCTTATCCTTCGTTTTGTTTTTGTTTAAACCATTTTGCTATTTTGTGTCTGCTAACGAGCCCAAGAGGCGTTGCCTATTAACCATTTACTGTTAATTTCTTCGAAAATTTTTGTTTAGCTCTGATTATTTAACTAGGCAGTCAAGATAATGTGTATGCGTAATAACACATTGCAGTTACAGTTATAGACAGTGTCCAGTGGAAAAAGAGAGTGTTTCTTCTTTCAAGATGAAGAAACTATTCTCAAAGATCCTCCAGAAGTCTAAACCAATTCCTGGCAGGCAGGCTGGATTACGATGTTTCCCTTAGATCAAGGATAGACACATCTTCCCTGAGAGGTAGAGGTAGGTTCTTTTACAAAAATCAGGGTTTGTTTGCAAAGGAAACAGTGAATGTTGTTCTGCCAAGAAGAACAAATAGTTACTTGGCATCTTACTAGGTGCTAGGCATTAGTATAGGTCCTGGAAAGACAAATATATTGCATAGTTGGTTCCTTGCTCTTAGTTTTATTGAGGAAGACACATCATAGGCATCTTCATTACTCACCAATACAGAATCAATTGCTATGCTGAGGCTGTTGCTGAGAAATAAACTTGTAGCCCTTGGACCTGATCTTAAGATATTTCAGACACTTCATCTATAAGGTCGGAACAATGACACTGTTCTTAACAAACTGGTCACTTACAAGAATGATCTTTATACATTCTTCAGACATTGAATACCTGCTGTGTAAGTATATGCTAGGCCCTGACAGCCCCTGCTCTTCTAGAGCACCCAAGTGATCTCATTTTTTGGCTGCTAACATATTTTTTAAATTATCAAAAAAAGTGTTTATATGTTTTCTTAAATCACGTTATTGAGATATGACTGAGATACAAAAAGCTGTACATATTTCGGATATACAACCTGATGAGTTTGAAGATAAGTAACCAAAAGTAGCTGCTCACATATCCTGTGTTGTCAATTCAATTCAAGAAGATTTAGAGAGCATCTGTGATGGCTAATTTTGTCAGCCTAGCTAGGCCACAGTGCCCAGATATTTGGTCAAACATTGTTCTAGATGTTTCTGTGCAGGTATTTTTTAAGATGAGATTCACATCTAAATCAGTAGCCTTTGAGTAAAGCAGATTACTCTCCCTAATGTGGATGAGCCTCATTCCAATCAGTTGAAAGCCTTAATAGAAAAAAGACTCGCCTCCCCCAAGGAAGAGAGAATTCTGCCAGACTGCCTTTAGACTCGAGCTGCAACTCTTTCCTGGGTCTTTAGCCTGCTGGCCTACCCTGTCGAACCTGCCAGCCTCCACAATTGTATAAGCCAATTCCTTAAAGTAAACTCTCTTTCTCTGCATGTGTGTGTGTGTCCATCCTATTGGTTCTGTTTCTCAGAAGAACCTTGACTAATACAATATCTAAAATGTGCCAGCCAGTCTGACGCGGTGGTTCACGCCTGTAATCCCAGCACTTTGGGAGGCCAAGGCGGGCGGATCACTTGAGGTCAGGAGTTCAAGACCAGCCTGGCCAACAGGGTGAAATCCCTTCTTTACTAAAAATACAAAAATTAGCTGGGCATGGTGGCGGGTGACTGTAATCCCAGCCACTTGGGAGGCTGAGGCAGGAGAATTGCTTGACCCTGGGAGGCGGAGGTTGCAGTGAGCCAAGATTGCACCATTGCACTCCAGCTTGGGCAACAAGAGCAAAACTCTGACTGAAAAATAATAAACATAAATAAATAAATAAACAAAATGTGCCAGCCAAGCACATGCTTGGCACTTCTTGCACCTACAGAGGTAGGGCAAAAATCACACAAGGAGAGAAGACACTGTACAGTATAATGGCACGAGGCCGTGAGGAGTATGGAAGCAGAGAATGTTCAAGGTACATGGTTGGCAACTATGAGAGAGTTAATGGTATCAGCTCAGTCAGGGTGTTCAGAGACGGCATCCAGAAGATCAGCTCATCAAGGAAAACAGGCTCAGACTCCACCGCTGATTTCAACCAACCACGTGACTGCTGTCCCTTCCTTTTGCAGTTTTGACACAACTGACCATCATTCTGCCCTGATAAGAGACCACCAATCACAGATTGGTTCTGGCCAGCCTACAGAGGACCTGCAGTGAGGGTTTTTGTGTCCTCTGCTTCACCTTTTAACATCAGAGGGCCGAGAACTCCACCCTCAGATCATGCTAATGCTGCCATTTTTTGTAAAAGGGACTCTTGAAGGGGCATGAAGCTCAATTGCACATGCACATGTTTCTCCTTTCATAAATATTCATGACACCTCCTATAGCTTATTAAATACGTGTATTTTTGTAATCCTAGCTACTTGGGAGGCTGAGGCACGAGAATCGCTTGAACTCGGGAGGTGGAGGTTGAAGTGAGCTGAGATTGTGCCACTGCACTCCAGCCTGGGTGACAGAGTGAGACCTTGTCTCAATAAAAAAATAAATAAATATGTGTATTTGGCCGCTCTGCTCAGCATACATTCCTGTTCCCTTTGCCTTTCCCTCGAGGTGCCTCTTTTTGGCTTCTGGCTGGAAGGCTACACTTCCCAGACTGAGAATGGCCATCCTGCCGTCTGCAACCCTTTATAAAAATAAAGCTCTCTTTTCCAGATTTATAAACCTTGTGAATTTTCAGTTGACAATAAGTTTCTTTTTTTTTTTTTTTTGAGACGGAGTCTGGCTCTGTCACTCAGGCCTGAGGGCAGTGGTGCAATCCCAGCTCGCTGCAACCTCTATTTCCCAGGTTCAAGCAATTATCCTGCCTCAGCCTCCCAAGTAGCTGGGATTACAGGCGATCGCCACCACACCCAGCTAATTTTTGTATTTTTAGTAGAGAGGCGGTTTCACCATGTTGGCCAGGCTGGTCTTGAACTCCTGACCTCAAGTGATCCACCTGCCTCAGCCTCCCAAAGTGCTGGGATTATAGGCATTAGGCACCGTGCCCAGCTGACAATAACTTTCTAGGGAGGAAGCTGAGGCCAGTGAAGACAGTTACTCAGAGTTTATATAACTCAGTTTCACACATGGAGAGAAGTGGGCCTGGAGCCCATGCCCTCTGAACTCCCAGCCAGGACTTCTTCCATTCCTTCTACTGTCACTTAGAAAAAAATTGAAATGACATGATAGACTAAACACCTATTAAAGATATGAACCTCCTGAGTCTAATTTTTAAAATATTTGCTGGGCGCAGTGGCTCACGCCTATAAACCCAGTACGTTGGGAGGCAGAGGTGGGAGGATCACTTGAGCCCAGGAGTTCAAGACCAGCCTGTGCAATAAAGTGAGACCCTGTCTCTACAAAATAAATAAATAAATAAAATTATCCAGGTGTGGTGGTGCACACCTGTAGTCCTAGCTACTGAGGAAGCTGGGGCAGGAGGATTGCTTGAGCCTGAGAGTTCAAGGTTACAATAAGCTAGGGTCACACAACTGCACAGTAGCCTGGGTGACAGAGTGAGAACCTGTCTCTAAATAAATAAATAAATATTCTATACCCCACCCCCAAAGAGCCTTAAGCATCTTGTTGATGACAGTCTAAAAGTGGTATTTAAAGAAAAATCTAAGATATGCACCGTAATTCTAACAAGCAGGCAGGAATCAAATATAGCAAGAGGTAGAGATGGGAGACTATATGGAGAGGAGCAAAAGAGATAAGTGGATACAAACTGGTGTTTTAAAACCTAGGAGTGGCCGGGTGCGGTGGCTCACACCTGTAATCCCAGCACTTTGGAAGGCCGAGGCAGGCGGATCATGAGGTCAGGAGTTCAAGACCAGCCTGGCCAACATGGTGAAACCTCCTCTCTACTAAGAATACAAAATTAGCCGGGCATGGTGGTGCATGCCTGTAATCCCAGCTACTCGGGAGGCTGAGGCAGGAGAATCGCTTGAACCTGGGAGGCAGAGGTTGCAGTGAGCCAAGATCGTGCCACTACACTGTAGCCTGGGCGACAGACCGAGACTCCATCTTAAAACAAAAAACAAAAAACAAAAAAAAAACCCCTAGGAGCAGCTTCCACCCCTCTCTGCAGAGCAGAAAGAGACCCGAGGGAAGTCCATGTGGATGTGAATCCCGCTCCTCCCAACAATGCAGTAGCCCGCTCCTGTAGGTCAGGGCTTTCCAGCCTTTGCTCTGGAGATCCACCAGTAATTTTCAAATCTTCTTTGGTACATTTCCTGGCAGATGACCTCTGTTGCTCCCTTTCTCCTGGTTTTGCTGGGATTTCCCACAGGAAGAGAAGCTCAGCTGGCCAGCTGAGTCCTAAGTTCCGCTTCCAGGGTTTGCAATGAAACAGCAATGCTCTTGCACACAGTCCCATCCTAAGGGGACTTCACTGCCTGCTAGAATCTCAGTAGGTGAAAATACAGCTTCTAGGAAACAAAAAGTGACTGCTCCCTAAACCAAAAGTTTGGGGGGCCTTACTGAAATTATCTTTCTTTCATGTTATCATTCTTTCTGCCCCACAATCCCTCCACTGGGGTCAACCTGGGCAAATGTACATGAATCTACTCTTATTTCTATTTCTAGAAGAGTCCTTGAGACAAAAGGTAAAGAAAAATCTAGTCAGGGGACATTTTGTTCCTCTTGTTTTTCCAGCAAGCTCCTTCTCCCTCTGATGAGGCAACAGTCCCTCATCCCTTGGTCTCTGGCATTCATTCCTAAAATTACTCTCTGGAGAGAACTCCTGAAGTTTAGGGTGGGGCATCTAAACAAAGGACACCAAAAGGTTTCAAGTGGCAGCCAGTTTAGGCACATTTCTTGGTTGTGTCTGGGTCCATTGGAGGAGTCACGCAACCCCAGTGGCCACTGGAGAAAGCAGTTCAAGGCTCAGGAGAGATTCAATCTGAGAGTGCTGTTAAGGATCTTCACTCCATAAAATCCTGTTTTTCATCATGTGGTACTTGTATAAATCAGGCCCTCAAGTGGTCAAATTCCTTCTCGTATTCAAATAATAGGTAAATATCCACATAAGGTTAACTTTTTTGGTTTTTTTGTTTTTTGTTTTTTGTTTTTTTTTTGAGTCAGAGTCTCACTCTGTTGCCCAGGCTGGAGTGCAATTGTTCAATCTCAGCTCACTGCAACTTCCACCTCCCAGGTTCAAGCGATTCTCATGCTTCAGCCTCCGGAGTAGCTGGGATTACAGGCACCCACCACCATGCCCAGGTAATTTTTAAATTTTTAGTAGAGATGGGGTTTTGCCATGTTGGCCAGGCTGGTCTCAAACTCCTGACCTCAAGTGATCCACCCTCCTTGGCCTCCCAAAGTGCTGGGATTACAGGCGTGAGCCACTGCACCCGGCCACACGTTAAGTTTTAAATGTTGACCCTTCTAGAAAGAGTTATTGAAGGGGAACTTCCCCTTTCCATCCAAGCCTTGCAATTTCTCTTTAATTTTAGGAACAGAATCAAATTCCTTTTCCGAAATCTGGAAACCATGACCTTTGACGTTGTGGACCAACGTAATATTAAAAAATGGCAACTGTTTGATTCACTTTTCAGAATAATACAAAAAAAGGAAGAAGTGGGGGACAGAGCTGGGGAGGAGAGAGGGAGGAGGAACAGGCTGTTTCCATGACCCTTCAGCTCTAATTCATTCACGCCATGGTGACCCACTTTGAAAGCATAGATCATGTCTGGCTTCTCCTACTGCCTAGTCCTTGGTTCCTGTTTCTCAGGGTACAGGGAAAATGAAATAGAAACTGAAAAGGGTGACTTTTGTAACTTCGTTAGTGGTTCTGGTGGACAGTGTGGCAGGGCAGGGGAGTGGCAGCCAGTGGCAGTGACATTTAACGCCTCAGGTCCTAGAATCGTGGACTGCCTGGGATTCCACCATAGTCCCTTACTCTCAGGCAGAGAAATCTCTGTTTTCCCCAAACAGGATTTGTCTCTTCTCTTCTTAAAGCATCAGGCAATAAAAATTTGCAACCTTCTTTGAAAGTCACCTTTTCCAGCTTCAACACAAAAAAAATGCTTCCTTAAACACAATCAAAATTTATCCTGCTTACATGTAGATTATTTTCTCCAGTTTGGTCACCTACAGATGTAGAAGGCATTTACGGCCATGACTAGCTCCAAACAAAGAAACAGACACACCTCAAAGCCACAGAGGATCATTACCAAAGGCCTCTAAATCATTTGGCCCATCTAAAACATCTTGGCTCCCCATTCCTCTGTTCTCTGAGCTGCCTAGTTTAGCATCCTTTTTGTTATTGTTTGTTACTTTCTGCTGGATCCTCTCCACATTTAGTTTGAAATTGGACATAATATTCCAATAAGGATCTGGGTTCATGTAGAAAGAATCCAAAAAGATAATTTCTGGCCATGGTATGTCATATTGCCACTCATATCTCGCAATATTTTGTTGGCATATTCGCCACACTGCAGACTTAAATTCAGCTAGCTGCCCTGCTCTTTTTCTGCTACTGTTTCTTTTTCTTAGGATTGGTCCATGTTGTCCTTATCTCTCCTAGTCAAGCCATTTTGCTTCCCCAATGTTTGAACCCTTCTAGGCACATAGTAGGCACTCAATAAATTTGGGGGGGTGGGGAGGGATTGGAATGATGCCAAATGAGTGGCACAGACATAGGATCTCAGAGAAGGGAAAGAGCAGATGGAGATTTAGAAGAGTCAGGAAAGCTTCTTGGGGAAGTGGCATTTGGCCTGGTCCTTTGAGGAAGAAAGATGTTTAGATGGGCAGAGAGAATGGGGAAAGGCAGCCAAGGAAGTTGGGGGATAGTGTGTCAAGAGTCACAGGCAAGGATTATGAGGCAAGGTGGCAGAATAGGAACAGCTCCAGTCTACAGCTCCCAGCGTGAGCGACACAGAAGACAGGTGATTTCTGCATTTCCAACTGAGGTACTGGGTTCATCTCACTGGGGTTTGTCGGACAGTGGGGGCAGGACAATGGGTGTAGCCCACTGAGCGAGAGCCGAAGCAGGGTGAGGCATCGCCTCACCCGAGAAGGGCAAGGGGTCAGGGAATTCCCTTTCCTAGCCAAGGGAAGTGGTGACAGACGGCACCTGGAAAATCGGGTCACTCCCAGCCTAATACTGCACTTTTCCAATGGTCTTAGCAAATGGCACACCAGGAGATTATATGTCGAGCTTGGCTCGGAGGGTCCCACGCCCATGGAGCCTTGCTGATTGCTAGCACAGCAGTCTGAGATCGAACTGCAAGGCAGCAGCGAGGCTGGGGGAGGGGTACCCGCCATTGCTGAGGCTTGAGTAGGTAAACAAAGCAGCCAGGAAGCTCGAACTGGGTGGAGCCCACCGCAGCTCAAGGAGGCCTGCCTGCCTCTGTAGACTCCACCTCTGGGTGGTAGGGCATAGCTGAACAAAAGGCAGCAGAAACCTCAGCAGACTTAAATGTCCCTGTCTGACAGCCTTGAAGAGAGTAGTGGTTCTCCCAGCGTGGAGTTTGAGATCTGAGAATGGACAGACTGCCTCCTCAAGTGGGTCCCTGACCCCTGAGTAGCCTAACTGGGAGGCACCCTCCAGTAGGGACAGACTGACACCTCACACAGCTGGGTACCCCTCTGAGACAAAACTTCCAGAGGAACGATCAGGCAGCAACATTTGCTGTTCAGCAATATTCGCTGTTCTGCACCCTCCGCTGCTGATACCCAGGAAAACAGGGTCTAGAGTGGACCTCCAGCAAACTCCAACAGACCTGCAGCTGAGGGTCCTGACTGTTAGAAGGAAAACTAACAAGCAGAAAGGACATCCACACCAAAACCCCACCTGTAGGTCACCATCATCAAAGACCAAAGGTAGATAAAACCACAAAGATGGGGAAAAAACAGAGCAGAAAAGCTGAAAATTCTAGAAATCAGAGCGCCTCTCCCCCTCCAAAGGTATGCAGCTCCTTACCAGCAACAGAACAAAGCTGGACGGAGAATGACTTTGATTAGTTGAGAGAAAAAGTCTTCAGATGATCACACTTCTCCGAGCTAAAGGAAGAAGTTTGAACCCATCACAAAGAAGCTAAAAACCTTGAAAAAAGATTAGACAAATGGCTAACTAGAATAACCAGTGTAGAGAAGTCCTTAAATGACCTGTTGGAGCTGAAAACCATGGTACGAGAACTACATGACGAATGCACAAGCTTCAGTAGCCGATTAGATCAACTGGAAGAAAGAGTATCAGTGATGGAAGATGAAATGAATGAAATGAAGCAAGAAGAGAAGTTTAGAGAAAAAAGAGTAAAAAGAAACGAACAAAGCCTCCAAGAAATATGGGACTATGTGAAAAGACCAAATCTACGTCTGACTGGTGTACCTGAAAGTGATGGGGAGAATGGAACCAAGTTGGAAAACACTCTACAGGATATTATCCAGGAGAACTTCCCCAACCTAGCAAGACAGGCCAACATTCAAATTCAAGAAATACAGAGAACACTACGAAGATACTCCTCGAGACGAGCAACTCCAATACACATAATTGTCAGATTCACCAAAGTTGAAATGGAGGAAAAACTGTTAAGGGCAGCCAGAGAGAAAGGTCGGGTTTTCCACAAAGGGAAGCCCATCAGACTAATAGCGGATCTCTCAGCAGAAACTCTATAAGCCAGAAGAGAGTGGGGGCCAATATTCAACATTCTTAAAGAAAAGAATTTTCAACCCAGAATTTCATATCCCGCCAAACTAAGCTTCATAAGTGAAGGACAAATAAAATCCGTTACAGACAAGCAAATGCTGAGAGATTTTGTCACCACCAGGCCTGCCCTAAAAGAGCTCCTGAAGGAAGCACTAAACATGGAAAGGAAAAACCAGTACCAGCCACTGCAAAATCATGCCAAATTGTAAAGACCATTGATGGTAGGAAGAAACTGCATCAACTGACGAGCAAAATAACCAGCTAACATCGTAATGACAGGATCAAATTCACACACAAAAATATTAACTTTAAATGTAAATTGGCTAAATGCTCCAATTAAAAGACACAGACGGGCAAATTGGATAGAGTCAAGACCCATCAGTGTGCTGTATTCAGGAGACCCATCTCACATGCAGAGACACACATAAGCTCAAAATAAAGGGATGGAGGAAGATCTACCAAGCAAATGGAAAACAAAAAAAGGCAGGGGTTGCAATCCTAGTCTCTGATAAAAAAGACTTTAAACCAACAAAGATCAAAAGAGACAAAGAAGGTCATTACATAATGGTAAAGGGCTCAATTCAACAAGAAGAGCTAACTATCCTAAATATATATGCACCCAATACAGGAACACCCAGATTCATAAAGCAAGTCCTTAGAGACCTACAAAGAGACTTAGACTCCCCCGCAATAATAATGGGAGACTGTAACACCCCACTGTCAACATTAGACAGATCAACGAGACAGAAAGTTAACAAGGATATCCAGGAATTGAACTCAGCTCTGCACCAAGCAGACCTAATAGACATCTACAGAACTCTCCACCCCAAATCAACAGAATATACATTCTTCTTAGCACCACATAGCACTTATTCCAAAATTGACCACATAGTTGGAAGTAAAGCACTCCTCAGCAAATGTAAAAGAACAGAAATTATAACGAACTGTCTCTCAGACCACAGTGCAATCAAACTAGAACTCAGGATTAAGAAACTCACTCAAAACCACTCAACTACATGGAAACTGAAACACCTGCTCCCGAGTGACTACTGGGTCCATAACAAAATGAAGGCAGAAATAAAGATATTCTTTGAAACCAATGAGAACAAAGACACAACATACCAGAATCTCTGGGAAACATTTAAAGCAGTGTGTAGAGGGAAATCTATAGCACTAAATGCCCACAAGAGAAAGCAGGAAAGATCTAAAATTGACACCCTAACATCACCATTAAAAGAACTAGAGAAGCAAGAGCAAACACATTCAAAAGCTAGCAGAAGGCAAGAAATAACTAAGATCAGAGAAGAACTGAAGGAGACAGAGACACAAAAACCCTCAAAAAATCAATGAATCCAGGAGCTGGTTTTTTGAAAAGATCAACAAAATTGATAGACCACTAGCAAGACTAACAAAGAAGAAAAGAGAGAAGAATCAAATAGACGCAATATAAAATGATAAAGGGGATATCACCACCGATCCCACAGAAATACAAACTACCATCAGAGAATACTATAAACACCTCTATGCAAGTAAACTAGAAAATCTAGAAGAAATGGATAAATTCCTGGACACATACACCCTCCCAAGACTAAACCAGGAAGAAGTTAAATCCCTAAATCCTTAAATAACAGGCTCTGAAATTTAGGCAATAATTAATAGCCTACCAACCAAAAAAACATCCAGGACCAGACGGATTCACAGCCGAATTCTACCAGAGGTACAAGAAGGAGCTGGTACCATTCCTTCTGAAACTATTCCAATCAGTAGAAAAAGAGGGAATCCTCCCTAACTCATTTTTTGAGGCCAGCATCATCCTGATACCAAAGCCTGGCAGAGACACAACAAAAAAAGAGAATTTTAGACCAATATCCTTGATGAACATTGATGCAAAAATCCTCAATAAAATACTGGCAAACCGAATCCAGCAGCACATCAAAAAGCTTATCCACCATGATCAAGTGGGCTTCATCCCTGGGATGCAAGGCTGGTTCAACATACGCAAATCAATAAACGTAATCCAGCATATAAACAGAACCAAAGACAAAAAACCACAGGATTATCTCAATAGTTGCAGAAAAGGCCTTTGACAAAATTCAACAACGCTTCATGCTAAAAACTCTCAATAAATTAGGTATTGATGGGACGTATCTCAAAATAATAAGAGCTATTTATGACAAACCCACAGCCAATATCATACTGATGGGCAAAAACTGGAAGCATTCCCTTTGAAAACTGGCACAAGACAGGGATGCCCTCTCTCACCACTCCTATTCAACATAGTGTTGGAAGTTCTGGCCAGGGCAATCAGGCAGGAGAAAGAAATAAAAGGTATTCAATTAGGAAAAGAGGAAGTCAAAGTGTCCCTGTTTGCAGATGACGTGATTGTATATTTAGAAAACCCCATTGTCTCAGCCCAAAATCTCCTTAAGCTGATAAGCAACTTCAGCAAAGTCTCAGGATACAAAATCAATGTGCAAAAATCACAAGCATTCTTATACACCAATAACAGACAAACAGAGAGCCAAATCATGAGTGAATTCCCATTCACAATTGCTTCAAAGAGAATAAAATACCTACGAATCCAACTTACAAGGGATGTGAAGGACCTCTTCAAGGAGAACTACAAACCACTGCTCAATGAAATAAAAGAGGACACAAACAAATGGAAGAACATTCTATGCTCATGGATAGGAATAATCAATATCGTGAAAATGGCCATACTGCCCAAGGTAATTTATAGATTCAATGCCATCCCCATCAAGCTACCAATGACTTTCTTCACAGAATTGGAAAAAACTACTTTAAAGTTCATATGGAACAAAGAAGGGCCTGCATTGCCAAGACAATCCTAAGCCAAAAGAAAAAAGCTGGAGACATCACGCTACCTGACTTCAAACTATACTACAAGGCTACAGTAACCAAAACAGCATGGTACTGGTACCAAAACAGAGATATAGACCAATGGAACAGAACAGAACCCTCAGAAATAATACCATACATCTACAACATCTGATCTTTGACAAACCTGACAAAAACAAGAAATAGGGAAAGGATTCCCTGTTTAATAAATGGTGCTGGGAAAACTGGCCAGCCACATGTAGAAAGCTGAAACTGGATCCCTTCGTTACACCTTATACAAAAATTAATTCAAGATGGATTAAAGACTTAAATGTTAGACCTAAAACCATAAAAACCCTAGAAGAAAACCTAGGCAATACCATTCAGGACATAGGCATGGGCAAGGACTTCATGTCTAAAACACCAAAAGCAATGGCAGCAAAAGCCAAAATTGACAAATGGGATCTAATTAAACTAAAGAGTTTCTGCACAGCAAAACAAACTACCATCAGAGTGAACAGGCAACCTACAGAACGGGAGAAAATTTTTGCAATCTACTCATCTGACAAAGGGCTAATATCCAGAATCTACAATGAACTCAAACAAATTTACAAGAAAAAACAACCCCATCAAAAAGTGGGCAAAGGATATGAACAGACACTTCTCAAAAGAAGACTTTTATGCAGCCAACAGACACATGAAAAAATGCTCATCATCACTGGCCATCAGAGAAACGCAAATCAAAACCACAATAAGATACCATTTCACACCAGTTAGAATGGCGATCATTAAAAAGTCAGGAGCCAACAGGTGCTGAAGACGATGTGGAGAAATAGGAACACTTTTACACGTTGGCAGGACTGTAAACTAGTTCAACCATTGTGGAAGACAGTGTGGCGATTCCTCAAGGACCTAGAACTAGAAATACCATTTGACCCAGCCATCCCATTACTGGGTATATACCCAAAGGGTTATAAATCATGCTGCTCTAAAGACACATGCACACGTATGTTTATTGTGGCACTATTCACAATAGCAAAGACTTGGAACCAACCCAAATGTCCATCAATGATAGACTGGATTAAGAAAATGTGGTACATATACACCATGGAATACTATGCAGCCAGAAAAAAGGATGAGTTCATGTCCTTTGTAGGGACATGGATGAAGCTGGAAACCATCATTCTCAGCAAACTATCACAAGGACAAAAAACCAAACACCACATGTTCTCACTCATAGGTGGGAATTGAACAATGAGAACACTTGGACACAGGAAGGGGAGCATCACACATGGGGGCCTGTCATGGGCTGGGGGGAGGGGGGAGGGATAGCATTAGGAGATATACCTAATGTAAATGACGAGTTAATGGGTGCAGCACACTAACATGGAGCATGTATACATATGTAACAAACCTGCACATTGTGCACATGTACCCTAGAACTTAAAGTAGAATAATAAACAAAAATTGATAATAAAAAATTAATTTAAAAAAAAAAGGGTCACAGGCAGGAAGAGTAAGACGTCAAGTATAGGAGGAAGAGTGTGTGGTGGGTTAGTAAGAAGACGGCCCTCACTCTGAACGAGGGCTAGCTCTAAAAGTCATTTGTTTTCATTTTAAGCATTTTGGTGATTTCCATCTCAAAGAACCAGAAAGAACGTGACAGCATTTTAAGAGGAAGAGGTGAACTCTCCCACTTTGATGAGTTTGCTGCCAACTTTAGCAGACTGTGGCACTCCTGGGGAGCACCATAGCCTTAAAGCCTAGATCAGCTGCCCTATGATGGGTGCAGGCCTTATAGACATGCTGGGTTAAAGTAGGGAAAGGAGCCAGGAGCATTTCAACCCTCCACAGAGAAGCTGAAGGCCACTGTCGCCATATTCTGTGACGGAAACCAGCGTGAAGATGCTGGGGAATTGTCTTGAAGTGGTCAGAAGGCGTCCTCTCGACACCCTTCACTGCCCAGATGAAGTCATATCTAAAAATGAACTTCTAAACTTCACGGGAGGGTCATGTTAGAACATGAAAAACTCCCCTGAAAATTTTTGTCAGTGCAACAGGTTTTGTTTACTTGGCAACAGTGAGCCCACTGTGGGAAAGGGGTTTTCCCAGCAGTCAGGCTAGCACCGTGTGCCCTGAGTAGGCAACCTGCAAATGACAGCACTGAGGCCACTGCCAGGAGCCAGCCCAGTCCTCCCTGTGGATGCTGAACGGAAGGGTAGGAAGGTTGAGCTCAGGCCAGCTTTATCAGCATGAGGAGGTGAAGTGGCTCCAAGGTCAAGAGCGGAAAGATGGAACCTTCATTTCCACAGAGATCATCCTGTTCAGGGGTAAAGCAAAGGGCCAGGCTTCCCCTACGGTGTCGCAACAGCCTCTGCACCAACCTCTGAGTGACAAAGCTGCATCTCCCTCTCGTCATCTCTTCCTGCTGGGTCCTCTACAGTCTGTGATTGTGTTTTCATTTCATTTATAATGTCTTTCATTGTACAAATATTTTTAATTTTTATGAATTCAAATCTGTGTATCTTTTCTTTTTTCGTGGCTTCCAAGTTTTGTGTCTTGCTCACCCTAGAATTATAAAAATATACTTTCATAAATTTATCCTTTTAATTTTTCACATAAAAATTTTTAAAAGAATTTTTATGTGAATTATTTTTAAAAGAATTTCTTTTACTTTTACTACAGTAAAGCCAAGGATGGATTTACAAAAAAATAAGCGGCACTAAAGAATTTACACTGAGGAGCAGTAATTCCTGCTCTATTCTTCTCCAACCCTGGGCCTGCTCCTCAGAACAAACTCATTTAAAGTTTTTTTGTTTTTTTGTTTTGTTTTGTTTTGTTTTGTTTTTGAAACAGAATCTTGCTCTGTCACCCAGGCTGGAGTGCAATGGCACAATCTTAGCTCACTGCAACCTCCGCCTCTGAAGTTCAAGCAAGTCTCATGTCTCAGCCTTCCCAGTAGCTGGGATTACAGGCATGCACCACTATGCCCAGCTTTTTTTTTTTTTTTTTTTTGGAGAGCTGGGGTTTCATCATGTTGGCCAGCTGGCCTCGAACTCCTGGCCTCAAGTGATCCGCCCACCTCGGCCTCTCAAAGTGCTGGGATTACAGGCATGAGCCACTGTGCCCAGCCTCCTTTTAAATCTTTTACTTGATTTGGTTTTGTTTTGTTTTGTTTTGTTTTCCAGTAATATAGGTATTCGGGTTCGGCTTCCTTTGCCCGTCTTCATCCATCTCACCTCCAGTGTCCAGAAATTTACCTTAGAAATCTGTGGTCCACAGGTCATGCTCCTAGACCCATTGTAGGAGGAAGAGGAATTAAACACATCCCATTAGTACATAATCTTGGAAGAGAAGCCTTCTGAATTTTACAATCAGGATTGGGGAAACCCTGTAAAGTACCTGCCTGGTGTTCCTTTCTTCCAGCCTCTTTGATTAAGTCACATCAAAGCGCTAATGGCAAAGTTGTTTAATGTGTGTTTCTCCAAGGCAGGTTAGGATTTCACTGGGATTCTTAAAATTTGAGGGTGTCTGTGATCGTCAAAATTTGTATTCATGTAGTCCCTCATGAAATTTCTAAAACTCGGCTGGGTGCGGTGGCTCATGCCTGTAATCCCAGCACTTTGGGAGGCCGAGGAGGGTGGATCACAAGGTCAGGAGTTTGAGACCAGCCTGGCCAATATGGTGAAACCCCATCTCTACTAAAAATTTAAAAATTAGCCTGGCGTGGTGGCACACGCCTGTAGTCCCAGCTACTCAGGAGGCTGAGGCAGAAGAATTGCTTGAACCCGGGAGGCGGAGGTTGCAGTGAGCCAAGATCGCGCCACTGCACTCCAGCCTGGGCGGCAGAGAAAGACTTCATCTAAAAAAAAAAAAAAGAAAATAAATTTCTAAAACTCTGTATTTCTTTGCTCTTTTAAGTTGACATCTATAACTTTCTATTACTTTAAATACCTGGAAAAAAAATCACTTCCAGTGCATTGTAATAATGTATCAAGTAGAAGTGGCAAAAATCAGTGAAAACATTTCTTTGATCTGAATAAATGTTCAAGAAAATAGAAAACATGAACTTACCTCCAATCTATGTTCCCTTTACTTGAAAATGTAATGTTGATCTACTAGAGGTAAGGCAGGAATTGTCACATCCATATTCCTTGCAACTATTCAAAATATGCATCTGAGACCAGAACAAGACACAGGTGAAGAAGGATGCTCACTAGGCCCCTTCTGCCAATACAGAAGGAGACAGTGCAGTGGAGTCCTTTCATAGCAAGTTCTGCCTTCATGATTTCCAAAGCTTCAGTATTCCAAATCTAAGGTGAATAGGGTGGTATCCACTAAGCTCTGCCACAAACTTGTTGCTGAGATGAAGGAAGCCGCCGCTGCAGTCAGTATTTCTCACCCACACGGTTTGCTCTCTTTCTGGCTGGTATGGGAAGGATGGCGTCTTTTTTTTTTTTTTTTTTTTTTTTTTTTGAGATGGAGTCTTGCTCTGTTACCCAAGCTGGATTGTAGTGTTGTGATCTCAGCTCACTGCAACCCATGCAAGGTGCTGTCAGGTTCCACCTGTGCAAACAAGTACACTGGTCCAGCATGGGTCAGCTGCTCACTCACAGGGGCTCCAGAATCCTACAAAGGGACACACAGGGGTGGGTGGCAACCTAGTTGGAAATGGGAGTGATGGGCATGACTAAAGTCTTCCTCATCCCACCAGAGGCGCACTCAACTGTGGCTAGGGTGACCAGAATTCACTGTCCAGCGTGGCTGGCAGGAGCCCACTCTCTGAAGATGGTGGGATTCAGAGGTGGGAGTAGAGTTGGGTGGTCTTGTGAGCTGAGCACTCTCCCAAAAGTGTCCCCTACGTATGAGGTTGACAGTTTATTCCTGCAGGGACTCAGGAGTAACTCTGGGTGCTAAAACAAAACTTGAGACCAGCACAGAAACAGCCAGCCCGTGAAGCTGGCCTCCCATCACACAGCAAGGCTAGCCAGATGCCCCTCACTCTTCTCGGGCACCATTCTTCTCCTCCCCTAGGCCGCCTGGTGCTCGTGGTGTTTCATGTTTGTTAGTCCACGCACGGTGGTGAGGGAGGCTGCTGTGTGATTTGCCCCAGCCACAGCCTCTACTCAAAAGCAACTGGAAGAAGACAGCAGCAGAGGGCGCTTCTTCAAACACCCTGTCCAACTCCTGGCACTGACAAGTACTGAGCAAACTCAAACCCTCTGTAAAGTAACGGAAGTTAGAAGGGGGAAATGTTACCTCTCTGAAGATTATCCAAAGAAAAACGGAGTGATTTCTCATTGCTTTATAGACTGTAAGAAGAGAACATCTCAGAAGTGGAGTCTTACCCTGAAATCAAAGGATTTAAAGAAAAAGTGGAATTTTTCTTCAGCAAGTAAGTACATTTACTATTATCTTACTGTGGGATAGCTTGGTAGAACTAGTTACCAGCAACCTCACTGCTTTTTAAACAAACAATACCTCTGCTACCACCTCCTGGATCCAGGCTTGCCCTCAAAGGAACCCTTAGGGTCTCATTCCCACAGGAGGCTGTGGCTTCCCGACATATTTGGAGCATCATAGTGAGAATTGTGGCCCATTATTTTAAAATGTCCTAGATCCTAGCAAATATTGTTTTTGTGGGCCGTATTTGAATTTCTCAAGCCAGTAAAATTCTAGTGAAAGTGGGAAAATCGCTTGAGCTCGGGAGGTTGAGACTGTGGTGAGCTATGGTCACGCCACTGCACTCTAGCCTGTGTGACAGAGCAAGATTCTATCTTAAGAAAAACAAATTCTGGTGAATAAGTCTCTTTTAACTAATCCTGTCTAAAATGGATGATGGCTAATAAAACAATATGGCGTGGCTGGAACTCTAGCTCTAGCGTGGTCTCCAAAGAGGACACTCAAGCATTCTCTGAGCAGCACGGGGCTGTGTCCTGGTAGCAGCCTGAAGGGGTGACAGTGGAGCACAGTGTTCATTTTCATTTCTCAATTTTGACATATTTACTGGAAAAATTAATCCCTAGCCACCTCACATGACAGTACATAATTTTTTTTTTTTTTTTTTTTGAGATGGAGTCTCACTCTGTCGCCTAGGCTGGAGTGCAGTGTTGCAATCATCTTGGCTCACTGCAGCCTCCACCTCCTGGATTCAAGCAATTCTCGTGCCTCAGCCTCCCAAGTGGCTGGGATTACAGGCACCCACCACCACACCTGGCTAATTTTTGTATTTTTGGTAGAAATGGGGTTTTGCCATGTTGGCCAGGCTGGTCTGGAACTCCTGGCCTCAAGTAATCCACCCACCTCAGCCTCCCAAAGTGCTGGGATTACAGGCGTGAGCCACCACGCCTGGCCCTGGAGTACATAATTTTAATAAGTAACGTTTGCAGTGTCTTTTTTTCCCTCCCTTTTTATGGATAGACTTTTCTGGTTATTGAGATCTCATACCCCTTTATGATACATTATTTGAGTAGAGGGTTTAAAGAATTGAGATACTTGTTTTCTTATGTTAATATGTCAAGAAAGAAGTTGTTTCATAACTTAGGTCCTGCCTTGGACAAAATACACCCTTACTGTCTGCTCTGTGTTTCTTGGTATGTTCAGAAGAGGATTTGAACTTTTGCAGGTTGGCTAACAGATATGGAGGGTCCTTAGAGCTCTCCTGTTTCTAACCAAATCTTCACCCCACCTATTAAGTAGAAAGCCTTTTCATGGAAGGCTGTGATTGGTTCTTGGAACTGGTCCCCTCACAGAATTTCCATTCGCTTTTCCTCAGGATCACGCCCTGCTTTAGAGGTTGCTTAGGTTAAGCTCTCCAATTAATTTTAGCAGGCAACTCAAGAGTTTTGCAACTCAAAGTAGGCATACCTTCCTTCCTGAATGACTTTTATTTGTTCCTTTTTCAGGCTGTGAAACTAAATCCACAACCTTTGGAGACCCAGGAACACCCTCCAATCTCTGTGTGTTTTGTAAACATCACTGGAGGGTCTTCTACGTGAGCAATTGGATTGTCATCAGCCCTGCCTGTTTTGCACCTGGGAAGTGCCCTGGTCTTACTTGGGTCCAAATTGTTGGCTTTCACTTTTGACCCTAAGCATCTGAAGCCATGGGCCACACACGGAGGCAGGGAACATCACCATCCAAGTGTCCATACCTCAATTTCTTTCAGCTCTTGGTGCTGGCTGGTCTTTCTCACTTCTGTTCAGGTAAGCAACTTTCAGGAACTTGACTGAATCAACTGCTACAGGGTTAAGAGAAAGGACATTGGGTTCTCTGAGCTGCTCCCTTCTATTATCCTATAAGCCGGAAGGAACCTTCAGGGTGTTTTCAGAAGATTTTAAAGATTAGAAGACTGTGGTCCAAAGAGGTTAAAGGACCTGCCTATCATCACACAGCAAGTTAGCAACCAAGTTAACTCAAGAACCCAGGCCTTCAAGGAACCGTGGAAGGGACAGTGTTATTTTAACAAAACCATACAGCCGATTCATAATGGTCTCTTCCATGAATATTAGATGCTCATTTACATTTTGTGATGTGCCAATACTGGCCTCGGAGTCTAGTCCCAAACTATGTTTTCATGATACAGCTCAGCGAAAGTGTCCTGCTTCTAAAATTGAACAATGGTGATCTTCTTTCCAATCTGAAGGCGGGAGAGTAGTTGAGGACAATTCCTCTTAATGACATTAATCTTCTTAACCTTCTTAAGTTCCTCTTAATACATTAATCTTATTTGTTCTGCTTTGGATGCTGAGATCTTTTTTCAACATTGGCATCTGACTTTAAGTGGTATCAGATTTAACACAAAATTATGTTTTTAGTTATTTTTAATCTGCCACATAGGTATTACATATAGGTCCTGAAAGTAATAATTTGACTTCTAGAGGCTTTTGTTCCTGCTCAGGTGATCTTAAGAGTGCTGAGCTTTTGGGACTGTCAAGAAGGGTGAGGCTTGTCCCTGCTGGCAGGATGGTTCTGATTTTTTTTTTAAGTCAGAAAACAAAAGATCTGTTTTCTAGTGAGCAGCATACTTCCCAGTTTCCCAAAAATAAAGAAGTCTGGGCTCCAGCATGATTTGCCAGTCTGCAAAGACCCGACTATTAAGGGTCCTTGTCTTAAAAACTTCTCACATAAAGTACTGCCTAGAATATCAGAGGTGTGAGAGAGAGGTAGAGGGAAGAGAAGAGGAGTTGGGGGCACACAGATTACTTGACTGCGATGGTGGTCATTTAATATTTTCTGTCCAGAGCTATTTTACATTGTTTCAGAACCAAGAGAACCATGGCCTACATTTCACAATTTACACCTCAGGTTTTTTATATATTTGACAGTTACATTACATTTCCAACAGTTATAATTTCCTTCTGGGGAGTTGGGGAAGCATTCCCAAACTAGTCTTCTGGGGAGTACAGAGGAGTTTAAAATATTTAGAAGGAAATTTGTACAGGCTTCCCAGAAATAAGGGGGGCAGGGAGGGGGAGAGACAGAAAGAGGGAGAACAATAAAAAAAAGTAAAAGAGGACATAAAATAAAAATTAAAACCCAGACTTTAGAAATTGTACAAGGAAAATTAGGGTCAGAGGTAAATGGAAAGAGATCTTTGAGCTAAAGAAAGATGTTTAGGAAAGCACCTTGTTCTCCAGCTACATCCTGGTTTTACTGCTGCTGTGACTGAGTCAATGAAGCACCTACTGTGTGCCAGGTGGGCCATAAAAGTTGAGGCTAGGATTCCTGCACTCAAAGAGGTCTGCATATGTTAGTTGGGGAAATGCAAAGCTAACCCATGTAGAACAAGCAAAGAGCAATGAAATGCTTTGCCCTGATTGTAGGAGCCCAAGATCTGGGAAAGTGGGTAACAGACTGGGCTGCAGGAAGGAGGGCAGGCTTTACAGAGGCAGATAGATGATGGAGAGAGAATTCTGGTCAGGGCAACAGCCTGGACAAAGGCACAAAGGTAAGGATGAGGCTGGCACAGGTGTTCATTCTTTTGTTTAATCATTTATTAATTCAACAAACATGAGCATCTCCTAAAACCAAGAGACTTTTCTTGGTCCTGGGGACATGGCTCTTGCATTTGTGAAATTTACTATCATTGGAAAGAGGAAAAGTAATCCAATAGCCACTCAAATGAATGTGTTAAAGTGTGGCCAACAAACAAAGCCACGTGCTTAGAAGGCAGGGCACAGGCACTGCCTGAGGAAGTGCTGTCTTCCTCTGCCAGCAAGAAGGGGCAGTGAGCTGGGAAGTAGCAGAGGAGGGACTGGCCCGGTGAGCAAGAACCGGACCCCGCAGCACTTGTGAGTTACAGTCATGAATCCGCATGTTATTCAAGAAGCTGGAAGGGCTTTACCCAGGAGAGTGGCGTGGTCTACCCCAGCTCTGTTCACTCTTTACACATACCAATAGCCTGGGGGTTTTGCTAAATTGCAGTTTCTAGCACAGGGAAGTTTTTAGAGAAGTGAATCTATTTTGCATAATACTGTAATGATAGATATAAGTCATTATAAATTTGCCCAAATCCATAGAATATGCAATACCAGGAGTGACCCCTATCGTGAACTCTAGATTTGGGGTGGTAATGATGTGTTAATGTAGGTTCATTGATTGTAACAAGTGTACTGCCCTGGCACAGGATGTAGACAGTGGCGGAAGCTGTGAATATGTGGGGAGGGGGTATATGGAAATCCTCTGTACTTTACATTCAATTTTTCAATGAACCTAAAGCAGCTCTAAAAAATAAAGTCTATATAGTTTTTTAAATGCTGTTTCTGCTTAGGTGGGTCTAGGATGGGGCCTGAGATTCTGCATTTCTAAGAAGCACCTAGGTGATGCTGATGCTGCTCCACCATACACTTTGAGTTTCAGTAGTAAAGGTGTAAATAACTTTAAAAGGAAAAAAGTGTTACTGAAGAACACAGTGGCTTGTAGGGCAGCCACAGTGACTGTGCAAAACCTATTAGGAGGTTATTTCAGTAACTTACAGTAACTGATGATGTCTTTAATGAAAAGAATTGGATCAGAAGGAAGTTGATGGGTTGGAGAGTGTGTACCATGTAAAATTAGTGAGGACTGCTCAACGGGAGTGTAGGTGTGAGCTGTGCATGGTCTGTGGGAGGTGAGATTCAGTGAATACAGTGGAGTAGGATTATAGAGGGCTTTATTCAGGGCAGAGATTTGCCACACTAGGCCTTCCTCCCCTGCCACACCATGGCAGAGGTGTTCCCCCTCTCCTCCTGCCCAGCCACTGATGCCCAGGGGAAGGGACTCCTCTTTCATGCACAGGGTGGAACCAGCCAGGCTCCTCTCCCCCTCTAGGCCTGCAGGCACTGTCTATGGAGGCAGAAATGCCTGACTTTATAGTCCAGCAACTGGTGGCAGTAAGGCAGAGGCTCTAACAGGGCAGCGCTCAGAGGGACCAATGTGGGCAGCTTTTCCTTCAGAGCTAGAGTCCTTTAAGAGAGGGTCAGGTCTAAGGAGAGGGGAAAGGCCTCCTGTAGGAGGAGGCAAGAGATGTAGGAAAAGCATTGCCTATAAGTTTATAGTCTGAGAACTCAGAGCTAGGAGAAAAGAGAATACCCCAAAGTGCCACCATTCACAGAACACATCCTCCTCTCCCTGCAACACACACCGCTATGCTGCTGGCCCAGGGGTCCCATGAGCAGTGATTGTTGCCATCATCACCCTGACAACAGCTGTTCAAGTCCCTGAGCATTTTAAGGATATAAATACTGTTTAGAAAGAGAAAAAGTAAGGATCAGATGGTACAGAGTATATGAGCAGGGTCTAAACAGGGGGAAAAGTCAGGAACAGTGTGAACACCAGGAGACACAGGTCTCAAGCCTGTGGCTGCCAGAGGCAGCTCTGCCTGTCTCCTTTGTGTGGCTAGCACCTAGCCCAGGGCTGACACCAGCCCTGTCGGTGCTAGTTCACCTAATCAAACATTTAGAGGAGGGTCACTCCTGTTGGAAGAGTGTGCACAAACCAGGAACGGTAAAATCTCCAGGTGGTGAGACAATAGGTGACTTTCACGCTTTTCTGTATCTTCCATTCTTTCTAAGAATGTTTATTTCGTAGTCAGGGAAAATGTTTATTTAAAAAGCACACTTGTGTTTCCAGGGAGATCATGTATGTCCCGTCATTTGGTGAGTTAAAAGATGTTGTGTCAACTGCTTCTCTCCCTTCTCCACCAGCAGTGGTGATGCAGCTCCCAGACCCCTGCGAGGGCAGCCTCTCTAACGGCTGCTGAGGTTGAACTCCCTGGGAGGGGCACTGCAGACTGGCCACTGCATCCTCCAGGCCTCCAGGCTGCATGGAGAGGGTGGGGAAGACTCAGGTCTTCCTAGTATGGATTCTTTTTTTCCCTTCATGTTTTATTTGCAATGACATAAAATTCAACGTTTTAAAGTATACAATTCAGCCAGGCACGGTGGCTCACTCCTGTAATCCCAGCATTTTGGGAGGCCGAGGTGGGTGGATCACCTGAGGTCAGGAGTTTGAGACCAGCCTGGCCAACATGGTAAAACCCTGTCTCTACTAAAAATGCAAAAATTAACCACACAAGGTGGCCCGTGCCTTTAATCCTAGCTACTCAGGAGGCTGAGGCAGGAGAATCTTTTGAACCCTGGAGGCGGGGGTTGCTGTGAGCCAAGATCATGCCACTGCACTCCAGCATGGGCAACAGAGTGAGACTCTGCCTCAGTAAATAAATAAATAAATAAATAAATAAATAAAGTGTACAATTCAGTGGGTTTTAGTATATTTGCAATGTTGTGAAACCACCATCACTATCGAATTCCAGAACGAAATGTTCTGGATGATGATGGAAATCATCATCCCAGAAAGAAACCTGCGCCTATTTGCAGCTACTCCTCATTCCCCTGTACCCCATCTCCTCGTAACCACTAATTTACTCTCTGTCTCTATGAATTTGCCTGTTCTAGACATTTCTTTTCTCTTCCTTTTTTTCCAGAATCCAGGTAAGAAAGAATATTCTGGACATTTCTTACAATATGTGGCGTTTCGTGACTATTTTCTTTCATTTAGCATTATGTCTTTCAGGTTCATCCATGTTGCGTATGTCTTAGTACTCCATTCGCTTTTACTGCCAAATAATATTCTGAAATAATATTCTGTTGTAGATTGAGATCTATTTTTTCTTTTTGTAGCGATGGGGTTTTTGCTATGTTGCCTAGGCTTGTCTCGATCTCCTGGGCTCAAGCAATCCACCCGCCTTGGCCAGCTCCCAAAGTGCTGGGATTACGGGTGCCTGGCCTAGATTGAGCCCTTGAGAGGTCCTTTTTTTTTTTTTTTTTTTTTTTTTTTTTGAGACAGAATCTTGCTCTGTCGCCCAAGCTGGAGTGCAGTGGCACAATCTCTGGCTCACAGCAAGCTCCGCCTCCCGGCTTCACGCCATTCTCCTGCCTCAGCCTCCCGAGTAGCTGGGACTACAGCTCGTAAAAGTCCTGCACACAAAAATCAGCCCGCCACCACGCCTGGCTAATTTATTTTTTTTGTATTTTTAGTAGAGACAGGGTTTCACTGTATTAGCCAGGATGATCTTCGAGCTCCTGATCCGCCTGCCTCGGCCTCCCAAAGTGCTGGGATTACAGGCGTGAGCCACCACGCCCGGCCGAGAGGTCCATTATTTGTCTAAAATTCTTGGTCTCTATTCTTGTTGGCAAATAGCTTCCTCTCCTGTGTGGCTAGCAGTCCAGAGTTGAAGTGGTCAGAGCAGGAGGGTGGCCAAGGGGTCAGGAGAGGCAGAGGCTGAGGCCAGCAGTGTTGAGTGTCTCTATTGTGCCCTACGGGTGGGCAGTTTCCATGCATTCGCCAGAAGGCGAGCAGCGTTGCCGTCCATCTCTGCCTTCTCTCCGCCTCCTTTCACAGCCTCTGGCCCTTTCTGACTGCTGCTGGGTAGAGGTGCAGGAGGGGCTCCCCATGCCAGCTATGGGCACTGAACTCAGTTCAAGAATCAGCCAGTTACCATGGTGATGCTGGTCCTATGGGGGTGTGGTTCAGCAAAGCAGGCTGTTGTGCATGAGAAAGAACAGCCCCATTAAAAATCTGTAGAGCATTCTAAAGTTAAGAAAGCACTTTACATCTGGTATCCTGTGATCGCTGTGATAATTATGTGAAGCAGGGAAGATAGTTATCTCGGTCTGTTTTGTGCTGCTATAACAGAATACCTGACATTGGGTAATTTAGAAAGAACAGAGATTTATTTCTTACTGTTCTGGAGGCTGGGAAGTCCAAGGTCAAGGGGCTCACATCTGATGAGGACCTTCTTGCTGCATCATCCCATGGCAGAGGATAGAAAGGCAGGAGAGCACGCCCAAGACAGAGTAGGAAGGAGGCCAAAACCATCCTTTATAAGGAAGTCACTCCTGCTGTAGTGAACCCACTCCCAAGAAAATGGCATTAATCCATCCATGATGGCAGAGTCTCCATGACCTAATCACCTTTTAACAGTCCCAGTTCTCAACACTGTTGCACCCGGAATTAAATTTCCAACACAAAACCTTTAGGGGACACATTCAAATCATAGCAATAGTATTATGACTGTTTTACAGAGATGGAACCTGAAGCCCAGAGAGGTTACCCAGCTTGCTCAAGGTTATAATTCTAATACACAGTGGATGGAGCCAGACCTCATTTCCTCATGCCTAGACATGCATTCAGCAAGTATTTACTGAGCACCTACTATGGGCCAGGCCCTGTTCTAGACACTGCAGATATGGCAGTGAACAAAGGAGGAAGCCTCTGCTCCATAGCTCCATACGTAATTATGTATCACATATACCTGTAAATATACATCACAGTTGTAAAAATATATATCAGCTGGAGACAAGCCTGAAGAGAAACAAATCAGGCAAAGAGACCAAAGAGTAGCAGGATGGAGGGGGGCAGGGAGGATGGCGCTGTTCAAGGAGAGTCAGGGAAGGCCTCTTTGACAAGGGGCCACGAGAGTAGATGTGAGCAAAGTGGGACCTGAACTGTGTAGATCTCTGGGGAAGACACTGGCTCCCTCTAATGTCCTAGGTACTGTAGAGGACTTTTATGAGCAGTATCTCATTTTGAATCCTTGCACCCACTGGGTTGGGTAGGTGTTACAATGCCCATTCAAAAATGGCAAAGCAAGCTCAGAAGTTCAACCAGGTTTGAGACAGTAATATTGAGATTTCCAGGCGCTGACTTTCCCCGCCAGTCACTGAAGCAGACAAAATCGTTAGAGACATTTCCGTTTCAACTGCTTTTTGTCCGTGTGTGACGGAGTCCCTAAAACAGACAAAACTGATATAAATCTGTTGGGCAAATTTATAACGACTGTTTTCTGTCTCTGTGTGGTGGAATCCCGAAAACTGGGTTCCTGTGTGAATTTCCAAATTCTTCAGAAGATTTTGGGTTCCTCTTTTTAGTCCTGTTCTTCCTCACTCTTCTCCTCAGAAGGCTGGACAAAAACTCCTCAGAAGCCATCACCGAAATTAGATAGTCTCTCTTTCAGCTATGCTTTCACTTTTGCTAACATCACCACATACCAAAATCAGTGAGAAATATTGGATTCTTTTTGGCTGGGAACGAATAGTTCGGTGGGGAAAGACCCTATTATTGGGAGGCCCAGACAAGTGAGTTGCTGTCTGTCTGGCCCATAGCAAGACCAGAGTGCTATATATCTGACATAACCCTTGAGTGAAATGAAAGGTAAGAGTTGGCAGTGGGAGGAGGGAGAAAGAAAAATGGAAACTCTTACAGAAGACCTGCTATGTCCTTGGGACTTTTTATTTATATCATTTAATTGAACTGAATTTTCCAGTGATCCCAAGGGGTAGGTGTCATACCTATTTAGAGATGAAGAAACAGATGAAACAGCAAGTGGCTGAGCTGGGACTAGAATCCAAGTCAATGGAGATGGATAGCCCATGTTCCTTCTACGTCTCATTTTGCTTTCCTTGCAACACTAGGAGTGTCTGGGTTGTCATTTGATCTTTAGCTAATATAGCTTCACTTTGAAATATGCTCCCTTCAAGTATGTCTTTTTATTTCTTCCTTTCTTTCAGTTATATTCCCTAAAGCAGGGACTGGCAACATTCCACACAATTGCTGAAGAGGTGCCTGGACCTTTCTGCATTACCTCACTTTGCTATGCAAATACCCACCATCACAAAACTCTCTTGTTCAGTGCTGTGGTGGGGCCGTATCCAGTCTGACAGAGGCCTGAGAATGGCTGGTGAGATGGAAAGGTGCTAGTGCCCCATGATCCTGCTATCTAAGAAGAGAGAGGGCTTGGAAATGAAGTCCCTAGACATGGGTCTCCCTAAGGGGATCTGTGTGGCTCCAGGGGATACAGGGCCCAGAAGGCACAGTACGACAGCACTGGGCAGGGGGCACTGGGGCCTTAGAGGGATGCTGCTTTTAGGTCCTACAAGAGCCTAGGAAGAATGACCATGCCTTCTAAACCAAAAATCAGAAAATACAGCCTGCTAAGGAATTTTGGTGCTATTGACACAGAGACTAGTTTAGATATTGATATGCCGATATTTCTTGGCTATGTGGATGGAGAAATGAACAGAATATTTTAAATAAAAACTCTTTTAGCAAATCCAGGCTGGAGGGTAATTGTATGGCATGGACTGCAGATAGCCAAAGAGATAAAGGCAGGATATAGGATCCATTTAGGGTACCTGAAGATGGTAGAAATAGTCCAAAGGTATAAGCATGGGAGTCATTTCAGCCTGGAACCATGGGATCAATCAGGCCTGGAAAGAAAGGGACTCTGTTTCTTATTTATTTATTTATTTATTTTGAGACGGAGTCTCACTCTGTCACCCAAGCTGGAGTGCAGTGGTGTGATCTTGGCTCACTGCAACCTCTGCCTCCCAGGTTCAAGTGATTCTCCTGCCTCAGCCTCCTAAGTAGCTGGGATTACAGGTGTGTCCCAACATGCCCGGCTAATTTTTTTGTATTTTTAGTAGAGATGGGGTTTCACCATGTTGACCAGGCTGGTCTCAAACTCCTGACCTCGTGATCTGCCCACCTCAGCCTCCCAAAGTGCTGGGATTACAGGCTTGAGCCACGATGCCCGGCCTGGGACTCTGTTTCTTATAGCAAAAGGGCTCAGTGGTAGGGCTGGATTGGGGTGGGTGGGGACAGTGTTGGCTTAACTTACTGACTGTGGCCTAAAACTGAAGAAATCGGTAAACAAGAAGAATGGCCCTAAAAGCCTGGGCCAGAAAGAAAAAAATGTGTAAAACTGGGGCAGTTTCTTTTCCTCAGCTCAGTTTCCTCATTTGTAAGATAAGGCCACGAGAATGAATGATCATGGAAGTCCCTTCCAGATCTCACATTCCTTACTATGACTTTCATATCCCCTGGGGCTGAGCACATTGTTTAACCCATGGTTGGCCCTTATATTCAGGTCTTCTCAGGGGACCAGTGGACTTTCTCGCTCACTAGGGATCCCTGTCTCTGTCCCCAACTCCTGGCCCATAGGCATCTGGCTATATACATAAGACAAGCAGGTGCCTTTCCATATTTCTGAATGCTCACGATGTCTCGTCATGCTAGGCGTGGTGGCTCACACTTGTAATCCCAGCATTTTGGGAGGCTGAGGTGGGAGGATCACCTGAGATCAGGAGTTTGAGACCAGCCTGGCAAACATGGTGGAAACCCTGTCTCTACTAAAAATACAAAAATTAGTTGGGCATGATGGTGGGCGCCTGTAATCCCAGCTACTCAGGAGGCTGAGGCAGGAGAACTGCTTGAACCTGGGGGTGGAGGTTGCAGTGAGCTGAGATCGCGCCACTTCACTCCAGCCTGGGCAAAAGAACAAGACTCCGTCTCAAAAAAAAAAAAGAAAAAGAAAAAGAAAAAAGAAAGAAAGATGTGTCGTCTTATGGAGATGCAGGGAAGGGGAAGATTCTGGATAACTCTTGAAAGATAACGTCACTGGAAGAGCTTTACCCATTTGGTGGGGTGTTGAACTGGATGTAGGAGCAGCACACAGTGGTATGTGTAGGTGGAAAAATAAGGCAATTTGCTTGTCAGTATATCAATAGTTATATCAAAGGTGTAAGGTGGCTGCTAATATATTGAATTCAACTTTAGGCTGCAAACATAGATTTAGGTAAAGGAAGTGACAACCCGGTTCTACTCTGAGCCAATCACACAGTGGATGTCTGGAATGCTAGATTTAGTGACTTTGCTCTCTCAAAAAAATATACACACAAATCAAACTGTGTAGTGAGGAAAGTGAGGGTACTCACTTTCAGTACATCAATAAGGAACAGGGGCAGATGGGAACCTGCAGAACTGTCTGAGAGAGGATATAAGTATCCTCAGATATCTGCAAGTCTTGTTACATAAGAAGAATGAGATGTGTTTTGTAATGCATGTAGAAGCTAGAGGGAAACAGACTTCAACATAAAGCAAAGCAAAACTTCCTCAGTCAAATTGTCCAAAGACGAAATCAAAAGCCTTAGAAGTTAGTAAATTTCCCACCCCCTTGGAGAAAGGAGAATGGGATTCATATTTGGTGTGGGTCTAGGCCTTGAATTACAGTATGTGCTTGCCATAAATTATCTCATTTAATCTTCATAATAACCAATGTGAAGACTGGGGTTCAGAGAAGTAAAGTAAGTTGCTTAAGGTCACACAACTACTGTGGATTTTATTGAATGAAAAAAGCCCATGTTCTTTCTATACCAACAACCAGGAGCCTCTAGGCAAGGATGTTAGCAGGGTGCACTTAGTCATGGTTGCCTTTAAGGTAGGTAGGGAAGTAGGCAGTCCTGAGAGCTTTAAATCCTAAGTCACTCAAGTGAAAAGGGGAGGAATCAGGATGTGTATTTAGGTGACAGATGAAGGTTTTATTCCTGTGCCACGCCACTGAAGTCACATGAAATGGATTGTCTTTAGCTCACTTAATCTGGATAAAATTTATTCTTAGATTTTTCCCACGGTTAAATGCAGTTCTGTAGTTTAAATGAATGCGTGTACATGTGCATATCTCTGTGTGTGTGTGTGTGTGTGTGTGGTTGCATCACGTGATTGTGGGGAGAGGGGCTGTAGGAGAAACTCAAGGGAAAAGGCAGTGAGCATCAGAGACTAGGTCTTTACAGTGAAATTCTTCCTTATTTCTCAAGGCAGTAGTAGCTGAAAATTACCTAATCAAGTGACCAGGCAACAGAGCCAAGAAGGAGGCCTTCTGTAAGTGAGAATTCATGAATAATGAAGATTGATTATATTCCCTACCTATTTAAAGTATGGCCCTCTTTTTTCTTCTTAGTTGACCTCATCTCCCTCCCTTATTCTTCGTCATGACTGCAGAATCATGGGCCCTTGGAATCTCAGGCTGACCTGCCCTGTCCTAGACTTCCTGAACCTCTCAATCTCTCAGTTGTCTCAGCTGCAAAATGGGGAAAATAATACATATCTTGTGGGGTTGTTGGGGGATTAAATGACATAGCACCTCTCCCCTCCATAGAGCCACCACAGAGGAAGCAAAAAAAGGAAATAGTATGAAGAGTAATTCAATATAGGCTATCTAGACAGAGGTGGGCAGCAGCACCTTGCCCTCCTCCACCACCACTGTACCCAGAACCTTAGTCAGGACTGACTTCTCTTGGGGGTGGTATTGTGTTAGGTAAACCAAATAAGAAGTAATAGGACTAAAAATTGCCTGCTGTGAGAGAAGGCTCATATGCTCCTAAATCTTGCATGTCATTGGAAAATTCTCAAGAAAAAGGGGATAGGTTATGTTATAATGATTGGTCCATGAGTCTGATTTTAGTGATTTATCTTCATTGTTTTCAAAACCAAATTTGTTTTTTATGCAATCACATTTAGTTTTTCTAGATAGTGACTTCCAAAACCTTTAACAAGCATTGCAGGTGCAACTGCTATAGAAAACACTATTGAGGTTCCTCAGAAAATTAAAAATAGAACTACCATATGACCCCAAAATTCCATATATCCATAAGAATTGAAAGCAGGGTCTTGAAGAGATATTTGCACACCCATGTTCATAGCAGCACAGTAGCCAGGAGGTGGGAAGTAAGCCAAATGTCCATCTACAGATGAATGGGCAAACAAACTGTGGGGTATGTGTGTGTGTGTGTAATATTATTCATTATCCTTATGATCATATCATTACCATTCCAAAGGAAGGAAATCCTATCATATGCTACAAAGTGAATGAACCTTGAGTGCATCATGCTAAGTGAAATAAGCCAATCATAAACAGGCTGTTACTGTATGATTCTATTTCTATGAGATATTTAAAGTAGCCAAATTCATACAAACAAACAGAATGGCAATTGCCAGAGGCTGAGGGGAGAGGGGGAAAGGGGAGTTGTTTAATGGGCATAGAGTTTCAGATTTGCAAAATGAAAATTTCTAGAGATCTGTTTCACAACAATGTGAATATACTTAACATTACTGAACTGTACACTTAAAAATCAATAAGATGATAAATTTTATGTTATGTTATGTGTTTGTTTGTTTGTTTGTTTGTTTGGAGATGGAGTTTTGCTCTTGTTGCCCAGGCTGGGGTGCAATCTCAGCTTACTGCAACCTCGGCCTCCTGGGTTCAAGTGATTCTCCTGCCTCAGCCTCCCGAGTAGCTGGGATTACTACACCTGCCACCACACCCGGCTAATTTTTTGTATTTTTAGTAGAGACAGAGTTTCACCATGTTGGCCCGGCTGGTCTCGAACTCCTGACCTCAAGTGATCTGCCTGCCTTGTCCTCCCAAAGTGCTGGGATTGCAGGCGTGAGCCACCATGCCCAGCCTGTTGTGTTTTTTACCACAATTTTTAAAAAATGAAGAGAAAAAAAGCATTGGGGACCCCAAAAATCAAACTGGATTGATACTTAGTCACTAGACACAACATCCTAAGTTCTGTTACTGCCGACTTTGGATTCCTGACCGTGCAGGAATCTGTATTTAATAAATATACAATCTTGTTCTGTTTGCCTCTCCATAGGTGTTATCCACGTGACCAAGGAAGTGAAAGAAGTGGCAACGCTGTCCTGTGGTCACAATGTTTCTGTTGAAGAGCTGGCACAAACTCGCATCTACTGGCAAAAGGAGAAGAAAATGGTGCTGACTATGATGTCTGGGGACATGAATATATGGCCCGAGTACAGGAACCGGACCATCTTTGATATCACTAATAACCTCTCCATTGTGATCCTGGCTCTGCGCCCATCTGATGAGGGCACATACGAGTGTGTTGTTCTGAAGTATGAAAAAGACGCTTTCAAGCGGGAACACCTGGCTGAAGTGACGTTATCGGTCAAAGGTTGGTGGGATTTTCTGATTTTACTCTAGGCCGGCAGATTCTTAATGCCCTTAAAGACACATGGCTATTGATTTAGGTGAAAATTTTACCAAAGAGGGATGTATCTCACTTCATTTCTTGGAGTTAAGTCTCTAGTTGTACGATAAACTCTAACTGGTTTCTAAAGATGTCCTGGAAATATCTGTTAATGTGCATTTCTTGTTCTTTGACAATCCAAGTTCATGACAATCATCCTGGGGCACTATAATGACCTAAAGAGCCTCTCAATCACCAAGGGGCATCTTTGATTTGATGTAGCCTTGCTACTAACTGCACTTGACCCAGCAATATATGCCTGTGAAAGTATGCTGAAAAGGTAACGGGGCTGGGTATGGTGGCTTATGCCTGTAATCTCAGCACTTTGGGAGGCCAAGGCAGGCGGATCACTTGAGGTCATGAGTTCAAGACCAGCCTGGCCAACATGGCGAAACTCCGTCTCTACTAAAAATACAAAAACTAGCCAGATGTGGTGGCGCATTCCTGTAATCCCAGCTACTCTGGAGGCTGAGGCAGAGAATTGCTTGAACCTGGGAGGCGGAGGTTGCAATGAGCCGAGATTGCACCACTGCACTCCAGCCTGGGTGACAGAGCAAGACTCCATCTCAAAAAAAAAAAAAAAAAAGAACAATGGAGGCATAAATCCTTTTCAGGTAGTATGTGAATGTCTATTACTATGGCTATCTTACTATTATATTCTAATATTTTCAAAGTGATAATTTACTTATTGCATATTTGAAGCTCTAATCTAGCAGTCAGTCCTGAAAAATTAGATGTTAGAGAATTGGGCCAGGTGTGGTGGCTCAGCACTTTGGGAGGCCAAGGTGGGTGGATGGCTTGAGCTCAGGAGTTTGAGACCAGCCTGCCCAACATGGTGAAACCCCATCTCTACTAAAAATACAAAAATTAGCCAGGGACGTGTTGGCTACTTAGGAGGCTGAGGCAGGAGAATCACTTGAACCTGGGAGGCGGAGGTTGCAGTGAGCAGAGATGGTGCCACTGCACTCCAGCCTTGGTGACAGAGCAAAGACTGTTTCAAAAAAAAAAAAGCAGACTACAGAGGAGGGTGAGCATTTCCCTACTGGTAGAGACTCTGTCTTAAAAAAAAAAAAAGTTAGAGAATTGGATGCATAATTAATTCCTGCCACAAGGAAAAAAACTAATTTATGAATCAAAGCCTTGTTTATGTACCTACTGTGGAAGGCAAGCATTTCTGGTCTCGGAAAGAAAGGACCCTTGCTTTTGTAACCACCCAAGGGGTTTACCTCGCCTGCTGCCTAGATAGAGCCGATTCATCAAGACAGGGGAATTGCAATAGAGAAAGAGTAATTCACGCACAACTGGCTGTGCGGGAGACTGGAGTTTTATCATTACTCAAATCAGTCTCTCCAAGCATCTGGGGAGCAGAGTTTTTAAGGATAACTAGGTGGGTCAGGGGAAGCCAGTGAGCTGGGAGTGCTGATTGGTCAGGGATGATACCATAGGGAGTTGAAGCTGTCTTCTTGCACTGGGTTGGGGGGCCACAAGATCAGATGAGCCAGTTTATTGATCTGGGTGGTGCCAGCTGATCCATCAAGTGCAGGGGCTGCAAAATAGCTCAAGCACTGATCTTAGGAGCAGTTTAGGGAGGGTCAGAATCTCATAGCATCCAGCTTTATGACTCCTAAACCATAATTTTTAATCTTGTGGCTAATGTTAGTCCTACAAAGGCAATCTACTCCCCCGGCAAGAAGGAGGTCTGCTTTGGGAAAGGGCTGTTACCGTCTTTGTTTAAACTATAAACTATAAACTAAGTTTCTACCAAAGTTAGTTCAGCCTACACCCACGAATGAACAAAGATAGCTTGGAGGTTAGAAGCAAGATGGAGTCAGTTAAGTTAGATCTCTTTCACTGTCTCAGTCATAATTTTGCAAAGGGGGTTTCACTTTAATCACAGTATAACAGAGGATACCGAAGGAGCCAGAGCCCTTTTTGAGAAATTATAGCCCTGAGCCATTTTCTCACAGTTGAAATTTGAACATATTTCTTTTTCCCCTGGGACTTGAGCCTCTAGTGAAAACCAAACTTCTTACTTAATAAAACATAATGATTAACCTTGATAATAGATAACTTAAGCAGATCCGTAGTGAATTCCTTACTGTTCTTTGTTTTGATCATTAGCTATGAATCTTTACTTGTGACATCCAGATCACACCTACAGTTTTGGGGAGTAAGCCAAAGTTACATGGAACTATCTTAAACTTCACTCAGTGTTTTCTCTGCTCTTGGATAGAATAAATTATTATATGGTGACGTGATTTGAGGGGTACTAAGAAGCCTACCTCTTCCACGATTTTCACCTGCATTGACTCCTGAAATTCTCATCATCATAGCCATTCCTGCTAGTTTCTCGATTTTCCTCCTAAAAGATCCCTGTTAAAATGAAAATGTGTTTCCTGGGGTGGGGGGTGGGGGGTGGCACCACAAATATATTAGCCTGTATTAGTTAATTACATTAGGTACGTAGTCCTCTAATGGACTACCAAGAGAGAGGTAGACTCAGGTCAGGTGAATTTGGATATAAAGATAAAGAAGAAAATCCAAGAGTGAGAAAAGGAAACATTTCAAGGGGGCAGGTCCTATTAGCAGATTACCGTAAGAGACCAAGGACAGCTAAGGGGACAATGTGAGATTTCTGGGGTACTCAGAACCGAGGGTGTGTGGGTGGACAAAATCCAGTAAAGGGAAGACAAAAAAGTCACTCGCATAATTTTGCTGAGAAGCATTCTGAATTTTCCAATTGAGTCAAAGCAGTGTTTCTCAAATGCTTATAAGCCTATGAGTCATTTGAGGGTCTTGTTAAAAATGCAGATTTAAGTTCAGTAGGTCTGGGGTTTGGATCTGAGATTCTGCACCTCTAACAAGCTCTCAGGTGATGCCTGTGCTGCTGTGGAGGACCACAATTTGAGAAGCAAGGAATTAAGCTCTCATTTGGCTAGAGTGACCAGTTATCCTCTTTGCTCAGAACCAAAGGGTTTATTTGGGGCACAAGATTTTTGGTGCTAAAACTGGGAAAGTCTCAGGCAAATAGGACAAGTTGGTTACCCTATATTTGTCTAAGATTGCAAAATGGTAATATAATATCAGCATAGCCATATGAAAACCTCCATTAACTGGCATGTTTGAGAACTAGCTACATTAGTTAACAGCTTAACTAAGTTAATGGATTTTTCCTCCTAAAACGTGTGCACCTATTCCTTTCCTCGTAAGACATTCTTACCCTTTCCTATTAAGAGTGGTAAAAATTGGGTTAACTAATTAAAATGAGATACAAAGGTCACAGTCTTACAACGTCTTTGATTGTTCACAATCTCACGAGACCTTAGGAGTAGTTACCCTAAACAGATCGCCTTAGAAAAAAGGTGGGAAATGGAGTTTAGGCTGTTCTAAGCCAAGAAAGATTTTGAAACTTTTTTTTTTTTTTGAGATGGAGTCTCTTACCCTGTCACCCAGGCTAGAGTGCAGTGGCGTGATCTCGGGTCACTGCAGCCTCTGCCTCCTGGGTTCAAGCGATTCTCCTGTCTCAGCCTCCGAACTAGCTGGGACTACAGGCATGTGCCATCATGCCTGGCTAATTTTTTATTTTTAGTAGAGACAAGGTTTCACTATGTTGTCCAGGGTGGTCTCAAACTCCTGACCTCAAGCGATCCTCCTGCCTTGACCTCCCAAAGTGCTAGGATTACAGGCATGAGCCAGCACGCCTGGCCTTGAAAAGATTTTTAATACAGTTCCTGGTATGAGTGGCATTCCTGTAGTTTATTTCCCAGAAAAGCAGAGCACAGAAATGAACATGAATCATATTAATAATTTAGGATATGAGTTTTTGGATTTGTTATTCCTAGTTATAACACAAAACATATTGATGCTATAAGAAACACAGAATATTCTAGATATCAGCTGCCTGTGTCATGAGTCGATCTTATAGGATAAATTAATAAGTGGGAAATAACAATGCCAACTAAAAGTGGCTCAGGAACATATCAAACTTCATTTAGGGACAGGGTTCATTGAAAAAAAAAAAAGGTAACTTCACCTCCAACCAAATCCAACTTTTCCTCTTTCCTGGCAATTATCATCATTTGTCATGGCTTCCCTTTATCCTCATTATTGTAGGTGCCACAAGGCATCCCTGGAAGTGTTTGCCTGGCAACCTGATTTAAATGAGGGGGTTTACCTAAGAGAGGATAAATTCAAGACCCACTTAAATATAGCTATCATTGGCTGGGTGTGGTGGCTCACGCCTGTAATCCCAGCACTTTGGGAGGCCGAGGCTGGTGGATCATGAGGTCAGGAGATTGAGACCATCCTGGCTAACACAGTGAAACCCCATCTCTATTAAAAATGCAAGAAATTAGATGGGCATGGTGGTGGGCTCCTGTAGTCCCAGCTACTCTGGAGGCTGAGGCAGGAGAATCACTTGAACCCGGGAGGCGGAGGTTGCAGTAAGCCAAGATGGTGAGACTATTTAGTTTCCTGTGTGTCAGGCTCTGTGCTAAGTGATTTCTATGAATGATGTCATTTAATTCTTACAACCCTGGGTATTAGTGTCCCTATCTTATAGATGAGCAAACTAAGACTAAAGGTGGGTAAGTTATTGACCCAGGGTCACAAGGCAGAACTGGTTTTAAAACCTGCTTTTGATGACCATATGCTACATGACATCTCTGTGGGGCTCAGAATTCTGAAAAGAAAGCTAACTCTATGGGGAGATTGAATCCCTACATTCATGCTAAGAAGCTAAACTCTTTATGTGTAAGAATAAGTGACGAAGCCGCTAGGTATCTTTCTCCTATGTTCTCTGCATTTATTTTCCTGTACTTTGTACTTCAGTATCTTATGGGGATCAAATATATAAATGAAACAGTGCCTCAAGGGTCTTGGAGGAATGCTAGGAAGGCCTTCCTGTCCCTTTAAGGCATATCAAAATAGTAAGAAAAACAATAAAGTGTGGTGAATGAGGTTATAGGCTCAATGTTGTAGTTTGGATATAGGTTTTTCTGAGTAAAAGACTACTTTTTTTTTTTTTAATTTCAACCAGGTATTTAATTGGTCTGACAACTGCACAATATACAAATTTCTGAAAGGCATCTCCTGTTTGAAAGCTAGCATAGCTTCATCCCAGTAATTAATTTGGACAAATATATAGAACACCAAGAAGTCATAAATTATGCATGGAAGACTCCCAAACCAATTAACAACTAAACTCAATCTATACAGCTTTCTATTTTTCAGGCTTCCATATGCACATTAAATAAATAAACAGCATGTCTACTATCAAAATAATTAAAAAATTCAAATGAATTCAAATAAATTTATTCAAATACATTTCAATGATATTTTCAAATGAAAACATTACTGATGTGGTTCACAGTTTTTCTTCTCACCTAAAATAAAGAGCTTTGCCCATGGTCTCAGGACAGAATAAAGAGAGGGAAAACCCATCCAGAAATAAATATGCAAATTAAAAAATACTGGTCATGGGTGTTTTTGGGGGGGGATGGGGTGTTGGTGAGACTCAGTAGAAGCAAAAGCTCATGACTATAGTTCAATGCCTGCCCCCCACTCACACGCACACAATGCCCCCTCAAAAGGCAGGTCACAGGTTTGCAAATTAGGCAGCATTTTCCTTTCTCCAAGATCTCCTCTCCTTGACCAGATTTATGTTTTCTCTCTCCCCATCTAGACCCTTTCCAAACGAAAGTTCTATGTTAGGCAAAGCCTTCTCTATTTATGTATTGAGTTTAGGTAGCCAGAAAGAAAAGGGAAACACAACTTCATGGAGCCCTTACCTGTAACAGACTTAAGAGTCAATGTTCAAAGGATAAAGCCAGAAAGGAGGACATGAGAAACCATTCTCAAGAGCAAAGGGGTAGGCCCCTCATGTAAAGACGACCTTTTAAAAAGCAAGGAAATGCTAACCACAAATTTAGGATAGTGATAGTGATTACCTTAGGTAAGGGAAAGAGAGGGACAGGATAGGTGACATCATACCAGCAGATTTACCTAAGTTACTGTCAGTGTTTTCGGTCTCAAGTTGGATGGTGGGTTTTCAGGCGTTCGCTATAGTTTAGTAAATAAATAGATAACATAGAAGAAAGCCACTTGTGTACTTCAAGCATCAGGAAGAAAAGAAGAGAAGAGAAGAAAGGGAAAGGAAAGAAAGAAAGGCAAGGTCAAGAAAAGACAGGCTCTGGTGTCAGACAGATTTGAGTTCCGCCATTACTGGTTAGTTATAATTTCTCTAAACCTCAGTTTGATTACTTATAAAATGGAAATTATATTAGGTTAAATCATATGAAATTACTGATCTTTGACCTTTTTAGATCTACAACCTACCTCTCTAGGGTTTCTGTGAGGACAAAATGAGGTAAGGTCCAGACCTAACAAACAAGAGTTCAGTAAACGTTGTCTATTATTCTTCTCTTCATCTCTTACAATTGCAAGTACTCTGGCAACATTTATTCACACGAACCTACTTCTCCTTTCTCTAATAAGTGCCCTCCTATCTCCATCAAAAGTGGCAAAGAATTGATATAACCAATTCAAATCAAAGTTAGTCTTTGGATTATACATAACTATTAATGATTAATGGGAAGTTGCAAATTATATCTCATTTTATCATTCTTGTTTTGTTTTGTTGTTTTTGAGATGAAGTCTTGCTCTTTTGCCCAGGCTGGAGTGAAGTCATACGATCTCGGCTAACTGCAATCTCCACCCTCTGGGTTCAAGCCATTCTCTTGCCTTAGCCTCCCGAGTAGCTGGGATTATAGGCGCCTGCCACCACGCCTGGTTAATTTATGTATTTTTGGTAGAGATGGGGTTTTGCCATGTTAGCCAGGCTGGTCTCAAACTCCTGACCTCAGGTGTTCCACCTGCCTCGGCCTCCCAAAGTGCTGGGATTACAGGAGTGAGCCACTGCACCTGGCCTTTATCAATTCTTATTAAAGCTAGAAAATTATTTAAAAATAAACCTCTACACACATAGGTTTATAACTATATGTAATTATATATTCTTGTTCTTTCTTTAGCTGACTTCCCTACACCTAGTATATCTGACTTTGAAATTCCAACTTCTAATATTAGAAGGATAATTTGCTCAACCTCTGGAGGTTTTCCAGAGCCTCACCTCTCCTGGTTGGAAAATGGAGAAGAATTAAATGCCATCAACACAACAGTTTCCCAAGATCCTGAAACTGAGCTCTATGCTGTTAGCAGCAAACTGGATTTCAATATGACAACCAACCACAGCTTCATGTGTCTCATCAAGTATGGACATTTAAGAGTGAATCAGACCTTCAACTGGAATACAAGTAAGTGACATTGTTCTGGGGAGTTTCTACTATATCGAATCTAAAAAGACAATATAGTCATGTGTCATTTAATGATGCGGATACATTTTGAGAAATGCATCATTAGGCAATTCTGTCATTGTCTGAACATCAGAGTGTATTTACATAAACCTAGATGGTACAGCCTACTGCACACCTAGGCTACATGGTACAGCCCAGTGCTCTGAGGCTACACACCTGTACAGCATGTTACCATACTGAACACATAGGCAGTTGTAACACAATAAGTATTTGTGTATCTAAGCATATGTAAACATAGGAAAGGTACAGTAAAAATACGGTATAATTTTATGGGACTACCATCATATATGCAGAATGCCATTGAAAACGTTACATGGCACATTACTGTAACTCAGCCAGATACATTTTAGAATTGTCGTATTTACTTTGATAGTATTTTATAGTGTTTTTAGATACACAAATGACATGTGCTATTATGACTTATTAAAGTCACTGTGAGACTGGGCACAGTGGCTCATGCCTGTAATCCCAGCACTTTGGGAGGCTGAAGTGGGAGGATCACTTGAGCCCAGGAGTTCAAGACCAGCTGGGAAGCATGAGACCCTGACTCTACAAAACATTTTAAAAATTAGCCAGACTTGGTGGCACACATATGTAGTCCTAGGTACTTGGGAGGGTAAGGTGGGTGGCTTACTTGAGCCCAGGTGTTCAAAGTTGCAGTGAGCTATGATCATGCCACTAGACTCCAGCCTGGGCAACAGAGTGAGACCCTGTCTCTAAAAGAAATAAATAAAATAATTTAAAAAATAAATTTAAAAAATAAAGTCACTGTGCAAGGTGTGATAATGTTACTAATTTTCTTTTTATTTATTTATTTTTTTTTTTTTGAGACAGTGTCTCGCCCTGTTGCCCAGGCTGGAGTGCAGTGGCATGATCTCAGCTCACTGCAACCTCCACCTTCCAGGTTCAAGCAATTCTTCTGCCTCAGCCTCCCGAATAGCTGGGATTACAGGCGCCAGCCACCACCCTCGGCTAATTTTTTCTATCTTTAGTGGAGATGGGGTTTCACCATGTTGGTCAGGCTGGTCTCTAACTCCTGACCTTGTGATCCGCCCGCCTCAGCCTCCCAAAGTGCTGGGATTACAGGTGTGAGCCACTGCACCCGGCCTTATTTTCTTGTAATAAATATTCTAAAATTTATATATACTAAAAACCATTATCCATCAAGCATTCATCTTAAAAAGTTTTTGTAACAATAGTATTATTGAAAGCATTAAAATTTGCCCTTTGGAACTGCCCTTAGGGATTTGGTGCTTTCTTTTAGGGCATGCCACCCACACGGTTCCATGGTGCCAAACAATTTTTTTGTGTGGGCGAATGTGCTTTTTAAGAACTACTGGTTCATTCTGAACCAAGTCTGGGAAAGGTGAGTGACAAACTCCTTGAAGACAACGCCTGAAAAGAGGTCATTTTGGAGCAAATATTTTACCCTACTGGTAGTAAACTCAGAGAATTCTCTTTCCCCAAGAGGTGAAATCATTTGAAAATATACAATGAAAACGATGGGTTTATATGAATATATACATCTTAGGCCTATAATGGCTTAAGATGGCTTACAAGGTGAACTGAGATGCTCAAAATATTAATACTTGTTTAAATTGTACAGCTGATCATACAGAGGACCACAGGTCTCTCTCCCTACCCCTAGCCCCACTCCCAAGGATAGGTTTTGTGACTGTATAGTAAGAAACAAAACACTGAGTTTGATAATACAGTTGCACATAAGTATATAGCACAATGTATACTATATGGCATGTCTTAATTCTTCATGTCTTTACTTGTAGTTGCGAAGTGGATAATTTATTTTAGATGGTCTAGTAATTCATGCTAGTGTATGATTTACTCTAGATCTTTCAGTGTTACAGCAGATTTTTTTTTTTTTCTTGAGACGGAGTCTCGCTCTGTCACCCAGGCGTGACAGTGGCGTGATCTTGGCTCACTGCAACCTCCGCCTCCCAGGTTGAAGCAATTCTCCTGTCTCAGCCTCCTGTGTAGCTGGGACTACAGGTGCCAGCCACCACACACAGATAATTTTTGTATTTTTAGTAGAGATGGAGTTTCACCACGTTGGTCAGGCTGGTCTCGAACTCTCGACCTTAGGTGATCTGCCCGCCTCAGCCTCCCAAAGTGTGGAGATTACAGGCGTGAGCCACCATGCCCAGCTACAGCAGATTCTTTATTTTCCTCAATGAGATAAAATTTCCTGGGAAAATTAGTTCAAATATAAACCAAACTTTGACATGACTATTGATACTCCAAACTTACCAGTCTCAGTCATCTTTTATGTGTTGTAAAAATTTTATTAAAATGAGGCTTCAATCATATAGTTTATTAAGTCTCTATTTTTACTTTCTTGTTATAGCATTATTTAACCAATTTTACATTGTTCTGATTGAAGGCAGAAAACAGTAGAGTACTGATTATTAAATCAGTAATACTAGCTTGGATTGCATTTTGATTTGGACATTATTTATATTGGAATATGGATATATGTGACATTCTAAGACAGGGGTTGGCAAATTTTTTTCTGAATAGAGCCAGATAGTAAATATTTTAAGCTTTGCAGTCACAGTCTCTGTTGCAACAACTCAATTCTGCTGGTTGTAGCACAAAAGCAGCCACAGACAAGACATAAATGAATGACATGGCTATGTTCCAACAAAATTTTTCTTTTTTTTTTCTTGAGACAGAGTTTCACTCTTGTTGCCCAGGCTGGAGTGCAATGGTGTGGTCTCGGCTCACTGCAACCTCTGCCTCCCAGGTTCAAACGATTTTCCTGCCTCAGCCTCCCAAGTAGCTGGGATTACAGGTGCCTGCCACCACAACTGGCTAATTTATGTATTTTCTTAGTGGAGATGGGGTTTCACCATGTTGGTCAGGCTGGTCTCGAACTCCTGACCTCAGGTGATCCATCTGCCTCAGCCTCTCAAAGCGCTGTGATTACAGGCGTGAGCCACCATACCCAGCCACAAAATTTCATTTTTAAAAACAGGTGCAGGACAGGTTTGGCCCATGTGCTATAGTTTGCTAACTTAAGGTTTTTGTCTTTGTGGCTGGAGAGCTTTAGGGTATAAATGTCTCAAATCTCATTAATTGGACTGTGTGGGGATTCTTTAGAATAAGATTCAAAAGCAAATAATGCATTTATAGGAGGTCAAGGGCTGACTGCACTAACAAATATACATTAAGTGTATAGTACATAGAAATGTTACAGATCAGGGTGAGTAAAGCTTTGAGGTGAAAATGTATTAGTCCGTTTTCATGCTGCTGATAAAGACATACCCGAGACTGGGCAACTTACAAAATAAAGAGGTTTAATTAGACTCACAGTTCCACGTGGCTGGGGAGGCCTCACAAATCATGGCAGAAGGCAAGGAGGAGCAAGTCTTGTCTTATGTGGATGGCAGCAGCCAAAAAGAGAGCTTGTTATAAGGAAACTCCTGTTTTTAAACTATCAGATCTCGTGAGACTCATTAACTATCACAAGGACAGTGCAGGAAAGACTCGCCCCCATAATTCAGTCACCTCCCACTGGGTTCCTCCCATGACATGTGGCAACTGTGGGAGTTATAATTCAAGATGAGATTTGGGTGGGGACACAGCCAAACCATATCAGTAAATAACTGATTTGGAAAAAAAAAAAAAAAGCCCAAATGTATTAATTAAGCGGATTGCTCATATGATTCTTTTTAGTGTAGTCCCACCAAATTTGTTTTCCCTTGATAAACTGGAAGGAGATACATCTGAGAGAGTCATACTCATGGTATCTAATAAGCTACATGTGCAGATGCCCTCACACCGCTGTGTAACTTGGATTCTGGGTCTGCCCCTGTGGGATGTTACCAGGTTTCTAACAGGTGTCACAATAGACCTGGCTTGCTGCTACTGAGGCCTCCCTCTTTCCCTCACACACATACTCTCTCTAGGTTGAATGAGGCTTGTGGATGGGTGTGGAGTGGAAGCCAGGAATGAGCTGAAGCCTGTGAAACTTCTAGACTCCCAGGATAACAGCAATGGCTTGTTATTTTTTGTGTCATTCTAATCTGTAGAGGTCAACTCTGGTAATCACTTGATGTCTCCATTCAATCTGGTGTTTTAGAGAAAAAAGAAAAACCAACTCTCCTGTCTTTAAGTGGTAGGTACACTATGATTAAATAGGTGTTTCAGAATGATTACTGTGACAGCAATGTGCAGGAGTTATTAGAGCCTAGGAAACCTGAGGCAAAGAGACCGGTTTGCAGGCTACTAGGTGGGAGATGAGAAAAATCTCAGCTAAGGCAGTTGCTGCAAGAGATTTGGGAAAAAGCAGTAAGTTCCAGAGATATTCTGAATATAGAACAGAAAATACCTGGGAGCCTACTGGGAAGTGAGCACAAAGAAAATACCACACTCTTATTTGGGTAACTAAATGGTATTGTTATTCACTGAAATGGGAGAATACAGGTGGTAGATATGATTTGGAAAGCAGGTAGTAAATTCAGTTTTAATCAGGTGGAGATGCTGGCATCCATCCAATATACAAATTTAGAAATCAGATGGCACTTCTTTTTTTTTTTTTTTCCTTTGTCTTTTTCTGAGATAGATTCTCACTCTGTCACCCAGGCTGGAGTGCAATCTTGGCTCATTGCAACCTCTGTCTCCCTGGTTCAAGCAATTCTCTTGCTTCAGCCTCCTGAGTACCTGGGATTGGTACTCGCCACCGATAATTTTTTGTACTTTTAGTAGAGACAGGGTTTCACTATGTTGGCCAGGCTGGTCTCGAACTCCTGACTTCAGGTGATCTGCCCACCTTGGCCTCCCAAAGTGCCGGAATTACAGGTGTGAGCCACTGTGCCCAGCCTCAGATGGCATTTCAAATCTCAGGTGTGGAGGATATTACCCAGGAAGACTGGGGCCAGTAAGGGCAAAATGGGACCACAAACAGAACCATGGGAACAACAATAATTAGAGGACAAGAAGAGGAAGAAAAGCCTTCAGAGAAAACTGAGTGCAACAAACAGAAACAGAAGGATGTGGTGTCACAGAAGTCCAAGAAGGAGAAGATTCCAACGGGCTAAATGCTGATGAGAAGTCCAATAAGCAAAAGAATAAAACTAGGCCAGGCGCAGTGGCTCATGCCTGTAATCCCAGCACTGTGGGAGGCCAAGACAGGAGAATCACCTGAGGTCAGGAGTTCGAGACCAGTCTGGCCAACATAGGGAAACCCCATCTCTACTGAAAATACAAAAATTAGCTGGGTGTGGTGGCACGCCCCTGTAATCCCAGCTACTCGGGAGGCTGAGGCAGGAGAATTCCTTGAACTCGGGAGGCAGAGATTGCAGTGAGCTGAGATCACATCACTGCACTCCAGCCTGGCCTGGGAAACACAGTGAAAGTCGTCTTAAATAAATAAATAAATAAATAAATAAATAAATAAATAAATAAATAAAACTTACCACTGGGTTTGGTAATCAGAAAAGTAAAAACAGGGATCTTGGACTCCCTGGACCCTCTCTCCAGCCCAGCCTTGCTAGCTCCGCCTGTGGTGCATGCTCCTGCCTCCGACTCAATGGTTTGCAGGAAAAATTTAGATAGCACAACAGTGGCAATTCACAATGAAGAGATCTACTGCAAATCCTACTATGGAAAGAAATATGGGACAAAAGGCTATGGTTATGGCCAGGGTGCTGGCACGCTTAACATGGCGAGAGGCTGGGCATCAAGCCAGAGAGTGTTCAGCCTCACAGGCCTACAACAAATCCAAATGCTTCTGAATTTGCTCAGAAATATGGAGGTGCTGAGAAGTGTTCCAGATGTGGGGATTCTGTATATGCTGCCGAGAAGATAATTGGAGCTGGAAAGCCCTGGCACAAAAACTGTTTCTGATGTGCAAAGTGTGGGAAGAGTCTTGAATCAACAACTCTGACTGAAAAAGAAGGTGAAATCTATTGTAATGGTGCTATGCAAAGAACTTTGGGCCCAAGGGATTTGGCTATGGCCAAGGAGCAGGGGCTCTTGTTCATGCCCAGTAAGGTGTAAACTCAGAACTAAGCATCACACATTGAGAATCTCTTCGTAATCTAGGCACAGATAATCTTTAACACTAAACTACTGTGAAATTCTACCAGCATTGAGTACTGTATATTACCCTGTACTTGGATAGGCTGGCTAACTCATAGTGAGAGAGCACTGTGTCGTATCCTTTTGTTTATTCACTAGCATTTTTGAGGAACATTTCTTTTATGTTTTAAATAAAACTTCAGCATGAAGAAAAAAAGTAAAAACAATAAGTTAGTAAATATTCATTTATTTGTAAGCCATTTCAGAGAAACCAGAAAATGAGCTGCTATAATTTGTGTCCCTGCCGTTTTTCCAGATATTGCTAATGATTCCTCAAAGCAGCTGAAGAAAAAATACTGCAGCTGCTGCTCCTGATCTGGAGGGATGGACCCGCAGCACCATATCCACCAACATTTTTCTCCTCCCCACCCTCATTTCCTTGTGTACTTCTTGTGCTCTCTGTGGGACTGAAACTACAGCTGATAACCTTCAGTGCTCTCTTCTAGGATGGTCCCACCTAATACCAAGACATATCCACACTTAGTTCTTTGCCAGACTTGTTCTGTGTTTCCAGTAGCTAGAGGGTGAAAAACCTGTATCTGAAAGTGAATGCAAAGTGGCTCCTGTAGCTTTAGGGCAGCTACTGTGAGGTAAGGGTGTGTGTGATGTGTATGTGTTGAGAGAGAATATGGTAGGAGAAAGGGAGAAGGCACGACAGAGCTAGAGAAGGAAAAATAAAGTATACCTAGAACACAACATCAACCAGTTAGTAGTAACACATAGTTATAATCAGCTATAAAACTGAGATACAAGATGGCTTGTAAAAGATTTCCTTAGAATCTTCCTTATGTCAACTTAACTCAGTAAATGCAGACAAAGTATCTTTTTCACTTTTAATATGTGACATCTGAATATTAGTTGCCCACAAGTATGTGCCTGATTGAAGAATTATGCAAGAAAAATGCTAGCAGCTGCATACTGGAGAGCTGACCAGGCAAAGAGTACTCCACAGTTGCATCAATAGAAAAGGCACAGAATGAGTATCAGGCAGTAGGAAATACATTACAGCTGACATTATTCTTTTCCCTCCATAGCCAAGCAAGAGCATTTTCCTGATAACCTGCTCCCATCCTGGGCCATTATCTTAATCTCAGTAAATGGAATTTTTGTGATATGCTGCCTGACCTACTGTAAGTACTATCATACCATCATCCTGATCTCAATTCTGGAAGATCAAACTTTATTACCATGGTTCGGCATCTCTCTGAGGTTTTAGCCTATTCGCTTCTCATGTTTACAGCAAGTCTATGGAAACATGAGCATCTCCTTTACTTGTCTCAACAAGTTCTGTTCATTCACTGGACATTTTCCGGACACCTCCTACGTGTGTGGCACTCTACTAGGCACTGGAATTACAAAGACAAGAAGTCACTGCCCTCAAGACACATTCTAGTTTAGTCTGTTTATTTTTTCCCTGACTTTATATATTTTTGGAGACTGGGGTTTGCTAACTAATTTGAAAACGTTTCTGATGCTAAATGATATTCTAATTTTTTTTTAAGGGCTAGTCGATTTGGCAGGTGAGTTGTTACACACTCCTTAGTGAATTCCAACTTCCATGGCCACCATCCTGCTGATATTCTAATTTTGATTTGGAGTTAGAGAAAAGGCAAATTGACAAATTTTGGTGCCAAGAATCATTTTCTTGGAGGAGGGCAAGATGCACTAATACAGTTGAGAAACTACATGGCTACAGGTGATCTCACCAATTCTCAGTTCTTGGGCTGGGTGGGGTGGCTCATGCCTGCAATCCCAGCACTTTGGGAGGCCAAGGCAGGTGGATCACTTAAGGTCAGGAGTTCGAGACCGGCCTGGCCAACATGGTGAAACCCCGTCTCTACTAAAAATACAAAAATTAGCCAGGCATGGTGGCATGCACCTGTAGTCCTAGCTACTCAGGAGGCTGAAGCAGGAGAATTGCTTGAACCCAGGAACCCAGGAGGCGGAGACTGCAGTGAGCCAAGGTCATGCCATTGCACTCCAGCCTGGGTGACAGAGTGAGACTCCATCTCAAAACACAAACCAATTCTTAGTTCTTTTTTTTTTTTTTTTTGAGATGGAGGCTCACTCTGCCACCCAGGCTGGAGTGTATGGCCCGATCTCAGCTCACTGCAGCCTCCGCCTCCCAGGTTCAAGCAATTATCCGGCCTCAGCCTCCTGAGTAGCTGGGACTACAGGTGCGTGCTGCCACGCCTAATTTTTTTTTGTATTTTTAGTAGAGACGGGGTTTCACCATGTTGGCCAGGATGGTCTTGATCTCCTGACCTCGTGATCCGCCTGCCTTGGCTTCCCAAAGTGCTGGGACTTCTTGTCTTTGGAATTCCAGTGCCTAGTAGAGTGCCACACACATAGGTGTCTGGAAAATGTCCATTTTCTCAGTTCTTTAGAATACATTTTTGGATGAAAGATCAGGAGTGGCTGATGAAAGAAGAGATTTCTAAGATATTTTACCCTATGAATTTACACTTTGGGTGTTAGACATATGCTGCCCTCAATCTCTATGATTAAATGAAGAGGAACTGCTAGTTCTATGGTCTGAAATAAGGCCATAATCACTATGAAGGGGTACCAACCCTTCTTTGAGTAGAAATCATGTACACTGATCAAATAAAATCGGAAGATCAACATCTGCTGATTTTCCCAGGCTTTAGCACCAAAAAAACCCAAAGCTCAGTGAATTCTTTAGAGAGTATGTGCTGTTAACAACTTATCCCAAGGGTAGGGTAAAGAGGTCTGGTGGGCTCAAGGATGTTTCTAATACCAACTATCCAGTGTTACCCCTTTAATTCAGGGGTTCTCATCCTCAACATTATTGGCATTTTGGGCAAGATAATTCTTCATTTTGGAGTGCTGTTCTGTGCACTGTAGGATGTTTAGCAGCTTCCTTAGCCTCTACTCACTACATGCCAGTAGCACCCCTTGCCCGTTGTGACAATCAAAAATATCCCCAAGCATTGCCAAATGTCCCCTTGGCAAAGAGGTGAAGAGGGAGCGTTGTAAATCACCCCTGGTATAAGAACAACTGCTCCAGTTCTAAGCCAGTCTGAAGCCTTGCTAAAGTAAATATTAATATATGGGCACAATTCAAGGGAAACTTACTTATCATTTTTATTGTTTGTTCTTGTCTCCAAGGCTTTGCCCCAAGATGCAGAGAGAGAAGGAGGAATGAGAGATTGAGAAGGGAAAGTGTACGCCCTGTATAACAGTATCCGCAGAAGCAAGGGGCTGAAAAGATCTGAAGGTAGCCTCCGTCATCTCTTCTGGGATACATGGATCGTGGGGATCATGAAGCATTCTTCTCTTAACAAATTTAAGCTGTTTTACCTACTACCTCACCTTCTTAAAAACCTCTTTCAGATTAAGCTGAACAGTTACAAGATGGCTGGCATCCCTCTCCTTTCTCCCCATATGCAATTTGCTTAATGTAACCTCCTCTTTTGCCATGTTTCCATTCTGCCATCTTGAATTGTCTTGTCAGCCAATTCATTATCTATTAAACACTAATTTGAGTTCATCTTGAATATATCTGTGGTAACTTCTTATTCTGATCATTCACTTTTCCCTCTATCTCTTAGTATTGATGGACATGGGTTGGGGTCACTCTGTATTAACACGGTAACATTTTCATTGGTTTCTCTGCCTCTTACTAACAGACTCATCCTACTGACCAATCATGGAGCCAAATTTCACAAAGAATTACTCTGTCATGTCATTTTCCCACTCAAAAACTCAGAAGAGACCCCACTGCCTACAGAAAAAGCTTCAAAGCTTTTTAACTTTCCACATTCCAGCTGATCTCTTCAGTCTAAATACCCTTGAGTTCCGTCAATTGTTCCTCACATGGCATGGTTTCCAGTGCCTCACATGAATGAGGTAAACGGAACCCAAGACTTTAGATTTGGTCTTAATGACTCTACATACAATGAGATAATTATTATCTGGGGTCTGGAATGTCCATCCTGTTAAGAGAGCCTAACACAGCACTAGCTTTAGTGAGTCACAAATCCCCAGGTATTTTCATGCAAGAGAAACTTACATGGGACATTAGAATACAAGAGACTGATATCAGGTCCAAGGTAGTTATAAGCCTCCCTAAACAGTTCAGCTTTGACTTGTGAAGGTTAGAGTAACACCAGTATAGGAATTAGTCTACAAAATTATCTTTAAAAATAAAGGAAAGCAAGAATTGTCCTGGGCAGGAGGGGGAAATAAAAAGAAAAATGAAAAATAATACCTGACGCTTATACAACAGGTTGTTTTGCAAAAACACTATTTCATCTTAGTCTTATAAAAATCTCTATGAGCAAGATCTATTTCCATTTTATGGGAGAGAAACCAGAGGCTCCCAGAGGTTAAGAGATTTGCTTGAGGTACGGTCATACAGATGAGGAATAAAACCAAGATTCAAACTGGACATCAAGTTCAGGCTCCTTTCCCTACAACCTGGCAGCCTACACATATTTTCCCCCAAGGCAGTGTCTCAACTTCCTATCCTGTTTTTTCATTTCCACTGAATGCTTGCTCACTCCTCAGAATGTCTTTTCCAGGATGTTGCTCTGGCTCAGTTCTGTCATTATCTACAATTTTCTTGACTTTCTATCTAAAAAGTTTTCTGCTCAGTCTGCTGATACTTCAAAATGAAGCCGTGTACCCAATCTTCTACACAAGGCCTTCTGTGGTCATCTTGTCCAGCTCAAGCAGTTCCACCTCTATAGCACATCTCATACCACCAGCATAGGTTGATTTTCATGTACCACATCTTCCTTCTATCCTTTACTGGACTGTATGTAGTTTTATTGAGAAAAGCAACCATGCCTGAGAGCCCCACACATAGAAGAGTGGCTTGATCAAGCATTTGGTCGTTTGGTAATAGCTGGTAATAACTAAACATTTGCCTGATCGATATTTCATGTGACAAAAATTGCCAGAGTAGTTTTAAGTTCTCTCATAATTCAGCTTTCCCTTCATATTCTTCAGCTATCAAGGTTACTGTGTACAAGCTGGGAATACCCTTGATCTTGAGATTAAAATGTAAATTAAGAGATTAAAATTAAGATCTTATATTTAAAATATATATACATATATAATTAAATTATATATACATATATATAATTTTAAAAATTATATATGTATAATTTAATATATAAATAAATTTAAGATGTTTTCCTCCTTTGCCAATATAGGGTTTGATGTAATCATTTCTTTGTTTTCTCAGGTCCCACCTCCATTTGCAATTGACCTCTTCTGGGAACTTCCTCAGATGGACAAGATTACCCCACCTTGCCCTTTACGTATCTGCTCTTAGGTGCTTCTTCACTTCAGTTGCTTTGCAGGAAGTGTCTAGAGGAATATGGTGGGCACAGAAGTAGCTCTGGTGACCTTGATCAAGGGGTTTTGAAATGCAGAATTCTTGAGTTCTGGATGGGACTTTAGAGAATACCAGTGTTATTAATGACAAAGGCACTGAGGCCCAGGGAGGTGACCCGAATTATAAAGGCCAGCGCCAGAACCCAGATTTCCTAACTCTGGTGCTCTTTCCCTTTATCAGTTTGACTGTGGCCTGTTAACTGGTATATACATATATATGTCAGGCAAAGTGCTGCTGGAAGTAGAATTTGTCCAATAACAGGTCAACTTCAGAGACTATCTGATTTCCTAATGTCAGAGTAGAAGATTTTATGCTGCTGTTTACAAAAGCCCAATGTAATGCATAGGAAGTATGGCATGAACATCTTTAGGAGACTAATGGAAATATTATTGGTGTTTACCCAGTATTCCATTTTTTTCATTGTGTTCTCTATTGTTGCTCTCTCACTCCCCCATGAGGTACAGCAGAAAGGAGAACTATCCAAAACTAATTTCCTCTGACATGTAAGACGAATGATTTAGGTACGTCAAAGCAGTAGTCAAGGAGGAAAGGGATAGTCCAAAGACTTAACTGGTTCATATTGGACTGATAATCTCTTTAAATGGCTTTACGCTAGTTTGACCTCATTTGTAAAATATTTATGAGAAAGTTCTCATTTAAAATGAGATCGTTGTTTACAGTGTATGTACTAAGCAGTAAGCTATCTTCAAATGTCTAACTTTCCATAGGGCCTCCTTAGATCCCTAAGATGGCTTTTCCTCCTTGGTATTTCTGGGTCTTTCTGACATCAGCAGAGAACTGGAAAGACATAGGCAACTGCTGTTCATGTTACTCATGACTCCTTTCTCTAAAACTGCCTTCCACAATTCACTAGACCAGAAGTGGACGCAACTTAAGCTGGGATCATCACATAATCATCTGAAAATCTGGAGTTGAACAGCAAAAGAAGACAACATTTCTCAAATGCACATCTCATGGCAGCTAAGCCACATGGCTGGGATTTAAAGCCTTTAGAGCCAGCCCATGGCTTTAGCTACCTCACTATGCTGCTTCACAAACCTTGCTCCTGTGTAAAACTATATTCTCAGTGTAGGGCAGAGAGGTCTAACACCAACATAAGGTACTAGCAGTGTTTCCCGTATTGACAGGAATACTTAACTCAATAACTCTTTTCTTTTCCATTTAGTAACAGTTGTGATGACTATGTTTCTATTCTAAGTAATTCCTGTATTCTATAGCAGATACTTTGTCAGCAATACTAAGGGAAGAAACAAAGTTGAATCGTTTCTTTAATAATGCTGATCTACTTTTTGTTGAATTTGTATTTTATTTCAAGTGTCAAAGAAATCATCTTTGTTTATTTAGATGAAACCAAACACTACACATTTACACTCACACTGCTTCCAGGACCCAAGGGTTTCACAGACCATTTGCCTACCTGGTTCTTTCCTCTCCTCTTTCCAGTGATTTCTAGAATACCCTTTCAAAGGACCACATGAATATACGAACTGTAAAATTCAACTTTAATCTTTTGCAAAATGTTTTATTTACTGCTTAAAGTCTAGGTGGGTGGATATATTCATGTATGCATAGATTGATAGATTAATACAAACATAAGTATGTATTTAAATTTAAGGATAAGTAAAGTGAGAGTACAACAGCCCCATTCTTAGTTAAAAAGAAAAGAAAAAGACAAGAGCAAGCCACTGCCACTACAGGTACCAGCACTTAAATTTGTCAGCAGGCTGACCAAAGAGTGGCCTGTCTGTTGGCATTCAACGGACATGGCAGCTCCCTTCAACTCTCCAGTGAGTTTCAAGTTCAGAGCACTTTCAGTCCTTGTCTTGTTTATCTATTACTGAAGGGTTTCTAGGAAGGTTTAGCAGTGCTTCAATTTTCTTAGCATCATTCTCAGGTTCATTTTCCTGTAAACTACTTTCAATTTTCTCAGGGAGGTGCTCAGTAACTTGTAGTCTGCCTTTCCTGTAATCAAATAAAAAGGATAAATCAAATACTGCTCCATTTCTTTAGTTCTTACAGATTTAAAACAAAAAGGATAGCATTTGTCTTTTCCTCCCTGCTTTGGTATAGCAATTTAGAAGCAAATACTGCTCCCTGAACTTCAAATACAGTACTCAACTTTCTTCTCTCTCCTAACCTCACAAGCCAATTATGATTTCCACATTACCATAATGGATACCGTTGTGGTGACAGCTCTGATCCATAAGATATTCCTAGTATGCTGGGTCCTAGAGTTCTCACAGGAGTGATGTGTGGGAACTGACACACTTTGTGCTAAGGTGTGAAGGCTTGAAGTCTCGCTGTCCTCTTGCTCCCAGGACTGGGGGAATGTAAGTACCCTGCCACTCTTAAACTCTGTGACCAGACCTTTTAGGAACTGGTCAAAGGCTATAACAATGGTAATCCAAGGTAGAGAAAAGTCAGATAGAACAACACTATAGATTTATATTTAAGAAGAGTTAAAAACTAATTTCCAAATAATAGATCAGTTCTGTTTCTAAATCAAGTATTAGTGTCTTCCTTAAGTGATTATCGGGATTAAAGTTTCTTCTCAACTCTTCACAGATTTGGTCATTTGTTCTTCTATATCTCTATAGTCAGTTTTCTACATTTTCTGCTCATTGAGGCAATTTTTTTGACTCTCAATTTGTTTGATTTTCCTGTATTATTTTCAAGCGAAGAAGTAGGCACATACAAGACACTTAAACGTTTATTAACTCTCCTTAGAAATATCTCACACACACACACACACACATATAAACACCCATACGTATATATGCTATACAATTTTGACACTTTCATTCTGCCAAAGTATTCTTTCATTACTATGATTCAAGTTGTTTTTATCCATCCGTCTTAAAATTGATACTAATTGTACATATTTATGAAGTACAAAGTGATATTTTCGTACATATACAATGTGTAATGATCAAATCAGGGTAATTAGCATATGCATCACCTCAAACATTTATCATTTCATACTGCTGGGACCATTCAAATATCCTCTCTTCCAGCTACTTGAAAATATACAATAAATTATTAACTATAGTCATCCTACAGTGCCACAGAACACTAGAATTTATGCCTCCGATCTAGTTATAATTTTGTATTCATTAATCAATCCTGTAAATCTCCTCTTCTTATGCCTTTCCCTGTCCCCTCCTCAGCCTCCAGTAACCATAATTCTACTCTTTACTTCTATGAGCCCATTTTTTAGCTCCCACATGAGCAACAGAACATGCAGTATTTATCTTTCTGTGTATGACTTATTTTACATAACAATGTCCTCCAGGCTCATCCATGTTCTCACAAATGACAGGATTACATTCTTTATTATGGCTGAATAGTATTCTATGGTGGATATATACCACATTTTCTTTATCCATCCATCTGTTGATGGACACTGACGTTGATTCCATACCTTGGCTATTAATAGTGCTACAATAAGCATGGGGGCGCAGATAACTCTTTGATATGCTGGTTTCTTTTCCTTTGGATAAATACCTAGTAGGGAAGATTGCTGGATCTTACAGTAGTTCTATTTTTAGTTTTCTGAGGAACTTCCATACTGTTTCTATAAAGGCTGTAATAATTTGCATTCCTACCAAAAGTATATGAGTTCCCTTTTCTTTCTACATCCTTGCCAAAATTTATTTTTTGTCTTTCTGATAATAGACATTCTAATTGGGATAAATATCACTCCAATTTCCCAAACTGTCCCCAAACCACATTTCATTGTGGTTTTGATTTGCATTTCCCTGATTAGTTATGTTGAATACTTTTTCATATACTTGTTAGCACTTGTAGGTATTTTTTGAGAAATACAAGTTTCCCCCAAGCTCCCCCGCCCACTTTTTTTTTTTTAAAGAGACAGGGACTCACTTTGTTGCCCAGGCTGGAGTGCAGTAGCACAATCATGGCTCACTGCTGCCTTGAATTACTGGGCTCAAGGGATCCTTCAGCCTCAGTCTCCCAAGTAACTGGGGCTATAGGCATGCACTACTGTGCCTGACTAATTTTCTTTTGTCTCATTCTGTCACTCAGGCTGGAGTGCAGTGGCACCATCTTGGTTCATTGCAACCTCCACCTCCCAGGCTCAAACAATCCTCCTGCCTCAGTCTCCCACGCAGCTGGGATTACAGGTGTGCACCACGACAATTTTTGTATTTTTAGTAGAAATGGGGTTTCACCATGTCGGTCAGGCTGGTCTCGAACTCCTGACCTCAAGTGATCCGCCTGCCTCGGCCTCCCAAAGTCCTGGAATTACAAGTGTGAGCCACCGTGCCTGGCCTCCAATGCCCTTTATTTCTTTTTCTTGCCTAACTGCTCTGGCTAGGATTTCTAATACTATGTTGAACAAGACTGGTAAGAGTGGGCATTCCTATTTCATTCCAGTTCTTTGAGGGAAAAGCTTTTCACTTTTCCCTGTTCAGTATGATATTAGCTGTGAGTTTGACATATATGGCCTTTACTGTACTGAGAAATAGTCCTTCTACCCCTAACTTTTTGGGAGGTGTTACCATGAAGGGGTGTTGAATTTTACCAAATGCTTTTTCTCATTTATTGAGATGATCATATGGTTTTTTTCCTTCCTTCTGTTTATATGATGTAACACATTTATTGATTTGTGTATGCTGCACCATCCTTGAATCCCTAGGATAAATCCCACTTGTTCATGATGTATAATCTTTTTGATGTACTCTTGGATTTGGTTTGCTGGTATTTTGTTAGGGATTGTTTTGTAGAATACATTGGCCTGTAGGTTTTGTTGTTGTTGTTGTTGTTTAATGAGCCTTTGTCTGTTTGTTGTTGTATAAGGGTAATGCTAGCCTTGTAGAATGAGTTTGGAAGAACTCTCTCATCTTCAATATTTTGGAACAGTTTGAGAATTGGTCTTAATTCTTCTTTAACTGTTTGGCAGAATTTAGCAATGAAGCCATGTGGTCCTGGACATTTCTTTGTTGGGAGACTTTTTATTACCAGTTCAATCTTGTTACTTGTTATTGGTCTGTTCAAGTTTTCTATTACTTCTTGGCTCAATCTCGATAGATTATAGGGGCTCAGGAATGTATCCATTTCCTGTAGCTTTTCCAATTTCTTGGCATACAGTTGTTTCATAATAATCTCTAATGATATGACTATGTCCGTGGTATCAGTTGTAATGTCTCCTTTTTTGTTTTTTACCTTAATTGGGTCTTTTTTCTTAGTCTAACTTGTGGTTTCTTGATTTTGTTTTCAAGAAACCAACTTTTCATTTAGTTCTTCTTTTGTGTTTTTTTGTTTGTTTTTAAGTCTCTATTTCACTTAGCTCTGCTCTGATCTTTTTATTTATTTCCTTCTACTGATTTTGGGTTTAGTTTGTTCTTGCTTTTCGAGTTCCCTGAGGTGCAGTGTTAGGTTGTTTATTTGAAACATTTCTACTTTTTGATGGAGGCATTTATTGCTATAAACTTCCCTGTTAGTGATGCTTTTGCTGTATCCCATAGGTTTTGGTATGTTGTGTTTCTGTTTTCATTTGTTTCAAGAAATTTTTAAATTTCCTTCTTAATTTTTTCATTGACCTATTGGTTGTTCCAGAGCATATTATTTAATTTCTGTGTATTTGCACAGTTTCCAAAGTCCTTACTGTTACTGATTTCTAGCTTTATTCTGCTGTGGTCTGAAAAAATATTTGATGTTATTTTGATCTTTAAAAATTTGTTGAGACTTGTTTTGTAGCCTAACATATGGTTTATCCTGAAGAACACTTCAAGATAAGAAAAATGTGTATTTTGCAGCTGTTGGATGTGATGTTCTGTAAATGTCTGCTAGATCCATTTGATCTATAGTACAGTTTAAGTCTGATATTTCTTTGTTGATTTTCTGTCTAGATGATCTGTCCAGTGCTGGGAGTGTGGTGTTGAAGTCCCCAGCTATTATTACATTAGGGTTTATCTCTCCCTTTAGCTCTAATATTATTTGTTTAGATATATATATATATGGATGCTCTGGTGTTGGGTGCATATATATTTATAGTTGTTATTTCCTCTTGCTGAATTGATCTCTTTACCATTATATAATGACCTTGTCTCTTTTTATAGTTTTTTATTTAAAGCCTATTTTATCTAGCATTAAGTATAGCTATTCCTGCTCATTTATGGTTTCCATTTGCATGAACATCCTTTTCTATCCCTTTACTTTCAGCCTATCTGTATCTTTACAGGTGAAGTGAGTTTCTTGTAGTCAGTATATACAGTTGAGTCTTTAAACTTTTTTTTATTCATTCAGCCAGTCTATATCTTTAATTGGGGAATTTAAAGTGTTTATATTCAACATTGTTATTGATAGGTGTGGATTTACTCCTGTCATTTTGTTAACTGTTTCCTGGTTGTTTTGTATAATCTTTGTTCCCCTTTCTTCCCCTCTTATTTATTTTCATGGTTGGTAGATTTTTGTAATTATAAGGTTTGATTCCTTTCTCGATCTTATTGGTGTATCTGCTCTACCAGTGAGTTTTATTCTTTCACGTTTCCATAATGGTAGTTACCGTGCTTTTGCATTCAGATGTAGGAGTTCTTTAAGCATTTCTTATAAGGCAGTCTAGTGGTGATAAATTCCCTCAGTGTTTGCCTATCTTGAGAAGACTATTTCTCCTTCATTTTGGAAAAATAGCTTTGCTAGGTATAATACTCTTGGCAGGAGTTTTTTGGGTTTTGTTTGTCTGTTTGTTTGTTTTTTCCTTTTAGTACTCGGAATGTATCATCCCATTCTCTCCTGACTTGTAAGGTTTCTGCTGGCAAATCTGCTGTTAACCTGATGGGGGGGAGGTATATGGTGGCAGTGGACCCTGGATGAGCCAGTCTTCAGGGGGTGCACGTGGCAGCTCAGCCACTAGAATTGGCAGGGTTGCCAGTGGTGGAAGACTCCATGTGAATGACCTTAGAATGGCCTTAGGCAGCCATTCTTAAGCTTTTCCATCTCAAAATCACTGATCTCTAAATCACTGACAAACTTCTGCAGTTTTTAATGTTTCATTTACTTTTTTAATTTTTTTTTTTTTTTTTTTTTTTTTGAGATGAAGTATTGCTCTGTGGCCCAGGCTGGAGTGCAGTGGCGCAATCTCAGCTCACTGCAACCTCAATGCTTTTCTTCTCATATAGCACTTAAGTCCTTGGATGATGGACCTACAGCTCTTAAGAATTTCCGTGTGTGTGTCTGTGTGTGTGTGGTTAGCAGAAATGGAGGTTTCAAATGAAAACACTGGAAAAAAATGATTTCTCATCTATCCAATTATAATACCAAAACAGCAATAGCAGCAGCAGCCAATGCTATCTTAGGTACCCAGGAAGGTGAACTAGTGAAAATCATTTGTACTCAGGAGCACTAGATGGCAGCCTGTTATATTCATCTTACATATTGAATCTGTGCAAAGTCAGCTATCAGTCTGATTGCCCTATCCCACAAATTGCATCCCAGGAGATGATTAGATGCAACAGGTGAAAGTTTTCATGTTCCTCAGTGGCATCCAGTGCATGAACAACCATTGTCCACCTAATTCCTCTGCGTCTACAGCAAGAAATAGAATCTTTGTGGAGACTTAACATGCTGTGTCTTACTTACATATGTATGCAAAAAAAAAAAAAAAAAAGTCACTTTTTTTCTTTTTTGAGACCGAGTCTTGCTCTGTGGCCCAGGCTGGAGCACAATCACGGCTCACTGAAACCTCCGCTACCCAGGTTCAAGTGATTCTCCTGCCTCAGCCTCCTTGAGTAGCTGGGACTACAGGCACGTGCCACCATGCCCAGCTAATTTTTGTACTTTTAGTAGAAATGGGGTTTTCCATGTTGGCCAGGCTGGTCTCGAACTCCTGACCTCAGGTGATCCACCTGTCTTGGCCTCCCAAAGTGCTGGGATTACAGGCGTGAGCCACCCTGCTAGGCTAAGGATGTCACTTTTTAAGTAAGCCAGGTAAAGCTCACTCCTTGGTGAATATTCCCTTTAGGTAATTTCCTATGCAGTTAAGAACACAGGAAAAGAAAAAACATGCAAGCAAGATTTACACCACTTTTAACTTAAAAAGATATCCAAAGAAAGATCTTCATTAAATTAAAACTAAAATCAATCTCTTTCATTTTTCCATTCTCCTTAAACAGATTAAAAGACAATGTACAGTATGAATTGAAGGACTTGGTAAAAATAAACTCTTCTTTGAATTGAGTGGCAGTTTAGAGTACATAAGTTTAAAAGAGCACCACTATATAAGGCCTGGGGCAAGACAGCCAAGATTCCCTGGGCTCAACATGTTCCTTACCACTCTTCCAGTTTTAGCTCATGGAGTGCCTTTCGATCCTTCTGTTTTCTTTCCTGAACAGTCTCACCAGAGTACTTCTGAAATGCCATCAGCAGGCCTCCTACAGGAGTGCTGAGAAGAAAGGAGAGGGAAAGCTTAGGAAAAAAGAGTCATTAGACCTTGCAACATGTGAGATTCTCTGCTAAGGTGTGAGCAACACCAGAGCCACTTGTTCACTATTAGGTACAGGAACATTTGAGAATTAAAGTGTCCTTGTCAAATAAAGAAAAACATTGAGGTAATCTCTTCCTTGGTCTGAACAACAGACAAAAACAATCACTACAACCTCCTAAAGTTAACTGATATATAATAAAACAACAGATCTAGAAACTGGCTGTTTTTATGAGGAATGAGAAATAAATCAAAACAAAGAGGAAAAAAATATATATTTATGACAAGTTCTAGTAAGTAGCCCCACACCAAAGATTTCTCAAAAATGAAATTTCTAGTTCAGAATGGCACCAGCTCCTCTAGGAGACAGGAAATGTGGAGGGCATTTTTGGTTGAGGGAGGGATGCTACTGGCTTTTGGGGATGGGACCACCAAAATATCCTGAAGTTCAAGAGTCTGGCGTAACTGTCTCACCCACAATGCCAATAGCAACCCATTGAGAAACTGATTTAGATAATAATTATTATAGTGATGAAGAGAGTTTAGTTCTTGTGTTCTCAGACTAGAAGTATTTGACCTTCATATACCTTAAATTTCCTCCAGCTACAATTTAAGTAACCTCATACTAATAACTATTTTTGCTAAGTGGAAGCAACTAAACGTTCACTGACAGATGGTTAAAGAAAATGTAACATACACATACAATGGAGTATTATGCAGCCTTAAAAAAGAGGGCAATCCGTTCAACAGGTTACAACATAGATAAACTTCAAGGACATTATTATGCTAAGTAAAATAAGCTAGTCACAAAAGTACAAATAGTGTATGATTCCACTCATATGAAGTATCTAAAGTAGTCAAAATCTTAGAAACAGAAAGTAGAAATATATTTGCTGAGGGCTGGAGGGTATGGGGAGGAGAAATTAGTTTTTAATGCATATAGTTTCATTTCTCAAGATAAAAAAGTTCTACAGATCTCATGCACAATGTGAATATACTCAGCATTTTTGAACTATACACTTAAAATATGATTAAGATGGTGAATGTTATGCTATGTGTTTATTACCGCAATAAAAAATATTTTTGTTGCTAACTCCTACAACTTTTCCCTTCAAACCAAACTGGTATATTAACACTACAACAAAAGCAATGGCAGCAGTAGATTATGACATGCTGATTTTATTTAATTCAAATTTTTAAAAAAAATCATTAAATCTATAGCATTACCTTCTCCTTCAAAGGAGGTAGACAAAGGGGTGAACAGGTGGAGGACGAAGGTAGCACTCTTCTAGTCAGACAAATACCAACTAATAAAAACAGAAGAACTGACAGAACTAGCTTATCAACATTTACAACCACCTTTCTAGTAACCAACCGATTACAGCATGGGTCGTCAATGGATCATTAAAAACACATGATGAAAAGATAGCTGGAGAGCAGAATATTCAGTTTCACCCTCCAGATTACTAATTAATCGCATTGGGAAAAAGATATCTTTGCAATGGAGACACTGAACAGATAACACCTTAACCAAGTGTGGCAGGCAGAATTCTAAAGTGGTCCCCCCAAATATCCTGCCTAATCCCTCAACTGTGAATATATTATGCCCATGATTATATTATCTTACATGGCAAAATTGATTTCAGAAATGTAATTAAGGTTACTAATTAGTTGAATCTGAGATAATGAAAAAGGAGATGGGTATCTGAGTGAACACTCAAAAGCAGAGTTTTCTCTGGCTGGTGGCAGAGTAGAAGTTGAAGATTCGAAGTATGAGAAGGGGTTAATGTGCTGTAGCTGGTTTAAACACAAAGGGGCCCTAGGAGAAGAAATGTGGGTGGCCTCCAGGAACAGAGAATAGTCTGGCTGACAGCCCGCAAGGAAAACAGGGACCTCAGACCTCAAGGCACAAGGAAGTAAATTCTTTTTTAGTTTTTCCTCTTTTTTTTTTTTTTTGAGATGGAGTCTCACTCTGTTGCCCAGGCTGGAGTGCAATGGTGCGATCTTGGCTCACTGCAACCTCTGCCTCTGCCTAGGTGAAGGGTATATGGGGTTCAAGCAATCCTCCTGCCTCAGCCTCCTGAGTATCTGTGATTACAGGCGCTTGCCACCACGCCTGGCTAATTTTTGTATTTTTAGTAGAGACAGCATTTCACCATGTTGGCCAGGCTGGTCTCAAACTCCTGATCACAAGTGATCTACCCGCCTCGGCCTCCCAAACTGCTGGTTTTACAGGTGTGAGCCACTGTGCCTGGCCACAAGGAACTAAATTCTGTCAACAACCTGAATGAGCTTGGAAACAGATTCTTCCCCAGAGCCTCCAGGTAAGAGCCTAGCCTGGCCAAGACCTTGACTTTGGCCTTGTAAAATCTTGAGCAGGGAAACCCAGCCAGATTTATAATCTACAGAACTACAAGGGTGTTGTTTCACATGCAATACATGCTCAGTTTGTGGTAATTCGCTGCACAGCAGAAAACCAATATATCAAGTAATTAAAGTTAATATTACTTATAATGGGTGACAGAATATCTCCTGATGTGATACATGAGGATACAACTTCACCTATGTTGTATTCCTGACAAAAATACATTAATCTAATCATGATGGGATGATCAAACAAAATGGAGAAACATGTGGGCATTAGTATGATAATTGAGGAGTTTTTAATATAGACCCTAACTTAGATAGTTGTGTTGAAACAATGTTTACTGTGATAATTGTATTATGATTTCATGGAAGAGTATTCTTCATCCTGGGAGATACATGCTGATATATATGGGGGTGAAGTATCATGAGGTCTCAAACAGTTTAGCCAAGAAGCAAACGGAAAGAAAAAGAAATATATTCACATCTCACACATATACATAGATATGGAAAATATCACGAAGGCGTTAACAACTGGTGAATCTAGGTGAAGGGTATATGGGGTTTCAATGTACTAATTCATTCAACTTTTCTGTAGGTTTGAAATTGTTCAAAGTAAAAAATTGAGGAAGAACATTTTTTAAAAATGTATTAAGCAAAACAAACAAAATCCTACTAACAATTTTTACAGAATATGCTTGTTAACTGTTTTTTGTTCTTTTTTCCCTGCTCCCATAAATACCTGTGTTCGAACTATAGTTTCAGGTGTTAGCAATATTTAAACAGTTTTAGCTGGTAAAAAGGCATTTTGAGTAAGGGCCCTATCTTAGATAGTTGTATTGAGTCAATGTTATTTATTGTAATAACTACTAAGTAAAAGAAACTATAAATAAAAACTGTAAATAAGATAAACTATTGGGGTAGAATTAGAATGGACAGTCAAAGCTACTGCCAATGCAAGACTAGAGATCTTTTATAGATTCTAAGGATTAAATTTGTTCTTTGAAAATAAATGAGACTTTTTAATAGGCAAGGTATTAATGAAAATTGTGCCAATTTAGAACCAAACCATGTTAATGCTTACCCCAGCAAGGCTCCAATTATACCACCAGCCACCAGGCCACGCAGGCCTATGTTTATCCTAAAAAGACTTCCCGTGACAGCTATTTAAAAACAAGAAAGGCAATATTAAATCATCTTTAAAACTAGAATCCTATTTTAAAACTTTCCTTCTACAAAAAGGAAATCCCTAAGTGAGTTTTCTGAATCCAATGTTAATATACTACTACAGCCTATACTTCCTGAATCTAAAATGCCAACACAGGTAGCTTCCCATCCACTCTGCAGATTCAAAGGAAGAAACATCCCTTCTACAAAAGTAAATCTTCAATATGTTCTATGGATCCATTCATTCTGCTTCATTTTTGCCCATCTCTCCTTAAAAATCTGAAAATGTTTTTCCCCTTCTCTTTCTTTCTTCTTTCTTCAAGGAAAATAAAAAAGCAAAAAACCTTCACTAGCCCCTCCAGTTTATGCCTTCCCCTAGACTCACTCTCTCTGTACTGCTACACGGCACCACTCAGGCAGGGTGACAAGCAAGCAGCATTTGGCCTACAATGCTACCTGGTGACCAGTGCACAGAAAGACTTCTTTCCTTTCTGCTGGGACTGTGCATCAATCATGCTCATTCATTTTCCTTTCACTATGCACAATGCAACTAATGCCATCTAAGGTGGTAACACTTTTTAAATAATAACATTTGAAGCCAGGTGCAGTGGCTCACACCTGTAATCCCAACACTTTGGGAGGCCAAGGCAGGCGGATCACTTGAGGTCAGGAGTTCTAAGTCGGCCTGGACAACATGGCAAAACCCTGCCTCTACTAAAGATACAAAAATTAGCTGGGTGTTGTGGTGCACGCCTGTAATCCCAGCTACTCAGGAGACGAGGCACAAGAATTGTTTGAACCCCAGAGGCGGAGGCTGCAGTGAGCAGATATCACACCCCTGCACTCTAGCCTCAGCAGAAGAATGAGACTCTGTCTCAAAAAACAAAATAAATAACAGTTGAGGTTTATATTTTTAAGTACTATATATTCATTTTTAAAATTTTCAAAATTAACAAGAATCAAAATCACCTTTAATCCCATTACCCAGAGTCAGTAATAAGTTAGTCTTTTTTTCTGATCCTCCAAACAAAATAAAACAAAAAACAAAAACAACAACTAGGGCCGGGCACGGTGGCTCACACCTGTAATCCCAGCACTTTGGGAGGCCGAGACGGGTGGATCACGAAAGTCAGGAATTCAAGACCAGCCTGGCCAAGATGCTGAAACCCTGTCTCTACTAAAAATACAAAAATTAGCCGGGCATGGCGGCACACACCTGTAATCCCAGCTACTCAGGAGGCTGAGGCAGGAGAATCACTTGAATCCAGGCGGCAGAGGTTGCAGTGAGCCAAGACCGCGCCACTGCACTCTTGCCTGGACAAAAGAGCAAGACTCTGTCTAAAAAAACAAAATAAAACAAAAACACAAAAACTGGGGCCATGGTGTACATACTAAATTTTTTATTTTCACAGAACATATTATTAAATTCTGTATCACTGAGTTTTCTCCCACCTAGTTCCATTGCATGGAGGTACCACAAATTTTTGTCTAACACTTAGATTTTCTATTTATAGATATTTTAAATAAAGGTATGATGATAATCCCTCCACAAATAATCTTTTTATACATTTGATTGTTTCCTTAGGACAAACTCACAGAAATGAAATTTCTGGGCCAAAAGGTATAAGTATAAACATTTTTAAGGCTTTTGACTTAAATTACTAAACTGCTATTCAAAAAGGATGCATAAACTTATTTTCCAAATAAAAGTATGCAAGTAATCTAGTCTTCTGCATTCTCTTAGTTTATTTTTTCCAATTTGATAGGCCAGAAGTGGTATGTAATTTTTAAGTTGCATTTCTCTGATTAGTAGAAAAAAGTTGTTTTTCCCTAGGTTTACAAGTTATTTGTGGTACGTCTGTGAATTACAAATTCATGTCCTTTGTCCAGTCTTCAACTGAGCTATCCTTTCTTTTTGATATATTAGGGCTTTTATCCATTACCTGCACATACTATTATTTTGGCATTGTTTACATTTAATGTCTTCCATAGTATTTATGACATAGATAGGTTTAAAAATTTTATGTGGCCAAAACTGTGTTTCCTGTTTCCTAGTTTCTTAGTTCTTATGCTTAAAAATACATACAGTTGATAAACATGAGTTTGAACTGTGCAGATTTACTTACACACGAATTTTTTTTTCTTTTTTTTTTTTAAGATGGAGTCTCACTCTGCTGCCCAGGCTGCAGTGCAATGGCATGATCTGGGCTCACTGCAACCTCTGCCTCCCGGGTTCAAGCTATTCTCCCCCACCTCAGTCTCCCAAGTAGCTGGGACTACAGGTGCACGCCACCACACCTATTTTTTTTATTTTTTAGTAGAGACAGGGTTTCACCATGTTGGCCAGGCTGGTCTCGAACTCCTGATCTCAAGTGATCCGCCTGCCTCAGCTTCCCAAAGTGCTGGGATTACAGGCATGAGCCACCATGCCAGGCCACATGAATTTTTTTCAATAAATATATTGAAAAATGTTTTGGAAATGTGCAATAATTTGAAAAAACTCGCAGATAAACTGTCTAGCCTAGAAATATCAAAAAAAATTAAGAAAAATGTATGTCTTTAAGTGCATAAAATATATGTAGACACCAATCTATTTATGTGTGAAGCAACTGTTTATGTTATTGGTAAGGCCTCTGGAGAACAGCAGGCCATTAGTAGTTAAGTTTTGGGGGAGTCAAAAGTTATATGTGGATTTTTCAACTGCACAGGGCAGATGTCAGCATTGCTATTGTGTTCAAAGCTGTTTTCAGTGTTGTTCAAAGGTCAACTTGTATATGTACACATTTATATATCTTCCTACTCAGAAATCAGAGACACATTTACTTCTATATTTTCCCCAATCTTTTATGGATTTTTTTACATAAGCAACATAATAAATGTTAACTAATTTTGTTATACTGAATATAGTTATAATTTCTTTCCAAATAGTTAATAACTGTTCCAGCCCAAGAATGGTCTATTCTTAAACCACGAATGTGAAGTATCACCTTTACTTATTTGTGGGTGCTTGGTTTTGTTCCTGACCTTTCAATTCCATTCCACAGATCTACCAATACCTCTTTATTGTCCTCTTTATTGTAACTTTATACAGATTTTAATTTTACAGTTGCAAGAACCCCTCATTATTTTTTGCTGAAATGTCTTTGCTATGCTCTTATAATCAGCATTTTAGATATGATTTAGACATTGTATCAAGTTTTTTTTAAAAAGCCTGTAATTTTTATTTGAATTGCTTTCAATTTATAAATGAAGTAGAAAAATACGGGGTTAACTATCAACTGTTTCCCCATTTTTATTATTTATGATTTGTAATTTTCTTCAGAGAAGTTGTACATTTATTAAATTTATTCCTTATTATATTACATTCTTAGTACTATTATTAAGAAAATTTTTTACTTTTCAAGTAACCGCTGAAATATAAAAAGGCTATTTATATATTTACACTTTACTGATAGCAATAATTTTTCAAGTCATCTTTTAAAATATTACCTACAAATACAGAAAATTTTGCTTCCTCCTATCTAAAAGCACTGCCTTTTTCCCCTTCTGTGTTAATATATTTTTAACAGTTTTATTGAGGTATAATTTACATAACACAAAATTCACCTAAATGTACAATTCAATAATTTTTAGTAAAAAAATTTAGTGGCCCGGCACAGTGGTTCATGCCTGAAATCCCAGCACTTTGGGAGGCCGAGGCGGGCGGATCACGAGGTCAGGAGATTGAGACCATCCTGGCTAACATGGTGAAACCCTGTCTCTGCTAAAAATACAAAAATTAGCCGGGTACGGTGGCATATGCCTGTAGTCCCAGCTACTCAGGAGGCTGAGGCAGGAGAATCCCTTGAACTCGGAAGGTGGAGGTTGCAGTGAGCCGAGATCGCGCCACTGCACTCCAGCCTGAGCGACAGAGCAAGATTCCGTCTCAAAAAAAAAAAAAAAAAAATTTAGTTGCATTGCTATATAATCATCACCAAAATCCAATTTTTAAATGATTCCATCATTACAAAAAGATCCCCCATGCCCATTTGTGGTTACTCCTGGTTCCCAATCTCACCTCAATCCACTAATGTACTTTCTAACTCTACAGATCTGCTTATTCTGGACATTTCATATGAATAGAATTATACAATATGAAATCTTTTGTGTCTAGCTTTTTTCACTTAATGTTTTTGAGTTTTATTCATGTCGCAGCATGTATCAGTTTTTTATTGATGAAAATATTCAAGTGAATGGACATATCATATTTTATTTACCCATTCACTAGTTGATGAATTTATGGGTTCAGTTTGAGGCTGTCGAGAATAACACCACTATAAAAATTTATATATAAGTCTTTGCGTGGACATGTTTTCATTTATCTTGGGCAGATTCGAAGACATGGAATTGCTGAGTTGCACAGTAAATTATACTTAACTTTTTTTTTTGAGATGGAGTCTCACTCTGTAGCCCAGGCTGGAGTGCAGTGGCGCGATCTCAGCTCACTGCAAGCTCTGCCTCCCAGGTTCACACCATTTTCCTGCCTCAGCCTCCCAAGTAGCTGGGATTACAGATGTGCACCACCATGCCCAGCTAATTTTCGTATTTTTAGTAGAGGCGAGGTTTCACCATGTTGGCCAGGCTGGTCTCAAACTCCCAACCTCAAGAGATCTGCCTGCCTCGGCCTCCCAAATCACTGGGATTACAGGCATAAGCCACCACACCTGGCCTTCCAATGGTTTTCTTAATTCATTTGGATTTTCTACTTGCAAGATGTTGTGGTTACCCTCCAGAGACAATAAACTCCCCCACCCAAAATTTGAATCAGATATTGAAATGCCAAAGTACCAAGAGGTACTAAGAGGATACCAAAAGGTTTATTACACATATAATAAGGCTTTCCAGGGACAGCAAGGCAAGATCCCAAGCATGTCCCAAAATGACTTGAGAACCTGAAGGGTGACTGACTGGCTTGTGGTTTTAGAAGGTGGGGCTAGAGCAAGAGCTCCCTCATGTAGGCCTCAGCTTGCATGGTTGAAACTTCCTGCTGGTGTCAACCAAGGTAGCACTTGGGCTTTCTTATCAGCTTGTCAAGATGTGGGGCAAAAAGGAAAGGGAGACTTCCAGTTTCTGGTATGGCATGTGAGAAGTTTAGAGTTTATCACTTATTCCTAACAACAAGTAAAAAGCTAAACAAATGGAAAAACTGACAACTCTTCTTAGATCCACCAAAGAAGTGAGATCATGGGTAAACTGCTGCCCTCAAAATAGGAGAGACAGACAGATAAATACAGAGAATCACACCTTATTAGAGCAGAAACCCACGAGCAGAAGCCTCCATGGAAACCAGTACCAGAGTAAGAAACCTTGACTATAAATGATAAATTGCTGGAAGTTCAGTGTAGAAAAGTCTAAGACCTAAAAACTGTAGGGGGGCCAATCATAGAGGGTCCTCACACTCCAGGAGCTCTACCAAGTTCTCCCAGTAAAGATCTGAGAAAAATCCCCTCAGGCTTCTGGCAAGGGGGAAGAAAAGTAACCATTTTGAAATATGCCAGAACATTCCGTTATTCTCACTAAGGCCTGCCCTCAAGATAAATGGTTTTGCACAGCCCAAACTATTGGGGTTTTGTCAGAGATTAACCAGCCTGGGGAATATCCAAATGCAACTGCTCTAGCCTCCCATGTGGGAGAAAGGAAATAGCCATTCCAACCCACTGTAGTATCCTGTCCCACCAAAGGAGAGGAAAAAAACTGAAAAGCACTTGTGAAGTTAACAGTTCAGAAGCACAGGCTCACTAAAAGACTAAGAACCTAATCATAGGACTGCAAAACACTTTCCCTCTCCCACATCTTAATACCAAATTACTAAAGACCTATTTACCATAATTCCTTTTTTACCCAGGTACATCATGTCCAGCTATCAAGAAAAAAAATTACAAGGCATCCTAAAAGGCAAAAGCAGTTTGAAGAGACCAAGTAAAACTAAGAGAGTAAGCACCAAAACCAGACTCAGATATGGTGGGGATACTAGACTTATCATATGAAGAGATTAAAGCAACTATGACTAATACACTAAGGGCTCTAATGGATAAAGTAGATAGCATGCAAGAACAGATGGGCAATATAAGCAGAGAGATGGAAATTCGAAGAGGGAATCAAAAAGAAATGCTAGCGATAAAACAAATTTAAAAACCCACTGTAACAGAACTGAAGAATAGTAGACTGGACACAGCTGAGGAAAGAATCCCTGAGCTTGAAGACATATCAACAGACACTTCCCAAACCGAAAGACAAAGAGAAAAAAGATGGGAACCTCCTCCACCAAAAACAAACAAACAAACAAACAAACACAGAATAAAATATCCAAGAACTGTGAAACAATTACAAAAGGTATAAGTGTACTAGAACACCAGAAGGAGAAGAGAAAGCTAAAGAAATCTTTGAAACAATCACTGAGAATTTATCCTAAATTAAGTCAGACATCAAACCACAGATCCAGAAAGTTCAGAAAACACCAAGCACAGTAAATGTTCCTCAAAATTACACCTGGGCATATCATTTTCAAACTGCAGAAAATCAAAGATAAAGAAAAAAACAGTGAAGTATGTGAACACAAGGGAAAGACAGCTAAATAGAACTAAACATAGGAAAATGGCTAGGGAGAACTCTCTAGGGAAGCTGAGGCTGACAAATGATCTAGACTTTGAAAGGTAAGGTTAAGTAGGAGCCGAACAAAATTAATTGTGGTAGTGGGAAAGTGCATTCAAGAAGAGGGACTGATTCACAAAAGGAAACAACATGCTGGGAAATCCGAGGAGATTGTAAAGTGAAAGCAAAAGAGTGGCGCATGGAAGCCAGATCAAGAATTGACATTAAAGTGACAGGAAACTATAGAAGAATTTCAAACAGAAAAGTGGCAAAATCATATTCATATTTCAAAAATGTAACTAGGTTACAGGTAGAGCACATCAAGATTAGAAACAGGGACGATAAGATAGTAGCAGTGGCAAAAAAGAAGAAGTGAAAGAATCCATATATATTTAATGAGTATAATTAATAGGACAAGAAGTGGAAAGAGAAAAAAGAGCAGAACCATATCATTCCTTGGTTTCTAGTTGTTTTTTTTTTTTTTTTTTGAGACAGGGTCTCGCTCTGTCGCCCAGGCTGGAATGAGGTGGCATGATCACACCTCACTGTAGCCTCGACCTCCTGGGCTCATGCCATCCTCCCACCTCAGCCTCCTGAGTAGCTGAGCCTACAGGCATGAATCACCATGCCCAGATAATTTTTTGCACACACAGGGTCTTGCCATGTTTGTTGCCCAGGCTGTTCTCAAACTCCTATACTCAAGCGATCTGCCCACCTTGGCCTCCCAAAGTGCTGGTTACAGGCGTGAGCCACTGTGCCTGGCCTGATTTTGACATTTAACAATTGACAGAGAATGTAACAGCAGGAGCAAGTAAGGAAGTAAAAGTGGGAAGACAAGACCCATGTAAAAATGCTTGCAAATTTAAAAATGAAACAATCTGGCTGCTCTAACGCTATTAATGCCTATTTCTAGTTTTGTATTTTAAAAAGTTTTCATTACAATGTTGTTTGAGGATCAGGAAAAACAACTAAGATACTAGGCTTAATACTTGAGTGATGAAAGAATCTGTATAGCAAATCTCCATGACATGTGTTTACCTAAGTAACAAACTTACACATCCTGTACATGTACCCCTGAAGTGAAAAGTTAAAAAAAAAAGTTCAAATTGTGTGTTTTCCCATGTGTGTACACATATACACAGAGAAGAGGGAGAGTGCATGCAGTAGCAAGAAGATAAAGCAAGTTGTCTGACTTAATTTAGGATAAATTCTCAGCATGAATTGTTAACAATGGCTAAATCTCTGTATGTGAAGGATAGAGACTGCTCTTTGTATTATTTTTATTTTGCAATCTTTTGTAAGCTTATTCCCAAAAAAACATTTAAAAACTGTTATGTTCAGGCCGGGCGTGGTAGCTTACGCCTGTAATCCCAGCACTCTGAGAGGCCGAGATGGGCGGATCACCTGAGGTCGGGAGTTCGAGACCAGCCTGACCAACATGGAGAAACCCCTTCTCTGCTAAAAATACAAAAAATTAGCTGGGCATGGTGGCGCATGCCTGTAATCCCAGCTACTAGGGAGGCTGAGGCAGGAGAATCCCTTGAACCTGGGAGGCGGAGGTTGCGGTGAGCCGAGATCGCGCCATTGTACTCCAGCCTAGGCAACAAGAGCAAAACTCCATCTCAAAAAAAAAAACAAAAACAAACTTATGTTCAGAATACATATGTGTTGTACATACAAGAATGTACACAAGTTAGTGACTGAGTGTATATAGCGGTTAACTTACCTTTCTGAAATGAATGCTCATTTTAAAATTATTTTTTAAATCTGACAAGTAAAAATTGTACACATATGGTGTATAACATGTTTTGCAGTATGTATATATTGGGGAATGGCTAAATTAAGCTAATTAACCTACACGTTACTTCACATACTATTTTTTGTGGTGAGAACACTTAAAATCTACTTTTTTTTTTTTTTTTTTTGAGACAAGAGTTTCACTCTTGTTGCCCAGGTTGGAGTGCAATGGCGTGAACTCAGCTCACTGCAACCTCTGCCTCCTGGGTTCAAGTGATTCTCCTGCCTCAGCCTCCCAAGTAGCTGGGATTACAGGCACCTGCCACCACACCCAGCTAATTTTTGTATTTTTAGTAGAGACAGGGTTTCACCATGTTAGCCAGGCTGGTCTCAAATCACCTCTGATGATCCACCTGCCTTGGCCTCCCAAAGTGCTGGTATTACAGGTGTGAGCCACCGCTTGGCCAAAATCTACTTTTTAAAAGCAATTTTGAAGTACACAATACACTGTTAGTAACCATAGTTACCATGTTTTAAATAGATCTCTTGAACTTATTCCTCCTGTCTAAATGAAATTTTGTATCCTTTGACCAACATCTTTCCAACCCCATATCCAGTCTCTGGTAATCACCATTGTACCTTCTATTTTTAATGCTCATTAAAAAGAAAATATACATATATATACTAGAGGCAGACAGCTTTAAAATAAAATCCAAGTTCTTACCATAAAAAATCTAGTCCATTCCTATAGTCCTCACCAATCTCATCTCAAGCTACTCTTCCCCTCACTCACCACGTTATTATCCTGCTTTTAAGGAAATGTTTTGCCTTAGAGCCTTCCCCCTTGATGTTCCCTCTATTTAGGACACCCTTCCTTGCAAGTCTTGCTCCTTCCTATTCTTTGGTATCAGCTCAAATGTCACTTCCTCAGAAAGGCCTTGACTACCCTGTCCATATGAGATCCCATTGTTCCACCGAATTGTTATTTTCTATCACAACAACCTGTATTATCACATACATATTAGACATTACAATTCAAAGAAAGCAAGGGCCTTGCTGTTTTGCCCATTGAGTATACCAAGGGTGAAGCACAACACTGTCCATAAATACATTTTGCATCAATGTTGATGAGATGTAATGGGAAGCCAACCAAAGAATCCAGTAGTTCTGATGTATAAGTCCTTACACATTTTCTAAACTGTATTTGAGAAGACTGAAAAATATAAACAAAAATGTCTTACCTCCTGCAATTACAAAATGGCTTAAGGCATCTTTATTTCGGTATACATTCAGACTAGTGTTCACTGTGCTGGTAAAAAGGGAGGAGAAGGAAAATATAAGATTTAAAGCATATCCCATTTACCTTCTTGAGTGTTATTTTCACTGACTTAATAGATTTAGAAAAGCCTACTATATCAATCCCTGGTCCTAGCCTAGGCCCCTTCAATATGTTCCAGACATGGTTGTAAAACCATAACTACACCAGTCTTTTACACAGAGAAAAGTTCTTGAAAAAAAAAAAAAGGCATTATTAATCACTTTCATGTGGGTATTCAGTTTTCATAACCCCACCTGCTCAAAAGACACACTCCTAAAACAATATCAAGAAAATTCACTATCTCACAATTCAGAGTGAACTTACTTGAATATAGTCACAAACACTGCAGTTCTCCAACCCCAGCGCCAGCCATAACGAATGAAGCCTCGTGTGGCAGCACGATGTGCAGATTGCTAAAGTTAATTAAAAAACTGTGAGGTTCTAAGACACCATCATATTTTCCTTATTCTAGAACTGCAGTAGAGGAATTTTAGCTATGGATTAGTCAGGTACACCCAAACAGATAGAAATACTAGAAAATCTCTAGAAATACTATTCTTTAAGTATTGAGGCTTACGTAAAAGTTCCATGTGTAGCCTATCCTATCAGGAGATGAAAAAATGGTTGAGTATCCCTTATCTGATACTTGAGACCAGATCCCTTATCTGATACTTGGATTTAGGATTTTTTCAGATTTGGGAATATGCGCTTTTAACACTTACTGGTTGAGCATCCCAAATCCAAAAAATCGAAATCTGAAATGCTCCAATGAGCAATTCCTTTGAATGACGTGTCAATGCTCAAAAAGTTTTGAATCTGAGCATTCAGGATTTCAGATTTGTGATGCTCAACCTGTAATGAATTATAAATCTACAGAATAAAATAAGAATCCATGAGTCCCTACTGATAGAAATAAATTATAAATAGATAAATAAATATGTAAATAGAGGGGGGAAGGGAAAACACTTCCTTAGAGCATAATACTAACCAATAAATGTAGAAAGAATGATAGACTTTAGAAAATGCCCATTTGGCCACCACAGTCATAATTGTTACAGGAAGAATCATCATTAAATGCTAAAACTGCCTGGGTATGGTGGCTCACGCCTGTAATCTCAGCACTTTGGGAGGCAACTAGGGAGGATCACTTGAGCCGACAAGTTTAAGACCAGCCTGGGCAACACAGCGAGATCCTGCCTTTACAAAAAAAATTTAAGAATTAGCTAGGCATGGTGGTGTGTGTTTGCAGTCCTAGCTACTCGGAAGGCTGAGGCGGGAGGAAACCTTGAGTCCAGAAGTTTGAGGTTGTGGTGAGCTATGATCGCGCCACTGCACTCCAGCCTGCACTGAGGCAGCAAGACCCTGCCTCAAAAAATTTCAAAAAAAAAAAATTAATTAATTAAAAAATAAAAATAGGCTGGGCACAGTGGCTCACACCTATAATCCCAACCCTTTGGGAGGCCAAGGAGGGTGGTGAACTGCTTGAGCTGAGGACTTTGAGACCAGCCTGGGCAACATGGCAAAACCCTGTCTCTACAAAAAATACAAAAATTAGCTGGGAATGGTGGCACATGCCTATAGTCCCAGCTACTTGGGAGGCTGAGACAGGAGAATCGAGTGAGCCTGGGAAATGGAGGTTGCAGCAAGCCAAGATTGTGCCACTGTACTCCAGCCTGGGCAACAGAGTGAGACCCTGTCTCAAAAAATAAATAAAGGAATAAATAATTTTTAGAAAAATAAAAAAATTATAAATGCTAAGAATTTAGAATAGTTTTTAGATAGTAGAAATATTATAGTTTATAATAGCATTTAAGTAGTAGAAATTTGATGAAAAGCAGGATATTTACATAGTCTCAAAGGAACTAACAAGTACTCAAAATACTTATAAATTACAAAGGAAAAACATAGTAATTTTACAGTGTATAGTTGGCAGAGGCCATCTTAAGCAAGTCACTGAAGTAAACATCACCAGTAAAGGGACAGAGATATCATGGGTTTCTAATTTAATTTCAGTTCTAGGGTATTCCTGTCAAAAAACATAGCCTGAATGCAGTCATGAGAAACCATCAAACAAACCCAAATTGACGGACATTCTACAAAATAAATCACCCATAGTCAAGGCTATGAAAGACAAAAACAGAGAAACTCTTCCAGACTAAATGAGACCAAAGCAGCATAACAGGCAAATTCAACATGTGATCCAGGGTCAGATTCTGGACCAGACAAAAAAAAATTTAATTAATTAATTTTTTAATAAGAACTCAAGCCTAACTTCTGAAAAATACTTTTTTTTATTTATTTTTAAAATAAATGATACTGTGGGATAACTAGCAAAATTTACAGGTCTTTAAATAAGATAATAGTACTATATCCGTGTTAATTTCCTGATCTTGATATTATAATTGTGGTTGTATAAGAGAATTTCCTTGTTTTTAGGAAATAACACACTGAAGTATTCATCATGTCTATAACCTACTGTCAAGTAGCTCAGAACAAATTAGTACATATTATACAGAGGGAGAATGATAAAACAAACATGGTAAAATGTTAACAATGGAGAATCCGGATGAAAGGTATATAGGAAATCTTTGTACTAGTTTTGCAACTTTCAAGCCTGCTATAATTTCAAAATAAAAAGTTAAAAATTCTCTGAGCTTTAATATTCTCACAGAAGAACTGATGTACAGATCTAATGATGTAACAAACGAGTTAGCACTCTATAAAGTTATAAATGTTAACTATTGCTTTAGTGTGAGCTCCTATACTCATGGAGGCTTTGTGAATGAGGTAAATATGTTACAGCTGAGCCTTGACGATTTAGCAGGGGATTGGAAGAAATGTATTTGAGAAAGAAAAGCCACAGTGGTGATGCCAAACATGCCTGTTCTGAAGTTAACAAAGTAGTCTCTCAAACAACATGCAGGCACTTTAACATTAGTACTTCCACTGTTATTAAGTACAGACTTTATCTCTTTACTCTGACACCTTAAAACAACCCTCCATCCCCACAACCTAATTGAATGATTAAGTGTAAAGTGAATTACTAAGTCAGTGTGCCCCAAATTTCTTTAGATCACCAGTACATACCACAGCATCAAACCGGTTATGATAAATTTCTGCCTGGCTCTGCTCAATGTATTGTTGTTTAGCATGAATAAAAGCTGGTATTCCCCCATACACCCAGCCAATGATGCCTGCTGTAGCTGCAGTCTTACAGATATCAGCAAGGTCCTTTGAAATTCTCTGCTGTTCACTACAACATCAAAAAGACAATGTTGTTTGGGATTAGTTTATGGACATTGCTCTCCAAGAGACTCTATAATCAGAATTATCCCAAATGCTACCACCACAACATTTTTCATCATAGGTAGAATTCTCAGATGAATTAAACAGTTCAGTTATATTAAAAGGAACGTAGTCTCAGACAAAACGAAGCTATGCTGTTAGAATTAGGATAGTGGCAACTCCTGAAAAGACAATGACCGGAAAAGGCACAAGGGGAGCTTTTGGGATGTTACAATAGTTGCCATTTCTTTCTTAGTGTTGGGTACAGCTATGTTCAGTTTGTGAAAATTCATCCATCAGTATACTTAGGCACATTTTTCGAAATGCATTTCCTACTCCAATAAAAAGTTTTTTAAAAGGTGCTTTTGATGACTATTACACCCCTAGAAATAGGAAGAATTTGTGAGTTGGATAGAGAGACCAATATTTCCGTTTAAATCTTAAGTTAACTTTTAGAAGTCACACCAACTCGTGAGATTTTAGGGCAATGTATGAAAGAATAAAAACGTGGATGTAAGACAAAAAATCTAAATTCTATTTTACTAAATAATTTCATGAAATACTCAGATAGGACTGTACTAATAAAAGCACTGGGCTGGGCACAGTGGCACACGCCTGTAGTCACAGCTAACTTAGGAGGCTGAGGTAGGACTTGAGCCCGAGTTCAAATCCAGCATAGCAACATAGCAAAGATCCTGGCTCTAAAAATAAACAAATAAATGTTTTTTTAAAAACGCATTGGGAAAGTTCACTATGCAGTGAGTGGCACATGCCAATCTAAAATAACAAGGAAAAGCTACTATTTAATTCGATTTGTTACTCTCAAATGCATAAGAAGCTAGAACTGCTAATGAAGCTTCCAAGATGTCATCCTGAAACTGCTCTAACAAATAGCTGTCTTAAGTATTAAGTTACTATAAAATAATTGCCCTTCTAGGCCGGGCGCAGTCCAGCCGCGGTGGCTCAGGCCTGTAATCCTAGCACTTTGGGAGGCGGAAACAGGCAGATCACGTGAGGTCAGGAGTTCCAGACCAGCCTGGCGAATGGTGAAATCCTGTCTCTACTAAAAATACAAAAATTAGCTGGGCATGGTAGTGGGCAACTGTAATCCCAGCTACTCTGGAGGCTGAGGCAGGAGAACCGCTTGAACCTGGGAGGTGAAGAGTGCAGTGAGCCAAGATCGCACCACTGCACTCCAGCCTGGGCGATAGAGCGCGACTCAGTCTCAAAAAAAAAAAAAAAGAAAGAAAAATACGAGTTTGGGCTGGCGCGGTGGCTCACGCCTGTAATCCCAGCACTTTGGGAGGCCGAGGTAGGCGGATCGCCTAAGTCCAAGAGTTCAAGACCAGCCTAGGCAACATGGTAAGAACCCTGTCTATAAAAAATACATTTAAAAAAAAATTAGCCGGGCGTGGTGGTGCGCGCCTGTAGTCCCAATTAATCGGGAGGCTGAGGTGGGAGGATCACTTGAGTCCCAGAGGCAGAGGTTGCAGTGAGCCGAGATAGCACCACAGCACTCCAGCCTGGGCGACAGAGCAAGACCCTGTCTGGAAAAAAAAGAAAGAAAAAAGATACAAGCTTGGGTTACAAATATCAGAACCTCAACTATAATCTAAAAATGAAGCACACCATCCTTGGTGTCCTAAGGCTGACCCAGGCTGCCCACGCTGCAGGACACCGCTTTCGCGGCCCCCTACCCCACTTCACACCCTAGGCACTTTTACTCTTTGCCAAACAGCTCCCGGAGGCGGTCCCATCCAGATTCCGGGTAATAGGGCTCTGGGACGTAGGGAAGCCGCTTCTGACGCTCCTCAAGGACTTCCGAATCGGCAGTCACAGCTTCGGCAGCAAAGACTCGGGGAAATAGACACAATGCTCTACAGAGAAAGCTCCGCGGTGCCGGTGGCGGCACCTCCATGGCCTTCTCTCGACCTACGGACAAACTTGAGCGCTCAGGACTTCAAGTCCTCGCGGACGTGCCGCGGGAGAGCGTAACTGTACGAGGTGAGAATCCGTGCATTTGACCCAGGCTAACCCTCTGCCAGAGGGCTCGACACCCACACCTTCTGTCCCCGGCCTCGCTTTGGAGTCCTTGGAAATACGACACAGGAAGTCCCGCCCGACCGGGGCAAAGGCCAGGGGGCGGGGCGACGGCGAAGCCGGAGCCCAAAAGACTTCCGGTCGGGGGCGGGTTGGGCCACTGCTGTGCTGAGTGCACCCCCGGAAGTGAGTTGGCTGCCAGTAGTGAAGCTCAGCGTGGTCCCGGCAGCCCTTCGCTCCGTGTTTGTGGTTCCTGGGTCATGCAAACGGTGTCTGCGGCTACTTATATTCAGCTTGAGGTGGTCATAGGTTGAAGTAATTTATCGTATTTAAAATGCCAGGAATTAGCCGGGCATGGTGGCGGGCGCCTGTAATCCTAGCTACTCGGGAGGCTGAGGTAGGAGAATCGCTTGAACCCGGGAGGCGGAGGTTGCAGTGAGCCGAGATCACACCACTGCACTGCAGCCTGGGCAACAAGAGCGAAAATCTGTCTCAAAAAAAAAAAAAAAAAAAAAAAGGCAGGAATCCCGCTTCAGTAAGGAAGAAAGTGCAATATTCAGTGCAAGTGGAGTAGGGAAAGAGGGAAAGGCGATTTGTGCAAAAACAAGTCCAACCTACTCTGCCAACATTAGAGAAGCCTTCCAGGCTGGGCGGGGTCCGTTTGTACCTTGTCAGTTCTGCTGGAAAAAAAACGAGGCATTAGGGATGGGTGTTGGTGCCAGTTACACTAAGATTTCGAGAACACTTTTTTGAAGAATCAGCTTTTTGGCAGGTCTTCCTAAGGTGGATTTCACTCCCTTTAGTTCATATGCCTACTGCTTCTCAAAAGGCAGGAGAATTTCTGGAATTTCTATCAAGTGTTTGTATAATTTGCCGTCACTACAACCTCTGCTAACATATGCTTCGAAGTATAGTTTTCATTAAAATGAATGCATTTAAAATATTCTCAATATTCGTGTAATTTCATTCAATCCTTGTTAACAAGCATACTCCCTTATTCATTTTGCCAATCCCTTCACCTCCTTGATTCCTTTCTAGTTGTCAATCAAAATTGCCACACTGTAGTAGAATACAGTAAGTGGACTTAGGAATTTGATAGCTGGAAATGCTACACATAAGTCCCTGAGAAGTGACTGACTAGAGTGACCAGCTCAATTAGTGACAGCGCCATGAAGACTACTCTGGGATATGAGATTTGATTCAGCACTCATCGTAGCACTTACAACACTGCATCATAATTTCCTATTAATCTGTCTCAATAAACTATCCTTGAGATCACAGACCAAATATATTCATCTCTGTATCTCCAGGACCTAGGACTGCAGTAGGTGCTCAGTATTTGTTGAATAATTCAGATCCCCTGACTTCTGGCTCTGGATTACTGCTTATCCCATGTTAGGTAGAAGTGGGCACCAAGATAAGTTACCAAGGCCTGAAAGCCCAAGAAAATGGCTGTACAGTCTGTTTCTAACCTATACGTAGAAAAAGCTAAATGCATAAGATGACCCCAGAATTATTCTGGGGTGAAGGAGGACTTGAAATGGGTAGGAGGGTTTGGGTGGGTGTTGGGAAGATACTGACACAATCACTTATGTACAACTCAAATGCCCCAGGATTCACTAGCCTGTAGATGAGGTAATATTAACAGGCAAATTTTAAATTCCATAACTTGTTTCTCATTTGGGTAACTGAAGACTCATTTGTAAGGTTCCTTTTGCCACCTAATAACTCAAAAAACTCCCGTCTCCTTTGGCTACTGCTCACACTGTTGCTGCTCTTCCATCTGAGCCCTCCCACATTTCCTACTTCCCCAATCCTTTACGGCTTACCTTCTTTTAGAACAAGGGAAATGCTCACCCTCCTCTGTAGTCTGCTTATTTTATTTTATTTTTGATACAGTCTTAGCTTCGTCACCCAGGCTGGAGGGCAGTGGCAAGACCTCGGCTCACTGCAACCTCTGCCTCCTAAGTTCAAGTGATTCTTGTGCCTCAGCCTCCTGAGTAGCTGGGATTACAGGCATGTGCCACCATGCCTGGCTAATTTTTGTATTTTTAGTAAAGATGGTGTTTCACCATGTTGGCCAGGATGGTCTCAAACTTCTGGCCCCAAGTGATCTGCCTGCCTCAGCCTCCCAAAGTGCTGGGATTACAGGTGTGAGCCACCGAGCCCAGCCCTGTAGGCTGTAGTCTGCTCTTTTTGAAGGTTCTCCGATCAACACAGTCTAAGCCAGAGGTGTCCAATCTTTTGGCTTCCCTGGGCCACATTGGAAGAATAAGAATTGTCTTGGCCCACACATAACACTAACTGTAGCTGATGAGCTAAAAACAAAAAACAAAAAACAAAAAGAAAAGAAAAAGAAAAAAGTCCATGCATAAATCTCATGTTTTAAGAACGTTTACAAATTTGTGTTGGGGCGCATTCAAAGCTTTCCTGGGCCGCATGCAGTTCGTGAGCCATGGGTTGGACAAGCTTGGTCTAAGCCAAAAGGTGTTATGGGGTTTACTGGACCACTGTTTCACATATGGCTTTCTTGTCCCCAGGACATGTGTTTGCCAGCAGAGTAACTGCATCAGGGAAAGATTTCAGTGCAATCACCATACTGCCTGGAACACCATTCTTCCACCATCAGCCCTTGTTGCTGAATTCTGTTTATAGAACCTAATAGTTTCTTCCCTCACAGTGAATTTTTTTCTCAGGGGTCAGCAGGTTCCCTTCCCTGCCAGGTTCACCAAGTACTGCCCTTGCTACGTATTTTATATTTTGTTACATTATATATGATATAAAACTTTTCAACATGTGGAGAGATAATGAATTTTGAGAACTCCAAGAACCGTTTCATTTACTTATCCTTCATGGTATAAATTAATTTTTACCTCCACAAAGTTTCCCATCTGCTCCAGTTGGAAGTTTATTCTTCCTCTAAACTCCAGATCCACATTGTCTTCATGAATAATTGGCACTCCTGTTGCCTTAATCACCTTCCACGTATGTATGATGCCTCTCATATTGTTTATCATCTCAACGGCACAGCCCCTTGAGGTTTGGGAGTCTCTTGTAAACTTTCCTTGTCTCTGTGCATAGTAGATGCTTAAGAAGTATCTGGTAAGTTATTAAATGAGTGACTTGTAAATATAACTCTCTGCTCCATCCACAACACCTTACCTCTGGATGCAGTAAGATTATCCTAAGAGAGGGCATCTTTAGATGCATGTAAAGATAGACTTTTGTGTATCTGTGCTTTTTTTTTTTTTTTTTTTTTTTTTTTGAGAAACAGGGTCTCATTCCCATTGCCCAGGTGGAAGTACAGTGGCATGATCATGGCTCACTGCAGCCTCAACATCGCGAACTCAAGCTATCTTTCTGCCTCTTTTTTTTTTTTTTTTTTTTGTAGAGCCAAGGTCTCACCATGTTGCCCAGGCTGGTCTTGAACTCCTGGGCTCAAGTGATCCTTCTGCCTTGGCCTCCCAAAGAGCTGGGATTACAGGTGTGAACCACTGTGTCTGGCCTGTTTGTGCTCTTGTTTGTAGTCAGTCTAGGGGTTAAGTGTAGGGAACTCTTGGAGGTGACCCAAATGAGTCCATTAAATTTTTTGTCCTTGGGAATTTTGAGCTGAGACAGAGCCCAATAGGTAATGGAACTGCATTATAGTAGCACCCTGGAAACAGTCAAAATTCTTGCTGAGATTCCTGGAGGTGCCCTTGCTTCTATCCTTCTAACCACTGTGAAACCTTTTTAGATTCCACGAGATGCCCTCATATCCTTCTAGTAAGTTACTTTGCTTAAACTAGCTAGAGGCAGTTTCTGTTCTTGACCACTAGGAAAATCTGAACTGATATAGTAGAATAAGGTGGGTCACTGACAGCACATAGATAACACTCCCGAAATAAATAAAGACAAAGCATTATTTGTGTTATGCAAGTATCCCACTTCATTCAAATAAATTATTCTTTCCTTGAAGAAAAGCATGGCCATTAGCTCTCTGAAAAGGAAAGGGTAAGTTTGGGACTGAACTAGTAATAGCAACAACAAATAAAACCTTCAAAAGTTGTGGGGAAACAAATTATTTTCAAAAACAAACAATTTACATAGTTATACCATCCTCATATCATCTACACTGAGGTAAACAGATAGACAAGTACAAAATCTGAATAACATTTGCTGTATTTAAAGACAAAGATGCCCTTATTGGCTCTTCAAAGGGCAGGTGAGGATTTACATTGATCCAATTCTTATGGTCTTATCTACTCATCCTTTGGAGCCAGTAATAATCTGTATATAGGATCTGGTTAAGCCAACTGTCTCCATTCCTCCATCCATCCATCCACCCACCCAATAGTTCTTTGTGTGAGGCACTGTGCTGGATCATGAAGCCATCAAGATGAGTAAAATTAGATTTTCACCCATTAATAAGTTTACAGAACAGTAGGAGAAACAGTCAAGCAACTACAGTGATGTCATATAATACAGGCATAAACAAAGTACTATGGTAGCCCCTTACTGCCTGGAGGAATGAATGAAAGGAGTCAGAAAGAAGGTGATGTTTGAGCTGAAACTTGAAGCTAAATGGGAAACATTCCCAGGGAAATGAATCTTCAGCTCCTAATCTAAAGGATAGCAAATTTTGTTCCTATTTTAATGAGAGGAAATTAAAATTCAGAGAGAATGCTTACACCTAGTAGGGCCTCACAGTGACAAGGCAAAACCATAGTACGACTCAGAAATCTGGACTGCCTATTGCTAGATTCACAGACTAAGAACCTAAGAACACGGTCCCTGTGCATTGCTAGTACTCAAAAAAAAAAAAAAAAAAAAAAAAAATCCAACTTTAAACATCTGCTTATTCCATGAAATGATCTTGCCAGGCATGCTCAACTTCTCTAAGAAGGTCATTAGACTTAAACTTTTGTGGAAAGGAGTTTAAAAAGCCAAATACATTTCTGACAAATGGAATGTCTGATAATTATGTGACTGAATCTCACATTTACTAATTCTGAAACTAGTTAATACCAAATAGTTCTTAAAAGACAAAGGAAGAGAGGTGATTTCTCTGTGGAAAGGTTGGGCCTAAGGGTCAAGGATGGTTCTAAGTCATCAGACTACAGAGTTTTAATCTAAACATTTTTCTTCATTTTTTACTATGTCAGAAAGAGCACCCTGAGATATTAAACTACTACCTAAAACATCTTTTTCAAAAAGTGAAAAAAGGAAAAGGGAGGCACTCCATCATGGATTTGCACTAAAACAAATATCTTCTATATATTTGAAGTTGAATGCTCTTAACTACCAACTGAACGGCACGTTCACATATGAAGACTTCTTGTGATTCCTGCAAGACAGTGAGAGTGTGAATGACCCCTGCTGTGGCCAATTTAAGAAGGAAAAATATTAAAGGTATGCAAAGGGTGAGGAAGAGCTGCTGTTCTATGTATAGTTCCATTAAATTTATTAAGAGGCTTTGTCTTTTTTTTTTTTTTTTTTTGGCTTTAGAGAGGCATTAAGAAGTAGGGCATGAAGGCACAAAAAGGGAACCTGAAATCCAATTGCAATAATTACTCATGCAATTGGCCTCTTTCTATGTGGCATTATAGAAACCTCCTGAGTAACAGAGTTTATGGTTTTACAAAAGAGAACTCCTACATCATTGCATGGCATGGCTACCGCTTCCTTAGACCATTCAGAGAATGATCCCCAAGTATTTTTCATAAACCCCATAGGGTTTCCTACATTAAAATAAAGTGACAGAGATCACGCCTAGAATAATTTCACAATTCCAGCAATGAGTTGTACTACTTCCAAATGACGAATTTTCTGCTCCAAATAATGGGACAAAGGGCATCATCACATGGACACAGTCAATTTCACAGTGATGGACACACACAGGTGGATGATCTGAGGCACAAGCTGTGATTGGTCTTAAGAAAATTAAAGGTAGAGTTGGGTTCAAAATCCACATCTCATGATTTCTGGTCCTTATTCATCCAAAAAGTTGAACTGCTTCATATCAGTGTATTAGACACATTTTAAATCTTTCTCAAGAGTTGCTCTGGGTGCAGCATGATAAGGAAAACCAGGTATTTGGCTTGATAACAGGTATTCAAGGTATAGGTGCCAAGCTTATGGTAAGCTTCTCACCGTAGGATATCTGAGATCTGTTGCCACAAAGAGGACTATGGTCCTATGATGACTACTATAGTTCAGTTTTCAACATTTTGGGAATAATTTGATCATAACCTTTCCTTCTCGTTACATTGTAAGACAGGAATTTAGAGTATTCACTCAAGAGGTTCTCCCAGTAACAGGTGATGTCATCCATCTGCAAATGGTTCCTAATAAACTGGCTTCCCCTAGAGACAAGATTTAACAAGAAAATGTTAAAGCACAGAATTTAATGATAATAGCAGTCTGCATTTGAGTGCTCACCTTGTGCCAAGCATTATTCAGTATTTTATATAAATTAATTCATTTGAGCCTCAAGAACCAACCCTATGGCAATCATATCCACATACATGCATGTAGCAATACAACTTAACAATCTTTTTCCTTTATTTATTTATTTATTTATTTATTTATTTATTTTTTGAGACGGAGTTTCGCTCTTGTTGCTCATGCTGGAGCTCAATGGTGCAATCTTGGCTCACTGCAACCTCCGCCTCCCGGGTTCAAGTGATTCTCCTGCCTCAGCCTCCCGAGTAGCTGGGATTACAGGCGCGCACCACCACACCCGGCTAATTTTTTTGTATTTCTAGTAGAGATGGGGTTTCACCATGGCTAGGCTGGTCTCGAACTTCTGACCTCAGGTGATCCGCCCACCTCGGCCTTCCAGAGTGCTGGGATTACAGGCGTGAGCCACCACGCCCGGCCCATCTTTTTCCTTTAAAACAAGCATATGTAGACATGTGTATATACACATGACAGCTTTAGTTCTGAATTATCTCCATATAATGAGGATAAAATACAGATGTCACCATGATAACAATATTCAGATAACTTTGGCTAGGGCATAATGGGGATGACAAAAAGTAAAGTGGAAAAGGGAAAATGAACAGAACTCACCTTTCAGCAATCTCTTGAGCTACATCATCATTTGCTTTTACAAATTGTAACAGCTCTCTAAAATGAAAAGAATTTTAGACTGTGAAATATAGACCAACTTCATTGGCACTAAGTCAGAAAGACGATATAGATTGAGGTCTATGGATAATTTTAGGTATGTGGATGGTGGATTATTTCCTTCAAGCAAAGATATCAGGGTTCTCTCAAGAACAAAATAATAACAAAAAAAAAAAACCCCCACACACTGATTAAAGATACCCTATTGTAGATTTGGGACATATTTGAGAAAATACAGAAGTTACCTTATATATTTACATATATTTTGTATATTTATATTATATATTATATTAGATATATTATTTTACATATTTATATATAAATATATTTATATATAGAAAAAATATATATATACACAGATATCACCATGATAACAATATTCAGATAACTCTGGCCCTTCTCTATACTTCTTCCTAGCTCCTCCCGTCATGAAAGGAAATTTGCTGAAGCTTCACTTGAGTCAATTCTCATGCTGTATCTGAAAATCCTTTTGACAATATAATAAGATTGAATATCCCTATCTTTAGTCTTGGAGAGATTAGAGCTTTTTAACTTCATTTTGTCTGAACGTTTCATTTGAAACCAGTATTAAAGTGCTTTTTCAAATTAAATTCCACTTATAGCCTACTTGGATAATAATGCAATACTATATATGCAAACCAAGAGGAAAAAAAGCTTTCAATGGAAAAAAATCGTAGGACTAAATGTCTTACATGACTGGTTTTAAGGCATTAAGGCATTTTAAAAAGCAGATTGGAAGGGTCTTTAGAAACTCTGCATTGGGGGATAACTGCTTACTGGACATTGGAGAGATCTGTTTTGACTGGGATATAGTGAACCCATGGCTTCAGCTGTGGATAGAAGAATTCTAGCCACTCATCACCAACATGGAAAACAAGTGAGCCACACAGGAAGAGGTGTTTAAACCGGAAACTTGCAGCTACGCCTCGAAAATTAAACAGATACCTGGGGAAAAAAGAACAAAATATATTTGATACTATATGCCTGCTGCCAAAAATATGACCTTTTATGCTTATTCTCCCCTCCCCTTCTTTCCTTTTATGATTCCTCTCCATTCTCTTTCCACTTTGAGTTTTCAAGGACACATTAATATGTTCCTAAGTGGTTTCTATCAACCACTTTACCAGGGCTAGGACTACAGGTTGTTCTGGGAATGGCAGGGTGAGGAAAAATAGGGGATATTTTCTCCAGACAGCGCTAGATAGGGTCAGGAGCTGGGTGCCGGGTAGAGTGTATACAGGGCTCAGAAGGAAATGACAGCTTGTAGATTTGGAACATATCTGAGAAAATAAATGTTCAATGGTAAACATAAAATATAACGAGTGAAAAAAATTTCACAAGCTTTTCTAGGCCTAATGTCTCTAACTAGTCATGGCCTCCCAAAGCCTTGTTTTTCCTCTAGTGTACCCCATCTGGTCGAAGGTCTCCACTGCTTCCTGGACATCACCCTCTTCTCTTAAAGTATAGAGCAGCGGTCCCCAACCTCTTTGGCACCAGGGACCAGTTTCATGGGAGACAATTTTTCCATGGATGGGTAGTGTGGGGGAGATGGTTTTGGATGAAACTGTTCCACCTCAGATCATCAGGCATTAGTTAGATTCTCATAAGGAGCACGCAACCTTGATCCCTTGCATACACAGTTCACAATACAGTTTGTGCTCCTATGAGAATCTAATGCCAAGGCTGATCTGACAGAAGGCAGAGCTCAGGCGGTAAAGCTCGCTTCCCCACTGCTCACCTCCTGCCATGCAGCCTGGTTCCTAATAGACCAGTACCATGGCAGGGGGTTGGGGACCCCTGGTATAGAGAGGAGAATGAGGAAAACCTAATCAATTTTCAGAGATTGCCCACAGGGGAAAAAAAAAAACAAAAAAAGCTGTCTTCTTCTCAGCATTTCTTATGCACGCACCTGTCGCCAACCAGAGTTGCTTTCACCATATAGCTCCTACTGTGTGTGTCATTAGCACTCCTAACTCTGAGCCACCCCCACCACCACTGCCCTCCTCTAGACCTGGTTTTACCTGTTCATCTAATTCTTAGTCCCAGAATTTTATTTTATTTCTCTTAGAGACAGGGTCTCACTATGTAGCCCAGGCTGGTCTTGAACTCTTGGGCTCAAAGGATCCTCCTACCTCAGCCTCCCGAGTAGCTAAGACTACAGGAGCATGCCAGCACACCAGGATAATAATTCTAATATTTATTAACTGAGAAATATTTATTCTAACTTCAACGATTGGGTGGGTGGGGCATATGGAGAGGTAATTCCATTACTGTGATTACTAGCTAGCACGCAGCTGTTTGGAAGCAGGAACCATGTTCCATTCTTCTCTACAGTCGCCACAGAACTCAGGTCAGTGCATTTAGGCCCTGAGGAAAAGCCAGTGAAATGAATTAATGCAACTTTCATTTACTCCAGCTGGGACTTTATATTAAAGTTCTCACCCAAAGTGAAGCTATTTCAAAAGCAGTATGGAAACCAAGAAAGTGAGGAGTCCTGCAAATCTTACTTGTATTTGCAGTGATCCACAAGATGGACATCCTTAGCAGCTGGCTTTCCTAAGGTATCCTTTAAGTGGAAAGGAAGTTATTAGTATTAACAGCAACAGCATTTATTGTGATCACTGTGCAGCAAGCATTGTTAAACATTTCATCAACATTACCTCATTTAAGCTTCATAATCAATATACTCAGGAGACATTATTATTCCCATTATATAAATGCAGAAGCCAAGGCTTTGGAAGTTGAGATTTGCTCAAGGTCAGTGTGGCTCTAAATGGAAGACAGAGTTTTAACCAGGGCCTGTCTGATTTTAGAGTTTAAGCACACCTAAAGCCATGTTGCCCTCCTTTGAAGTCAGATGTCACAGCCTGCAGCACACTTCACTCTGTGTAAATAATGTATGCAGAGAAGGTCCCAAGTGCTGGCTGATGGCCTTAGGGGTGTATATAGCCCATGCTCAAATTTTGTTGGGCATGCTAAGTATTTTTTTAAAAAAAAATCAAATCATTGCCAACATTTACAGGTGGTAGGATATTTCTTGCAAAAATCCAGATTTCCAATCTTTCTTGGAGAATAAAAAGGAAGATCTGGCAAACTGGGCTCTTATTAACATTTGGAACTGTTAGTATTCTCTCTTGCTCACCTCTTGACATCACCTGCTGGCCCCTGGGGACATCTGAGTTTGAGATCCCCAGGTACATTCCATCCACCTTAGCAGATGGTAAACTCCTTGATGAGGGGACAAGTTTTGTTTGCTTCTGCAGCCTCCCACAGTAGATGCTAACAACTTTTGTTCTAAATGAACACATTTTTTCATATTTTTATTATTCAACAAAGTTTCTTAAGCTCACTTGCTCCTGATTAAAACTGTATGAAATAATACATGCACCTCAGATTTACTTAGTTTTCTCCCAAGAAGTCTAAAGCTTTTCCTCATAGCATCCTCATATGGTATGTGGAAATTTCATATAAAGGAAGTTTAGGGCTTTAATTTCTTTGATTAAGGCAAAAAGCCATAGAGTTAAGAGGAGAGAGTGGACTGTAAACCAACGGTCCCATTTCTGGCTTCACCTTAGAATCACTTGAAAAGTTTTAAACAAATGAAGATTCCTGGACACCATTCCCAGAGATTCTGACTCATTTGATTCATTTTCTTAAGCTCTCTGGTTGTACTGCACAGCCAGGGTTGAGACCATTGATTTAAACCAGGGGTTGGCAAACTACGACCCACAGGCCAAATTTGACCCACTGCTTGTTTTTGTCATGGACTAAGAAATTTTTACATTTCAAATGGTTAAAAAAAAAGGCAAAAGAATAATATTTTATGATAACTTAAAATTACATGAAATTCAAATTTCAGTGCCCATAAATAAAGTTTTTATTTTTTATTATTTTTATTTTTATTTATTTTTGAGACGGAGTCTTGCTCTGTCGCCAGGCTGGAGTGCAATGGCGTGATCTCGGCTCACTGCAATCTCTGCCTCCCAGGTTCAAGCGATTCTCCTGCCTCAGCCTCCCCAGTAGCTGGGACTACCGGCACATACCACCATGCCCGGCTAATTTTTGTGTTTTTAGTAGAGACGGGGTTTCACCATGTTGGCCAGGCTGGTCTTGAACTCCTGACCTCAAGTGATCCACCCGCCTCGCCTCCCAAAGTGCTAGGATTACAGGCGTGAGCCACCATGCCTGGCCGTAATAAAGTTTTAATAAAAACACTGCCAGGCTCATTCTTTACAAACTGCCCATGTCTGTTGGCAACTGCAATAGAGACCATACGACCTGCAAAACCTACAACATTTACTATTTGGCCCTTCCTGGAAAAAGTTTGTGACCCCTGGTTTAAACCTTCAAAGTAGTGCAATATACTAGTCATAATATGGCCAGAAAAGCAATGTAAGTTTGAAAAAGGAGAATTTACATATATGCTAATGCTGGTTCATGGAACTTTCTTTACATTCACCTCACCACTGACAGGAAACCTAATCTCAAATTCTACCCAGGTGGCAATGTTCTTTGAGTGAGAATGTTCACTGCTGTAGTTCTAGTCAGATGGCTGGTGATTACTTTCATAGATTTCCAGGCCTGGTTTTTGGTGTATTCTGCATCAACAAGTTTTGGGTTTTTCCGAGACAGAAGAATGAGAGGATCTCGTTCTGGACTTGTCCTATAAAAGAAACACGTGATATAAAACTGTGTGGCCTGTATTAGAAAACTGTTCCCAATCCCTGAAAGGTGAGCAGGACTAGTACCCAATGCAATGACTCTGCACAAATGGACAATTCACTGGTGACGTGACAGCGGAGGAGGGGTATACTGGGTACTGCAGCATCTAGGTCATCCAGGGCTGGTCCCCTCTGTACCTTTAGGGTTGGGGGGTACTTGGCCCTTCTTTGCTTGCATTTGGTCTTGAAGGGTATGTTGTTCAGGTCACTATAGTCAAATCCCAGGGAAGGATTTCCCTTTTAGGAAAGTTCATGTGGCTTCTATAATCACTGGTGCTCATAACTGTGAGGCTAGGTAGTCACGACTCACTAAAACAGCTACATGACCTTTGTTATGTATGCTCTGTACAGTCCAGTATAATATTTAATTTTAAAAAAATGCACAAAAACCAAAGGGCTTAAAAACCTGACGACTGTATGTGGAAGAATTTCTAGTGATGTTCCAAGTAGCAGAGGGTCTTGACATGTGAGGCATCATGGATTCCTTGATAATCTGTTAAGAACTATGAACCAACCCTCTCTCCTTCCCAGAAAAATGCACATATCCTCACATAATTTCAAGGGAGTCCTAAAACTCTTGAAGTCCAGACATGGTCCCCAAGTTAATTTGTGACTTCAAGATTTAAGAATCAGAGAAGTTGGTAAGAAACAGGACATAGTAGCTGGATAATCCATTTACCTCCTAAAGTCTAGCTCCCAAGTGAAGAGGAGGGTGAAGAGGGAGTATAATCTCTGGCAAGGACTCACTTGCTAAAACTACAAAACCCTGCTCCCTTCATGGTCTTTTCTATTCATCTGCTCCACAGATATTTATCATATATCGACATGCTAGGAACTGTTCTTGGCCTTGGGACTATGGAGCTGAACAACACAGGGTCCTCCTACTACCTTTGCCATTTTTCTCTTCTCTTTCCTCCCTGCTCCCTTCTTCATTTTCAGCAGTCTCAGTCTGTGCTCTTAACCACTATTTGGCAGCCACAGGGTGTGATAAAAAAGGCAGTCAAGAGATATGGTGATGAGTCCTGCTCTGCATTAACTAGCAGAGTACCGTGGCATGATCATAAGCTACTCCTAGGGACTGTAAGAAGACACCCATCTGTTGTGTTTGGCATCACATAATCAATGACCGACACATTTGTGACACTATGTAAAATATCTGTTAAATGACTGAAATGGATGAACTTTACTTCTTTGAATATCAACTCAATCAATGGCGATTTCGGCAAATAATGTGAATTATTCTCGAATCTAAACTTGTGATTCCACATTTCTTTCTTTGTTATCTTAGCTTTCCCTTTGAACTACAGAGCTTGTCATACCCTCAAAGTTACTTACATTTTACATTACTTGGAAGAATATCTTTGTAAAATGTCAGAAAATAACTCACCTTGATCCTCGGAAATATGCTGTAGAGTTTTTCTTTTTCCATGGCCACTGTGCTGCTGACCTAAGAATATAGAATTTAATTAGTTTCAATATATCTTTTTCAACTATATAAGAATGTGCTTTAACCATTTCTGAAGATTAGTTCAGAGCTTCATATTTCTTTTTTTTTTGAGACGGAGTCTCGCACTGTCGTCCAGGCTGGAGTGCAGTGGCGCGATCTTGGCTGACTGCAAGCTCCCCTTCCTGGGTTCATGCCATTCTCCTGCCTCAGCCTCCTGAGTAGCTGGGACCACAGGCGCCCGCCACCACGCCCGGCTAATTTTGTGTATTTTTTAGTAGAGACAGGGTTTCACCGTGTTAGCCAGGATGGTCTCTATCTCCTGACCTCGTGATCCGCCTGCCTCGGCCTCCCAAAGTGCTGGGATTACAGGCGTGAGCCACTGTGCCTGGCCAGAGCTTCATATTTCTAAATAAGTCTAATCAAAGTCACTCAAAAGAAAAAGCCCTAAAGGACACTTTGTTTCCTTTTGCTACCATTTCGTTGCTCTGGAGGTGCTACCCAGTTGTATCTACAAATCTACTCCCCATTAACAAGTTAACAACATTGAAAGAAAAGCCCCCAAACCCTGAAGGTCATGATTAGGTCTGTTTATAATTTGGCAAATGTGGATTTCCTCTGTACTTTAAGTAGGGTGCTACTGATGAAATTAATTATGTGTACAGAACTGCAAAAAAATAAAAAAGCATCAGAAATGGAATGAAAGGGAAATCACTCTCTGATTTTATGTTTTCCACAGGTGGGAAGTGTCATCAGATTTAGTTTGATATTTGAAAAGCACCTTTGTATTCTTAAAGCCAGACTAAGTGCTCTATAAAGATGAAGTCCTTGAAACTCAGATCTCAGTACACATTACCATGACCAGCCTTCCTTACTGAAACTGCTAGCTCACAGATGCATCATTCTTAACTTGCTTCGTAGGAACCCTCCCTGCACAGAAGTCTGCACAGCATCTTCTCTGAAAAAGGAAGGGAAGGCTGAACTGAAGTTAATGAGGGATTGATGGGCTGGATTACAGTGATGGAGAAACTTGGGATATAAACTTTCTAGGCACAGGTCCTTTTCAGATACATATAATGTCATGCTGCTCATTTTCACTCAGCTGAGAACGCTGCTCAGTATTTTCCAGGCCCTCAGACCTCCACCCTCAGCCAACGTGGCTCATCCTCTGGCCTTTTCTGGATGGATCACCTTTACCTGATTCTCCAGTCTAAGGCCAGAACTATCTTGTTTTCCCCATACTTCTTCCTGCCCAAGCAGAGACACTATAGCACTGGATTTTTGTTGTTTTGTTTTTAGTGGAAAATGTTTCATGCTCCTCATGCAAAGTTCTCATGAAAAAGCATAAAGATAAAAGTAAGAAGTCGTCTGGAATCTCCCTGTCCAGAGGTAACAATGTAACATTTTAGCCGAGAATTTCCTTGCAATCATTTATTCATATTAGTAGCTTTCAACTGGGGGTAATTTTGCCCTTCCCTCCCACCCAGGGGACATTTGGCCATGTCTGTAGACATTTTTGATTGTTACTACTAGGGGACTGCTACTGGCATTTAGTGGGTAAAGATCAGAAATGCTGCTCAACAATCCTACAGTGGTTAGGACAGCTCCCAGGACAAAGTATTATCCAGCCCCAAATGTCAGCAACACTAATACTGAGAAACTTTGCTCTATGTAACAGAGGTCACACCATACATACTGTTAGGTAACAATCTTAATAGGAAATATAAATAATAGTAACAGCCAACATCTATATAGCAATTCACTATGTTACAGACATTGTTCTAAGTGCTTTGTAAATATAAAATCATTCTCACAATCTTAAGAGGTAGGTTTTATCACCCCTATTTTACAAATGAGGTCCTTTAGAGGTTAAGCAACTTGCACAGAGTCATGCAGCTAATAAGAGCCAGGATTTGAACCCAGAGTTTTTAAAACCTACACTGCCTTTCCATTCATGCACGATATTCCATTTTAGAATCTCTGGCAAAGACTCACTGCAAAAATTCCATTTTATAGTCATGTTATGATTCACTTCATCCTTTATTGATGGACTTTTAGGTAGTTTCCAACTTTCTGCTCTAAGAAACAACATGGTAGTAAACATCCTTGTACACAAATCTTTGCACATTCATCTGATTAATTCCTTAGGATACATTCTAGACATGAAACAGCTAGGTCAAAGGATACACAGTATACATTTCCAATTTTGATACATATTGTCAAACTATCTAACAAAACATGTATCAATTTATACTCAAAGTTACTTCTCTTTATTTCCTTGGCTCCTGGGGAAGCTGTGTTTCATATACACAGACCCAAACTGTGTATCACTGTTCTCTCTCTTTCATTCTCCTAACCTACCCATCCTCCCTCAAAAGACCTAGGTTAGGACTTGTTTCTCCAAGCAAGTGCTAACGGTGGCCACCACAGCCTGGTGCTACCCCAGCCCTCTTTTTTAAACCCTCTCTGACAGTAACAAATGAAATCTTCGATCTGTAAAGAACAATGAATTCTTCTACAGAGTGAAATATAAATCAGTGGGCACAAACTCCCAAAATATCAGAAAAATAGAATGAACAGTGGCAGGCAGACATCAGTGCAGATGGATAAACAAGCAGATTATTAAATTTTCAAGGTAACAAATGAACATCATTAGAGATTCTAAACAGAGGGTTCTAAAAAACAAAATTGTATTTCTATAACCATGAATAAATTCAATTGAATAAAATGGGAAGGTATCAAAAGAAAAAAGTATTCATATAAGATTAGACTTTAAAACATTCTATCTGCCTAAAAATTGCTTACTAGTTTACCTGGGGGAAAATGGTATTAATAACTACACGGTGAAGTAACTGGATAACACCTTGACCCCAGGAGTTTGAGTCCAGCCTGGGCAACATAGTGAGATCCTGCCTTTTAAAAATAAACAAACAAACAAATAAATAAAGTGACTCTTTCATATGTACTGACATGAAACAAAGACATGGAAAGATTACTTAGATACACCAATAAGTTAGGGGGAAAGTTGCCTAAGTTATACATATTTATAAAATTTTATGAGCATATATAGGTTTCATAATCAGTAAAAATGTTTTTAAAGATTTTGAAAACAAAGCAGCTGCATGGCAGGTGGGAAAAGAGCTACAAAAAGAAGAATGTGAAAAGGGTATTTGCAAGTAACTGAGGAGGGGGGGAAAGGATTAGAAAATTAAGGCCAAGGCCAAGAATAACTTAGGGGAAAAAAAGTTTAAAACCTTTTTTCCAGCTTAGTGTGGTGGCTCATGCCTGTAATCCCAGCACTTTGGAGACCAAGGTGGGAGGATCACTTGAGCCCAGCAGTTTGAGATCAGGCTGGGAAACATAGCAAGACCTGTCTCTACAAAAAATTTTAAAAAACAACCAAGAAACAAAAAAACCACACCTTTTTCCCCCCACTCTCAAAATTATGTTCAAAACCCAAAAATAAACAAGAAATGACAGTCTCAATGTCAGGAAAACACAAGGAATATTAACCAGTAAAGTAGGTTGGATAATGCACTTGGAAACCTGGTCTTTAGGCCTAGATTTGCTTCTGACCTTGACCAGATCACTAAACCTTTCTGTACCTTCATTCCCTTATCCCTGAAATAAAGGGCTGGACAAAGACAATTTCTAGTTCCAGTTCTGTAAAATATGAGACTAAGTTATTATTTTTTAAAATTTCCAAATTATACCCACTAGAGAAGTTTGTTTTTTAACAAAGGGCTCTACCCACCACTGAGGACTGCAGCCCTGTACGTTTCTTCAGGAAGGGAATATTACCTTAATCCTCTTTGAATCTTCAGCCACACTTGGGAGAGGTGATAGGTATTTATGGAAACAAGGTTGAATTGTTCGCTTTCCTTATACCTGAGAGAAGGCCTATAATGACTGTGTTTCCGGAAGTTCTCTAATTAAGCACCAAAGTTGTTTGAATCATGATGTAAAATGTAGCTAGGTAAGAAATACCTACAGCTTGGATGAGCTACACAATCTAAATTCTGAAATGATAGCAGGATGGAGTCAACAGGCCAAGGCATGTCTCAGTCATGAATCAGAGAGGATCTGGAATAAGCTTGTACTTGAGATGCTTATGGGACATTTATGCTCCCTCAGCCCTGCCTAAAGTACTTAGCTCTCAATTGCCAAGTATGTTTATATTCTTCCAAATAATTTTCTATCCCCCCTATGACAAGGTCATTCATTTTTTCTTACTATGAAAGAATGCACTCTTATTTAAAGAATCTTAAGTATAGAAAAATTGAAAATACTGACTGAGCACAGGGGCACGCCTGTAATCCCAGCACTTTGGGAGGCCGAAGTGGGTGGATCACTTGAGGCCAGGAGTTCCAGACCAGCCTGGGCAACATGGCAAAACCACATCTCTACTAAAAATACAAAAAATTAGCCAGGTGTGGTGGCACATGCCTGTAATCCCAGCTATTCGGGAGGCTGAGGCAAGAGAATTGCTTGAACCTGGGAGGCAGAGGTTGCAGTGAGCCGCGATAGCACCACTGAACTCCAGCCTGGGAGACAGAACATGACTGTGTCGCAAAAAAAAAAAGAAAGAAAGAAAAATTTAAAATACAAAACAAAAGTCTCTGATAATCCCTTGCAAAGAGGCATTGCTGATAGTTTAGGATAGACTATTCTGCCCCTTTCTATGGATATGTAAATATTATTAGACACATACAAAATTGTTTACGCTACAGTTTTCTGTCTTTAATTTTTAACTTAAAAATTAGTCACTTAAAAGTAAATAGGCTGGGCGCGGTGGCTCACGCCTGTAATCCCAGCACTTTGGGAGGCTGAGGTGGGCGGATCACCTGAGGTCAGGAGTTCAAGACCAGCCTGACCAACATGGAGACACCGCGTCTCTACTAAAAATACGAAATTAGCCGGGTGTGGTGGCACATGCCTGTAATCCCAGCTACTCGGGAGGCTGAGGCAAGAGAATCACTTGAACCTGGGAGGCGGAGGTTGCGGTGAGCTGAGATCACGCCATTGCACTCTAGCCTGGGCAAAAAGGGCGAAACTCCGTCTCAAAAAAAAAAAAAGTAAATAATTGGTTATATTCTATGGCTTATTTCAAGAAAACCCAGAAAGAGAAAAAATAAAACCTCTTTAAAGGACCTACCTTACCAGATCTTCTCTGAAGAGGTCCCACCGTCCAAGACCTGTAGGATAAATTGGCCAAACAGCAGGTCCCCCTTCCCAAAATGTCCAAGCAGGATACATGATATCATGGTACTCTGATGTCTTCAACAAAAACAGACAGGTCGTTCTAAGTCAGTCTTGGAACAGTGAAAAGAGGCAACTGCAATCATGCCACAGGATCTGGACAGCCTTGGTTTAGTGTCACATTGTCAAAGATATATTTTCCCTATTTTCCAAAGTCTAGCCTGTAGACATTAAAAGGCAAAAGTGACTATGGATTAAAAGTCATGGGCTCACTGAATTCCAGAATTCAGAATCACATTAAAGGTCAGCTTTTTCAGTTCCCCCAAATTCTGTTTTTCTAGAGGATATATACTGTTAAGATTTCCAATTTAAGGAAACAATATGCCCAATTCTGAATAATCACAGAGCTCTCTCATTGTTTAACTATTACATTTAAGAGTTTACACTGTCTTACCAGTTTTTGGTTATTTCCCAATGGGTTTTTTTGAGAGTAAGAGCCAAGAAATACATGCAATGGTTAAGAGTGTGGGCTCCTGATGTGGATCACATGGGTTTGGATTCTGACTCCACCTCTTTACAGCTCTAGGCAAGTTACTTAATGGTTCTATGCCTCAGCTTCCTTATCACTGTAATGGGGGAAACAATAATATCAATAATATGATCTAACTAAAAGGTTTATTTTGAATATTAAATGAGTTGATACACGTAAAATTCTTAGAACAGTAGCTGGCACATTGTACATACTCGATAAATATTGGCTAGTGTTATCTCATACTATGGCACTGTTGGGCTCACATTGATTGGTCAATAAATTCTTGGTTATTCACTGATCGGAGTCAGAAGTATGGATGAGCAAAATGAGAAGGGGTGTTATCACATATCTTTTGAAAGAAGTTTGAGGTTGGGCACGGTGGCTCACACCTGTAATCCCAGCACTTTGGGAGGCCGAGACGGGTAGATCACCTGAGGTCAGGAGTTCAAAATCAGCCTGGTCAACATGGTGAAACCCTGTCTCTACTAAAAAATACACACAAAATAATAGCCGGGCATGGTGGCAGGTGCCTATAGTCCCAGATACTCAGGAGGCTGAGGTGGAGAATCACTTGAACCCGGGAGGTGGAGGTTGCAGTGAGCTGAGATCGCACCACTGCACTCCAGCCTGGGCAACAGAGTGAGACTCTGCCTCAAAAAAAAGAAAAAAGTTTAAAGCCATATGTTCCCTTTTTTTTTTTTGATCCACCTGCCTCGGCCTCCCAAAGTGCTGGGATTACAGGTGTGAGCCACTACACCTGGCCTCCATTTGTTCCCTTTTTATGGTTACTTCTGTTAAAAATCTGGCCACTGATAAACCTCTAACTCTACTATTTCTTCCACTGGAAATACATGTGCAATATGCTGTTTGCTGTCTCTCAAATATGTAAAAAATGTGATTCATCAAGCACCTTAAACATAACAGCTATTCAATAGAAGCTGTACAATTAACTATAAAGTTGACAGAGTAAAACTCTCCCTTGGAAACTAGAAGTCACTGATTTAAAAAACAGAAGGGAAGTAAAGATGAACGGAAAGTTAGTATACCGACGGTCATACTTTATTATCCATAGAAACAACAGATAGATAACAAACACGAAGTCCCTACTGACTTACATGGGAGTCTCTATCTGTTCTTCTGAGTGAGTTTCACGACAAACAATGGAACCAAACACTTTCGAGAAATGAGGCTAGACCATGGGAAATGCAACACAAATGTGGCCTCTGCCCACTTGCAACACAGGAAATAAAACAAGTCTAGGGAGAAAGTAAACTATGATAAAGAAAAAGTGGGGATAAAAGGTCCCTCTGCTTTAGACAAACCAAATCAGAAATAGTGTTCCTTTTCCCAAATTTCATGGGGTTTTCCTCAATTCACTCTTACCCCATAGAATCTTCCATCTACTCTCTTCTAGCCTTCCCGCCTTCACCCCAAATGCTTTCCTTGTCTCTGGGGAACCAAGGCCCATCCCTGCCGATACAACATTTACATGAACCTGAGCACTGACAAGACATTCCTTGCCCCCAATTCCCCAAGCCCACAGGTGTGTCCTAGCTACTCCAATCTTCCATGATGAGTCTAAAAAATCACCCCCTTGCATAGCCCTCTAGGCTATCTCCAGCCTATCCCTTCAATGCACTGCTTGTACACACACCGTGTGGAGTTATCTGGCACCTTCAGGTTCACTTTTAGCCACGCTGGGCCCCCGGAATATGGTGACAGATGGGACAGCTGATACCCAGCACTATGGCTGAATATATACATAGTAGGAGCTCAACAAACTTTTGGAATGAAGGTGTTCCCTAACTCCAAGCTTTCTTGGACCCCTTCCTCCCATGCTCTGTAAGATCTTCAAGACCCACCTCTAATTCCTGTAGGTTTCTCAGGCCTCTCACGCCCTAGCCTCCATCTCTAGCCCTACAGACACTCAAGCAATCTTACACTACTTACCAGCTCTCAACTTCATCTCCTCTGTCTTTTTGCTCAATCACTGTGATGCTAATAGAGACACAGACCCATTTCTGGACCTCAGTCCTCATCCTTACCATTATCCATCAGACTATGTCACCGGACAACGATCTCATGCTCATATCCTAGAGGACCACTCTCCATCCACCCATGTGGCTCTCCCTGTACTTACCTTACTGAAGGAGAAGACTGGGATGGCAGGCTCCATCCATTTAGGAACCTGAGGATAATCTCGTACATTGATCACCATCTCCATGTCAGGGAGACGCCCGATCACTTCCAAAATAAAGTGCTCAACACCACTACACCTGTCAACCGGACATACCATAAATTCAGCAAAGTAGTGCCTGCAGGCTCCAGGACAAGGCGAGGTCCCATTCACATTTTAAAGTAAGACAAGCCAGTGTTCCAGTATTCCATATCATCAGTCTACTGCAAAGTCTCCTGAAAACAATGCTTCTAAAGGGGCTATTCTGCTTTTTTGTATTGTGCAAGTTCACTCATAGCTAAGCTGCTCCAGCTTACAATACTTAATAAAATTTTCCAAATAAATCACCATAGCTTTGAAGGGAGTATTATTGCTACTTCTACCACTTTATTCATTCCAGTTCTTTTCTTTATTTCCCTTATATGGAATAGTTTAATTAGTAGACAAGATACAAACTCTCGTAATAGCTGAAATAGCTAATTTTCTACCTGTGTTCCTTTGGCTTTGCTCCTCACAAAGACACCATTTTTATTTCCATTATAATTAAGTCTCCTAGTTTATGAGAACAGATAGAAAACCTTTCATTACCTTCATGAATAAAGAACATTATCAAAATCAGTTCTGCAAGCCAGAAAAAGTGTTATATACATAATCATAAATAGTGTAACACAGCTTTCTGACTAGATTCCCTGAGAAATCAGGGATTTCTTGAAAGAAAAAGAAGATACACTGACAGTTTAGCTTGTTTCTGCCTCATCCTCTGAGGTCCTGACCAGCACTATGCTAGGGGCAATATTCAAAGGCTTGATCAAAATTTTCTGGCAGCATGGAAATAACTGATTTAAAATATTGTTTTACTACTTGGGAGACTTAGGCAGAAGGGTTATTTGAGCCCAAGAGTTCTAGACCAGCAACATAGTGACACAGTAGGCAATGTAGTGAGCTCCTCTAGCCAAAAAAAAAAAAAAGTGTTTTATATATAGGGAGATAACTGCAAAAAATATCAACAGTTCACAAACATAGGAAAAGATGCTCAACTGTATTAATAATAAAGAAATATCAATGAAACTAGATACCAATTTTACCAATCAGATTGGCAAAGATCAAAAAGTCCAATAGTGCAGTGTTGGTAAGGGTGTGAGATCTATTCACAGCATATGATATATCGGTTGTGGAAGTGTTTAGCCTCTTTGTAGGACAATTAGATTCTATTTACCAAGATTTCTCTTTTTTTAAGGTTTTTTTAATTTGAGGCAGGGTCTCTCGCTCTGCCACTCAGGCTGAAGAGTGCAGTGGCATGATCATGGCTCACTGTGGCCTCAAAAATCCTAGGCTCAAGCAATCTTCTCACCTCAGCCTCCTGAGTAGCTGGGACTACAGGTGTGTGCCAACACACCTGGCAACTCTGTGTGTGTTTGTGTGTGTGTGTGTGTGTGTGTGTGTGTGTGTGTGTGTGTGGAGAGACAGTCTTGGTATGTTGTCCAGACTGATCTTGAACTCTTGGGCTCAAGTGATCCTCCCACCTCAGCCTCCCAAAGTGCTGGGATTACAGGTGAGAGCCACTGTGCCCAGCCTGTTTATCAAGATTTTTTTTTTTTTTTTGAGATGGAGCCTTGCTCTGTGGCCCAGGCTGGGGTGCAATGGCGCAATCTCAGCTGACTGCAACCTCCACCTCGGGTTTCAAGCGATTCTCCTGCCTCAGCCTCCCGAGTAGCTAGGATTACAGGCACAGGCCACCATGCCCAGCTAATTTTTTTATTTTTAGTAGAGATAGGTTCTCACCATGTTGGCCAGGCTGGTCTTGAACTCCTGACCTCAGATGATCTGCCCGTCTCAGCCATCCAAAGTGCTGGGATAACAGGCATGAGCCACCTCACCCAGCCTATTTATCAAGATTTTAAAATGACATTAATTGCCCTAGTTATTATACTTTTAGGAATTTAGCCTACATATATATTTACATGAGTGTTCACAGTAACAAGGATGTTCACTGCAGCATTGCTTGCGTTATCCAAAAAGCAAAGTGATGTGGTAAGAGATAATCTAAATGTCCACTGATAGAGGGCTGAATAAAGAAATCCATATAATAAGTTATTATGCAGCCATGAAAAAGTGAGGCATTCTCTATGGACTCTTATGGAACAATCTCAAAATCTACTGCTATATGGAAAAGAAATCTAAGTGCAGAACAGAAGACAGAGCATGTTTTATTTTGTTGATGAGTCTAGATGCTTGTAAATGTACAGACTATTTCTAGAAGGATATACAAGACACAGAATTCTAACTGTCTTTTGAAAAGAGGTCTCAGGGACTAGCAGTCTGAGGGTCTGAGGTGGAAGAGAAACTTCCTTTTCACTGAATGTCTTTTGGAGGTATCCAAATATTTTAGCATGGTAAAATATTTGGATATTTTACATATCCAAAGTGTATGTAATACTCTTTGACACTAAAAGAAAAAAAAACTAGTTAAAAAATGTAAAAAAAATTGCAGTACAATTTATAGATTACAGCTAAAATGCTCATATTTCTTTCACATTTGGCTTTTAATTTAATTTAATTTAATTTTTATTTTTTGAGATGGAGTTTCTTTCTTGTTGACCAGGCTGGAGTGTAATGGCATGGTCTTAGCTCACTGTAACCTCCGCCTCCCGGGTTCAAGCGATTTTCTTGCCTCAGCCTCCCAAGTAGCTGGGATTACAGGCGCCTGCCACCATGCCTGGCTAAATTTTTTTGTATTTTTAGTAGAGTCGGGGTTTCACCATATTGGCCAGGGTGATCTCAAACTCCTGACCTCAAGTGATCCACTCACCTCAGCCTCCCAAACTGCTGGGATTACATGTGTGATCCACCATGCCCGGCCACATTTGGCTTTTCAAATATACTCTCTTATATGATTCCATTTATAGAAAACTAGAAAATAATCTATAATTCGAGAAAGTAGTCAGCGGCTGCCTGAAGGTGGGGCATGGGGAGGAGAGGGAGACAGGGAGACGCAGGATAGAGGGAATGCAAAGAGGCAGAAGGAACGTTTTGGTTGTGATGGAAGGTTCATTATCTTGGTATAAACATACATAAAGACTTATCAGTGTACACTGTAGGTTTTATTTTTAATTGATAAATAATAATTGTACATATTTACAGGATACAATGTAATGTTTTGATATATGTTTACATTGTGGAATGAGTATATCAAGCTAATTAACATATCCTCACATACTATTTTTTTGTTGTGGGAACATTTACATTGTATACTTTATATGTAACTTATGTTAACCACACCTCAATAAAGCTGTTATTAGAAAATACCATCACTCCTCATCTTTGAAATGACTTGTCTCTAGCATTAATTAGATAAACCTCTGGTTCCTCTGCTCATCCTTGAAATGTGGAGTTTATATTTTATTTTATTCAAAACTGAGTTTTTAAAATGTCACATAGATTTCTGAAACTGGATGAGTTAAAAGTATCTAGACCTGCCTGTAATCCCAGCACTTTGGGAGGCCGAGGCAGGCAGATCATGAGGTCAGGAGTTTGAGACCAGCCTGACGAACAAGGTGAAACCCCGTCTCTACTAAAAACACAAAAATTAGCCAGGTGTGGTGGCGGGCGCCTGTAGTCCCAGCTACTCAGCAGGCTGAGGCAAGAGAATGGCTTGAACCCGGGAGGCAGAGGTTGCAGTGAGCCGAGATCACACCACTGCACTCCAGACTGGGTGACAGAGTGAGATTCTCTCTCTCAAAAAAAAAAAAAAAAAAAGTATCTAGACGTAGAAAGATATTATTTCTAGCTATATGGGAATCTTTGAGATATCATACAACTGTGTGCATTTCATTCAGGATTGTGTTTTGGAATACTGCATTCTATTCGTATTTTGTCCCTCTCTGTTTTCCTTAGTTGTATATGTAGCTAGGATAGGGAACTTTCAGTGTCATTGGAAATATATATTATTTTATTGCTAATGAAGGTCCTGTACTCCCTTCAGAACATTTCTAAGCTCATGATTATGACCAAAATGTTCTGAGCTCAGGAAGAAGAGAACTGTGCCTTTCAGAAACTTTGAAAGCATTTCATTTCATTTGGCAATTGTTCAGCAAACTATTAAACATTGGGTAAGCTTTCAAAGTCCAACAATGTCTATATTCTTATTTTATTTCTCATCTGTGGAAATCAAAAATTCTCCTAGACTCACAATTTGTACTTAAAGTCTCTATTATTGAGTTCCAAATAATGAAACAAATGTCTGTTTAAAATACCTTAACGATTTTTTCCTCTACAACCTTATTTCCTCCGATATCTGATAGCCAAAGGGTAACTGATTTCCTCAGGGTTGTGAGATATTAAATAATCTTTCTTTTTTATTGTTCTTTATTATTATTTATTTGAGACAGATCTTGCTCTATCACCCTGGCTGGAGTGCAGTGGCATAATCACGGCTCAGGCTTACTGCAGCCTTGACCTCCTGGGCTCAGGTGATCCACTCACTTCAGCCTCCCAAGTAGCTAGGACTACAAACACATGCCACCACACTCGGCTAATGTTTGTATTTTTTTTTTTTTTTTTTTGAGACGGAGTCTCGCTCTGTCGCCCAGGCTGGAGTGCAGTGGCGCGATCTCAGCTCACTGCAAGCTCCGCCTCCTGGGTTCACGCCCTTCTCCTGCCTCAGCCTCCCGAGTAGCTGGGACTACAGGCGCCCGCTACCACGCCCGGCTAATTTTTTGTATTTTTAGTAGAGACGGGGTTTCACCGTGTTAGCCAGGATGGTCTCGATCTCCTGACCTCTCCTGACCTCGTGATCCGCCCGCCTCGGCCTCCCAAAGTGCTGGGATTACAGGCGTGAGCCACCGCGCCCGGCCATGTTTGTATTTTTTGCAGAGATGAGGTTTTGCCATGTGGCCTAGGCTCGTCTTGAACTCCTGAGCTCAAGCGATCTGCGTGCATTGACTTCCCGAAGTGCTGGGATTACAGGCACAAGCCACCATGCCCAGCCTGTTTTCTTGTTTACATTTATTTATTTATTTATTTATTTAGACAGTTTCGCTCTTGTTTCCCAGCCTGGAGTGCAATGGCACAATCTCAGCTCACCGCAACCTCTGCCTCCTGGGTTCAAGCGATTCTCCTGCCTCAGCCTCCTGAGTAGCTGGGATTACAGGCATGCGCCACCACAGCTGGCTAATTTTGTATTTTTAGTAAAGACAGGGTTTCTCCATGTTGGTCAGTTTGGTCTCGAACTCCCGACTTCAAGTGATCCGCTCATCTCAGCCTCCCAAAGTGCTGGGATTACAGGCATGAGCCACCGCACCCGGCCTTGTTTATATACTTATAAGAATAAATATTAAATTCTTACAAAGTTGTTATTAAATACAAATAATACAAATCTTTATGAATGAATCTATAATTTTTTGCAACTCTGCACATTTATTTTACTTTTAATGACAGAATAGGGATTGTTTAGAAAGATGCTCTTACATAAGGGAATATTATGCCCTCTGAGTTTTGTACCTTCTAATTTTATAAAGATCTGAGTTAAAAAAAAAAAACAAACTCCAAAAATAAAGTTTATCTTTTGGTGTGTGCAATGCTGCCTAAACCCAACCTCCACCCTCAGCCCATGACCCTCCCTGCTTACCACCCTGCCTTCAGCCCACTGACATGGTACCTCAGGTCTCACACCTGAAGTTCTAAAGTCCTGGCTAGTGTAATTTGCAGCACTAGTTACTCCTCTTTATTTATTTATTTTTTAATAGACAGGGTCTCACTCTGTTGTATTATTTGCCACTGCCGGATTATTTGCCATAATCCAACTCCTGGGCTCAAGTAATCCACCACAAAGTGCTGGGATCACAGGTGTGAGCCACCACCACCCCATCTAGTTACTCCTCTTGACTCTACCACCTCCCCTTGAATATTCAGTATCTAGAACTACACTGGCCGATGACAGACATTCAACCAATTCCTCTTCCTCCTTCAGCCCAGCTCCCTCCTGCTAGGCCTGCTAGGCCTCATCAGCCTGTGTCCTGCCGCTACTATATCCCAGGGAAGGAGCAGAAGAGGCAGAGCCACCACCAGTACAACCAGTGATGAACCAAGCCTCACAGAGGAGACAGGCTTTGAGAGGAGCTCGCAAGAAAAATTCCCAGGCAAGGAGAAGAGCTCATCGCTATTTCATAGTCCGCCTGAAATGTGAGGAGGGATCTGCTTGTTAGTCCCACGAATTGGCTCCTCTATAAAAGGGTATCAAGCCCATATGTAATAAAGTCAGAAGATATATCTACCTCGTTAACTCTTACCTTGAGGGGAACATGCAGTCATTTTCCCGGTACAGTCTGTTCTTAGTGATCTGATAGTGGGTCCCTAGCTTCCGTCTGACTACCTCTGCCATCATCTTCCTGGAGATGCCTCCTCGGAAAGGAGTTAGATCCTCTTCTATGACACTGGGAAAGAATGGGAGTCATCAAGGAAAGCAGGCCAAGAGAGTGGTGCCATTCCACCTACTTCGTAAGTGCATTTAGGTTTCGTATTAGAGAACACAGTAAGTGGAAGGAAAGAATCGAGAGTGAGAATGAGCAGCTCTTCCCTAGAAGCCCTGTAGGTAATCTGAAACATCAAATGCAATAAAGCAACAGAAAGTAAAAAGCGGGTCAATGTCTCTTCTTCCTCCTTCCATCTGGATTGCCCCTCCCTTGGCAGTTCTGTATTTCTCTTTCGCTACTCATGCCACACCTGTGTCCTTCTAGTCACTTCAGTCCTCCTGGCATCTCCTCCCAATCCCACAGGAGGTGAAGTTTACACCTTACAGTCTAGCACTGACTCTCTTGTTCTGGTCTGTCTGGTCCACACTCTCCCCCACAAGCCCTTACTCTGGTAGCGTGACAGCAGTAACCAAAATTACACTATTTTGTATTCCTTTTAAAGTGAGTGCATAGTAAGTTTTCAATAAGTATCATAAGCATCCAAGGAATTTTTTGAGGAGTCAAAAATAACATAAAAAGGAGCTTAAAAGACCCTGTTATTTAGCTGATGAAGAATCTGAGACCCAGAGGAGTTGAAGTGGCTCGGCACAGGGGTAACCAGTGGGAGTACCGGCACCAACACCCAAGTCTGTTTTCAGAGTTATCTTTCTACCATACCTCATCCCGGCCCTGATGTGCATTCTCTCTCTTTTTTGAGACGGAGTCTCACTCTGTCACCCAGGCTGGGGTGCAGTGGCATGATCTGGATTCAATGCAACCTCTGCTTCCCGGGTTCAAGCGATTCTCCTGCCTCAGCCTCCCGAGTAGCTGGGATTACAGGCACGTGCTATCATGCCCAGCTAATTTTTGTATTTTTAGTAGAGACAGGGTTTCACCATGTTGGCCAGGCTGGTCTCGAAATTCTGACCTCAGGTGATCCACCTGCCTTGGCCTCTCAAAGTGCTGGGATTACAGGCATGAACCACCATGCCCAGCCTGATGTGCATTTTCTAAAGATAACCATCAGGAAATTTAGGACTAGATTCAGCGATAGATGGGTTTATTTCCTCAACAATATTTATCGAGCACGCACTGAGAGCTAGCACCAGGGAGACAACAGCAAATAAGACACAGACCCTGACCTCAGGAAGCTTGCAGCCCAGTGGGAAAAACAGATGCACATGCACTGAATCCCGCAGTGAGTCAGTGGTTAGGTTGACACCACCTGAGCCTTTCCCATGCCAGAGCATTTTTATTCCCCAGAAATAGAAAAACATCCTTGCCTTTCTGACCACTGCAACCAAAATCTCTCAAGGATGTTAGAATACTTCCTGTGACAGCAACTAAACTCTCAAAGACACATCAAAGAAAAGAACTCACCCATGGTAGCAGCTGCAGTTTTGACTTGAACATGGTTCGTAATTCTCCAAAGACCTGTTAATTTGGTCAATAAATACTTTCCATTTTGAACCTTTAAAAAGTGAAGTAAATGAGAATTTAAAAAATTTTCCTGAACGTTATTTGCTGACACCACACCAACAGAAGAAACAGAAGACCAAAACTTTCAGAAATCCCCTTCCCATCCCACTGATGGAAACGAAACGCTAGGGAGGAATTTTTGTGTGTACAACTCCCACGCTCACGTCAAGTCTGTTCCTCTATCCGGCTGTCAGGTGTCCAAGAAACTGGAAAATTCCCAAGCTTAATGCTCAACCCTCAGAATGCTATGGATAGTGACGCGGACTCTCACTTTCTACTAATCAAATTGAACTCCACAAAGAGGATCAGTTAAAAGCTACAGACATTAAACCCCTCTTCTCTTCTGGCAACGCATATACACACACGCTCGCGCGCACGACATTTGCCCCCATCCCCGACCCCTCAGTGTTTCAGGCAGGTCCAGAGTAGCCAAGCACGGGCGACGCCTCCTGCGGGTGAACGGGGAATTCCCTCTCCTCCCTGTCATTCTGAATTCCGGGGAATGGGTTACTCTCCAGGGTCCAGAGCAGGAGCAGAGACCCCGGCACCTCACTCTCCGCCGCAAGGCGCCCCGGTGCCTTCTGCCCAGCTCCGAGCTACAGCGGCCACGGCATCTTCCCGGGAGCCGGCCGCGCGGGGGAGCGCCTCGGGACTCCGGCCAGACCCCGAGCCCAAGGGGCAGGCTCGGCACTGCCCGGAGCCCACCTGACTCCTTCTGGCGGCCCTGCGCTGAGGGCAGGAGGAACAACAGCAGCCAGAGCCGAAGCGGCGAGCTAGCCCACCACTCCATCGCCGGCGGACCTACTGCAGATTCCCCGCTGCGGCGCTGGCGGAAGCGCGGCCCCGCACAAAGATGGCCCGGGAGCCGCAGCACGTGGGCGGCGGGTCGCCCCGCACAAAGATGGCCACCGTGGCCCCACCACCCTTCCTCCAGTCCCCAGCCTTGAGGCGGAGTTTCCCTGAGAAGGCTGCGCCGGGAAGGTGGGGAGAATAAACGAATGGACCAGTTGCCTATCCTCCCTCCCTGGCACCCCTGGGAAAATAGGTCTGCAGCCAGAAAACTGAAGGTCAGAGAGGGTATGTTTCACGGTTAGTGGCACAACCAAGACTTGGCATAGAGCCTAGGCCAAACAGTTCTTCTCTTGACGTCAAATTGCCTCTTATCAAATAGCATAAATTTGTTGAGCGTGTGTGTGTGTGTGTGTGTGTGTGTGTGTGTGTGTGTGTGTACAGCACGGTTAGACCCCAAAGGTTGCAATTAGCATAGCAGGGATCCCTTTGTAATAGGAATTTATAACAGTTGGGGTGACTTAGACGTAGGAAAAAAGATCAATGGTGTTAAATAAAGTTTATGGGAGGTCGTTGTTTTGGACAGAACTCTGGCACTAGGCCTCAAGAGAGCAGACAAAACCAGAATGGAGGCAACTTGTCCTAGGTGCCGCGTAATTAAACTCAGCTTTAAAAGGGGTCAGTTTTCCAACAAATAGGAGAAGGGGCCCATATACCTGAGCTGGCATGATAAAGAAGTCCCCTCTGATGTAACTCTTGGAGGAAAGTAACTTCAAAATGACCAATCTGCTTTTTGTTCCTTATTTCTGCTTTCTTCAGCCCTTTTCTGCCTATAAGCCCAACCTCTTCTGCTCAGCTCATTAGAACACTTTTCTGTTTTATAGATGAGATGCTGCCTGATTCATGAATCACTAATAAAAGCCAATTCGATTTTTTTTTTTTTGAGACAGAGGACAGTCTAACTCTGTTGCCCAGGCTGGAGTGCAGTGGCACAATCTTGGCTCACTGCGACGTCTGCCTCCCAGGTTCAAGCAATTCTTCTGTCTCAGTCTCCCGAGTAGCTGGGATTACAGGAGTGTGTCACCATGCCCGGGTAATTTTTGTATTTTTAGTAAAGACAGGGTTTCACCATGTTGGCCAGATTGGTCTCAAACTCCTGACCTCAGGTGATCTGCCCACCTCGGCCTCCCAAAGTGCTGGGATTACAGGCATGAGCCACCATGCCTGGCCAAGAACTTTAAACTAAATTTGATGAAATTTTGTTTCTTGACAGTGGGTAACATGATACTGGACAATATAGGTATATAGTATAGTACAGGTATATATCTTTATACAGGTATACATAGGTCAGTGTAGATATATTTAGTGATCATAGAACTACAAATATTTATCTATTTTCTTTTCTTTTTTTTTTTTTTTTTTTTGAGATGGAGTTTCGCTCTTGTTGCCCAGGCTGGAGTGCAATGGCTCAATATTGGCTCACCGCAACCTCCGCCTCCTGGGTTCAAGCAATTCTCCTGCCTCAGCCTCCTGAGTAGGTGGATTACAGGCTTGCGCCACCACACCCGGCTAATTTTGTATTTTTAGTAGAGATGGGGTTTCTCCATATTGGTCAGGCTGGTCTCGAACTCCCGACCTCAGGTGATCCACCAGCCTCGACCTCCCAAAGTGCTGGGATTGCAGGCGTGAGCCACTGCGCCCAGCAATATTTATCTATTTTCTAAAATGTACATGGTTATATCCCTAAGCCTTGTGGAAATATGGAAATACAGGGAAGTACAAGATCAAATCTGTGCTCCCAGGAGTTTAGAACTAGTAGGGAAGACAAATATGCTTCCTTAGAGATAGTTTACAATTTAAGGCAATAGTTAAGTGCCACTGGTTTCAGTGGAGGAAAAGATCAATATGAAGTGGAAATCTGGAGAAAGGGGTAGGAGGGGTATATTTTGTACTGAAGAAAAGGAAACGTTACAGTTAAGGAATATTGTGCTGGAGTCACTAAAAACATGGGAGCCATAATTTGCAGAAGGTGGGGATCAAATTTAGCTTGACAGTAGTGGAGGCTTTAGGATGCATGTTAAGGAATGGTGGAAGAGAAAATAATGTTGATTACCTAGGAATGGGCCGTATCGGTCACATATTACACCCATATGGGCATTTGGTCTATATTCCGCCAGGGCAGAACTACCCAGTTTTTGTATGAGTGAGGCTCACTTTGGGTGAACAAACAGGAAAAAAAATGTATATCCAAAACTATGGCATATTTCTTCTGGAATCCAAATGAAACTTTAGTCAAAAATTTTTCTACTTCCAGGAAGGTGTGCAGTACAGTCATGTGTTGTTTGACAATGGGAATATGTTTTGAGAAATGTGTCAGGCAATTTTGTTGTTGTGTGAACATCATAGATTATACTTACACAAACCTAGCTAGTATAGCCTACTACATACTGAGGATATTTGGCATAGCCTATTGCTCCTAGGCTACAAACCTATTCAGCATGTTACTGTACTGAATATTACAGGCAATTGTAACACAATGGTAAGTATTGGTGTATCTAAACATTGAAAAGGTACAGTAAATGAGTAAAAATGATACACCTGTATAAGGCACTTACCATGAATGGAGCTTGCAGGACTGAAAGTTGCTCTGGATAAGTCAGTGAGTGGTGAGTAAATGTGAACACCTAGAACATTACGCTACTATAGATTTTGTAAACACTGTACAGTTAGACCATACTAAACTTATAAACACGTTTTTCTTTCTTCAGTAATAAATTAGCTTATTGTAACTTTTTTACTGTACAAACTTTTTTTCAACTTTTTGACTTTGTAATAACACTTAGCTTAAAACACAAGCACATTGTACAGCCATACAAAAATATTTTTTCTTTCTTTCTTTTCCTTCCTTCCTCCCTCCCTCCCTCCTTTCTTTTCTTTTCTTTCTTTCTTTCTTCTTTTTTTTTTTTTGAGACCGTCTCGCTTTGTTGCCCAGGCTAGAGTGCAGTGGTGCTATCTCAGCTGACTGCAACCTCTGCCTCCCAGGTTCAAGCAATTCTCGTGCCTCAGCCTCCTGAGTAGCTGGCATTACAGGTGTACACCATAACACCTGGCTAATTTTTGTATTTTTAGTAGAGACAGGGTTTCGCCATGTTGGCCAGGCTGCTGTCAAACTCCTGGCCTCCCAAAGTGCGGGGATTATAGGCATGAGCCACTGCATCCGACCTATTTTCTTTATTTCTATCTTTATTCTATAAGCTTTTTTCTATTTCTAAAATGTTTTATTTTGTTTTTTACTTTTTAAACTATTTTGTTGAAAACTAATATGCAAACACACACGTGTGTGTTTGGGTCAGGCCTATGCAGGGTCAGGATCATCAATATCACCATCTTTCACCTCCACATCTTGTCCCTCTGGAAGATCTTCAGGGGCAAGAACACACATGGAACTGCCATCTCCTATGATAACAATGCCTTCTTCTGGAATACCTTCTGAAAGACCTGCCTGAGGTTGTTTCACAGTTAACTTTCATTTTTTTAAAATAAGTAGAAGGAGTACAATCTAAAATAACAATAAATGTATAGTATAGTAAATATATAAACCAGTAACAAAGTAATTTATTATCATTATTTAGTATGTTATACTGTACATAATTGTATGTGCTATACTTTTATACAACTGGTAGTGCAGGTTTGTGTACACCAGGATACATTGCACTACAACATAAAGACAGCTACATCATTAGGCAATAGGAGTTTTTCAGTTTTATTATACTCTCATGGGCTCACCATCATTTATGTGGTCTTTCATTGAAACATCATTATGGGACACATGACTGTATTTAAAAATGAAAAAAAAAACAGAATGGTTGTACGAGTACTGGAAGTACAGTTTCTACTGAATGAGTGTTGGTTTTGCACCATCATAAAGTTGAAAAATTGTGAGTCAAACCATCCTAAGTTGGAGACTTGTGTGTATTCCTAAGTGACAGCTCTGTGGTACATTAGGACATTAGGAATATTTGGGAATATTAGCAACTTTACTGGTTTCAATATCAGTCATTCTGGCTCTAAATTCTGGTTCTGGCTCTTATTAGCCAGGCTATTTTCTTTTTTTTCTATTATGATTATTATTATTTTTGAGACAGGGTCTCTCTCTGTTGCCCAGGCTGGAGTGCAGTGGCACAATCTCGGCTCACTGCAAACTTGACCTCCAGGGCTCAAGTGATCCTCCCACCTCAGCCTCCCAAGTAGCTGGGACTACAGGTGTGAGCCACCATGCCCGATTTATTTTTTTACTTTTTTCGTAGAGACAAGGTTCCACTATATTGCTCAGGGTGGTCTCAAACTCTTGGGCTCAAGCGATCCTCCTGCCTTGGCCTCCCAGTGTTGGAATTACAGTCATGAGCCACCCTGCCTGGCCAGGCAGGCTATTTTCAACAAGCTACTTAACTTCTCTTAACTTCAGTTTCTTCTGTAAAATAATAACCATAGTAGAAGCTATCAAAATGTGAGATTTAAATGAAATGTGTAAAGCTACTAATCCAGTGCCTGACACAACAAAATTCTTAATAAAGGTTAATCATTCAATCAATACAAACAACTTTCTATTAAGGAGATTAAAATCTCTGGAGTGAAAGATTACACAAATGCTCCTCTTGACACTCTTACTCTTCTTCTAATACCAAACTATTGTCAATTCCTGAACTCAAGATGACGTTGCTCACAGATCTTTACCTTTTTATCTGCCACTTCTCCAGGAGGACTGCCATTCTCCCACAAAGCCCCTATGCCTTTGTGGAGTCTTGGCTGAAACCCCAAGCTCTCTGCAAAGCTTTTCTTGATATTGACATCACCACCATCCCACAGAATTCATTAGTGTTACATGCTATCTCTGGACCTTGGACATACTTTTAATATTGTAACAAATGGTAATTACTGTATTTTCTTAGTGTCGCCTCTCTTCCACTAGACTCTGAGCTTTTGTGGTATTCGCTTTGTAACCACAGCATCTGTCTAGTTCTTAGCAAACAATAAGCGCAGGGTTGGATGCTGACGCATGACTTCATGACTTGGGCTCCCTCACTTAGCAGTAACGTGACCCTAGGTGACACCTCCTAATCTACACTCATCTGTAAAATGGCGGTGATAACTTGTACATGGTTATTACATGGAGTCCAAGAGACAGCAAGAAGGATCAGTAGCATGGTGCCCGCACCTCGTAGCCGCTAGCTGACTGAGGCCGAAAGAGGAAATGCTTTGGCCAACACTGGCCGGAAGGGGCGGGACCGCGAGTTAAGAGGAGAAGGCGCGCCCCACTGCGCAGGTGCAAATGGTAGGGTTTGTCGTGCCGGCTGGTTCCGGGGGCGCACTCGCGGCTGGGGCAGACCGCGGTCGCGTAGCTGACGTCATCGCCGTGCGCTGCCACGTCTGCTCAGCTCCGCGGTAATGGAGGCTAGGGATGGGTGCTGAAGTATCAGGCTCTGGCTCTAGCTTTAGCTCTGGCACTGGAACTGCCTCGGAGTCTGGGTCTGAGTCTGGCAGCCCGAAGCCTGGACACCTTTTCTTGATTCTCTAGGCGGGGGCTGCCTGCGTCCAAGCAGCTGGTTTGCAGCGTTCCAACGCTGGGAGGGAGTTCCCTTACCTGGGGTCCAGTCTGTAAAGTTGTCGCCGCTTTCTAGGGATCCCGCCCCACCGGCTGGGACTCTTCCATGCGTGAGTATTACTGAGCTGCCCCAAGGTCCGGCTGTCCTGGACCTGCCTCGGCCCTCTTGGGTGTGCGGCGGAGACTGCTTTGTCTACCTTTCTGCCGACTTCTCTTAGGGACCAGTCTGTTGAAGTTTGTGGTCTCCTGCAGTCCACCACACCGCATACTCTCACCTCTTCCGTCCCGGTTTTTTCCCTGCACTTTTCTTTCCCTTTGCTTGTTAATGGAGCAAGGACCAGCAGCCCCTGCATCCAGCGGTTTGAATGCTTTGTTTGACTTGGGGTTAGTTTACAGCCGAAGGCTGTTAGGAATAGGGAGCATTTGAAAACACGGGTTTTTTCCAGTGTCATCCTTGGGTTTTAGTTGTATTGTTTAGGAAACATTGGTATCCATGTTGACAGAATCATGATTTTTGCCGTAGAATGATGAAAAGAGCTTTTTTTTTTTTTTTCCAGTGAGGATCTTTATCTTTTACTTGCTTCTTAATCTTGCAGTTTCAGTAATTTCTATATGATTTTACACCAGCTTTTCTGGAGCGGGCATCCCCTTGAAGAGTTTCTTTCAATATTTTAACCCTAACATATAGAGATACCACTCGAACAGTTTTACTTTTAAACTGTTAAAAGAACTACTGGTACCCTTTCATTCCACTTCCTCAGTCCTGACAACCTCTGCAGAACAGGGGACACTCCCCCCCCGCCCCCCCCTTGAAGAAACACACTCAGAAGAACACACTCAGAAGTTAACTTATCCGGATAAGGTCAGATAATATGTGACCATCTGAGCTCACAAGCCATATCCCTTGATAACAAAACCTAACGTTTTATAAAGTGCCAATTCTTCTATATTTCAAGTAGTTTAAGTGTGAAACATTTAGCTGGAAATGTATAAGGTGTGATGTTTCTTGTAAACTTCTATTTGATTATAATATCTTACAGATGATACAAATCAGTTGGCAAAAGACACAAATCATCACTTGCCTAAAGCTGAACAGAGCTTAGATCAGAACTTAGGCTTTTGACCCATTAGAGTCTGAGTAGTCCTTTAATTCGAATAACGTAAGTAGTAGACACTGGGAACATTCGTTTGAAAATCTTATTTTGTAAGGCCTGCTTACTCAGTGTTTCTCGTTGTTTTGTTGCCTACTTTAAAAATCGTCTACTGATATTTAAATGTTTTTGTTGTCGTTCAGAGTTGAAACTGGTTGACAACCATTAACCTGGGTTGCAACTACAGGTGGCACTGGAAGCAGACTGGTTCCTGGACATGCCCGGTGGAAGGAGGGGCCCTAGTCGGCAACAGCTAAGCCGTTCAGCTTTACCTTCTTTGCAGACTTTGGTTGGTGGAGGCTGTGGCAATGGAACAGGCTTGAGAAACAGGTAAAGAAAAAATAAGGCTATATATAATTTTAATGTCCTTTGATCAGTAAGACTAACATAAAAGTCATCATGTCATTCAGATATTTGCTTATTGAGATTTATTCTTGACACTGAGGTAGAAATCCTGCCCTTCAAGACAAAATTCAGAATTCCAAAATACTTTGGAGGTAAAAAGATGTGAAATGGGGCCCACAAAGTGAAAGCAGTCCCATTCTTTATTTTGTGATCATCTAAATTCTTGTTATCCCCTTTTTATCTATTAGAAGAAGGGAGAAGTGAATGAAAATACAAGGTAAGTGTGATGGTTTATCTACTTATAAGCATTCTTTTTTTAGAGGGCAAATTATAAGTCAAATTCCATCAAGGATTTTAAATTGTCAAAAAATTGTTTGGTCTTAATAAATGTTAGCTGTTTTTTAGCTGGGGTAGCCCATGCCATCAGGAGGTTTGATAATGTAGCAGTTCAAAGAGATACTTTTACCTAATCAAGTATTTGCTCAAGATATTTTCTGCCAGCTAATTTCTCCTTCCTCCCTGAAAAAAGTTTTTCTCTTGTCTTGATTTTAATTTTCAGAGCTAGCAATCAGTACTACTGTATTTTCAGGCCTGTCTAATGGTATTTATGCACTTTTGTTTTCTAGGCCTGACCTTTGTCCTTTTTTTTCCTGACTTTCCAATCCCTCTTCCACCCAATCTTTAAAATTAGTTCTGATCTCATCATTTCAGTGGAGCTCTCCCTGAAATTCCAGTTTGAAGGGATTTTTCCAGTCTCCGATTCTCATACTAATTTTTAATCCGAGTTTTGTTTATGTATGTATACAGAGTAACTAGTTTATGCTAGAGTATTTTTTACCCTGCCGTTCGTTGGATTTCCTTATTTTAAAAATGATGGTACTGTTTGCATCATAGCAGGATGTTGAAATAAATGAAGTAGTAAATTGCAGTAACTTTAAAAAACTTTACTGAATTTTACAAAATTTCTACAAATAAGTATTATTTTATATACTTAAAAATAAGAATGAGAATATGCGAAAATGCTTTTGAAGAAAGGTACTATCTAATATAGGTATTGAGATAAAAGTTGTTTGCTCTTTGAGGTACATGCCTTAATTTTATTAATATATGCTATCAACTTATTGATTCAGTACTTTCAAATTGTGATAGAAAATCTTAGCTGTCCCTAACTAGGATTCTAGCCAACTAAAAAATTCTAACTTTGCCTCCTAACTCTAGCAGTTCTTTGTTCGTTCTCTTTGACTTTGGCTTTGAGGATTCCTCTAGATAATTATGTTCTCTAGATAAAAATGTTCTTAGACTGTCCCATGAAATCCCTCTTCAGTGTCTCAGGGGTTGCTGTAGGAGGGCTTAGAAGGGAAAATGGATCAGGCAAGCCTAACAGTCTAGGCTTGAGTTTTCCTAGTCTTCTCTTAATTAGACTGACTCATTTTCCTATGTGTTTTAAATATTAAGATACTATGTAAAATATCATGAGGAAAGGAAAATAAAGTGTTCTGCTATTAAAAAGAACTGAAAGCCAATGAAAATGTCATTTGTAGATGCTTCTGCTTGCACTTAGAGTCTGCAGATGGTATACTGGGAAGAAGTAGGAACGTTCAGAAAATACCTCTGCTCTTGACTGGGTTTGGTATTCTTTTCTCTGCCTTCACTGTAGCTCTTCTATCCTGGTATTCAAGGTTCCAACCATGGTTGCTTTAATCTGCCTTTCTCTCCTCCTTTAACATATGTTTATTTAGCAATTAACTGGGGGGAGGGAGGGAGTGGGTAGAAGAAAGTATTTTCCAACATTTTAAAATGAAAGAAATAATTGTTTATGGTTTGAAAAGTCACCAAGACTATTATTGAGTGATTATTTGTGACATGTTTACCTGGAGAAATTATTTGGGGAAAAGAAAGCTTTATATTTCTTTCTTGGTGGGAAGCAAGCAGCTGGAATAATTTGTTATAAAAGACCTGGGGACGAGGTATGAAAACATGAAAGAACTAGCGGATAGCTTATAATATAGTTTTAGGAAGGATATATAGAAAGAAGGAGTGTCCAGATGAGGAGAACTCACTTCCGAAGTGTCTATACAGTATTGGAGGGAAATAGATAATTGCTTCAGTATTACATACTTTTGGATGATACATTTGATTCTGCAAGACAGACATAGGTCAGCTGGAGAGGAGAGAATTTGTCCCTGTTTGGTAGGTGCTTGTGGTCTGATTGGTGAAGTTAAACTCTAGAATGTCAAGGAGCTAGTTTGGTAACACAGTCAAGGTTGAAACTGTAGTTCCTTGTCCTGCTGTCCACCTTTGGGGAGCAGGGATTTGTTCTTGCAACAGTGTATTTAAAGTATTATCCTTTTAAAAAAGGAAGATATATTGTGTATTTCTGGATTTCTTAGAGAGTTCCTGATTGAGGGAGAATCTTATTTGAGAAGAACTATTGTTTTCTTTGCTTATTCCTTGCATATACTTTGTTAATAATATCACCTGAACGTGTCCAAATGACCACTGCTTTCCCTATCTCTTCTATTCCTGTTTATGCCTTTGAATCTTTCTTCTTTCATCCATTTGCTTCCCTAAATTCTGCTGCTTGCTGGCTCCATACCAGTCAGTCTCAGGCCTGCTGTGTTAACCCTTTGCCACACACAGACTTTATATGCAAGGACAAAACACAGGTGTTCAGCATAAACCACATTGTTTGTATAGACAGTTTAGGCACAGTGAGCCACTCTAGTTATTTAGGGAAAGTTTATATCACTGTAGGGAACTGTTTACTAGTCATGGTTCCCAGATGTAAGCCTTGTAAGCAGGCCTTCCTAAGAGTAGCTATGTTGAACACCTGCTTTCTTTTTGGGAGTCTAGAATTTTGGTGCTGCTAGAAAGAAGGTGCCCATGTGGCCAGCCCCCAATAAAAACCCTGGGCATCAAGTCTCTAATGAGCTTTCCTGGATGAGTAGCACTTCACATGTGTTGTCACAACTCATTGCTAGAGAATTTATATGGGTTCTGAATAGATTCTTAAATCTATTTTTATATTCTTTTTTTGTTTTTGTTTTTGAGATGGAGTTTCACTCTTGTTGCCCAGGCTGTAGTGCAATGGTGCTACCTCAGCTCACCACAACCTCCGCCTCCTGGGTTCAAGCGATTCTCCTGTCTCAGCCTCCCAAGTAGCTGGGATTACAGGCATGTGCCGCCACGCCCGACTAATTTTGATCCACCTGCTTCGGCCTCCCAAAGTGCTGGGATTACAGGCGTGAGCCACTGCGCCTGGCCCTATTTTTATATTCTATTAGAGGAATAATGCTTACATTTTTTCCTAAATAATACCTCTGTGACTGATTTTCTGAGATATATTGACAATCTGTTTATTTTAGTTTTAAAAATGATCATATCTCTTCTCAAGTTTTCAACTTTGTAGATCAGATAGAGAAGACATAATCTCATAGATTCTTTTTATATAGAAGTACTTTTTTTCCACTGATGCTCCAGATCTCTAGATCCCGTTTATTTTATATATTTATTTATTTTTGAGACAGAGTCTTGTTCTGTCACCAGGCTGGAGTGCAGTGGCACGATCACGGCTCATTGCAACCTCTGCCTCCTTGGTTCAAGCGATTCTCATGCCTTGGTCTCCCGAGTAGCCAGGATAACAGGCACACGCCACCACACCCAGCTAATTTTGTATTTTTAGTAGAGACGGGGTTTCACCATGTTGGCCAGGCTGATCTCGAACTCCTGACCTCGTGATCCGCCTGCCTTGGCCTCCCAAAGTGCTGGGATTACAGGCTTGAGCCACTGCACCCAGCCAGATCTCGTTTTATTTGACCTTGGTCTATTTGTTTTCTGGCTTGACGTTTAATAGTCAAAGCTGTATAGAGTATGATAAGTGTAGGTCTTTTCTACTTTGTTTTGAATATCTTTTTTGAGGCCCAGCATTTTATTGACTTTGTTAATGGTAAAAACACATTTGTCTACTTCACTTGGGAAAAATTCTCTAAGAACCTTTTAACCCTTAAGTCATAACAAGTAATTTAGCATGTGTTCCCCCTTAGTGTATTTTTGACTGAAGGGAAATAAGAATTTTTAGTTTGTCTGGAGTAGAGGCTCGTAATCTTGTAACTTCTCATCAGAGTTTTTAATTTCATAAATCAGCTGGAGTGAGGGAATAGATTGGCTTCTTGTTGTAATCCTCTTCATGCAAGTCTACCAACTTGTAAACTTCAGAGACTGCCTTTCATGTTGTATTTTGTGGAATGGTGCCTCCTGGAGTTTTTACAGTGCTATGGCCCACCTCAAAGACTGGTTTATGATTGAGCAGGTATGGTTCTGAGACCTACTGGTGGTTCACAATGTGTTACTTGGTAGGCTTGCTCTGTTGGAGTATACTCTGGGAATGAGAAGAAGAAACTTATAATCTTTTCCATACCCTCCTCCCCCAGTTCCTGTTCTTCCCTTCTAGGTCTTCTGAGTTTCTGCCATAGTATTCTTAACTGTTCAGAATCAGCAGAGTTCATATTCCCATGAGTCACTTAAAGTACTGTAACTGCTGCATACCAATTTCTATATTTGGAAATTTTAGAGTAGAATGGTAACGCGAATTTTGTTCCTTCTCTCAAATCTTCTTTGGAAGTATCTAAGCCAAGCTTCTTTTCTTTGGTCTGTAAATAATAGTACATCCTTAGATCTCTGTAAGTATTCCCAGGCATATAAACAAAGGAGACTTTTCTCTTACTTCCATCTTATACCTTTAGATAGCCCAGCTATTTCTGATGTGTAAAAGAGCATGGAAGAAAGAACAATAAGAAGATAGGGATTAAAATCTCTGCATCTTTTTGTGTTTTAAGGGATATCTCTCTTTTTCATAACTGTATTGGTCTACTGCCTTCTCAACCTAAGGTACATATTTGCAGTGAATTAAGAAAAGTATAGTCTCTGTTCTTAAGATTATGTTCTGGTAGACAACACATAGATGCATACAAAAAATTGTGTAACAATATGAAAAGTACAGTAATAAAGGTGTAGTTAGGTATTATGGTGGCACAGAGGAGAGATGAATTAGTTTTGATGGAGTGAGAATAAGCTTCCCAGAGAATGTGTTTGAGTAGCTTAAAAATCTTGAAGAATTGAGTTAAAAAAAAGTTTTGAAGGATTTTGTCAGTACATATGTATGTGAGAAGTTAAGGAAGGTGATTATGGAAGGTGATTAGTACATTTAAAGGGAATAACGTGCAAAAGAGCATGTATGTTCCAGAAAGCAAATAGCGTAAGTATCGTATAGGGTGCATGTGAAGGAGTGATGAGGTGAAGCTAGTCTGTTAAGCTGAGGGACCTCATAGGGCTACTAAAAATTTTTGGCTATTACCCCACTGGTAGTAGAGAGCCATTAAAGGTTTTTAGGTAAGAGTAACACTATCAGAGTTTTACCTTAGAAAGATCCCTGAAGACAGGTTGGAGAGTTTGGTGAAAGTGGAATTGAGTGTAGGAGGATTACTGCAATAGTTTGGTGAAAATAGTGAATGCTTGAACTAAAGCAAATGAGTTTAAAGAGGAAGGTACAGTTTGGACAAAGTTTTATAAAGTGGAATCTAGGAGAGTTAGAGAGTGATTGGACATGGAGAGGCAGAAGAAAAGTTGTTTTTTTTTTTTAATTTTTTTTTTATTTTGAGATGGAGTCTCGCTCTGTCACCCAGGATGGAGTGCAGTGGCATGATCTCGGCTCACTGCAACCTCCACCTCCCAGGTTCAAGTGATTCTCCTGCCTCAGCCTCCCAAGTAGCTGGAATTACAGGTGTCCACCACCATGCCTGGCTAATTTTTGTATTTTTAGTAGGGATGAGGTTTCATCATGTTGGCCAGGCTGGTCTTGAACTCCTGACCTCAGGTGTTCCGCCCGCCTCGGCCTCCCAAAATGCTCGGATTACAGGTGTGAGCCACCACGCCTGGCCAAGAAAAGTTTTAATATGACTCCCAGGTTTCTGATGTGGGCAGCTAACTGAGTGGGCCATGAACTAAGGTCAGGACTATAAGAGGGAAGAACACAGAGATGTCCAGTAGGGAGTTGAATAATGTGTCTATAATTTAGCAGTGAGCTCTATGGAGAGAAATTATAGTCTTCATCATGTAGGAGATAATGGAGGCCATAGCTGCATCTTAGATCACTGACAGAAAGTGTGGAGGGAGAAGAGAAGAGGATCCCAGGATGGAGTCTTGTGGGGAAAGCAGACAGTGAAGGGGTAGATGGAGGAGACAGCAGGAGCCCTTTATGTTCTGTGATACTGGAGGTTATCACCATTTGAGTTAACCATAGTTTTCTCTTTCAGGAATGGTAGTGCTATTGGCCTTCCAGTCCCACCTATCACAGCCTTAATCACCCCAGGTCCTGTTCGTCATTGCCAAATTCCTGACTTGCCTGTGGATGGGAGCCTACTCTTTGAATTCCTTTTTTTCATCTACCTGTTGGTTGCTCTTTTCATTCAGTACATCAACATTTATAAAACAGTGTGGTGGTATCCTTACAATCATCCTGCTTCTTGTACATCACTGGTAAGTCTTACTCAGACTTTAAGTTCTTCATGTTACTTACCCAAGAAACTACCTGGAAAGCCTTTCTGTAGAAATTGTTTTTCTTAATAATTTTTCTTTTAATAAAATGTTTTTCTGCTAGGCCACAGATTACTTTCAGAAATAAAATTTCATGATAAGATGGTTAAATTATAAGTACTACCAGAGGAAGTAAAAATATAAATGAAAATGCAGAAAACATTTAAATAATTTTTTATAATAATATCACGGAAAGGTTTTGGTATTTAGTTTTCTCTACACCATTTTAAATTTGTAAGTATAAGGTGTCAGTGTTACTACATTCTAACAACTCTACCCTTTTAATGGCTGAATTAGGATAGTGGTAGCTTCTGTAACAAATAAACTCTGAGGCAGTTGTCCTGGTTGCCAGGAGTTCTTCAGGGGACCCAGGCTGATGGAGAGTCTACTGTCTTCCAACATGTGACCTCCAAGGTGGCTGTGGCCCATCCCTGTCAGCCAGAAGGGGAAAGAGCTTAGGGCAATGTAAAGGACAGTTTCTTATGGGCCAGGCTTACATCATTTCCACACATGTCCACTCCTAACTACAAGAGAAGCTAAATATAGTCCTTTAGCTGGGTACATAGTGAACTTAAATAAAATTGGGAAATTGGGAAGTGAAATTGAGAAATTGGCTGTGTTTGCTGAAGTACATAAAAATATATTGTAGGTTTCTTCTGTTCTCTTTCCATTTATTAAGAGTACCATGATAGGCCGGGCGTGGTGGCTCACGCCTGTAATCCCAGCACTTTGGGAGGCTAATGCGGGCAGATCACGAAGTTAAGAGATCGAGACCATCCTGGCTAACACGGTGAAACCCTGTCTCCATTAAAAATATAAAAAATTAACCGTGTGTGATGGCAGGCGCCTGTAGTCCCAGCTACTTGGGAGGCTGAGGCCGGAGAATGGCATGAACCCGGGAGGTGGAGCTTGCAGTGAGCCGAAATCGAGCCACTGCACTCCAGCCTGGGCGACAGAGCGAGACTCTGTCTCAAAAAAAAAAAAAAAGAGTACCATGATAGTCTTGATGCAGAGAAGGTTCACCATAGATGGGTATATAAAAAAATATTGGTAAGGCCTGGGCATGGTGGCTTATGCCTATAATCCCAGCACTTTGGGAGGTGAAGGCAGCAGGATTGCTTGAGCCCAGAAATTTGAGACCAGCCTAGGCAACATAGTGAGACCTTGTCTCTACAAAAAATAAACAAAATTAACTGGGCATGGTAGTGCACACTTGTGGTCCTAGTTTCTGGGGAAGCTGAAGTGAGGATTGCCTGAGCCCAGGAGATCAAGACTACAGTGAGCTAAGATTGTGGAAACTGTACTAAGGCTAGTCGGATGACTTGACAGATAGGTTGTTGGCAATGGCAGATTTGCATGAGTGATAGAGATAGGCTCTAGGCGAAAGAAGACTATTGTCTTATATATGTGTTTGGGACTAATAAAGATTAGAAAGCCTCCCTATCATGGTGAACATAGGAAGGAAATGTGGGCCACAATCCTTAAGATAGTATGGAAAGAGAATAAAAATTTTTGTTTTAAATATTTGTATCATTTGGTTGTTCCTGGTATTAAAAATTTTCTTGCTATATTGACCTCCTGTCTACTTAATATCATGTGATGAGAATGTCAGTTTCTGTGTTGAAAAATTGCAATGGTATAGTGCCAAATTTTTTTTTTAAGTCTTTTTTTCTTACCTGGATTGAGAGCTTATTGAGTGTAGGAACTGTACTTCATTCATCCTTTTTGGCCATGGTGTTTTAAAAGGAAGAAGTTGGATTGGATGTTCTTTAAGGCCTTTTACAGCTATATAGTTCTATAAATAAATACTCACTATCTTAACAGTGTCAATAATGAACACACATTAAAATATTTAGTAGATTATTTACAAGTATTATCTCATTTGCTCTTTATAAAAATGGGTTGGTACCGTTATATGACTCCCATTTTATATATGAATGTAAGACAAAATGGGTAGGTACCATTATATGACTCCCATTTTATAAATGAATGTAAGACCTATAAACTGGTTCAAAAATCACATAGCGGCATAGTGAGTGCCCAAGTCCAGACCAATCTACTGTGCTTTACTTCCTGTTTTAGTCCTATATTTATTCTGTAAGTGCTTCTTGGGTAGTTCATTATAAAATTTCTACTTGGGTTGACATTTCCCTGGAAACTTCTCATTTGTTGAATTTTCAGTCTCATCGAAGAGTTCTTTGCCCAATCTAACATATCTGACTATAGTTCTTTAAAAAGTCACCTACAAATACTGCCTTGAAACAGGGAGCCAGTGTTCTTGTCATAATCAGGAACCTGCTGTTATAGCTGCTGACTCCAGAATTAATGCTTCCTTTGCTTTGACCCTTACCACCAAAAATGGATGCCTTTTGCTACCTTTCCCCCTAACTTCACTCACTTCTATTCAAGTTTTATATGATGCCTGTGGTTGACAGAACCTAAATCGTATCTAGAGTCTGAGTTGCAAGAAAGTTTGGAAATGTCATTTTTAGCTTTCCAGCCTCTGCAGTAGAGGAACGCACACTTAATGGAGGTTGTAGAGTAGATTGGCTCACTTATCTGATGCACATAATCTTTGCTAACACAAAGCTTAAAATTGGATTGTGAAGCCAAGAGTAACATGTGAAATAGCAAATAAGAGTTTAGCCCATGAATCTGAAAGGAGCCTGTATCAGTGAGTTGTTCAAAGATAGATTGGACTGTTATTTCCCATCACTGAAGGTATTGAAGCGTGGAAGGTGGTTACCTGGTCAGGAGGCTCTAGCAAGGACTTCTGTCCCAAATATGTGGTCTGTCTTTTAAGTTTTCTTCTATTATGAGTGTCTGGGTCAGATACTCATAATAATTTTGTCAGATTTATTTATTAGGTTTTTATTTTTCCATTTCAAGACCTTAATATCAAAAAGAAAATGTGGACACCTGAATATGTGAAGTATCATTCTAGCTGTCAACCAATTAACTGAATGAGTCTTAACCCTAAGAAACATAAAAGCTAGAAGTAGTAAATATTCAGAATAGTCAGGAATAGAGGGCTCTGATTAATCAAATATTCTGGGTTACAAAGAGTTAATCATAAGCACATTACCGTTTTCATTGATTTGGTTATAACATGATTTGCTTAACAAAAAGATGTATTAGGCACTTAAATATTTTGATTTTTTTTTTGAGACGGAGTTTGGCTCTGTCAGCAGGCTGGAGTGCAGTGGTATGACCTCTGCTCACTGCAACCTCCTCCGACTCCTTGGTTCAGTGATTCTCCTGCCTCAGCCTCCCGAGTAGCTGGGATTACAGGCATGCACCACCATGCCCAGCTAATTTTTGTATTTTTAGTAGAGACAGGGTTTCACCACATTGGCCAGGATGGTCTTGATATCCTGACCTCGTGATCTGCCTGCCTTGGCCTCCCAAATTACTGGGATTACAGGCGTGAGCCACTGCACCCGGCCAATATTTTGATTTTTAAAAATGTCTTAGATGGACTGGTGATGCATTAATAAGACCCAGACATCAGCCAGGGGTCGAGTGAATCTGCATGCATTATTTTGGAGGAGTAGGGTAGGCAAGGAGGAGTCCCAAAAATAGGAGGGGATAAATACTGTTAGAATCCATTATACTTAGAGAGGGAGAAAAGGAAATGATCTAAGGAGTGGCAAGCCACTCTTGACATTCTGGCTGTACTATCTCTAAAATGTATACTAAATTTGGCCACTTAATTCCATCTCCATTGCTACTCACACTGTTCAGTCTGTTATCATTTTTCACTCGAATTAAAAGCAAGAGCTTCTTAACTGATCTTGCCCCACTACAATAATTATCTCACTCCAGCCTTCTTGCTGCTTTTTAGACACACTAGGCATATATTTTCCTGTCTTAGGGCCTTTGTGATTGCTTTTTCTTCTGTCTGGGGCCCTTTGTCCCCAGAGCTTGTAATGCCAGATGCCTTTTTGTCATTCAGCTCTCAGCCCAAATACCATCCTCTCAGAGATAGCCTCCCTAACCACCAGTTTAAATGGGCTCTGCACCTCCTTCTTAGTCATTATTTGTTACTGTTTTATTTCTTACAAGCAGTTTTAACTATTTAAAATGCTTTTGTTTGGGAGCTTGTTTATTGTCATTACTTGCCCTGCTTCTCCAAACAAATTTATTGAAGATATGGGTTTAGCTGCCATAACAGGGTGGCTAAAACAAAATAGAAACTTATTTCCCTATTTAATAAACGTTTAGGTGGGTGATATAACATCAGCATGGCAACTCTTTGTATTTATTGCTCTTCCATCCCCAATATGCTTCTTCCAAACCATGGTCCAAGGCAGGTACTCTAACTCCAGTTATCATATCTGACCAGCAGGAAGGAGAAAGAAAAGAGAAAAGGGGACAGCTCCTTCTAGAAGAGTATGGCTTAGAAGTTGTGCGTATTACTTTTTCACTCATCCCTTGGCTAAAAGTAGTTTTTGCAAGGGAGGCTGGAAAATGAACCTTTAGCTGGCTAGGAGTCAGTGCCTAGTTAAATTTTATGGTGATGCCGAAGGAACGAATAGTAATCTCTGCCATTTCCTTTCCCTCTGACACCACAGTAGAAAGTAAGACCCCGGAGAGCAGGAACCTTGGCTGTCATCTTCCACACTGTATCTTTAGTGTGAAGGAGAGTACCTGGTGCATTGTGGATGCTATGTATAGATTTATTAAATTAAGTAATCAAGAAATTTAATGTTTCATTCTGGAAGGAATTGTGGAAACCTACAGACCTTTTGATCATCAAAATGAAAATACATCCTGACTTTGGTGGTTCCTGGGATATTGTTGCTAAAGACTTTTCATTTGCTTATTACCACAGTTGTATATACAGATTTAGAACTAGAAGGAACTGTAGACAGCATCTAGGTAATGCTATTATTTTTTAGAAGAGACCAAACATAAGGCATACTTCTAAATCAAACTAGGAGAAACACTAAATGAGTATAATTGATGTACCATCTAGTAGAGAATTTAGTAGATGCCCAATTAGATTAACATAAGCTTGTGTAAGAGACCAACAACAGTAACTTCTGAAGACTGAATCCCAACTGATCTATTAAGTTTGACACATTATAAATATGCCATTTTATATAAATTATTCTTGCCATAATTCTGCAGGTTATAACTTGTTAACTCAAAGCTGCAATCTTTTCCTTTTAGTACAGTAATACTTTTGAAAAGGGAGAGGAATACATTGCAGGTAGTTTAAAATAGTGTTTAAAAACTTAAAGCAATTTGTTATGAAAGAAGAAGTAGAAGGTACGTAGTCTCTTCAAGATCTCTCATATTCCCATAATCTGTAAGGGTGTGGAGATCTAAGGAAGATCTTTTGAGGGATAAACCTCTATTCTTGTAGTAGTGCCAGCTGAATACACATCATATTTCTTTCTGATGTAGTTATTTATTTCTGTTGTAGAATTTTCATCTCATTGATTATCATCTGGCAGCATTCATCACAGTGATGCTTGCGAGGAGGCTTGTATGGGCTCTCATCTCAGAGGTAACAGTTCATTCACTATATTCTATCACATGTAGCTAGAGTTAGTTACTAGAATGGGTGCAGGTTAAAAACGTGACGTGTCCCCATTTAATGAAACAATAAATTACTTTACTGCCATGTGAGTTCTGCCAGTACTTTAAAAAATGTTTCCCTGCAGTGTAATTTTTTAAAATTCAATGTCAAAAACTGTTAGAAAATTCATTCGTAGGGTCGGAGCTTGTGTTCCGCTACTTTCAGTACAATTTAAACAATTTAAATAGTTTCAGTAAAAATAGGATGAATTTCAGGTAACTATTAATACGAAGTGTTATCTGTACACATACAATTGCACCTAAAACATTCAGTTCCAGATAATATTCACTTGATACTGTTTATATATACCATTTGAGAAGATTGTTAGCAAGAAACATTTATTTGAGTTTCTTAGAATTTTAAAAACCAGTGAGTATCAGAATTCGTATAGGATTAATCTGAAGATTAGAATCTAAGTTTAGTGAGCAGAATGAGAAAGAATTAGAACATTAAATGATCTTTTTAAAATTAAAAATTGTTGACAGAGCTAGGCCATTGGTATCATTTTTCTTTCCTTTTTTTTTTTTTTTTGAGACGGAGTTTCACTCTTGTTGCCCAGGCTGGAGTGCAGTGGCATGATCTCGGCTCGCCACAACCTCTGTCTCCTGGGTACAAGCGATTTTCCTGCCTCAGCCTCCCAAGTAGCTGGGATTACAGGCATGTACCACCACGCCTGGCTAATTTTGTATTTTTAGTAGAGACGGGGTTTCTCCATGTCGGTCAGGCTGGTCTCGAACTCCCGACCTCAGGTGATCCACCTGCCTCGGCCTCCCGAGGTGCTGGGATTACAGGCGTGAGCCACCATGCCTGGCCTCATTTTTCATATATTTGTAAATCCCAATGAGGCAGGGAAATGTGCTTTCTTAAAATATTGTTATCTTGTGCTCTATAAGTGATTACAAAAACAAAAAATGTTAATTTAGCTGAAGTGGCTAATAATTTTAATCTTGGAACTTATAATTCAGTGTGAAATTTTAAATGAATAGTTACTATAATCACAAATAATTGAGAGTCAACTTCTTTTTCCCAAAACATACATGGAAGGTCTATGTGTGTAAGCTCTGATTTTCAGGAACCCTATTTCTGGAAGCAGAGTAACTGGAAATACTAAGTCAAGATCTGAAAACCATTTGAAGTTAACCAAAAAGCACAGGTAGTAGGATTCCTTGTTTTTCACAGTAGGAACGTCTGTTTATAATCTTTTCTTTCCGAGTTTTTATTTAGAGGATGAAAATAGAAACTCACTTTTTGTTATATTGTGAAAGCATGTTCTTTCTTTAGAGGATCTCAGTGGAATTTTATGTTTTCATTTGTTAAAATAGGAAATGATTTTCTTTCATTCCTTCAGTTACTTGGACATGCTACTTGTACATGTCCAATTAGTATGCCCAGTTAGTGTGTAACCCTTCAAAACTGGGATTTCTACCTTGTTGCTGCAAAGATAACTTAAATGCCCTAAAAGTAGTATAGCAGCTTTTGCATAGCCTTAGTTGGAATAGGCTTGCAATTCTTTTTTTTTTTTTTTTTTTTGAGATGGAGTCTGGCTCTGTCGCCTAGGTCGAAGCGGGAGCACAGTGGCGCCATCTCAGCTCATGCAACCTCTGCTTTCCAGGTTCGAGCGATTCTCCTGCCACAGCCTCCTGAGTAGCTGGGATTGCAGGCGCCCACGACCATACCCAGCTAATTTTTGTGTTTTTAGTAGAGACAGGGTTTCACTATGTTGGCCAGGCTGGTCTCGAACTTCTGGTCTAAAGTGATCCACCCACCTTGGCCTCCCAAAGTGCTGGGATTACGGGTGTGATCCCAAGTGCCTGGCCAAGGCTTGCAGTTCTTAATGGGAACAGAATACTTAAGCTACATTTAAACATCGTTTTATCAAAGTCTTAATTCTATAACTTAATGTTCATCAGTAAGGGAATGTTTAAATAATTTTGGTACATCTACATAATGGAATAGCATACAGCCATTGACAACATGAAAATGTGTTTATGTATTGACCTCCAAGATGTTAAATGAAAAAAGCAAGGTGCAGAACAGTGTTTAAAATAAGACAGGAGGAGGGAACAAAATATATTTGCTTATATATGAATAAATTGTTTCCAGAAGGACATACAAACTAATAACAGGTTGCACAGTTGGTGGCTAGGAGACAGGATCAGCAGGTGGGAAGCTTTTCACTACAAGCACTGTTATATGTTTTGTGTTTTGAGTGATATGAATGTGTTACCTATTCAAAAATTTAAAATAAGAGCTGTATAGTGATTTTCTTCCTAAAATATCTAAATTAGACGGATAAAACCTATCATAAATCATCTTTCCTTCCTTCCATTAAAATATGTTTTCCTCCTTTTTTTGCATATATCACAGAAAGGATCCCTACCCTGAGAAAGATCAATAATATTTAAGGAGAGGCTGCTGGTAATTAATTCATAAACGGAAATGCTATTCAGAGAGGACTACCTCTCCACGTAGGTAGAGTCTGTTTATTCACCTTCAGGCCAGCTCTGCCTGTTCACCTCCAGGCTAACTCTACTTCTATACTTGCTTCACAAGACTAGAAATAAATTTAGCTGTTTTTTCACCAACCTGAAGCAACTCTCTTTTTAAAAATTGTTTTTCTAGGAAAATAGTATATTTTATTGAAAAAAATTTGGAAAACACTAAAATATAAAGCAGGACATTTAAAAATTGCTCACAATCTCATTATTGAAGACCACTTTTTTGGGGGGGTGGGGGGCAGACAGAGTTTTGCTCTTGTCGCCCAGGCTGTAAATGGCATGATCTTGGCTTACTGCAACCTCCGCCTACTTGGTTCAAGCGATTCTCCTGCCTCGGCCTCCCAAGTAGTTGGGATTACAGGCGCCCACCACCATGCCCAGATAATTTTTGTATTTTTAGTAGAGACAGGGTTTCACCATGTTGGCCAGGCTGGTCTCAAACTCCAGACCTCAGGTGATCCACCTGCCTCTGCCTCCCAAAGTGCTGGGATTACAGGTGTGAGCCATTGCACCCGGCCAAAGACCACATTTTGCTATATTTTCTTCTGATCTTCATATGCGTATGAAGATTTTATATTTACATTTATTTTACTATATTTGAGAATTATTTATATACAGTTTCATATCCTGTACTTTAAAATTAACATAATGTTATGAATATTTTTCTGCCCCTCACCTAGCGAAATCTTGCTTATCCTTTAGGTCTCAGCTTAAATACCGTTTACTAACACAAGCCATCTCTAGAATAGGATCTCCTGTTATTTACTTTCCATAGCAGCCTACTCTTCCTATAGCACTCATTACAATTAAAAAAATGATTAGATAAAAGTTTAATATTTGTTTTTCTTGATTAGTCAGCTTCATAAGCACAGGGGTTTTGTTTGTCTTGGTTACCACTGTACCCCTAGGACCTGGTAAAGGGTCTGTGACATACACCACAGTGATTAGCGGCTTGGGGCTCTGGAATAAGGCAAAATTAACAAATCCAAGCTCTGTGCTCTGATGACATTGGGCAGAAATAGTCTTTTTTATTTCTAACCCTGAACTTTTGAGAAGGAGGTAATAGAGTAACTCCAATAGCTTAAATAACTTTACTAAGCTTTGATATGTGAGGTAAATTGGCATGAAGGTATGTATCAGGGGAGTTATATGAAGCTATGTGCCAGGCTATGACTGAGAAGAGCTTGAGCCATCTTCACAGTTTGAGGCTTAAGCCGTTCATTATGGCATTTATTTAACTGCTGCTTTGCATTTTAAAGTAACTATATATTACGTATATATGCTGTATATATATAGTATTCAGTATACAGTATATTGCATATATGTTATAGGTACTCCATAATATGATCTGTAAACTAAGAAACGGATATATAGGAGGGACCTGAAAAGCTCCTTATCCCCTACCATGTACTGTTGACTCTAGATAATTTTTTTCTCCTTTTTGGGTTCCATCACTGCTCTCTTAGAGGTTATGGGGATCTTCCATTTTCCCCTACATTTTGCTCATTCTCTTCTCCCTAGTTCATTCAGAAAGAAAATGGCATTGCAGAGTAAGTTTTGACAAGTACTTTATTTAGTCGGTTTTAAAGATTTGTGATTGAAGAAGCATATTTGAATAGCTGTGATAAAAAGAATTGGAAGTGATTATGCATTATTTCCATGTTTGCAAAAGTTAAAAAAGAAACTTATTTATATAGGGATCTGTCAAAGAAGATCGGATTATTTTTTGAAACTTCACTAATTTATTAAACATTAATTCACCAAGCAAATTAGAGGTGAGGATTCAAAGAAAAATAAAAATATTGTTACTGCTGTTGAGGCCCTTTATAGTTTAGTGGGAAGTAAGACAGATAAATTAGTGTCTCTCCATGTTTATGTACATAAAAAATCAGGCCGGGCACAGTGGCTCATGCCTGTAATCCCAGCACTTTGGGAGGTGGGTGGATCACGAGGTCAGGAGTTAGGACAATCCTGGCCAACATGGTAAAACCCTGTCTCTACTAAAAATACAAAAATTAGCTGGGCGTGGTGGTGTACGCCTGTATCCCAGCTACTCAGGAGGCTGAGGCAGGAGAATCGCTTGAACCCAGGAGGCGGAGGTTGCAGTGAGCCAAGATTGTGCCACTGCACTCCAGCCTGGGCAACAGCAACAGAGCGAAACTTTGTCTCGAAAAAAAAAAAAAAATTAAAAATAAATAAGTAAATAAAACACTGGTTAAGTTGTTAAAATATAGGTTGCTTGACTCAAGATTTTATTCCTTACCCCTTGAGAGGAAAGTTGTTAGGAGTTTACATGTCCAATTAGTAGCCCAGGTCATTCTGATGGAACAAAATAATGTGATCCGTGGAACATACTTTGAGAAGCTCCAATGTTAATAAATTAGATGATATAAAAAGACTTTAAAAGAGGTCTGTAGATGGCACTCTCGGGGTGCAAGAAGGAAACAACTGTGCCTGGAGAAGTCTGAATTTTCAATTATTACGAAGATAAGGTGGGATGGGGCAGTTTTTCTTTTATTTCACTTTTTAAAGACACATTTTAGCTTCCACTAAACCTATTAAGTTCTTACTTGAATTACAATGCTTTTGAAGAAGATCATTTATAAAATGTTCATTTTGGTGCTTCCAAACTTTCAGGCTACTAAGGCAGGTGCAGCATCAATGATTCACTACATGGTTCTGATATCAGCTCGCTTGGTACTACTCACTTTGTGTGGATGGGTACTTTGTTGGACCCTCGTCAATCTCTTTCGAAGCCATTCAGTCCTCAATCTCCTTTTCCTTGGCTACCCGTGAGTACTCCAGTTTTACCATGTTATTAGTAAATCTTTAGAAATTATTTCGGTCACGTAAATGATACTTTTAAGAGTGAAAAATGAAATTCTTCAAATATAAATGAAGCATTTAGAAAACTGGGAAATCCATGAGCATGGTGAACATATAATTTGTTTTCTAAACTGGAGTACAGTTGGGACAACAAGCATAAACCAGGACTGTCCTGGGAAACCTGGAATGTAGGGTGTGTTGCCAGTGGAGAATATTTTAATTATCTCTCTTCACCAAGTAAAGGCCCCTCTTGCTATCTATATTTGGGTAAACGGTAGTTAATTTTAGATGAATGCACTGGTTCGAAAACCAGTCTTACCCTTGGTTGGTCATATTACTTTGATCTTCTGTTTCCTGTAACAGAAGTACAATAAGTAGTCCTCCCTTATCCATGGTTTTGATTTCTGAAGTTTCGGTTACCTGCAATCAACCAAGGTCCAGAAACATTAAATAGAAAATTCCAGAAATATGTGACAAATTATGTTTTAAATTGTGTGCTGTTCTGAGTAGTATGGTGAAATTTCTCGCCATCCCATTTTGTCCCACCAGGATGTGAATCATCTCTTTGTCCACCATGTCTGTGCCGTGCATGCTACCTGTCAATTAGTTGCTTAGTAGCGGACTTGGTTATTAGATGGACTGGCATGGTGTCACAGGGCTTGTGTTCACGTGACCTTTATTTTACTTAATATGGCTCCAAAGTGTAGTTATGCTCACAATTCAGGTATGCCAAAGGAAAGCTGTAAAGTGCTTCCTTTAAGTGAAAAGGGAAAGTTCTTGACTTAGTAAGGAAAGACGAAAAATCATGCTGAGGTTGCTAAGATTTACTGTAAGAATGAATCTTCTATCCATGAAATTGTAAACAGTATATTGTTATAATTGTTCTATTTTATTATTAATCTCTTAATGTACCTAATTTATAAGTTAAAACTTTATTGTATGTATGTGTATATAGTATAGGAAAAAACATAGTGTATGTAGGGTTTGGTACTATCCATGGTTTTAGGCATCCACTGGGGTGTTGGAATGTCTTCCTGCAGGTAAGAGGGTCTACTCTATGCCATATTCAAGTGCTGTAGACATGTATATATATTATTATGATTGTAACTAACATTTTATTACAAAACCTTTTAAACATTCAACAAGGTTGAAAGAATTTTACAGCTATCACCAGTGTAATCCTTACCCAGATGATTCTGCCTATTAATGTTTTACTATAATTGTGTAATACTTATCTGTCCATCTCTCCATCCCTCTATCCATTAGTCCATCTTACTTTTGATGCATTTCAAAGTTAAATTTCAGACCTCAGTTTGCTTCCTCCTCAATACTTCAGCATGTGTGTATCATTAACTAGAGCTCGATATTTGTTGACAGCTTTCTTTTCTTTTGAGGTTAAATTCATATAAATAAAATTCCCGCCGGGCGCGGTGGCTCAAGCCTGTAATCCTAGCACTTTGGGAGGCCGAGGTGGGCAGATCACCTGAGGTTAGGAGTTCGAGACCAGCCTCGCCAACATGGCGAAACCCCGTCTCTACTAAAAATAAAAAAATTAGCCGGGCGTGGTGGCACGTGTCTGTAATCCCAGTTACTCAGGAGGCTGAGGCAGAAGAATCACTCGAACCCAGGAGATGGAGGTTGCAATGAGCCAGAGCCAGGATCGCGCCATGGCACTCCAGACTGGGCGACGAGCAAGACTCTGTCTCAAATAAATAAATAAATAAAATAAAATAAAATAAAATTCCCAAATCTTGTGTATATGGAGTTTTGTTAAATGTGGACATACCTGTGTGACTTAATCCCCTGTCAAGACTTCAGAGCGTTACGCATACTCCACAAGATTCTGTCATGCCACTTTCCCATCAAACCCCACCACTGTCCAGAGACGGTTGCTTTTTTTTTTGAGACAGGGTTTTGCTCTGTCATCCAGGCGGGAGTGCAGTAGAGCGATCTCAGCTCACTGCAGCCTTGACCTCTCAGGCTCAAGCAATTCTCCCACCTCAGCCTCCCAAGTAGTTGGGACTACATGTGCACACCACCATGCCCCGCTAATTTTTGTTTTGTTTTGTTTTGTAGAGACAGGATTTTACCATGTTGCCCAGGCTGAGGAGTAAGGTTTTTTTGATTCCAGAGTCTTTGTCTTAATCATTACTGTATCAGTAGTTCTCAAAATGTAGTTTCTAGAACAGCAGCATCAGCATCACCTATAAATTTGTTAGAAATTCTCAGAATCTACCCCAAACCTACTGAAATAGAAACTGGAAAGTAGGACCTAGCAAGTTGTGTTTTAACAAGCCCTCAAGGTGATTCTGATGCATGCTCAAGTTTGAGAATTACTGCTTTATATTATTTATGGTGCTGAAGTGTTAGCGTGAATTTATGTGGGTAATTACAAAGTATAAAATCAAGTCATAATTAGAGATTGTGCTAATAAGGATGACAGGAACAGTCTTTCTATTGGTTATACTATAGTAGGTCTGATTACATTGTTTAAACAGTTATTTAAGTCACTCATCAACTGAATTCATTAATATTACCCTTGTTTTCTACAAAATGAATTATCTGTTACGAACATTTTTCATGACTCTGATTTCATATGAGGAATATATTTTACATGAATTGTTTCTATATTTATAGATTAATATTTCAGCCATTTGAGTTGAAAATAAATTTTTAGTCATTCTCCTTACTGGTTGAATCAGAAGATTAACTGTATCTGATTTGAACGGCTAATTATGGGTATATTGAAGAATATTTTGGCCAAGTTTAAGAGGATTACTATTATCAGGATGGCTAGCAAACTTTTCTGTTTCAATTTAAGTATATAAAGAAACTTACTTACTCTTAGAGGCTCTCCACACCCCTTAAAACAATGAAATAATTATGTAATTTAAATACATTTTAGTTTTAAACATACAGGCATACCTCAGAGATGTTGTAAGTTCTGTTCCAGACTGCTGCAATAAAGCGAATATCACAATAAACGAGTCATGTCAATTTTTTGATTTCCTAGTGCATATGAAAGTTATGTGTACACTATACTGTAGTCTATTTTATTTTATTTTATTTTATTTTTTGAGACAAGGTCTTGCTGTGTTGCCCAGGCTGGAGTGCAGTGGTGCAATCACAGCTCACTGCAGCCTTGCCCTCCTAGGATTGCTCAAGCAATCCTAGGGGACTGGGACTGTAGCCGTGTGCCACCATGCCTGGCTAATTTTTAAATTTTTTTGTAGAGATCGGGTCTCGTTTTGTTGCCCAGGCTGGTCTTGAACTCCTGGGCTCAAGTGATCCTCTTGCCTTGGCCTCCCAAAGTGCTGGGGTTACAGAGGGGAGCCATCATGCCCAGCCTTATACTATCTGTATTCTATTAAGTACATAATAGCATTATGTCTTTTAAAAGTACATATCTTAATTAAAAAATACTTGATTGCTAAAGTATGCAGATGAGCATTTGAGCCTTCAGTGAGTTGTAATCTTGCTGGTGGAGAGTCTTGCCTCAATGTTGATGGCTGCTGACTGATCAGGGTGGTGGTTGCTGAAGGTTGGGATGGCTTTGTCACTTTCTTAAAATAAGACAACAGTTAAGTTGGCCACATCAGTTGACACTTCCTTTCATGAAACATATCTCTGTAGCATGTGATGTGTTTGATAGATAATATTTTACCCACAGTGGAACTTCTTTCAACATTGAAGTCATTTCTCTCAAACCCTGTTGCTGCTGTAACAACTAAGTTTATATAATATTCTAAACTCTTTGTCATTTCAACAGTGTTCTCAGCATCTTTACCAGAAATAGATTTTATGTCAAGAAACAACTTTCCTATCCATAAGAAGCAGCTCCTTATCTGTTTAAGTTTGATTGTGAGAGAGTGCAGCCACATCTTCAGGCTTCACTTTTTTTTTTTTTTTTGAGACAGGGTCTCACTGTCGCCCAGGTTGGAGTGCAGTGGTATAATCATGGCTCACTGCAACATCTGTCTCCCGGGCTCAAGTGATCCTCCCACCTCAGCCTCTCAAGTAGCTGGGACTACAGGTGTGTGCCACCACACCCGGCTAATTTTTGTATTTTGTTTTTTTGTAGAGGTGGGGTTTTGCTATGTTGCCTAGGCTGGTGTCGAACTCCTAGGCTCAAGTGATCCAGCCTCCTTGGCTTCCCAAAGTGCTGGGATTAGAGGCATGAGCCACTGCACCTAGTCCAGGCTCCACTTCTAATTCTAGTTCTGTTGCTTTTTCTTCCACATTTGCGGTTGCTTTCTCCAGTGAAGTCTTGAACCTCTCAAAGTCATCCATGAGGGTAGGAATCAACTTCCTCCACATTTGCTCGTGTTGACATTTTGACCTCCTCTCATAAATCACAAATGTTCTCAATGGCATTTAGCATGGTGAATTGTTTCCAGATGGTTTTCAGTTTACTTTGCCCAGATCCATTGGAGGAATCTCTATTTAATGCAGAAATAGCCTTACAAAACGTATTTCTTAAATAATAAGATTTGAAAATCAGAATTACTTCTTGATTCATGGCTGCAGAATGGATGCTATCTTAACAGGCATAAAAACAACAATCTCCATCAGAGCCTTTGGTGACTAGGTACACTGTCAATGAGCAGTAAGTACTTTTTTTTTTTTTTTTTTTTTTTTTTTTTTTTGAGATGGAGTCTTGCTCTGTTGCCCAGGCTGGAATGCAGTGGTGTGATCTCAGCTCACTGCAACCTCTGCCTCCCAGGTTCAAGTGATTGTCCTGCCTCAGCCTCCCAAGTAGCTGGGACTACAGGTGCATGCCACCATGCCTGGCTAATTTCTTTGGATTTTTAGTAGAGTCGGGGTTTCGCTATGTTGGCCATGCTGGTCTCGAACTCCTGACCTCAGGTGCTCCGCCTGCCTCAGCCTCCCAAAGTGCTGGGATTACAGGCGTGAGCCACCGCACCCAGCCGTACATAATATTTTTAAAGGAATCTTTTTTCTAAACAGTAGGTTCAACAGTGAGCTTATTCAGTAAACCATGCTGTAAACAGATGTACTGTCATCCAAATATGTTGTTCTATTTCTAGAGCATTGGCAGAGTAGATTTTGCATAATTCTTAAGGATGGTAGGATTTTTGGAATGGTAAATACGCATTGGCTTCCACTTAAAGTTACCAGCTGCGTTAGCCACTAACAAGAGAGTCAGCTTATCCTTTGAAGCTTTGAAGCCAGGCATTGACTTCTCCTCTCTAGGTATGGAAGTCTAGATGGCATCTTCTTCCAATACAGTATAAGGCTGTTTTGTCACCCTTGAAAAGTCTGTTAGTTTAGTCACCTTCATCAGTGATCTTAGCTAGGTCTTCTGGATAACTTGCTACAGTTTGTACATTCACACTTGCTGTTTCACATTGTGCTTTTATGTTATGGGACAGCTTCTTTCCTTAAACCTCATGAACTAACCGCTGTTAACCTTCATACGTTTCTTCTGTAGCTTTCTCACCTCTCTGGAGGTTCATAGACTTAAAAAGAGTTAGGGCTTTGCTCTGGATTAGGCTTTGGTTTAGGGCAATGTCGTGGCTGGTCGATCCAGACCATATCAGCAAAACTTTCTCCATATCAGCAGTGAGGCTGTTTGGCTTTGTTACCATTTGTATGTTCACCGGAGTAGCACTTTTAATTTCCTTGAATAACTTTTTCTTTGCATTTACAATTCGGCTAGCTAATACAAGAGGCCCAGCTTTCAGCTTGTCTGGGCTTTTGACATGTTTTCTCACTAAGCTTAATATCCACCTTTTGATTTAAAGTGAGAGATGTGTGATGTCCTTTCACTTGAACACTCGGAGGCCATTTAGGGTTATTAGTTGGCCTTATTTCAATATTCTTGTGTTTTAGGGAATAGGGAGGTCTGACGTGAGGGAGAGAGATGGGGGAATGGCTCATTGATGGAACAATGAGAACAAACATTTATCCATTAAGTTTGCTGTCTCATATGGTGCAGTTTGTAGTGCCCCAAAACAATTACAGTAGTAATATCAAAGATCACATTTCGCATAACAGATGTAATAGTAATGAAAAAGTTTGAAATATTGGGAGAATTACCAAAATATGACAGAGACACAAAGTGAGCACTTTGGAAAATGGCACCCCCAGATACGCTTGATGCAGGGTTGCCACAAACCTTCAGTTTGTAATAAATACAGTATCTGGGAAGCACAATGAAGTGAAATGCAATAAAATGAGGTATGCCTGTATTTGCCTTCGTTACTTTTAAGAAGTTGTATAATCCACCTTTTATCTAAACTTCAATTTAAAAATCAAAAGTGCGAGAAATTTAAAATACTAGATTATGACAATAGCAACATATTTAATTTCCTGTTTATTCATAGGTTAAACTAAGAAAGAGGCCCTTTTCTGCCTCTTTTTCTTACCCCTCAGTTCTCAAATAGCTTCTCATTAGGGTGAATTAGTCTAAAGTCTAACAGTTGTGGTTCCTAAGTGTATCTTGAATTGGTCCAATGCTCTCCATAGTTTTTACTATTGCATTATCAACCTTCATCTGGTCTTCTGATAATCCATTCTTGTTCCCCTCCATTTCATTTTTATTGTAGCTAGAATGATTTTCACAATGGGAAATTTAATCATGTTACTAACCCTCTTTAAAATCCTTTAATGAATTATTTTCTTTACCTCACAAAGCCCTCCGTTGTAGAGCCCAGTATGGGGATAGGGCAGGTCGCCTCACCCATAGAATGAGGGCCATGCAGTTATGTGGCAGTGAGACTACAAAGGAGGGTAAAGAATTGGGGCCATCGTTACAATCTACCACACACTCCAGCCTCTTATCCCCACCTCTACACCTACACATGCAGCTTGTGTTTTGGCAGCATTGAACTTCTGATGACCTGCTCTAGCCATCACAAATATGCACATGTGAGAGATTTTTGTCTAATACTTCTTCTCTGGCTGGGTGCGGTGGCTTACACCTGTAATCCCACCACTTTGCAAGGCCCAGGCGGTAGGATCACTTGAGCTCAGGAGTTCAAGACCAGCCTGAGCAATATAGGGAGACCCTGTTTCTACCAAAAATAAAATAATTAGCCGCGTGTAATGGCATGCGCCTGTAGTCTTAGCTACTTGGGAGGCTGAGGCGGGAGAATTGCCTGAGCCCAAGAAGTTGAGGCTTCAGTGAGCCGTAATCTCGCTACTGTACTCCAGTCTGGGTGACAGAGTAAGACCTTGTCTCAAAAAAAAAAAAAAAAAATTAGAATTAATACTTCTACTTCTACCCACTCTTGTCCTCCCAAGGGCACATTCACAGTAGATCCCAGAGCTAATGCTAAGAATGTTCTTAATTAGTAACATCAGTTCTCCCTCTGTAGAAAACTATGGATAAGTGTCATCTGTTCATTTTGTTATAAAATGTATAACTAAATATCTTTTTTTTTTTTTTTTTTTTTTGAGAAGGAGTTTCACTCTTGTTGCCCAGGGTGGAGTGCAATGGTGCAATCTCGGCTCACTGCAACCTCCACCTCCAGGGTTCAAGTGATTCTCCTGCCTCAGCCTCCGAGTAGCTGGGATTGCAGGTGCGCGCCACCACACCCAGCTAATTTTTGTATTATTAGTAGAGACAGAGTTTTACCATGTTGACCAGGCTGATCTTGAACTCCTGACCTCAGGTGACCCGCTCGCCTTGGCCTCCCAAAGTGCTGGGATTATAGGCATGAGGGACTGTGCCTGGCCCTAAATATCTTTTTATTTGCTATTTTTCATATCTAAATTTATGTGCATGAAATGACCATTTAATTTATAATACCTAGGTCACAATGTGGAAATTACTTAATGAGGACTTGAAGTATTTAAACAAATTTTAAGGAACCAACAGTTGGAATACTACAAGAAGTTATCAAAAGTCTCAAAAATGTTCACTTCTTTAACCAATTAATTTTACTTGTAGAAATTCATTTGTACTTCCAGAATTTTTTTTTATTAATGAGAAGTTTATTGCATACTTAAACAGTGTTACAGCCACTATCTGAGGTACCAGAGTTACAGCAGTGAATTAATTACGTTGAAATCTCTGGTTCATAGAGCTTAAATTGTAGTGAAGGGAAGATTGACTAAGAAAGAAAACAAACAAAACTACCCCCAAAGTTAAAAATCGAATAAACATGGTAAGATCTGTGGAGAAAAATAAGCAGGAAAGGAGAAGTAGGGTCGCCTGTGGGAGTGGGATGAGTGATACAGTAGGGAGGCAGGAGGGCCCCCTACTAAGAAAGGGACGTTTGAAGTAAAGAACAAGCTGTACTAAAATGACCAAACGTACACACGTGTTGGGAAAATCCTTAACACATTGTTATTTATAGTAGTGGAAAATAAGAAACAGCCTGTTTCCAACAAGAGAGAAATGGGTAAATTATGGTATTTCTATTTGAGAATACTATTGTATCTTTAAAAATTTCTATAGAAAAATATTTAGACTTGAGAAAATACTCACTACACAGGGAAAATACTCAATATACACACATGCACACATACAAAGTTTAAACAGCAGGATACAAAACACATGGTACTGTATGAAGCCAAACACAAAAAGAAAAAAGCATATGTAACTATAATACAAAGTTTACAAACTTTATATTGGAAATATGTGCATCTAGTTATAGAAATGATTATTGCTAAGTGATGTGTGTTTTGCCATTGTGGTTTTTCTGTAGGTTCTTAATAATCTACAATGAATGTGCACTGCTTTTATGGAAAGAAATTGAAGAGCTCCCCAGATAATGAATTTACTATCAGCAATGTCCCTCTTGAGTTATGTTTACTCCTGCGGGTCCTGACTATTTTATTGACCTAAGTTATAAGTTATATTGACGTAAGTTATAAGGTGTGATTTTAGGTGGTATCTGTGGTCTCATTTTCACACTTTGTTTTACAGGTTTGGTGTTTATGTTCCTCTTTGCTGTTTTCATCAAGATAGTAGAGCTCATCTTCTTCTCACAGACTACAACTATGTGGTTCAGCATGAGGCAGTGGAGGAAAGTGCCTCGACTGTGGGAGGCTTGGCCAAATCCAAAGACTTTCTCTCCTTGTTGCTGGAGTCGCTAAAAGAACAGTTTAATAATGCCACACCCATCCCCACCCACAGTTGTCCCCTATCTCCAGACCTCATTCGCAATGAAGTAGAATGTCTGAAAGCAGATTTCAACCACAGAATCAAGGAGGTTCTCTTCAACTCCCTCTTCAGTGCCTACTATGTTGCATTTCTCCCCCTGTGTTTTGTGAAGGTAAGTGGTTATCTTACTTTTATGTGCTTCCTGGATTTGTGTGTGAATTACATAAACTGGGTATTTCTTGTTTAATCCCCCTTTTCTCTGTCTCCCCTTTGGCAGCCTGGATGGTGGAGTTCGGCTGCATCTGGAGTGCACTAATACCGCTCCTGGTTGGCGGATAGGTATTTCCATATATGTGATGCACCCGTGGTGGTTCCCTCTTTTTTTCTTTTTTTAAGTATTTTTAGTTTCTGGGGAGAATCAAAATGTACTTATAATAGAATCAGTATGTAGTAGCTTAAGAGGACCAAGGTTTCAGTAAAACTCAGCCTACTGTGGTTGATCTTAACATGGTTATCAGGAGTTTCCTTGAATTTAATCTAACCCTTATCTAAACTTCAGTTTACTTTAATAGAAAAGAAAAATGGTCTGGATGTCACTTGGGCCCAAAATCTTTTGGTACATTTTAGTGCCCTTTCTTCACCCATTCAGAAGTACTTCTGCAGCTGGAATGGTCCTTCAGAGAACACTCAGTTCTTCTAGAAAGGAGACACTTAAAATATAATTGCCTCTCCCTCCCATCCCTAACTCATACAGCCAGAAAGTCAGGTTGAAGGTTTGTGGAGGACTCTGCTCTTGAACTTTTCTGCACGGACAGCAGGACCACCAGTGCATGTGTGACTCAGTGTGGCATTTGTCTGCAGGGCATATGTACACCAACCCATCCCTGCCTCTTTTTACCAGTGCATGGATCATTTCTCTCTCTTCTGATCTCTTCCAGAGTACCCAGTACTATGACATGCGCTGGTCATGTGAGCACCTCATTATGGTGTGGATCAATGCTTTTGTCATGCTCACCACGCAACTGTTGCCATCCAAATACTGTGATTTGCTACATAAATCAGCTGCTCACCTGGGCAAGTGGCAGAAGTTGGAACATGGGTCCTACAGCAATGCTCCACAGCACATGTGAGTAAGCTAGAGGGTAAAACCATGTAACACTTTCTACATGCTGCTGATCATGTTTATTTGCTTTGTATGTCATTCTTGTTCTTGGCTTTGAACATTTAATTTTTAGTTTTTGTCTTACATGGATGCTTGTCGTCATGCTAAACTGAATACAAGGGACATTAACTCATTTCCACCACCACCCCAGCTCCTTAAATGCGTTCTACCTTTCAGCTGCCCAGTCACTCTAGTGTGTGTAATTTGTCTCCCAAGCAATGCACTTGGCGTTCTCTTTCAATCTTACCCCTTTGCCCGAATTCAAAGAGTCATATATTTTATTTCTTTTTAGAAGACTTTAAGATTTGTCTTCTCATCTTCATTGCCACAGCTGAGTAGTTGCTAGCTATTCATCTCACACTTAGCTGGAATATGATTCTCTCATTTTTTCTTTCTAATACATGCAGTTTTGTTCTAGTAATTTTCCTTACCTGTACTTTTTTACTATTATTTTCTTTCTAAACTCTCTACTGAATATTTCCCTGCTTCTCCTGTGTTTAAGTGAGAACTGTGCCTGACTGAGTTCTTTGGAAGAATTTTTCTCATTGTGTCCCCCTTATCAGTCATTACTCCACATGGCTCCTATGATCCAAAATGGCTAACATTAGGACCGTTTTATTCTGTCACTTCTGAGTCCTTCATCATACTTTTCTTTCAGACCCAAACCATCTTCATCTTCCCCCTTTTGTAATTTGAACATTTCACAAATTTCATCTAGAAATTTTTCCCTAGTTAAGTGGGACAGATTGAGGTGACCTTCCCTTTCCCTCTCCCCCTGAGAGTTCTCCCTTCAATTATCTGCCTTGATGTCTGATACAGATTAGCACAGGCCTTCAAGCCCAGGAACTGAAAGAGATTGGGCCAGGCTGAAAAGAAACCCGACTGTGGGCAAAGGACAGATTTCAATAAAAATTGAAAATACAATCCACAGTACTAGTACTGTACATCTTCAGGCTACTGATGGCACATGGCCATGAGGTGTATCATCACTTTAATGCTGGTAAGTGTGAGCAAGGCCGGTGGAACATTTTCTGAACTGGGAAAGCTTTAGGGTGCTAGAATTTTTTTTTTTTTTTTTTAATAACATATCTAAACTGCCTCCCAGTTCTTATCCTAGGAAACTAACCTTTCCAAAATCAGGAAGAGATGAATTAACTTAGATTTTTTTTTTTTTTTAAAAAAAGCTTAACCTGAAGATCCCTGTCCCCACCCAAACTCCATTATGCTGGAAAGAATGAAGCTGCTGCTTCTGTAACTTCTTTTCCCCCAGAGAAACCTCTATAAAAATAATCCATGAAAGCAGTGAAAAGTCTGTGTGTGTGTGAGATGTATCGCTGTGTTCTACTGTATACCTTCTTACAGTTGTGAGGTATTTGAATTGTGTGATAAGCAAACTGATTTCCTATAGTTTTTTGGGATGTAATTCTGCAGTAAATGTCATGCTAGATTGACAATGTGCTAATTTCTCCACTACTGTTATTACCATCAGCTTTCTCTTCTTGTTTGTTCCCTCTAGCATTTCCACCAGTAGACTCTGCTCACTTGGGATGGAGATGACAGTCAGCCTGCTTACACACTGTTTTCTGGCTTACACATTTATGTCTGCTCATTCTTCTAAGCCTCTTAAGTCCTTTGACACTGAGTTAACTATATTTCTTTGCAACCTCTGTTTACTATATAGCAATGAAGTTAAAGTAACAAATCCTTTCTAAAACTACTCCAGTTTGACCATGGAATTACTGTATTTTCAGAATTCAGGCAGATGAAGCCTTGATTATTTAATTCCTTCCATAAAAATACAGCTGGCCTTGCCAGATGCTATCTTATCTGTAATTGCCAATATGCTAACATTGCATTTCTTTCTCCCTTAGTTGGTCAGAAAATACAATATGGCCTCAAGGGGTGCTGGTGCGGCACAGCAGATGTTTATATAGAGCCATGGGGCCTTACAACGTGGCAGTGCCTTCAGATGTATCTCATGCCCGCTTTTATGCAAGTACCGCTTATTTATTTTCAAACATAAGCTTAGGGGTAAGTGTTAGGAGGCCACTCTATGTGGAAGCATGTAGCATAGCGTGTAGCACATACTAGGAAATTATTACATGGTAATTATTGCTACTAGCGTTAACAGTGGTCCCTGTACTTTGGAAATGTCTTTTGAAGGGCAGTTTGAAGATCATATACTGTTATTCCAGTTTCAGTAGCTTAGCTGGTTTCTCTAGTTACATTGGTATTTGTTGAATCTAGTATTACTTGAAACAAGCAGGCAGTTATCTAAGACTCCTTTTTCATCTTACCATTTTTGTTTTGTAAGAGTTTAGTTTAGTGGTATTGTTAAGATATATTGTATCTGTGTATCCATAGTGACATTTAATATATTAATAGTGCGGTGGTTTTATTTTTAGGTATTTGTCATATATATTGTTTCTTTACAAAGGCTTTAGCTTCCCCTTTGGAAGTCAGACAAATGCCATGAAAAGGAAAAAAGCTTAAAAGTTAAAAAAGGAAAAAGCAATAGAAACCCACTACATTCCATTGAACTCATGCCTTCGGTTATGATCTATTTGGTCTTTCAGCCTTCCAGAAATTGTCTGTACAAGGCAAAAGTATATACTTATAAAAGAAAGGCCAGCTGACTAATGCAAGTGGGGAAAAGTAGGTGCCTGCAGGGGACTGTTTATAGTAAAAATGCCTATAGTGCAGTGCATTGCTTTTGAAAGGGGATCATATTCTAAACAAGAATTGGAGATCTTTTTTAAGATACTTGCATCTCTTTCTCCCTCTGTCCTTCTCAGTTCCTGTGAGGGTATATGGACTTTCTGGTTCTGCAGGTGTTTGTTATTGAGGGACACTTCAATTAAGTTTTGGGAACTTGCCCCTGGGCATGATGCTTATAAATACCATGGTAGGGGAATGCAGGGTGGGGCAGGTTGGGAGGAACATGGGGAAGGTGGAAGGCCCTTGAGTGAGAAAACGACAAGCATCTCCTTCTTGACGCCAGTGGAAATGCCTTAAGGTGGAGGAAAGGACTTAAGTCACAAGTACATGAGCACTTGATTTCTATATAGAATATTTAATTCAGCCAGCTGAATTCTCTAGGCCATTAATGACTTCTGTTGGTCCTTGCTGTCTCCTTGAGACCTGTGATAGCCAAATAGTTCATTAGAATTTTCTGCTTGAAAATTAAGTAGTTTCCTTGCTAGCTTTGGACAGCTGAAAAATCAGGTGGAATCTATGGAAAAAAGATTAGGCAAGTTGATTTATTACTGATTTTGCAGGACTGGATAGACAGTTAAATCAGTGCTTCTCCAAGTGATCCATGGGCCACCTGCTGATAAATCACCTGGCCCACTATTTTTAAAAAGTGATTCAGGGCCCCTATATCAGACTTCTGAACCAGAATCTCTGGATGATCCCAGGAATTGGCAGCATTTGTGGATTTGGAAATGATTCTTAGGCACACTGAAGTTTCAAAACAGTCATTTAAAGTGTGCCTATTACCTATAGCTGTCAAACTCCAGGTTAAACATTTTCTTCCTCTTGAACCTGGAAACTTTTTAAAGCTGTCATGATAATTTGGCTTCATTCTGAGGTGTAAGCTCTTAAGATCTAAATTCCATCTAAATTAGTTATTTTAGATCTGATCACTGCTGTTACTGCACTCTTGTCTTCATCTAGATTTAGGATTAGACTGGTTAAGCTGAATTGTTAATGTTCTTTTACAACTTGTGGCCTATATGTTTGTATTCATAATAACTTTGTATTAGAAAACCAGAATTTAGCCTTTTAAAGTGGAGAATTTAGTGGGAGTAAATATAGTAGTAATCCCTATTTTTAGTCTAATTCTGACTCATTTTTCCTTCCTTCCTCCTTATCCTGTCTTTGTGCACCCTGCTTCTCAATATCCAGAAAAAAATCAGTAATTAAGCACGCAGGTATATGGTGTAGAGGATTTCAGTCAGTGACCATGGTGGGTAAACAGTTTAAGGAAAAACTAAGAAACTATTGTATTGATATTCGACTTGTAACCTCTCTTTTCCCCAAACTTGTCTAGTGTTGGTATTTATGTCTTAGTTTACAAGCCAAGAATGTTTTTTACATTTTTAAATGGTTACATAAGTACCTATGTAATATCCTTAATTTTTGCCTCTTGACTTACAAAGCCTAAAATATTTCCTGTTTGGTCCTTTATCCACCTCTGTCTTAGATGAATATACTTTTGTGTTTATCCTAAATAAAATATATACCTAAAATATAATCTAAGAAAAATGTTTATAAGTAGTTTTCTTTTGGGCATAATCTCTTTTCGTGTCTCAGGGGCATTGAAATAAAAAATATTTCATTATTTCTTGAGCAAAAAGGAAAAGGTTTCAATCTTTATAGCAAGAAATAGCCTGATTGATATTAAATAAACAGATCTATTTATTATTATATATGGGAACCTGTAAATGTTAAATTATTTTAGAAAAATCAATGCAAGAATAACTGTAGCCATTACTTTTCTATGAAATAATGTTTTACTTTTTTAACTTCCTTACAGTTCTTATTTCATCGACCATTAAGGCTGTTAAATCTGCTCATCCTTATTGAGGGCAGTGTCGTCTTCTATCAGCTCTATTCCTTGCTGCGGTCGGAGAAGTGGAACCACACACTTTCCATGGCTCTCATCCTCTTCTGCAACTACTATGTTTTATTTAAACTTCTCCGGGACAGAATAGTATTAGGCAGGGCATACTCCTACCCACTCAACAGTTATGAACTCAAGGCAAACTAAGCTGCCTCTCAACAATGAGGGAGAACTCAGATAAAAATATTTTCATACGTTCTATTTTTTTCTTGTGATTTTTATAAATATTTAAGATATTTTATATTTTGTATACTATTATGTTTTGAAAGTCGGGAAGGGTAAGGGATATTAAATGTATCCGTAAACAAGGTGATGTGATCTTTCATGCGTTAGTATATTCGAATAATATACATATGAGAGGTATGCCTGTCCAGTAAAGAGATTGATTTGTTTGTATGGCTCTGGAATAACTCATTCGTTTATGAACACATCTCATGTATTACTTGACACAGTACCTTTGGTATGTCTGCTTTTCTTTCAATCCTCATTATCTTTAGCCCTCAGCTGGCCAGTAATTATTGCTAAAGAAAGGGAGATCAATGGAGTTGCCTACCAGCACCCATTCTCTTTTAGTTCAGCTGGCTAATAGTATTGGAATACATTGGGAAAAGAGTGGGTTAAAGTCCTAGGTGGGGTTCTCTTTGTTGCCTACCAGGAGGAAGCAGTAGGCTTCCTTTCTAAGATACGGACTCAGCTGGTCTATTTTACCCTGTGACATTTAAATATACTTTTGAATAAGCTACTATCCTGAGGCTGAGGGTTTTGCTGCCACTTTTCCTGTGTTTCCACTTCTGCTTCCAAAGATTTTCCTCTTAGTTGTTTGAAATAATACTTTGCCAGACAGGAAGTCTTTAGACTGCCCACATTCATGAAGAAGATGATGTGTGGCTGGATCAGTAGGAGAAGCTGAGTGCAAATGCCATGTGGGCTAGAGTATGGGAAGGTTGAAAATTCCAAGTAACTGGGAGAATGGGCAAGTCCTCAGCTGAACAATCTTGGATGTAGTCTAGCAGCAACCCACCTACAATGGCGTTATGTTTGGAGTTATGAGGGGAAGTGAAAGATAAGAATTACCTACAGCTTTGTATTCAGATAATTTATATCCAAAATTTGTGTTTTAAATTTCATACTCCAGGACTTTCATGTTTATGAGTATTAGCCTTTTAAGTTATGGGAGGTGATATACTTAGTCCATTGATGTTGTCACTTGTCATCTAAACTTATGAGACCTTGTCTTAGAGAATCTAAAATATATTGTCATATGTTTTCTGTGCTGAGTTTGGTTTGTTACACTGTGAAGCTTTTGGTGAAACAAAATAAGACTTATGAAGTAAAAAGACCAATCATGTCGTTGACAAGCTGGCTCTGAAAATAATTCTTGCAGAAGAGTTCCTGAAAGGCTTCACCAAGGGAAGCATTGTGAGGAGTGTTTATAAAACCAAGGTACCCAATATCAGTTTTATGTTTAAATCAATAATTGTTTCTTTAAATATTTTGATGTGTATACTTTTTTTTTAAGTTAACATTATTTGGCATTCAGTCTGAGTCTGTTCAACCATTCAACAAATATATATTAACCACTAGGCACTATATTAGGCCCTGGGGATATAGCAGTGAATGAGAAATGCAAAGGTCCTACTTGCACAGAGCTTACAATATGCGTGGGGGTGGGGGAGTTAGGTGGTGCAGAAAATACAGCAAATAAATTTATGTGTAATATAACATTCCCTGGTAGTAGTGATAAGTGCAGCAAAGGGAAATCAGGGCAAGGAAATAGTGGTAAGAATAGCACTGCTAGAAGGCATCTTTGAGGAGATGATTTTTAAGCAAAAAAAAAGCAAGACTGAATCATATAAATAGCTTTGGGGAGAATTCCATGTTACAGTAGCAGAAAGGGCAGTGCCCTGAGGTGGAGACAAGTTGGTATATTGGAAGAATAGCAAGAAAATATATTAGGTTAGTTGCTTTTTAAAGTAGTTCAGCCTAAATATAGTGGTTCTTGAGGTAGGGGTGGGAAGGGTAGGGAATCTGCCATCTCTCTATTCTTTCTGTAGGATCTTGAAAATATGCTTCTCTTGGCAGCAACATTTTCATGAGATTACTCAGCAGTTGAGAGCAAAATGGGTGGCATGGGCACAGAGATATCTCATCAAAATTGCCCCAACTTGGCTCCAGCTTGGGAAAGTAACCCAGAAAACCCTGATTAGAGATAACAGACCAGTCTTATGAACTAATATGATGCCCCTTCTGGCTTGATCTGTCTTGGTCCTATCCTAAGGGAATAGCACAGAACCAGATGCTGGCTTGGCTAAATAAGTAAGTGGATATAAGAAATAAATAAAAATTAATTTTGGCTAATGGAATTGCAAAGTTCCTCCTACCCTCACCTCCAGATACGGCAGCATACGGGGCATAAGACCGTTTAGTTCAACGTGTTCTACACATTCCAGCTGTTTTTTGTTTGTTTGTTTTGTTGTTTTGTTTTTGTAGGGGCCACGTTCATGGAAGAGAGAAAAATTACTAGTTACCCGGATATCCTATTATAGTTCATGTAACAGAAGGGACACTATATTTGCTCACTGATGGTAGAAAAATGTGTAATCATTAAAGAATGACCTTTTTTGTAATTCTTTGTTGGCAAGTTAAAATTGTTTGTGGAAAGCATGGTATAGCAAAAGTTCAGTTGGGTGAACTTGGATACTGGAAAAGGAAAGAAGATACTTGACTAGTCTGGGTGGTCTAAGGTAGGTAAATAAAGGAGTAGAGGAGGGTAGTTCACAGGAATGAGCATGACAGAAGTTTTCCTCAATATCCTGTTTACTCTGATTCCATGTTTATATTCCTAATCCTCCTTTCCTTCCTGTCCCTATCAGTCACCACCACTGCCACCTGTTCTGCCATTTCTCTCTCTTTTTTTTTAATTAATTTTTTTTATTTCTATTAAGCTAGCCAGGCATCTCATTTCTATGTACTGGGCAATTATATGCCAAACACTGCTGGGTGCCGGAGATAGTGATGTTCGAGTTCATTAACTAATAGAAGACAGACAAGTAAACCAGTTGTCACACTAGGGTGTTCATTAATAGAAATACGTATGAGATACATAATAGATATCAGATCTATTAACAATCTTGAGTGTGAAGCCCAATAAAGTGCTCTTTTCATAAGTACTTCAAATAAGCAGACAGATGTCTTGGAACTTTTGTAGACAGAAGACAGCTAATGAAAGATTATAAGCTAAGAATAACTTATGATTCACTGGTTTCTAGTTCCCAAAGTAATCTCTAGATCAGCAGCATCAGCATCACTTAACTGGAAACTTGTTAGAAATGGACATTTTCAAGCCCTACTCCACACCTACTGAGTAAGAAACTACATGGAGCCCAGCAATCTGTTTTAACATGCTGTCCAGGTGATTTTCAGGAATGCTGAAGTTTGAGAACCACTATCCTCTCAGACAACTTTGGGAGCAGTATGTAGAATAGGTTTGGAGATGGAGCAATGTTGATGAGACTACAAGCAGGAGATTAGCCAACTCTTTAAAAAGTCCACGTAAGAGAAAATGAAAAACAGCAAGACGCCGGAGTAGGAAGTCTCAGGCTCCACTTGCTTTCATAGAAAGTTCAAATAGCAACTCCACAGACTAGAACATCTTTTTGAAACCCCAACACTTAGAAACTAGTCTGAGACACTAGTGTGGTCCATAAAGCTGAATGAAAGCTGAATTCAAAGGGTAAGAACAGTCTCACTTTGACTATATTGCTCCCTCCTTTCCCCCAACTTGACATAATGCCAGATGGAGAATTCCCTAGGCCAGCAGTTTATACAGGGGGAAAAGAAAATGAGATCGTTTCCCAAGCATTCCAAGATGCTTACCAGGAAGCCCACTCTGGTCTCATCTCATGAGAAGCACTAGGGGAAACAGCATGGGTAGACTGCCTGGAGTCAGGTAGAAACAAAGGAAGCAGAGGTAGTGACCAGCATGCAGTTACTGGTGGCACCTCTGTGTTCCTACTTGGCTGAGGTGCCTGATCAAAGATATCAGCCAATCTCATAGCCCACCTGCAAGGCTGAGCTGGTCACCTTCAAAATTTGCACAGTGGGGGCTGGGTGTGGTGGCTCATGCCTGTAATCCCAGCACTTTGGGAGGCTGAGGCAGGTGGATCACTTGAGGTCGGGAGTTCAAGGCCAGCCTGTGAAACCCTGTCTCTACAAAAAATACAAAAATTAGCTGGGCGTGGTGGCTCATGCCTGTAATCCCAACTACTCAGGAGACTGACACAGGAGAATTGCTTGAACTCAGGAGGCAGAGGTTGCAGTGGGCTGAGATTGTGCCACCACACTCCAGCCTGGGTGACAGAGCAAGACTCCATCTCAAAAAGAGAAAGAAAAAAAGGACAGTGGGAAGTACAATCTAGCCTGAATCCCTACACTACTGGTCTTCCTGCCTAGCTTCAGAGCCAACTTCCAACAACCCTGCCCAGGAAGGGAGATACCTGCCTTTTATTTTGGAGAGGTGAAGGGGCTAGACCACCTTGACCTTAGAAGTCAAGCAGCAGCTCCACCAAGCCAAAAAGCACTTCCAATCACCCTACCCAGGCAAGGAGACTTCCACCTCCACACATCCAGAAGAAGCAAACTGGCTAGACCTGCTTAACTCTGGAGATCAAACAGCCACTGAGCCAAAATTTCACTCCATGGCTTCATCCTGACAGGGAGGCAACCCTTAATTGTGCATTTCTAAGGAGTATAGCCTCTGGTCACACATGTTATGAGTAGTGACTCTGCCTAACCTTGTATGCCAGTCTACAGCCCTGCCAAATTGCAGGTCCCAAATATCAGAATTATCAGCCAGGCAGTACATCTTATGGCCAGTCTGACCAGAAGTCATTGCAATACCCAACCAGCAACTCAACAGAGCAAAAGCAGTGGCCCAGTCAGCTAGAGAACTCACAAGAAGCTCTGCCTGCCTGGGGTTGTCATCAGCTGACCCTTCTGGAATCATAGGATAGACTAAATAGTGAAGGTCTATCCCTTCCCAAGAACACCTGTAACGGCCAGAAGAGGGGGCTGTCTCCTCAAATGCACTGACAACAATACAAGAACATACAGATTATGAAGAATCAGGGAATCATGACACCTACAAAAGAAACTAATAAAGCTCCAATAATAGACCCCAAAGAAATGGAGATTTATGAAATAACTGACAAAGAATTCAGAATAATACCCATAAAGAAGTTCAGTGAACTATTAATATATACAGATAAAAAATTTAATGAAATTTGAAAACAGTACACTAAAAAGAAAGTTGATAAATAGAAACAATAAGAACGGGATAGAAATTCAAGAGACTGAAAAATTCAACAGAACGCTTCAACAGCTGACTCAGCCAAGAAGAAGAAAGAATCAGTATGCTGGGAGACAGAACATTTGAAATTATCTAGCCAGGAGCAAAAAAAAAGAACAAAAGAATTTCTAAAATTAAAGCCTACAGATTATGGAACACCATCAAGAGACCAAACCTTCACATAATAGTGGTTGGAGAAGGAGAAAGAGGTGCCTGAAAAGCATATATAAAGGGGCCAAAAAGCATATTTAAAGAAATAATGGCTGAAAACTTCCTTAATCTGTGGTATATGCCAACATCCAGGTACAGGAACTGCAGAGGTTTCCAATCAAATTCAACCCAAAGAGGAGTACACCACAACACATAATAAACTATCAAAAATCAAAGGCAAAAAATTTTGAGAGCATCAAGAGGCAAGAAACATATCACATAAAAAGGAGTGCCATACAATCATCGGCAGAGTTCTCAGCATAAACCCTCAGGTCAGGAGAGAGTAGGATAAATTCAAAGTGCTCAAGAGAACAACTGCCAACCAACAATACTTTATCCAGCAAAGCTGTCTTTCATAAATGAGGGAGAAGTAAAAAAAAAAGAAAAAAGAAAAAAGAAAAGTGTGTTTTCCCAGACAAACATAAGCTAAAGGAATTCATCATCACTGGACCTGCCTTGCAGGAATTGCTAAATGGAGTTATTTAAACTGAAACAAAAAGCTACTAATTAATAACATAAAACATGCACGAAACTCAAACATATAAATAAAGCAGAGCCCGTTCAGAATACTATTGGATTGTAATGATGGTGTAAAAGTATAGAGTTATATGCAAAGTTAAGTTGTTATAAGCTTGAAATAGGTGGTTGTAAGTATAAGATGTTCCATGTAAGCCTAATGGTAACCACAAAGCAAAAATCTTTAGAAGCACAAAACAAAAATATCAAAGCATACTACTATAGAAAACAAACCACAAAGGAATACAGCAAGAGAGGAGGAAAGAAATGAAGTATGTACAAAACAATCAGAAAACAACTAACAAAATGGCAGTAGTAAGTCCTTACCTAGCAACGATTGAATGTCAATGGATTAATTTCTCCAATGAAAAGACATAGAGTGGCTGAATGGATAAAATAAGACCTAATTATATGCTGCCTACAAGAGACTCACCTCACTTTTAGACGTAGACTGAAAGTGAAGGGATAGAAAAGAATACTCCACACAAATGGAAACCAAAAGAGAGTGGAGTGGCTATACTTATATCAGACAACATAGACTTTAAGTTAAAAACTCTGAAAAAAAAATAAAGAAGGACATCATATGATAAAAGGGTCAATTCATCAAGAGGACATAACAATTGTAAATTTATATGCACTCAATGTTGAAGTACCTAAATATATAGCACAAATATTAAAGGATCTGAAGGGAGAGATAGATTGCAACACAAGAATAGTAGGGGACTTCAGTACCCTATCTCAACAATGGACAGATCATCTAAACAGAATTAATAAGGAAGCATTAGACTCTAGCAACACTGAACCAAACGGACCTAACAGACATATACAGAACATTCCATCTAATAGCAACAGAATACACATTCTCAAGTGCACACAGAGCATTCACCAGAATAGATCACATGTTAGGGCACAAAAAAAGCCTTGGCAAATTTAAGAAGACTGAAATTATATCAAATATCTTTTCCAATCACAATGGTATGAAACGAGAAAAGAATACCAAGAGGAATTTTCGAGAATTCACAAATACATGGAAATTAAACATTCTCCTGAACAACCAATACATCGATGAAGAAATTAAAGGGAAAATTTTAAAGGATCTTGAGACAAAAATGGAAACACAACATATTAAAACTTATGGGATGCAGCAAAAGCAGTTTTAAAAGTAAAGTTTATAGCAATAAATGCCTACGTCAAAAAAGAAGTTCTCAAAAGCTGCTTTTTTGAAAAGATAAAATTGACAAACCTTTAGCTAGACTAAGAAAAAAAGAATAGATCAAATAAATAAAATCACAAAGAAAGGACATTACAGCTGATACTCCAGAAATACAAAGGATCATGAAAGACTACTATAAACAAATGCCAACAAATTGGAAAATCTACAATAAATGGATAAAGTCTTAGATGCATGTAATCCCAAGACCAAATAATGAAGAAGTAGAAAAATCTGAACAGACCAATAACAAGTAAGGAGATTGAATCAGTAATAAAAAGTCTGTCATCAAAGAAAAACCCAAGACTTGATGAGTTCACAGCTTAATTCTACCAAACATTTAAAGAATACCAATCTTGTTCAAACTCTTCCAAAAAAAAAAAAATTGGGAGAGGAGGGAGTACTTCCAAGCTCTTTTTGGAGGGCAGCATTACCCTAATACTAAAGCCAGACAAGGAAATTACAAGAAAATAAAATTACAGGCCAATATCCATGATGAACATGGAAGCAAAAATCCTCAACAAAATACTAGCAAACTGAATTCAACATATTAAAAGGATTATCCACAATGATCAAGTGGAATTTATCCCTGGTATATGAGGATGGTTAACAATATGCAAATCAATACATGTAACATACCACATTAACAGAATGAAGGACAAAATCTATATGATCATCTCATTAGATGAAGAAAAAGCATTTGACAAAATTCAACATCCTTTCATGATAATAAGTCTCACCGAAATAAGGAATAGAAGGGTTGTACCTCAATACAGTGAAGGCCACATATGAGAAGCCCATAGCTAACATTATACTGAATGATGGAAAATTGAAAGCCTTTCCTCTAAGATCTGGAACAACATAAGGATGCTCACTCTTGCCATTTCTAGATTATACAGTATTGGAAATCTTTGCCTGAGCAATTAGGCAAGAGAAAGAAATAAATAGCACACAAATAGAAAGGAACCAGTGAAATTGTCAGTTTGCTGAAATGACATAATCTTATAGAAAATCCAACAGTCTTCACCGAAAAACCGTTGGAACTAATAAATACAGTAATGTTGCAGGATCCAAAATCGACACACAAAATCAGTAGCATTTCTACACACTAACAACAAACTGTCTGAAAACAAATCAAGAGAACAATCCCACTTACAAAGCTACAAAAAGAAATACTTAGGAATAAATTTAACCAAGGACTTGAAAGACCTGTACCAAAAACTATAAAATATTGGTGAAATAAATTGAAGATGATACAAATAAGTGGAAAGAGTTCTTGTGTTTATGGGGTGGAAGAATCAAATTGTTAAAATGTCCACACTACCCAAAGTAATCTAAAGATTTAGTGCAATCCCTATCAAGATTCTAATGTCATTTTTATAGAAATAGAAAAAATAATCCTAAAATTCATACAAAACCACGAACACCCCCAAATGGCCAAGGCAATCAAGCAAAAAGAACAAGTCTGGAGATGCCACACTACTTGATTTCAAACTGTACTACAAAGCTATAACAATTAAAACAGTACAGTACTGGCAAAAATAGACCCATTGACAAATGGAATAGAATAGGGAGTCCAGAAATGAACCCACACATGTACAATCAGTTGATTTTACAAAGGTTCCAAGAATACCCAATGGGAAAAGAATAGTCTCTCTAATAGGTGGTATTGGGAAAACTGGATATCCACATGCAGAATGAAATTGAACTCTTATCTTACACCATATACAAAAATCAACCTAAAATAGATTAAGAGATGTGAATGTAGGACCTGAAACTATAAAACCACCAACCCCGTCTCTACTAAAAATACCAAAAAAAAAAAAAAAAAAAAAAAATTAGCCAGGTGTGGTGGCGGTTGCCTGTAGTCCCAGCTACTCAGGAGGCTGAGGCAGGAGAATGGTGTGAACCCGGGAGGCGGAGCTTGCAGTGAGCCGAGATCATGCCACTGCGCTCCAGCCTGGGCAACAGAGCGAGACTCCATCTGAAAAAAAAAAAAAAAAAAAGAAGAAAACACATGAGGAAAACTACATGACATTGATCTGTGCAATGATTTTTTGGATTTGATCCAAAAAGCACAGGCAACAAAAGCAAAAACAGACAAATGGGATTACATCAAACTAAAAAGATTCTGCACCATAAAGGAAACAATTAACAGTGTTACAATTGGAAACAGTTAACTGCACCACAAAAGGGAACAATTAACAGGAAACAATGAACAGCAGAGACAACCTATAGATGGGGAGAAAATTTCTGCAACTTACACACCCAATAGAGAGTTAATCTCCAAAATATATAAGGAGCTCAAACAACTCAATTGTAAGAAAATAAAAACTGAATTAAAAAATAGGCAAGGGATCAAAATAGACATTTTTCAAGGAAGAACTGCAAATGGCCAAGAGACATATGAAAAATTGCTCAATATTGTTAATAGAGAAGTGCAAATTAAAACTACAACAAGAGATCACTACACTTTTCAGAATGAGTAGGATGGTAGTTACAGAGGCTGGGGAGGTGATGGTCAAAGTGTACAAAGTCTCAGAAGGAATATGGTCTTTTTTTAGTTCTATTGCACAGCATGGTGAATACAGTTAATAGAGTATTACACATTTCAACATTGCTGAGAATAAATTCCAAATGTTCTCACCACAAAAATTTTAACCAGTTCAATTTAATTAACATTATATTCAGAAATCTTAATATCAGTTTGTACCCCCCATAAAAGTATGCAATTATATACTTTCAATTTCCATGCAAGAAAAAATAGTGGTGAGGTGGGTCACCAGTGTGAGGGTGGTAGAAGCAGCTATGGGCATAAATAAGATAGTGCAGGGAAAGCATATGAAGTGAAAAGGGAAAGAAGGACAGAATTCTGGCAAATAATAGCTTTTAAGGAAACTTGTTTTAGGGAGACAGAGTCTTGTTCTATTGCCCAGGCTCAGGTGATTCTCCTACCTCAGCCTCCTGAGTACCTGGGACTACAGGCATGCGCCACCACGCCCAGCTAATTTTTTTGTTTGTTTGTTTGTTTGTTTGTTTTTGTTTTTTGTAGAGATGGGGTCTTCCTGAGTTGCCCAGGCTGGTCTTGAATTCCTGGGCTCAAACAATCCTCTTGCCTTGGCCTCCCAAAGTGCTGGGATTGCAGGCATGAGCCACAGTGCCTGGCCAGGAAGAGGAAACTTTTAAGTGAACAAAGCTAAGAAAATGAATGGCCATGGAAGGAGGCAAAGCAGAAAGTTTCAAAAGAGGAATGATCAATAGGATCACATATAACAGGGAAGTCTAGAGACTGAGAAGTGAATGTTGGATTTGGATATTAGACTATTGGTGACGTTAGCAAGAGAAATTTTAGCGGAGCTATGCGGGCCGAGGTCAGGCTGCCATTGGTCCAGAATAGTGAATTGTAATGAAGAAGTAGAAATTGAGCATTGATGACACTGATGACTCTTCCAAGAACCTAGACACAAGGTGGTAAAAGTGGACAGAATTGAGGAAGACTTTTGTTTAAGATAGAATAGGCTTTGGCATGTTTATATGCTGAGGGATTAAAGATCAAAGAGGGCAAGGCTCAATACATAGGGAAGAATAGTGGATGACAGGAGACTGGGAACACAGAAGCCTGGGAGCTCTTGGAAAGAGGGGTAACACTTCCTCTGAACTAGAAGGGAGGTTAGGTACACACATATACGGGTAAGGGGAAATAGCAGTGGGAGCTTGAATAAAGATGTCTGATATAAACTTATGAAGCAATAACAATTATTTGTGGGGAAGAAAGAGTTGTCTAGGAGAGAGTCAAGAATAGTGGAATAGCCATTGTGGGTTGTGGAATAGCCATTGAAGATTTTGGAAATGAGGCTGCTCTTGAGGTGGTGGACCACAAATATCTAAAAGCTTTTATATTGTGGTTTTATTATTTTCTCTGATCTCACCCATAGACACAGTTAAAGGGCAGAGATGTGTGATAAGAGTCCAGATTCCAGGTTGGAGGTTTGTCAAGCAGGTGTGGCTAAAGGACTAGTGGTTAAGGGAGTTAATGGTCCTGGTGAGAACAGTGGGGATGATGCACCTTAAGTCTGGAAAGGCTAGGGAAGGAATTATGAAGTGTGGTGGGAGTGCTGTCTATCAGAGGAGGTTGTGGGGGCAGGCATGGTAATCTTGCACAAATACAAGGAATAAAGTAGTAAGGCTAGAGAAAGTTCTGAAAAAGGAAAATGAGAATTTAGGATCACAAAATTCTCTATTGTGAAATAGCCTGATGTGTAACCCTAGAAGCAAATGTTCAAAACTGAGTAGGGGGAAAAAGCTGTAAGCAATTATGGCAAGGGTATTGGGTGGGCTTTCCTCTAGAACACTGAAGTCATCCAGGATGATGGTGGGACATGAGGTAGAAGGAAACAGGGAGATTGGTACCCAAGACTGGGGAATCTGGGACATTAACTATAACCATGGCCACAAATGATAAAAGTTAAAATAGTTGGATCCATACATTTTGGTAATGAGGGATTTTTGTATGGGATGGGAAGAAGCAATGGTGCAGAAGTAGAAGTGAGGACCTGGGAGAACATCCTCTGACCGTTCGTACAAGTCTGCATAATATGGGCGCATGGGCACATGTTCAGCCTTTTGTGGAGGGAAGGAAGTGTTCTCACATGAGTTTTCTTGAAGTCCAGGAAGTGGCAACAACATTCAGTGAAGAGACTGGGACTGCAGGGGAGTTTATAAGGAGAAAGTGACTCCAGAGAACATGGGAAAGACTGGAAGTGAGGGGAACTGTGTGTTGGACTGGGGTTGGGGGAAGTTCAGGAGAAAACCCAAAGAGTGTGCGGATCGGGGAGTATATAGGAGAAAAAGGCATTTAGGGCAGTAGTGAAGGATAGCAGGAGCAGGCCTGAGTAGCGTAAGGTTCTAAATAGAAAGTTGTTGCCAAAATGGTAGTGTTTTCATCCCCTTGGCAATGAAAGGGGAAATATCACTACAAATGTTTCACTGCAAATATCACTAGGTTGTGAACCTAGGTTGTAGGATTGTTCACCTCCCCCTCCCCACCTTTGTGGTCATATATATAACAGGATATATGCCAGGACAACAAATGTTTGCCTTTCCCCCTAGAGCATCATTAACATAATTACTCAAATAAAAGAAGAGTCCCCTTTGATTGATTCAAGTAATAGAAAAGTTGAGTTCACATCTGTGCGGGTGGACCCATGTGCCTCCATAAGCTGTGGGGTTTTGAGAAGCAATGAGCTTTTATTCTTCTCATTTTTCATTATGATAGCCTGGACTTACGCGGGGTTTCCTGAGTGACATGACTATGTGTCTGCAACAGTAAAAGGGTGAAGTTGCAGACATCTGGCAATTATTAGTACGTAAAATAACAAAAACAAGAAAAATATACTGAAGCAAATCATCACGGACTTTTTCTGTGAGATCAAACATTGAAGTAACAAAAAATGACATCAAACAGAACAAACTAAAACAATGAACCTGGTGCATATAATCTACTTTTCTGATTATTGATTTTGGTGACCCCATGTCCTTCTCTAGCTCATAGTTCCATCATAAGCATTATATTTTATATCATTTATTAGAGTATTTATTTTTAAAGCATAAAAATCTGTTTTAATTACTTAAATGTCTCTGGATAGTTTTAATATTTATATTTGTAATGAATAGAATTACATCTTGATTATGTCTTTGGAAACGTATTTGTAGAGCTTAAAACACAGCTGAAATCATGTGGCTTTCCAATAGACTCCTTTGAAAAAGTGCTTTACTTTGCAGAATTATAAGCCAGAAAGTACTATGGCATTAAGTTATTGCAAAGCATTGTGATTTATCCAGTAAAATACATGGCTATGGACCTTGTAAGCTTCTTATATTTAGCTACGTCCCCCTTACCCTCACAGAAAAGTAATCTCTGCATTATTAGTGTACCTCAAGATTACTAAATGATCTACACAGTAGCCAGCCAATCTGTGGTGGCCCCCAATTTTATGCTATCTGTACTGGCACTGATTTCAGGCAATCACCCTTCCACCATTGCCCCCTCCTCTCCATGCTTGGAAAGATGCTTGCTCCCTCTTCTGGCCTTGTTTTGCTAGGAAAGGTTTTGGTAGTAGAGCACATATTCTTTGTCATGCCACATTTTGAGCTGACCTTCCTGCCGGACATGTCTAAAATCATACTCTTAGCAACACTTAACCCCAATTCATGTGGTCATCAGATTGGACTGGCCATGGTAGAATGTGGCCCAAATAAATCCTGGTGGGACTGGACTTACTGAGAACTTCTCCCACTCTAATACTGGACAAAATAATTGTATGCTCCCCAGTATCTCTTCATGCAGGAATGGAAGGCCTGTGTAGACAAATGACTGTCCCATCCAATTTTAGCCAAATGTGATTATCATATGCCAAACACTGACAAGAACAATTTATCTTGAATTGAACAGTTTATCTTGGGCCTACTGCTTCATCATTAACTAGGAGTTAATCTGCTTTGTGATGACAGAAGTCTCTAAAATCCCCTTTTCAAGCACTATGGAATACTGATCTTACCTGGCTCATTTGCAGAGATCTTACACTTCACCAAACCAATTATGACCACACGAAACCTCCGAACCTAGTTGCCACTATTCTAACCTAGTTGCCACTTTCCAGTTTTCTAAATCAAGCAAAGTTCTCAAATACCCGAGTGTCTCACTGGGATGTTCTATTGGATTTGCAATTGTGTTCAATTTGATTATTTGGAGTCAGTAGGTCACCTGAATACCGTCAACTATCCTATTAAAAGATGCTTGTTGCCACACTTTTTCCCCTTCTGCTTTTGTTTGGCAACTTAATGGTTCTCAACCTTGCTCCTGGTTGTTTATGGGGGTGTTTTATTTGCTGCCATCCCTCCCCCTTTTTCACTAGACTCTTGAATGATTTGGGAGTGCTAAGGTACCCAGTGCACTAAGCTCCCAATAAATATTTGCTGAGGATGATGATATTTACATTTTTTATGTCCTCAGAGTCTAGAATTTTGACTTGGACAATATTTTGAATTTTAGGGTTTAGATTAGGTTAGGTGTCTTAATGGGGTTCTTGTTCAGATTTCTTCATATTCCAAGTGTAGCAGAAAATATAGGTTACTATTTTCTTAAGCAACCACTAATGCTGAAAGAAAACATCAGTACATGCATGCGTTTCACTTCAAATTCATCATTTAACATCAGCAACCCCCATTTTGAGGACTGATAGCTGATTTGAAGGAGCCCTTGAGAATTTGATTGCATAGCCCTTTCTAGGGCACCAGGTAAATCCTCCTAAAAACAGCAGCTCCTGTTCTGTCCCTCTCCTGAATGGAAGCAGACTGTCTGATTCCCATCCAGCCATTCTCAGGGAGTTCATTTTTCGGAGACTCAAATGAGTGGTGAAATAGGTAATCCCAGAGCATTTGGGGGAACAATTTGCGGGGGGGAGGAATATGAGTTTTCTTTCTTTAGAATGGAATTTCATCAGTGCCAGGCTAGCCCAGACCACAGGAAGTTTATGAAAGCCTTTGTGATGGCTGGCAGGCTGGGTGAGAGTCAAAGTGGAGGTCCACACTTGAGCAGCAGGACTCTGGCTGAGAAGGTGAGTCAGCTTCTAAGGCCTTTTGGACTTGACTAGCAAGGAAAGCTGAGAGTAGGGACTATCTCCACAGCTGTCAGTGTGTCTCATGATGACATCCCCAGAACTGTGTTCCTGAAGGTGATGCTATAAATGTCAGAGTCTAAAAGATCTTGCAACCATTTTATAAATCCACACAGGCACCTCAACCCTTAGAACTGAAGTCACTTGTTAATATGTAAATGGTGGCTTCTCAGTCTATCCCCAAATAAAAATAGATCTTATAAATGTTACCAAACAAACATTTAAAATAATCATAAAATAGTTTACATATTCATTATTTGGCTCAGAGTTCTGATGGTGAAGCAAAGTGCAGCTCTTTCCCTCCCTCGCATTCTAACTGGAACATGGTCCTTATCAGAGCGTCGACACCGCAGGAGCACTGAGGCTGACATAAAACCTGTCTGACACATTTTCTGATAAGGCAGGAATGTACTTTTCAGATCTCTTGAACATGGCCTTTCTCATCTGTCACCACTGTATTTCTTCACTTTGCTGGCCTGGGGAAAAATACTATATTCTAGGACTTTTTTCTTACAGGTTCATATCTCGTTGGCTGTTGGTTCAGTGTCTTGCTCACCCAATGAGAAGGCCAAAACACTGATGAAAGGCCTTGCTCACTCAGTGCTCTCGGAAGGCAGAACTCATCAGCTGACTTGCCAGTCACCCTCGCCACAGACACTGGCTTAAAAGGTACAGAACAAGATTTCAAAACTGTTTGTAAGGCTTATTGGCGGGGAGGGAGGGAGGGAGAGGGAGGAGAGAGATAGAAAGACAGAGAGAGAGAGGAATATATATCTGTTGCAGGGCATCAGCTCCCAATTTCTCATTGGAGGAGGTAACTTCATCTCAGCCCCCACTAAGCCCAGAACCAGCCTTGGTTGTGACGCCTACCCAGAGGTACTATCAGCCCTTAGAGAAATTTCTGCAATGACTGAGCTTCTGGGCAGAATTCAGCCAGGCTTGAACCTGAGAAGAGATGCCCTGTGAAGTCCTTTTTTGGGCAGCACCAAAAATCTGCCAGCAGGTATATTAGTTCTCCTTTCTCTCGCCAGCTGGAAAGGAAAGAGCCATTGAAAGTTATAAATAATTGAAAAGAAAATCAGATTGGTTTATTGCTTCTGCTTGTATACAGAGTTGAAGAGCAAGTTTGAGTGAGTGCCTGGAGTGGGCGGTGGATGAGGGGAATTATGGAAGGGAGAGGGGTTCCTCAAGTCTGTTATTTTTTTAAGAGATGGGGTCTCGCTGTGTTGCCCAGGCTGGTCTTGAACTCCTGGGCTCAAGCAATCCACCCATCTCAGCCTCCCAAAGTGTTGGGATTACAGATGTGAGGCACCGCACCTGGCCTCAAATCTGTTCTTGAGCAGTAGAGAGGAAAGGAGAAAGGAAGGGACCCACTGGCTAAAATAAAATACATTTTTAAGAAGGGCAACTCTCAGTGAGTGGTTGTGATGGCCGCCCTGCTAGGGCTCTTCCCTCGCCTCCTGGAGCTCCTCCCTTCATCCTCTCCTGTATTGCTGGGCCCAGCCTAGTGTGGAAGAAGAGTAAAGCTGAGCTAGAAGTAGTTTCTGCTGGTGCCCCACCAATTTAAACACATTAAATTTGGAGTGTAGTTCTGCCTTTGTATGAGGCTTTTATCTATGGTGACATCCTGTTCTTGGACTCTGATACTGTAAAGAAAGCAGATGCCTTCACTTCACGATTGCATACCTAAATGAAGATTTAGTACATTTCATTATGGTAATCCTCAGCCCAGCCTCCACCCTGCGTAGCTACTGGATTTATAAATTACAGTCCAGTACAGTGGCAGTTGGAGTCCCAAATTACTAAAAGCCAGAGCCAGGAAATCTTCTTGGATTGTGCCAGTCTCAGAGTTTTCTCTTGATTCTGATTTTCTATGCTGGTATATGGAAATCATCTTGGACAGGTCTCCAGGGATTCCAGGGAAAGAGCATGGGTAAGAGTGGCTAAGCTCACCCACTTGGATATCTAAGTGCACGTTAGTTTGCATTTCCAAATCCACTTCTAATTTGGATAGTACATTTTACAAAGCTTATTAGAAAACTGGTCTAAAGAACACGTTTGAAAGAGCATTAAAAAGCATAAAGAGGAGGCCTTCTAACCCCAATAGCAACATTTTGAGGTTTGACACAGCAAGAGATTTTTGTTTCTTTCAAAGAACATTACTTCTTTCTTTCAAAGGACAGCCAGCTCTCAAGAGTAATAGATAATAGCAATAGGGGAGCAATCTGACTCACATACAAGCTCCAAAGTTCATTGGAGGCAAGCATTCCATCCTCTCCCCTTACCTAACCTTCTCTCACTTGCTCACATAGACTTAACTAAATTTCATCTCTCGTTTTTCCCTTGACCATTCTTCTAGCAAATGGACTAATTAATAAGTGGTCAAAAGGCTGAAGAAAGAGAAGTCAGAGGCCACAATAGGCCCAAACTTGATAACCTGTGCCTGGAATATGGCAAGCTGGCCCTGTAATAACTTCCAGATGAATCACGGTTTTTTTCAGACACCAGCAGGTGAACCGAAATCATTCTATTTGCCTCCCACTTCTTCCATCCAGAATTACTGATCTCCGCTGAGGCTGGTAAAAACAGCTGGTTGAGGTCTCTAGTCTCTGGCCATTCTTAGGGATGGTCATTTTATTCCTAAGTGTAACCCCTTCTGGTGTGACCCATGTGTTTTCTGCCAACTCTCCACAAAGAAGGCCAGGGGAAACTGTCTGGGTGGGACTTCTGATAGGGGACAGCAGGACCTTGGAATCTGTCACTGTGGATGAGGGGGGCAGGTGGTCCATAATGGGGAAAGGAGGACTGAATAAGATTAGGCTCTGAGGTCTTCCTGGCCTTGACCTGTGGAAAGGCTTAGAACCCCCAGATGGTCGCTCTAGTTTTGAAGAAAGAAGGTTGTCCCCAGATGGCTCTGTCTCTGACATGCGCTTTCTGCATTGCACTATTGCATCCTGGGTGGAGAGCAGGTTAGACGAGCCTGGTTCTGGAGAAAGGGTGGGTCCCTCGCACATGCAGGGTGCAGTGGCATCCACTGGTGAGGACTTAATGGCTCCGGGATCTTGCTTTGGTTTTTCTTCCTTTGAGCTTTCCAGGGAGGAGGGAGAATCATCTTTGGCAGGTTTCTGAGTGGTCCCACTGGTTGAGCTGGGTTCCTCCTGGCTCCTCTCCAGAGGCTGAACCCCATTCTCCCCTGAGCTCTGAGAGGGCAGGGGCTGTGGGATCTGGGTGTACTGAATCTTGGGAGGGATGACTGGGACCGCCCTGGCCTGGCACATTTTGACCATGAAGGAGGTTCTCACAGCTGACACACTCACAGGAGCTGAGTTACGGCGGCCTGTCAGTGCATGAGCAACAATGTCCAGGTCCTGGGGGTCCTGGGAGTAAACCCTCCAGGGGTCTGCTTTACAGTAAGATGAGGTCATCCATGTGACCTTTGGGTCTCCTGGCTCAGAGACCTGCATTCCAGGTGAACTAAATGAGGCCATGTTCTCAAACCAGAAGAGGTCAGCAATGGGAATGGCAGGGTCCAAGTTGAGGGAAGAAGGCCTGTTTTTCCCTTTTGGGGGCCCACACTCTGTGCTCTTTAGCTGTAACTTTGCGGGGTGCTCTCCAGGCGAAGGGCTGTCCGGCACGCCGGGTGAACTCTCCTTGCTGCTCTCTGGCCCAGGAACACCACCTTGCCTAATCTGTGGACTGCTGTGCCCCAGGTGTGTCCCCAGCTCCTTTCCCTCTGCTAGGCTGATGGGGCTGGTTTCTGCTGGCTTGGGTTGCACACCACTTGGTCCCTTCTGGTTGGGAGGAGCCTCTGCCCCTTTCAGGCCAGAGAACTCTCTGAAGGACCTCAGGGCTTTCTCATCCCATCCAGTAATCTCTCTCCTGGGTGCCTGGGGCTGAAGAGGGTCAGAATTCCTCTCTGTTTCAAGATTAGCACAGCTGCTGGAGGAGGGAACCTCGAGAGTCCACTGGCTTTTAACCGTGGGTTTGCTATCTAGAGAATGGCTCTGGCGAAGGCTGGGCCTGTGGGAAAGCCTCTTCTCCAATTGGCGACCCTGAAGGCCCTGTACCTGGGCCTTGTGCGCGTCTTTCAGGGTGGGAGAGTGAAGGGGACTCGTCACCCACTGGGGTTCCTCCCAGGGCTCCACCATCTCCAGGCCATGCTGGGCAATGTCTGTCACAGTGTCATCTTCGTCACAGTCTGAAGGCTCCTGTACTGAATGGGTTACATCCTCCTCTTCTTGTGAGACGATCTCAACCTCCCTGGTTGGGCTTGGAAAACCACAGCCTTTCCCCTCAGAAGCAGCATTCTTTGAATTTTGCTTGTCACTGTGTCTTGGGGTTGCCTCCTCTCCCTGACAGAGGCTAGAGATCTCAGGGCTGTCTTGGGACTTCAGCTGGTCTATGTAGAGATCTGTCCTCAATTTCTTGGATGAGTCTTCTCTTTCCGGGCTGCCCTTTGAAAGCAGGACTGGAGTTGACTCCTCCAGAGGAGTTGGAGGGGGAGGAGCAGGTGGGAGTGGAGGAGACAGATTCCCTGGGCCTCCTACTTCCACTGTTGCTTGTGGAGATGCCTTCTCAAAAGGAACTATTTCCAGAGGAGCCAGGCTGGCGAGGTCTGGGTGCAGGCCCTGCTCAGGCTCCGGCTTCTCTCTGCTGGCTGCTGTGGAAGCCCCCTGTGTGCTCTGATTGGCTGGATCCCTAGTCCACACCTCCAGAGGGGCGGAGACTGGAGCAGGGAAGGAGCCACAAGGCAAGCTCCCAGGAGGCTCTGAGGGAATAAAGGGCCCCAGACTCGACTCGAGAATAGGCTGAATTGGGCTGGTCTTCAGAGCAGGAGGTGGCAACGATGAGAGCTCCTCCTCAGATTCAATGATTTTCAGCTCCTGTTGAATCTCAGGCCAGATCAGGGCATTGGCCAGATCATCTTCATCCTGAAAAACATCAATAAACTGATTGTCTTAGAACTAAGTACTCTGGGTGCTGACATCAGCGTTTCCAGTGAGAGGGAAGGGACTGACAGCGCCAGCCTGTGCCAGTTCAGCAAATACAGGATGCAGCACCGATAATACCTGTGGCTATCTGAGTGCTCACCATGCACCATCACATACTTTAGCTATATCTTGTGTAATTTTCCCAACTACTCTAGGAGATAAACACTACTATAATTACTCCCATTTTATGGATGAGAGGTCTAGGTTCAAGTAGATTAAACAATTTACCTAAGTCATACAGCAGCACACCAGGATTGAAATCCAGTTCTGTCTACACCAGAACATAAGTACCTAATCTCTATGCACTGTTGCCTTATAAAACAACAAAAACCCTGGTCTCATTTAACTTCAGGTTCACTAGAAGGCACATAAGAATGAAGTCTTCCAGTGGAATGAAAATGTTAAGTCTTACCCTGACACCTGCTTTCCAAATAAGTAAATATCGTTCTTTTTTAATTTTCTTTTTTTGAGACAGAGTCTCGCATTATCATCCGGGCTGGAGTGCAATGGTGTGATCTCAGCTCACTGCAACCTCTGCCTCCTGGGTTCACACGATTCTTCTGCCTCAGCCTCCCAAGTAGCTGGGATTACAGGTGCACACCACCACACCTGGCTAATTTTTTATATTTTTAGTAGAGATGGGGTGTCACTATGTTGGCCAGACTGGTCTCAAACTCCTGACCTCGTGATCCACCCACCTTGGCCTCCCAAAGTGCTGGGATTAACAGGCGTGAGCCACCATGCCCGGCCTTTAATGTTATTTTTTTGAGACAGAGTCTCGCTCTATTGCCCTGGATGGAGTGCAGTGGCGTGATCTCAGCTCACTGTAGCCTCCACCTCCTGGGTTCAAGCGATTCTCCTGCCTCAGCCCCCCAAGTAGCTGGGATTACAGGCCTGTGCCACCCGGCTAATTTTTGTATTTTTAGTAGAGATGGGGTTTCACCATGTTGCTAGGCTGGTCTCAAACTCCTGGGCTCAAGTAATTTTCCCACCTAGGCCTCCAAAAGTGCTGGGATTACAGGTGTGAGCCACCACGCCCAGTCTCTTTTTTCTCATTACCAAGGAAATACATATTTCACATGGAAAAAATATGAATACATATTAAAATAAAGGCAAATACAAAGACATCAAAATCATACATCCTTACTCCCCACAGATAACCACTGTTAACATGATGGGGATTTCTTTGTTGTGGTTTGTGGAACTGCCTACTCCTCCACCTTGCTTGCTGTCCTTGTCTCCCCTCAAGTCCAGCCTCCCTTTGTCCTTCTAGACTCCTCCCTTTCCCTACATAAAGCCCAAAGCTATAGACAGGAAAGGGATGGAAGGAGGCCTGCTCAGGGCCAGGACAACCAATTTCAATTTCTTTCTTTCTTTTCTTTTTTTTTTTTTTGAAACAGAGTTTCACTTTTGTCACCCAGGCTGGAGTGCAGTGGCATGATTTTGGCTCATTGCAACCTCCTCCTCCCGGGTTCAAGCGATTCTCCTGCCTCAGCCCCCCAAGTAGCTGGGATTACAGGCACGTGCCACCACACCCGGCTAATTTTGTATTTTTAGTAGAGATGGGGTTTCACCATGTTGGCCAGGCTGGTCACAAACTCCTGACCTCAGGTGATCCACCCGCCTCAACCTCCCAAAGTGCTCAGAAAGGTGTGAGCCACCATGCCTGGCCCAGTTTCTTTCATTTCTTGCCTCAAGGCCTAATTCTGTCCCAGGGCGAGGCAGCCGGGGGACGAATCTCCATCCTGGGATGGCACAGGCCTTTGTGAAAGTAGTTTTTGCTGCTGACCTCTCGTCCCTTCTCACCTAGCTCTAATTACTTGTTGTTTCATATTACAGTTACTTTAATGCTTGTCTTATTATTCCCAATGGACTGTGAGCTTCTTGAGGTCAGGATTGTGTTTATTCATCTTTGATTCAACAAGGCCAAAAGGTGCCTGGTATACTGTGAATGGGGGCTCAATAAAGGGTCTGCTGAACTGTAATGGATTCAGTGTTTTCTTTTGGATTATTTCTTTCACATATCTCTGTGGGATTACTTTATCAAAATTAATCTGCTTCTACCACACTGCATTTATTTGTGAACATTTCTATTTTGCCTACTAGACTGTGCCCTCCTTCGGAGCGGGGACAGCTTCATCTCTTTACTCTCCTCAGCACCTACATTAACTGAGATATTACTAAGAAATCAATACTGAGAAACCATAAATTTAGATGAACAAATGAACATCTAAACTCCCTTCCACTTCACTCTGCCCTCTCAGTAAGCGGACCCACAGTGCATCTCTTTGCTCAAACCAGAAACCTATGAGGTGCCTTTGACGTTTCCTTCTTTCTCAGCCCTTATCTAATCCTTCAACAAGTCCTGTCCATTCTACCTTCTAAATAGTGATTGTAGCCCTTCATTTCTATCACCATGGCCCCACATTAGTCTACACCTCCAGCTTTTCTCTCCTGGCTTACCACATACTCCCCTCCTGACACATTCGTGCCTCCTTTCTTCAAGCCGTTCTCCACACAGAATAGAATGACCCATTAAAGACAAAATTCTGAACACCTCATATGCTTTCCCATTGCCCTTAGGTTAAACCCCAAATCCCTTCCAAGAAGTCCTGGCTCCTGCATCCCCCTGAGTCTCATTTTCTCCAGCCCAGCTATCCCAGCCTTGCTCCCATTCCTTGAATGGGAATGCTCTTTTCTACCTTGGATTCATGGCACATCTTATTCTTTCTGCCTGGAGGTCTCTCCTTTCCTAGTCCACCCACTGCCCCTTTCTTCCATCTAAGTTATCTGCCTGAATATGCACTCTACAGAGAAGCTTTCCCTGACCCTTGTGGCATGCCTCCTCCCTCTGACTAGGTTGGGTCCTCTTGCTATGTGCTCCCATGCACTCCATGCTTCCATAGCACCCCAGGAATTACTTGTTCAATCTTTCCCCGACTAGGCTGTTAGCTCCAAGAAGGCAGGGATGGTTAAAGCCTTGTTCACTACAGTGATGCCAGTGCCTGGCACAAAGTTCATGTTAAATACATGTTTTGAATGAATGAATGAACTGATGCCTTTACTTGTTCCCTTGAATCCACCCGGTTCTCTTTCCAGCACTAACTTTACCTGCTTCTCAAAGCAATGCCATTCAATCAATCCCCCCTGTAATAATTCAATCAATCCCCATATGAATCTCTTCATCTTTCCCCTTCAACAAATGCCAATATATCTTATAGAGACCCTAGCTCAGCCATCCTGAGGCCTCCATGGCACTCCACTCTGCCCTAACTCCCAGCACATGGTTCTTTTGTGCACGTCCTGAAAATCAAGACTCTGGAAGCAAGTTCAAAGGCATCCTCCTTTCTGGTGCCCTCCTCTGGTCACAGAGCTGCCTCTCAAATGCAGGACTCCTCCTTGGGTATCCCTGGAAAACCTCCTCAGACTTTCTATGGAAGGACATCCCATAAAAACCTTCTTGGAAAATTCCACCTCTAAAAAGTAGACAAGGTTTAGTCAGCTCCAGCATTGTATTTTAACTTCTCCAGAGCCCACGGAAGGAAAGAATGGATCCTGGAAATATTTATTGTTTTGGAAATAAGTGTAGACAACTGCCCATCCAGGATGTCCAGAAGAAGAAGGCTGGACTCTGTGACTGATCATGATATTTGGGACTGGGGTATGACAAGCAGGTCTTGTGCTGCTTCTGGGATTGAATGTCATTACATTCCAAAGACATGTTACTGGCTTATGGTGACCTCAGGTCAGGAATAGTTAGAGTTGAGTCTGTATTAGGGAATCTGAACAGGATGTTTCCTCCCCATCACTGCAGGACTTCTGAAAAGTCCACTGCAAAACAAATCTCAGACCTTCATTACAAGTTTGTCTCTTAAAGTCCCTTTGGCAGAAACTGATTTTTCAAAAAAAAATTTTTTTTTCAATTTACTTTAAATTGTACCAAGAGCCCTTGGGAAAAAATAACTCCACCTGGCTGGAGCAGGTGGAGAGTGCACCTTACCATCTCATGGAGAAGCACAGCTTTGGCTCTGGCCCTGGGGCTCTCCTGCAGGGTGCTGGACTCCATCTCACCAGCCTCCTGTCCCTCCTCCACCACCTTCTCCGGATTTGGCCTCTTCTCTAATTCATTTAAATGTTGAGAGCTCAAGGAGCTTTCTGGGGTTTTCTTCTCCTCCAGGTGGGCGCCTGGCTCCTGGGACAGGCCTTTGCTGCATTCCACTGTCCCCGGTGCTTCAGGTACTGGCTTGGCATCCTCAAGACCTGCCTTCTTAGGTACAGAAGCTGCAGTGAAAATGAGAGTTATCAGTTAAAGGAGACTTCATTTCAAGAGAGACTGTTCCCAACACAGTCACTGTCCTGTCTCCTGGCCCTGTTTCAGAAGGATGGAGGGAATTCCCTCAGCTCACCGCCCCTTGCATTTACTCTTTTATCCTAGCAATGTCCTGGCCTGAGTTCCCAGAGTTACAGATTGTCAAAGAAGGAAGGGACCTCAAAGATCACCCAGTCCGGTGGTTCTCAACCAGGGACCATCTTGCTCCTACCGTTTTCTTCTTCCAGTGGACATTTGGCAATGTCTGGAGACATTTTTTGGTTGCCACAACATTGGGGAGGGGTGAATGCTACTGGCATCTAGTGGTTAGAAGCCAGGGATGCTGCTAAATATCCTCCACTGCACAGAACCTGCCCCACAACAAAGACTTATCCAGTCTAAAATGTCAGTAGTGCTGAAGTTGAGACACCATGCTCTAGCCCAGTCTCTGACTTCTCAAATAACTAGTCAGACTTCGAGAAGTCTATCTAGGTGCCCAAGGTTACAAAAATCTATTATTCACATCTTGCTCCTTATAATTATGATTAACAGCTTCCTGTGTGACTCTTCCCAGGGGTTATCTCCTGTCAATTTGGATCTATCCAAAGTGATTAAGTTCTGTTCTTAAACATCTACGAGATCAGGAAGAAGCAGGCAGATCTCAAGTTTGGCCTCTATTGCTTTGCATGAAGGAAAGCCCCATTTCTTTGCATAAAGCTGTTTCCACACTCTGGATTAAAGACTGAATGAGTACCCAGGACTGTGCTCGGCACATAGCAGGCCCTCAAGAAAAATTACCATTTACAGTGGTATTAAAGAAACCTGGGTTCAAATGCTAATTTCTCAATGAATCTTGTAATCTTGGTACAAAGGCATCATAAGACTTGCTTTTCAGGGCTGATGTGAGGATAAAGTAGACAATGGAGACAAAGCATATAGCAGTGTCTGGCACACAGCACAAGCTCAGAAAAGTTTGTTGGTTAAGATTGGTTAAGACCAAACCACTCATTGCCATCGTTTACACTGGTGTCTTAACTCTGAGGTGTCTCACCGCAAGGCCAGCCCAGCAACTCAGATCTAGTGACAGCATCCTGATGTCTGAAGTAAAATGCTTCAGAATTCACAATAGTGGTATTTCCTTTTGCCCATCACTTTGCAGGCTTATTTCCTGAAATTCAATTTTATCTTTGAATATGTAAAATATTTACAGAATTCAAAAGTTAAAACTACAGGTCATTCCTTGGTATCCATGGGGCGACTGGTTCCAGGACCTCCCCCCAATACCAAAATCCATGTGTGCTCAAGTCCCTGATATAAAATGGCATACATAGTATTTGCATATAACCTATGCACATCTTTTTGTTTTCTAGGTTGCTTATATAATATGTTTTCTAGGTTGCTTATATAATATGTAATATTATCTCTAGGTTGCTTATCTCTAGGTTGCTTATCTCTAGGTTGCTTATAATATGTAATACACTGTAAATGCCATGCAAATAGCTGTTATACTGTATTGTTTAAGAAATAATGGCAAGAATAAAATCTGTACATGTTTAGTACAGATGCAATTTTTTATTCTGGAGATTTTTGATCTGTGATTGGTTCAATCCATGGATGTGGAACCTTTGACTGTCGAGGGCCCACTGTATATAAAAAGGCCCCTTCTTGCTGGCCCAGCCACATGTCTGCTACTCTACCAGTCCCCCTGCCAGGCCTTGCACTCTTCTGCTCTGGTCATCCCTGTGGTTGGTTGCAATCTAACCCATTCTTCAAGACAAACCTAACAACACCTCTTTCAAGGCTTCCCAGACCAACCTCTCCTTGGTCACCCACCATGTGTTCATCCCTGTTGCTTCTGGTTTGTTCCACACTCCCACTGTCTCTTACAGATAACTACTTTTATTAGTTTATTGGTTTATTCTGCCAGAGTTTATTTTTGCATATTTAAACAGACACTTGTATATATTTTTGTTTTCCATCCTTAGTACACAAAATACACTATGTGATACAGATTGTTGTTTGCTTTACATTTTCTCACTTAACATATCTTGAACCAAGCCCATGACATGTTAGTAGAGAGGGAGATTAGTCATTTTCTATTCTTTTTTTTCTTTATTTTTTTCTTTCTTTCTTTCTTTTTTTTTTTTGAGATGGAGTCTCGCTCTGTCGCCCAGGCTGGAGTGCAGTGGTGCGATCTCAGCTTGCTGCAATCTCCGCCTCCTGGGTTCAAGCGATTCTCCTGCCTCGACTTCCCTAGTAGCTGGGACTACAGCTGCCTGCCACTGCACCTGTCTAATTTTTGTATTTTTTAGTAGAGACGGGGTTTCATCATGTTGGCCAGGCTGGTCTCAGACCCCTGACCTCAGGTGATCTGCCTACCCCGGCCTCCCAAAGTGCTGGGATTACAGATGTGAGCCATCGCACCCGGCATGATCATTCTTTATGATGTGGCCTCGTTTGGGTTTCCTTCAAAGCAGATCCTGAAATAGGGTCCTAGTAGCAGGTGGCTTATTTAGAAGGTGGTCCCAGGAAGCAGAAATGAGAAAGTGAGAGGGACGGAGGAAAAGTCAATAAAGAGTATTTTGTTGAGTTCGTTCCCATTTTCAGCAACTGGGACTCAATCCCTGGTAACCCTAAGAAGCACTAGGTAGAATGTGTCCCACAACAATCCCTCCAAACGATGAGAAGGTGGGTCATTTATCCACCGATTCCTGGCTTGTATTACTTGAGAGCTACCGCAGTTAATTCTCCATGCTTCTGGGCTGTCCCACGCAAAGGCTGAGCGAGCCAATCCCTCCATAAAATGCTCTGAGGCAGAAAACCAGAAACGCAAGGCAGACATCTGAGATAGGTGCCTTTCATGTGCACAGAAACTGTCCCCGACAGATTCGCTGGAGTTTGGGGGAATGTGGTGCAAGGCTCACAAAGCTATGGACTCTATAGAACTTCACTGTGTGGATGCACCCTAGTTATTCAACCAGACCCCTAAAGGGGGGCATTTGGGTTGTTTCCAGTCCTTTGCTATTACAAATAATGCCATGATGTGCAAACATCATTTTGTATTTATGCAACCATTTATTTAGGATAAATTCTTAGGAGTGAAACTTTTGGGTGAAAGGGTAAATGCATCCATAATTTTTAAATATATATTTTTTAACATTCTCCTAAAATCTAGTAGTTGGAGGAACTTGCCAGTGTCCCTTTTTGTAGAGCTTCTTTCCATTGACCATGACCATTAATATGGACTCCTGTTTGAGGTGTGAAGGAAGGGCCCGTGCTAACCATGAGTTTGTACCTATCACTCACTCCCTTGCTGAAAACCCTCAATGGCTCCCTATTGCCTCCATTATGGCATGCAAAGCCCATCTCACTGTGGCCCAGCCACATGTCCTCTCTTCTCCCACTCCCCTAACAGGACTTGTTCTCCCCTGCTTTGGTCCTCCTTGTGATTCCAATTGAATCCATTCCTCAAGAGATAAACCTAACAACATCTCTTTGTAGCTTTCCCATACCATGTCCCTTAGCACTCAGTGTTATTATTTATGTGCTGCACAGTCCTCAGGTTACCATGATCTCTTTTCAGGTACATGGCTTCTATCCTTGGGTAAGTTCCTCAGAACAGAGGCAGTATCTATTCCTAAAAATTACCTGAAAATCTTCAACAAATTTTTGTAGGCTGACAGATTTGGTGGCTACTTGTAAACTACAAGAAATCTCTATAGCTCAAAAGGGAAGGGCATTATCACGTTCCCAGCATGTGACACATTATACACAAAGCGGGTGACCATAGAGGCAGAGATTGATAATCGTTGCCCAATATCTATCCTCTTCTTTATTTGGAGCTAGAACCTCCCCCACCCCCCAGGTTTTAGCTGGGCACATGGTTTTCCATCTAGTGACATTCCTCAGCCTCCTGAGGATAGTGTGGCTATGTGAAATATGTTTGGCAGATGGGAGGCAGTGGAAACGATGTGTGCAGCTTCTAGGTGACATCCTTAAGTGGAAGCTGCTTGGCTTCTTCCTCTAGCCCTTTCCCATGGGTGGGAATGTGACTGTGGGGGTGTTGAGCCTACTCTGACCATGCAGACAAGGACAACACCCCGGGTATGGCTGAAGGAGCCTGGAACCTCAGATCTCCTGCATCACAGCCACCTTATTCTGGACTTGTGTGTAAGATAGAAATAAACTTCTATCTTGTTTGAGCTGCTGTATTTTTGATTTTCTATATTATAGCAGCTTAGCCTGTACCTTAACTAATAGAATCAACTAATGAGTTTATAAGGTAGGCTTGCTCCTGATTAAAAAAAATAGGGCAAAACAAATTTTTGTAGGTGTTATAGAATCATATTTCAGATGCACTAAAATAGAACTAAGAGAATTCTATTGTAAGTTCTTTAGTAAAAGAATGGGGCAACTCCTAATATCTCTTAGGGAAATTCTGGATTTTCATTTATCAAGTTTCTGTAAAGCTATATGTTTATTCTGATCTTCCTTAACAAGCATTTCTAGAAGGGGATGCAGAGAGTGTCAGTTGTAATTTTTAAACCAGCCCATAAGCTCATCCTTCACTTTCAGAAGGATTCGGTTTGTTGTCCTTTCTCCCCACCAGCTGAGGATGAGGTTAGCAGGACATGCTCTTGAATCAGGTAAAAGTCAGATAATCAACCATGATGATTACATTGATTAATCCTTCAATTTTTTCATTCAGAGTAATCAGTATTTACAATCATTTAACTTTAGTTAAACTGCACTACTTACTCGGTATCTCTACGCTTTGGGTCACACTGGAATTTCACTTAGATTGGCCAAAAGTGGGAGAGTTGGTTTGACCAGAGCAACTAAAAGTTTAATTGGGTAACCTGGAAAATTGCCTTTAATTCTTTTTCTTTTGCCCCCTGCTACTGCACAACAGAAAGAAAAATATTTAATTAATGAAGGTGAAGTTCTCCACATGGAATAATCATGGAAGAAGATAAGACACTGAAGTTAACCTCACCCCGTCAGAGAGCAGGGTGAGGGGACCTGTTGCCCCTGAGCCTCTCAGCAGCCCCCTTCCACCCTCAGTCTCAGATCTGGATGGCTGCCTTCCACAAGGCCCCTCTTTCTGCCCTGACTGCCCATTGGCCACAGGTAGGAAGGCAGGCTGGAGTCTCCATTAGTGTCTTTCCCAGACCAACTTAATACAAAATGTGTATTCTTATTTATAGAGAGGAGAGAGGGGGGGAAATGGATAACAGACTGTCTCTAAAAGACCCCATGGGGCCCAGAGACCTATTCTTCCAGAGAGGATAACAAATCTCACAAAAGCCTTTGGAAACACTGTTTTCCTCAAAGCCTTCACTCCCTCCCCTATCCCTCATCCTGCTGCCCATGACATCCTGCTGCCCATGACCCACACCAGCCCATGACATCGTTTTCCAGACAAGGCATCACTTGATCCCCCGAGATTTGCTCATCTGCGTACCCATCCTGAAAGGAAATGGGAGGAAAGGACTAATATTTACTCACATCTTCTGTGAGCCAAACTATGGACAGGTATTTTATGGACATTTTCCCATTCAGACCTCACTACAGCCTTTGGGATAGGAGTCTCCCCAGCTTTGCAGATGAGAAACAGGCTCCAAAATTTCCCACTGCCAAACTGACAAAAAGCAGTAAAGCTAGCATCCGAATCAGCCCAGTTGGGTTCCAAAACCTACATACTTCCCACAACATGTAGCTGCTCAGAATGCCCTTTCTCTTCTTTTCTGCATGGAGAAACCCTACCCATTTATGAAGGCTCAGTCCAAATGTCACCTCTTCTGAATCTTCCTGGAATCCTCCTGAGAGGACTGTCTCTCCTTCATGCCCTTGCCATCTGTTAGGAACACCTCTTTCATGATGCTTTGGGTACCTAACCCCTCCCTAATTCCAAAAATCCTGAGGAGGCTCTTATGCTGCTTCCATAGGCTGACCCTGTGCTGAACTTCAGTGCAGAGTTTCAATTTCCCTTCTTAGTTTTTGAGCTCACTGTGGGGAAGGGATCATGTCTTAACAATCTTTTAACTCCACAGCCCATAGTGAACACAGGAGGGAGCGTGGTATAGTGTTACAAGCATGGATTTTTTTAAAGTCTGGATTAAAATCCTGGTGTTTCCACTTCCTTGCTATGAGTGATTCAGCAAATAAACCATTCCTCTTTAAGGAAATGGGGATAATAGTGACTATCTATATCATAGGATAGAAGGGAGAAATGAGATAATATTTGCAGGACACTTAGGAGAGTGCCTGACAACCTAATAGGTGCTGAAAATGACTAATATTAACGGAAAAGAAACATTCCTAAATCACAATAAACATTTGTTGGTTTGATTGTCAGCCACCCTTTCCTTTGGGGTTCTCCCTGCTTCCATTTTATGTGGCCCATGTTTGCTTGTTAATTAAAGAAACTCTCTTCACTCCAGACACACCCAGAGACTCAAGTCTGGCCAATCTCAGAACCCAATTAGCTGGAAACAGTGATTGGTCCAAGGCTGGGCATGGGACTCAGGCAGATCCAATCAGAATCCTTCCTGCATTTGATATCAGAAAATTGGGAGAGGGATGCTCTTTCTCGTTGCTAGGGTTGCTAACCATGTTGTCTGCAAATATAAAGTAGAAATAAGGATGGGTGGATGGAAAGAGAAGGAGACTGGAAGAACTGAATCCCCAATTCCAGCTCTGCAGCTCTGCATTCCATTCTGTAAGTTTTTCTCCTGCCTTCTCACTCTGTGAGCAAATAAAATAATAATAGGTAACATTTATTATATACTTATTGTATGTAGACACTGTTCTGAGAGCTTCATATGTATTAAATAATTTAATATTTACAACAAACTTATGAAAAAGGTATTATTAACATAATTATTCCCATTTTACAGATTAAGAAACCGAGGCACAGAGTGGTTACATTAACCTGCTGAAGATCATGCAGTAAAATGGCAGAGCGTGGATTTGTACCCAATCGGGCTCTAGAGCCCACAGGCTTAACCACCGCACTATATTGCCTTGCAAACTCAAGCAAATTTAAGTCTGGTTTTTCTCTCTTGCAACGGAAAGATACCCTCTCTCCTCTATTTACCTGCAGAAGTCTCAGCTCCCAGCGGTTTCTCTTCTTCTGGCCAGCCTCCGCTCTCTGATCCATGAAAAGAAAACTCTTCCAGGCTGGAAAGAGACTGCAGCTCCTTCGGGGGTGTTCTGCACGGCGTGCTGTTGGTGCTGATGACCGCGGACACGCGGAGCGGCACAGACACCGCAAAGGGCTCGGAGATGTTCAGCGCCTTGCGCTGGTGACGCGGCGAGGGCTCCATCTGGAAGAGGCTGCTGGTGAAGACGGATTTGCTAGGGCTGTCGTTCGAAGTGTAGAACATACCCAACATCTTTGGGGCTGTTTGCTCGCCCTCCGGATCCTCAATAGGCCGGAAAACCTTCAGCTGTTCCGGTGGGGGCCGGGCCTGGGCGCCCTGGAGATGGCTGCGATCACTGCTCACATCAAAGCCACCCTCAGCCCCCGGAGGCATCCCCTCCTGGCCCCATTCGCCCTCCTGCTTGGTGAGGTCACATGAGCTGCCGGTGCCGGTGGAGTGCATCTTTGTTGCTGGAATGAAAAATCCACCGGTGGTAACTGTTCGATTGAAATTTCCCTTGGTTTCTTTTCCTAGTAAAAAGGAACAAGTGTATGGTCAGCAGCCGGGGCACACATACAATAGCAGGCCTTCCAGTAAGGGCAAGCACACGACATTTGAATACTAGAGAGGCACAGCATTCTAACAGGGGCATAACCGCCCAGATAAAGACAGGTAACATCTGGATGACAAAAGAGAAAGCACTTCCTCATATGCACAGAATTTCAGCATGATGCTTTGGTAGGTTCATTTGCTGTTGTGCCATACAGATCACTTTTAAACTTTGCAGGTAGAGCAGTTTTCAAAAAAAGATTACTGCTAAAGTTGCTAAACAGAGCCATCATCTACTAGGCATTAAATGTAGACCATGAAAAAATAAAGAGACAGATGGGAGGCGGTAGGATGATGTTTGCTCAAAATGAAGAAGACAAAAAGGAAAAATAAACAGAATCTTGTCTTATTTTAGAACTTTAAAACTTTTTGTTTTAAGTTTTCTCTGGCAGATGGACCCAGACAGAGGGGTTTGATTTCCCAGCAAGGAAACAAATGCTATTAACAACTAGACCTTCCCCACCTTTTCTCAGGCTTCTTCCTGTTGATTCAGAGGATGAGAAACTAGAAATGTAAATTAACTAACGGTTAGAAAGCACAATTGTGAGGAGTGAATTTTTTTTTTTTTTTTTTTTTTGAGATGGAGTACAGCTCTGTCGCCCAGGCTGGAGTGCAGTGTCGTGATCTCGGCTCACTGCAACCTCCACCTCCTGGGTTGAAGTGATTCTCCTGCCTCAACCTCCTGAGTAGCTGGGATTACAGGCACCTGCCACCGCGCCCAGCTAATTTTTGTATTTTTAGTAGAGAGGAGATTTCACCATGTTGGCCAGGCTGGTCTTGAACTCCTGACCTCAGGTGATCTGCCTGCCTCGGCCTCCCAAAGTGCTGGGATGACAGGCATGAGCCACTATGCCCGGACCAAGTTCTTGACTTAGAAATAAAGGCAAGGAAGAGAAAAGCCTACGTGGGAAGTAAATAAGCTTGGAGATGATACGTGAGTTGCCAGGAATCTAGAAAATAATTTCTAACTTGGTACTAAGCACTAAACTGGGCATCTTACATAACTGTATGCTTAAAATTCTTATGACCACCCTGTAAGGAAGTGTAATGATCTTTAACACATGAGGACATCGAGACTCAGCAGTTAGATGACCTGTCTAATACTCACATGCCATGTATATAATAACCTATATGTTGAAATATTAACTCCTGCAAAACTGGGCAAGAACTGCCAAGAAGTTTCCAAACCAAAGCAAATAGATGAATATAAAAGTAAGAAAATGCTGAAAGTATCAAGTTAACTTAAGAAGATCTCACTGAGTATTATACAGGTTTAGAATTATTATTATTAATTATTATTATTATTATTATTTGAGACAGGCTGGAGTGCAGTGGCGCAATCTCAGCTCACTGCAATCTCTGCCTCCTGGGTTCAAACGATTCTCGTGCCTCAGCCTCTGCCTCCTGGGTTTAAGTGATTCTTGTGCCTCGGCTTCCTGAGTAGCTGGAATTATAGGCATGCACCACCACGCCTGGCTAATTTCTTGTATTTTTTTTAGTACAGAGAGGATTTCACCATGTTGGCCAGGCTGGTCTCGAACTCCTGGCCTCAAGTGATCCACCTGCCTCAGCCTCCCAAAGTGCTGGGATTACAGGCATCAGCCACCACACCCGCCCAGGTTTAGAATTATTTTTAAAATGTTGTTCTAAAGATTTTCTGTATTGTTTTGGTCTGACTCATTTTTGAAAGAGAAAAATGTCTTGTATTAAAGGGGCTGGAAAGTCATGGGATAAGTATAGGGGAGTTTTAACAGTCTGTTGCCAGACAAGTCCTTTGCCTTGTAATTTGTAATGGTGCTTGTTGGTTACTTAACAGAAATAGAAGAGAGAGATACAGGCAAGTCAGCCCTGAAGGATACAGCTGTGAGAACAAATGTTATGTGTTATTTTGGTGGTCGGTGTTACCTCATGTGCAACTGTATACACGTCTACTCCAACAAAGGATATTGTGGTTTGCACATGGCTGATACATAGCTGGTGCCTAATTAATGTTTAATGATACATAATAAATGAATGAATGAATAGATACATGAATGAACCTACCAACTGAAAATCATGACTTGACACAAAAACTAGGAAGCGAAAGCATATGGAAACAGCCAAATTCAAGATACATAGGCCTCTAGGCATAAAACCATAGGGCATAAACCAATGCTTGGCTCTTTCTTTCTGCCCAAAGGGGAAGACTCTTCTGCCTTAGGTTTCAGGTGTTGACCTTTTACCTGGTTCAGGTTTGAATGAAAAGTAGCCATGGACTTCAGCTGTGGCTAGAGGAAGGCTGGGCAAAGAGGATGGCTCTTTAGGCCTAGCCCTGGAGTAAGGTAGGGGAGGTTATAGGGCTATGTGAACCCCTTGAGTTAGGGTAGGGTCAGGGAGGGATTTGGGACTAGGTAGTTGTGTGTGACTGTGACTATAGAGAAGCAGGCATGACAGCTTATAAAGGCAAGTGACCTCCAGCCTCCTAGTTGTAATCTCCAACTCAGAAACTACTTGTAAAATCTTACCTTCCACAGGCACTGAACACAGTGAGTCCATGCTTTTAGCTGGTCGGATAGTAGCCTTTTCCACTAAAGACAAAAGAAAAAATATCCTTGATGAATGCATATTAACAGAAAGCATTCAGAAAAATAGGTCAGGCTGTTTAAGTACCCAAGACAAAATTCTTTAGGAAAGTTTTTCAAGTATAATTGATCCCCTTGGAAACATTCCTCTACTCCACCCTAGATGTTCCTTACTTTCTTAATGCGACAGACCTAATAAACTCAGGGCAGTTATAGATCAAAGTTTTATTAATATTTTACAATAAAGGTAAATTGCAATTTTGTCAAATAGCTCATAGCAAATGAGGACTCCTGAGCCCAATTTTACTTTACAAAAAGTATTCAAGGATGAATCCAGGGGTAGAATCCATGAGGCTCCAGGGCATTCTTCATATTCAGCAGGCCAGAGACCAGAGAGCTGAGACCACATCTCAGCTACTGCAAATTTGGTACAGCAGGTGAGAGGGCCCAAGGGAATTGGAGTTAGGTTTCTGCCAGATGCAGCTCTGTTCCTTGAGGCCTGCAGGCTGGGTGTTCCCCAGTGATCTCACCCATTAGCTTCACCCTGAACAGATCCCAGTAAAACCTTTTTTGCACACTTACTCTGTGACTGGGTATGCACCATGCATCTTTGTAAGCCACCTTAGCAGCTTTTTGGAAGAGTGTGGTTTAAATGAGTAAAAACTTATTCCAGGAATAGCATTACATAGATGCATTCACAAACACCATCTCTTTTCAGGGAACAGAATTGGCTGAAAGGTAGTTCCTTCTAGGTCGAGCTTGTCAGGAGGGGAAAGAGGGCACTTGGAAGCAGGAGGCCCAGGACAAGTAGCCCTTAAGGTAACTCTGAATTCAGAAACATCTGGGTTTGAATTCCAGCTCTGCCACTTTTGGGCTGTGTGACCTCAGACAAGCAGCTAAACATTTTTTTTTTTTTTTTTTTAAGACAGGGTCTTATTCTGTTGCCCAGGCTAGAGTGTGGTAGAGTGATCATAAGCTCACTACAGCCTCAACCTCCTGGGTTCAAGCAATCTTCCTGCCCTAGCTTCTGGAGTAGCTAGGACTATAGGCACACACCAACAAACCTGGCTAATTTAAAAAATTTTTTTAGAAACAGGGTCTCACTATGTTGCCCAGGCTGGTCTCAAACTCCTAGACTCAAGCAATCCTTCTGCCTTGGCCTCCCAAAGTGACAGCTAAACTAAACTCCAGTTTTATCATGTGTAAAATGAGAAAAAATAGAGTTGTTGTGAGGATTAAATGGGTAATGGCTGTAAGGTAATTATATTGTACTAATCTGCAATAGAGTAAGTACCCATTAAAAAGTAATAATTATTGATTGTTGTTGCTGCTATTCAGGATGGATCAGGGCTCAGCAACAAAAGGGAAGACAGGAGAAGGTTCTATGAGAAGCAGTTAGAGTTGGCTTTAACCAAAATTGAGCTGTAACTCAAGCTTGTTTTTGTCTCTTGTTTAAAGTTCCCCTGTTGTTCTTCCTCCTTGATCCAAACCTGCTCCTTCTGGGAGGTTCTGAATTAGCCCCTTGGTCTCCCAGCTTGGGGCTTCTCTCTTTCTGGGGCCCACTGTGGGACGCCCAGCCACCTCCATGCAAATCCTTTGCAAAGGCAGAGATTGCCTTTCACCTCCTCACTTCCAATGGACCCCAGAATTCTTATCCTTTGAAGATCTGCTATTTCCACAAATCTATAAATTGATTTACTGCCCTGAAACTACCTGGTCAGCATCCCTTTGTTTGTGTATTCTAGGACATGCACTGCCTTTGTTTTCCAGGAGCTGTATTTCTGGAATTTCTCTGGTTTCCACATGTCAACCTTGATGGGCAGTGACCAGGCGCCCCTGACTGTGTCACAGAGGCCGGGCAGCAGCTCTGTCTGTAGGTCCATCGGTGTCCACCTTTGGTGTTGAAGCCTCTTTCTCATGATGCAGTTCCTTGTGGCCTTGCGGAGCACAGCAGCACATCAGAGATGTGGCTTGGGGGACAGTCCCCAAGCATTCCCTGCCCTCCTTTCTGGAGATTAACTAAGAGCTCAGGCTCCTGTGGCCTGTGACTATATTTATATTACATTTTTCTGTCTGGGACCTTGGCCTGGCCTCACAGAGGTGTACTCCCCAGTTTTCTGGCAGCCTTTGTGTCCTTGAGTCCTCCTCTCTTAGCTGCGTTACTCAAAGGTGAGCCTGGACCTGCTATAGCTGTATGGCTTTGAGATTTCTCTGCTCACAGTTCATTTTGGAGGGTTCTCTGAACTCTTCTTTCTCTTTAATAATGTACAAAAAACTTAAATGGAATCAATTAAAATACACATATCTGGAAGGCTCTAAAGTTTGTGCATCTTAATTCAGTTCTCCATTTTTTCCTATACTTTATTTCTTACCTGTTTCATTTTCTAGATATGGTTAAACACCCCCTCACCAACTCCTCCCCACCCAAAGCAATCCCAATACTATTCATGGTGAATTAATTTTTTAAATGTCCTTATTTATGGGATTTTAAAGCATATATTTACATATGTTAATCCACTGGTTCCCCTTTTCACATGCATATTTCAACAGCAAGCTCACGTGCCACTTACAGAGACCACACCGGTGGATTACATTTGTTACAGGGTTCAATGGCCTAACTTTAATCACAGATTCCACTAAAGTTATGACCGTAAAGCCTATTGGTCTTTATTTTCCAGAGTTGCCAGCAATATTCTTCTGGTAAAAAGAAACCACTTCAGGCAATAGTTAAGGTCACAGGGAGCCACTTATATTGACACTGACAGTTCTTGAGTTTCACCGCTGCATCCAGTTAGTGAAGATCTGATTAGTTTGTTCATAAGATCATAAACCAGTGACTTTCAACCCTGGCTACATATCAGAATCACCTGGGGAGCTTTTAGAAAATTACCAATACTCAGACCTCACCACAGAACTTCTGAGGCAAAATTGCTATGGTGTGATCCACTCTGTGGGCAATTCTGAGATCCAGGTGTGAGAAGCCCTGGCCTGTGAGTTTACCAACATTTGATCCAGTGCCTCGGAATTGTTCTTTTTGAAAACCACATGGGGGTGGAAATCTTCCTAAGATCAAAGCAAACCACTTATTTCCTTTTTGTTGTTTTGTTTTGTTGTTTTTTGACTTTTCATTACTGGTGAACCTCTTTCATGGCTGTACCACTGATTCTGCAACTGAAATTCTCTCTTTGACGTGCTTAAGCAAATCTCTTTTCATAGATTAGGAGTTTCTGGTCAGGTACTCTTCTCCCCAATTTCTCCCTTAAGAATCCTATTTTCTGATTTGCATCTGTCTTGCCATACTTGTGGCAACCTGTCCTCTTCATTCAGGCTATCTTTCCATTTTGTGCAAGCTGAGTTTTGCCATACGATGATTACAGATGCAGACCCAGAATCCATTTCCCTTCTGCCCTTCGCACATAGCTCTTATACTTCCTGGGTGTAAGTCCCATTCCTCATGCAAGGGGTTGGCTCAGGATCCCAGGCTGAAGCCAGTCAGCACAAGGCACACCATTGACAACAGGGACTGAACCATGTGGCTCAGTGAAGGATACCGAGACAAGGGGAATTTTGATGAGGCCTTCTGGAAAAGAAGGGTCCCTGCTCTTAGGAGCAAGCTACCAGAAATGTTCTTTCTCCCTCTGGACCTAGTGGGATAGTCAGAGGGAAAGCCTAGAACTACTACAGCCACTTTACCACAGCAAAGGAAGCCAGTCTGGGGATGAAGCTGACCCAAAGGGGGACACAGCTGGGACAGCTGGGGAAAACATGGAGAAATCATGACAGAGCCCCTGTATTAAACCCCCTGAAGCCTTCCCTCTATCAGGGTGTTCAACTGCAGAAGCCAGTAAATTCCCTCACTGCATAAGTTGATTGAATTGATTTGCCATTATTTACAGCCTAAATCGTTGTAACTGCTGTACTGTGACACCCCTCCTTACTCTAACAGGCAAACACGAAGATTTCTAACATCTGGACTTCCTGATCCTTGGCATGTGATTATCACCGGGTTTGAGGAAAGTCGTTAAAAATATTATCTCACATATTTCCTATAGGAATTAATTTCCCCCCAAATCTCTATTAAAAATTTCAAACATTTAGAAACCTACCACCCTTAAACTTACCACCTTAGTTTTGATAATTATTGACATTTTGCCATATATTTGCATTATCTATTTCTATATTGATATTTATCTACCTACCTATAATTTGCTAGTTATTTGAAAGTGTCAATATTTTGCTGCTTCATCCTTGAATACTTTAGTTTTAGTATATGTCTCCTAAGAACCATTAGCACACTATGAAAATTTATAATTCCTTAATATCATTTAATATCCAGTCTATATCCACATTTTCCCTCTTTGTTCCCCAAATTGTCTTTTGTCATTTTTTCTTATTTTTGTTTTTTAGAGATGTGGTTTTGCTATGTTCCTCAGGCTGGTCTCGAACTCCTGGGCTCAAGTGATCTGCCCACCTCAGCTTCCCAAAGTGTTGGGATTACAGGCACGAACCACTGTGCTCGGTCAGCTCTTTTTTTTGTTTTTTTGTTTTTTTTTCCAGGATCCAGTCAAAGTTTGCTCACTGCATTTGTACATTTCTCTTTTACACCTTGGTTTCATAACTATTGCCTCCATTTTTATCATACTTTCAATCTATAACACTAAAGATCATTATGAAAAATTTCCTTGGTCTTCTCTTTCCTGACATCATATTCAGCTGCATTGGTTAAATTCCCCACTATATATGGTTCCCTCAGTTCCTTCCTGTATCAATTTCTATGCACTACTCAGAAATAAGTCCCATGGGGTAGCATCCTTCTTTAAAAATCACGACCCTGGGGGAGAAGGGACAGGTCTTTTCAACAGAATTCCAATTAATAGAAAATCATCATTTAGCAAATGCCATAGGAATAATTGTTACATCCAAGAACCATCAGAGGATCCTAAAATTCATGACAAAGAGCACTTTAACCAAGGGATCACAGTTCTCTTCACACGCAATAAGATATTGACATCATGTACCTCTTAATATAACACACTGAGTCTGGCACAGGATCACTTCTGTAGGATTTCTGCAAAAATTCCTAACCTCAGTCTAACCATGAGAAAACACTGGACAAACTCTCCCTGAGGTATATTCTACTAAATAAATAGCCAGTACTCTTCCAAGTTATCACGGTCAAAAAGATGGAGGAATTGTCCTAGATTGGCAGAGGTTAAGGAAACATGACAACCAAATGCAGCGTGAGATCCTGGATTGGATCCTAGACCAGAAAAAGAACAGTAGTGGGACAGCTGGCCAAATGTGAATAAGATTTGCAAATTCATTAGGAGTATTGTATCAATATTAATTTTTGGCTTCGATAACTTATATAAGATGTTAACATTGGGAGAAGCTGCATGAAGGGTATACAGGTTCTCTGTGAACTATTTTTGCAATTTTTTTGCTAAGTCTAAAATTTTTTGAAACAAGACTCCTCTTCCCCCAGTTAATTTATAAGTTTCTCTTTCAGAGCTAGTGTGTTTGATATGATCAAACCAAAGACTTAATAAGCAGAGCTAGGAAACAAATATTTGTATCATAAAACAATTGCTGTTGATTCTTACCCGAGAGCCTCTGTCCTCTCACAAATACACTCCCATTTCTACTCAGTTTTGATTTGGAGTCTGATCCAGAACGTCCCAGGTTAAATATTGATTTCCACTTCTTTGATTTACTGGAGAGCTTTCGCCTAAAAGAACCAAGGCATAAGGGGTTAGTTTGTTAACTTGTCATTTCAAGGGGACTTTTAAATTGAGACCAAATATTCCAATTATGTCCTCAGTTATGAATGGCTCTGATATTTCAAGAAACTCCCCTCTAAAATCCAAGGTAAGCTTGATTCTCACCTTGTCTAGAGATGCCCCAGGTGACCAAGCAAGGCTTTCATGAGTCACAGCAAACTGTATTTCCCAGGGCAAGAGGTAAAGGTGTGCTATTAGAGGCAGAGGTGGGGGCAAACAGATGCAAGAATTGGTAGGAATCTCAGTGGTCACAAGCAAACACACAATTCTGGGAATTCTGATAAGCACTTTTGTTCTGGAATTTCAAAGACACCATTCATTCATTTTATTCATTTATTCATTTATAGAGATGGGGGTCTCACTATCTTGCCCAGGCTGGCCTTGAACACTTGGACTCGAGCCATCCTCTCGCTTCAGCCTCCCAAGTGCTGGGATGACAGTACTGGGCCACCCACCACACATGGCCAGTTTTTATACAGGAGTAAACACTAAAGACCATATGAACCTGGGTCCTGTTGGGCTCCTGCACTACAGCCACACTGCTGGGACATCCACAGGCAAAGAGAGGGCTGGTGAAGACTTTCACGGACTGAAAAGCATTGGATGAGAAAGCCGACCTGGAAAAGAGTCTGGCCTGGTGAAGCTGAGGAGAGTAGCAGCCTGCAGTGTGTGGTCAATGATCACTGCAGAGAAATGCAGAGGGTAGTCAGTGTGTCTCTGGCTTAGCCTCACACCAGGCTGCTTTGGTGAGATGGGGAAAGAGGAGCACTAGGCTGCGTCGAGACAGCCTGGCACCCCAGGGGTCACCATGGAGGCCTTGCCCTGCTGTGGCTCTGCCCAGCCATTGGAATGTATGAAGTTTCAGGATGAAAACCTGCAATCTGTGGGTCCCACAAAGGACCTATTCTCTGCAGGGCTCTCGTGGAACATCCAGATCTCAAGCCCACCATGTTTGTTGTTGTTGTTGTTGTTGAGACAGGGTCTCGCTCTGTTACCCAGGCTGGAGTTCAGTGGTGCAAACAAGGCTTACTGCAGTCTTGACCTCTTGGGCTCAAGCAATCCTCCTGCCTCGGCCTCCCAAGTGGCTGGGACTACAGGCACATGCCACCACACCTGGCTGATATTTTTATATTTTGTAAAGACTGGGTTTCACCATGTTGCCCAGGCTGGTCTCAAACTCCTGGGCTCAAACGATCCTCCCACCTTAGCCTCCCAAAGTGCTGGGATTACAGGTGTGAGTCATCATACCTGGACCCAGGATGTTTTTGTGATCCATCTGAGATAGCTTTGCAGTGCTTGGTGGTTTCCTTTGGACTTGGCCCACATTTTGTCAAGCTTTTATCCTTGGGTAATATTTTATAGGGTAGCGTGCCTTTGGGTATGGTGCACCCGAGATGTGGTTGAAAGCACAGAGAAAATACATTTGATAGTCTTTTCAAGGTATTCTTCCTGATCTCTGGAGGATCAGGGAGAAATGAGACTTATTCTCCAGGGACTTAGGGAAAGGAGCAGTGGGGCTGAGTCTCAAGAAAACACGATCCATATATTTTCCAGCACACAGATGGGTTTCTCACCAGGTGAGTTCCAGATATGCCATTCCTATAGCATGCAGCATGACTGGCATCTCCTAGTTGTGCAAGGTGGCAGCCTGTGCAAGAGGTGCTTGTTTTCATACCTGTTTTCACTGACCAAAGAGTGGGAATGACACCTTCAATGGAAAGGTTGCCTTCCAGCCCCTCCACCTACAATCTGCTTAGAATTTAGGACTCCTGTTCAATCCCCGCTTCTTTCTGCTATGGGGTATGAGTGACGGGGTGGGTAGAGACCCAGGTGGCAACAGAAGAAGTGACAGGGAGAAATGAGGAAAGAAAATATTCTACCAATGAAAACAATGCTTGATTTGTTTTGGAGATGAGGGAAGGCTCTGACAGACTCTGACAAGGACGCCAGGTTTGCATGTCCCGAACTGCTGCTCACCCAGAGCTATCAGCCTAGAGTGACACCATTTGTCAACCCTATGCTTTTTGTATCGTCACGTGGGGATGGAGGGTCGGGGAGGGGGTCAAAGTTTTGTTTTTAGTAAACTTCCTTTTGTAAACACCAAGCCTGATTTGTCTACACTAAAAAGACAGGAATTTCAGTCATGACTTGTGATGTGACCCCTATAACACTCTCCCAAAATGGTGCTTGATCAATGGGAGATCAGGGGTCTTGTTAACTTTGGGGCAGTGCATGCATAAAGGCATCAACTGCTGGTGAGAGAGTTGTAGAGACAGCTTCCTTCTCTTCTGGAATGTTTCCTTAAACCCCAACCCAGACGGTACCTCCAACCCACACTGCCATCTTGGTCCTGAGACTGTATACCTCTCCTCCTCTTTCCTCTTCAACCACACATCTCCTAGAATTTTTTAAAAGAGTGCCACTTACTTGTTGTCTGGTAACTCAAGGACAGTGTGGAAGAGGGTGCCCATGGGAGGGACAATCTCAGGCAGGCTGTTCTCCCTCCTTTCCTTGCGAGCAGGATGGTTAGTGGCCAGGCTGCGGGCTTGAGCTTCCTCAAGGCTCACCAGCTTCATGGGCAGGGAGAGGGCTGGCAAGGTCAGGCTCTTCATGATGGGCCGGTTTTCTGTAAAGGCAATGGAAGAGCTCAGTGTTGAAGGAGGCCTGCCCATCACATCCATCCAGATTCCCCATCCACAGTCCCTCCATTCTTGATCCTATGATGGGGGCTGAGTGCCACCCTGGCTTCTCTTGGGCATGGTGGGGCCTGGGGCTGAGGCTGCACACCGGAAACTGATGACTGTCCTGGCCAGACCTGCCAGAGGACAAACAGGGGCTTCAGGAGGTAGCTGCACCTTCCATACTTTTCAGAGAGGGACCACTCACTCATCCATTCATTCATTCCTATAACAAACATTTATTGAACACTCACTGTGAGCCAGAGTGACAACAATGAGTCTTTACTCCTGAAAACTCTGCCTAGTGCTTCGGCCAGATGGGAATATGTCTGTCCAGCCACAGAGATAGCCTAACTGCCAGAGTAGGGCAGGAGGCTGCCTCTCCTCCCCACAGCTGGACAGCACATGCTCCAAGGCCATTTCAAGTTAGAACCTCTACTTTTCCAGATCATCTAGGCTTATATCCCTGCCACAGGAAGATATTTTACAGCCTATACTATTCCCTGTGGTTTTTTTACTCACTACCCCGTTGTCTTCTAGTGTATGTAGCTGATCCTTTCCTATTCTATGGCATTTTTTTTTTTAAAGAATGGAAGTGATGATGACAATCACTGATGCACAGGATTATCTCTTTTCTCCAAGTCAGTGGTTCTCACCTTGAGGTGATTTTGTGTACCACTCCCCTCCACACCCAGGGACATCTGGCAATGTCTGGAGATATTTTTGATGGTCATCAATGTGTGTGGCAGTGCTACTGCTGTCTAGTAGGCAGAGGCCAGGGATGCTGTTAAGCGTCCTGCAATGCACAGAGCAGTGCCTCACAGTAAGAATCATCCAGCACTCAATATCAATAGTGCTGAGGTTGTGAAGCTGATCTAAGTTAAAAAATAGTCTAAGTTTGCTTCTATTTAGTTTTTGGTGACCTTGCCAGTTTTCTATGACTTCTGAAATAGTAAAAAGACTCAAGGATAATTTAGATCAATTGAAATTACTTTTGGTGGAGGACTCACTGTATTTTCAGAAAGCAGATTGATGGCACTATTTCTCTTTGCAGAGTATGACCCTCTGTGGGTGGGAAGAAGTAAAACCGTTGAAAAAGGGCCTCACAGAAAATGAAGACAACCGTTATGTGACAATGGGGTGTTTCTGGGGAGGACTAGCATGGATGGCACTCATTCAGTAGGACTACTCTTAAATATAGCCTGGGATCCTGAAAACTTTTCAGTAAACTTTCTGACTTTAACACAGTCTTTTGACCCGATCCAAAGAGGGTTAAAAATATTTAAATTTAATCTACTTTGAATATTTGTTCGAAGACTCTCACATATTCTAGATTATTTGTGATTATGTATTTGCTTAAAAATACATAAAAATAAATACATACATTAACTCACTCTGGGAGCAACTGCAACAATGGGAAGAACATAAACTGCAGGGTCAGAAGACCAAGTTTAGTGCCCACCTCTCCTGTCAGCTCCAGGCTCCTAGGACTAAGGCCCGCTCAGTGTCTCTGATTAGATGGGTTTTTTTGTTTGTTTGTTAGTTGGTTAAGTTTTTGTTTTTTGTTTTTTTTTAAACGGAGTCTCGCTCTGTCGCCCAGGCTGGACTGCAGTGGTGCAATCTCGGCTCACTGCAACCTCCGACTCCTGGGTTCAAGTGATTCTCCTGCCTCAGCCTCCTGAGTAGCTGGGACTACAGGCACCCACCGCCACGCCAAGCTAATTTTTTGTATTTTCTAAAATAGTAATGGGGTTTCTCCATGTTGGCCAGACTGGTCTCGAACTCCTGACCTCAAGTGGTTTGCCCGCCTCAGCCTCCCAAAATGCTGGGATTGCAGGCGTGAGCCACCGCGCCTGGCCCCTGCTTAGGCATCTCTAACTTTACATTTTGTAACAGAGCTTGCGATCTGTGCTCCTCTGCTCTACTGTGGTACCTCCTCTCATCTTCTTTGTGTCAGTAGGTGGCACCACGGACCACCCAGTGCCCAAGCTAAAGCCTGGGGTTGTTATTTCTTATTTATTCTTTTCCTTAATGCATCTCTCCTTCCATAGACAGCCTATAAGCAAGGCTCGTAACTCTACCTCCAAAATACATCCGGAACCCAGCCACTTTCCTCCTTCCCACTGCTAAGATGCTGGTAGAGGCTGCCATGATTTCCCATCTGCTTTTGCCATAGCTTCTTAACTGGTCTCCCCGCTTCCAGCCTCTCGGCCTCTCCTCCACACAGGAGCTGGAAGGCTTAGATCCTGCACTGGCCTGCTCAAAACCCTCCAATGCTTTCCCAAGGCACTGAGAACAAACCCGTCTCTTCGCATGACCTAAAAGGATCTTTCATCTGCTTCCCCTTTCCTGTTTGCCCACTGGCCCAGTAGTCTACAAAAATATAGCAAACATTTTTAAATGTGTACATATATATATATATAATATATATTTGTAAATTATACATATACATATTATATGTATACATATATGCCACTGTGTGTCATGCGTAATAGCAAATATATAAAAAATAATAGAAATTACACAGTATAAGACAAAAATAAATGGAAAACAGAAATTTGAACAGTTTCTCCCAACACCCATAACTCATTACTTTGGTCTTTGGTACCCACCAGAGTGGGGCACCCCACTTTGAAGGCCACATTGGTTCCAGCCACATTGGCCAATGTTCTGCAACACTTCAAGCTTTCTGCCTCAGAGCTTTTACAACCTCTGTTCTCTGTCTTTGGAACATTTGCTCACAGATCCTCACATGCCTGGTTCCCCATGTCATTCAGGTCTCACTTCAAAGATCACTTCTCTAGAAACCTTGACCACTCTGTCCCAAAATTATACCCCCAAGTCACTGACTATTGCCTTACTCTGCTATGTTTTCTTCTTGGTATTTATTGTCTTTGAAGTGATAATATATTTATTTGTAAACTTATATATCCTTGTCTTCCCAACCAGACCATAGTTCTATGCCAAGGAGTTTCTGTCATTTTGGGCACTGATGTGTCTCCAGTGTCTAGAACAGCACCTAGTTCATAGGAGATATTCAATACACATTTATTTTTTAGTGAATATTAGAGCTATCACAATCTCTTTGGCCTCAGTGTTCTCATCTATCAAATAAAAGTATTGGATTCAATGCCTTCTGCTATGCTGTGAATGTTTCTGTCCCCTCAAAATTCATATGTTAAAATAGAATCCTCAAGGCTGTGGGCGGCAAGCCACCCAGGCACCGAGGCAAGAGACAGAGGACACGAGCTGTTCCAGTATAATAAAATATAAAACAAGAATAGTTATACCAGATATAGATCTTAGATATGATTATATATGAATATCATTAATCATTAGTTTGTAGCAATTACTTTTTATTCCAATATTATAATAATCCTCGCTCTATAATCATAGCCTAGGAAAAACCAGGCCATATAGAGATAGGAGCTGAGGGGACATAGTGAGGTGTGACCAGAAGACAAGAGTGCGAGCCTTCTGTTATGCCCGGACAGGGCCAGCAGAAGGGCTCCTTGGTCTAGCGGTGAAGCCAGCATCTGGGAAGACGCCCGTTACCAGGCAGACTGTGGTCCAGTGGTAGCAAAAGGTGTCAAGGAACAACACCCACTACTTAGCAGACCGGGAAAGGGGGTCTCCCTTTCCCCGGGGGAGTTTAGAGAAGACCCTGCTCCTCCACCTCTTGTGGAGGGCCTGACATCAGTCAGGCTCGCCCGCAGTTATCCGGAGGCCTAACCATCTCCCTGTGATGCTGTGCTTCAGTGGTCACACTCCTAGTCTGCCTTCATGTTCCATCCTGTACACCTGGCTCTGCCTTCTAGATAGCAGTAGTAAATTAGTGAAAATACTAATAGTCCCTGATATGCAGAAATAATGGCGTAAGCTGTCTCTCTGTCTCCTCTCCTTCTCTGTCTTGGCTGCCAGGCAGGGAAGGGCCCCCTGTCCAGTGGACACGTGACCCACGTGACCTTACCTATCGTTGGAGGTGACTCACATTCTTTACCCTGCTCCTTCTGCCTTGTATCCAATAAATAACAGCGCAGCCCGACATTTGGGGCCACTACTGGTCTCCGCACATTGGTGGTAGTGGTCCCCCGGGCCCAGCTGTCTTTTCTCTTATCTCTTTGTCTTGTGTCTTTATTTCTACACTCTCTCGTCGCCGCACACAGGGAGAGACCCACCGACCCTGTGGGGCTGGTCCCTACAAAAGCAATAGAATTAAGAGGTGAGGTCTTTAGGAGGTGATTAGGTCATGAGGGTGGAGCCCTAATGAATGGGATTAGTAATCTTATAAAAGAGGCCCAAGGGAGCTTGTTTCACCTTTCCCCATGTGAGAACACAGTGAGAAGGTGCTGACTGTGATGTATGGGCCTTCACCAGACACTGAATCTACCGGCCCTTGGATCTTGAAATTCCCAGCCTCCAGAAGTGAGAGAAATAGGTTTATTGCTTATAAGCTAACCAGTTCATGGTATTTTTTTAATAGCAGCCCAAATGGACTAAGAAAACTTCTAAAATCTTTTCAGTTTGAAGCAGAACTCTGTCCAAATCTAAAATGCCAGAGAATAGGGCGTATTCCATTTTGTGTAAATATTAAGTATGGCAATTTATCAAAGTCAGTAAGAATTTATAATAAGAACCTTTAAATGAAATGTATGTGAATAATAAGCACTGGAGGCAATGAAGAGTTAAAGGCTAAAGAGTAAACTGGATTTTAATATGCAGGACAAAAAGATGGTTAAGGCAATAGCCATAAAGAGAAAAGGCATTTTCAGGTTGGAATTAGGAACAGCCTTAACATTAACAGTCATGGATGGGATTTGCTGTCCAGAAGAACATTTCCCAAAAACCCTAGTTCTCCACAATGATTTAGTTATCTATTTTCATATTCTTTTCCTCACAGAAGCAGAATAGAGTTAAGGAAAGAGCATGGGCTAAAAGATTTGGGTTCAGTAGTCCACACGCAGCGAATTACTCACTAGGTGGCTTTGGGAAGTTACTAAGCTATTCTGGTTCTCTGGTTCTTCATGTATAAAATAAGGTTGATAACAACTTTATCATGTTTGCTGTAATAAATCAATGAAATGCTGCATGTGGAATACCTACAACAGTTCCTGCTGTAGAGTAAATCCCCAATAAATTTTTTGTGGGCTCACAAGAGTGAATGAATAAATGTATGCATATTACTTCTCTTTTACTTTCAAAAAGGTTTTTATATAGTCTAAAAGAAAAAAATCTATAACTGGAGAGTTGAAATAAAAAAGAAAGGCCAGCCACTCCTACATATATAATAAAGAGAATTGAAAACGTATATTCAAACAAAAACGTGTACGTGAATGTTCACAGCAGCATTATACATAATCACAAAAAGCAGAAACAACCCAAACTAAGGAATGGATAAAAATGTGGTATATCTATACAACTGAATCTTATTCAGCCATAAGAAGGAATGAAGAAGTACTGATATATACAACAACATTGGTAAACCTTGAAAACATATGCTAAGAAAAAAAAAAAACAGTCAGCTAGGCACAGTGGTTCACACCTGTAATCCTAGCACTTTGGGAGGCCAAGGCAGGCAGATCACTTGAGGTCAGGAGTTTGAGACCAGCCTGGACAACATGGTGAAATCCCTTCTCTACTACAAATACAAAAAAAAATTAGCCAGGTGTGGTGTTGGGCACCTGTAATCCCAGCTACTCAGGAGGTTGAGGCAGGAGAATGGCTTGAATCTGGGAGGCAGAGGTTGCAGTGAGCCAAGATCACGCCACTGCACTCCAGCCTGGGCAACAGAGTGAGACTCCATCCAAAAAAAAAAAAAAAAAGTCACAAAAGACCATATATTGCATGACTCCATTTATATGAAATGTCCAGAAAAGGCAAATCCATACAACTAGAAAGTAGATTAGTGGTTGCCAGGGCCTGTGGGGGAGGAAAATGTGGACTGATTGCTTAATGAGTATGGGGTTTGTTATGGTTTGAATGTGTCCCCCAAAGTTCATGTGTTGGGAACTTGATCCCCAATGCAACACTGTTGTGAGGTGGGACCTTTATGAGATGATAAGGTCATGAGGGATCTGCCCTTCTAAATGGATTCATGTCATTATTGCAGGAGTGAGTTCATTATTGTAGGAGTGGGTTTGTTATAAAACCAAGTTCAGCCCTCACTCTCACACTCTCTTGACTTTCCATCTCTCACCATAGGAGGATGCAGCAAGAAGGTAAGGCCCTTACCAGGTGCTAGCCCCTTGATTCTGGACTTCCCAGCCTCTGGAACCATGAGAAATAAATCCCTTTCATTGCAAATTACCCAGTCTACAGTATTCTGTTATAGCAGAACAAAACAGACTAAGACAGGTTTCTTTTTGGACTGATGAAAATAGTATGGCATTAGACAGTGGTAATGGTTGTACAATTCTGTGAACACATTAAGAACCATTTTACACATTAACATGGTTAAAATGATGAATTTTACGTTATGTAGATAAAATAATTTTTTAAATGGTCATAAACTACATAGAGGACAGGGTAGAGATGGGAACAGTTATACCAGGAATCAAAATTTGATACTAATTGCAACTGATTATTCTGATATCTGTTTTTTCCAAAATATTGGATGAACTGGAAAGGAGTTCTTTGATCAGTTAAAAAATATATTGCAGATATGGTTTTTTATGCGCCAGTGATTCTCCAAGTGTGGACCTGAACAGCAGCATCAGCATCACCTGAAAACTTGTTAGAAATGCAAATTATCAGCCACACTCCAAACATATTAAACCAGAAACTCTGGGGATGATGTCCAGTAACCTTGGTTTAACAAACTCCTCAGGTAATTTCGATTTACACTAATGTTGGAAAACCACTCTCATGTACCAAGCTTCTTGGTCAGCTGGATTTCTGGTCTTTACCAACTGGGTTCATGGGAGTTTAATTCACTCTTAGGGCTCATTATATTCATTACAAGATGCCCACAAACACAATCATTTTTGTATGCCTACTGCCTGGCATAGCGCAGAACAAAGCACTCAAGAAATTCTTGAGAAGAGAATGCATTCTGAATATATGTGTGAGTATGAACATGCTGCCTCTTAACTTGTTCCTCTAAGACTTCAAAGTGAATGCATAAGGGTCTTCTGAAATATAGTGAAAGTAAAGATGAAGTCTAACAGTCAATGAGAAGAATGCTGGCAGTACCTCTTTTGGAAAATAACTCGGAGTTTAAGAACTCACTATAACTAGTAGAACATTATTCTACTTCTATTTCACCATACCACATTCACAGGATAGGCCATGTATGTAACTGATTAGAAACATGCTAAAGCCACATGCAAACACACCATAGCTTCACTTCACATTTACAGATGTATATATGCACGATCCTCAGACACTGACACACAGTAGTCAGCATACACACAGCCAACACTCAGAGCTAGAACTAAGCCCACCCTCACTTTCTGTTGAGTCCCACCACTAGTTGCAAGAAAGAAGGATAAGCTGGTGGAGTGTATGCTAGGAGGAGTCCTTACCATCATGCTCCAGAGACCCAGGTGCACCGTTGTTAAAGATTTGATCTACGTGATTCAATATGAACTCAATCACCACCTGCTGGACCCGGACTGCAAGGAAGGCTGCATCTCCATTGCAACCAGTGGCTTCAATTTCTTTAGACCTACCGTGTGGAAGAAACATATTCAGCTAGTGAGTTTGCCTTACAACCTGAAGCAGCAAGAGGAGCCAGTGGGCCTTTTGCATAAGGCTCATCTCCTAAATTGATACAGTTCATAGAATATTTTAATTATTTAGGGCCAATTAAAGGAACTCTCCAAAGGCTGTGAAGCCCAATAAACTGAACAAATTTGAAACAGTTACCAGGTACTCTACATTGCAATACTATAAACACTATCCTGTAAACATACAGAAATTGACTTTTGTTTCCTTTATAGTATGCCTTTCCACTCCCACCTAACTGTTCTATGGAGCAGGTCATTATTTATGAAATCATATGGAGCAGCTGATTCTGGTTGTAGCCAGCTGTGACTCCACCAAAACAAGGCAGTGAGCCCCCAAAACAATAAAGGCCTTTTCAAGAAATTTTAACATACAGACCCATAAGTTCAGCCATATTGTAGCTGTAGCCAAAAATGTCTTCAGAACTCAGAGTTTCCAAGTTAGCAGGCAGAGAGCTTAGGCTATTATCACCTAAATCACCTTTAATTCATATGTGCTATAAATGACCACTTAAGCCACAGATTTGTTTTAAAGGGGCTTCAATTTGAAGAATCCAATCTTCATTTCAATCGGGGGCTGCTCTGAGCCCCCTGGGCTGGTGACAAGGGGAGGGTAGAGTGGTTACCTGAGGAGGTTTGGCGCCCACACCAGGGCCAGGTTCCGGGCGTGCATGTTGGTCTTGCTGCTGAAGGAGGCGATATGGGCCAGGTGTCGAATCAGGTATTCCAAGGTCCTAGAATGGTTTGTTTTTTGACAAAGTAAGAAACTTCAGTGCCCGTGTGAAGCCTGACATATGGAGATAATTTCTAAGTTTGGATTTAAGAGACTCTAAATATTTCTATTTTAATGAATTGACATTGGAAAGATGTCAAGATTGACAGAAGTAATTTTCTTGGCCCTAGGCACATTGACTCAGGGTGGGGAAGGGGGTCCATTTTGTCAGATGTAAGCAGAGGACCCTGGAGCACCAGTCAGAGACAGAACCAGAGAATCACAGCACCTCAGAGCCTGAAGGCTTTTTTTTTTTTTTTTTTTGAGACGGAGTCTCGCTCTGTCGCCCAGGCTGGAGTGCAGTGGCACTATCTCGGCTCACTGCAAGCTCCGCCTCCCGGGTTCACGCCATTCTCTGGCCTCATCCTCCCGACTAGCTGGAACTATAGGCGCCCGCCACCACGCCCGGCTAATTTTTTGTATTTTTAGTAGAGATGGGGTTTCACCGTGTTAGCCAGGATGGTCTCGATCTTCTGACCTCGTGATCGCCCGCCTGGGCCTCCCAAAGTGCTGGGATTACAGGCATGAGCCACCACACAGGCCGCCTGGAGGCTCTTAGTGGCCATTTGTTCGTCCTTTCAACCAGGGCAGGATGGCCTCCGAGCAGTTTTGAAATAGGCTCTCATCTAGGCTCGTTTTAATAAAAATTCTCCCAGCTACAGGGATCTTGGTACTTGTTAGGGAGCTAATTTCACGGATAAACAACATTTATTATTGCTAGGAAGTTCCTTCTTATACCACATCAAAATCTGCCCCCTTGTAAAAGATGGGCAGGCATAGGGAACACTGGGAAAGGTGGCAACATTAGGGGCTAAACTGTGAGAATGAAATGAAAGGGTGGGGGATGATGGTAGGGATGGTACTAATGAGCAAATAGAACAATCAGCCAATGCTCAAGAGCCCACAGTCAACCCCTGTTGAAAAGCTATCTTGGTTGCCATAGATTTGGTTATGCTACAAATCTGGGTATGAACCAAGAATGCCACCAAGAGGCTAGTATGCATCACTGGAATGACTTCCTGAGAGATTCTGAGGGGTGTTCTGCAGGTGATTTGGAGACTGGCTGCTCCTTGCTGCCAATGTCCCTGGTCAGACACCAACTCACTTTGATAATAGTGACCTGTTCACCAACTTCAAAATGCCCTTGGGAAAGCCTAAACTTGCTACTGTCCACACATTGTTTCCTTTCCATGATGCCAGCCTGTCTCTTTGGTATTACACTGCATTGAGAGGCCACACGTTTCTTTTCCCAGCCATTCTTACCTATAGTGGGATGGAGGAAGCTCCTGGATAACATTTTGGATTCGGGCCAGTTGGCCTTCTTCAGGGCAATGCGACACTGCCTCCTGTGGAGAAGAACACAAGGCAGCCTGGTGAGTGCTTGAGAGCAGGGACAGCCATCTGCATGTGCTGGGATCACTCAAGCCCTCATACTCCAGCCTCACAACCATGCCTAGAGATCACCCTTCCAAGAGGCACGCTTTACTATGAAAACAACCAGCCCACTACAGTTTCTGTTGGTTCTGGATGTGTGTGCAGGGTCTCACCATGTGTGCACAGCAGGCGGTGGGCTGCCTGGGACTCTGGGCATCCTGAGATGGTTGCTAGGCGTCTGGTAAGAATGTGCAGAATCTCGGGTGTGTCTCGGGGGTAGAGAGATACAGAGACTCACACACAGAGAGGTAAAGAGATAGAGATAGGCCCAGCATGGTGGCGCATGCCTGTTATCCCAGCTACTCAGGAGGCTGAGGTGGGAGGATTGCTTGAGCACAAGAGTTTGGATCTAGTCTAGCGACATAGTGCAACCTGTCTCTAAAATATGAATGAATGAATGAATACATAAATAAATAACAAGCAAGTAAATAAATAAATGAGACAGATACAGAATGAGATGGAGATGACAGGGCATTACCAAGTCCACTCAGCCAGCTGTCTTTCTGGGTGCAAACAGCTACTGCCTACCTAGCCCGTGACTACTCCATGACCTCAAGGACTCAGCTGCTGCCTGTCCTAGAAGCCAGGAAGCAGGGAAGATGTGCCTTCCTTGGCAGGCATAAGAGCGTTGTCCCTGAAACCTGGTGGCCTTGCCCAGACTTGCTCTCCAGTTATTTGCTGTATGGGTATTTTGTTCCCCCATCAGCCCAAGTGCCTTCAAGGAGAGGCAGGAATAGCAATAAAGGCAGTGTGGTTACAGGCTGGTCCACGTCCATCTCTCGCCTGCTGGGGGTTGCTGCACAATGCAGGCATCCCTGGGCAGATTCCCCTGGTCCCAGACCTGCACCCCTGTTCTGAGAATCTGTCCTGCTGTGCTCACGGCCCCTCCCACTGCAGTGTGAGTGCTCATGAACTGCCAGCATCTGAGCAGTGCCTGAACCTGAGGTCCATGGTAACCACAGCTATCTTTCCTTTTTCACTGAGATATAATTTACATATATTAAAAATGTGCAGATCTTAAGCTATAGCTCCATGAGTTTTTTTCATATGTATACACCTAGGTAACCCACCTAGATCAATACATACTTTAAAAACGGCTCCAAGATCATGAATTCACAGGCACACATCACTTAGTCTTGTATTTCCTCCCAGTGCTGGAAACTTGCTTTAGATTGATACATAATGAAAGGTACAATTATGGAATATCTTAATTAATTTGATAAATATTGCCCTTTGCCATACAACCCAAAATAAGATCCTAACCGTGGTGATGGTTTTCTTATGTTGCTCACCTCTGTTCAACCTTTAGCTGCCGTGTGCATGTTGCATGTAAATACTGAATTTCACACTGTCAGTAATGAGAATTTTTAGGCACAGAAAAGTGGAAGGGAATTAACTTTACCAGCATCTTCAGTTCCTAGGACACACTAGTTGAGTGTGATCTGTTTTAACCTAGAGGAGACCACTGAGGTCCTGCTCCAGCCTGGGCCTCCCAATCCCTCCCACTTTTTCCCCACAGGACTCACTGCCATTACACTACAAGAATGCACTTATTTATTGGAGTTATTGCTTATTGTCTGTCTCCCTTGCTAGAACATAAGCTCTGTGAGTGCTGGGACGTGATGAATCCCTGTGTCCAGAACAGTGCCTGGCACACAGTAGGTGTGAGACAGCAGGCCAGGGCTTTGCCCACTAAGTTTTTTCTTTTTCACCTTTTTTATTTAATTGAAGTAAAACAAATATATAGAAGACCACCATTTTTTAAGGCAATCCAACTTCTCTATGTGGGAATCTTGAGGTCTCACATTTGAAGCAGAAGTGGGGAGAAACGTGGGACTGGGAGGATTATAGTCATAGGTGTCCCAGTCTTCTGGTGGGTTTGCCAGCCTGAGAACAGGCCAGCCTAAGCAAGATCACTGCTGCAATCCTCGCTTTATGAGATATGCAGGGTGAAGGGTAGGGGCAAGAATGGGGCTTCCAGTAAGCCCCCTGACACCTCCCTTTTCTTCCCTGGGGTTGTCATTTGGAAAACATGATTGTGGAGAGGACCCTGGCTCTGCAAGGTGGTGAGAACCTCACAATGGGGAGCTGGGGAGCCAGGGAGCCGAGGGAGAGAAGCCCCGGGGGAGGGAAGGGCTGAGGAAATGCTCTGTGGACTCTCCCACATTCTACTGTGCACACAGGGAGGGGTGGGGAGCTTCTCTTCATCTCTCTGCAAAGCCGGAATCATGCTTCACAAACGTTGTACCACTAACCCCACCCTCCTTTAAAAAATGTGTCTGGGGAATAAAGGTGTAGGTCAATTTAACAACCCTCATGGAAAGTTCCTTAATATTTTAGGAAGCTGTTAGTCATCTTTGTTCTCCAAGAGGCGGGGCAGGCTCATCCCCGGATGCCTGCAGGTCCCATTTGGGACTGGTGTTTATTTCATTATTTGCAACCTCTCCCCATCCTACCCCAACCCTCTCCAGAAGTTTTCTAAATTCATGTTTTCCTTCTGGAGGGGCCCGGCCACTGCAAACTTATTTCGAGCTTCTCTATGTTGTCCCATTAGGACCACAGAACCCACAGCTGGGGCAATTGGGGGATGGGAGTGGAAATTTTACCTGCCCCAGTTTTTTGCCTGTGAGAGAATTTCACTCAGCATTAGCCAGGCCAAGATGGCTAATGGTTAAATCTTAAAAGATCTAGGATGAATCTGTGACTATTTGTTCTTTTCAAATCAGTGTCAGTAAGGCCAGCTTCCTGCCCTTGGAGGACGCTGGCAGAGGCTGGGCTCTTGTCCTCTGTGGTAGGACCCTAACTCTGGGTTTCTGTTTACTCAAAGCCACCACAGTCCCTGAGCTCAAGTCCTGCTGCCCGGGCAGCCCTGTCACCAGGGTGGCCCAACGCAGACAGTCTGAGGCTCTCCCTTCCAACTGCACCCCAGCTGCAACTTTAACTTTTTATTCATTACTTTAAAATTATCAGACCATTTTTATTATTTTAAGGTATTTTAAGCTATTTACTAGACCTTTAAAAAGTAATTCATGCACATAATTTAAAAAAAAAAAAAAGGAAAGCATCCAAAGGAATATACAAGGAAAGTTAACCTTCCTTCCAACTACAGACTCCAGAGGAACCACTGTGTGTCCTTCAGGGCAGGCTTTATAGCTATGTCTTTGTTACACCTGTGGAAGCAAGCACTCCTAAGTGAGCTGGTCCCTCTGCAAATTCCCCTGCTCCATCTCCCATCATTTCCACCTGCCTTGCTCCATACAGGCCACACTGGCCTCCACATGTCCCCTAAGCAAGCTCAGTGTGTCCCCGCTGTCCCCAAAGCCTTTGTACCTGCTGTTTCTTCTTGGCACCCTGTTTTCCCGGATACTTGCAAAATTTGTTTCTTCACTTCATCTTTGACTCTGTTCAAATGTCACCTCCTAGAGACCTCTGATTATCCTATCTAAAACAGGAGTCCCCATCATTCTCTCCGCTGTGCCCTGCATTATTTTTCTTCATAGTACTTATCAACAGTTCTCATTATAGATCTATATCTTACATTTGTGTATCATCTGTCCCTTCCATTAAAATGTAAGTTTCACAAGCACAGAGATTTTCTCTGTTCCATTCACCATTAAATCTCCGCACCTAGAACTGTGCCTGCCAAATGTATGTAGTAGAAGCCCAATAAACACTGTTGAATGGAAGGAGTAAGTGAATGAGTCAATATTTTGCTTTGTGCTTGAAAAAGCTAAACAGCCACATTTGGGCCACACTTCCAGAACACTGCTATCCTGGGATCATTCCCCATAGTGATGAACACCAGCATTGCAGAGGCAGCTCCTTTTCACTCTGGGCTCCCAGTAGGATGACCAATATCCTGGTTTGCCCAAGACAGAGTTTTCCTGGAACATGAGATTTTCGGTGTTGAAACAGGGAGAGTCCCTGGAAACCAAGACAATTGGCTACTGCACCCCTTTGCAGCTGTCTTGAGCTCACAACCAGCCTGACTTTGCCTGTTGCAAGGTGTTAGTTGTCTGCCCTAAGTGACATTGCCTTTTTTTTTTTGAGACGAGTCTCACTCTGTCACCCAGGCTGGAGTGTAGTGGCACAATCCCAGTAGTGTAGGGCACAGGGGAGAGAATGATGGGGACTCCTGTTTTAGATAGGATAATCAGAGGTCTCTAGGAGGTGACATTCGAACAGAGGCAAAGATGAAGTGAAGGAACAAATTGTGCAAGTATCCAGGAAAACAGGGTGCCAAGAAGAAACAGCAGGTACAAAGGCTTTGGGGACAGCGGGGACACGCTGAACTTGCTTAGGGGACATGTGGAGGCCAGTGTGGCCTGTATGGAGCAAGGCAGGTGGAAATGATGGGAGACGGAGCAGGGGAATTTGCAACCTCCACCTTCCAGGTTCAAGCAATTCTCCTGCCTTAGCCTCACGAGTAGCTGGGATTACAGGCGCACGCTACCATGCCCGAATAATTTTTGTATTTTTAGTAGAGATGGGGTTTCACCATGTTGGCCAGGCTGATCTCAAACTACTGACCTCAAGTGATCCGCCCACCTCAGCCTCCCAAAGTGCTGGGATTACAGGCATGAGCCACCAAGCCTGGCCCTAAGGGACATTTCAAATGATAGTTGCTAGTCAACAAATCTGTCAGTAAATATTTCCTAAGTAACAGTTACAACATTTTCCAGAAGCTAGCAAGCAGGGAAACACAACAATAAATAAAATAAACACAGTTCCTGTCCTCGGGAAGCTTACAATTTAACCAAGGGAGACTGACGCGTAAAGACATTATTTGAGGCAGGGCTTGATGGCACACGCCTGTAGCCCTAGCTACTCCAGAGGCTGAAGCAGAAGGGCTGCTGGAGCCTTGGAGTTTGAAGTTACAGTGAGTTATGATTACACCACTGCACTCCAGACTTGAGGAACAGAGTAAGAGTGCATCTGTAAAAATAAATAAATTTCAAAAAATTTAAAAAGATACTATTTCAGTATAAACTAAATATACATTCTGACAGGTGAAAAGTTTAATTAAAAAAAGAAAAAAGGCAAATACATAATTTAACACCTCTAAATGGCCTTCTCTAAAAATCTCAAGTCAGCAAAATTTTCCTGTTTTGGGTGTAATAGTTTTAGCTGGACCAATCTGAACAAAATTGAATTTTTCCTAAAATAAATGTTGTTGTTATTTTCTGATAAAAATGAAATACAGTAGGTTGAATAATTGCTCCCGACGATATCAAATCCTAATCACTGGAACCTGTATTACCTTATTTGGAAACGAGTCTTTGCAGATGTGGTTAAATTAAGGATGTCGAGTGGGGACATTATCCTCGATTATCTGGGTGCGTCCTAAATGCAGTCATGGGTATCTATATAGGAGCAGGGCAAAGGGAGATCTGACACAGACAGAAGAAGAAAAGGCAATGTGGCCCTGGAGGCAGAGACGGGAGTGAGGCACCAACAATCCAAGGAACGTCAGCAGCCATCAGAAGCTGGGAGGAGCAAGGAACGGCTTTTCCTCTAGAGCCTCTGGAGAGAGCACGCCCTGCTGAAACCTTAACTTCAGCCCAGTGAAGCTGATTTCAGACTTCTGGCCTCCAGACCTGTGAGGCAATAGGTTTCTGTTGTTTAAGTCATCTAGTTTATGGCAATTAGTTACAGCAGCAACAGGAAACTAATACATGTACTCACAATTAAAGTAGGAAATCTGCAGAAAATAAAAAATCCCCTTTTATCACATCACCCAGAAATAACCACTACTAACCTACTTATAGGTGAAGAAAAACAAAAAGCAAAACAAAAAAAAAGCAGTTTGATCAGGGCCTCCAAGCACCAAACATGAACACTGGCTTTATTTCCTATTTAGTTACAGATACTGCTTTTTTCCCCATTTAACTTTATATTATGGTGTGTTTGTCTGTTTTTGTGTCACTATAAATGAATACTGTATTAGCCCTTTTTCACATTGCCATAAGAACTACCTGAGACTGGGCAATTTCTGAAGAAAAGAGGTTTAATTGACTCACAGTTCCACAGGCTTAACAGAAAGCATGGCTAGGAGGCCTTGGGAAACATAATCATGGCAGAAGGTGAAGGGGAAGCAAGCTTGCCTTACCACGGCGGGGCAGGAGTGAGAGAGAGAGAGCTAAGGGGGAACCGCCACACACTTTTGAACCATCAGATCTTGTGAGAACTCATTCACTATCATGAGAACAGCATGAGGGAAAACTGCCCCCATGATCCACTCACTCCCACCAGGTCCCTCCCTCAACATGTGGAGTTTACAATTCGAGATGAGGTTTGGGTGGGGACAGAGCCAAACCATACTGAATACCTAAGACTGGGTAATTTATATAGAAAAGAGGTTGAATTGGTTCATGGTTCTGCAGGCTGTCCAAGCATGGTTCCAGTATCTGCTTCTGGTGAGGGCCTCAGGAAGCTAACAGTCATGGTGGAAGGCGAAGGGAGAACAGGTGATGCTACGTGGTGAGAGAGTGAGCACGAGAGAGCAAAGTGGGAGGTCCCAAACTCTAAGCAGATCTCACATGAACTAAGCGAGAACTCATTCATCTCCAAGTGGATGATGCTAAGCCATTCATGCCACTCATGAGGGATCAACCCCCATGATCCAGTCACCTCCCACTAGGACCCAACCTCCAACATTAGAGATTACACTTTAACATGAGATTTAGAGGGGACAAGCCTCCAAACCATATCATATGGTCAGTAAACATTTTTCAAAATTGTGACTTTTCATGGCCACACAGTTTTAACAACAATAGATTTATCATTTATTTAAATCATCTCTCACTGTTAGACATGTACTCTCCAAAATGTTGATATTGTGTATAATATTGCAATGGACATACTTGTACATCAATTATTTGTGTGCACATCTGATTGTCACCCTAGAATGGAGTCCTAGAAATAGAGTTACTGGATTAAAGAATATGAGCATTTGAGTATTCTTGATAGTAATTTCATATGACTTTTGGGGACGTCCAACCAATTTATACTTCCAACAGAAAACTATAAAAAAGCCAGTCTCAGCCGGGTGCGGTGGCTCACGCCTGTAATCCCAGCACTTTGGGAGGCCAAGGCAGGTGGATCACCTGAGGTCAGGAGTTTGAGACCAGCCTGGTCAACATGGTGAAACCCTGTCTCTACTAAAAATACAAAAATTAGCTGGGTGTGGTGGCGGGCGCCTGTAATCCCAGCTACTCAGGAGGCTGAGGCAGGAGAATTGCTTGAACCCGGGTGGGGGAGGCTGCAGTGAGCCGTGATCGAACCACTGCTCTCCAGCCTGGGCGACAGAGCGAGACTCCATCTCAAAAAACAAACAAACAAACAATCAAAAAAGCCAAAAAAAAAAAAAAAAAAAGCCAGTCTCACCATGGGCTTGCCAGTGTGAAATAATAACATTAAAAATTATTTATTTAATGTGCAACTATATTATTCTAATATATTGATACTTTTTAAATAATTCAATTTCTTTTTTTAGGAATTATCTGTCGAGGTCCTTTGCTTACTTGTTTATTGAGGTATTATATGTTTTACTTCTTTTTATTGATAGCTTCCTTATAATTAAAGAACATTAATCCCGTCATCTTTATTGTAAATAGTTCCTATATTTAGTCATTTGCCTTTTAATTGTGTTAATATATTTTTATAAAGAAAAATAGTTTATGTGTAGTTCCATTTTTAAGTTTGTTTTTTGTGACTTTTTTCCTTTGCTTTTATGGTTAGGAAACCCTTCTCCACCCTGAAATCTGCTAAATGGTAAAGATGAAACTTGATTTCCTCATTTTGCAATAGATAGCCAATTTTCCTAGCACTGTTTACGGCATTTTTCCTTCATTACTTTATTTCATATCAAGTTATTTAATACCTGAGCCTTAATTAAGTGTTGTTAACTCTACTTTCAAGTAGTGTGGGAGTTATGAGACAGAACTACATCTTTACCTCCCGCTACTAGCTGTACCACCCCAGGCAAGAGTCACCCTGAGCCTCATTTTAATGATCTGTATAACAGAGACAATAAAACCTACCTCATAGGGTTATTTTGAGAATTAAATGAAATAATATTTATAATGAGTTTATCATATAGTAAGCACTCAATTATTGACAGCTATTATCATTATTAGTATTATTAGTCCATTAATATTTTTTCTTATTCTCTCATCATTCCATTAAGATATTCTTCTATGGCTATTACTAAAAAGTCAAAAATAGGCCGGGTGCGGTGGTTCACGCCTGTAATCCCAGCACTTTGGGAGGCCAAGGTGGGTGGATCACCTGAGGTCAGAAGTTCAAGACCAGGCTGGTCAACATGGCGAAACCCCGTCTCTACTAAAAGTACAAAAATTAGTGGGCGTGGTGGCGAGCGCCTGTAATCCCAGCTACTCAGGAGACTGAGGCAGGAGAATAGCTTGAACCCAGGAGGCAGAGGTTGAAGTGAGCTCAGATCACACCACTGCACTCCAGCCTGGGTGACAAGAGTGAGACTCCGTCTCAAAAAAAAAAAAAAAAAAAAAAAGTCAGAAATAACAGATGCTGGTGAGGTTGCGGAGAAATGAGAACACTCATACATACACTGTTGGGAGTGTAAATCAATTCAACCGCTGTGGAAAGCAGTGTGGTGATTCCTCAAAGAGCTAAAAACAGAACTATTATTCGACCCAGCAATCCCACTACTGGGTATATATCCAAAGGAACATAAATTGTTCTACCATAAGACGCATGCACACATATGTTCATTGCAGTGCTATTCGCAATAGCAAAGACACAGAATCAACCTAAATGCCCATCAATGGCAGATTGGATAAAGAATATATGGTACATATACACCACGGAATACTATGCAGCCATAAAAAAGAATGAGATCATGTCCTTTGCAGGAACATGGATGAAGCTGGGGGCCATTATCCTTAGCAAACTAATGCAGGAACAGAAAACCAAATAGTGCATGTTCTCACTTATAAGTGGGAGCTAAATGATGAGAACACATGGACACAAAGGGAGGAACAACAGACATTGGGGACTACTTGATTGGGAGTAGGCTTAGTACCTGAGTGACAAAATAATCTGTACAACGAACCCCCGTGACACAAGTTTACCTATATAACAAACCTGAACATGTACCCCAAACCTAAAATAAAAGTTAAAAAAATGTATTATTCTACTTTAGCTGTGCAAGTAGGTTTGAGTAAACTATAGGGAGAATTTGTGACAATGTAACAGAGCTATTTCCATACCTGTGAAGGTTTACTTATATTATCTGTGATCAAAGAAATCTATTAAATTATACATTCTCCAACATAGTTAACTTCACTAGATCCTATGTATATAGAGATAGTTGTCATAACAAAACATCCCTGTTTTTTAGTGTCAAATAAACTGTTTAAATACAATGTCAGATTTCCTTCAAATCTGATGGCAGGTTGACAAGCTGCCTTGGTATTTTTCAGTTGCTGTGACAAAACACAATGATTAGCAATAACAGGGAACAGGAGAGGGGAGAGATAAATACAGGTTTCATTCTGAGCCTGTAGACAAGGGCTAAGGAGAAATTGTATTTCTAAAGTTTCCAGACAAAGAATTCCTATCTACCCCCAACTATAATAGAATGAGATATTAGTTAAAAGAAATAAGACTGACTCAGTTCTTTAACATAATGATATTCCATTCTATCATATTCAAAGATGATAATATGGCACTGATAAGAGGATTACAACTATATTGAAAACAATAAAGTCTTACACACAAATTAAAGCAACAATAAGGTATTATTTTTTGTTGATTCAGGTCAACAAATAATTTAGCCAATTGGAAATACCCAGGGTTGGAAAGTCTGCAGGGAAAAGAGCATTCCTTGTCTTTCTGGAGGACAGACTGGCAATTTGTGACAAAATTTTAAACAAGAACTTTCTACTCAGCAAATCTACTTCCATGATTTTTCTCTAAGGATATAAACAAACAAAAAATAGTGTAAAAATATGGGTGAAAAAAATGTGTATTATAATGTTTATAAAAGGAACATCTTGAGAAATGAAAAAGCTAAATGTCCATCAGTGGGAGCTTGGTTTCAGAAATCATGGCACATAGAGAGAATGCTGTAAACACAGTGTCTTCCCGTATTTCTTAACACACAAAGATGATCACACTGTTGAATTAAAACCATCCCCCAAACAGCAATATGTAGTACTGACAAGTGAGTGTGTGTGTGTGTGTGTGTGTGTTGAGATCTGTTAACATCTATTACTACAGATATAGTTAATATCTGTTCGATCTGTTAACAGCAAATATGCCTGGAGTGTGGAATTTCAGGTGATTTGAGATTTATACTTTCTCCTTTATACATTTCTGTATTACTTTAATTTTTGCAATAAAATTTTATTTTGATTTTGGAAAACAAAACACAAACCACAACAAAAACACTATGGAAAGAATACCCACAACATGTTAACTGTAGTTGTCTTTGGTCTTTAAGGAGACAGATCAATGGTTCCTTTCTACTTTCCTTCATTTTTCATAATGTCTTTTATTAAATAGGATTACTCTTAACCAAATACTTATGTATGGTGAAAGTGATTATAATCTGACAGACCCACATGAAGCTCACACCTTTCTTCTTGGTTCCTAGGAAAGACACTTCTGTGGTTCCATGGGTAGGGGATACCATTATTTACAACTTACCCATGCAGATAGGAGGCTTCTTTACCTTCTGCCTTAGATCTAAAGGAGAAGGGCCCCATAACCAATGACAACTCTATGCCAGCTGGTACATGTTGACTTCTCTAGAGGTCAACATTTATGCCCATTTTTTAATGTGCTTTGGACTATTTTTTTCTTTCTTTTCTTTTTTTTTTAAATCTTCATTTCTCCCCCTATTTCTTGATTTTGTTTTTCCTTTTTAAAATTCTTTAAGTATATATAACCAGAAGATGGTTTTGTTGTTGTTGTTGTTGCTTGCTAAAAGCTAATGTATTTTTAGTGGGCAAAATTATGAAAGTTAAAGAAACAAGAAAAACTGTCTGAAATCCCATCACTGAAATGAACAGTTGTTAGTCTTTTAGTCTTTTGAACATCTTTCCTTTTATTCCTTTCTTAATATACAGTTGTGCGTTTAGTTTTTCTTCAATTAGCATTTGAGTATTTCCCTGTACCACTGAAAACTCCTAAACATATTTTTATAGCCCAAGCCCATTTTTAAGAAATAGCATTCATTTATTCCTGTATCATTTCAAATTGAAGAACCTTTCATATACTCAAAACAAATTTATTACAGGAGCCATGAGAAAGGTTCCCTCCCACTGTTAGTGACTAGATCTGGTCCCTACCCAAAACTGTAACCTCGCTATAGTCTCACTTTCAAACATCCCTCTCTAACTACCATACTTCAACAGTCCACTGACTTCACTGGGATGATCTACTTTTACACTGTTACTCAACTACCTTGTGCCCTCACTTCTTTTCGTATCTACACTACATTCCATGGTAAATTATTTCAATGTCCCCAGCACACGCTCTCATCTCCCTCATCCCTCTTTGCCAACTGAACCCCAACCTTGGTTAAACCCAGCCCTCTGCCTACTCTACACCTTCTCCCATGCAGCCAAATGTTCAAGCCATGTTTTTCACGCTATCTCTACAGTCATCCTTTAAGCATTTATTCTTCTTTCTACTTTCCTATGGGTGTGCCCTATTTGGTGACCATACAGCTGCTACTTAGGTGTTTTGCTAATGCCCATCCATCCTCTCCACCAGTCCAACTCACTGCCTATCCTGCTCTCCCTCTTGGCTGTTTTTCTCATATTCTTTTCTCTTCCCAGCTTTCTGACCCCTCTTGACATTTGTTTGTTTCCTCTCCTCTCCCCTCTCTACCCACCACCTCTTTCCCCAACCTACAAAAGAAACACAGAGGGAATGGTCTGATAAAAAGGCTAGCAGTGGGTGTAGCATGAGGAGTCTCAGGTTCCTGTCCTGCCTCTGCTGTGTGACCTTGGGCCAGCCACTTTACTTCTGGGGTTCTCAGTTTCCTCCCTATACAATAAGGCACATTCAGTTGAATAAACATGGAGATAATTCAACCCAGCTCTTAAAACAAACAACATGATTCTGAAAATTCAAGAAAGAAAAATTTAGCAAACAGTTCCACCACCCTATTTTCCTTACCATATTATCCTACTTCCCTCACCACGCTAAGATAATGTCAACCATCTGGTGAGTGTTATTATTGTTATTTTAGTGCTGAAACTCTTCTTGGCCCATCCATGCATCCCACCCAGTAACCATAATGGAAATCCAAACACTCACCGTGAATTTCTCATAGAGCTCATAAGTCAGGAGGGGGTTGGGCAGCTCCCTAAAGTAGAGCTTGCAAAGCGAGCCCACACAGTGGATGTCCTGGAGGTACACTTCCCTTGTCAGATCTGGACATTGATCTGAGCCAAACTCTTGCCTGAAACAACACAGACGGAGACATAACAATCCCAGGGAGTGTGTGTTCCATGTCAGCAGCTGCTTGGCTGCTTAGGGGTAAAAAGACCCTAAACTGCTGATTCTGACTATATTTTTGACCTTAATTCAGAAAGATCTTCTACTCCAGGCCCTAGGAAGTCACAGGAAGACTTCCACTTCAGGTCTGGATCTTCTTGCAAAATCTGCTGTGATTAGAAGGATATAATGCTCATTTACAAATGGATTACCCGTGGCATCAGGTCTGCAGTCTTGGTTATGAACATGGGGGAAATATCAACATAATTTGCCAAAAAGTCCTATTGAGATTTCAGTTTTTCCAAAATATTGTTCAAAATGAATTTCCCTTTCTTACAGGAGAGACCAAAACTAGGGTAGGTCAGGTTGTTGTGGCTCATCTCCATATATCTGTGTCAACAAACTTGTTTTATCTTCTGAAGACTCAAACCCAAAGCTTGAGAACTTTAACTGACTATCTTTTTTTTTTTTTTTTTTGGAGATGGAGTCTCGCTCTGTCACCCAGGCTGGAGTATAGCAGCGCAATCTTGGCTCACTGCAACCTCCGCCTCCCGGGTTCAAGTGATTCTCCTGCCTCAGCCTCTGAGTAGCTGGGACTAAAGGCGCCCGCCACCATACCCGGCTAATTTTTTGTATTTTTAGTGGAGATGGGGTTTCACCATGTTAGCCAGGATGGTCTCGATCTCCTGACCTCGTGATCTGACCACCTCAGCCTCCCAAAGTGCTGAGATTACAGGGGTGAGCCACCATGCCCAGCCTAATCGACTATCTTTTTGGTGCTCAACAGAACCTTCTAGGCTGCCTGATGGTGACTCCTACAGGACAGATGAATTTATAAATATCTTCTTAAACAATCTATAGTGGGATGTCTTGGAACATCATCCAATTCCAGGCCTGAAAAATATTTAGAAAACATTTCCTAAAAAGGTTACATGAATATACTGCCTCAAATAGTATATATTAATACTTATAAATTAAAATCTGCTTAAAAAATGGTAAATTTGAGCTTTAATATAGAAGAGAAGTTAAGCTTTTTGAGAGTATTCACTTAGTCATCCAACTGGTGACAAAGTCAACAGTACTCTCAGAACCAGCATTTTTGAAACAGCTCGCTGCCCATTCTCCTGTTTTCTGGGCCTACCCCCTTAATGAAGGGTAGGGAAATCCCTGATACTTTCAGAACCTGAAAGAAACTGAGTGGGGCTTTGAAAAGAGATCTATGCTATGCTATTTTTTTTTTTTTTTTTTTTAGATGGAGTTTCACTGTTGTCGCCCAGGCTGGCACAATCTTGGCTCGCTGCAACCTCTGTCTCCCAGGTTCAAGCAATTCTTCTGCCTCAGCCTCCCGAGTAGTTGGGATTACAGGCGCCCATCACCACGCCCGGCTAATTTTTGTATTTTTAGTAGAGACGGAGTTTCATCATGTTGACCAGGCTTGTCTCGAACTCCTGACCTCAGGTGATCCACCCGTCTCGGCCTCCCAGAGTGCTGGGATTACAGGCGTGAGCCACTGCGCCCGGCCCATGCTATGTTTTAAAAGAGAACTATGCCATGCTATGTTCTCTTGGCATAGTTCTCTTTTAAAAAGAGAATGTTTTTAAGAGAGCAGAACAAGAGCAATCTAGAGCTTATTCATTTATTTAGCCAAAGATTTCTCTTGTCAAGGATAAGGTCAGTGCTGAAATAAAAAATAATTCATTACTACTGAAGTGGCCTTCCAGGATGCTACCTACTGTGTGGTAGGTACTGTGTGGTATATTTCCAACCACTAAGAAGTATTTGCCATTGAAACTCTAATAAATGGAGTACTAGTAAATTAGTGAAATTATGTAAACACATAGATTCATTAAAATCTATGGCTGCAATAAACCAATTATTTTTTTAACAGCTATGACTTCTCTAGGAAAAAAAAAAGATGCTCTATTTTTTTGGTATAATTTAATTACAATCCAAATCTGGAGGAAAAGGGCAGAAACCAAACAGGAGAAAGAATATGAAAACTGAATTACCTGCACAACTTATTAAATTTTACATATTAGCCTTGTAATAAGAATTTTTTTGTTTTAAAAGTCTACATTTATAACTAAAGAACATATAATAAATATAGGTAATAATAAAATGTTATAATTAAAATAACATTAAATTATGTTCCTTTTGGTGTTAAGGAACAATATGCAAAATATGTAAATCTATTGTTTAAGTCATGTAAAATTATACATATATACTCTATTTTCTATATGCTCTCTGTATATATATAAAACACACACGTACCTGTGTTTTGTATAAAATGTTTTGCCCTCTTTATTTAATGTGATAGAAATTTCTTCCAAATATTTAGGATAAATACATAGAATTGGAAATAGTTCACCCATCAGTAATTTATTTCTTATTTTTATTATTTTTAATTTTTTTCACCCATCAGTAATTTTTAAAATCCTAGCATCAATTAGAGACATGCACAATCATATAGGCTTCTGATTTCTCAACCAGACAAAACATCACATTTGAGGGTGTGCCAGCAGAAGAACTGACATGGATCTCAGGGTTCTGAACACTAAGTAACAGGAACCTAGTCTAACTGAGCTTTGGGCAGGCCAGCAGATGATAATAAATCACGTTTTCCTTAACTTGTAATTTAAATCATTTGAGTTAAATCAAATTCACCAAAGAAGAATATATCTAGTGCAAGACAAAGAAACAGAATGAAAGCCTTAGGAGCTTTTGTTGGAAAGAATTACATCAGGCTGGAGGGTTTCCTGATTAGATTAAGAACAGCCAGCCATCTGAAAACCACTGCATCTGATCTTCGGTGCTGCCACACTTCCCTCAGTTCCTTTGGGTTTTTAATACTCTGGACACCGATGGACAGAGGCATGGACACAGGAGGAATCACGGGAGAATTCTTTTAGGGCTATTCTTTCAGCTTACCTTAGCCGTTGTATGTTTGAGGTGACTCCTGAAAGCCGATAGATTCCATCCACGATGCCGTGAGTCTCTATAAATTCTGCACAGCTCTTCAAAACGTATGGAACTATGTAAAAGAAAAGAAAAAAACAATTAAGTATTAGATGTAAGTCTGCCTGTCTTTTAAAGATATCCTTTTAAAAATCCAGGTACCTTCAAAGAGATGTAAGTATGGAACTCATATGACTTACAAGTGGAAACAATTTCTTGTAAGTGGTAGGTGATGTTCCTTTCATATTAAAAAAAAATCATAGGGCTTTGCTAAAGAATTGTTTTTTTGTTTTGTTTTGTTTTTGAGACTTGCTCTGTTGCCCAGGCTGGAGTGCAGTGGCACAATCTTGGCTCACTGCAACCTCCATCTCCTGGGTTCAAGCAATTCTCCTGCCTCAGACTCCCAAGTAGCTGGGATTACAGGCACCCGCCACCACGCCAAGCTAATTTTTGTATTTTTAGTAGAGAACTGGGTTTCGCCATGTTGACCAGGCTGGTCTCCAACACTTGACTTCAGGTGATCCACCCGCCTTGGCCTCCCAAAAAACTGGGATTATAGGTGTGAGCCACTACACCTGGCCAAGAATTGTTTTTTTTAAAGAATTTTAAAAAATATTCAAAAACTTAGATTTTGAGACCAGTGGTGAGCTTGGACATTCCACAACTCGGTCTCTTCATTTCATTGTTCTCCAAGTATGGTCTTCTGACCAGCAGCATCAGCATCTCCTGGGAAGTTGGAAATGCAAATCTTCAGGCCCCACTCCCGACCTATTAACTCAGAAATTTTGGGGTGGGGCCCAGCAATCTGTGTCTTTTAACAACCCTCTGGGTGACTCTGATGCATGCAAAAATTAGAGAGCGACTGCTTTATTCTAAACATGAGGACATCAAGGCACAGGCAAATTTACTTAAGTCACTCATGATTACCTGTTGCTTGTAAAAAATAATTAATACGTTGGAAGAGGCTTACGATTCCATTTTTTTAGAAGAAAAAATCTTCAACAAATTGAATATACATTGTAAATTCAGTTTAGATTAAAAAAAATTCGAAGGAAAAAAGACTGGAAGAAAATCTGCCAGAATGTCGAAGGTGATTTAAAGGTTAAAGTGATAAAGTGTTTTTTTTTTAAGGTAAGAACGGCTCCCCCACCTCCATCCCCCCACCCCCAACCATGGATTGAAACCAGTCATTGATTTAATGGACAACATAAAAGGGACCGACAGGGCCTCCTGAGTTCCTGCCTCTCCAGAGGTTCAGTGCCCTGGTAGAAGGGTCTGGCTGTGCTGTTCTCTCCGGGCGGCTGACTTTGAGAGAACCAGCCAGCTCAGTGACCAAGAGGGGCAGATACAGGCCTTCTGGATGGTACAGAGAGAGCAGCAGATCACTTGCCACTTTGGTCCCTGGACAGATGCACTTGAGTTCCCCCCTGTGAGAGGGTTGTGAATGGTGGTTTGGTATAGAACAACCTAACCCATCAAACAACCCACTGAAGGCTCTGAGATCTTCAGTGGCTTCTCGAGGCTGCCACAGTGATGTGGGACCTCCGTGAATTAACACTTGGGCTATTATTGTGCTCACACTTCCAACACATACTCAATCCATTAATGCTGTAGATTAGACCAATGCTAATTCATTAATGCTTATTACATATACTCATGCCTACACACAATTCTAAGCTGGACTGGATCTTTATGTGGGTAGACGCAAGGCATTCAGACTCAACATTCTACCTGAATTCCCTATTATGACGTGCTCTAAGCATTCCTTTCCCTTGTGGCCTTCAAGTAACTGTAATTTTAAGTGCCCAATAAAGTTCACCATACTTATTCTGCTGCCTCTCAAAGGCTGTGCATTCCCAGAGCATTCCCCTCCAGCATACATCCATGGTTTGCCCCTCAGGGAATGGACTTGGAATTGGAAACATTGAGGCCAGAGACCATAGCGGTGGAACCACTTCCTAGGAGTGAGCACAGCGTGGGAGTAGGGTGTGATGGGGGGTGCTGTGGGTGTGGGCAGGGGTCCAGAGCCTCTGCCTGTCTTCACCCAGAAGAGCTATGATTTGATCTGTTTTATAAAATAGGGTTCTTGGTGAGATTTTGTTTCCCATGCTCATGCAAATAGATAGATAAATGAAAACAGTTCCAATGATACTTAAAGTCTCCCTCTCTCTCTCTCTCAAAATCCCTGTTGTGAACAATGACGGTTGACTCTTTCCCCACCACAACTCACTGTTCAGTAACCTGCCACCACACAGTCTATGGTTGAGAGTGCAGATTTGGATACCAAACTGCTTTTGTAACCTTGGGCAAAATATACAAGAGTTCTGTTTCTTAGTTTCCATGTGTGTAAAAGGACAATAGTGATATTAATCTTGTAGCTAGGACTGAAATAATACTTACAAATATTTGGCACAGACCCTGGCATATAAGAAGCATTCCACAATGACCAATATTATTTCTACTTGTAACTTATCTATAATATAAACGTATAATCTGATTTTCTTGGTGAAAACACAGCTTGCCTCTTCCCATCCAATGGGCACTTGAGGTAGATGACCAACCTCGTACAGGTCAAAACTCATCTCTACTGCCCCTCCCCCCGCCCTTTTTTTTTTTTTTTAGACAGAGTTTCGCTCTTGTCACTCGGGTTGGAGTGCAGTGGTGTGATCTTGGCTCACTGCAACCTTGGCCTCCCAGTTTCAAGTGATTCTCCTGCCTCAGCCTCCCGAGTAGAAGGGATTACAGGTGCCTGCCACCATGCCCAGCTAATTTTTGTATTTTTCATAGAGGTAAGGTTTCACTATGTTCGCCAGGCTAGTCTTGAACTCCTGATCTCCGGTGATCCACCTGCCTCAGCCTCCCAAAGTGCTAGGATTACAGGCGTGAGCCACCTCGCCCAGCCTCATCTCTACTTCTTAGAATGGCTGTTGTGTCTTTCTTTAGCACATTTTTTGATTTGAGAGTAATTTTGCTTCCATGGGATGTCTTTTCTGTGCATGTAGGTATATCTTTGCAGCACAAAGGCAGTAGGATCTAACAGTGTCTGGGTTGTGAGTTAGCAGTCTGGGAGCTGTGCTTGGCCCTCAGGGTGTTCTGCATTTCAAGTCTGTACCACAGTGCATGGCTGCCGTGCTGTGCAGGGCACAAGTGGACTTAAGAACTCGGAACACTCACAAGGAGGACTCAAGCACAAAAGCCTTGGACTCTAAGGACCTTGATAAAGAACACTCCACAAAAGGGGCAGTACAGGGTAACCAACCTGTTCCAGCCCGTTCTCAGATAGGGACCTCCCAGTACCATAGCTCTCAGCTGCAGCACTTCAGGCTCCATTTGTCTCAAAGGTGGGAAAACACATTCTGAGACAGAGCCTCTGCCATAAATTTATTCTGGCTTTGGTACAAAGGCCTTAGAACCTATTGTCCATGGCTTTGTTTAAGTGGGAGGCAATGTTAAAACAACCCAAGGAAAGAGGTCATTGTCCCAATCACTGTGAAGTGTTAGCTTTCCTGGATTTCTCATCTTGGGCTGAGTTGGAAGATGTAGGAATTCTCCATCGTTGTTACTCAGTAATGGGAAAGGACTCAATCTCTGTGTAATCATCCAGCTCTAGACATTAGAGCAGCGGTTCTCAGACTGTGGTCCCTGGATCAAGTCCTGCAGCCCAGCATCCTCCGGATGATTCTGATGTACTCGAAAGTTGAAGAACCGCCGGGCACAGTGGCTCACGCCTGTAATCCCAACACTTTGGGAGGCCAAGGTGGGTGGATCACTTGAGGTCAGGAGTTTGAGACCAGCCTGACCAACACCGTGAAATCCCATCTCTACTAAAAATGCAAAAATTTGCCAGGTGTGGTGGCGGGTGCCTGTACTCCCAGCTACTTGGGAGCCTGAGGCAGGAGAATCACTTGAACCTGGGAGGCAGAGGTTGCAGTGAGCCAAGATTGCGCCACTGAACTCCAGCCTGGGCGACAAAGCTAGACTCTGACTCTGTCTTAAAAAAAAAAAAAAAAGGAATGTTGAAGAACCACTAGTCTAGACCAGGGCTTCTCACATACCTTAATGTGCGTAAAATCACCTGGGGATTTCACTGATATGCATATTGCAATTCAGTAGGGAGGCAGGTGGTAGGAGTGTTGAGAATTTGCCTTTCTAACAAATTCCAGGTCATGCAGGTACTGCTAATCTGCAGCTCACACTCAGAATAGCAAGGGTCTGAAAATAGCCCTGGAGGGTAGTGTTGCAGTGGCTATTGTTAAGTCTCAAAGTCTCAGAATTCTTTAAACTATTGTCCCAGGGGTCCTATCAGATTGGGGACACCCTAGGATTCTGGACAGGGTAGAAGCTTGATCAAAATAGCTGAGTAGTTATAGACAGAAAGAAAGCTTCTATTGTCGATTTAGGCATGGGAAGGACTGACGCTGGAGGTCAGAGTCACAGAGCTCATTCTGTGGGATTCATCCTGGGCCCATAGAACTCTGAGTCTCCTCCTACAGAGGTACACATAGTTGCTGCTGATGACATAATATTATAGCTTCTTAGAATCATTTCACTGATGGCCCTCTAACTCCCTTGTTTTGTTTTGTTTTTCCTAGATCAGTTATCTTAAATGTTAAATTTTAATCTGAGCACAAAATGCAACTTGAAGTGGTTTCTGAGGGAAAAGAAAATCTTGCCTTTGATTTATGCTTTACAGTTCATAAAATATTATACAGTCCTTTGTTTTATTTATTTCCTACTAACAGATATTTTACACTTATAAATAACATGGCATGTTTTCCTCATGTCCTAACCTCTTGAAGGGTTTAATGCAGAAAAGGCCAGAAGTCAAACATTTCTCGAAGTCACCCCCAGAAGTCATAACACTGCTAAGCTGCCTCAGTTTCCTGTGTGCCTGGGACCTGATCAGACCTGGAGACAGAGATTGAAAGAAGCACAGTTGTATTTGGTCATTTATGTGGTTGTGGTGGCCACATTCTTTCATAGTGCAAATGGCATTTGTGTTTTAGGGAAACAGGCACTCCCCCGTCTCCATTCTGGATTTTGTTAAGGTCTTGACTTGGTCAGATTTCGTCCCCTCTCTGGATCCTGCATTCCTGACCTTCAAAGTAAAGTCTAGTGGTGTGTACACACAATATAATATACTCGGCAACAACAAGGAGTGATAAAGCCTGTGAGTGCAGCTCAAAGACACTCGGCTGGGTGATAGAAGCCAGACTATGAAAGACTACATAGGGTAGGATTCCATTTATGTAAAACTGTAGAAAATGCAAACTAACTTGTAGGAAGAGAAAGCAGGGAAGAGGCAGGAGGGAGGAATGACAAAGGAGCCGGAGGAAACATTTGGGCGTGATGGATATGTTCATCATCTTGTTTGAGGTAATAAAAAGGACCAAGAGCTGCCGGTGGGCAAAGAATAATGATACTTGAGGGAAGAGGGTAAGATAATGAGGGAGACAAGACACTGCACAGGAAGAAATCCTGTAAGCATCTGTTGCGATGCACACGGGAGAGAGGGGGGATTTTTAAACAATTTTGCTGTGCTGTGAATGGGCCCCCTCTTCAGCATTTTCCCAAGAGATGCAGTAAAGATTTACATTACTTCCTCATTTCTCTGGGTTGTGAGTACAGAACTTCCTAGGCATTTCCCCCCCAGAATCCAAGAGCTCTCTCTGCCAGCCTCTGTTCTTTGTTCCTGTCCCATCCTTTCCCCATCCCTGTTCCACTCCTCTGTCCCATGCTCCTCCCTGGCCTCTGCGAGGCTCTCCCTGCCTGGAGGTCACTGCCCACCCCAATTTTCCCTCTGAGTCTCCTTCCTCCTCCCTGTTTTAACTTCTTTCTACTCTTTTCTTCCTGGCTTAATGTGGAATTAAATAAATGTTGAAAACTTGTGGTATTTATTTAACAAAGTATAATGTGTTCTGTTCTTAAAAAAAAAAAAAACAAATGAACCACTTTCTAATTTTCTAAGAAAAAAAATTTAAAAATATGTTGAGGCTTTGGCTTGTCCTCCTTGGAGAAAAGTTTCCTTTTAAGCATTTTATTTTTTCTTTTTAAACCTGAGATATAGGCCAGTCACAGTGGCTCAGGCTGCCTATAATCCCAGCACTTTGGGAGGCCAAGGCAGGTGGATCACCTGAGGTCAGGAGTTCAAGACCAGCCTACCCAATACAGTGAAACCTCGTCTCTACTAAAACTACAAAAACTAGCCGGGCATGGTGGTGCACGCCTATAATCCCAGCTACTCAGGAGGCTGAGGCAGGAGAATCGCTTGAACCTGGGAATCAGAGGTTGCAGTGAGCTGAGATCAAACCATTGCACTCTAGCCTGGGTGACAGAGTGAGTGAGACTCTGTCTCAAAAAAAAAAAAGTTAAAAACAAAAAACCTGAGATATAATTAAAATACCATATAATTCACCCTTTAAAGTGTACGACTAAGTGATTTTTAGTGTATTCACAAGTTAAGCAATCAACACATTAATTCCAGAACATTTTCATCTCTCAAGAAAGGAACCCATATCCATTAGTAGTTACTGCCCATTTCCCCTTCTCCCAGCTCCAACAGCCACTAATCAACGTTCTATTTTCTATGGGTTTGCCCGTTTTGGACATTTCCTATAAATGAGATCTTAAAATATGTGGCCTTTGTGATGGACTTCTTTTATTTAGCATAGTGTTTTCAAGGTCCGTCCATGTTGTAGCATGTGTCAGTATTTCATTCATTTTTATGGCTGAATAAAATTCCAAATAAAGCCTTCATTTTGTTTATTCATTCACCAGTTGATAGAAATTTGAGTTATTTCCACTTTTTGCTATTAGGAATATTGTTGCTATGAACCTTTACTTACAAGTTTTTGTATGGATATATGTTTTCAATTCTCTTGGATATATATCCAAGGGGTGAAATGGCTAGGTCGTATAGTGACTCTACATTTAACTTTGAGGCACTGCCAAACTGTTTTCCACAATAGTTGTGCCATTTTACATTCCCACCAGCAATGGATGAGGGTTCCAATTTTCCATATCCTTGTCAAGACTTGTTGTCTATCTTTTTTATTGTCATCCTAGTAGTTGTGAAGTGGTATCATTGCAGTTTGGTTTGCATTTCCCTGATAACAATGTAGAATATCTTTTCTTGTGCTTACTGGCCATTTGTATATCTCTTTTGAAGAAATGTCTATTTGGATAATTTGTCCATTTTTAGTTGGGTGGTCTTTGCTGGGTTATGATTTCTTTATATATTCTGAATACTAGACTCTTATTAGACCTATGATTGGCAAATATTTTCTCCTATGCCGTGGGTGGTCTTTTCACTTTCTTGATGGTGTTCTTTGAAGCACAGAAGTTTTACATTTCAGTGAAGTCCAATTTATCTATGTTTTTCTTTTGTTGCTTGTGCTTTTTGTGTCAGGAGAAAAGCTTCTTATTTCTGATTTATATTGTCCACATCCTTCATCGTTGGTTATTGGAATAATGGTTCATCATTATGCACATGCATAAAGAGTGATGTTATAAGTAATGCAACTGTTTCTTATTGTTATAGATGAGAACATATAAATCCAAAGCAGCACTATCCTTTGAGAAACTAGACCGTTATCTGGCTCAGAACATTTTTGAAACCACCCTTTGGGAATGGTTAGTTAGAAACTATATACATTTAACTCAAGTATAACCTCCTTCCAGGAGAAAAAGAGGAAAAAAAGAGTGAGAAGTGTTTATACTGTACTTCTCATTTTCCCTACAGGATTCAAAGCGATTGTTTTATTATTATTTCACTTTTGAATTCGTTTTGGGGAGAATGGGCTTTAGTTCTGTTTTCTCTTTAGTTCCTACAGACAGGGAATATATTTTATCTTTTAAAAACTGAGATTTGATTTAGAGGGAGGCCTAGGAGGTTTTCCACAATCTGGCCACACTCCCCACTGCCAGTCTCATCACCGATTGCTGAGCTTTCCCTCCCTCTCAGCCCCACACAGGAATGCGGTGTTCCAGCCACGCTGGACAGCCTGCCACTTCCTGAATATGCTCTGCACCTTCACACCTTCCTGGCTTTGCACCCGATACTCCCTCGTCTGAGCCCATTACCTCTTCTCCACTGAGAAACTCCTCCTGCTTATCTTTTGGGATTCAGCTCAAGCCTCAACTTCTCTATAAAGCCTTCCTCAGGCAGAACTAGGTTCTCCTTCCTCCGTGTTCTTATCTCTCCTGTGCCTCCTCCCTTTGTGGCACTTTCTAGAATTATCTAAATTCAATTCCACTGCAAATTAAAACTTCACTGATATATCATTTTTCACTTCTCAGATTGGCAAAGGTACCTAAGTTTGTTAACACACAGTGTTGGCAAGGCTATGGGAAAACAACTACTCTCATGCATTGCAACTGGCAGGGGAGATTGATACAACCTCTGGAGGGCAATTTGACAATATCTGTTAAAATTATAAGTGCACATAGCTTTTGACCCAGTCGTTCTTCTTCTAGAAATTTATCCCACAGATATTCTTGTACCTGTGACATGTAAGGTATGTGCAAGGCTATTCATTACAACAGTTTTCATAATTGCACAAGATTGTCATCAACAGCAGGTTGCTAACATAAATAATGGAAGATTCACATAGTGGAATACTATGTGGTCACTAAAAAGAATGAGAAAACTTTTATGTACAGACATAGAGTGGTCTCAGATATATTGTTAGGCAGACCAGAATAATGGTATGCTAGCATCTGGTTGTTTTTTCTTTTTCTTTTTTTTTTTTTTTTTTTTGAGACAGAGTCTTACTCTGTCACCCAGGCTGGAGTGCAGTGGCACAATCTCGGCTCACTGCAACCTCTGCCTCCTGGGTTCAAGTGATTCTCCTGCCTTAGCCTCCTGAGTAGCTGGGATTACAGGTATGTGCCACGACACCTGGCTAATTTTTGTATTTTTAGTGGAGACTGGGTTTCACTATGTTGGCCAGGCTGGTCTTGAACTCCTGACCTCAGGTGATCTACCTGCCTCGGCCTCCCAAAGTGCTGGGATTATAGGTGTGAGCCACCGTGCCCAGCCATGGTTTTTTTTGTCGTTGTTGTTAAGAGAGAATGAAAGATTAAATATGCACATCTATTTATATATGCATTCAATATCTATGGAAGAATACATAAGAAAGCAATAATTTTAGTTGTCTACAGGAAAGAAACTGGAAGCTGGGGCTAGCCCTTTGAGTAAGAGAGAGACTTCTCACTGTATATTCTTTTGTACTTTTGAATTTTGAACTATAGGAATATATTACCTTTTCTGAAGAAAATTGTCGAATAAATTTAATCCTGCAGATATTTACTGCAAGCCTACTCTGTGTCTAGCACCAAGTGTGAGGTGTTGCTTGTTTCTGATTCATCTCCATTACTAAGTTGTGAGCTCCTTGGGGACAATGAGGACAGTCCTGTGTCTTATTCATCTAGAATAGCCTTGAAAACAGAAGTATTCTCTATTCACAATAGCAAAGACTTGGAAGCAATCCAAATGTCCATCAGTGATAGACTGGATTAAGAAAATGTGGCACATATACACCATGGAATACTATGCAGCCATAAAAAAGGATGAGTTAATGTCCTTTGTAGGGACATGGATGAAGCTGGAAACCATCATTCTGGGCAAACTATCGCAAGGACAGAAAACCAAACACCACATGTTCTCATTCATAGGTGGGAATTGAACAATGAGAACACTTGGACACAGGGTGGGGAACATCACACACCGGGGCCTGTCGTGGGATGGGGGGATGGGGGAGGGATAGCATTAGAGATATACCTAATGCAAATGACGAGTTAATGAGTGCAGCATACCAACATGGCACATGTATACCTATGTAACAAACCTGCACGTTGTGCACATGTACCCTAAAACTTAAAGTATAATAAAAAAAAAGAAATTAAAAAAAAAAAAGAAAGAAAACAGAAGCACTCAAAATGTTTTCCTGAACAGGAGCTTGGTCATTTTTCTCCAGATGGATTTTCTGTGCTCCTTTGCTATCTGGATTCCTCAAAGAAAATAGTTACTAAGTGTCAAGCATGGCTTTAGGTGGGTTTTTATTTGTTTGTTTGTTTTATAGCATTCTCCATTCTATAACTGTAGACAACCCATGAAACAGACAAAATGATCTCCATTTTGAAAATAGGAAAGTTGATTCTCAGAGAGAATAGATAAATTGCCCAATGGCCTGGAGCTAGGAAGTGCCAGAGTTGGGATCCAAACCCAGGTGTGTGTGCTGCCAAAGCCCATGCTTTTTCTGTGATACCACAAGTGATGAAGAATAGAAAAAGCCCCAAGCTACACCTACCATGGTTCAAACACTCCCCAACAGGAAGGCAGGTCCTATAGTGGCAACTTTGGAGGTGTGATTTGAGGAGAGTGGATTGGCTCCTTGCCGTTGACTGCCAAAATGCCTGAAATCCTACCACTACAGGTCTGATCTTTAAGTGTTCAACAGCTCATGGTTAATATCTATTTTTAAGTTCCTTTTGAAAAAAAAATAGCAAAAAAGTTTGAAAAATTAAAATTATATATAGAGTACAGAATGTCTCTTTAAAAACTACCTCTTCCCCAGTATATTAAATAATAAAAAATGACACACAATGGCAGGTGGATCACCTGAGGTCAGGAGTTCAAGACCAGCCTGACCAACATGGTGAAACTCCATCTCTGCTAAAAAATACAAAAAAAAAAAAAAAAAAATTAGCCCGGCATGGTGGCGGGTGCCTGTAATACCAGCTACTCGGGAGACTGAGGCAGGAGAATCACTTGAACCCAGGAGGCAGGCGGAGGTTGCAGTGAGCTGAGATTGCGCCATTGCACTTTAGCCTGGGCAACAAGGGTGAAACTCTGCCTCAAACACACACATAAAAACCACACACACACACACACACACACACACAAACCACACACACACACTGAAATGTTAATAGTAGTTACTGCTAAGTGGTAGAAAATAAATGATTTTTGCTTTTCTCTATTTTTAATTTTGCTTTTCTAAATTTTCTGTGAAGGGGATATAGTAAAAGCATTTTTTTTAAAAGAAAGAAATGGGATTTTACAATACAAGTTTCATTTAGGAAGATGGAGGGGCTTCTGAAATCAGTGACCCAAGTTCTAAATGTTTGCTGAAGTCCTTTCCAGTGACCCTGTTGAGGTTATTACCCCTTGTGAAGCAGAAGTATTTGCCCAACCTGCTGGCCTGGGATGGCTGAGGACTAGCTCTGCTATCCTGCTGAGCAAGGCAGCCTGGAGCCCGGTTCCCCGGCTGGGGGTCCCTGCCCTCCTCATTTTTAGGCTCTCAGATGCCAAGCCAAACCAGCACTTTCCTGCAGAGGTGTCCAGGTCCTCCTCTGGTCCACTCTGTGACTTATCCCTGCCGGGGCCCTCAGGTCTCTGCTGTCAATGCTGTCTCTTTCCCAATGACAGCGATTCTCCTTCTACCAAAGCAGATGCACTGAGGGCCCATCTAGAGGAACAAAAGGTAATAAGATCTTTGCCTTCAAGAAGCCAAGAAGGGAATGGGTAATTATTGTGAAACTAGTATGCAGTGGTCCCTGAGCTACACACTTTTTTTTTTTTTTGAGATGGAATCTTGCTCTGTCACCCAGGCTGGAGTGCAGTGGTGCAATCTTGGCTCACTGCAACCTCCGTCCTTCCAGGTTTAAGCAATTCTCTGCCTCAGCCTCTGGAGCAGCTGGGATTACAGGCCCATACCACCATGACCAGCTAATTTTTTGTATTTTTAGTAGAGACAGGGTTTCACCATCTTGGCCAGGCTGGTCTTGAACTCCTGACCTCGTGATCCACCCGCCTCAGCCTCCCAAAGTGCTGGGCTTACAGGCGTGAGCCACCGTGCCCAGCCTAGCTATACACTTCTTATCCATTATTTGTACCCAGTGCAATCCTCACAGTCACCTTATGAGGGAGGTATTTATCTCTGTTTTGTAAATGAAGAAACTGAAGCTCAAAGGTATTAAGTCACTTGGCCAGTATGAACATATCAAACAAAATATGCTAAGGGCCCTAGACAGGCACAAAAATTGTAACAAAAGTTCTTTTAAAAAGATTACAGCTGGTGGGGAAGTCAGGCAGAGCTTTTAGATGTTGAACAAGAACAGGAAATTGTGTGCGTTTTTAGAGAGCCAGCTGTCTTGAGAGGGACCACGTTGGGGAGTGCTGAGACAGGACCCTCATGCTCAGGGGCTCACAATGTTGTGAGCTAAGTGGATAAACGACCAGTCAAGGTGCTGCAATAAGAACTCTGACACTGGTGCAGAGGAATGATTTGATATGATGTGAGATGCTGTCATATGATGTAATTGACGTGACTCAATATACATTACAATACATGCAGAACGCTCATCTAAGTGCCTAGCATATAATAAGTACTTAGTAAATGTCATACACTTTCTTTTGGGGCAGGAAACAGAGAATAGTATAAACAAGGTGAAAGGCAAGAAATAATGTGGTGAATTCCAGGAATGCTGACTAGACCAGTCCAGTGGAAGAGAAACATTAGGGAACTTGGGGGCATTTTTACTGACTGTCTGGGAAGATTGCATTCTATCTTGATCTCTACTTCCAGATAAATCTTTCTAAAACACTACCTTGATGATAAAGCTCCCCTACACCAAAACAATCGATAGCTTCCCATTGCCTGTAGAATAATGTCCAATACTGGCAGCTTTGGGACTAGACCTTCAGCTTCCTCATCAGGGCCAACCCTGAAGTTCTTCCCTTCAAAGAAATAGGCTTTTGTGTGTGTGTGTGGGAAGAGGGAGGGGAGGTAATCTAGAAGAAAAGACTTGCCACAAAAAGAAAAAAATAAGGAGTCCCTTTAGGGTCAGAAGGGACAACCTCTCGTGGTTCGTCAACGAAAGGGGAAGTGAGAGGACTCACTCTTCTCTAGCTGTTGCCTGAAATTTCTTTAGGAAAGGTAAGAGCCTATCTGACTCACACATAAAAGACTGGTTGAGAGTGATGAAAGTGTCTGGGTCCACATGTCATCAGTAGCGAATGAGCCAGTGGGGAGAGCTTAAGAGGGACTCCCACAGGGTGCCTCTGGTGTGTGTGTTTGGGGTGGGAGTGGTTGTGGCTGAGGAAGGGTGGTGCTGACTAGAGAAAAAGGTTCAAATGCTGTGAACATAGAAAACAAACCTGCAAGACATCCCCATGTGACCTTGGTCTTAGAGCTGGCCCTATTCATCTTGTACACAGAAACTGTACAGAAGGGTTTTGTCCCATTGATGAAGCTGCTGTGCTTTGTGTAATTGATAAAGGCTTATGTGGTTCATCCTTTCTACTGTCTGTGGAGAAAGCTTTGTTATTAGGAGATTTGTAGGGGGAGACATCACTCACTCCATGGGGCTGCTGATGGAGGACAGAAAGATCTCAGTCAATCCCCAGCACATTCCTAGGCAACAACAACTCATTTAAAATCATTTAAATCCTCAGTTTAACTGCATAAAGCACACATCAGTAGAATCACCTGATCAAGGTTTTATTTACTGGATGAGCAGCTTTCTTGCCACCTGCTCCTTGGGATACCACTGGTGGAGGCTCTTAAGTGCTAATGGATACAGAGAATGGCCGCATGTGCCTGAGAGTGAGCCCCAGGAGAGAAGGTCGTGAACTGAGCAGATTAATGAGAGAGAAGCAAACTTGTTTCTTGAACTGTATGCTTCACTAACACTGATCATCTTAAGAATGAGGACAATGTAAATTTTTTTCTACTCTGAGTGTGTCCAGGCCACCTCTTCTTTTTTTCTTGCATACCTCATGGGTGCTTATGGGGATGAATTAACCATCATTATTTCATTTAATTCTTAAAACTCTGAGAAGAAGGCATTACTACTCCTATTTTCAGATGGGAAGCTAACATTCTGTATGGTTAGACAACTTGTCCAAGCTCAAACAGCTAGTGGCAAACTGGGGTGCAGTTATAAGTCTGTTTGAATCCAAAATTCATGCACTTTCCAGTACATTTTATAAGCATACCTCCACACTAGGGAAACCAAGTCACAGACCAAGAATGAGGAAGACCAGAAAGCAGCAGAAGGTAGAGACTGACTTCACAACTAAGTGCAACTTGATGAGAGAGAAGGACTTAGATAACAAATTAAGAAACATGGATTCTTGCCCTAATCTACACGTGTGAGATTCTTGACCTTTTAGGAGAGTAACTTTCCTCTTCTTTGAATTCCCCTAGGTATCTTCCAGGCAGTAGGTGCTGGGGTACCCATCAGTTACAGCAACATGAACCAGTTGTATGTCCTCCAGCAAATCAGCCACTGCCAGCCTCAGACTTTCATCTGTGCTAGAAACAAGTTCTGGATCCAAATGATTTCTGGATCCTTGTGTTTCTTCCAGGTCTAACCTCCTTCCAGGATCTGTCAGCTTCTTGGATGACACTGGGCGGAGAGGCTGGGCTGGAAATTAAGAAGGCAGATTCGGTTTCTATCTGCCAGTGTTCAGGTCCTGACTCCTACCAGCTCTGGTTTACAGCTAGGTCTTTCAGGACAAAACATTAGGGTAATTTTTTGTTTGTTTGTTTTGTTTTTGTTTCTCATTTGTACTGTTAATGGTTCCCCAGCTCACTCCACCCGTATAAACGGAAATTTCTGTTAAATAAAATATAAACTTCAATCTCAAGAGGTTTATACATATCTCCTTTGCTATGGCTAGACTCCCCTTAACCCCAAGGCTATTTTTATTTTTACGGAGGCTGGAATCCTCCAGGGACTTAGCTCTAAAAGATGCCTAGTTCATCTGAAGGTCCTCTCCGCACTGATCTCACCATGCCCTAAGAGTGAGAAATCCCTTCTTTTGCTTATTGTACCCTCTGGTTTCCCAGGCTGTAGAGCTTCCTAATGGTTTCCAGACCTACGGCACTATGGGGGCTTCTCGTTTTTGTATTTTTCTAAAATCAATTTTACTGACGGGAGATGGGGAACATTTATAAAAAATGACGTCATCTTGGGCCAGCTACGACTATGTGAAGAACAGCCAGGTAAAGCTTATCAGTTCCTCGCTGTGCCCCAGCCCCCACACCAGCATCCTTTCATTTCCTGCCCAATATTCCCGAGCCACAGGCAGCCATTGTTTCCAGAACCGCTTTGCTTGGAAGCCTTGGTAGTGAGGCCTCCCAGCGCTTCCTGTTGTTACCAGGCCTCTCTTTCCTGCTGAAAACAACGGCACTTCCCTGCAGTTTGTAACCCTTTTCAGGCAATTCATTTCTTCCATGAGCTTGTTCAGTGTTTGCAAATGCAGAGTGCTCATTACATTTATTTTAGTTAACAGTTTTCTTATTCTACAAGTAGTGCAAGTTAAAAATAAAGATGAGCAAAAGAAAAAAAATCACCAAATCTCATCCCCTTCTATTAGCACTGAAATCTCTTTGGTGTTCATGCTTTAAGATTATCCATCTATGTACAGAAAATTTACCACAAGACTCAGGGCTTGAATAGATGACCATTCTCAATCGTGGAAATGGAAGCAGGGAAGCCTGCCCAGAAACCATTCTCCTGGAGGTTCTCATATATTTCTGAGCAAAAGGGCCTCCCAGGAGCTTAAGAAGAGTGCAGACTCCAGGAGATTCCCTTGCAAATTCTCAGGATTACACTTGGAGATCTTCTTTAAATAGTTTGTTAAATTTGGGAGAGGCTCATGGGGCAATTGAAGAGGTCAGGGAGGAGGGACAACCCATTGTTATCAGGACTCCAGGAATCTCTTCAATCCAGCTGCCTGCCAGCTGCTCCAATGACCTTTTGAAAACACAGATCTAATTGTTTGTCTATAGCAAGGAATGCTAAGTTCTTCGTGACCCCTCCCCCAACATCACCCTCTCTAATCAGGTAAACTCCCCACAGTTCTCTTCAGAACACCCCTTCTGCCTTTGCATTCTCCGTCCAGGATGGAAATTGTCCCCAGGAGATGCTTCTCTCCTGCGTTCTTCAGAACCCAGCCCAGAGAAGTCCTCCCTAGGGCTTTTACTGTAACCTCAAATAGAATAACTCACCAAAAATGGGACACCAAGCTCTGCTGCAGTGTCTAGGTTTCTGGACACTATTTTATGGTGCAAATCAAGATATTTGAATTTCTATGAGCTTCTGTTTTGCTCCAGGGAATATACTTGAGGGATAAGATGTAAAGTATTTTGAAGACTCACATTGGCCTTTTCCTCAATTTTCTCTCCATATCTCTGACAGATCCCAACAAAAAGATATGCTTTCTGCAGAGAGACTACACTTTTACCTTTATAGATAATATATTATTCCTTATATAAAATCAGGCAAAAATAGTAGCAATTTGTGGTTTGTTAAAACAGCAAGGGGTGATGATATTCAAGCTTTTATCCTGAAGTTTTGCAGCTCAAAAATTACTTAGTATTCTCTGAAATGCCTCCTATGGGGAACCAGCATTCATTTCAGAGGCCAGATATTGCGATTATCCAAACCTGCTTACTCCTCTTCTCACTCACAGTTGTTATACCTCTGCTCTCAGCACTGTCTTTAGAAGTAATTTTCACCAGATATACAGTCAGACACCCATATTTGTGGGTTCTGCATCCTTGGATTCAGCCAACTGAGGATTGAAAATATTCAGAGAAAAAAGGATGGCTGTGTGTGTACTGAACACGTACAGGCTTTTTCTCTTGTCATTATTCCCTAAACAATACAGTGTAACAACTATTTACATAGCATTTATGTTGTATTAGATATAAGTAATCTAGAGATGATTTAAAGTATATGAGAGGATGTGCATAGATTACATGCAAATACTACACCGTTTTATATCAAGATCTTGACAATCCATAGATTTTGGTATCCATGGGGGTCCTGGAACCAATTCCCCTTGAGTACCAGGAGACAACTCTTTTTAGGATTAAGGCTCAATGATGAAGATGATACAAAGGATTACTGTCAAATATGTGGGCACCTCCTTATAGGAGGAGGCAGTCATAAATAATATATAAAGCAGTGGTCCCCAACCTTTTTGGCACCGGGGACCGGTTTCGTGGAAGACAATTTTTCCATGGACCAGGGTCAGGGGGATGGTTTTGCGATGATTGAAGCACATTACCTTTATTGTGTACTTTATTTCTATTATTATTACATTGTAATATGTAATGTAAATACACATATATGTTATTACATGTAATATATGCAGTGACAGATCATCAGGCATTAGATTCTCACAAGGAGCCTGCAACCTAGATCCATTGCCTGTGCAGTTCATGATTGTGTTCAGGCTCCTACAAAAATCTAATGCCACTGATCTGACAGGAGGTGGAGCTCAGCTTTGCTGGCTCGTCCGCCAGTCACCTCCTGCTGTGTAGCCCAGTTCCTAACAGGTTACGGACAGGTGTTGGTTTGTAACCCAGGGCTTGGGGACCCCTGATATAAAAGACACAGACAACTAGCAAAGAGAATGCTAGTTTATCATACAGACACTCTTATTTCTAGAATTAGAGAATCTGAATATCAAACAGATCTCTTTTGCTTTTAATTTCTAACTTTTTCTCTCCTCACCCTTTAAGAGCTTCAGAATTAGAATTTTCAGTTGTTTGCTACTGAAAATGTCAGTGGTCAGATCTGATTCAAGGGTAGCCCAGGGATGGTGAGCTTTCACAAGGTAAGGCTCATATTCTAATCCCTTTTCTTGGCTACACAGAAGGTGTCAGAGATATATCCAGGGCACTCTGGGTACCCAAGGACAACAGCCTGTCCTGGGAGCAACAGCCAGGAAGAGGTTTCAAATGGAGACTGAATCTCTACTTGAGCTTGTACCCAAGGAGGCCACTGTAAAGCTTCCATGAAGACACTGGTGTTTTAAAAGCTCTGTCAGGATCATGTAGAGACAGAAAGACCCTCTGGGAAGTGATCCAGGCATGGGGTGACCCATCTCCTGGTCACCTCCTCTGGGAAGCCTTCCCTGATTTCTAAGAGTAGGGCATACCTGATACAGTCTTAAATCAATGGGTTCGCTATTAATACTTAATTGAGTTGTTTTGTTTTAAAACATCTGCCTTTCCTCTATTCTGTAAACTGTATGCAGAGCTATGTCTGTCTTACTCAACTTACAAGACACTGCCCTTGGCCACAGTTTATAGTCCGGTAATTTCCTTGTGCCTTAAGCAGTGCCAGGAAGAAGGCAGAGCACATACATAGAGGAATGAGTGGAAGAAAAGGCTGGGCCTAGGTGCATGGGCATCAGCTGGACACCATGTAGGATGTGACGGATGACACCATCTTAGTGAGCGCACAGTGAGCCTTTGAAGGGATGACAAAGTGTACCCTAGTCTGCAGTGCTTTTTGTCTCTTCCCAGATCTATATTTATTTTCTCCTTCCCAGCGACACCATCCCGACCCCCAAGTATTCACTCCATACTCTATCCCTGCTCTCCACTTTTTGGTCAACCAGAATCCTGGAATGTCAGAGTTGGAAGAGACCGTCAGATCATTGTATTGAACCTGCCTGATTCAGCACCAGGAAATTAAGAACCCACGAAGTTTAGGGACCTATCCAAGGTCACCCAGCTTGACAGCGGCAAAGCCCTAGAGTTGGAAAGAGACTGAGACAAGGGGACCAGAGTGATCTGAAAAGTGATTAAGATTTCCTTTTTTCTCTGATTTTCAGGATTAGGGCTTAAGTACCTGGGCTTCTTTCTGCCCCAGACTAACTAGCACTTTGGTGTCAGAAGTAATTTAGAATATTTAAGCTTAGACACACCCTTAGCAGTCAGCTCAAATTAATTATGTTTATTGGATTCCCACAAGTAAAACACTGTGCTAGACTTTTGGGATTCAAAGAAGTAGCTTATACTTATAAGACACTGCCCATAAACTCAGTTTACAGTCTAGTTAGTTCAATTACATGCAGTTAAATCGTGGGTGGAACAAAAATGCCAGAGAGAACCCTTCCTTGTTCATTCTACAGCTGTCAGGCAGAAGTCACTGGGTTTAATGATATCTTTCTGGAGAGACGGGACAGCCAGCTGCCAGAGGCTGTCTCTCCCCTTCTGTAAATTTGCTTTCTCTTCTTAAATAGTGAGTAGCTGATCCTCAGCAAGAAGGAGGGGTTTGTTTATTGTTCTAAAGATCTCATGATTCCTGTTTAAAGAGGGTGTAGGCTTGCAGTAGATTGTTGTAGGCTTAAATTCACTGAAGAGATGGAAGTAGCAGGCTTTGTGGGTGCAGTCAGAGCTGCTGGGAGTGGGTAGCCTCAGGCTAGGGCCCCTGGTGGGAACACAGAGGAAAGCAGTCCTGAGCTGGTTAAGGAGATGGAAGTTGAGGAGACTTCCCTGGGGGTCAGCTCATCCAGAAGACAGTACCACTGGTGCTACAGGACCCAATAGAGGGCAGTCAACTGGTCAGGATGCAGGAGATGTGACGGATTCTAAATCTATAGGATCTGCACTGGAGAGGGCAGGCAGTGAGCATCTGAGTGTCCATGTAAAAGAGTCAAGTCAGGGTTAACAGAGCCCTTCATGACTTAGTTTCTAGAATAGGTGTCACCTTTTTATGTCCCAGAGATTTGGTTTGCAGTCATGTACAGAGCTGATTGAATGGCCCTCTCTCACTGATCCTGCCTCAAGCACCTGGGAAGAGGGACAGAGCCAGGAAGAGAAAGGGGTCCCTGTACAGGTCCGTTCCATTATTCAAGCTCTGCTCATATCCTACCCTCTCCATAAAGGCTTCCCAGCTTCCTTTGCTCATCAAGTGCTTTTTGGCACCCACTCTATGCTTGGGTACTGGGTGCTGGGTGCTAGGTTCCAAGGACACAGTGGGAAGCAAAACAGGAGGCCCCATCCCCAGGAGCTTAGCATCCAATGGGAGGAAGTGCCTGTTGCTCAGTCTCCTCTCTTACTGTTCCTGATTAAGGGCATGAGTTCTGGAGCCATTCTGCCTCGGTTCAAAGCCTCCCACTGCCACTTTCTACCATTGAGACCAGGCATGCCTCCTGTAAGTAGAATGCCATAACCCCAGTGTGCTGGGGCAGCTCCAGAGGATACCTGCTGCTCTGTGTAGTTACGGATTGTGCTCCCTTTCACTTAAATACACATCTCTAAAAAAATTTTTTTTAAATCCCACTGGTCCGGGCGTGGTGGCACACGCCTATAATCCTAGCACTTTGGGAGGCCGAGGTGGGTGGATCACGAGGTCAGGAGATCGAGACCATCCTGGCTAACATGGTGAATCCCCATCTCTACTAAAAAATACAAAAAAATTAGCCGGGCATAGTGGCGGGCACCTGTAGTCCCAGTTACTCAGGAGGCTGAAGCAAGAGAATGGCGTGAACCCGGGAGGCGGAGCTTGTAGTGAGCCGAGATTGTGCCACTGCACTCCAGCCTGGGCGACAGAGCAAAGACTCTGCCTCAAAAAAAAAAAGAAAAAAGAAAAAAAAAATCCCACCAGCAAAAAAAAATCCCACCAGCAGTGAAATTTCTCTTAGAAATAAAAATAAACAAAACACATCTCAATTCGGGTAAAAAAAACTATGGTTGGTTACCTAACCTACCAGGTTCAGTTTCCTTATTTGAAAACTGAAGCTAATAATACAATCTACCTCATAGGGTGGTAAAAATTAGCCAGGGTGGTTGTACATGCTTGTGGTCTCAGCTACTTGGGAGGCTGAGGTGGGAGGATCACCTGAGATGGGGGGAGGTTGAGGCTGCCGTGAGCCATGATCACGCCACTGTATTCCAGCCTGGGCAACAGAACAAAACAAACAAACAAATAAAACAAAACAAAAACATAGATAAAATAATCTATGAAGTGCTTGGAACAGTGGCCCAATAAGCTCTCAATAAATATTAACAATTGCTATTGTTATTTTAATTGTGATTACTGTCCCATTGGGCTTTGGTCCTCCATTAGTGAGTGGGTCCTTAAGTGAGGGGCTGTTGTACACCTCTGTATTCCTAGCACCCAGCACCATGCCCTGCACAGTGGGGACTTTGACTCAATGTCTCTTCAAAGAGACTGGGATACAGGCTTCAGCCATATGAGGGTGTACTTGCAGAATGGGTGGACTCTTCAGAGATACTGTGTCCTATCTGGTTTCAGACGGAAACACGGAGAAAATGGTGGATGTTCTCCTCCTCCCTTTCTGATTAGAGTTGACAGATAAAATACAGAACATCCAGTTAAATTTGAATTTCAGATAAATGAATAATTTTTTGTATCAGTATGCCCCGAGTATTGCATGGGACATAGATTAAAACATGATTTGTTGTTTATCTGAAATTCAAATTTTAGTCCAGGGTCTAATATTTTTATCTGCTGAATGTGGCAACTCTGTCTCTGAGTTCCTTTCCCACTCTTTGCGGCCCCCGGCCAGCAGCAGTGCTCCCTCTCAGTATCACACTCACACAGCCACAACCACAAATCTTTCTCTGACTCCTATTTGCTCTCCAGGGCCAACCTTAGGCCTACTCGTGGGACACCTCTCGTGATTTAGCTTCTTCCACCAGGAGGAGGAACTGAGAAAAGATGGGCAGCAGCAGATGTCAGTGTGTCAGGGAGCCAAACTTCCCATTGGGTTAAGAGGCTTCTAGATGTACAGGAGTGTCCCTGAGCTCCTCGTCCTACAGAGATAAGGGGGAGCTGTTTTCTCACCTGGCCTCAGGGAGAAAAGGGAGAGCAAGGAAGAAGCCAGCCTTGAAATCCTCATCAGGTTTTCCCTTCCCATAGGTGTCTTTGTCTTCTAAGACTGCCTCTGCATGAACCTCCTGGTGGCTCTGCTCCTTGACTACCAGCCACATTTTTGATGGTATGAATATGTGGATGGGCTGGGGCAGGCGGATGTACCTTTGGAGCACTCTTCTGGAAAAGCGAAGAGGAAGATGCCAGGATATCTCTGAGTTTAGGAAGTATGAATTGTTAGAGTACCACCTCCCCTGGCTCCTCCCTTTTCCTCAGACATTTACTGTGGGCCAGGCACTGGGCTAAGCATGTCACATATATTACTTTATCCAATCCAACCTTGCAAGGCAAGTTTAACAGTCCTCATTTTACAGCTGAGAAATCAGGGGCTGAGGGAAGTTTACTCCCTTGCTGAACATCATTCAGTTTGTAAAGTGGTGGGGCAGGTATTTAAGCCCAGTCTCTCTGACTCCCAACCCCACTCTTAACCAGCTTTCTATACTGCTCTTTTTTCAGAGTTCCCCCTGGCACCTACTAGGAGCTCAATAAATACTCCCTGGATGAATGCATGATTGAATGTACAAATGAATGTGTCATTCTAAGGTCTACATTTATTTCTGTAGACTCACCTGTCAATGATAATCAGGAGAATGATTTGTTCTGACATGTTTATATATTTTTTATTTTGAAAAATTCATCAAATTATAATTTGTGATCAAATAGTTCATGGATGCTAATTTCATTATAACATTGTGTGTATTTGTCCTTTTTTATTTATTTATTTTTTGAGACAGAGTTTCACTCTTGTTGCCCATGCTGGAGTGCAATGGCATAATCTCGGCTCACTGCAACCTCCATATCCTGGGTTCAAGCGATTCTCCTGCCTCAGCCTCCTGAGTAGTGGGGATTACAGGCATGCACCAGCAAGCCCCGCTAATTTCGTATTTTTAGTAGAGATGGGGTTTCTCCATGTTGGTCCGGCTGGTCTCGAACTCCCAACCTCAGGTGATCCGCCCACCTCGGCCTCCCCAAGCGCTGGGAATACACACATGAGCCACTGCACCCGGCCTGTATTTGTCTTTAAATGAAAATGTTTTGGTTCTAGGCCCTGAGTTCCATAGGCCTTGAGGCTCTTACTTATTTTTTTGGCATTTATTACAGTTTTTGGTGGTACATATTCCCTGTGTAATTCAGGATCCAGCCAGTTTTGGGGGCAGTCATCCTTGTGGGATTCTCAAATCACAGCCTCTAGTTGGTCCCAGCCTTTTTAAGAACCTTACTGAAACATGCTCTGACTTTCAGTTATATGTGAAGCAGGAGTAACCTATGGTCTCTGCATAGCCCTGAGTATTCCATTGAGAAATATATTTTTTCTTTTGATCTTGATGTACATTTGGTATTAATTTTTTTCTTGGTGTATTTCCATTTACACATGAATGACCTCAGTCTGTTTTTAGCAAAGCATTGCTAGAGCTGGATGAGGATGCAGGGCTCATTAACAAAAAATCACTGGGGGGCCTAGGTTATAACCGCTCTTTCAAAGTTCACACAACCATAACACACATTCTGTTACACAAACACACACACAGAGTCACAGGACAGCAGGTTGTGAAACAGAGAGGGACTCTACTTTGAGGAATGTGGCCATGAATATGAACAAGTAAAACAACCATGATCTTAATAAAAAAGTGGTGGGGACCAGGTTAGGTACAAGCTGTGACCTGTGGTCTGCTATGATTTTGATCAACATTTTAGGAGTGTCCAGAACTTCTAAGTCTCATGTCAGAAAGTGAGAGGCGTGCTCACTTGGGCAGTGCATATACTAAAATTGGAACCATACAGAGAAGATTAGCATGGCTCCTGTGCAAGGATGACATGAAATTTCACGAAGCGTTCCATATTAAAAAAAAAAAAAAAGTGAGAGGATGTCTGGCAGACCCCTGAGAGGTAGCAGGAATGTCTTACACACAGATTTTTGGTTGTTACATAGTATCAGTGATGCATTTTTTACTGCCAGTTACTACGACCATTCTAAGTGTGCAACAAGAGTATATATAGTAGCCCTGTGAAGTCCAACTACTCATGTTTATAGATATATATTTAAGAAGATAGGAGTCATACTGTTATCAGAGCAGATGGAACTCCCTTGGCTTCCCTAGAACCATATTTCAAGGGTTCATAACGCTAATTTTGGGGAGATTTTCTTCTTACAAGCTATGTGACCTTGAGCAAATTTCTTAACCTCTTGGTGCCTTAGCTTCCCCATCTGTTAAATTAGGAGAATAATAGTAACTCCCTCACAGAGTTGCTGAGCAGATTAAATGAGTTAACCTGTGGAAAGCACTTAGAACAGTGCCTGACATAAAAAGTGTTACATACTAGTTTGCTATTATTATTATCATCAGCAACAGCAACGCCAGCTTAAGACAACCATGAATGTCATGTCCTCACTGAAGCTTTTCCAGGCTTCCTCAGTTGGATGCACCCTCTCCTCCCCACCCCTTTATGACCATCTGTCTAACTCTACCTAGACTAAACTATGTGCCCTACCTCCCTGACTATCTGCTGTCCTTGACTCCAAATATCCTCCTGGCTAAGAGAATATATGGGGACTCCTGACTCCCAACTCCTCTATAGCATCAAGACTCATTCATTTTTTTCATTCAGCAAATATTTATGAGTACCTTCTCTGTACAGGCTCCGCTGAGTGAGAAAAAAAATCCCATGATGTTTCCCATGCACACACTGAAGGAAAGCTCATGCAGGCATTTGCTCAGCTCCTCTGGCCAGCTGAATGACCACGGGAAGAAGTCGGGTATAGTTAAAGTGATCTTGTGTTTTGAAAAAAACAAGATATGTGTTCGGACAAACATTAGCATACTTAAGAGAAGAGCAAGACAGAATAATAGATTTGGGATTTTTTTCAGATATTCTCAGCCACATGGTCAACAAAATTAAATCACTCCGGAAAGAGACTCACTTAAATCTTTCCTGGAGACCGCAGCCTTGGCTTGTGTATGGAAACGGCACCCACAGCCACACTGCGCACTAGGCTGGGTACCTCATATCCATGGTGTTTGATCTAATTCTTACAAGACCTTGTAAGGGAAGAACTGTCATTCTCCTTTTAAGAGGAGGAAACTGAATCTCAAAGAAATACGTGTCTTGTCACATCACACAGTTGGCAAGTGGCCCAGGCTCTGCCCCACATAAGGTCAAAGGGTGCTAATTTTCAAAGACACTTGAGCTACTCCTATATCTAATTGGTCACTAAATCCTGCTGGACTTAGATGTGGCATTTGGGAGAGCTACCTCTGGAGACCTTTGCGGATCTTCAAATTTAGGAATACCATTAGAACACTTGATGACAAAACGAGAAGGGAACAAGTCACTTTAAGAGACAGCCATTGGCATCAGCTAAGCTCTTTTACTGGATAAATTATTAATTTCTAGACACTAGACCCTTCGTGTGTGCCATAAATGTGTGGCCCAGCCAAATTAGAAATGACCAAATGACATGTGTCTCATTGTGGTTTTAATTTGCATTTCCCTAGTGGCTGATGATGATGAACATCTTTTTGTGTGCTTACCATTTGTCTATCTTCTTTGATAAAATGTCTGCTTATGTCTTGCACATTTTCTAATTAGATTATTTGTTTTTTACTGCTGAGGTTTGAAAGTTTTTAAATATATTCCATATACTAGTGCTTTTGCACTAGGATGTGCAGTTTGCACCTATTTTCTTCCTCTCGCTATCTGATTGTTTCACTTCTTAACAAGGTCTTTTGCAGAGTGCATTTTTAACATTGATGAGGTCCAGTTGATCAATTTTTCCCTTTGTGGGTCATGCTTTTGGTGTCAAGTCTAAGAACTCTTTGCTTGGGCCCAGATTCCAAGGATTTTCCTTAATTTTTTTTTCTAACAGTTTTATAGTCTTGCATTTTATATTTAAGTCTGTGATCTCTTTTGAGCTAACTTTTATATAAGGTGTAAAGTGTACATTAAGGTTCATTTTTTTTGGCCTAGGAATGTCTAGTTGTTCCAGCACTATTTTTTGGAAATGCTCTTTTTCGTTCATTGCATTGCTTCTCCAACTCTGTCAAAAGTTGGTTGGTTGTATTTGTGTGGGGTCGGAGATGCGGCGGGTCGGGGGGAGTTAATGGATTCTCTATTCTGTTACTTTGATCTATGTGTTCTTCTGCTAATAGGACACCACCTTTGTACTGTAGCTATATACTAGGCCTTAATACTGGGTAGAGTGATTCTTCCCACTTTATCTTTCTTTTTCAAGACTGTTCTAGCTATTTTAGGGCCTTTTTAGAACAAGCTTTTAATCTATATCTACAAAAAAAACCTTGCTGGGATTTTGATAAGAATTGCATTAAACTTATAGTCAGCTTAGGGAAAAATAGACATCTTTGCTGTGTTGTTTATAAGATCTCTTTGATTTGTTCCTTCTCCATAACTGCTACCCTCAAGGAGAATGTCATTAGCTAATGCCTGAAATTATTGACCAACCTTATAATTCGCCTTTCATTGTGGTCTTCTGTTGTTCCCACTCATGCTGTGTGTTGCTGCCAAAATGATGAAACTCTAGCTCTCCCCTACGAAAGTTGCTGTCTTGTTTGGGAATCTCAAATTGCTTCCTACTCCAGACCTAGGCCCAGGTTTACCTTCTTATTCAAACTCCCCAAATTTCCACTTCTCATTCAGTCTTGATATACCCAAGTAATTCATGACTCTGAACTGCTAACCTAAACATGTAACTTAGCCAGGAATTCCTTCCACTCTGCCAATCTGTTTCCATTTTCTTCTGTCAATTTAAGCTTACTCAATGCAAGAAATATTTCCTAAATAACTTGGTCATCTTGTACAAGTTCATACACAGTGGCAGGCCTAGCATATCTGACATCTGGAACAGGTGATTTTTAATGGTACTCTCCTCTACAGAATGGATTTATGTTCAGTAATAAGTGTATAATGCAATAACAGCAATCATTGGTATTTTCTGATTTTGCTTTTTAGTTTTAAAATAAAACTAAAACTCTTTCCAAGCTTAACTTGAATAAAATTCTATTTTTTTAGCTTTGAATTCTGAGCTTCAATGAAAAAAAAGAATTCTACTTTAAAGATATTAAAATTCAGTAAAATATGTCACGTATGAACTAAAATTTGTACTTATGAAACAAAAATATTATACCTTGAAGTCTGCACCCTATGTCACTGTTTTAAGTTTAAAACACAAATAAAAACCTCAAGTGGTCATATAATGACTTAAGTTCGATTCTTTCTGTATTTACTGTGCTATTTTTGTTTATTTCACATCTACCAATTAAATGCAGGAATATGTAGTACCACAGGAGCTAGAAACACACACTGCACCTGAAACAAGGTCAAACTACTTAAATGAGTATGAGCTAATTGTTAAATGAACACTTAGTTGAGTCCACGTGTTAGTGGACATGGGTTGGGACTCAACTAGGAGTAACATCCATGTAACACCCTTGTGTTACCTGGTCATGGATGTCACTACGAGTAGGAGTTCTCCAAGTAACATCCATGTTGATACAATATTTATTAAAGGACAAGGAATGAAAATGTACCAATCCATGTTTATTAAAGGATAAATAATAAAAGTGTACTAATATACTAAATATATTCACATACATATTATTAAAACTCACCATCCCTCAAAATGTCAATACAGTGTCACAGTGTTACCCTATGATCCTGCAATTCCAGCCCTAGGCATATATAGACCTTAAATGAATAAAAACATATATCTGCATACAAACTTGTACCCAAATGTTCATAGCACTGAGAGGTGAAGCCGGCTGGGCTTCTGGGTCAGGGAGGGACTTGGAGAACTTTTCTGTCTAGCTAAAGGATTGTAAATGCACCAATCAGCACTCTGTGTCTAGCTAAAGGTTTGTAAACACACCAATCAGTGCTCTGTGTCTAGCTAATCTGGTAGGGCACTTGGAGAAATTTTCTGTCTAGCTAAAGGATTGTAAATGCACCAGTCAGTGCTCTGTGTCTAGCTAAAGGTTTGTAAACGCACCAATCATCACTCGGTAAAAATGGACCAATCAGCACTCTGTAAAACGGACCAATCTGCACTCTGTAAAACGGACCAATCAGCTCTCTGTAAAATGGACCAATCAGCAGGATGTTGGTGGGGCCAAATAAGGGAATAAAAGCAGGCCACTGGCACCAGCAGTGGCAAATCACTTGGGTCCCATCACTATCGTGGAAGCTTTGTTCTTTTGCTTTTTGCAGTAAATGTTGGTGCTGGTCACTCTTTGGGTCTGTGCTGCCTTTATGAGCTGTAACACTCACCGCAAAGGTCTGTAGCTTCACTTCTGAAGTCAGCGAGAGCATGAAGCCACCGGGAGGAAAGAATAACTCTGGACGCGCCAACTTTATGAACTGTAACACTCAACGCAAAGGTCTGCAGCTTCACTCCTGAAGTCTGAGACCCCACGAACCCACCAGAAGGAAGCAAGTCTGGAGACGTCCGAACATCAGAAGGAACAAACTCCAGATGCACCATCTCTAAGAACTGTTAACACTCACTGCCAGGGTCCGCGACTTTATTCTTGAAGTGAGCAAGACCAACAGCTCACCAATTCTGGACACAGCACCATTATTCACAACAGCCAAAAAGTGGAAACAATTCAAATGTCCATCAACTGATGAATGGATAAACTGTGGTATATCTATAGAATAGAATATTATTAGGTAATAAAAAGGACTTAAGTACTAACATAAGCTTTACTGTGGATATCCCTTGAAAATATTGTAAATATAAGAAGCCAGAAACAAAAAGCCAGATGATTCCATTCATATGAAGTGTCCAGCATAGACAAATCTATAAAGATAGAAACTAGATTCATGGTTTCTTAGGGCTGGGAGAGTAGGTGGGAAGGTGAGGCAATGGGAAATGGCTATTAATGGGTATAAGGTTTCTTTTGAGGGTGATGCAAATGTTGTAAGATTGATTGTGGTCATTGTTGTGTAGCTCTGTGATTATACTAAAACTATCGACTTGTATACTTTAAGTAGGTGGCTGTGTGGTATGTTAATTATATCTCAATAAAATTAAAAATAAAACCAGCAGTAAATGCAGCAATTGTTTAGAACTTAGACCAACAAAATATTTTGTGGGGAGGAATATTTTATCACTGTCAATATTAGAATTATCAGTGCTTGGTGATTAAAACCCACTCTTGGTTTTATTGTCATTTTTAACTTTTCTGCTGACGACACATTCCCTTATTTTGGGTATGCAAGGTGTCCCTCTCCCGCTGCTGCATGATGGTACATCCCTGCTGACGTGGTCAGTGTAGATCTGCACTATGGCCCATCTAGCGACTGGCTGATGTAAATTGCTTATATGTAGAGAAAAGTCTAATTTGGGACTTACAAGAAATTTTAAGAATTTAAAAAATAAAGTGATACCCATTTTAGGAAGTCAAGAGCCATTTCATATGAAATAAAACCTTTTATAGTTAAATGAATCTTCTGTAGACTTCTTAACTCAGAACCAGTATTTCTGTTTTGTTTTTTTGAGACCAAGTTTCACTCTTGTCACCCAGGCTGGAGTGCAATGGCGTGAACTTGGCTCACTGCTACCTCCACCTCCCAGGTTCAAGCGATCCTCCTGCCTCATCCTCCAGAGTAGCTGGGATTGTAGGCACCTGCCACCACGCCTGGCTAATTTTTTTGTATTTTTAGTAGAGAAGGGATTTCACCATGATGTCTAGGCTGGTCTCGACCACCTGACCTCAAGTGATCCGCCCACCTTGGCCTCCCAAAATGCTGGGATTACAGGCTTGAGCTACCACTCCTGGCCAGAATCCGTTTTTAAACTCAACCCAGGATCTAGATTTCCTGTGCACTCGGGCAGCTGTTGATGCCCATTTGCAGATTGGCTGTCTTCATGAACCATGAACAATCCCTAGGTACAAATGTCTGTTGCTCTTTCCAACCCCAAAACCAGAACAACTTCGACAGCTGTGGAGACACTGCCCCCAAGGCTATCTTACCTTGCAGCCACAGACCAATGCCCCTCCTCCTCAGAGTGCAGACCCCCACTGCTGTGTGGCTGCCACATACTCCTCTTCGCCTAACTGGGCCCCAAATCCCTGTGGAAGCCTGTGTTCTCCTCCCCAATACCATTCTCTTCCTATGTTTCTCACAGCGCCACTGGTTTCACCAAGGAGAACGCATTTCCACAGACATCCCCTGGCCTGCCCTGGCCTAGTCATCCATCCTCCCACTACCCCATCCATCCCATAGGAGTTTATGTCTCCACTTTGAGGACCGGGGTTAGGGTTCTCCAAAACTTGGCTTGCGTCCTGGCAATGTCATAAATGGTGGTCAGTTCCTACAGTGTGATAAGTGCTATTTTTAAAAAGACTTTATGTACATTATCTCCTGTGATTCTTGCACTTTCTAGAAGCTAGACATTATCTCAATTTTGGTAAGACTGAGGCTCAGAGAGATTAAATAATTTGTCTCAAGTCACATAGCCAGTATGTGAAAGAACTACGATAGAAATCTATGGCTTCTGCTTCCCATGCCAGTTCAGTATTACATAGAGGAGTAGGCCACAGTGAAATTATAGTCTGCATAGACTTTTGTTGGCTGGGCTTGGAGCCTAACCACCATTTTAGGTCTTTTTTTTTTTTCCCGTGGGAAAATGAATTTCAAATTCTGAGCAATCAACATACAAGTGTTCTTCTACAGCATAACTCATTTTTAATTTGGAGACTATCTCCATTGTCTTCCTACTGAAGGGTTTCATTTCTATTGATTCCTTTATCTTACTGGTCAGGACCCAAAAGGAGGATTGAAAAGTAAAGGCTTTAGAGTCAGACTAGGGCCTACCACTTAATTGATGTGACCTCAAGCAAATTACTTAACTTCTCTGGGCCTCAGTTTCTTCCTTTGTAAAATAAGGGCAACATTACACATATAGGATTATTGTAAGAATTAAATGAATAATGCACGCTTGTAAAGTGCTTAGTGCAGTGCTTGGTGCAGAGTCAGCCTCCAATAAACGTGGACTTCGTTGTTCAATGGGAGAGTCAGGTTGACTACAACCTGGAACATATCCCTGCTGGCCAGGGATGGTCCTTGTTTATTCCTATCATGCAGATGAAATTATTAACAGCACTCCCTTCTACTCTTAAGGTGCCCCAACTTGGATGATAAGTTATATGGGTCACCCTACCTGAAGATGGGCCCAGAAGGCATGACTTCGAGGGGACCACAAAGCCCCAAGGCTGAAGCTCCCTAATCACAGGGAAATTTGGCCTTTGTCAAGAGCATCTCACCAGGGAGCTGAGAGCTACTGTTTGGATGTTTCCAGAAGCAGCAGCTGGGTTCTCAGTGAGGGGCTGAAGCCAGGAAGAGAGGCTTCAGGGATAAGGGAGCCCAGCCAAAGGCACCAGCAGTCACGCAAGTGTCTGGTCTGACAGGAGCCCTGCCAAGGAGCCAGGCCAAAAGGACAGGGTGGGGGCCGGAGTGGGGGCCAAGACGGCAAGCCAAACAGGAGATGAAGGGGAGCCGGGAGATGAAGTATCAGGGACACCACTAAGGGAGGTCAGCAAGGTGCTGGAAGGGCAAGAGGTCTCACTGTGCCTGGGGGAGGGGGGTCCCTGGGCATCAGTCCCCCTCTAGGAGCCTATATTCCACTCTTCTTTGTCTTTAAAGGAGTTGAGGCACTGTCTAGGGCACATCTGGGTCATATCCTTCTCCAAGATGCTGTGCACATGTGCCAGGGTTGATCAGTGACTCTGAGACTGTTGGTGATAACAAAGACCAAACATAAAGCAGGCAATGTCATTTAAACCTCTCACCACATTTAATGAGCAGGATTGGCAGCTTATTTCAATTTTACTTCAGTACTTAACTTCTCACAAAGTAGCAGTCATAAAACACTTCTCATAATGAGGTGTAATAATTGAAAGCCTGAAGAACCAAGAGGCAGCATGGTGAAAAGAAAGGAATAAAACGGTGAGAGTCGGAACTAGGTTCTATCCTGCTTCTGTTCTGCCTCTTCCTGACTCTGAATTTTTAGGTAAGTCACTTCACCTCCCTGAGCTCACCTGTCAATGGAGGTAATAACTGTTGGGAAGGAAAAGTGTGGGGAGGCACGGATTACAAAGGCTGCGGAGTGCTACACAAATCTAAGCTAGACATCTCTCTAATATGATAATAAAGTAGGACTTTCTAAAATAAACATTTATCACATGTATTAAGAAAAAAGCTCAGAAAAGACGAAATACTTTTAAAAAGAATATAGCTGGAGTAAACGTAATGAACAAATTCTAGTACTACAGCAAAATCGGAACAACTTCAGATACTAAAGAAATGCTCCTTTACACAGTGAGTAATATGCTAGTGGGAGCTGCTAACCTTGGCTCCTTCCAGAAATGTACAACAGTTAGAAAACATAAATATCTTCTCAAAAAGTTAGGATACATACACAGATAATAGGTTCATAGTGGAAAATTAATATTAATGAAAATTCAGAGTCCCTTTTTGAAGAAGAAAGAGCAATATTTCTTTCCAACAAACATGCCTGGTTCAAACCAGAATGCTGGGTTGGGCTGTTTGGGTCCAGTATTTCCAACATACGGAACAAATAGCACCTTTGATGAGGGCAGCAAAATGCGATAGATGACGCGTGGGCTCTGGAATCTGATGAGCCTGGGCTCTTATCCAAGTTGGCCGTTAGTCTTCTATATGACTTTAGGCAAGTTATTTAGCCTCACTGAGGCTTGATGCTCTCAACTGGAAAATGAAGATAGCAGTATCTACCTACTAGGTTGAATTAAATAACATTTGCTATACTTCAAGTAGAGTGCTTGGCACAGAGGAGGGACTAGTAAATGGAAGTTCTCATTATCACTGTGAAAGTACCTTGACCTCTGCTTAGCACTGTCAGGAAGTCAGGGACAAAGACCATGACAATTGCCTGCTACTTGTCAACATGAGTGAGCAGCGGGGCAAAGCTGCCAAAAAAAGGCTCACTCAGCCAGGCTGCATGAGTAATGAGTACCAATACAGGTCTGGAAGTCGTGCGTGCATGCGTATGTGTGTGTGTGTGTGAGAGAGAGAGAGAGAGAGAAAGAGAGAGAGAGAAAGAGATCCCTGTGCACTCTGCTCCAGAGAGACTACATCTGGAGGATTGGCTACAGCTTGTAGAAGCACATCTTAAAATACAGGGAATCCGGCCGGTGCGGTGGCTCTTGCCTATGTAATCCCAGCATTTTGGGAGGTCGAGGTGGGTGGATCACCTGAGGTCAGGAGTTCAAGACCAGCCTGGCCAACATGATGAAACCTCATCTCTACTAAAAATACAAAAATTAGCCAGGCATGGTGTCGGGCGCCTGTAATCCCAGCCACTTGGGAGGCTGAGAGAGGAGAATAATTTGAACCTGGGAGACAGAGGTTGCAGTGAGCCGAGATCATGCCATTGTACTCCAGCCTGGGTGACAAGAGCAAAACTCTGTCTCAAAAAAACCAAAAAACAAGGAATCCAGAGGAAGATAAAGGGAATCCAGAGGACCTAAACACTAGCTCATTTGGAGAATGGTTGAAGGAGCTGGCAGATTTAACCTGGAAAAGAGAAATCTAAAGGCGAAGTAATAACTTTTAAAATAATTTAAGGGCTTCAAGCAGAAGTAGGTGGAAACATATTCTTTCTGACTTAGAAAGCAAAACAGGACCCAAAGACAGAAATGACAGAGGTGCTGTTCAGCTCAGTAGTAGAAAGGACTCTCAGTCCCGTGGAGCTCTTCACCTAAGGGAATGGGCCGTGTAGTGAGGCGGTGCAGGCAGCCAGGCACTGCAGAAGCTGAGCAGAAGCTGGATGACTCCCGGGTCCAGGATTCCTGTACTGGGTTGGGCTGGGATTAGCTGCCCTATGAGGTTTCTTCTGAGTCAAACTTTAAGACAGCCCTGGTTTTCAGAATCCTGCTAAAATTGTTTTGTCCTTGTTAAATCATATTTTATCAATCTCAAGTCCCTCAAAATGGCTGAAGAGGTGATTATGCCTGAATACATTAAAAGCCAGAGGAAATAGTGAATTTAGGGCTCTTGGAGCTGTTTTCTTTTTGTCATTAGATTCATAATGTTTTTGATGATTTTCATTCTAGTCGAGGACTCATGAATATTCATGAGCGTTTGCAGGTACTATATATACACCTTCTTCCCTCACTCCTTTTCAAAATCCAACATGGAGTCAGAGTTTTATTTTTTACTGTTTTGTCTAAAATTTAAAGTATTTTTAAATTTAAAGTCTAAAAGTAATTAATACGGCTTCACTTAACCTATTCCATTTTTATTCTTTTCTCTCAAATTGTTCAGAACATATACTCTACATACACACAGAAGAAAAGTAATTAAAGGGCCGATTTTGATCGCCTTTTTTTCCCAAATACAACCATGTAAACTACATTAGTTATCTCATCTCAATCATGGAGTGCTACAGAAATGTGACTCAGGGCTGAAACAATGTTTTATTATTTAGCATGGGGACCCTGGGGCGGATTTGTGGACCCTATGGTCTTAGCCAAGCACCCCTGGAACTCATTTGACCAAGGGCAGGCCATCAGAAGTGGACATTTGAACCATGTCAGCAGTTTCAGAGAAGCACCCAATGACATTTTAATCTGAAAGATTATAAACAACCTCACTCCCACCACTAGCCATGCCACCTCCTGAAGAATGTGCAGCGTGGTGGATCTGAAGGAGCCATTGATAAGGAGGAAAGCAGCTTGAAAGCAACCTGGTGAAGCAAGAGTTTGACAGCCGAGATTATTTTTAATGCTTTCAAAGGCACACACTTTATAAATATATCGCACATATACAAAACAGGTCTGTTCCTATGCATAATATGTGTCTGTAACAGTCTATTTAAAAGCATTTCAAAGCCCATTTAGTTATAGTTTCTCCTAAGTGGTGTGGGTAAATGATAAAGAGATAAAGGAGGACAAGGGCCCTCCCCACAGAACCGTAGAAGGCTCTAGCTGACAGTCACTTGGAGACAATCTCCATTTTCTTCACTGTTTAGATGAAGAAGCTGGGATTCCAAGGGGAGGTGACTTGCTTAAGTCTCACCAGAAAATTAGCTCTAACATAATAATAAATCCAGGTTTATGGTTCCAAAACTAGAGTTTACTAATTGATGGTGGAAAGAAACCATCTACACTGTAAACAACCACAAAAAACCCTAAAAACAAACAAAGCCACTGAGAGCCAGGAGTCATGGTTCTTATCCCAGCGAAGGAATGCACACCCTGCCTGATTTCCTGGCCACTGCAACACAGACCATCGGGTCATGGGATAATCATGCCTTTGGTATGGAATACAAGATGGCTGGTTTTTCCTATGATGCCCGCACACTGAGCTGATGGCATCACCCTGCTTTGTATTGGTAGATCTAGCCATGCCATCCTCTGCAGCTTGGGCAGCTCTGGGTTCTCTAGGATAGCTGAATTGATTCACTAAAGATATGAAGAGGCACATGGGAAAATACACAAATCCCACCCTCTACATTCTCCCAACTGCAGCTCCTGCCTTTGAGCCTCATTTGCTGTTTTCCTGAAGGCTCTCTCCACAACACTAATTGGGGTGATTAGATCAGTTCAAACAATCAGACGATTGAATGGAAATATCTACCACACTAGTTGGTTTTATGAAGCAACTGGCAAATGGAGTCACTGATGATAGTGGAAACTCACTCCGCATAGACACAGACTCATTCTCTTCTCCACTTTGACTTCTTCAGCGTCTTTGTTTGTTTACCCAGACAGGGTCTTCATTTACCAGGTTTCTCAGCACCAGTGAGGACTCACACAATGAGGCTTGGATAACACTTTGGTGGGGACACTGCGGACAGACTCCTCTCAATACGCTCATGGTTCAGTCACAGAACAGTTTGTCCTTTCACTGGGCACTGTGGAATGAGCGTGAGCTCTGTGAGCGGGCAGGAAGGGCATCTTCTGTTTGAGAGCCAAGTCCTGTTTCGAAGTTCCCCACTGTAACCTTGGATACAGCTGGCTGGGGGTGGGAAGGCCCTGTGAGAGGCCTTTGTTTATAACTGGAGACTCCGTGGAAGGAGGTTATGGATAGCTGGATTTGGGGCCTTGCAAAGGAGGAGGGGAGAAAACTAGAAAGAGAAACTTCTTTTTTCAGAACTTCTGCAGGCTCACAAAGAAAGGATCCCAGCCAGGTATAGATCCATTGCAATAAGCATTCTATATTTTCTAGGTATTTTCAATACCTCCTGAATGTTTCATTTTTAGCTGCGCCCACTCACAAAGGCTCCAAAGATTTCACAGAGGACCTCCAGGAGCCTGTGGTGTTTTTGTGGCATGTGCGTGTAGTTCTGGTCATGAAATGGCATGTTGGGCAATTCTAGGTAACTTGATGCAGGCTATATTGACGTGTGGCTCAAGAGACTAAACCGTGAAGAAAGATGAGCTTGGTGGCCATTGGCCACCATGATCTAGAAGGCAGCAAAGTGGCAGGCACCCCTAAACTCTCTAGTTCTGGATAGCCTTTGGGGACTGTGCACACTGGACTCACTTATATTCTCAGACAGACTGGCTTGCCATACGACTTTTAGGTCCCTTCCAAGGTATACGAGATGGCTATATGATCATGTCATGAGGTTCCAACATAGGTGATTTAATTGTCTAATAGTTACCTTTTAGAATCATAATAATGACTATTATTTTTCTAGGAGTTATTTAAAGCATTTATCATATGCCACATATTTACTTACATGGTTTTATTTCCTCTCCTCAACAATCCTGGAAAGTGGGTATTATCTCCTTTAATAAATGAAAACACAGAAGTACAGAGAGACCGGCCTGGCCAACAAGATGAAATCCCATCTTTATTAAAAATACAAAAAGTTAGCTGTGCGTGGTGGCACGTGCCTGTAGTCCCAGTTACTCCAGAGGCTGAGGCAGGAGAATCGCTTGAACTCAGGAGGCGGAGGTTGCAGTGAGCCAAGATCGCGCCATTGCACTCCAGCCTGGGCAACACAGTGAGACTCTGTCTCAGAAAAAGAAAGAAAGAAAGAAAGAAAAAGGTGGAGTTTCTGGTGATATATAGGGGTTTGGGTGGGCAGGGAGGAAAAGGGATACAATAGGTATCTTCAAAGTTTGAAATACTGTCCAGAAGAAGAATGAAATTCCCCAGTATAGCGGCTAACAGGTAGCTCTAAAATCAGTATAAGGATGTTGCTAACTGCTCAAAAGAAAGAAGGGCCCTCCAGTATTTGGAACTGTTCATAGATGGAATCGTCTGCTTTGTGAGGTAGGAGTTTCCCATCACTGGAGATGTCCATGCAGAGACAAGAGAGTCAAGCATCAGGACCCTCCAACCTTCACAGTCCCTTCCAACCCCAAATTCCACAATCCACCAGTTAATCTACCTTCAGAACTGTCTTCTTAGATTCGGTTTTCCCCCCTCTTAATGTCTCATTTGCAAGTAATCTGCTATACTTGGTGGCATTTACTCTTTCCCTTCACTTGAGCCATAATTATATTTTAAAATAGTTCAATATCAAGCTAATCATTGGTAGCTTTATGAGGTTTTCTTAAACTAATTTTTTTAAAATCTGATTTTTTAAATCAAACATTTTTCCTGGATTTCTAATATGAGACATCTAAAAACAACTCTCTGATCCTTGGGAAGGCAATTTATTTTCTGGAACATGTTATTCAAAACTTTTCTATCTAATGACCAAATAGTGCTTTAAGTGTCTCTTCTAAAATTAAACAGTAGCAAGATGGATTATTTCGGTTTCTCCTGCCTCTGAATGTTGAATTTACTTGTGCTGGTAACACCAAAAGTAATATGCATTCAATTCAATATGCACTGTTCATTCATTCAACAAATAATTGTGGAGTATCCAATATTGTTCTAGGCTCTCGGGAAACCGCAGTGAACAAACACAAACAAAATTCTCTGCTCCTGTGGACCTGCTTTTTAATGGAGGGGACAGAGTAAATAAGATAAAGAAGTAAATATACACAAGATAAAATATACATGAACTGGTGACAAACACTAAAGCGAAGACTAAAGCAGGAAGAAGTGAGTGGGAGAGGTGGGGGAAGAGAAAGAGGATGTTGTAATTTATTTTATTTTACTTTATTTATTTTTTTTTTGAGACATTGTCTTGCTGTGTTGCCCAGGCTGGAGTACAGTGGCATGATCTCGGCTCACTGCAACCTCCGCCTCCTGGGTTCAAGCGATTCTCCAGCCTCAGCCTCCCAAGTAGCTGGGATTACAGGCACATGCCACCATGCCCAGCTAATTTTTGTATTTTTTAGTAGAGACGGGGTTTCACCATGTTGGCCAGGCTGATCTCGAACTCCCTGACCTCAGGTGATCCGCCCACCTCCACCTCCCAGAGTGCTGGGATTACAGGCGTGAGCCACTGTGCCCGGCTGATGTTGCAATTTAAATGGAGTGGTCAAGCCCCTTTAAATTCTATTTAAATAAAGGGAGTCCCACTGAGAAAGTGACCATGAGTTTTTTTTGCTGTGGTTTTTGGTTTTGCTTCTGTTTTTGAGACAAGGTCTGGCTCTATCGCCCAGGCTGGAGTGCAGTGGCGCCATCTCACCTCACTACAACCTCCGTCTCCTGGACCCAAGCCGTCCTCCCACCTCAGCCTCCGAGTAACTGAGACTACAGGCGCGTGCCACCATGCCTGGCTAATTTTTTGTGTATTTTCCGTAGAGACAGGGTTTCACCATGTTGCCCAGGCTGGTCTTGAATTTGTGAGCTCAAGTGATCCACCTGCCTTAGCCTCCTAAAGTGCTAGGATTACAGGTGTGAGCCAACCCACCTCACAGAAATTGAGCTTTAAGCCACAAAGGAAATCAGTGAGTGATCAGGGTAAGTATCTGTCAGAACATAAAGGGAATAGCAGATACAAATGCAAGATTCCAGTCATGTTCTGAATACCTGCTGAGTGCTTAGCATCATGTGTGGCAAAACGCACTAAAACACAGGTTTCTGAACACCAAGGTCTTGAAGAGGGAAGAACACAAATGCACCCAAAACAATAGCTAGTTAACTGCCAAGTGCTAAATTTGGAAGATCAGATCTCTGAAAAACTTCTCCCCATCAGTTATACTGGACCAGCAGGGTCCCCTGAAACATATCTTGGACGTTTCCACTTCTAGGCCTCTGTCTCATTTCCCAGAGGGGAATGCTATTCTCATACTTTCTTAAGTTTTGGATCTTACACAATGTCCAAAGCCCACCCAGACTTGTTCTCCTTCACGAAACTCTTCCTGACCACCGAGCACCCAGTGTTTCCTTTTTCTGGATCTGTACAGTAGCACGACACATTCTCAGCTGACTGTACCAGACCCTAATTTTAACAAGATCCACAGGTGATTGAAAATGCACACAAAAATCTGAGAATAGCTGTAGGCCACTTGTCTTCAAATGTGCCTACACACTCTAAAACCCTGGGAATCTTTTTATTATTATTTTTTTTTTTTATTTTTGAGACAGAGTTTTGCTCTTGTCGCCCAGGCTGGAGTGCAATGACATGATCTCAGCTCACTGCAACCTCCGCCTCCTGGGTTCAAGTGATTCTCCTGCCTCAGCCTCCTGAGTAGCTGGGATTACAGGTGCCCACCAGCACGCCCAGCTAATGTTTTGCATTTTTAGTAGAGACCAGGTTTCACCATGTTGGCCAGGGTGGTGTTGAACTCCTGACCCTAGGTGATCCACCCGCCTCAGCCTCCCAAAATGCTGGGATTACAGGCGTGAGCCACCGTGCCCAGCCCTGGGAAGCTTTTAAAAATACCAATGCCTAGTTCCACCTTCAGAGATTCTGATTTAATCAGTATGGGTGACAGCTAGGCATCAAAAAAATTTTTAAAAACTTCCCAGGTGATTCTAACATTAAGCAAAGTTTGAAAATTACTGGTAGCTCCTCTCTCCTTTCCCTCAGTTTCTTCTCGCCACGGTTTTGCCCTAGCTGTCAAACAGCCTGCCTTCAGGCTAAGTCATTTCCGTCCCCCCCTTCCCCCCACAACCCCCGCCACCCCCACCAGGTGGATTCTTGGGTATACAGAACTAGGAGAAGCTAGCTTCCCCTCCACCCTTTCTCCCCTGGTTCAAAGGCTCTGGGACTGGCCCATAGAGGCCTTCCCAGAATACAGGACTGCAGCAGTGTGAGTGGGAGGAGGCAGACCCAGGGCAGACTCCCGACCCAGCAGTGTGGCCTTAGGTAAGCCTCCTTGGGCAAGCCACTAAAATATGTTGCCTGTAAAGGGGGAACAACAACATCTCTGAAATCAGCCTGTAGAGTCACAGCGTCTTGGGAAGATCAACAGAGATGATATGTGAATGTGTTTCTAAAATATTAATGTGCATGACAGCTGCGATGGTTTCCTATCCTAGGACAACCATTTCAAATTTAAAAATCTTCCTTTCCCCTACTTCCCACACAACTAAGTAAGAATTTTAAGCAAAATTTTATCTTAGCATCCAAAAAAGATGAATATGCATGTGTAGTATCTGTGTTGATATAGGTAGGTATGATTCAACAGTTACAGCTTGCTGCATCACTAGTTATTAGAAGGCAGTGATTCTGTGACTTGAAGATATTTTAATTAGCACCAAACACACTGAGAGTGTTCAATAAACATTAACCAATGAGGCCTAATTTAAGACGGCATCATATAAGTCCACACTATGCCACTATTGACATGAGGAGTACTGCTTATTGCTTACCCAAATGACCACATTTTCACCTTTTAAGTAAAGTATAGCACCTTCATTTAGCCATTCCGCTGATCTGCAAACTGAAAGACCAACAGACCCTGGCTTATTCAAAATTGGTTCTCTGTTTTACTAAAAGGATCGTCCATTAAAAGTTATGCTCAGTACTAAATACCAGTTAGAATAGATACAACTGTGCTGCCTTCACCTACACTAAGGGCTAGGGGTTGAGAGTAGAGAAAGACTCCTCTCCCCACTCTTTGTTTTTCCACGTCTATCCTTAAACATTCTTTGAGGATCTGATTCTCGAAAGGGTTTTTGTTGTTTATGTTTGTTTGTTTCTTTTAATAGCTACAAATCTCCTTGGGAGGGACAAGGAACTTTGATGTGAACCACATGTGAAATACAGCAGTGGTACCCAAGCTTTTTGGATTTCACAGATCAAGTTTAAAAGATTTTGGGGGATCTACCTAGGACTGCTAATTTTTTATTTTTCTGAGAGAGGACATCAACCAACCATAACTATCGTATTTCATAACAGAATGGACAATTCAAAATAACTAAAACTATGAAGCATATAGTCTTAGAATAAAGAATTGTCCTGTTCAAGAAAGGACAAGTGTAACCTTAAAATTGTTATAATACATCCGGATAAATTTATTACATAGATGGCCCTACATTTCCTATGGGTCTGCAGTTGTGAGCCACTGTTCTAGACGGCTAGGAGGGTTTGAAGTGAGTTGAGAACCTTTACTGTCCTGAAGATGGGGTAGGGGCTAGACAAGGGTATATTCTAAAAAGAGGAAAGCGCTACTGTAATAATCTTGCCTAGGATTACATACAGATGGGCATAACAGAGTCCCAGGACTTCACCCCTTCGGTGTAGAGCAGGGATGGCAGGGATGGCAAGAGCCCCACTTAGCATACCTGGAAAAAGAAATCTCCGCGGCAAAGGGTCCTTGTGCTGACTTTTCTTTTTCATTCACGAGTGTACCCTCTGTCTCCTTGGGGGCCCACCTTCTTATTCCCAGCAGGAAAGGGGAAGGGGGAGGACAGGAAATGTGGAAACCGCGTTAACAAGCCTAATTGTGAACCAGCACTGCGACTGAGATGCGAGGAGGGAAGGACAAAAGTCCCTCCCTCGCTTTTCAAAAAGTAAGCCACAAAAGTTATAGAAACATTTTCTATTAAACATCATCTCCATTTTGCAGAGAACCTAAGGCTCCGAGGACTTGCCCAGGGCCATACAGCTAGTGAGCCCCAGGGCTCAGCCACAGCCCAGGTAACGAGGACAGGGCTTGCTCCAGCTACCATTGGCTGCCTCGTCGGCCTCCCTCTCTCAGGTGAGACAGTATGTCAGGTGAGGCAACGTAAACAATGTCCCTCAGTTCGGATGCATCCTCCCTCTTCGTTTCCTGTCATGAGACAGGTTTCTCCTCTTCCTGGATGTGGTTAAAAAAAAAAAAAGAAGAAGAAAAGAAACAAAAGAAAAAAGGAAAGAAACGCAAACAAAGCCAAGCCCAACGTCTTGGCTCTCAGGGTTGCACCTCCTTTCTCTACCCGCGGGGTCTGGCCCGGCGGGGTGTGGCCGCAGCCCGGGGGCGCGAGAAGCGCATCCGGGCCCGAGGTGCTGGGCGGCCTGGAGCGCTGGCTGCCCCCAGGGCCGGCGGCTGTCCCTGGGGTTTCCCCGCTTCTGGGCTCGGTGGCCGCGCGGGCGGGCGCCAAGTGACTCAGCCGTCCCCGAGGGCGTTCCGGGAAGCGGCCGGGGGCGCGGGCTTTCCCGTCGCCGCAGCGTGTGAGTCCCCAGCGCCGAAAGGGGATCAGAAACCGCTGGGCGGAGCAGCGGGAGGAAGCTGCGGCGCGCAGAGCAGAGTCTGCGCCACCGTCTTTCGAGCTGGAGCGGAGGGAACGTGGCCTTGACGTTGCTGAAGCTGAAGCGCCGGGCGGGCGCCCGGACCCCGGGGCGGGGCAGAAGCGAGTCCGTTCCCTACTGCGGGGCGGGGGCAGGGCTGGAACGGGAGTTCAGGAGGGACAAGGACGTGGAAGGAGCCCAGCAGAGGGCACCCGGGACCCCCGCGGCCGGGCCGAGTTTGAAGGGAGCCCCTCTCCCCCTCCCCCTGGCGGAGCCCCCCGTAGGGTCTGACCTGGTGCCCCGCAACAGGAGCGGGAGGAGGAGCAGGCCCAGAGCGGCCGGGCCCCCGCCTAGGGAGGCGCTCGAGGGGAAGCGAGTGAAGTGAGGGCTCCGCAAGAGCAGCACCCCCTTCCCCGCCGTCCCTCCCAGACTGGCCGGTTCTCGTCAGAGATTCCTTTGTCTTCGGCGCTGGTCCCTCCACACCAAGGTGGGAGGCTGAGGTGGGAGGTGGCAGAGCGGTGGGAGTGGGAGCAAGGCCAGAGCGTGGGTGGAGGCGCTGGCCGCGGGCTTGCAAGGATGGCACAAGGGAGACATCCAGGACAAACCATGGGGAACACAGCTGCCACTGAGAGAAGCTGCCCGGAGGAGGAAGGGGCTGCAAAGTTCAACCACCAGGCAAGGCAAGTCCACGAACAAAATCCCGGCTCTAAAAACAGAGCAGCAATTGTCACTGTGGGTTAGACGCTTTGAGTTACCTCTATTTTCATTTATGTCTAAGATAAATGCTACTACCCCATTCAAGAGACAAGGAGAAAGTCAGGAGGTTAAAATTCCAGCCTCTGGTCCCAGCTCCCTAAAGCCAGCTCCCTTCTTGTCTTTGCCAAAGTTTGCTTCTATGAATCAGTAATTAACCCCCCCTTTTTTTCTTATGTCAGTCCGAGTTCCTTCAGTCACAACCAAGAGAGTTCTGACTAATAACACACCTTTTAATCCAGCAATTTTACTTCTGGGAGTTTATTCCAAAGAAATATTACATAACAAAAGAGTCATATGCCTCACGATATTCACTGTGGGCTTGTTCATAAAATTAAAACAATCATAACTATAAATGTCCAGTAATGGAGGCAGGGAATAAACTGGCATATTTATATGATAAACTACTATGGGCCGGGCGTGGTGGCTCACGCCTGTAATCCCAGCACTTTGGGAGGCTGAGGCGGGCAGATCACCCGAGGTCAGAAGTTCAAGACCAGCCTGGCCAACATGGCGAAACCCCGTCTCCACTAAAAATACAAAAACAAGTTAGCTGGGCGTGGTGGTGTGCGCCTATAGTTCCAGCTACTTGGGAGGCTGAAGCAGGAAAATCACTTGAGCCCGAGAGGTAGAGGCTTCAATGAGCCGAGATCGTGACACTGCACTCCGGCCTGGGCAACAGAGCGAGCCTCCGTCTCAAAACAAAACAAAACCTACGGAGCCTTAAAATGTTATATGTAGGGTTTTATAACTTGAATAAAGACTTCGGTTATAAGAAAGCAAGATACAAAATCATATATATATATAATATATATATACACACACACAGAGTGTAATCACAATATGAAAATGTACATAGAAAAAAAACACTTGAAGGAAATTCACCAAAATGTTACATCTTTGGGTGATAGAATTACATACAAGTATTTTTTTCTTTCTAAAACATTTATGTATTTCCCAATTTCTCTACAATGAAGATAAGCATGTATTATTAATTAAAGTATGAAAACATTGATTTTAAAATGTTACATATATAGTATATAATTATATATACATAATACATATATATATATATATGTGAAATTGCTGCTGAATAGGAAATCACCGGGCCTGGGTGAAAAATGATAAAATTTACTTGAGCAATTTTTCCACTAATTGAATGATTTCTCTGCAATTTAAAAAGGGTATATGGAAGTTAAAGAGGATGGGTCAATGTTTATACGTCTGTATTAGTTCGTTTTCACACTGCTGATAAAGACATACTGGAGACTGGGCAATTTACAAAAGAAAGAGGTTTAATGAACTTGCAGTTCCACATGGCTAGGGAGGCCACAAGTCATGGTGGAAGATTAAAGGCACTCAAGAGAAGAGAGAGCTTTTGCAAGGAGACTCCCGTTTTTCAAAACCATCAGATCTCGTGAGACTTACTCACTATCACAAGAACAGCCCGAGAAAGGCCTGGCCCCATGATTCAATTACCTCCCACCGGGTCCCTCCCACAACACGTGGGAATTCAAGATGAGATTTGGGTGGGGATACAGCCAAACCATATCAATGTCCAAGATATTAGTGAAAGGGAAGGGCATGCCACAGTAGGCCAGAGGAGAGAAAACATCTGAGTTTTAGAATACACAAAAAGAAAATGATGAGATCGCAGCTGATTCTTGATTGGTGAGGACTTGCTGGTTTGTGGGCAGAAGTAATGGAACTTTTAATGGCAAAGGGAAGAATACACTCAAACATTATTTAAGATAGGAGGTAAGAGAGTAATGGGTAAGGTTACTGCATCATGAAAAGTTTTGTTTACAAGGGGTTTACTGTATTTATCAGGATAATATTTTTTAATCCTGAAGAATAGGTGTGCAAAATGAATTTAACATCTTCACATTTGGCCCAAGGTTGTTGATACCAGCATTATTATCTTACCTTAGCAATAGGATGAGTATGCTTATTTTGGGTTGGAAAATGCCTAATGATCATGTAGCCCCTTATTTAGGGCCTATTCCTCTTCTATAGGGAGGGAAGGGAAGAATATCAAGAAAGCCTCATGTCTAAGTGCCCTGTATCCCTGGAGATCTTTATGTAGCAGCAGAGAATAGACACTGATAAAACCAAGTTTCCCTAGTTTGAGAACTGTTCAGTCTTGTGGGAGGATCTGGTAGAATGGAGAATGCAGCAATATCCTTCAAGTAATACTACATACCATACCTTGAACAAGGAATGTAGCATAAACTGGTGAGGACCTGTGTTATGATAAAAGGCAAAGCTTTTGCTCTGGGATTGAAATCTAGGACTCTCTGGGGGGTACATGTAGAATTTACCAAGCCATACACAGAGAGGTGTGGGTCTGGGCTTAAGGAAATCTTGGGTCATTCCAGTTCCCCTCCCTTGATTCTTCCCCTGCCAGGGGAGATCCCTTGCTGATCTCACCTTGTGTGGGCTTTTTATCATTGTCCCTCCCTCACCTATTGAAAGCTGTACACGTTTTACTGGGAATGAAATGGGAGGTGTCACTAGGTTGAGGGTCAGACCCTGGACATTCGTGGATTCACAGCCTTCCTCTAACAACTTGACCATCTCACCAACCTCATCACCCTGTTTTCCAATCACTGGAATAGATTATAGGGAAAGAGGGGGAACTGCTCATGGTTCTTTTTAGACTTTTAAAATTAAAGTCTGTTAGAGCCAGGAGATATGATGCTTCAGTACTAGGAAAATGTTTGGTTATCTACAGATTCTTGTTGATTAAATGAAATGAGCGCAAATGTTTGGGTTGGATATGACTGTGTTGGCGTCTAGATGGAAGGTGGGAACTGCCTTGCTTGATATCCTGCAACTTATGGAATGCAGTGAAATGTTATCTTCTTAAGATGTCTTATGCTATAATGTACCATGGTTTCTTAATATTTTCCACAAAAATAAAAGACGGTGGCAGAGAAATTATCTTTTTAAAAGTTATTACAGCAGAACAGAAAGCAATGATCTTTGCTTTGTCTAAAATCAAAACACCAACATAAGTATTTGTATGACACTTGGGCTCACAAAATAGAAAAATTTTCTGACCCATCCCTAAAAAGAAAGAAACAAAAAAAACCCTAGAGGTTTTTTTTTTTTTTTTTAATATATGATGAAATCCAGAAGGTGCTTTTATCTCATAGCACCCATACCAGAAGATTAATCTCTGTGGTTGGTGTCTTGTTCTGGTTGAAAATGCGTTTGAGCCGAGCTTTGGAATCCTCACTAGTTAGAACATCTGTTCCACAGTTGTTAATGTTTGTTTGGTATTACCCAAAAGAAGGCAGCAGAAGGGAAGAATTTTTAACAATGAGTCCCAAGATAGACTAGACCAGCAGCATTGCTTATTTTGAAAAGGCATTTTTTTTTGTTTTTTTGGAGCAATCTGACCTGTATGTAAAAAAAAATGGGCAGGTTGTTGGACCAAGAGATAGAGGTCCATCTAATACTGGAATGTAGCTTAGCTTGTTTTCACCTTCTCAATTTTTTCCCAGGAATATTTGTTTATTGAATTATTACTGCATTCTGTACTACCAGAGCTTAGATTTTGAATTTTTAGAGATTTCAATGTTTAACTCAAAATAATTATAAGCGAGAGACTAATTCTATAGTATTAAATTAGAATTATGCAAGAGTAAAAAAGTTCTAGCTGTCTTAGAGAGAAAGTCTAGGTAAAGTAAGTAAGTATATTAGTTGTGAATTTCTACCCTAGCCAAGAAAAGAGAGAACTGTTCCTTCTTATAGGCGCTGTGAAACAGAATTAAATTAATCAGGAAGTAAAGTATCTCCTTAATTTGCTAACTAAGGTAAGGTTTAAGAAAAATCAAGCTGACCTGCGTCTACTGGGTAGAAAAATTATATTTAAGGCAATACTCAAATTATTAGATGATGTTTTTAAAAAGATCAGAGCACAACCTCTCTGTCAATAATGCCGTCTTTGAAATATTCTTATTACACCTTCAAGAGTTCAAATGGAGATAACTTAAATTGATTCTGAAAGTCACCCACTGAAAAACCATTAGACCTAGCATTTGAAAACTTTGTAGAAACTGCTGGGTATTATTGAGACAGGGTCTCGATCTTTCACCCAGGCTGGGGTACAGTGGTGCGATCATAGCTCACTGTAGCCTCGACTTCCTGGGTTCAAGCAGTCCTCCCACTTCAGCCTCTTGAGTAGCTGGGGACACAGGCATGAGCCACCATGCCCAGCTAATGTAAATTTTTTTTTTTTTTTTTTTGTACAGACCAAGTCTCAGTATGTTGCCCTGGGTGGTGCTCCAAAATTAAACAGAAAGAGGGAAAGATCCTAATCCTTCAGACCATCTATTTAAAAACAGTGAAAAAATTGACAGGACTCTTGAGCTGAAAGAACAGCAATTCCCTTTTTAACTAAAGTCCCTTTCCTATTCACTACTTCAACTGGTCCTCACAATATCTCTTTTAGGCCTATCAAAGCAAATATTTTTATCTCCATATTCCTCAGTTTCCTGATAAGCAAACTGAGGCTTAGAGAAGAATCTTACCCCATGTCACAGTAGTACTTCCACTTAGTCAACTACTTCAAAAATTCTAAATTACCTTGTATTTTTCTGTACCAGCTTCTAATTCCATTCTTCCTATCCTCCTTCCTTTCTTTTTCCCTCTCATTTCTTCTTTCTTCCCTTTCCTCCTACAGTAATTGGGATGCATCTGTAGTGGTAGGAATTATTCTGTGTTGTTAGTGTTCACATAAAAAATATTTATACCCATAGTGGCAGGAGGGCTGAGAACTATTCATAGAAATGCTGGTATTAAGTGGCATTAATATCAGCACCTCAATTCTGCCTTATTTCTTTACTGCTTCTATTGAAAATAGAAATGTGGCCAGGCACAGTGGCTCACGCCTGTAATCCCAGCACTTTGGGGGGCCAAGGCGGGCAATCATGAGGTCAGGAGATCGAGACCATCCTGGCTAACACGGTGAAACCCCGTCTCTACTAAAAATACAAAAAATTAGCCGGACGTGGTGGCGGGCGCCTGTAGTGCCAGCTACTCGGGAGGCTGAGCCAGGAGAATAGCGTGAACCCAGGAGGTGGAGCTTGCAGTGAGCTGAGATCGCGCCACTGCACTCCAGCCTGGGCGACAGAGCGAGACTCCGTCTCAAAAAAAAAAAAAAAAAAAGAAAAAAGAAAATAGAAATGTGACATACCATACAAAACATAAAACATCACATTACATATTAATGCTGAGCATTTTTTATCAAACAAAAATGCACATGGCTTTGCGTATGTGTTCTGCAGGCTATTTACAAAATGTCTTACGCAAAACAAAACACCTGGACTGCCCAGAGGAAAGCTTCTGGAGTAAGCCTGGTTGCAGAAAGCAGGTATTAGTGAGGTCAGGGAGAGCAAAGACAGGAGGGACATAGGGGATAAATGGTTGGCTGGGTGGGTGACCTGCGGCACAAAAGAAGTTTTGCTGATTTGCAGATTCAAGCAGCAGTGGTTTTCAACTTATTTTTTTAAGCATGAAGTGCTTTGTTCAGATAAATTTCACTCCAAAGTATAAAACAAATAGCACTAAAGAAGCAGAGTTCTTTGGCTGAAGCAGGGTGGGGAACCCTAGAGCCTTCCCTCTGAGGCCCCTCTAGTGGCCCCTGTGATAGGAAAAGCATAGCACAGACTTGAGGTTTTTGTACTTAACCATCCTTTAAAATAAGCAGGCAAACACAATTTCTTAAGATTAAAGTATGGGCCCCACAGCAACTATTTCACCAACAGCCCCCAACTCCAGCTCACTCCAGCTCAGGGTTTCAGAGAGAAGAGGCAGCTGGCCAGGGATTTCTCTGTTTGCTGGAAACCTGATTACCTATCTTTAAAGCTGAGTGTACCCTACATGGGACAGGGGTGTGAAAATAGTTTTGGCTTCCTAGGGAAATGGTGGGGGTTGTAGGATTGTTGTGGGCTGTATCAAGTTTATCCAGTCCTAAAACAACAGTTCTGTTTAGAGAAAGTTATTCTCAACCTGTATCCCTCAGTACTGCACTGGGAGATTGATCATACTTTATATTCCTTTAACAACCCACTATTTTCAAAGCACACTGTTTTTGCATCCATTGTCTTGTTAGATCCCCACTCCATGAGGCAAGTTAGACAGGTATTATGATCCCATTTTACAGATGAGGAAGCTGAGGCTCAGAAAGATGAAGAGAATGCTGCAAGGTCACATGACTAATACACAGTTCTGATTCCCATCCAGAGCTTTAAACACGCATGCTGTGTACATAGAGCTTGCATCCTAGGGAGGTAGTAGTAAAGGCCACAGATTTGATGTTACCAGCTTTGTGTCCTTAGGGAACATCAGTGTCCTCATTATACAGCATGTGTGATAATTACCTGCCTCACGACTTCATAGGATTTTGAAGAACAATGAGACGATTTGTAAGAGTACTCTGTGATGTGCTGTCTAAGGATTACTTTCTCCCTTCCCCACCCCAACATTTTGGCAAGTTCTCTGTCCTTCTATTAACTTGGACCTCACTTTTACAAACCAAATAAAATTTGTTTCACATTCTCTGTTTGTATTGTGCAAGCCTCTTACTATTGTCAGCTGCTGGTCAGCATCCACAGCAGCAGCTAGCTCCCCTTTTGCACCAAACCAAAGCTCTTTATGTCTCCACGTCAGAGATGTGAGTATGCACCACCAAAGGTTTGTAAGGGTGCCTTACCCCTAGTCCCAAGCAGTGTCCACAGGGACTGTGGGTCAGCCTGATGTCTTAGCGAGGCCTTAAGAGGTGGCAGCGGGGAAGCTGGGCCTTCGCAGAGTCATCACAGGCCAGGGTCTTGTCTTTTCCTTGGCAGAATCATAACCTGAATTTGGCAAGTTCACTAGAAGGTGATCATCGTGCTCTGCTGCTAAGTTCAGAGCAGATGACTTTGTAATGTCAAATGGCAATTGAATTATTTTGTATAGAAGTTCAGAATTGGGTTTGGGCTTCTTATAGATGGGGGCCTCACTGAGAAGAGCAAGTTGCAGATAATAAAATTTCATTTGATAATGAAATCAAAGTAAAAGAAAGTTGGAATAATTTAGGGAATATGCATGTTTTATAAAATGAAAATATTCTTGTTGGTTTTTTAAACTATAAACATTATTATACAAGTTCATTGTTACAAAAAGCAATTCAGACAACATGGTAACAGCAGAAGAGTAAAGTATACACAGTATACTTTACTCTCATTTACTCTCATAAAGTATCAACAGTATACACAGAAGAGAAAAGCATCCATCCAGAGAAAGCTCTTGCTTATGTTTTTGAGTATTTTCCTCCAGACTTTTTCTTATATATATAGTTACCCAAATGGAATTACACTGTATATGCTGTTTTGTAAACTTTTTAACTTAATATGTTCTTGGACATCTTTCTATGTGGTTAAGTATGTGTCATCTTTGTAACTAGTTGTATAATAAATGATATTTTTCACAAGCTGTGAGATAGTCTTACTTTTGGAAGTCTTCTCTTCTAAAGGCACCATCATCTTATCCTCCTCCCACCCTTTCAGAGGTCCTCGATGCTGGCTGGTTCTGAGAAACACACTGGCCTGTGGTTTCTGACCAACACAAACAGCCAGCCAGAAATGCAACGAGCCAGCTGCATCTTCTCGGGCAACTAACTCAGCCAGGGCCTCAGGTTCTCTGTGTGTTAAATAAGAGTTCTGGATAGAGATTTTCTAAGACTCGTTCAGCTCTAAAATGACTTATTAGCTCCTAGTTCATTTATCTCTGTGTTTACCTTGGTACTGACTGAAAGGGAGTCCCCTGGGGATCCCCAGCTATGCACCTGGACAATGTACTAGAAGGCCCTGAAGGACTTCTGCTGGTAGCAGATGGCTGAAGCTGTCAGGGCTTGGGGGAGGCACAAGGGTGTGGAGGAGGGTTATGTCAGGAAAACAGCTCTGCCAATTTCCTTCCACTATGGCAGTGGGGGATGTCTATAAGGACTCAATGCATTCACCGCCTATCAGTAAATACAGGCTCTGGGGCCATTAGCTCTTCCTGAACACAAGTGCCTAAACTGCTGTACAATCATAGTATTCAAATTCTACTTCAAAAGTCCTTTTGCTTATATTATCTCACCTAATTCTCACCCCTCTTTTAGATGAAGAAATTGAGAAAGAGAAAGTATGATGATTTGCTTAAGACCAGATGACAATTATCTGCAGAATGAAGACAATCCTGACCTCCATCAGTGGATCCCTTCGCCACCTCCACAGTCTCCCCATTGCATGGACACAGACACATGACAGATGCACATATGTGTGCAAAACACTTATACAGAACACACTCCTCCACCTCCACCTCACTACCACGCAATCCCAAGACAGCATTGCCCTTCTCTGGACCCAGCCACTCGGTCAACACATATTTACGAACATTATGCTAGGCACTAGCAATAAAATAATGAACACCAGAAGACGTAGTTCCTGAGTCTCACAGAGATTACCCAGGATCATTCAGAGTCTAGGATGAGGCAGGGATTAGGTGGGGATGAGGATGATAAGAGCAGCGTTGGGGAAGTACAGGATAAGATGAGAACACACACCAAGGGCACCTAACTCTTTCTCTGGAGGACCAGGAAAGGCACCCTGGAGGATGAGACATCCGAGCTGAGGTGCAAAAGATGGGTTGGAGTTGGCAAGGCCCAAAGTGAGGCTAAAAAGAGAGTTGAGGGGAGTGTTCCACACAGAGGAAGGAACATGTACGAAAACTTGGAGGCAAGAGCAGCATGGCACTTTTGAGGAACTGCGAGAAGTAGAGTGTGGCCAGGGATAATGCTCTGGTCGGGAGATGTGTCCATTGAGGCTGCAGAGGAAGCAGGTGTCTGCATGTGAAGGCGGTAAACCTTGTCGGTGTTGATGGAGTTGGTGTTTGTCTTGCAGGCATTGGAAAGCCATTGACGGATTTAGTGAGTGCCACTGGTGACAAGCTCTTATTAAGACATTCTCCTTTTGCCCACTATAAGAATCTATGGGTATACATGTTTTCTGATCCTACCTTAAGATATACTCTGGCTACAGCATCTGCAAAAATATAGATACTCAACTTCAGGATATGTTTTCAGTTTAGGCTGCCACCTCCATTTCACCTGCTTTTGCCACTCTTCTTGGGTCTTTGTGATCTGTGCCAGGTTGGCCTGGATAACCACTGTGACCAAGATGCATGGATATGCCAGTTTGTGGGCCAGACAGCTTCTAAGTCTTCCCTGCTCTCAGCCTCAGCTTTACTCCAGGGCCTAAACTCCAGCTGTCCAGCTGACAGAATATCAATTGACCAGACAAAATCCCTCACGAATACTGGAAAACAAGTTTAAACTGTAATTAGAAGTATGTAGGCTAGCAAATTCTACCCTCGTTCCTTCAGCAAAGGGAAGCCATTATTGATATTTAACAAGTTATAGATAATAGAAATTATCAATGAAAATGATACGTGGCTCATAGATTCAATAGATAAGTGATCAATATTTAGATAATAAGTGAAATCTTACAGGAACTTGTAAAAAGAGAAAGCTTCATACACAAAGAAATGGTGAAATAAATTATGATTTAAAAAATAAAACATATGTATATTTGCTTGTATATACACAAAATATCTTTGGAAGGATTTCCAAGAAAATAACACTAGTTGATTCTGGGAAGAGGAACAGAGAAGCTGGGGACAGGGATGGGAAGGAAATTTTTTTACTATACTCTTTAGAGTCTTTTACATTTTAAACAACAATAATGTGATATCTGATTTGAAAAATAATTAACACTTTAAAAACCATCCATTCAGTAGAATCCCATCCAGTGATTAAAAAGAAAGAAATCAAATTATAGTTACAAAATGGGTAGTTCTCCAAGGTCTACTCTCACTTGAAAATAGCATATTTCAGAACATGTGTATGATATAACTTTATTTTTGAGGGAAAAGAACAAAGAATATTAATCTCCATGTGAATTTTTAGTAAACACACAGAGAAAGGTCTCTGTGCTATCCAGTGTAACTGCCACTAGCCACATTTAAATTTATTAAAATTAAAATTTTAGTTCCTGGGTAGCACCAGCCACATTCAAGTGCTCAACAGACACATGTGGCTAGTGGCTGCCACACTGGGCAGCACAGATAGAGCAAGTTTCCATCTTTGCGGAAAGCTCCATTATACCGAATTAGATGAATCTGTCTAGACTGATAACTGACAAATGGGGCTACAAGGATGTGGGAAGGGACTTTATACTTTATAAATCACATTGTTGTTGTTGTTGTTGTTGTTTTTAACAATTACTTTTGTTATTTTATTTTATTATTTTTGTAATTTTACAAGAGAAGAAGACGGCTTGTACTTGTGTCAGGTGTTTATTCCTTATTAAATCACATCCTGCATTGTTTCTCAAATTGGGGAAATGACAAAAACGAAGAGAAGGCTGGAAGAAAAAGAGATGGGATGGAGTAGAAGCGTGACCAGGAGGCGGGTGAGAAGGAACATTACAAAGTTTTTCACCTCAAATAAAACTTGGATTTGAAACGTTAAACATCCTTCTAGTTATCATCCACAGGACTGAGTGAAATGAAATTTCCTAAAATTATAAATAAATGGAACAAACTTTGAAACTCTGGTTTAGAATTGCCCCAGGTACATTTTCTCTCCACCTGAAATAAGTTTATTCCCTGATGGGGGTCCAATTTTTTCTCAACAGCTACAACAAAACCAACAAAAAGGACAAGGTGGTTTTAAACGTGGCTCTTGTGAGCTTTCCCCTTCCTTTATCAGTCTGGAATTTAAACGGACACATTTGTCTTCACCACTCTCTTTTCCCTGGAAGATTTAAAATGGTCACTCAAGTAGCCATTGGTTCCTGTAAACAGAGAGTTCAGGCAGATAGATACTGTCGCCTTTGTTCTCTTTTGAGAATGTTGATCCTGCTGTACTGTTTTTACCACTCTACCTTGATTTATGTTGTTACCTCTGTCTGGAATATCTTCCCTTCAGACAGAGACTACTCAGATTCCACTCATCTTTTAAGATCCCACTCCTCTGAGTCAGAACTGATGTCATCTACTTCCTATTGTGGTTTGTGTGAGAATCAGTTGAAGATACGTCCATCATATGGGATTGTGACCCTGTCTCCCACATTCCCTCCCCAGGACAGATAATACCTGTTCCTCCCAGTGTCCCAGCTGATGCAATGCCTGATAAGTGCTTAGCAGATGGTGGCATTTGATGTCCATCTCTTCCTCCACTCCCATAATCGCCACTCTATTCTCTTAAGTGAATGCTATCTATTAGCCAACCATGTCCTGTGGGAAAACAAACTGTGGTTTGTTGAGTAATGTCCCCCCAAAGAGGTCCACATCCTTATTCCTAGAATCTGTGAATGTTACCTTATATGGCAAAAGGGATTTTGCAGATGTTATCAAATTAAACATCTTGAGATGGGGAGATTATTTTGGATTGTCTGAGTGGTCCTAATGTAATCACTTCATAAGAGAGACGCAGATCAGACAGAGGAAGACAATGTGAGGATGGAGGCTGAGGAGCAAAGGTGACATGAGTCAAGGAATGAGGAAGGCCTCTAGAAGCTGGAAATGGCAAGATTCTCCCTTAGAGCCTGCAGGAACAAACCAGCCCTGCAGACACCTAATACACAGAGGAACAGAGGATGGATGCCAGTCTTCAAGGAGCTCGTTTTCTTCTTACTCAAGGGAGGAAATTATGACAGCGGTTGGAAGTAAGAGGTAACAGAGGTCTACTCTAGGGCAGAAACACTGGGAACGGAGACGATTGGTCAACTGGGGAATCTACTGGCATTAAAACGGACAGGAGTGATGGGGAGCTGGAGGCAGACGGAGGGGTACATAGGCTGTCACTTCTGTGCTCTTCATTGACCACTTTCTGCCTTGCTGGAGGTTAGCACCACACCAGCCTACCCATTTCATCTGCATGTCTATCCTTCAAAGCTGTCTGTTCCCCTTTAAAAGCCTGTTTCTTCAGTTAATTCCAATTTAGGGTTGGGAAAAAGGAAGTTGATTAGGTGAATTACCAGTGAGATTAAAAAAAAACAGTTGGTAGTGCCTTTAATCTTCCCAGGCGTGTGAGCATTTACAACAGGCATTACCTAACTCAAAGTGCTCCCTCTAAATGGTGGTTGTCTAAGCCAGCGGTCCCCAACCTTTTTGGCACCAGGGACCAGTTTCTTGGAAGACAGCTTTTCCATGGTGGTGGTGGTGGTGGGGAATGGTTTTGGGATAAAACTGTTCCATCTCAGATCATCAGGCATTAGGTAGATTCTTATAAGGAACCTGCAACCTAAATCCCTCGTGCGCAGTTCACAATAGGATTGGCGCTCCTATTAGAAATGCTGCTGATCGGACAGGAAGCAGAGCTCAGGCAGTAATGCTCTCTTGCCTGCCCTCACCTCCTGCTGTGCAGCCTGGTTCCTAAGGGACCATGGATCATACCTGTTTGCAGCCTGAGGTTTGGGGACCCCCAATCTGCACCATATTACCAAGGCAAGAACTCCCTGGAGGGTGAATCACTTGGTTAAGAATCTGTTCTGGAGTCTGGATCTCCTTTCTTGCACACCACTGGGTGACCACAGAATGTTGTTGTGTCATCTCTGGCTGCTCTCCTGGAAGCTTTTCCAGGCCAAGTCCCTAACTGGTTTTCTCTTTTGACCCCTGAAGACTGAGCCTGGGCTCCCTGTGTGGCCAAGGCATTCAATTACCCAATGTGATCTATTGTTCTCTAGCTGCTTCTCCTGTGAATGCCAGTCAGCTTGACGGGAGGATAATTTAGAAAGGGACCGTGTAGTGTGACGGACTGAGACAGGACTTAGATTGAACCCTGGCTTTGCCAAGTACCAGCTATGTGGTTTTGGGCACATCACTTCACTTCTCTGAGATTCTATTTTATTTTGTTTTCTTTTTTGAGACCTGAGATTTAAAAAAAAAAAAAACAGTTGGTAGTGCCTTTAATCTTCCCAGGCATGTGAGCATTTACAACAGGCATTACCTAACTCAAAGTGCTCTCACTAAATGGTGGTTGTCTAAGCCAGTGGTCCCCAACTTTTTTGGCACCAGGGACCGGTTTCGCAGAAGACAACTTTTCCATGGTGCTGGTGGTTGTGGTGGGGGGGATAGTTTTTTTTGAGACAGAGTCTCACTCTGTCTCAGGCTGGAATGCAGTGGCATGATCACAGCTCACTGCGGCTTTGACCTCCTGGGCTCAAGCAATCCTCCCACCTCAGCCTCCTGAGTAACTGGGACCACAGCCCCACGCCACCATGCCTGGCTAACATTTGTATTTTTTTTTTTGTAGAGACAGAGTCTTGCCATATTGTCCAGGCCGGTCTTGAACTTCTGAGTTCAAACAACTCTCCCGCCTCAACCTCCCAAAGTGCTGGAATTACAGGTGTGAGCCACTGCACCCAACCTCTATTTTCTTCTCTGACCTCCTAGGGCTGTTTTCAGAGACACATGAGTTAACATTTGCACAGGGCCTGGCAAGAGGCAAGTTCTCAATCGATGGGAGCCATGATTCCAGCACTTCTGTGGCTTCCTCAGCAGTCAACAAGGCTGAACACATATTACTGACAGGCCAGCAGCACTTTACACTTGCAGTCTACAAAGTAGAGACTCATTAGTAGAATGACATGTTCTCCACAAACCCTGACATACAGGGCTTTCCGTTTGTCCATTTTGTTTCAAGCAATCGGAAATGGAATTTAGGGAGTATTTCTAACAGTGTACCAAATTGGATTAATTGGCCAGGCACGGTGGCTCACACCTGTAAACCCAGCATTTTGGGAGGCAAAGGTGAGTGGAATACTTGAGTCCAGGAGTTTGAGACCAGCCTGGGCAACATCGTGAAACCTTGTCTCTACAAACAATACAGAAATTAGCCAGGTGTGGGGGTGCATGCCTGTAGTCCCAGCTTCTTGGGGGGGATGAGGCGGGAGGATCACTTGAGTCCAGGAAGTCAAGGCCGCAGTGAGCCAAGATTGCACCACTGCACTCCAGCCTGGGTGATAAAGTGAGACCCTGTCTAAAATTTAACAACAACAACAAAAATCATGTAATGACCACATTTAGGAATTGGGAAAGACTTCAGAGGTCATCAGGTATGGGCAATTTGCCCAGTGCGACACCTTTCTGGAGGGCGGTAAGCAGTATAATGCCCTTCAAAGATGTCCATGCCATAATCCCTGGGACCTGTGAATATGTTACCTTCTATACAAAGAGGCTTTACAGATGTGATTAGGTTAAGGACCTTGAGATGGGGATAGTGTCCTGGATTATACAAGCAGGCTTAACCTGATCACATAAGTCATTGAAAGCAGAGAAGCTTTCCCAGCTGTGGGTAGAGAAAGACATGACTTTGGACAAATGGTGGAAGACATGCAATATGGCTGGCTTTGAAGACAGATGGAGGAAGGTGCCATAAGCCAAGGAACGTAGGTGGTTTCTGGAAGCTGGAAAAGGCAAGGAAATGGATTCTTCCCCAGAGCCTCCAGAAATACATCTTGCACCTTGACTTTAGTGACAGCTGTGTTGGACTTCTAACTTACAAAACTGTAGGATAATAGATTTGTATTGTTTTGAGTCATTAAGTTTGTGGTAATTTGTTATGGGAGCAATAGGAAACTAAGACAAGGGACAACAAACACCACAACCCAGAGAGGCCAGCATGGTCATGTCTGCAAAGGAAGCAGCATTTACTTGTCTGTAATAAACACTCTCAGCAACTTCATTTGTCATCTGTAGCATTTTACAATCCTTCACTCTTCTGATCACCTTGCTAAATATAATTCTGTGTACAAGCTTCCATGTTAAAATGCAGCTCCAGAATAAAGACAACGCTGCGCGCGTGACTCCAGTCCTGAAGAGTGTGGATGGATCCCTTGATCTATATACTCTGCTGCTGTTCCTGCAGCCTAAGATTGAGTTTTTTTTTTTTTTTTTTTTTTTTTTTTTTGCTGTTAATTCATACTTGGATTCACTCTCAAGCCAGATTTACCTCATTCCGTCAACTTCCAAAATGCAGTTTTGGGGCAAATAAATAGGCATATGTGAGATGTCATATGGCCCAGCAAAAATCCAGGACTTACATTGTTCCATCAATGATGGAAACAGACTTGATTGCCAGATTTATAACTCTCCTGAAATACAGATGGAAACTAGCAGGCTAGATGGCTGTCACTGTGATTATAGCCTTTTTATCATAAACTTTATAAGGGAGGAAGAATTATTTTTAGATTATTTTCTTTTTCTAATTGCTAAAGAAATATAAAACTTAGAAAGTTTGCCACATTCCCACCCCAGATATATTTATCAACAGATTAGAATCTTAAAACTAGCATTTTTATACATCCACCCAAGGGAAATAAATAATTGTGTACATATAAGAGAATTTCTTAGAGAAAGAAACCCCTAGGGATAGATGGGGGCCTTGGAATATTTGTTCTCAGCTTTCTCAACTTCCACATCTGTAGCATAACCCAGGAACCACACTTTTAGTAATAAGGCTGAAACACGGTAAGATTTCCAATCCTCAAGGAAATGATAACCATAGTTAACAGGTATGGAAGGTTTACTAAATTCCAAACAGTGCACTAGTTGCTTTAATGCTCATAATGGCTCTATGTGGTAGGTACCATTATCATCATAATCTCTACTTTACAGATGAAGAAACTGAGGCATAGAGAGGTTTGGTAGCTTGTCCATGGTCACAAACCTAGCATGTGGTAGAGTTGGAATTTGAACCATGGTAGTCTATCAGCAAACAAACCATATGCTCAACCACCCTGCTACACACTGCGGATAGGTTAATTGGTTTCACTATACTGGATCTATTAAGGCATGAAAAAAAAAAAACTAACAGACTTAGTTTTTTTTTCTAAAAATAAAGATTGAAACAAAGGGCATTTATGAAAAAGCCAATGACTCAAGACACACTATTCCTACAATAATTTTAGAAATGTTTCTTTCTGATTTAAAAGATAAAAATATATCTTCAGTGTTGAAATGTTGGGCAATATAAAAGTATAATGAAGAAAATAAAAATCATGTCGTTTCACATAGCTGCTTCTTTCTATGTGCTAAGTCAGTGTTTCTCAAAGTGAGATCAGTAGGCCAAGGATATTAGATCACCTGGAGCTCATCTTTAAAATGTGGATTTCCCACCCCAGACCAACAAAAGTAAAATCCCTGAGGAACTGGACCTCAGAATCCTGACGTGCAGCAGCACTTTACAGCTTGCTGCCCTATAAACTATGGAACCCATTCAGGAGAATCATATGTTCTCCATGGACCCAGACACTACACAACCTATGCAAATACCCATTTGAAAACTTTTTTTTTGAGACAAAGTCTCACACCGTCCCCCAGGCTGGAGTGCAGTGGTGCGATCTCGGCTCACTGCAACTTCCACCTCCCAGGTTCAAGCAATTCTCGTGCCTCAGCCTCCCATGTAGCTGGGATTACAGGAACGCGCCACCATGCCCAGCTAATTTTTGTAATTTTTTTAGTAGAGATGGGGTTTCACCATGTTGGCCAGGCTGGTCTTGAATTCCTGACCTCAAGTGATCCACCCACCTAACCTCCCAAAGTGCTGTGATTACAGGCCTGAGCCACCACACCCGGCCCCATTTGAAAACTTTTATTAGATGTCCATTCTGTCTCAAGGAGTCCAAAACTGGATTTGAAGAGTATCTCTAGTAGTATACTAAATTTGACTAATATTTAATTTTAAAATTAAAATTTAAAAGCAAGAATTACATTTTTAGTCTTTCTTATGCCCAGTAAAGTTTGAGAAATGCTGCCCAAGGATTAACAAGAGAGGTCCAGAATTCTCGGACTCTGAATTTAAAACTCATACTGTACCCAGAGAACTAGCCCTCCTTTCCATCTGAAACCAAATTGTCTTTAGAGTTACTAAAGAAAGGAAAACTGAGGAAACCATGCCCCATTTGGAAGTCAGGCTTAGGAGGGGGGAAAACAGGACGTTTACAGATTACTTGAAGGGGATATTCTCCTGGCCTTTAGCTATAGGCTCTGTGTCCAGGGCAGCTACAGCTTTAATGCAGCCTCAGAGGGCCCCCAACCCAAGCAGCGTTTCTGTCCTCAGCTCTGAGCTTGATTCAGAGACCTGCATTTGGCTTTGCTTTTCCAGAAAGCAACATGGCTCTTCTCCATTAGCACCAAGCTCATATTCTAGCTATTAGCCAAACAAAGGATCTTCCAAATATAGGCCCCAAAAAGCATGTGCACTTTGAAGGCCACAATAAAGCTTAAATAGCTAAAACTTGTTAAAAAGAAAGCCAACAATGGTCGCCAAAAGCATGAGTCCTTAGCAGAACAGCAAGACAAAAGCCAGAAAGAGGAACAAAAATATGCATTGTAGGGGAGGGGCTGGCAGGGAGGTGTAGATTTATATGGAAGAGTTGACATCATTGTTTCCCAATAATACTCAGCATGCAGGAAACAGATGGGAAAGAAGTGGTGGAAGGGGCTACTTATGGTAACAGGGCATGCTCTCTGTTTAGAATCCTGCCATTTGGAACCTAAGTGTTTTACTTTGAAAAACTGGGGATGGGAACTCAATTGCCAGAAGTTTTATTAAGTCTAACTAAATCCTACTGAACTTATCACCTTGGCAATGCATGGCAAAATGGAGCTCTGCATATCAGACCTGTTTTACTGCTAGCATAGCTGTGTCTCGTTGGGTCAAGAGCAGACAAAGCCATGGAAGGAGAATTTAATGTTGCACAGACACAGCTGGAGTCTTGCTTCTACCGCTTCCTGGCTGGGTGACAGGAGGCAAGTTACTTAACCTCTCTGAGTTGGTCCTTCTTCATAAGATGGGGACAAAACAGAACTTTCCATATAGTGGAAGACTCTGCAGTTGGACATTTATGCCATACAGATAGATTTAATCAAGAAACAGAGGGTCAGTTAGCATCATTTTTTAAAAGTTTTATTTTATTTTATTTTGAGACAGAGTCTCACTCTGTCACTCAGGCTGGATTGCAGTAGCGCCATCTTGGGTCACTGAAACCTCCGCCTCCCGGATTCAAGCAATTCTTTCGCCTCAGCCTCCCAAGTAGCTGGGATTACAGGCGCCCACCACCAAGCCCAGCTAATTTTAACAGAATTCTCCATTCTTCTGTGCTTGGGCAGGGATAGACAAAGCCAAGATAAGCCAAATCAAAGGTCACTCTTGTTATTATCAGCTGGTTTGCCCTCTCCTGAGGTTAGGTTCACTCCCCCTGCAGCTGAAGGCAGGCTTCTGTCACCGCAGCCAGTCTCAGCCTCACCACTCTAAGTACCCTCAGCTGCCTTTCCCAGATTTTAAGCCTCTTCTTCCCCAGGGTGCAGAAGGGTGTGACCAATTCCAAGTGTCAGGCAAATCCCTGTGGTTTTCTGCCTCTAGAGACCAACCACCCCATCCTCCCATCCTCCCATAGCTGTCATAACTCGGTCAGATGATGTTTGTTTTATAATTTTACTGATTTTTCCCCTGGTGAAAACAACCCACTCTGTCTGATGGTTCTTTCTCACTTGGCTGCCTCACATGTGCACATCCCCTGCTTGCTCATCCTCTACAGCCCTCATTCCATTCTTCTTTGTACTTCTTTTAGTTGTTTTCCCTCTTTGAATCCTTTAGGTCAGGAGCAACTTGAGAGCATCTCTGTAAACCCAACAGTGTCTGGCACGTTAGAATCCCATTACATACTTGTTGCATTGAATTGAAAGTCCCATTCCAGATAGGATCTGATTAAAACATGAAAAGAGGCCAGGTGCGGTGGCTTACACCTGTAATCCCAGCACTTTGGGAGGCTGAGGCAGGCGGATCACGAGGTCAGGAGTTTGAGACCAGCCTGGCTAACATAGTGAAACTGTGTCTCTATTAAAAATATGAAAAATTAGCCAGGCATGGTGGTGGGTGCCTGTAATCCCAGTTACTTGGGAGACTAAGGCAGGAGAATCGCTTGAACCCAGGAGGTGGAGGTTGCAGTGAGCCGAGATCGTGCCATTGTATTCCAGCCCGGGCAACACTGCGAGACCCCATCTCAACAACAACAACAACAACAAAAAAAACATGAAAAGAGCTGGGGAAAGAAATATGCATAATCACACGAATTAGCTCAATTGCCTTCACATAGCCTATAGATTTATTTACGGTTTGCCAGAATCCTAGCTTATATGTCAAGCTGTTTTCTAGTGTCTATGACAGCGAGAGCTGGTATATGTTGCTTTTGGGGGGAGGGGTGACATTCACCCCTCTCCCTCCAGTAGTGGTGGGAAGGGGGCCTACAAGGCATTCTGGGCCAGCATCAGGCCATGGGCATGGTACCAGGGCCTGGTATGCATCAACCAAACTTAAACGAGAACAAAGACTGCCTGAGACTCGATCCCAGAAACTCAGTTGGTTCTGGGGCCTTGCCAAGAATGTGGTTCATACCAAGGAGTGATTGGTGAGGAACTAGGAAAAGGCAGTGTTTCTGGGGAGTTCTGTGCAAAGCCTGGGTCAGCTTCTATTTGGGAGTAGTTATGAACCCCTGTGGGGACTATTAAGCAATTGGATTCCTGATAATCCAGCACATCAGCAATGTGCCTTGTCCTGAGCTTCCTGGAAGGGCACAAACACTGGTTTTCTGAAGAAGGAAGTAGGGTTAATGAATCAACTGCTGCATGTCTCACATGGGGCTCACCCTGAGAGAGCCACAGTGAGCTACCAGATCTGCCTTCGGGGGAACTCACCATCGATTTGCATACATAAAGTGTTAGAGAACAAAACAACAGGTAGAATGCATAACAAATTGGGTACACCTGACCCTAAGGCAGTGGGTATTCCAAGAGGTGAAGAAGATGTGGCTGCAGTGGGCAAGGGACCTGGGAGGAAAAGATAGGGTCTGGCTGGGCTTCAAAGCTGGTAGGTTTAGATCCGTGTGTGTGAAATGCACCTTGCAGAGGGTAAAGTGCTATGCAAATGTCCATCATTATTATGACTCTTCATGGTTTAGGCTGTGGGAAAAACAAAGCAAAGGGAGCAAAATCACTTTTCATAGGTTGTGGCAAAACTGTTAATGCCAAATTATGAAATATGCTATCCTAAGATATGTGGTTCATGCCTGAGACCATGGCCTTAGGAGTCATACAGATCTTGATTTCAATTCTGCCTTTCCCATCTCTATAATCTTGGCATCACTTGGTTAAATCACTCAGTTTTCTCTTTTGTAAAATGGGGATTAAAATGCCCAATTCTTAAAGATACTGAAATATTACTTTGCATGTATAAAGTGACTGGCACAGAGTAAGCAATCAACACAGACAAGTAGCACTTACTACCAATGAAAATAACAACAAGGCCTGATGTGGGACTCAGACTTCATGTCCAAGTCCTTTCTCTTCAAGAGACCTCCTCTTCCTCATCTTCCCTTCAGCCATTCAGCAGCCTGATGTTTTCATCTTTCTCTATCAAACTCTGCCCTTAGAAAAAAAAATCTAGTACCAATACTTATTCTCCTCTGAATTACAGTCAGCCTGTTTGTTCCCAGGGATTTTAAATGTGAAGCCTTAGTTGAAATTGTATACTGCGGCAAAGTCTAGAGAGACAGAGAGTGCTATCTAGACTCCTGAAGTTCCAGCAGGCTGTGGCCCTCACTGAATCGGTACTTGAGGCCAGCCCCTTGGGGGAGAAATAGCAAGATCAGTTCAACTCAAGAGTGTCATTTCTGTTGGTGCATAGGGGGAAACAGCTCAGGAAATTGGGTAGGACATGGACCCATAGTCAAAAAGAAAAATAACTTGAAGCTTGGGGATAAGTATGAAAATGTCACATTGGCTTAAATACACAGCAAGCACTGAATGGGAAGAAAGCTAACTCCATGTTCCTGGGCCTCAAGGCTGGTCTGAAGGAACCACTAGAAGGAAGTGGAGTCCTGAGATGCAGAGGCCAGGGTGGGAAGGCGGCTCAGAGCAAGTGTGGTCTGTTCTGGAGGAAATGAGCAATGGGTAGCCCCAACTAGAAGAGTCTATCACTACTTTGTTCCAGAATCTTTAGCTAGACTTAGCTAATGGCAAGGGAGGTGGCAGGGCAGTGACAGTTCTTATGCCCAGAGTCCTGGAACTTAGAGCCCCCTCCCCTTTCTCCACCCACTGCTGCAGAGCCTCACCCACAGCCACAAAAGCCCAGGAAACCTCTCTGCAGCGAGGTGATTCCTGGTAAAAAAAAAACAGTCCCCATCAGGTGCTTGAGAACTTGAAGCAGTGATCAATCAACTTTTGGAATTCGGAATGTGTTTCCCCTCACACCTGCTTCCACCCTACAGAAAAGGTTCCCAGGCTAGCCCACAGATGCCTAACAGGCTAAGGGGAGGAGGATGAAGCAAATGCATCAAAAACTACAGCTCTAATGGCACTGGAGAGTGTGTCCACCGCTTACAGCATCAGCTATGGGAAAATGTGTTCCTAGTTTCAACATGTTTCCTTCTGTCCCAGCACAAAAGCAGGCCTTCAGCTCTCCCTCACCCCGCAGACTGTTCTTAGCTTCAGGGTAGGGCTGAGGCAACAAGGGAGTGGGCTTCCTTAGCAGCCCCAAAGCCTGGGCCTCCTGAAGCTGGAAGGCATCTGGATGGCGGCCAGTGGGGGTAGAAAGGGGAGGAGAAAGGGTGAGGCTGTCTCTGTGGCCCAGGGGCTCTTGGCAGAGGTCTAAAGAGTGGGCAGAAGGGAGGCATGTGGAAGTGGCTGTTTCTATTCTCTGTGTGGGTTGTCATCTCCAGACTACACAGAGTAAGTTACAGCTCGGCCTCAAGTTAGCCAGTCAGTTTGCTCCACGTTTAAAGCCTAATTCTCCTTTTTCGGTTCTTCCTGTTTCACTCTGGGAGCCCAAATGCGGAGATGCCCCTCTAAACTTAAGCCCACGAAGTTGCTGTTCTTGCTCCACAAGCTCCATATCCAGGACCTGACTTCTGCTTCAGTTCTGCTGGACTCAGCTGAGGCTGTGTCTTTCTTTCTTTCTTTCTTTCTTTCTTTCTTTTTTTTTTGAGATGGAGTCAGTCTGGCTCTGTCGCCCAGGCTGGAGTGCAGTGGTATGATCTCAGCTCACTGCAACCTCCGCCTCCCGGGTTCAAGCGATTCTCCTGCCTCAGCCTCCCAAGTAGCTGGGATAACAGACCCCGCCACTCAGCTAATTTTTTTTTTGTATTTTTAGTAGAGACGGGGTTTCACCATGTTGGTCAGGCTGGTCTCGAACTCCTGACCTCAAGTGATCTACCTGCTTTGGCCTCCCAAAGTGCTGGGATTATAGGCGTGAGCCACCATGCCCAGCTGTGGCTGTGTCTTAAGCCTTTTGAGGGCCCTTTAATTTTAGGGTGACCTTTAGTTCCTGAGTGTATACTGATGATCCACCCTGCAGTGACTCTGAGAAATCCTTGCATAAATTGGCTTCTTCATTCAGTAGGGCAAGCAACTTGCTTCTTGTCCCTTTTGGTGATGGATTAGCTCCATCTTATCATATCATTTACTCATTTAATTGGAGCCTCATCCACTCAGTCCTGGATGGTAGGTGGTGATGCTAGGTTAAACTCAGGGTGCCATGATAATAGCTACACTTATGGTTTACCATGTGCTTGCCCTCTGTTAAGTGCTTTACCCATATTAACTCATTTATTTTCGTATCAATCTTATTATCATTTCATGAGTGAGGACACTGAGACCCAGGGAGGGTAAATAACTGGCTCCAGGGTCACTCAGCTGGGAACAAGCAAAGTTGGGATTCTATTCCAGGCAGTAAGTTTCCAAAACTCCTAATAGGATCCTCCAGCAGGGGCATCTGCCTCAGGAGGATCGGAGGTTTCCAGAATCTTCCAAAGCTGAGACCTAAAGGATGAAGAGTGAGGCAGGGAAGGTGTGACCACGATGTGCCAGGCAAGCTGCTGGAAAGGAAGCAGCTAAGCCAAAGAAAAAACCCCTGCCTTCATTCTCCATTCAAGGTTAAATCTTTTCTTGAACAGAAAATATTTACCTTCTTTGCTAAGACTTTGCTGCTGTTGATGTTTGAGTATCTTGTCTATTTAACTGGAGATCAAAACTTTCGAATTTTCTTCTTCAGCTTTTCCTTCAGCTATGACAGCTAACTTCAAAGCTTAAATGATCTGAAAGTTTGTTCATATCCCTTAGACTGTAACTTTCTTGAGCTTGCAGCCCATCTTTTTTTTCCACAGTATCTACCACAATGCCTTGTTAAATAGATAAAGAAAGAGAATCATTTAGCCTCAGAAGTGTAGAAGAGTCACATCTAAAAGTTCCCATTGCCTTATCCTTGTTCTTTGAAATACCAGGGCTTACTCTCATCAAGTTTAAAGTCATATTTGGAATGGGTACTTATTTGTTATGAACCCTCCCTCTGTCATGCCTCAAATCAAATATATACATTATATATGAAAGATATGTCATATATATATTAATGTGTATTTTTCAAGTGCGGTAAGAACTAGGAAAAAAATTTTAGGAATAAAAAGGCTGACGGTTCTTATCAAACATTCAGAAGGTGCGTTCTGAATGGCTAAGGCTGCTTATCCAGGGGAAAATGGTCTGTAATCTGAGCAGAGATTACAACCCTGCCTATGTATCCACATGTTCTAAAAAAGATTCTGATTTCATTGTTCTTAGAGGGGTCTGAGCAACAGCATTTTTTTCTTAAAACTGTCAGGTAATTCTAATGTGTTGCCATCACTGAGAGCCATGGGGCCAGAGCAAGCAATATCACCTTTTAATTTTTTTTTAAGTATAACTTCCATTTTATTTTTCTAGAGAGAACAGTTTTTCTTCAGCCCTTAAGGACTCAACTCCTTACATGGGCTTTGGTGGAGGCCGTAGGGCAACACCTGCACATGTAAATCAGGGTGGGAGTGTTTGGTCCTTGCAGGCTTCACGAGATCAATTCTTGACTACCTTGCTGTGAATGGCACAACTCACACAGTAATGTAGCTTTACATACAGCTTGGGAAGTACATAGGCGGTGAAGATGCTTGCTTCAGAAATATCCCTGACAGCGGTGGCCTCTACTGTGTTTTGGATGAGGAACTTCTTAATAGCCTTGTCCTTGGGCACGCATTGGGCGCAGACAGTGCAGCGAACAGGCTGCACGTGGCTGCAGCCCTTTTTGGCACAATCGTCGCCCCTTCTTTTCTTTGTCAACTTGGAAGCTCGGTATCACTTTTTACCAGGGAGTGAGTAAAATAAACAAAGATTGCTCAGAGAGCAAGAAAATCCTCAGCCATTAAAGTAAAGCCAACCCAGAGGAAGAAGATAATTTTCCCTATAACACTCTCTTACTTGTCTCTTGGCTCCTGGCCCCAACCATCTCCAAGCTCTAATAGAAGACCCAGAACACTTGGCATATGAAGGAGAGGTAGGAAACAACCATGGGCACATTATGACCTCGCAGAGCTTCACCCACAACCTCCCAACCACAGACAGCAACATGATGTGGTTTTCATTATACAGCTGCAAGCAAGGGCCTTCTTATTCAGTGGTCAAGAAAAGAAAAAGAAAACTATACTATTTTCAGCAGCAGCAGTAAGGAAGGGATGATCTCCCTTTATTCCAGACAGGAAGAGAAAGTTAGCTGGTTCCCAGGGGAGAGCTGGGGGTTGGGGGCAGCAGCCACTGTGTTGGAGGGGAAGTGCAAGAGGCTCTTGGCAAGTCTGCCAGGAGCCACTTCATGCCATTCTTGAGTGTTCTTACCTGGCTAAGAGTGTTCATTGCTCCCTTCTTACCAAGTTAGAGAAAAGTGGTCAAAGAAGGGGGAAAATTGGTCCTGGATATCAGGCCCCCCTGTGTAGCCAGTGAGGGGTGATCACAGCAGGGTCTGAAATTGGCATCTATGTAGATACCTGCAGAAATTGCATACACGGTGTGTGTGTGTGTGTGTGTGTGTGTGTGTGTGTGTGTGTGTGTGTGTGTGATTCTAAGGAAAGGGTTTCTGTTTTTCATCAGCTTCCCAAAGATTAAGGTTGACAACTGGACCTGAGCAATGCCTGCCCTAAGCTGAACACCTATTTGTAAACCACACACCCAGCCTTGTCAGATTTGTCCAGCTGAAAGTAGCAGGGCTGAGCCTCAGCAAATTACAGAAGCATATGACATTCATTCTCTGTCTTCAGCCTGTGTCTCTCCAGAGTTCCCACTCAAGCATGTGGCGTCCCCATGTTCAGATGCCCTGAGCATAGCTCATCATCACCCCACTTTGTCCTCCACTCCAGCTCAGGGCTTTCCTTCCCTGTCCAAAGACAGGAGCTCTCTTTGCCTCCCTAAATCTTTGGTCTTCTCCCCTTGTACTCCCAAACCTGAACCTATCCTTCCTGTCTCATTGCAGGTCCACTGCACCACCTTTGACCTTCAAAGTTCAGTAACCATGATGTCACTCCAGGGAGCCCTTCTCCAGCCCCCTGACTCCCAGTTACCACACTGACTTGTCACCCTCAGCATTCTGGGCTGATCTTCCAAGGTGGTGGGCAAAGGGCCAGTGCCCAGCTCAGCTTTTCCTCCCAGAAGCAGAGTCCAGGCCTTGTCTATGAATCAATACATGTTTGAGAGAGTCCACAAAGAAGCAACATTACTTTAGAGAAAACCATTAGCACTGACTTTGTTCATTGATGCTACACTATCACAAATATACAGAAAAAAACCATCCAACTAGTTTTAGCTGAGGGAAAAAATAAATTCTAATTACTCTTATTTCCATAAGCAGTATATTATGCATGTCTAATTTCCATGTAGCACAATAACAGTGTGTGGATCATTAAGTGGGTCAGTTGCGTTTCCTTTCAAAGCTGAACTCTCATCAGGTATGTTCAGTCTTCAAAGTTTGCTGATCCTGTAGCAGGGCTGTCTGCTTTCAATTTAGGGGGAAAATATCATTAGAAGAGAATGTTGGCTTAGACACAGAAGCCAGGGAGGGCAGAGGAACCTAACAGGCCAGGGAGGGCCCTCTGATCCTTCATGATTAGCTGTACGACCTCAGGCAGGCCAATTTACCCCTCTGGGTTTCTTTTCCCCCTCCCCAGGGTGGGGAACCCGGGGTACTGGTTTGCCATTCTTTTAAGCAGTAGTCTCTGGTTTTTTTTGTCTAAATGAAACATATGCAGAAGCCCAAAATATAAAGCAGGTGAAAGAACAGCTGCCTAAAGCTGCCTTTGACGTATCTTCATAGAACCCTGGGGTTCTGGCTCATCCTATAATCTATTAGTTTGTAAGAACGAACAGGGCTGGCAAGCACCCCTACGCAACTCTCACAGATTTGAGGGAGGGGCCAGAATAACACCCGCATGGTGAAAGGTGGCATCCCAGGAGCATTCCTAGTGTACCTGGAGGTTAACTTGAAGGCCCCTGCAAAAATAGGTGAAGAGGAACCTTTCATTGTAAACTTCTGGCGATAGTGGTTAAGAGGCATACTTGGAGTTTTCTCACACTCAAAAAAACTCAAACCAAGTGATTTTTATCTCAAATCTACCTCTCCAGATGGTTGGTGAGGATTCAATGAAGTGTTAAGTTATGCATCAATTTCAAAAGAGTCAGTTTTGAAACCTGTGGTTCTCCAAGCTCTAAAATCCTAAGCTATTTGTCCTAATGACACAGCAGACTGAACTCTAGAATACCACAGGAATATCACACCACTGCAAATTACTAGGTGGTGCTGAGTCTCCCAAAACACAGAAGTGAAACAAAAGCATTGCACTGTTTTTGAAATGCATATTCGATATGGACTAATCAAATAGGTTTTGAGATTATTTTCCTGGAGGCAGAATTATTCCGCACGGTTACACAGCCCTTAGTTTTCCCCTTTGTTGTATCTATCTATGTATAAACACATGGCCCATATAGTAGGCTATTTTCCTCTCGCTGAAGCTTCTGAAGACAAGGCCTTTTTGTCAAGGGTAAGTGCAAAACCAGTCAACCTTACAAAAGGAGTCATTTAATGCTCAATTTTCCAACTTTCCTATGATTAAACACTTCTAAGCTCAAACGCTGTTATTGTAATCTAGATGGTGTTTTCTTTCCCCCTTCCCCAACAAATGTTTAAATTGTCTCCGCTGGATTCCCCCATCCCCAACTCCCCCCTACCCCCATCTGACCTTGAAAACAGAGAAGTTTTCCTTTTCTCTACTTACCCTAAACTATTTAAAAATCGAGGCCCTCTGACCTTTTTACAACACTCTTCTTGTCTGACACACCAAATGTTAATCTGAAAGCCAAGAGGAGGGAAAAGGTCTTGCAGGGCGGGGAGGGGGTTGTGGAAAGGGGGTGGAGGTACTATATATTTGGCATCAGCTCAGAAATTCAGAAATGTTTGTGCAACCACTCCCCCAGCCAGGATCCTCCCCCACCCCCCACCCGCAACTGCCTTCTAACACATTAATAAAAAAAGATGTGAGCAGACGAAATTGGAGAGCCCAGGAGGGACAGCTAAGGCGGTCATGATTTTGTACCCAGGGAAGACCACTGATCACCATCCCACATGTCCACCCCTCCTCCCTCCCTTCCAACGTGCCAAGTTTAGGATTGGGACCTCTGCAGCTTCCACCCCCATCCCCTGAGGTGGCCCGGTAAACTTGCGGCAGTACCACCCATTAACAGCTTGTGTGAGGCAAACGGAAGGACTGACACAGCAGCCTCTGCGCGTCGGGACAGCAGCGCTGTGCACCTTAAGAATCGTTTGTGTTCTTTAAAAAAAAAAAAGAAAAAAAAAGTGCAATGAGCGCACAGGCCTGGAATACATTAACTTGTGAACCGACTCTGACACAACTCGAGAGAGTCCGTCTCTCCCTCAAACAAAAAGAAGGTGGGGGGGCGGGGGAGAAAGGCCAAGGCACATTACCATCCTGTCCCGAGCTTTCCAGATACTCCGTCAGGTCACAGCCAAACGCGCTGGCGGCTCCCTTTCGTTTCAGCTTCTGCTTAGCACCCTTGTTCTTCATGAGTTAGTCCCAAAGAGGCTGCCCCTCCGTCTCTGCCGCCCCTCTGCTTGGCACCGCTGTAAGATGGGCTCCCGGGCTAGATCACCGGCTGCCCCGCGGCTCGGGGGGGCCGCATCGGAAGATGGAAGAACTTGGGCTGGGGGCCCTGCGCATGGACCCCGCGGGCCGCGGGCCGGCAGAGCCTGAGATCCACCCTGCGCCGCTCCGGGGCCGCCGTGCCGAGGCCGTGCAGACTGGCAGCCGCGGGCCGGCTCGCCTGGGAGTGTCACTTCCTCACTCGGAGTCCTAGGGACTTTCACAGGCTCCTGCGGTGTCTTCGGGTGTTTCTCCTCCGCTTAGGAGGGAGGGCAAGCTCTCCCCCCGCCTTCCTAAGTGCCCCGGAGAGGACGCGGACGCGGGGCGAGGAGACTGCCCAGGGGGCTGCGGTGGGTCCTGCGCCCTGGGCCCGCTGTCTCGCCTTCAGACGACTTTGGTAGAGCGAAAAACAAGCATCCTGTCCCTGCTGCCCGCCCTCACGCCTTCCTTTTTTTCCTGTCTTACAAATCCTAGGATCATCCAGCTCAGGAAATGCTGGAAGGAAGTTAGCTAGGGAGGGGGGCGGAGGGTGGAAATTTTTGGCAGCTCGGTGCTTGTGAGTGTGTGGAGCTAGAGGAAGTAGGTGGGTGGGTTGAGGAGCACGGGGTTGGGGTAGAGAACGCGTTCTCCCGAGAGCAGTTCTGCGACTCCAGAGATAACTGGGCAGCCCCGGAGGAAATCGCGCTCTCCTCGCAGGACCCGCAGCCGCAGCCGCCGCTTCCTGCCCCGCCGAGCCGGCTCTTTGAAGTGGCGGGAGGAGGTGCGCTGGCATTCTGCGGGGACCGTGCTGGTTGGGACTTTCAGAACCCTCTGCCCTGGTTTTATCCTCATTGTCATCGTATCTTTGACACTTTCTATTTCGGTGCCCGCCTGTCTGCTACGCAAATACTTAAAGAGTAATGACAGAGACAAACAGGGGACTCCAGCGGAGAAACCTGACAGGCAGTGGCTTCACGCCGGCCACTCCCATCCCAACCTCCTCTGCAGCGTTCGTGCACCCCCACCTCAGCTCACTCCCCTCCCACGCTGGGGTAAAGATACCCCTGGGCAAAGAGAGGCTGCAGCTTTGTAACCACTGCCCAGGAAATCAGATTTCTGGTTACATATTCAAGACACATACATACACACACACACACACACACACACACACACTACTGCAAAGTTTTCTAAATGGAAGTGATTTGGGGGGGACAAACCAGGATTTAAGATGCCTCTGACACATGAAATGTGAAGAAAGCAGTCTCCCAGGTTCTTTCATAATTTGTTTCAAGTTGTTTCAAGAGGGCATGTTTTTTTCTTCTCCAGTTAGATTTTAAATTCTTTAACTTCTGTGTACTCAACACACAGAAAGCACTCAAATTCTTGTGATTTAACCATTTGAGGATTAGATGAAACTTCCTGTATAAATTCAAATCCATATACAGGCTTGAAGGATAGGGGCATATGTCATACAGCTCAGATTGCTGGCAAAGCTGCATCCGTAGCATTTTAGGTACTGAATCCCTTTACAGTCACTGTCTCTCTATGTATCACCTTAACAGTCTATGAACTTTGACCCTTGACATTTTCTCTATGTCAGAGGTCACAACTTGATAGCCAGCCTGCCAGATCTGGCCCATAGATGTACTTGGCTGGCAGACACCATGCTTTAACACGTTTTAAAATTAGTAGCTAGCATTAAAAAGTTAAGAGATTTCACATAAGATCTGAATTTCTGGCTTCTCTTGAAAAAATGGAAGATCTAGTTACACCACAAGTGCATTCCCATATGGCAAGGACGGCTGATGCTGAGTTGTGGCAGGCCCCTTGGAGGCACCCTCTTTAGAGAGACGACTCTTGCAGTTTTGCAGACCCCACGGCCTGTCTTCCCCCTTTTGCACCTGCCTGGCCTCTGCTGCCACTTGAGTTTGCAGCCCAACCTCTATGAATTGTCTTTCCTGTTTTTCATTTTCCATCTCTCAGTGACACTGAGAAGCATTTGCCCCAGTCATCTTGGTGAAATGTCTTCAAGTAACCACAGACTCATTTGTCTCCTTCCTCTCCCACCTGCAAGGTAGTCCCGCCCAGACGATGAGCTCTTCACCATGCCTCTCAGCTTGGTTTATTCCTTTCCAGGCCCACTCAATGAGGACCATCCACTCCTCAATTATTAAAGTAACTCCTAGTGGGATTTGTTGAGTCCAATCTCCTCCACTTCCTCCATCCTATGTATTAAAAGCTTGAGGAGTCATCTTGAAGGATTGCTGTTGTTATATGCCTGCCTGCCTTGCTGAAAACCTTTCAATAGCTCCCCGAGTCCTACTTTTAGGGCAGCAATTTCTAAGCATTTTGTAAACTGCTTGGAGAGTATCTGATAAGGTATTTGGTACAATGGCTTGTTCCTCCCTTTATTTATAGAGAAGCAGCTCCATATGGGACTATAATGATCACTATTAGCATTTGCTTAGCAGTTTACTTCAGCAAGGACTTTTGCATTCATTCTTTCATCTGACTTACGTGGTGGATTTCATCATCTTGTCAGCAAAAGAGAGAGGCTGAAAGAGCCCCTTTTCTGAGTGCAAATAATGGAGAAATTGCCAAGCCCTGTTAATTACCTTTTTAAATATTTTAAAACTTCCTTTTAATGTTTCATTTTCAAGTAATTCCAGCTTATAAATAATTTACAGGCCAGGCGCAGTGGTTCACGCCTGTAATCCCAGCACTTTCGGAGGCCGAGGTGGGCGATCACGAGGTCAGGAGATCGAGACCATCATGGCTAACGCGGTGAAACCCCGTCTCTACTAAAAATACAAAAAAATTAGCCGGGCATGGTGGTGGCAGGCGCCTGCAGTCCCAGCTACTTGGGAGGCTGAGGCAGGAGAATGGTGTGAACCCGGGAGGTGGAGCTTGCAGTGAGCCGAGATGGTGCCACTGTACTCCAGCTTGGGCGACAGAGCGAGACTCCGTCGCAAAAAAAAAAAAAAAAAAATTTACAAAAAAATAGTCAAGGAATTCCCATATACCTTTCACCCAACTTCCCCAAATATTAATATCTTATACAATGAGAGTATAGTTATCAAAATTAGAAAGTTTATATTGATACAATAATATTAATCAATCAACACTTTCTTCAAGTCTGAATTAATTTTTAAATTACATACAATTTTTATTAAATATGGTCTTTCTCATAATGAAGGCTATCAGTTAAGCATGCAAACAATAATTTACAAGTAATTCTCAAAATACTTCAAAAATACTTCATAGTATAACTTTAGCTATGTACAAAATCCCCATAATCACCATCAAACCCGGCAGTTGTAGTTTGTTGAAAAACAGGGCTGTCTAGGTGAAGCAGTGAGGCCAGTTAGTGACCTTAACATAGCCCTGAGATTCTTCTATGCTTTACTTAGAATTTCCCCGAATGCCTCTGGCATCATAGGATTTTCAACCTGGAATGGCCTGATGGACATTTTGATCCCTGCTTCATGTTAAGTTGGGTTCAAGTTTGTAAGAGTTCAAGATGGAGGTAATACTGAGCACCTAGCAAAGTGTTTATTATTCCTGTGCTGATTAAACAAACCTTATCTGAAATGTACACGTGATGTGCATTTCAAGGTTATCTTGATGATAACTCATTATTCACACCAAATGGTGGGATGAATTCACAATATTTCAACCGAGATAATGAAGTCACATGGTGACAACCTGATTTGGGGAGTTGGAAAGCTGTCCCCCTCCCTATTTGTTTTCTGCCCCCTCTTAATGTTGAGTATGTCCTGCGATAGATGCCAAACTTGAATCTAGTGCTTGTTTTAGATTTTTTTTTCCAATTTTTCTTTCTCTTTTCTTCCTCTACATATCTCTTTCTCTTCCCATTTTTTTCTCTTTCTCCTTGCTTATTCTAAGCAAAGTATTTTCTGGGGCTATAGAAGAAAATCTGATTTGGTTCCAAAATCTGATTTCTGTTTGGCTGAGCATTACCTAAGAAACAAGCTGGTATGGAGATAGTGTAGGAATGTTAACAGAAAGACTAATTGAGAAGCCATTTGGTGATCATATAAATTATGCCTTTAGCAGACTGTCATGGTGCAATTTACTGGAAAAGCTCTTTGCTCACACAGAGATACCTCAGAATTCTGTTGCTGCCTATGATCCCTCTTACCTGCACTTATTGAGGACTGATGCCTATCAACATGAGCTATCTGTTTCCTTCATCACCAAGGATGGTAACAACCTTCTCTCCTGTAAATAAAGAGACGTAGAAAAGCAAGATGACTGACTTAGAGATATGCCTGGCATTCATCCCCCTGACAATAAAGGACCAAGGCAACAAATAAACAGCTAAGATTTTACTGAAGTGTCAAAAGCAGAGTGCTGGAGTGCAGTGGGGTAGTGGAGATGGACCTGTGGTGATTGGAAGTCCAGGAAGGCAGCATGAAGACACAGAGCCTTTGCATCCCCATCTCTTTTGCCCAAATCTGATCAACCCATAGACAGGAGGGATTTCCTATTGCAAGGAAAAGGGAAGCAGATGATCTCTATCAGCCCCTATTACCATTGCAAACATCTGCAGTCTTTTTTTTTTTTTTCTGGAGACAGAGTACCACTCTGTCACCTAGGCTGGAGTGCAGTGTTGTGATCTCAGCTCATTGCAACCTCTGCCTCACCGGCTCAAGCAATCTTCTCGCCTCAGCCTTCTGCATAGCCAGGACTAGAGGCGTGCACCACCATGCCTGGCTAATGTTTTGTAGAGATGGGGTTTTCTCATCTTGCCAAAGGTTAGTCTCAAACCCTTGGACTCAGGTGGTCTGCCTGCCTCAGCTTCCCACAGTGCTAGGATTATAGGAATGAGTGACAAGGCCCAGCCTACAGTCCTTACAACAGGAGAATTCCACAGTCCTCACAAGCCCTGAGCCCAGTTGGGAGAGCTGATGGAAATTCACACAACTACGTGGCCCTGATTAAGAGCACACGGTGTGCACTCCTCATTCATACCCACCCTCTGTGAGCCAAGCTGCTGCAGCATGGTACCATCTTGAGACCAGAGCTACCTCTGGAGTGTGCCCTGCTCTGATGGCCAGTAGCCACTGCACTTCCCTAGCACTGGGGCTCCATCTTCATTGCACCAAGCCCATATGGGTGGCTGAATGCCACAACCCCAGCTGTATGGAGATTGGGCCAAGGATCAGCTGTGACTCTGGCCCTACATAGCAGGGAAACCAACCCCTGCCACTGCAATTCTAGAAGGAGGAACTGTCTGCCAGTCCTGCCCAGGGTGAAACCACCAGTGAGCCAGCCAAACCACTACATATCCTCCCCTGAGTGGGAGAGGCCCCCAAGCCTCCAGGCATCTGATATGTTCCCAGGCCAGTGAAGTGGCTACACATCCATGCTCAGGACCTAAGAAACAGCCCCGCCGTGTCCCCAGAGTCTCTACCCTACCATGCCCCAGCCTGCCCAATGGCCCTGCACTCCCTAAAAGGGCCTGAGAAATAGTCCTGAAGGTCACTCCTGGTAAGCATGCCCCCAGAACACTCAAGTCACTAAAAGTCCATGTCTCAGACCTGAGAAATAGCCCCATGGGCTGCCACTGGCAGACACACCCCAGACTAGACAAGTAGCCATACATTTGCATACTGGATCTGAGAAACAGCCGCATCGGCTGCCTCTAGTGTGCACGCCCCTGAGCTAGCTGAGCAGCCTTGTGCCTGTGTCCCAAATCTGAGAAGTTTCCTATGGGCCACTCCTTGGCAACACACCCAAGGCCAACCAAGCCTGAAAAACAGCCCCATGGATTGCCCTCTACAGACAGGCTGGCCAAGCAGCCCTGCACCTGTGTACCAGGACTGAAAAAAAGCCCCATGGACCATCCCTGGCAAGCACACCCTCAGACCAGCTGAGCAGCCTTACATCCATGTTCTGCGCCTGAGAAACACCCCTTCTGGCTACCCATGGCAGACATATTTCCAGCTCAGCCAAGCAGCTGTATACCTGCATCCCAGCACTGAAGAACACTCCTGGCAGGCATGCACTCAAACTGGCTGAGCAACCATGTGTCTATGCTCCCAGCCAGAGTAACAGCCCTGTGGCCCCAACCTTAGTGAGCAAGACCACAAATCGACAAACTCATCACTTGTATACATGTACCCTCAACCTGAGAAACAGCCCAGCAAGCCCACTCCTGGCAAAACCATAGCACAGTCACCACAAACTCTCTCAGCCTAGGCCACTGAGAAACTTGCAAATGCCACTAGTATGGATTACAGCTGAAGAAACTACACCGAGACTATACGACTGTGTCCACCTACAGTCAAGGTCAACATACCCCACCAAACTAACACCCAAGACCCATTCATACAAATAAGTCTTTCCCTATGAAGCCTTCTCCAAAAAAATAGAAGAGGTGACTTTTCCACCAGATGCGTAGAAATCAATGTAGGGACATATCAACCATGAAAATAAGAAAACATATTACTCCTAAAGGAAAATAGTAATTGTTTAGTAACAGATCCCAATCATAAGGAAATATGCAAAATGCCAGAGAAATAATTCAAAATAATAATCTTAACGAAACTCAGTGAAATACAAGAGAATACAAATGGACAATTCAGCAAAATCAGGAAAACAATACATAATCTGAATGAGAATTTCAGCAGAGATAGATATCATAAACAAGAACCAAACAGAAATTCTAGAGCTGGAGAATTCCATGCAAGAACATCAACCAAGAAGATATTCCATGCAAACAGAAACCAAAAGCAAGCAACCAGACAAAAAGGACTTCAAGTTAAAAGCTATAAAAAGAGACAAAGAAGATCATTATACAATAATGAAGGAAATAAAAAACGCAATTGAGAGCTTCAGCAATAGGCCAGAAGTTGAAGTTATGTCTTTTGAAATAATACAGGCAGGAAAGAAAGAAAAGGAGAAAGAAGGAAAGAAAAGGAGAAAGAAAGAAGGAAAGAAAGAAGAAAAAGAAAGAAAAAGAAAGAAGGAAGAAAAGAAAAAAGAATGAAAAAGAGTGAAGGAAGCCTATAGGATTTATGGAACACTATTAAGTGAACAAATGTTTGTATTATGGGCATTCCAGGAGAACAAAAAGAAGAAGATGAGTAAAACATATCTAATGAAACCAAAGCAGAAAACTTACCAAGTCTTGGGAGACAGATGATGGACTTTCAGATCCAGGAAGCTCAAAGAACCCCAAAGAGATTCAACTTAAACAAATCCTCTTTGAGGTACATTATAGTCAAATTTTCAAAATTCAAAGACAAAGAATTTTAAAAGGAGCAAGAGAAAAGTATCAAGTCACACATAAGGGAATCTCTGTTAGATTATTATAAATATTAGTGGATTTATCAGCAAAAACTTTATAGACCAGGAGACACTTTGGTGCTCAGTTCCAAATACTGAAGGACAAAACTGCCACTCAAGCATATTGTACCCAGCAAAGCTATCCTTTACAAATGAAGGAAATATAAAATTTTCACAAACAAGCAAAATTTAGGGAATTTATCACCTCTAAACTGGTCTTACAAGAAATCCAAGGGAGTCTTACATCTGGAAGTGAGAAGATGATAACCACAATCATGAAAGCAGGCAAAACTTATGTAAAAAAAACCTCTGTTAGAGCCAATACACTAAAGGGTAAGGAAAAAGGAATCAAATCTTATTACTACAGAAAACCACCCAACCACAAGAGTAAACAATAAGAGAGGAAGCAAGGAACAAAGGATATACAAAACAATCAAAAGACAATAAAATGACAGGAGTAAGTCCTCACCTGTCAATAATAACCTTAAATGTAAATAGATTAAAGTCCCCATTTAAAAGATATAGATTGGCTGAATGCATTAGAAACCCAGACCCAACTATATGCTGCCTACAAGAAATCTATCTCACCTGCAAAGACACACATAGCCTGAAAGAGAAGGTATGGAAGAAGATAGTCCATGCAAATGGAAACCAAAAGCAAGCAGAAGTAGCTATATTTGTATCAGACAAAATAGACTTCAAGTTAAAAGCTGTAAAAAGAGACAAAGAAGGTCATTATACAACAATAAAGGAATCCATTCAGCAAGATAATATAACAATTATAAATATATATGCACTCAACACTGCAGCACCTAGATATATAGAACAAATATTATTATATCTAAAGGGCAAGATAGACCCCAATACAATAATACTCTGGGACTTCAACACCCCACTCACAGCATCGCACAGATCATCTAGACATAAAAAAAAAGAAACATCAGATTTAAACTGCACCATAGACCAGATAGACCAAACAGGCATTTACAAAACATTTCACCAAACAGCTGCAGAATACACATTCTTTTTAGCAGCACATTGAACATTCTCCAGGTTTGACCATGTATTAAGACACAAAACAAATCTCAGAAAATGTTAAAAAAATTAAAATCATATCAAGTATCTTACTGCACTACAATGGAATAACACTAGACACTATAACAAGATAGATATTAAAAACTATAGAAATTCATAAAAATTAGGCTACTTGCTCCTGAAGAACCAATAGATGAAAGAGGAGATTAAGAATGAAATTTAAAAATTATTTGAAACAAATGAAAATTGAAATATAACATACCAAAATCTATGGAATGTAGCAAAAGCAGTGTTAAGAGGGAAATTTAGAGTACTAAACACCAGCATCAAAAAAATAGAAAGAGTTCAAATAAACAACCTAACAATGCACCCCAAGGAACTAGAAAAACAAGAACAAACCAAATCCAAAGTTAGTAGAAGGGTAGAAATAATGAAGATCAGAGCAAAATATTTAAACACTGAGACTAAAAACAAAATCAGTGAAATAAAAAGCTGTTTTTTTTAAAAAAAGAGATAAACAAAATTGACAAACCATTAGCCAGACTATTAAAAAAAGAGAGAAGACCCAAATAAAGAAAATCAGACATGAAAAAGATGTCACAATGGATACCACAGAAATATAAAGGCTCATTAGGGATTCTATGAATAGCTATATGCTGAAAAATTAGAAAACCTAGAGAAAATGGATAAGTGCCTGGACACATATAGCCTACCAAGATTGAATCAAGAAGAAATAGAAAATCTGAGCAGGCTAGTAACATGTAATGAGATTGAATTAGTAATTAAAAAAAAATCTCCCAACAAGGAAAAGTCTAGAATGGGATCCCTTCACCACTGAATTCTACTGAACCTTTAAAGAAGTACTAATGCCAGTTATCCTCAAGCAATTCAAAAAAAAATTGAAGCAGAAGGAATTCTTCCTAACTCATTCTATGGGTGTAGCATGACCCTGATACCAAAACCAGACAAGGACACAATTAAAAAAAAGAAAACTGCAGGTCAGTATCTCTGATGAACATAGTCACAAAAATCCTCAAAATATAGTAGCAACCGAATCCAACAATACATCCAAAAGATACTACACCATGATCAAGTGGGATTTATCCCAAGGATGCAAGAATGGTTCAACACATACAAATCAATAAATGTCATACATCACATCAGTTAAATGAAGGACAAAAACTATATGATCATCTCAATAGATGCAGAAAAACGTGATAAAATTCAACAGTCCTCCATGATTAAAAACTCCTAGTAAAGTAAGTATAGAAGAAAAGTATCTCAACATAATAAAGGCCATATATGACAAACCTACAGCTAACATCTTACTGAACAAGGAAAAGCAGAAAGCTTTTCCCCTGAGAACTAGAACAAAACAAGGATACCCATTTTCACCACTCTTATTCAAAATAGTACTGGAAGTCCTAGCTAGAGCAATTAGGCAAGAAAAAGAAATAGAGGACATCCAAATTGGAAAGAAATAAGTCAGACTGTCCCCATTTGCAGATAATGATTTTACATATAGAAAGACCTAAAGACTCTATCAAAAAACTTTTAGAACTTGTAAGTTCAGTAAAGTTACAGTATACAAAATTAACATACAAAAATCAGTGGTGTTTCCATACACAAACAACAAAGTAGCTGAAAAATAAATCAAGAAGGCAATCACATTTTCAATAGCTACAATAAAAAATCTGAAAATAAATTTAACCAAGGAGGTAAATGATCTCTACAAGGAAAACTACAAAACACTGATGAAGGAAATTTAAGATGGTACAAATGGAAAAACATGCTCACTGATTAGATAAATTAACATTGTTAAAATTGCTCAAAGAAATCTATATATTCAATGCAATCCTATCAAAATACCAATGACATTCCTTATAAAAATAGAAAAAAAATCCTGACATTTCTATGGAACCACAAAGATCCCAAATAGCCAAGGCAATCCTAAGCAAAAGAAACAAAGCTGGGGGTATCACACTATTATATCTCAAAATATACTACAAAACTGTAGTAGTACAGTTTTTTTAACAGTAAAACAGCATGATACTGAAATAAAAACAGACATTCAGACCAAAGGAACAAAGTCAAGATCCCAGAAACTAATCCATATATTTATAGCCAACTAATTTTTGACAAAGGCGTCAAGAATACTCACTGGGTAAAGAAAAGTCTCTTTAATAAATGGTGCTGGGGAAACTGGATATCTACATGCAAAAGAATGAAAATAGACTTTCACCATGTACTCTCTATAAAAATCAACTCAAACTGTATCAAAGACCTAAATGTAAGACCTGAAACAATAAAACTACTAGAAGAAAACATAGGGGACGTGCTTCAGGACATTTGGGAAAATATTTTGTGAATAAGACCTCAAAATCCTAGCCAACAAAAGAAAAAATAAAATAAACAAATGAAATCACAGCAAACTAAAAAAGCTTCTGTACTGCAAATGAAACATTCAACAGAGTGAAAAAACAATCTATAGAATGGGAGAAACTATTTACAAATTACTCATCTGACAGGGAATTAATATCCAGAATATACAAGGAACTCAAATATCTCAACAGCAAAAACAAACAAACAAACATTCCAATTAAAAAATTAGCAAATGATCTGAACAGACATTTCTCAAAAGAAGACATAGAAATGGCCACACACCCAGTAACCTCTATTTTAAAGGTGCTTGTATTAGTTCATTTCACACTACTATAAAGAACTACCTGAGATGGAGTAATTTATGAAGAAAAGAGGGTAATTGACTCACAGCTCTGCAGGCTTAACAGGAAGCATAACTGGGAGGCCTCAGGAAACTTACAGTCATGGCAGAAGGTTAAGGGGTTGCAAGTCACATCTTCCCGTGGTGGAGCAGGAGACAGAGAATGAGGGAGGGAAGTGCCACACTTTTAAATCATCAGATCTCATGAGAATTCACTTACTATCATGACAACAGCATGGGGGAAATCTGCCCCCATGATCCAATCACCTCCCACCACGTCCCTCCCCTGACACATGGTGATTACAATTTGACATGAGATTTGGGTGGGGGCATAGAGCCAAAGCATATCATTCTGCCCCTGGCCCCTTCCGAATCTCATGTCCTTCTCACATTGCAAAATTAATCATGCCTTCCCAACAGTCCCTCAAAGTCTTAACTCATTCCAGCATTAACTCAAAAGTTCAAGTCCAAAGTCTCATCTAAGACAAGGCAAGTCTCTTCTGTCTATGAGCTTGTAAAATCAAAAGCAAGTTAATTACTTCCAAGATACAATGGGGGTGTAAGCATTGGGTAAATGCTCCCATTCCAAAAGGGAGAAATTGGCCAAAACATAGGGGCTACAAGGTCCATGCAAGTCTGAAACCTAGCAGGGCAGTCATTAAATCTTAAAGCCCCCAGATAGTCTACTTTGACTCTATGTCTCACATCCAGGCCACACTGACACAAGGGGTGGGCTCCCAAGGCCTTGGGCAGCTCCACCCCTGTGGCTCTGCAGGGTACAGTCCCCATAGCTGCTTTTATAGGCTGGCATTGAGTGTCTATGGCTTTTCCAGGTGAACAGTGCAAGCTCTTCACGGATCTACCATTCTGGGGTCTGGAGGACAGTGGCCCCCTTTTCACAGGTCCATGAGGCAGTGCCCCAGTGGGGGCTCTGTGTGGGGGTTCCCACCCCACATTTTCCCTCCAGACTGTCCTAGTAGAGGTTCTCCATGAGGGCTCCACCCCTGCAGCAGACTCCTACCTGTACATCCAGACATTTTCATACATTCTCTGAAATCTATGCAGAGGTTTCCAAACATCAATTCTTGCCTTCTGTGTACCTGCAGGCTCAATACCACATGGAAGTCACCAAGGCTTGGGGCTTGCATACTCTGAAGCAATGGGCTGAGCTGTACCTTGGCCCCTTTTAGCCACAGCTGGGGCTGGAGCAACTGGGACTGAGGTGCCAAGTCCCAAGGCTGCACAGAGCAGCAGAGCCCTGGGTCTGGCCCATGAAACCATTTTCCCTCCTGGGCCTCCTGGCTTGTGATGTGTGGGGCTTCTGTGAAGATCTCTGACATGTCCTGGAGACATTCCCCATTGTCTTGGCTATTAACATTTGGCTCCTCTTCATTTATGCAAATTTCTGCAACTGACTTGAATTTCTCCCCAGAAAACGGGTTTTAATTTTTGACCACATGGTCAGGCTGCACATTTTCCAAACTTTTATGCTCTGCTTCCCTTTTAAACATAAGTTTCAATTTCAGACCATCTCTTTGTGAATGCATATGACTGTATCCTGTTAGGAGCAGCCAGACCAAATCTTGAATTTTTTGTTGTTTAGAAATTTATTCTGCCAGATACCCTATATCATCTCTCTCAAGTTCAAACTTCCACAGATCTCTAGGGCAGGGGGAAAATGCCACCAGTCTCTTTGCTAAATCATAGCAAAAGTGACCTTTACTCCCAATAAATTCCTCATCTCCATCTGAGACCATCTCAGTCTGGACTTCATTGTCCATGTCACGATCAGCATTTTGGTCAAAACCATTCAACAAGTCTCTAGGAAGTTCCAAACTTTCCCACATCTTCCTTTCTTCTTTGAGCCCTCAGAACTGTTCTAACCTCTGCCTGTTACCCAGTTCCAAAGTTGCTTCCACATTTTCAGGTATCTTTTTAGCAGAGCACCACTCTCCTGGTACCAATTTTCTGTGGTAGTCCCTTTTCACACTGTTATAAAAAACTACCTGAGACTGGGTAATTTATGAGGAAAAGAGGTTTAATTGACTCACAATTCTGCAGGCTTAACAGGAAGCATAACTGTGAGGCCTCAGGAAACTTACAATCATGGCAGAAGGTGAAGGGGAAGCAAAGCACATCTTCTCATGCCAGAGCAGGAGAGAGAGAGTGGGCAGGGAAGTGCCATATGTTTAACCATCAGATCTCATGGGAACTCACTATCATGAGAACAGCACGGAGGAAATTCATCCCCATGATTTAATCACCTCCCACCAGATCCTGCCCTTGACACACGAGGATTATAATTTGACATGAGACTGGGTGGGGACACAGAGTCTAATAATATCAGTGCTTATGTGGTATCTAGTATTGAGATCGATTGTTAGATGATGCTCTCCTATTAGAGAGGACTTATGCACCCCCTTAGTCCAGGCACCAATGTCATGGGATTCTGAAGCTAGTAGAAGATGCACTTGACCAGAGCAAAAGATCTTCTAAAAAGTTGTGTATCCCAAGTCCATTATTGCATTTCTCTGTGCATCAGTTTCCAGATTACACTGCAAATTGTTGCTTCTAAGTTTCCAAATTAAGCATACTTAGTGGACTGGAGCAGGGAGGTCTACATTATCAATCCTTAGTCAAACAGTACTGAGTGGAGGAGAAGTTAACTTGATGGGAAAGAAGAAATGAGAATCAGAATCAGTTTCCTATCCTGACCACCTGACCTCCCATTGCTCCACCATCTCTGCAATTATTAAAGCCAGTTTTCCTTCTAAAAGGACTTCCAAGATCAAGCAGGTGCCATGATAAGAGTGGAGAAAGAGAAGGGCTTTAAATGACTTCACTCCCAGCCTAAAAGTTGAACAGATCTAGTCATTATTAAACATAACTTCTTTATCTCTTTCTCTCTCCTCTCCCTACATTGAATATTATAGTTCCCAGAGTTGCAAAGCTGCATTAGTTAGGGCAAAAAAAGCACTGGGAGACTGCTTTATATCCTCACTTCCCCAGCTGAGAACATAATTCAGTTACTTTACCATCAACTACCAATTTTGGGGTAGAAAGGGTGATGTAAAGTGAATAGCAAGAAAGAATAAGACTAGATGATAAATGAAGTATTATTTTTTATAGTAACTGTGCATTTATAAGGGACCCTAACTGCTAACTCAAAATCTCAGACATTTATTTAAAAGACTAGATGTAGGAGACAGTAGAGTCCAAAACCTCTCCGGGTTTATAAGACTGGGGACTGGTAAAGAGTAAAAACTGTTTTTTTTTTTTTGGAGAATGATAATACATACTTCTCTACACATCAAGGGCCATATCAGAAATTTCAGGAGGAAATGTCCTTTGATAGTATAAAATGCAAGACTGAGGAGAAGCTGAGAAGTTAGGACTAGAGATTAGATGAGACATCAGCATAAATTATTTGAAATTATTTGAGAAATACGTTTTTCCTCACCAATATTTTACTTATGCTCTAATTTCTTTGTATTGAATAGTATTCAAAAATAGAGGTTTGGAAATCTTTTGTGTTCTATAGTGTTTAAAAAACCATAATGACATTTGACCCATATGCACAGTTGTAGCGTTAAATCAATCTTCAGTGTTTCAGAAATGAACAAACCAGGCAGTACAAGACCCCCTTGTCCCACTCCACCATGGGCACTAGACACTGCCAAACAGCAGCGGGACACTTCCTTCCTAGAGTCACATGTGGACGAGAGACTTCACAAGGCCCAAAAGAGCCAAGTGCTGTGAGTGGAATTATTATTATACCAATGCCTGAATCTGCACAGCGTCTTGCATTAGGCTTTAAGTCTGAATCTGGATCCATTTGGGTTGAGATTTGTGTCCAGTGGCCCAGAGGGAAGGATGCAGGGGGCTGTTCCCTGCAGCAGCATCCCCCAGAAGCCTGGCAGGGTGTGTCCCAAGGACCTCACATTGGATTCTGGGGTCCCTCTCAGCCGCTGGGTTTGAGATGATTTCTCTTGCCTCTTGTGCTGTATCTTTGGAGTTCCCACACTGGACAGGGTCTTTGGGTAGAAAAACCTTCATCTCTCACAGAATACAGCAGTCCTCAGGAAAGAGAATGAACTGTCCATTTGACTTATTTTTAATAATCTTGTTATGTTTTGTTGCCTCATTCTGCCCTGCTCCCCCTCTTGCTCTGTTTCGCACCCCTTTGGGAACGCTGCCTCTTTCTAGCTTTGAAAAAGACAACCAGGGAAGGAGCAGAACCCTGAGCTCAGTCTGTCTCCCCCCAGAGTCTCTGAATACTGGAGCCAGCGATTTTCTTAGGTGGGTGGGGATCTGTCCCCGCCCCGTTCATTGTGTTCCATGGTTTCCTGTCCACTGCCTGTAACCCTTTACCAATCTGCCAGGCGCCTCTTAACACAAAAGGGAGGAGATGGGGGGAGGGAGTACTGAGGAAAAACATCTCTATAAATAGCCCTCTTGAACAAAATTGTTTTCCCCAATACACAGTTGTTGTTAGGCCTTGATGCCTAGTAATCTGCCTCTGTACGCTCTTCCCCTTCCATTTCAGCCCTCCCTACAGGCCTGGTTTTCCTACTCAGTCCTGTCCATGAGATGGAGGTGCTGTAAAGGTTCTTGTAAACATTCGTGTCCCCAGAGGCTCCTCCCCAGCTCTGGGCACACAGACTGTGGACTCAGGCCAACCTGGGCTCCATGCCTGACTCTGCCACTGATTTGCCCAGTGGTTGGACACATGACTTAACCCCTCTGAGCCACAGTTTTCCCATCTGTTAAATTGGAGTGATAATATCTACCTTGTTAGACTGTTGTGAGGATTAAATAAGATAATGAAAATGCCTAGCACTTTGTTTATACCGAGGTAGAAGCTTGATACATAAATGAGAGTGATTTTTATTGTCTTCTCACTGAGCGATTCTTCCATTTCCTCCATCATTATCCAGTTTATTCATGTCTTTTTCCCATTTCCTCATCCTGATCCCTTGTCCCATGTTAAATATATTTATAAGACTTTAAGTTTATTTTATTGTCATTAATTTATTTTTACCATTCCCAGTTCCAACATAGTTTGAGATGATTTCCTTTACACATAAGTGCTTAGAACCTGGAAAATTTTTCAGAAAGGGCAAGACTGTTTCTTGTAAAACAGTTTTTCTTTCTTTCTTTCTTTTTCTTTTTCTTTCTCCTTCCTTCCTTCTTTCTTTCTTTCTTTCTTTCTTTTTCTCTTTCTTTTTTTTGACGGAGTCTTGCTCTGTCACGCAGGCTGGAGTGCAGTGGTGAGATCTCGGTTCACTGCAACCTCCGCCTCCCAGGTTCAAGCGATTCTCCTGCTTCAGCCTCCGGAGTAGCTGGGACTACAGGTGCGTGCCACTGCCCCCGGCTAATTTTTGTATTTTTAATACAGGCAGGGTTTCACCATGTTGGCCAGGCTGGTCTCGAACTCCTGACCTCAGGTGATCCACCCACCTTGGCTTCCCAAAGTGCTGGGATTACATGCCCGAGCCACCGCATCCGGCCATAAAACAGTTTTCTAACACGGAGGGCACATTGCTTTTTGTGGGCTATTTGGGAAATGGTTTTGATTGTGGCTCACACTTTTCTTACATCTCTGGTATCCCAGGACCTGTTTTCATTCCCATCTCGGGAATACAGTATGCAGAAGTTAGTTTGGAGACAAGAGTTATAATAGGTCAAACATACAAATTACCCTCAATATATATTCGCTCCCCTAAAGTTGTGAACATTTGTAAGTTGGATAATATAGGCCTGTTGTTTTTCATTCTACCTTTTGGATATATGCTTCCAAGCTTGTGGTGGGGGGGCGGGTAGAAGTGGAGAGAAGGGGTTCCACTTTGTAATCAAAATCACACTTGAATCTTAACATTTATTTCAGAGAATATTCTTCTTTTTTCAACCTTCAATACACAAGTATTTTAATCTCCATTTTGATCTTAAAAGAAGCTAGTCACATACACACAGATCTCATTTACTTATGTGCTTTCTCAAAGTAAGATGCATATGTATGTATGTAGATATGTATATATATCTATTTCTATATCTGCATAACTCACATTAATTTGATTTTGCGGAACCTGATTATTTAAAGCAGCCACAGGTTTCTGTTCTAATTCTAGGTATGTAGCAGAACTTTTCCTTATTTAAAAATTTTTTTTGAGACAGGGTCTGTCTCTGTCACCCAGTCTGGAGTGCAGTGGCACGATCTCGACTCACTGCAGCGTCCACCTCACAGGTTCAAGCAATTTTCGTGCCTCAGCCTCCCAAGTATCTGGGGCCACAGGCCTGTGCCACCATACCTGGCTAATTTTTGTATTTGTAGTAGAGACGGGGTTTCACCATGTTGGCCAGGCTGGCCTCAACTCCTGACCTCAAGTGATCTGCCCGTCCTGGCCTCCCAAAGTCTTCGGATTACCAGCATGAGCCACTGCACCCGGCCAGGTATTTAGCAGAACTTTTTCAATTGGGTATCCACCTGGATGTTTTAAAAAATTTTCTATAATATGAACTTGCCTAGATTTACTCTTGAAAAGGATTCCCCCATACACCCACATTGCTCAGATAGTCCTGATTTCAAACATTCTGCCCTATAGTCAAACCATGTGCCAAAAGATGTGTTCTGATTTTCGCTTTAGAAAACATGGCTAATGTTTTGAGTTGAACTGTGTGCCACCAATTTCAAATGTTAAAGTCCTAAACCCTAGTACCTCAGAATATGACCTTATTTGGAAATAGGATGGGTACTACTAATTAGTTAATATGCAGTCAAACTGGAGTAGGGTGAGTCACGAATCCAGTATGGCCGGTGTCATTATAAAATGGGAAATGTGGACATCCTCCCTGTCTACTTACACAGGGAGAATGACATGTGAAGATGTGAAGATGAAGGCAGAGATTGGAGCGATGCCTCAAGCCAAGGAGTGTCAGACGTTGCCAGCAAGCCACCAGAAGCTAGGGAAGAGACATGGAACAGATTCTCTCTCATAGCCCTCAAAAGGAACCAACCCTGCTGGCACTTTGATCTCAGACTTCTAGCCTCCAGAAATGTGAGATGATAAATTTCTATTGTTTAAACCACCTGGTTTGTGACACTGGCAGCCCAGCAGATGAATACAGCCAACATAATTAAGGAACAGAACTAGCCCCCAGTCCTGCAATGTAATCTATTACTTTAATGATCGAATTGGTAGCAGTCAAACCTCAGAAGTCTTTCTTGGTGGAGCCCCCAGTAAATACCTGTATCTCTAGCTGGCACTGAGATTAAGCAATTTTATACAAATGCTGGTTTCAGCAAGGAGCTCCAGTGGAGGTAAAGGAGGATAGTTTCGGAAACAGCCAAGGATTCACCTGACTATAGAGGTTGCTGGGAGGTGGGAGGTTGCGGGGCTCCTTCCCACATGCTTTCATGTTTTCAAAGACTGTTCTTGTAGCACCAGAGACAGGAAGCTTGTGGAGCCACTCTATCAGCCCTGTAGCCTCCCTGAGCTGGCTTCTCTGGCTCTGGCTCCCTGATCCTCCAATCCCACCTATGCCTCTGCAAGGGACTCAGTGAAGGAGCTATCTCCCTGCTACATTCTGGGAGCTGAGCACTGAAATTTTTAAGGAAATGTGCAAAGTCTGTTTACACACAACATTTATACATTTATTTGGCCAGCCAGTCAATAATTTACTAAGCATTGTCTGTATGCTAGGCCTTGGATTCGGTGCTGAGGACACAAAGTTGGAAAGACACCATCCAGGCCCTCATGAAGCCCTCGTTTTTGTGGCAAGAGAGAGGTGCACTGTGCAACAAATGGTATGATGGGTATATTGAAGTTGGAGTACCTGATTGGCTGGCAGAGTCAGAGGGCCTCTTAGAGAAAGTGACCCTTGTGGAGACTTGAAGAGTGAGTAGTTGCTCCTGCAGATAATAGGGGAGAGGGTTTTCAGGACAGCAAGAATAGCATATCTAGAGTCACAGAGGTGTGTGAGATCAGGACTTGCTCAGGGACTGGAAAGCAAATCAATGTGGTTGGGTGTGAGAGAGATTGGTGATATATCAGCTTGTCCATAAGGTGGGACTGTGTGTGTGATACCACTGATAGAGTTGATCCTTTAGTGGGGAGCCACTGGAGAATTTTGAGCAGTGCAGGCTCAACTACATCTGGCAGCAATGTAGGAGGCTGGGGAGGAGGGCGGAAAGCTACGCATTCTTCCTTGGTGCCTTCCCTCTCACGGTAGCGGAAGGTTGAAATGCATCCTGGATAAAATGCCTAACTTCCAGAATGGGACTACTTAGGGTCACACCCTATCCCCATCACTTGCTTTACTCCCACAAAGTTATGAAACCTAGATATGAAATCAGATGGTATAGTAAGGAAATTTAATTTACCTGCATTCATACTGTATTTTGCGTGGAAAATAAATCACATTAGGTTCTGGAAATGGTGGAGTTATAAGTTTAGCCTCTATTCCTAGAAATGATTTGTAAGACCATCATCACAAAGCTAATTTGCATGCCCCTTAAACTGTATACAAAATCTTGGCCTTTTACGAATTGGCTTGAATTATTAAAGTGCCCTAGCCTTCCAGAAGGGTCACTCCAGTAATGGTTAACATTTGAGATGTGGGTTTGCCATCTAGTGGGCATTTTTGAATGTGTATGTGTTTTAAATACACATGCATCACACACACACACACACACACACACACACACACACACACACACACTCAGAGTTTCCATCAGTAGTTCCTAATCTTTCTACCTCATCCCCAGCACTTAAAGGTCAGGATGGTACTTTGGACACATCCGCATTTGTAAAAGTGACTTAGTTTACATGTGGGAGGTATGAGGATGTTTTATGATGTGGGAATACCAGCATCACATGGAGGGTCTCTTCAAACTTTGTGTACTTCACATCTGCCTTTCTTGCTCCCCTGTGGCAATTACTGATCTAGAAAAAAGAGAGAGAGATACTTCACCACTAGAAAGGCACAGTGACTGCTCCATAGCAGATACTCGGTAAAAATTAGCTTCCTTCCTCTTCTCCCTATGACTTCTCTCATAAAAGCTATAATTCCAAATTACAGCTTTAATAGTTTTGTGTGCACTTGGTAAAGTGCTACAAAGTAAAGCACTTTGTAGGCCCAGTGAATGCAAAGATGAACAAAACCCAGTCCCTATTTCTAAGATGCTTAGAGGAGAGAAACTCGTAGTTTTACAACTATATTCTAGCAGGCTATGTCTCAAATCTTTGACTGTAGTAGATTTTTTAGAAATAAGAATTTGGTTTTTCTTTAGAGGTAATAATACAATGATGCTGGCCTAGCATGGTGGCTGATACCTGTAATCCTAGCACTTTGGAGGCTGAGGCAGGCAGATTGCCTGAGCTCAGGAGTTCGAGACCAGCCTGGGCAACATGGTGAAACCCCATCTCTATTAAAATACAAAAAATTATCCGGGAGTGGTGGCACACACCTGTAGTCCCAGCTACTCAGGAGGCTGAGGCACGAGAATTGCTTGAACCGGGGAGGCAGAGGTTGCAGTGAAGCAAGATTGCACCACTGCACTCCAGCCTGGGTGACAGAGTGAGACTCTGTCTCCAACAAAAACGAACAAACAATAATGCTAGTTTTCCCAGACTAAGAAGAAGGATCCTTGTGATAAGGGATAAAATGAACAGCAGGGACAGCTTGATTTATATTTGAAAGGACCGAGACTTAGAAGACAATAGGCCCAGAAAGAGAAGGGAGAGAAGTGGGGAGTAGAGGAAACTAGAGACAGTGTGGGATGCATTCTGTAAAGGTTTGAAGATGGGGGGAGAGAGTTTTAGAAGCAGCTACCATATGGTGTGAGATATTGAGAGGTTGGGCAAGAAGATTTTAAGAGGTTTTGTTATGTATTATAAATGGAATCCCCCTTTGATGCTTTCATGGCACTGAAGTAAAAATTTAAATTGCCTTTCTGTTATTTTTGGATATGGGTTAGTGTTTCTTTGGAAAATAGTACCATGCAGAGACAGGCTATGAAGTGGCTTAGCTTTATCCGGAAAACATAAATGTTCAGACCATAAAACTTTAAAAATAGATACATTATACTTTCCTCATGTGCCTTAAACCTAAAATTAAACAAAACCAAAATGATGAAATTGTATAAGGAATGTCTATTTTAACAGTAATACATGCACTTGGTTAAAAAATTCAAAAGTACAGAATGGCATTAAATGGAAAAAGAAAAACGTTTCCTGCTTTATTCTCCAAACCTCCCTTTCACCCCCATGTCTCACCACCCAAAGGTAACTAGCTTCTAAAGAGTTTGTTTTTAATTCTTTTTTCCCCAATAATAATTTTTATTATTATATATTTTTTAAATTTTACTTTAAGTTCTGGGATACATGTGCAGAATGTGCAGGTTTGTTAGATAGGTATACATGTGCCATGGTGGTTGCTGCACCTATCATCTGGTCATCTAGGTTTTAAGCCCCGCATGCATTAGGTATTTGTCCTAATGCTCTCCCTCCCCTAGTCCCCCACCCCTCGATGGGCCCTGGTGTGTGATGTTCCCCTCCCTGTGTCCATGTGTTCTTGTTGTTCAGCTCCCACTTATGAGTGGGAACATGGTTTTCTGTTCCTGTGTTAGTTTGCTGAAAATGATGGTTTCCAGCTTCATCCATGTCCCTGCAAAGGACATGAACTCATCCTTTTTTATGGCTGCATAGTATTCCATGTATATGTGCCACATAGTATTCCATGTACATGTGCCACATACATATACACATGTATATGTGTATATGTGCCACATTTTTTTTATCCAGTCTATCATTGATGGGCATTTGGGTTGGTTCCAAGTCTTTGCTATTGTAAATATGCTGCAATAAACATACATGTGCATGTGTCTTTGTAGTAGAATGATTTATAATCCTTTGGTATATACCCAGTAATGGGATTGCTGGGTCAAATGGTATTTCTGGTTCTATATCCTTGAGGAATCGCCACACTGTCTTCCACAATGGCTGAACTAATTTACACTCCCACTAACAGTGTAAAAGCATTCCTATTTCTCCACAGCCTTGCCAGCATCTGTTGTTTCCTGACTTTTTAATAATCACCATTCTAACTGGTGTGAGATGGTATCTCATTGTGGTTTTGATTTGCATTTCTCTAATGACCAGTGATGATGAGCTGTTTTTCATGTTTGTTGGCTGCGTAAATGTCTTCTTTTGAGAAGTGTCTGTTCATATCCTTTGCCCACTTTTTGATGGGGTTGTTTTCTTCTTGTAAATTTGTTTAAGTCCCTTTTAGATTCTGGATATTAGCCCTTTATGAGATGGGTAGCTTGCAAAATTTTTTTCCCATTCTGTAGGTTGCCTGTTTACTCTGATGATGGTTTCTTTTGCTGTACAGAAGTTCTTTAGTTTGATTAGATCCCATTTGTCAATTTTGGCTTTTATTGCAATTGCTTTTGGTGTTTTAGTCATAAAGTCTTTGCCCATGCCTATGACCTGAATGGTATTGCCTAGATTTTCTTCTAGGGTTTTTATAATTTTTGGTTTTCTGTTTAAGTCTTTAATCCATCTTGAGTTAATTTTTGTATGAGGTGTAAGGAAGGGTAAGGTGTAAGGAAGTTTCTGTTTCTGCATATGGCTAGCCAGTTTTGCCAGCACCATTCATTAAATAAGGAATCCTTTCCCAGTTGCTTGTGTGTGTCAGATTTGTCAAAGATCAGATGGTTGTAGATGTGTGGTGTTATCTCTGAGGTCTTTGTTCTGTTCCATTGGTCTATATATCTGTTTTGGTACCAGTAGCATGCTGTTTTGGTTACTGTAGCTTTGTAGTACAGTTTGAAATCAGGTAGCGTGATGCCTCCAGCTTTGTTCTTTTTGCTTAGGATTGTCTTGGCTATATGGGCTCTTTTTTGGTTCCAAATGACATTTAAAGTGTTTTTTTCTAATTCTGTGAAGAAAGTCAATGGTAGCTTTACGGGAATAGCATTGAATCTATAAATTACTTTGGGCAGGATGGCCATTTTCATGATATTGATTCTTCCTATCCATTAGCATGGAATTTTTTTCCATTTGTGCCCTCTCTTATTTCCTTGAGCAGTGGTTTGTAGTTCTTCTTGAAGAGGTCCTTCACATCCCTTGTAAGTTGTGTTCCTAGGTATTTTATTCTCTTTGTAGCATTTGTGAATGGGAGTTCACTATGATTTGGCTCTCTGTTTGTCTGTTATTGGTGTATAGGAATGCTTGTGATTTTTGCACATTGATTTTGTATCTTGAGACTTTGCTGAAGTTGCTTATCAGCTTAAGGAGTTTTTGGGCTGAAACAATGGGGTTTTCTAAATACACAATCACATCATCTGCAAACAGGGACAATTTGACTTCCTCTCTTCCTATTTGAATACCCTTTATTTCTTTCTCTTGCCTGATTGCCCTGGACAGAGCTTCCAATACTATGTTGAATAGGAGTGGTGAGAGAGGGCATCCTTGTCTTGTGCCGATTTTCAAAGGGAATGCTTTCAGCTTTTGCCTATTCAGTATGATGTTGGCTATGGGTTTGTCATAAATAGCTTTTATTATTTTGAGATACGTTCAATCAATACCTAGTTTATTGAGTGTTTTTAGCATGAAGGGGTGTTGAATTTTATTGAAGGCCTTTTTGGCATCTATTGAGATAATCATGTGGGTTTTGTCATTGGTTCTGTTTATGTGATGGATTACATTTATTGATTTGCATATGTTGAACCAGCCTTGCATCCCAGGATGAAGCTGACTTGATCGTGGGGGATAAGCTTTTTGATGTGCTGCTGGATTCAGTTTGCCAATATTTTATTGAAGATTTTCGCATCAATATTCATCAGGGATATTGGCCTGAAATTTTTTTTGTTGTGTCTCTGCCAGGTTTTCGTATCAGGATGATGCTGGCTTCATAAAATGAGTTAGGGAGGAGTCCCTCTTTTTCATTGTTTGGGGTAGTTTCAGAACGAATGGTACCAACTATTCTTCGTACCTCTGGTAGAATTTGGCTGTGAATCCGTCTGGTCCTGGGCTTTTTTTTTTGGGGTTGGTAGGCTATTAATTACTGCCTTAATTTCAGAACTTGTTATTGGTCTATTCAGGGATTTGACTTCTTCCTGGTTTAGTCTTGGGAGGTGTATGTGTCCAGGAATTTATCAATTTCTTGTAGATTTTCTAGTTTATTTGCGTAGACGTGTTTATAATATTCTCTGATGGTAGCTTGTATTTCTTTGGGATTGGTGGTGATATCCCCTTTATCATTTTTTATTGTGCCTATTTGATTTTTCTCTCTTTTCTTCTTTATTAGTCTAGCTAGTGGTCTATCTATTTTGCTGACCTTTTCAAAAAACCAGCTCCTGGATTCATTGATTTTATGAAGGGTTTTTCATGTCTCTTTCTCCTTCAATTCTGCTCTGATGTCAGTTATTTCTTGTCTTGTGCTAGCTTTGAATTTGTTTGCTCTTGCTTCTCTAGTTCTTTTAATTGTGATGTTAGGGTGTCGATTTTACATCTTTCCACTTCCTCCTGTGGGCATTTAGTGCTATAAATTTCCCTCTAAACACTGCTTTAGCTGTGTCCCAGAGATGCTGGTACGTTTGTTTTTGTTCTCATTGGTTTCAAAGAACTTCTTTATTTGTGCCTTAATTTTGTTATTTACCTAGTAGTCATTCTGGAGCAGGTTGTTCAGTTTCCACGTAGTTGTGCAGTTTTGAGTGAGTTTCTTAATCCTGAGTTCTAATTTGGTTGCACTGTGGTCTGAGAGACAGTTTGTTATGATTTCTGTTCTTTTGCATTTGCTGAGGAGTGTTTTACTTCCAATTATGTGGTTGATTTTAGAATAAGTTATGTGGTGCTGAGAAGAATGTATATTCTGTTGATTTGGGGTGGAGAGTTCTGTAGATGTCTATTATTTCTGCTTGGTCCAGAGCTGAGTTCAAGTCCTGAATATCCTTGTTAATTTTCTGTCTTGTTGATGTGTCTAATATTAGCAGAGGGGTGTTAAAGTCTCCCACTATTATTGTGTGGGAGTCTAAGTCTCTTCGTAGGTCTCTAAGAACTTGTTTTATGAATCTGGGTGCTCCTGTATTGGCTGCATATATATTTAGGATAGTTAGCTCTTCTTGTTGAATTGATCCCTTTACCATTATGTAATTCCTTTCTTTGTCTTTTTTGATCCTTGTTTGTTTAAAGTCTATTTTATCAGAGACTAGGATTGCAACTGCTGCTTTTTTTTTTGTTTTGCTTTCCATTTGCTTGATAAATGTTTCTGCATCCCTTTATTTTAAGCCTATGTGTGTCTTTGCACATGAGATGTGTCTCCTGAATACAGCACACTGATGGCTCTTGACTCTTTGTCCAATTTGCCTGTCTGTGTCTTTTGATTGGGGCATTTAGTCCATTTACATTTAAGGTTAATATTGTTATGTGTGAATTTGATCCTGTCATCAAGATGGTAGCTGGTTATTTTGCACATTAGATGATGCAGTTTCTTCATAGTGTCATTGGTCTTTATATTTTGCTGTGTTTTTGCAGTGGCTGGTACAGGATTTTCCTTTCCATATTTAGTGCTTCCTTCAGGAGCTCTTGTAAGGCAGGCCTGGTGGTGACAAAATCCCTCAGCATTTGCTTGTCTGTAAAGGATTTTAATTCTCCTTCGCTTATGAAGCTTAGTTTGGCTGGATATGAAATTCTGGGTTGAAAGTTCCTTTCTTTAAGAATGTTGAATATTGGCGCCCACTCTCTTCTGGCTTGTAGGGTTTCTGCAGAGAGATCTGCTGTTAGTCTAATGGGCTTCCCTTTGTAGGTAACCTGACCTTTCTCTCTGGCTGCCCTTAACTTTTTTCCTTCGTTTCAACCTTGGAGAATCTGATGATTATGTGTCTTGGGGTTGCTCTTCTCAAGGAGTATCTTAGTGGTATTCTCTGTTTTTCCTGAATTTGAATGTTGGCCTGTCTTGCTAGGTTGGGGAAGTTCTCCTGGATAATATCCTGAAGTGTGCTTTCCAACTTGGTTCCAATCTCCCTGTCACTTTCAGGTATACCTATCAGTCATACGTTTAGTCTTTTCACATAGTCCCATATTTTTGGAGGCTTTGTTTGTTCCTTTCTTTTTTCTCTAATCTTGTTGTCATGCCTTATTTCATTAAGTTGATCTTCAGTCTCTGATATCCTTTCTTCTGCTTGATTGATTTGGCTATTGATAACTTGTGTATGCTTCATGAAGTTCTCATGCTGTGTTTTTCAGCTCCATCAAGTCATTTATGTTCTTCTCTAAACTGGTTATTTTAGCTAGCAGTTCCTGTAACCTTTTATCAAGGTTCTTAGCTTCCTTGCATTGGGTTAGAACATGCTCCTTTACCGCAGAGATGTTTGTTATTACCCACCTTCTGAAGCCTACTTCTGTCGATTCATCAAACTCATTCTTAGTCCAGTTTCGTGCCCTTGCTGGAGAGGGGTTGCAATCATTTGGAAGAGAAGAAGCATTCTGGGTTTTGGGATTTTCAGCAATTTTTGTGCTGCTTTTTCCTCATCTTTGTGGATTTATCTACCTTTGTTCTTTGAGGCTGATGACCTTTTGGTGGGGTTTTTGTGTGGCTGTCCTTTTTGTTGATGTTGATGTTATTGCTTTCTGTTTGTTAGTTTTTCTTCTAACAGTCAGGCCCCTCTTCTGCAGGTGTGCTGCAGTTTGCTGGGGGTCCACTCTAGACCCTGTTTGCCTAGGTATCACCAGCGGAGGCTGCTGAACAGCAAAGATTGCTGCCTGATCCTTAATCTGGAAGTTTCATCCCAGAGGGGCACCGGCCTGATGCCAGCCAGAGTTCTCCTGTATGATGTGCCTGTCGACCCCTGCTGGGAGCTCTCTCCCAGTCAGGAGGCACAGGGGTCAGAGACCCACCTGAGGAGGCAGTCTGCTCTTAGCAGAGCTGGTGTGCTGTGCTGGGAGAATCCCTTTTCTTAGGATCAGCTGGTCTCTTCAGAGCTGGCAAGCAAGAATGATTAAATCTGCTGAAAGTGCGCCCACAGCACCCCTTTCGGAACCAGGTGCTCTGTCCCAGGGAGATGGGAGTTTTATCTCCAAGCTCCTGACTGGGGCTGCTGCCTTTCTTTCAGAGATGCCCTGCACAGTGAGGAGGAATCTAGGGAGGTAGTCTGGACACAGCCGCTTTGCTGTGCTGTGGTGAGCTCCTCCCAGTCTGAACTTCTGGGCCTCCTTAGCACTGTCAGGGGAAAACCGCCTACTCAAGCCTCAGTAGTGGTGGATGCCCCGCCCCCACCTGCGATTGTCCCAGGTCAAGTTCAGACTGCTGTGCTGGCAGCGAGAATTTCAAGCCGGTGGTTCTTAGCTTGGTGGGCTCCGCGGGAGTGGGACCCGCTGAGCGAGACCACTTGGCTCCCTAGCTTCAGCCCCTTTTCTAGGGGAGTGAACGGTTCTGTCTTGCTGGGGTTCCAGGTGGTACAACTCCTGCAGCTACCTTGATGCCTGCCCAAACAGCCGCCCAGTCTTGTGCTTGAAACCCGGGGCCCTGGTGGTGTAGGCACATGAGGGAATCTCCTGGTCTGCAGGTCGCAAAAACCGTGGGAAAAGCATAGTACATGGGCTGGATAGAACAGTCCCTCATGGCTTTCTTTGGCTGGGGGAGGGAGGCCCCCCAGCTCCTTGCACTTCCCTGGTGAGGCGACACTTGAACCTGCTTCTGCTCGCCCTCCATGTGCTGCACCTACTGCCTAATCAGTGCCATAATTTGTTTAAGTGGGCCTACTGATGGCCGTTAGTCAGTTTCTGATTTTGCTATGACAAATTGATGCTTCATTGACTATCCATAGACACATATGCTTGAATATCTGTAGAAAAAAAAATCTACAGAAGAATTGTTGGGTCAGAGGCAATGTACATTATTTTACTTTATTTTTATTTATTTATTTTAATTTTTAATTTTTGTGGGTATATATAATAGGTATATATATTTATGGGGTGCAGTGTGCATTTTTTTTTTGAGACAGAGTTTTGCTCTTGTCACCCAGGCTGGAGTGCAATGGGACGATCTTGGCTCACTGCAACCTCTGCCTCCCAGGTTCAAGCAATTCTCCTGCCTCAGCCTCCCAAGTAGCTCGGATTACAGGTGCATGCCACCACGCCTGGCTAATTTTTTTTTGTATTTTTACTAGAGACAGAGTTTCACCATGTTGGCCAGGCTGGTCTTGAACTCCTGACCTCAGGTGATCTGCCCACCTTGGCTTCCCAAAGTGCTGGGATTACAGGCATGAGCCACCATGCCCAGCCACAATGTGCTTTTTAAAAGTTTAATAATATTGACAAATTGTCCTTGACAAAAGTTAAACTAATTTACATTCTCACTAGCTATCTAAAAGATTGCCTGTTGTTCCACACCAACATCAATACAAGTTTAAAAAAATCTGTGTCTCTGATTCTCTCAGTGTAGTTTTAACTGACGTTTGAATTGTATTAATTTTAGTAGAAAAGAGAGTGAGCTTCTTTTCATAAAATAAAGATGTTTTTACATTTCCTTATCTGTGATTATCCCTTCAGATACTTTGCCCATTTTACTACTGGTTAATTGATCTTTCTTACTGACTTCATGCTATTGTAAGTGCCAATATGTAGAAATTCAATTTGCTTTTTTATATTGATCTTGTTCCATCAATCTCACTAACCTTACTTATTAGTACTAGTAGCTTTTTTGTGTACACTGTTGGAATTTCTACAGAGACAATGGTGCCATCAATTAATACAGTTTTTCTCTTCCTTTCTAATCAGGATTCTTCTAATTTTTTTAAAACTATGGTTTTATATGGATTTTCTTTTTAGTTTACAAATATGATGAATGACATTTATTGATTTGTGGGTATTAAACCAATACTTATTCCTGGAATGGATCTTACCTAGTCGTGATGTATTATTCTTTTTATACATTGTTGGATTTGTTACAATTGTCTTTAGAAATTTTGCACCTATGTATAATGTTGGATAGAAGTAGTGACAGAAGACATGCCTGTCTTGTTAATGATCTTAGTACAAAAGCAGTCTTTCATCATTCAGTATGATGTTAGTTACAGATTTTTATAAGTGCCTTTTATCAGGTTGAGGAAGTTCTCTCACATTCCTAATTTGCTGAGAATTTTTATCAGAAAAAGGAAATTGGATTTTGTGAAATACATTTTCTATATCTATTTAGATGATCATATGATTTTTTTGTTTGTTTATATAATGAATTACATTGAATAAATTTTGAGTATTAAACTAATCCTGCATTTTTGAGATGAACCCCACTTGGTCATGCTTTGTAGTATCCTTTTTATAGTATTGGATTCAATCTACTAAATTTTTGTTTTGAATTTTTATATGTATGTACAAGAAAGATATTGGTCTTTAGTTTTCATTTCTTATAATGTTTTTGACTGGCTTTGGTATCAGGATAATGTTGGGCTCAGAGTGAGTTGGGAAGTATTTTCTCCTCTTTAACTTTTTTGGAAAAGTTTGTGTAAAATTAGTATTATTTCTTCTTTTAAAATTTATTTTTATTTTTACTTTTTTAGAGATAGAGTCTTGCTCTGCTGCCCAGGCTGGAGTGCAGTGGTGCAATCATAGCTCACTATAACCTTGAACTCCTGGACTCAAGCCATCCTTCCACTTCAACTTCCCAAATTCCGGGAACCACAGGTGTAAGACACCATGCCTGGGTATTTCTTCTTTAACTGTTTGTGGAATTCACTAGCTATCTGGGACCTGGAGTTTTCTTTGTGGGAAGGCTTTTACCTATAATTTAAATTTCCTTAAGAGAGATACAGAGCTGTTTAGGTTGTCTATTTCTTCTGCCTCATCTTCTTCTTCTCTTCTTTTTTTTTTTTTTTTTTTTGAGACAGAGTCTCACTCTGTTGCCCTGGCTGGAATACAGTGGCATGATCTCAATCTCAGCTCACTGCAACCTCCGCCTCCCAGGTTCAAGCAATTTTCCTGCCTCAGCCTCTTGAATAGCTGGGATTACAGGCGCGTGCCACCACGCCTGGCTAGTTTTTGTATTTTTATTAGAGATGGGATTTCGCCATGTTGGCCAGGCTGGACTCAAACTCCTGACCTCAGGCGATCCACCTGCCTCAGCCTCCCAAAGTGCTGGGATTACAGGCATGAGCCACCACGCTCAGCCTATTTCTTCTTGAGTGAACTTCAATAATTTATATCTTTCAAGAATGTGTCCATTTTATCCAAATTATGGAATTCACTGGCATAAAATTATTCATAATTATCTCTTATCTTTTTAGTATCTGTAGAAGCTATAGTGATGTCGCTTCTCTCATTCCTGATATGAGTAATTTGTGTATTTTCTCTTCTGTCCTGATCAGTCCTTTAAGAGCTTAATATATTTATTGATCCTCTCAAGAACCAGATTTTCTCTTCTCTTTTCTTCTCTTCTCTTCTCTTCTTTTTGAGATAGGATCTGGCTCTTTTGCCCAGACTGGAGTGCAGTGGTATGATCTCAGCTCACTGCAACCTCCAACTTCTGGATTCAAGCCATCCTCCCACCTCAGCCTCTTGAGTAGCTGGGACTACAGGTGTGCACCACCACACCCAACTAATTTTTGTATTTTTTGTAGACACAGTGTTTCACAATGTTGCCCAAGTTGGTCTCAAACTCCTGCGCTCAAGCAATCTGCCTGCTTTGGCCTCCCAAAATGTTGGGATTACAGGCATGAGCCACCGTGCCCTGCCTTTTTTGATTTCTTCTATTGAGTTTCTCTTTTCTATTTCATTAATTTCTACTTTGATCTTTATTACTTCCTTCCTTCTGCTTACTTCATGTCTAATTTGGTCTTCTCTTTCTAATTTTGTATAGTAGACACTGAGATCATTGCTTTGAGAACTTTTTTCTTTTCTAATATAGACATTTAATGCTATAAATTTTCTCTTAGAGACTGCTTTAGTGGCATCTACAATTTCTGATATATTGTGTTTTCACTTTCATTCAGTTCAAAATATTTTTTGATTTCTCTTTTGAGTTCTTCTTTCATCTCTGGGTTACTTAGAAGGGTGTTGTTTTGTTGTTAAATATTTGTGGATTTTCCAAAGATATTTCTATTATTGATTTCTAATTTAATTCCTCTGTGGTCAGAGGATATACTTTGTAAAACTTTAATTCCTTTGAATTTATTGAATCTTGTTTTGTAACCCAGAAGAGTTCTCTGTGCACTTGAGAAAAGTGTGTATTCTGCTATTTCTGGGTACAGTATTATAAAATTGTCAATCAGGTCAAGTGTTAATAGTATTGTTGAAATCTTCTATAATCTCACTTATTTTCTTTATACTTACTCTAGCAACTATTGAAATAGGTATGTTGAAATCTCTAACTATAATTGTGCATTTGTCTATTTCCTTGTGTAGTTCTAATAGTTTTTACTTTATGTATATTGAAGCTTTGTTATTAGGCTCATAAGTGTCTAGGATTATTATTTCCTCTTGATAAATTTACCTCTTATCATTATAAAATGATTTTTATCCTTGATAATATTGTTTGCTCTGCAATTTATTTTGTCTGATTTTAAAGTAGCCTGTCTTGTTTCTTTTGACTAGTGTTAGCATTGTATAGCCCTTTCCATTCTTTTAATCTATTTATTATATTACTTTTATATTTATAGTATGCTTTTGTAGGCAGCATACAGTTGGGTCTTTTTTAATCTAATCTGACAATCTCTGCCTTTTAATCAGGGTGTTTACACTATTAACATTAATTTGATTATTAATGTTAGGTTTGACATGTGATCCTGCTATTTGTTTTCTATTTGTCCCATCTGTTATTTGTTCCAGTTTTTCTCTTTTGCTACCTTCTTTTGAACTAATCAATTTTTAAATGATTTTGTTTTATCCCTTTCATTGCCACATTAGCTATAATTATTTATTTTGTTTTTTTTAGTGGTGCTCAAGGGTTTATAGTATATAGGCATATATCATTTTATTGCACTGCTTTATTGCATGTCACAGATATTGTGGGGTTTTTAATATTTTTTTGAGACCAAGTCTTGCTCTGTTGCCCAGGCTGGAGTGCAATGGTGTGATCTTGGCTCACTGCAACCTCTGCCTGCCGGGTTCAAGTGATTCTCCTGCCTCAGCCTCCCGAGTAGGAGTAGCTGGGATTACAGGTGCCTGCCATCACACCCGGCTAATTTTTGTATTTTTAGTAGAGACAGGGTTTCTCCACGTTGGCCAGGCTGGTCTTGAACTCCTGACCTCAGGTGATCTGCCCTCCTCGGCCTCCCAAAGTGTGCTGGGATTACAGACATGAGCCACTGTGCTTATCCGATACTGTGTTTTTTGTTTTTGTTTGTGGTAATCCTGTACCAAGCAAATTTATTGGCACCATTTTCCCTACAGCATGTGCTCAGCTCACTCCAGTAGCATTTTTAGCAATAAAGTATTTTAAAATTAAGGTATGTACATTGTTTCATTAGACATAATGCTATTGCACGCTTAACAGACTACGGTATAGTATAAACATACCTTTTCATATGCACTGAAAAACAAAAAAAATTGTGTGACATACTTTATTGCAATATTTGCTTTATTGCAGTGGTCTGGAACTGAATCTGCAGTATGTCTGAGGTATGCCTGTACATGTTTATCTATCACAGTCTACCTTAAAGTTGTATTATACTCACATTGTGTAAAACCTTCCCATATAGTATAGGAATTTTACAATAGTATACTTCCATTTCTTCTCTTTTGGCATGTATGTTATTGTTGTCATGGATCTTTTCATCTCTACAAGTTCAATTTGGGTTTTTCTTTATACTAAAATGTTTCTAACTTTTTGAATATATGAAATACAATGAAATTAACTGTCTTACTGTCCTCTGTGAATTCTAACATCTATGTCAGCTCTGGGTTGCTTTCAATTGATTATTGTCTTCACTATTGATTATGTTTTCCTGCCTCTTTGTGTGCCTGGTAATCTTTGAATGCTAGATATTGTGAATTTTATCTTCTGTGCTAGATATTATTGCATTTATATAAATCTTCTTGAGCTTTGTTCTGGGAGGCACTTAAATTACTTGGATAAAGTTTTATCCTTTTGGGTCTTTTTTTTTTTTTTTTTGTTTAGACAGAGTCTCACTCTGTCACCCAGACTGGAGTGCAGTGGCACGATCTTGGCTCACTGCAAGCTCCGCCTCAGCCACCCAAGTAGCTGAGACTACAGGCATGTGCCACCACGCCTGGCTAATTTTTTGTATTTTTAGTAGAGACGGGGTTTCACCATGTTAGCCAGGATGGTCTCGATCTCCTGACCTTGTGATCCGCCCGCCTCGGCCTCCCAAAGTGCTGAGATTACAGGCGTGAGCCACCGCACCCAGCCTCTTTTGGGCCTTGTTTTGATACTATGTTAGGCAGGTCTGGACTATTGCTCAGCGTAGGGATTATTCTTCTTTGTTACTGGGGCAAGACCATCCTCAGTACTCCACCTAATGCCTTGTTAATTATGAGTTTTTCCTGTCTAGTTCCTGGAAGCACATTATCCTCAGGCCAGTGTGAGTGACAGGAACTGTTCCCACTAATCTTTACATATGTATATTTCCTGGCCTGGGGTGTTTTCCTTACATGCAGGCATTGATCATGCATATTTGGGGGCGACTCCCTGAAGATCTCCAGGATTCTGTCTGTGTGCATCCGTCTTATCTCTGGTATTTTGTCCTATGAACTGTAGCTGCCTAGGTCTCTTGGACTCCAGGGTTTGTCTCTTCAATTCAGGGAGTCTGCTAGGCTCTGCCTCAATTTTCCCTCCCTCTGTCACAGTTTGGAAACTCCTTTGAGGTAGTAAGATGAAGCAACTGTAGGACTCAACTTGTTTGTTTCCTGTCTCTCAGAAATCAGTGTTCTTTGTTGCCTGATATCAAATGTTTTGAACATTGTTTTATATGCTTTGTCTGTTTTTTTTTTTTTTTTTTTTTTTAGATGCTTCAGGTGGGATGGTAAATCTGTTTCCTGCTACTTCATCATGGCCAGAAGGGGAAGTCTAGTCATCGCTTTTTCTCTTTGAGATTGAATATTTTCTCTTTTTCATTTCAGCTTTTTATTTTGAAAAGTTTCAAGTCTTTGAAAAGTTGTAAAAATTATCAAGGAATGCCTGTATGCATTTTCTCTAGATTCACCCATCGTTAACATTTTTCTATGTTTGTGTGCTCTCTCTCTATCCCTCTCCTCCCCATTTCTCTCTTTCTCTCTTTCACACACATTAGCTAAATCATTTGAGAGTAAATTGCAGTCATTATGATACTTCATCATTAAATAACTCTTAAGAACAAAGTAATTTTCCTATATAACCACAATATAATGATGAATTTCAGGAAATTTAACATCGAGAGAATATTATCTAATATATATCTAATATATGTTCTGCTTTGATTGTCTATTGCTGTGTATCAGATGATCTCAAAACTTAGAGGATTGAAACAACTTACTATTCCTGTATCATGATTCTGCAGGTCAGGGGAATTCAGATATGGCACCCTGGGAAGGGCTCTTCTCCACTGTATGATGTCTGCAACCTTAGCTGTGGTGACTCAGTGGCTGGGGGCTGGAATCGCTGGGAGGTGGCTGAATATCTTTTTTTCTTTTTTCCACATGGCTTCTCCACCTGGCTAGTTTGGGCTTTCCACAGCACGGCACCTTCAGGATAGTGGAACTTCCAACATGGTGGCTCAAGGTTCCAAGCATGAATGCTTCTAGGGGTCATTAGTAATACAAATTGGCATCCCACACAAGGTGATGCTCTGAGGGCATAACATTACCTTTATCATATTCTTGCCCCAAATACGTAATTGGTATTTAATCATGAGAAACAATCAGATGAGTCAAAATTAGGAAACATTCTATGAAACACCTGACCTGTATACTTTAAAAATGTCAGTGTCCTTAAAGACGAGGAAAATGACAAACTGTTTCAGATTAAACGAGACTGTATCTATGTGCTAGTGTGTTGGCATAACAAAATGCCACAGACTGGGTGGCTTAAACAACAGATATTTATTTTCTGACAAATTTGGACGCTGGAAGTCCAAGTTGAAGACATCAACAGGTTTGGTTTCTTCCGTACTCTTTCCTCCACTTGCAGGCAGCCACCCTCTTGCTGAGGTCCTCACACAGCCATGTGGTCATCCCTCTGTGTTATCTGTGTCCTAATCTCCTCCTCTTATAAAGACACCAGTCATGCTGGATTAAGGCTCATATTTATGACCCGATTTTAACTTAATTACCTTTATAAAGACCCGGTCTTAAAGTTTAGTCACATTCTGAGGTACTAGGTGTTAGTTAGAGCTTCAGCATGAATTGTGGGGGCCGGGAACGGCAGATGAGGGACACAATTCAGAATTCAGCCCGTGACAGAGACTAAAGGGACTTCTTTATGTGTGGTCCTGGATTGGAAATAAAGTTGCTATAAAGTATATTATCAAGAAAATTGGAAATGAATATGTACAGTATGGTAGATTTAAAATAGCCTCAATTTTTTGGCATTCCTTTCACTCAGGAATGGGGGTATATTTCCCCTCCTTTTAAATCTTGACTGGTCTGTGACTGCTTTGACAAATGGAGTAGAGTGGAAGTGAAGCTATGCCAGTTCTGAGCGCAGCCTTTACAAGGCTGATTCTGCTTCCTCTTTCACTATACATTTGTCAAACAGTCACAGACTACCGGCCAAGATTTAAAGGGAAGGGAAATCTGTCCCCATTCCTCAGTGAGAGGAATGTTAAATAATTTGAGGCTGTTTTTAATCTACCACACAGTATGTAGTTATTTCCAGTTCTCAATAATGTACTTTATAATAACTTTTTTTTTGCAAATCCAAGACCAGGTATCAAATTTAGATGTAAAATCTCCTTAGTCTCCTGTAATCTGAAACTGTTCCTCATGTTTCCATGTCTTTTATGACACCGACATTTTTGAAGTGTATGGGTTAGTTGTTTCATAGAATGTTCCTTAATTTGAGCTTGTCTGTTTCCTCATTAAAGGTATGCATTTTTGGTAGGAGTACAATAAAATAATGTTATATCCTCAAAGTATCATCTCATGTGTGATGTGATGTCAATTTCTACTTTTGGTGAAATTAACTTTAGTGCTTGGTTAAGGTGGTATCTGCCAGTTTTCTCTGAAGGAAAGGTCCCTGTTTCCCTTTGTGATTGGTAAGTAATCTCTAGGGAAATATTTTTTTTCTTTAAAAATTTCAAGAAAAAAAAAAGCTCTTCTGTATTCTGTGCCAGGCAATTCCAATATCTGTTGTCTGTTAAATTAAATTTGGCCTTGAGGCTGTCTTTATATTTTGAATCTTTTTGGAAAATGAAAAGAGAAAGCTCGTTTTAAAAAAGAAAAGAACAACAACCAAAACATATTTTGAGTCCTTGCATAACAAACTGCAACCTAATTTAGTATGTAAACAAACTGAAACCTAACTTAGAAGCACATTTTTCATATAAGATAGCTGTTTCTCAGCCAATCAGAAGCAGCTGAGCTTCAGACAATCACAGGCTGCCAACTGTGCAGACCATGTCCAAATAAGGCAAGTGTCTAGCTATAACCAATCAAGCTATTTCTGAACTTTACTTCCCTGTTCTGTCTATAAATACTCACTGCCCCCCTTCAGAGTGGAGCTCTCTGAACCTTTTCTGGTCCTGAGAGCTGCCTGATGCATAAATTGTTCTTTTCTGAAACAAACTGTTAAATTTACTTTGTTGAAAGTTTTTATTTGAACAGATCTGGTGTTGTTAAGGGAGGAGACCACCCCTCATATTGTCTTATGCCCAATTTCTGCCTCTAAAGAAAGAAGAAATGAAAACTAAAAGGCAGAAATGAAATCCACAGGCAGACAGCCCAACGCCACGCCCTGGGCCTGGTAGGTAAAGATCAACCCCTGACCTAACAGGTTATGCTATATATAGATTCCAGACATTGTTTGGAAAAGCACTGTGAAAATCCCTGCCCTGTTCTGTTCCATGCTGATTACCGGTACACGCAGCCCCCAGTCATGTACTGCCTGCTTGCTCAATTGATCATGACCCTCTCACGCAGACCCCCTTAGAGTTGTGAGCCCTTAAAAGGGACAGGAATTGCTCACTTGGAGAGCTCGGTTTTTGAGACGTGAGTCTTGCTGATGCTCCCGGCCAAATAAAGCCCCTCCTTCTTTAACTCAGTGTCTGAGAGGTTTTGTCTGCGGCTTGTCCTGCTACGTTGTAAGTGAGATCCAAAGGTGCCCTCCTGATGACGACCTTTAGGAGCAATGAGCAAACAGTTGTAGGTATCTTCCTAAACCCCTTATGCTCACTGTTTCTCACTGCACATTTGGAGGTTGTCATCAGCAAGTCCCAATTGAATATGAGCTCCATAACTTGTGTTGTGATCCCTGAGTTTATCTGAGCATCTTAAATCCAGACTGGGTTCACAAGTTGGACTGGGTTTTGTGTCAGATTGGATTCAACAGAAACTGGGCTGGGTTCCGTAAAAGGCCTCTGGTACATAAGGTTACAAGAAGACCGGCAATAATGGGTTCATCTGAATCCAAGGTTCCTGGGGCTTCTCCATTTTGAAACCTGTGCTTTTCTAGAGAAATGAGTCAACCTTGTCTAAAATAATTTAGAATTGTACATTGACTGACTTAACTCTGATTGCACTTCTCTCTTTCTCTTTATTTTCCTCAGCATACTCTGAACCTTCGAAACTTTTCACTCTGTTAACTTCTCATCCCAAAGGGAAAAATAAAACCAGAAAAATGCCTTATAAATTTAGGCCCTCAGATCAACCATGTCTACTGCTTTAACCACCTTTATCCCTTGTTCAAAATCTGGAGTTCTGAGCAATATTGAAATATTTCTGTGTTCTAAAGGACAACTCCTAGAAATTTGCTAAGAAGTTTAGAATTCTAATTGGAGCATCTCATCCAGAGCTCCTTGATCTTTACTAATTTATACACATGACGTGGGGACCTGAAGAAGCCCATAAATGGAGGGCTGAGGCCAAATGAGAGGTACCCAAGGAAGATATCAAAGACTCAACTCCTGTTTCTTTTAGGGATGGACCAAAGAGACTAGGAAAATAGCAGATGATCTCTTAGAATTCATCCATAAAGTATTTTCTGAAAAACAGAAAAATAAAAACAAAAAGACACAAAATCAGACTGATCTGTTTTTGAATCTTATAAAGAGAAAAAAAGAATGAACCAATCTGACTCAATAATCTAGTTAAAAAACAGAAACTGGGTTGGGAAGCTGCCTATCTAGCTGGATTGGTCTCCAAAATACTCATTTCTGGCATTCAGCTGGTTATTTTGAGACTCTTTTGTAAGATAAATTTACATCTATAAAGGAAATTTCAGTTTTTAAGTTTGTCTCTCTTTCCGCACCAGGAGAGAAAGAGGACTGAATCATAGGAAACTCTTTTAATGGGGAAGGAATCTGGTTTAAATGTACATAACAAGCGTTACCTTTGTTTAAGGTACTTTTCACCTTTTTTTGTTTTGGAAAATGATGGTTTTCAGCCTGAAGCATGTGCCTTTGAGATGCCAATTTTCTTTTCTTTTTCTTCTTCTTCTTTTTTTTTTTTTTTTGAGACCAAGTCTTGCTCTTATTGCCTAGGCTGGAGCGCAATGGCACGATCTCGGCTCACTGTAACTTCTGCCTCCCAGGTTCAAGCAATTCTCCTGCCTCAGCCTCCTGAGGAGCTGGGATTACAGGTGCCTGGCACCACGCCTGGCTAATTTTTGTATTTTTAATAGAGACCGGGTTTTGCCATGTTGGCCAGGCTGGTCTCAAACTCCTGACCTCGTGATCCACCTGCCTCGGCCTCCCAAAGTGCTGGGATTACAGGCGTGAGCCACCGCGCCCGGCGGAGATGTCAATTTTCTACCTCATCTTACCTGAGAGCCCTCCCTTTGAAAATGCAAATTTAGGGGAGATGACTCTGGGGAAGAAGAAAAAGCAAAATGAGAAAAAAGGGAAATCTGAAAATCGCTGAATAAAAAAATGTTAAAAGTCTTTTTTCCTCTTACAAATATTAGTAAAAAGTTTTGGCCATCGATGTGGATAATCTTGCTCCATTGGCTGGAAACCTAATTTTTTGTGATCTAAGTATTCTTTTATAAACTAGTGAGTTTTGTATTGCTGTGCCTGTCACATGGCTAAAATTTCAGACAAAAACCTGTCAGATCTGCTTCTGCCTGTATGTTTATGTAAGTCTTTATATGTATGTATGTGTAATATTTTTCTCCCTCCAGATGGTATTGCTACAAATCATTTATTATTAAAGTAATTAAATTTTATAAATTTATCACATTTATTAATTAAAGAAACAATATTATTAAATTAATTATAATTTAATTTGCTTAAATAATAAGCACTAATATAAATTAAGTATTCCTAAAACTCTTAGAAGTATAGGAACTAACCCAGATGTTTACAAATACAGAACTGTGAGTTCAACCTACGAACAAATGTCCAAATGGAAATACAGTGTCCATTACTCCGTATATATCAAGCACAGCAGTAAAACAAACAAAATCACATATTTAACTTTTAGGTTCTTGCCTTTGTGATGACTGCCTAACATATGTGTACTAACAGGGAAATAACTCAATGATGGCTAGCTTTGTTTTAATAGACATATTATAAAGCCTTTTCGGTAACTTACACTTAATGGAGTTTTGCTAGGCTAAGAAATGGATATTATTGAATATTTAGATCATTTCCAAATAAGATAAAATGCTGAAATTCTAATTGTCGAATATAGGCTTAACGTTATATGCTTTTGGCATCTTGTTTTAATACGGTTATAGAGAAGTTAAATATATTTGAATTTGTTAGTAGACATGAACTATTATACTATGAAGAAGCACATTTCTAAAAGTTATAGTGTTACAGAATGCTTGCTCACAATTACTAAGGATTAAAATTCTAATTAATATGTGTAGTGAAAACTAGAAATCACAAGGGAAACAATTCCGTATGCAAATATAGAAAAAAACAAAAGGTATTCTTGATAAGGAAAGTTCTAAGGCATGACAGTGTGTTTTCTGTTAAGGGAAAAAGGAGTAATTAATTCTGTACTGAAATAGAATGACTGCTTGTTCCAGCATGAGAGAAAAAAATGGAAGGGAAAAAAGCTAATTAAAAAAAAGGTCATGGAAAGAAATCTTACCTTTCTTTCAAAGCTGGCTGAGATTGGATGAATTCATTTAAAAGTCTGTACTAAAATTAGCTTTAGCATTTATAGTACACTGATGCAAAACTATAATTTACTATTCTTGGTTAAAATAACATTTTCTTGGAGTATTAGTCTGATAATGTAAAGATATCTTTACCTGTTAATTGGTTTAGGAAACAAAGACTTGGGTTTTATCAAGATAATTTCTTGTGCCTCATGTTATCTTTTATTAGGTTTTTGATTACTTAAGAAAAATGAGCCTTCTCAGTATTAGAGCTAAGGTTTCTGTTTGTTTCATTTTGTTTTACAACTTAACTTTCTGCATTTTGCTTTTAAAATATTTTGTCACTATGATATTGCTTTACAGTAACTTGTGATCTTTTAAAATTATTTTAAACCTTCTGACATTTTTGACAACTTTCCAATATCATATTCTAAATTAAGTTTTTTAACCCTTGAACTAACTTTAGAATGTTCTAGAGGGCATCTTGAATGTCTTAAAGGATTGTTTCCCTCCTTATAAAACAAAATATTAAACTAATTAGGATTATATATTAAATTATATAGGAAGCATTTTCTTTTACTTTACTTATGCTTTAGATTTTTAGAGATGGGGTCTTGCTTTGTTGCCCCAGCTGGTCTCAAACTCCTGGCTTCAAGTGACCCTCCCACTTTGGCCTCCCAAAGTGCTGAGATTACTGACATGAACCACTGTGCCCAGCTGTGAAGCATTTTCAAATAAGAAATGATGCTAAGCCTTCACTGAATTATATTTGTATGGATGTGTTATTAATATGTATTCCAGAAGTTGTATGAAATTCCTAGAAATCTGATAGTCTTAATATTCTAGTTACAGTCCAGTCATGATTCTAGTTATTATCTTAAAATATTGTATGCCACTGAAATAACCAAAGTTCCTCGTCAATTGTGTCGTTGTTATGATGAACTCTCAGCAAATCTTTAACATGGCCATTTTAAGTGTTGTGATTCACAGACAGTTAATTGTTTTACTCTCGTACTTCCCTAAAAGCTGTTGCAGGCAACTACAGTATATACCTAAAGCATTTTGTCTTTTAGAAGATTCATGGAAGAGATTCTGACAAATACAGCTTTCTGATAACTTTAATATCATACCACTGGACTAAGAATTTCCATAAGTCTAATGAGGAAACTGATTGGTTCATAAAACTACTAACCCAACATCAAGCAGGACAAGAATTAACTGAAACCAAAGAAATGCTTTGCCAGATTTTCACACTAAGTGAGCCAGTATTGAAATTGTTAAGGTATGTGATATTGTTTGGCTGTGTCCCCACCCAAATCTCATTTTGAATTGTAGTTCCCGTAATCCCCATGTGTCGTGGGAGGGACCCAGTAGGAAGTAATTTAATCATGGGGACAGTTACCCTCATGCTGTCCTGGTGATAGTGAGTGAGTTCTCATGAGATCTGATGGTTTTATAAGGGGCTTTCCCCTTTTCTGCTTGGCACTTTTCCTTGCTGCTGCCATGTAAAGAAGGATGTGTGTGCTTCCCCTTCTGCCATGATTGTAAGTTTCCTGAGGCCTTCCCAGCCATGCTGAACTGTGAGCCAATTAAACTTCTTTCCTTTATAAGTTACCGAGTCTCGAGTATGTCTTTATTAACAGCGTGAGAATGGACTAATACAATATGCAATTTGAATAAATTTGAGTAAAGATTGATCAGTCTCAAATTACATTCATTAACCTATTTAACAAACAATGCTATGCACTAAATTAGAGAAACAACACTGTTATTAATTTTAATTTTATTTCAATAGTTTTTGGGGAACAGGTGGTTTTTTGGTTACATGGATAAGTTATTTAGTGGTGATTTCTGAGATTTTGGTGCACCCAACACCCAAGAAGTGTATCTATACCCAATATGTAGTCTTTTGTCCCTCACCCGCCTTTCAACCTTCCACTGAAGTCCCCAAAGTCCATTATATCACTCTTATGCCTTTGCATCCTCATAGCTTAGCTCCCACTTATAAGCAAGAACATATGATAATAGGTTTTCCATTCCTGAGTTACTTCACTTAGAATAATGTCCTCCCACTCCATCCAAGTTGCTGTAAAGCCCATGATGTTCCATTTTATGTCTGAGTAGTATTCTGTGGTGTCTATATACTACATGTTCTTTATCCACTTATTGGTTGATGGGCATTTAGGGTGGTTCCATATTTTTGCAATCGTGAATTGTGCTGCTATAAACATGCATGTACATATGTCTTTTCCATACAATGACGTCTTTTCCTTTGGGTAAATACCCAGTGGTGGGATTGCTGGATCGAATGGTAGTTCTACTTTTAGTTCTTTAAGGAATCTCCATACTGTTTTCCATAGCAATTGTACTAGTTTACACTCCAACCGGCAGTGTAAAAGTGTTCCATTTTTACCACATCCATGCCAGCATCTATTATTTTTTGATTATGGCCATCCTTGCAGTAGTAAGGTGGTATCTCATTGTGGTTTTTATTTGCATTTCCTTGATAATTAGTGATGCTGAGCATTTTTTCATATGTTTATTGGCTGTTTGTATATCTTCTTTTGATAATTGTCTATTCATGTCCTTAGCTCCTTTTTGATGGAATTATTTTTTCCTTGCTGATTTGTTTGAGCTCCTTATAGATTCTGGATATTAGTGCTTTGCCAGATCCATAGTTTGCAAATATTTTCTCCCACTCTGTAGGTTATCTGTTTACTCTGCCAACTATTTCTTTTGCTGTGCAGAAGCTTTTTAGTTTAATTAGGTCTCATTTATTTATTTTTGTTTTTGTTGCATTTGCTTTTGGGATCTTAGTCATGAATTCTTTGCTGAAACCAATATCTAGAAGAGTTTCTCTAATGTTATCTTCTAGAATTCTTAAGATTTCTGGTCTTAGATTTAAGTCTTTTACTGATCTTTAGTTGATTTTTATATAAGGTGAGAGATGAAGATCCAGTTTCATTTTTCTAATGTGGCTTGCCAGTTATCCCAGCACAATTTATTGAATATGGTGTCCTTTCCCCGCCTTATGTTTTTGTGTGCTTTGTAAAAGATTAGTTGGCTGTATTTGGCTTTATTTCTGGGTTCCCTATACTGTTCCATTGGTCTATGTGTCTATTTTTATACCAGTACCATGCTGTTTTGGTAACCATAGCCTTGTAGTATACTTTGAAGTTGGGTAATGTGATGCTTCCAGATTTGTTCTCTTTGTTTAGTATGGCTTTGGCTATGAGGGCTCTTTTTCGGTCCCATGTGAATTTTAGTATTGTTTTTTCTAGTTCTGTGAAGAATGATAATGGTGTTTTGATGGGAATTGCAGGGAATCTGTAGATTTCTTTAGGCCATATGATCATTTTCACCATATTGATTCTACTCATCCATGATCATGAGATGTGTTTCCATTTGTTTGTGTTGTTGATGATTTCTTTCAGCAGTGTTTTGTATTTTTCCTTGTAGAGATCTTTCACCTCCTTGGTTAAGTATATTCCTAAGTATTTTATTTTATTTTTTGCTGCTGTTGTAAAAGGGATTGAGTTCTTAATTTGATTCTCAGCTTGGTCATTGTTGGTGTATAGCAGTGCTACTGACTTTTGTACATTGATTTTGTATCCTGAAACTTTGCTGAATTCATTAATCAGATCTAGGAGCTTTTTGGATGAGTCTTTAGGGTTTTCTAGGTATACAATCATATCACTTGCAGTGACAGTCTGACTCCCTCTTTACTGATTTAGAGGCCCTTTATTTCTTTCTTTTGTCTGATGGTTCTGGCTAGGACTTCCAGTACTATGTTGCATAGAAGTGGTGAAAGTGGGCATCCTTGTTTTGTTCCAGTTCTCGGTGGAATGCTTTCAATTTTTTCCCGTTCAGCATAATGTTGGCTGTGAGTTTGTCATACACGGCTTTTATTACATTGAGGTATGTCCTTTGTATGCCCATTTTGCTGAGGGTTTTAATCATAAAGGGATGCCAGATTTTGTCAAATACTTTTTCAGAGTCTATTGAGATGGTCATATGATTTTTGTTTTTAATTCTGTTCATGTGGTATACCACATTTATTGACTTGCACATGTTAAACCAACCCTGTATCCCTGGTATAAAATCCTCTTGATCATGGTGGATTATCTTTTTGATGTGCTGTTGGATTTGATGAGTTAGTATTTTGTTGAGGATTTTTGCATCTATGTTCATTAGTGATATTGGTATGTAGTTTTCTTTTTTTGCTATGCCCTTTCCTGATTTTGATATTAGGGTAATACTGGATTCACAGAATGATTAGGGAGGATTCCCTCTTTCTCTATCTTTTGGAATAGTTTCGGTAGTGGTGCCAATTATTCTCTGAGTGTGTGATAGAATTCAGCTGTGAATCCATCTGGTCCTGGACTTTTTTTGTTGGCAATTTTAAAATTACTGTTTCAATCATTTCAATCTTGCTACTTGTTATTGGTCTGCTCAGAGTTTTTATTTCTTTCTGTTTTAATCTAGGACGGTTGTATATTTTCAGGAATTTATCCATCTCCTCTAGGTTTTCTAGTTTGTGCACATAAAGCTGTTCATGATGTTTACAGTAGCCTTCAATGATCTTTGGATTTCTGTGGTATGAGCTGTAATATCTCTCATTTCATTTCTAATTGAGCTTATTTGAATTTTCTTTCTTCTTTTCTTGGTTAATCTCACTAATGGTCTATCAATTTTGTTTATTATTTCAAAGAACTAGGTTTTTGTTTTATTTACCTTTTGTATTTTTGTTGTTGTTTCAGTTTCATTTGTTCTGCTCTGATCATTGTTATTTATTTTCTTCTGCTGGGTTTGGGTTTAGTTTGTTCTTGTTTCTTTAGTTCCTTGAGGTATGACATTAGGTTGTCTATTTGTGCTCTTTCAGACTTTTCAATGTAGGTATTTAATGCTATGAACTTTCCTCTTAACACCACTTTTGCTGCATCCCAGAGGTTTGGATAAATTGTGTCACTATTATCATTCAGTTCAAATAATTTTTAAATTCCTATCTTGATTTCATTGTTACCCAAAGATCATTCAAGAACAGATTATTTAATTTCCAGGTAGTTGTCTAGTTTTGAGGGTTCCTTTTGGAGTTAATTTCCAGTTTTATTCCATTATGGTCTGTGGAGATACTTGATATGATTTCAGTTTTCTTAAATTTATTGAGACTTGTTTCATGGCCTATCATATGGACTGTCTTGGAGAATATTCTATGTGCTGATGAGAAGAATGTATTGTATATTCTGGAGTTGTTGGGCAGAATGTTCTGTAAATATCTGTTAAGTTCATTTGTTCTACAGTATAGTTTAAGTACATTGTTTCTTTGTTGAATTTCTGTCTTGATGACCTGGCTAGTGCTGTCAGCGGAGTATTGAAGTCCTCCATTATTATTGTGTTACTGTCTATCCCATTTCTTAGGTCTAGTAGTAATTGTTTTATAAATTTGGGAGCTCCAGTGTCAGGTGCATATATATGTAGAATTGTAATATCTTCCTGTTGGAGTAATTGTTTTATTGTTATATAACGTCTTTCTTTTTTTACAGCTGTTGCTTTAAAATCTGTTTTGTCTGATATAAGAATAGCTACTTCTGCTTGCTTTTGATTTCCATTTGGTGAAATATCTTTTTCTACCCCTTTACCTTAAGTTTATGTGAGTCCCTATGTGTTAAGTGAGTCTCCTGAAAACAGTAGATACTTGGTTGGTGGATTTTTATCCATTTCACCATGCTGTATCTTTTAAGTGGAGCATTTAGGCCATTACATTCAACATTAGTATTGAGATGTGAGGTACTGCTCTATTCATCATTTTAGCTGTTGCCTAAATACTTTTTTTTTATTGTGTTATTGCGTTATAGGCCTTGTGAGATCTATGCTTTAAGGAGGTTCTATATTGGTGTATTTAAACATTGTATTTTAAGATTTAGAACTCCTTTTAGCATTTCTTGTAGTGCTGGTTTGGTAACGGCAAATTCTCTCAGCATTTGTCTGAAAAAACCTTTATCTCTGTTTCATTGATTAAGCTTAGTTTTGTTGGATACAAAATTCTTGGTAGACAATTATTTTCTTTAAGGAGGCTAAAGATAGGACCCCAGTCCTCTCTGGCTTCTAAGGTTTCTTTTGAGAAATCTGCTGTTAATCTGATAGGTTTTCCTTTATAGGTTACCTGATGCTTTTGTCTCACAGATTTTTTTTTTTTTTTCTGAGATGATGTTTTACTCTTGTTGCCCAGGCTCGAGTGCAACGGCATGATTTCAGCTCACTGCAACCTCTGCCTCCCAGGTTCAAGCAATTCTCCTGCCTCAGCCTCCCAAGTAGCTGGGATTACAGGCATGTGCCACCATGCCTGGTTAATTTTTGTATTTTTAGTAGAGATGAGGTTTCACCATGTTGGCCAGTCTGGTCTCGAACTTCTGACCTCAGTTGATCCTCCCACCTTGGCCTCCCAAAGTCCTGGGATTACAGATGTGAGCCATCACACCCAGCCAGTCTCACAGCTTTTAAGATTCTTTTCTTTGTCTTGATTTTAGATAAGCTGATGACTATGTGCCTTGGTGGTGGTCTATTTGCAATGAATTTCCCAGGAGTTCTTTGAGCTTTTTGTATTTGGATGTCTAGATATCTAGCAAGGCCATTGACGTTTTCCTCAATGATCCCCTCAAATAAGTTTTCCAAACTTTTAGATTTCTCTTCCTCAGGAATACCAATTATTCTTAACTTCGGCCATTTAATATAATCCCATATTTCTTGCAGGCTTTGTTCATTTTTTAAAATTCTTTTTCTTTCTTTTTTTTTTTTTTTTGGTCTGATTGGGTTAATATGAAAGCTTTGTCTTTGAGCTCTGAAGTTCTTTCTTCTACTTGTTCTAGTCTATTGTTGAAACTTTCCCCTGTATTTGGTATTTCTGTAAGTATGTCTTTCATTTCCAGGAGTTGTGATTGCTTTTTCATTATGATATCTATTTCTCTGAAAAATTTTTCATTCATATCCTGTATTGTTTTTTAAATTTCTTTTTAAAAAATGAAAATTTGGTTTTCATCTTTCTCTGGCTTCTCATTGAGTGGCTTAATTATCAACCCTCAGAATTCTTTATCAGCAATTCAGAGATTTTTTGTTTGTTTGTTTGGATCCATTGTTGGGGAGCTACTATATTTTGGGGGTATCATAGAACCCTGTTTTGTCATATTATCAGAATTACTTTTCTGGTTCCTTTTGGTAGACTATTTCTTCAAATTGTTCTTGAATTTATTTTTGATTGGATTGTGCTTTTTTAATTTATTTTTTCCCTCTTAAGGATTAGACCTTAATATTTATTCCAGTCTAATTTGATTCTTGGTGCTTGCAGGGGTGAAGACTCTGTATGAGTTCCTTAGTTATAGAGAGTCTTTGTGTGCTGGCTCTCCTGATGCTGATTGTAGTAGTTATGTACTTGGTATGTGGGCAAGTTCACTGTCTCCTATGAAGTTGGAATGGCAGGGATCTCTTGAAGCTTATCTCATTCTCTTGCGGTCTATATTTATTTGTTTAATTTTTCCCCAGTATTTTATTTACTGAGTTGACGATTCAGGCTTCAGGCCAATAGGGGAGGTATTCTTGGGTAGGTACTAGTTGTAGCTAAAGCAGGTGAATAGATATAATCCCAATGGTGGGCTCAGGCCCCAGCCTTGATGAGGATGGCTGGGGGAGCTCACAATTTGATGTCCTGAGGTTTTATCAGGGTGAGGAGTAGGAGCTACCTCAGCTCCCTTCTCAGGTCATCAAGCTATTCACCTCACAGTCTCATTCCTGTCCCAGTGTTTCAGCTATTCAGATCAGTCAGGACCTCTTTTCATCTACAGGAATGTTGATGTTTCTTGCCTTTTGTGCAGGCTTGAATCTGGCGGGGTGCTTCTCCTGTGGGGCTTGTGCTTACCCTGGATTGTTCCAGCAAGGCTGTCTATAGCTGCCTCTATGCTGCATTCCTGTGGAAGAAGCTTCAGCTGTGTCTGCAGTGTAGTGCCAGGGGGAACAAGGATGCTTTCTCTAGTGCCCTTCATAATCGCCACCTGCCTGTTGGGGTAGAGGTGCAGACTTTCTCTACTGTACCCAGCACTGCAATTGTGTCTCTGCTGTGAGAAACTTCCCACCAGTAGAAAGATCTGGAACTCACGGCCTGGTGTTTGGATTCTTTTGTCCCATGGGGTGACCCCTTGATGTGGTGCTCTCCCTCTTCCCCTAGGAATGGGGCTTCCTGAGAGCCAGACTGAAGTGATTGTTATTCCTCTTCTGGGTCTAGCCACCCAGCTAGGCTCTGAGCTGGTGCTGGGGAATGTCTGCAAAGAGTCCTGTGATGTGATCTGTCTTCAGGTTTCCCAGCATGGATACCAACACCTGTTCTGATGGAGGTGGCAGGGGAGTGATGTAGTCTGTGAGATTTCTTGGTTGTAGATAGACTCAGTGTGCTGGCTTTCTTGAATGCTGGTTATGCTAGCGGTGAAGTTGTCATGTGGACAGACTCAGGACCTTTAGTTAGCCAGGGTGTTGCAGTGAGTGGTATTAGCTGTTGTTTTCTCCTTCCTGGAAGAAGCGTTATTCTGCCAAGAGTTGCTGTAATGGCCTGAGTTGGCTGGCTTCCAGCCAGGAGGGGACACTTGCAAGAGAGCACCAGCTGTGGTAGTAGCAGTGACATTTGAGCTTGGCCTAAGTTGTCTAGGGGAAGTATTCTGGTTTCCCAGGCAATGGGCAGGGCCATAAGGCTCTCAAGAGTTTATGTCTTTTGTGTTAAGCTACAAGGCAGGTAGATAAATACCATCAGGTCGGGGCAGGGTTGGGCGGGCCTGAGTTCAGATTCTCCCTGGGCAAGGCCTGCCATGGCCTGCTGGGGGATAGGAGGGGTGGATCTCAGGCCAATGGGGTTATGTTCTAGAGGGGAGTATGGCTGCTTCTGCTGTGCAGTAGAGTTTGCAAGGGGAGTGGGGATTAGCTCATAGTGAAAGTCCTCGTCCAGCTCCCACAGAGTTGGTGAGGCCAGTCTTGCTCCCATGGTGCCCCACTAACAGCACTGAGTTTAGATCCAGGCAGCTGGTGTGTAGAACTCAGACCTGCCCTGGGCCATTAGCTTCCCTGCTGAGGAAGAAAGCATGGCTTTCAGGTCACACCCCTCCCCATCTGCCTGCAATGCTGGGTGCCCAGCTTCTGCCCTTGTATCTGCATTAGTTTCCATTTGTCCGCCCACCCCTGGATTCTGTTCAAGGGTGCTCATGCCCACTTGAAATTACCACAGAACTCAGTTGGTAGCTTATTTCACTCTGGGACTCCTTCCTAAGTTTGGTGGCTGCCTTCCCTGAGGGCCCCTGTTAGATATGGTCAGGGATGGCTTCCCTGGGCTCAAGCTGGAGACTGAGAATGCCTCCAAGGCTCTTCTTGCTGCTGCTTCTACTTTTATATTTTGTGCTGCTTCCTAAGTCCATTCCAGCTCTAGGTAAGGCTAAAGCCTTCTCCCATCATCTGGATTTTCAGATTCCACAGTAGGAATGTGTGTTCAGAGGCAGGCTCTCCCCTTTTCCTACACTGAGAATTCAGTTTTTTGCCTGTCTCACAGACTTTGCTGTGGTGTGCTCCTTCTTTCATAGGATCTGCGAATTCTTTTGATTTCCTGGTAACTTCCTGCAGTGGTTCTTGGAATAAAAGTTCACAGTGTTAATTGCTACGCACTGTTCTGTCCTTTCAAGTGGGAGAGGCACACTAGCACTGCCTACTACCTGCCATCTTCGAACAGATAGACAAACCAAAACATATTTTTTTTTGTTTTTAATTTTTTACTATACTTTGTTTTATGGTACATGTGCACAACGTGCAGGTTAGTTACATATGCATACATGTGCCATGTTGGTGTGCTGCACCCATTAACTTGTTATTTAACATTAGGTAACCAAAACATATTTAAAAGGATGTAAATTTATTGCTAAGTGTGGACTCATGGAGGCCCCATATGGCCACCTGGTTCTTCCTGAGTCCTTAAATCTTCCATTATTAAAAACTCTGTACTCCATTACTCATCATGGAGTAGACAAAAAACTAGTTCTGGGAAGACCTATATCCTTAATAATAGACTCTCATGTATCTCCTGCTCTTATAAGCTTTGCTGTAACTAAATACTGCAAAGCTTTAATCCATTATATGAAAGTGTGTTTTCCCCAGGTAAAAGCCTTTTGTGATACACTGAGTACAACCAACCTTTCACAATCTAGAACTCAGAGATTGAGTCTTCTGGAAATAACATCCCATCTGAGAAAAACTGCTCTTGTATCCCATTAGAAGAGATTATATCACGTACTTCTCTCACCACCCACAGTAAAACTTCAGGGCTTCGAGTTTTGGTCCATACCTTGTAACTCAAAAGAGCCCCTTCAAACTCTTGGAATTATACACCTGTTGGAGATATTAAGGTAGGGAAGTTTCTCCCCAGAAGCAGATGGCATCCTAGACATGGACAGCTTTCTCAAGATCATGGATCAAGACTTCTCTGCTATCATGACTATCTTATCTTTTTTTCTATTTTTTCCGTATTTCCTGCTGGGAAATCCATGGGACCATAATATATAGATGGCTTTAGCTAAGGCTCATCCTCTAACAAGAAAAACTAGAGCAACTGTTGGGTTTCTGGACTGATGCCAAAAAAAAAAACCCTAGGAAACAATTTTATTAATGCCAATGCCTCTCTGTGAAATGAAAGCCACCCTAAAACCTCAAAAGCAGATTGGAAAGCTATCTTTAATTTTGTAGATATCACTGCTACTTGCTTTCCTACACTTACTGAAAGCAATAATCCAACTTCTCCAATTAATAACCTACCAGCTACCAAATATAGAAAAGCTGAGTGATTCTTTTTTTTTTTTTTTAGATTAACTTGCTTGGCTCCTTATTATTCTCCTTTATTATTAAACTTCCTCAGCATAATGTGATTTGGGCAGACAGAGATATTATCCTGTGGCTTATTGTTGGCCTACATTCTCTTTTTTTTTTAATTTATTTTTTTTTTAGTATTTATTGATCATTCTTGGGTGTTTCTCGGAGAGGGGGATTTGGCAGGGTCATAGGACAATAGCGGAGGGAAGGTCAGCAGATAAACAAGTGAACAAAGGTCTCTGGTTTTCCTAGGCAGAGGTCCCTGCGGCCTTCCGCAGTGTTTGTGTCCCTGGGTAGTTGAGATTAGGGAGTGGTGATGACTCTTAACGAGCAGGCTGCCTTCAAGCATCTGTTTAACAAAGCACATCTTGCACCGCCCTTAATCCATTTAACCCTTAGTGGACACAGCACATGTTTCAGAGAGCAGGGGGTTGGGGGTAAGGTTATAGATTAACAGCATCCCAAGGCAGAAGAATTTTTCCTAGTACAGAACAAAATGGAGTCTCCTATGTCAACTTCTTTCTACACAGACACAATAACAATCTGATCTCTCTTTCTTTTCCCCACATTTCCCCCTTTTCTATTGGACAAAACCGCCATCGTCATCATGGCCCGTTCTCAATGAGCTGTTGGGTACACCTCCCAGACGGGGTGGTGGCCGGGCAGAGGGGCTCCTCACTTCCCAGACTGGGCTGCCGGACAGAGGGGCCCCCCCACCTCCCAGACGGGGCGGCGGCCGGGCAGAGGGGCCCCCCCACCTCCCAGACGGGGCGGTGGCTGGGCAGAGGCGCCCCCCACCTCCCGGACGGGGCGGCTGGCCGGGCAGGGGCTGCCCCCACCTCCCGGACCAGGCGGCTGCCCGGCAGAGGGGCTCCTCACTTCTCAGACAGGGCGGCCAGTCAGAGACGCTCCTCACCTCCCAGACGGGGTGGCGGCGGGGCAGAGACACTCTTCAGTTCCTAGACGGGTCGCCGCCGGGCAGAGGCATTCTTCATCTCTCAGACGGGGTGGCGCGGCAGAGGCACTCCCCATATCCCAGATGATGGGCGGCCAGGCAGAGACGCTCCTCACTTCCTAGACGGGGTGGCGGCCGGGAAGAGGTGCTCCTCACTTCCCGGACTGGGTGGCCAGGCAGAGGGGCTCCTCACATCCCAGACGATGGGCGGCCAGGCAGAGACGCTCCTCACTTCCTATACGGCGTGGCGGCCGGGCAGAGGCTGCAATCTCGGCACTTTGGGAGGCCAAGGCAGGCGGCTGGGAGGTGGAGGTTGTAGCGATCCGAGATCAAGCCACTGCACTCCAGCCTGGGCAACATTGAGCACTGAGTGAGAGAGACTCCGTCTGCAATCCTGGCACCTCGGGAGGCCGAGGCTGGCAGACCACTCACGGTCAGGAGCTGGAGACCAGCCCAGCCAACTCGGCGAAACCCTGTCTCCACCAAAAAATACGAAAACCAGTCAGGTGTGGCGGCGCACGCCTGCAATCCCAGGCACTCGGCAGGCTGAGGCAGGGGAATCAGGCAGGGAGGCTGCAGTGAGCTGAGATGGCGGCAGTACAGTCCAGCCTCGGGGCGGCATCAGAGGGAGACCATGCAAAGGGGAGACGAGGACCGTGCAAAGCGGGGAGGGAGATGGGGAGGGAGACAGAGAGGGGGAGGGGGAGGGGAAAAGCTGAGTGATTCTTGCAAAAGGTATATATTATGCTTCCAGGCATCATATGCTCAAGACCTGGGAACTATGTGGGTATAAGTAACTGATTGTATAACGCCACTGGATTAAATCCAGTAATGTCCTTTTTCACTAAATGTGGTTATACACCCTTACAGCATGTTACAAAGGGAACACAAAAAAATAAGTTTCACACTGGACCTTGTTCAGGAGCAGTGCTGACCTATTTCACTGACCTATGCTCAACTGCCACTAGGTGGCCCTCTTTTCCAGCTTCCAAGGGCCTACATTGGGCCTATGCGGCCTCAGTATAGCCTCAGATTTCCTGCTATGAAGCTTAATGAGCCCAGCACTGGCTCTAGCTATGGTTTGTTCCTTTTTGGGTGGAGTGGATGTGTGGTTCTTGGAGAATCTACTACTTTCCCGTGAGTGCAGTGGGAGACTATATTGGAGAATCTAGCTATCCTGACTGCCTAAACAGAGCCTACCATAATTTTTCACTCAAATCTTTAGTATAAATATAATTGTCTTTGCTTTCTGTAATAATATCTTTGAAGAAATACGGATTTAAAAAATCATTTAATATTCTCAGACCTGCAACATGGGAAAAATATTATTATTATTATCATTTTTGCAGTTGAGAGGGCTGAAATCTCGCAGGGTGATTAAGTTTATTAGCCTGTCTGAAGTCTCAGTTTCCCATTCTGTAAAATGGAAGGGTCTCTATCTCTTTCCTACTGCTTTGTGAGTATTTAAGGGGATGGAATTTGGGAAGCGCTCAGCACCCAGTCTACTATTGGCACAGGGTTTTAAAGCCACCCAGAGGCCGAGGCGTCAACCCTCCGTTTCCCTCCCGGTGCTCCTTCCAGCGCCTGGTGTGGTCGATTTGGCGGGGGTGGAGCGCCAGGCGCGTGCAGAGCCGGGCGGACCCGCCCCTCGGGCCAAGGCGGGAGGCGGAGCTCGTACTCAAGAGCCGCCTCCCGGGCGGCTGGGGCGGTCCCCGAGCTGCTTTCCGCGTTCTCTCCTCTCCGCGGGCAGTGCTAGCTCGCCGCGGCCGCCTCCGGGGTGAGTACGCTGGCTCCGCCGGCGCCCGGGAAATGCAGTTCCCTGGACACGGGCGCCGTGCGAGGGTAGCCGGGCGACGGCCGGGGTCAGTCCCAGGGCTGTAGCGGGGCGGGCGTGGGGATGACGTGGCGGCGTCCGTGGGGCAGTGCCGCCTCAGCCGGAGCGGTGGGCCGGGCCGGGGGCCTACGGAGGCCGAGCCTGGCGGGAGGCACCGGCTCAGGTGCTGGCGTCCCGCGCGGCGCCGCCTCTGCTGCGGGCCGGGGGAGCCAGACGAGGTGCTGCCAGGTAGGAAAAAATCCAGGGCTCATTCATACCCCAGGTCACGATTCCGGGGTCGCCCCCAGCACCTCTCCGCCGGGTGCATCAACCTGAAAAAGCCCCTTCTTCCTGGAAACCTTCCTTCTCCAGCGTTTCAACGGGGAAACTGATCAGCTGACACTAGCCCCAGTCCTGCGAGGGGCCGGCGACCTTTGACCTTTCTCCAAAGGGGTTGGTCACCTGGATTATAAAAGACTTCGGAGACAGCCATCCAGTGTTTGTTGATCTGTATCCCTTGATGTTCTGTCTTCCATTAGATAAGGGCTGTTAATTCTTGGTTTGAAAAAAAACAGACAAAGTCCAAAGGACTCTGCATCGAGAAGAGGCCTATGGGTTGGTAGCCTTAGGAGAGTAGTTATCAACAGTGGGTGGGCGTGCACCCTGTTGCAAAGTGTTCCAGAGTGGGTGAGAGATGGGGACGTGGAGGTGGTGAGGGTACTGGTAGACCTCCTCAGCCGTTTGGTGATGAAAAGGAGGAAAAAGAAGATGGTAATCTGAGCGTGGAGGCAAGTTGTGGCTTTTTTTTTTTTTTTAGTTTTTAAAGAAAGGAAAATAACACCTTTAAGATGCAAGAAAATCAAGGAGAGGTCAGGATGAATAGGATTCAGGGTCCGGATTGAGAAACTGGGATTCAGTAGAGGAGGGCTATTCCCGAGACCCAGGCGGGGAGTGCTGGAAGGTCTCTCTTGGGAGAGGAGATAATGCTTGATTGGATATAGTTCAGAAGTTTTTGGAATTTTGTCTTCTAGAGCAGGTTTGTTCTTTATGGAAATTGTAAACCCCATGAAATTGCAATAACTTTCGTCTACCTATAGCTTTGATCAGATTGAAAACATACGTTGTGAAAAAGTACTGACCTGGATTGAACTGTTTGACTACATAATCTAAGGGGAAGTGGATAGAGAGGGCAATAAAATCAGCTCTGTGGTTGTAGTTTATATGCCACTTAATATAATAAGTATTTAGTATCTACTTTAAGCCGAGCTAATAGTAATGCCTGCCTTTTCCAGAGATGCATGCAAATGTTTTGGGAACTAACCTTCTTTTTGAAGATCTTTTATTCAGTGGAAACATCCAAAGCAAATCAGTGATGGTTTTCTATTCTTTGTTTTAAGCCATCATTGAACAGTGGTTTCTAAAACCTGGCTGTGTGACTCAGAGTTACCTAGGTTCTTGATAAAAATATAATTTTTTTTTTTTTTTTGAGATGGAATCTGGCTCTGTGGCCCAGGCTGGAGTGCAGTGGCACAACCTTGGCTCACTGCAACCTACACCTCTCAGGTTCAAGCAATTCTCCTACCTCAGCCTCCCGAGTAGCTGGGACTACAGGCCCAGGCCACTACTCCCGGCTAATTTTTGTATTTTTAGTAGTGATGGGGTTTCACCATGTTGTCCAGGCTGGTCTGGAACTCCTGACCCCAAGTGATCCATTTGCCTCCCAAAGTGCTGGGATTACAGATGTGAACCATGGGCCCAGGCAAAAATATCAATTTCTTGACCCCACTTCAGGCCTTTGAAATAAAAATCTCTGGGGCTGGAGCCTGGGAATAGGCATTTCAAACACAGGCCACAGGGTTCTCTGGCACTGAAGATTACTAACAGCCTCTGAAGTTTTTCTGTGAGATTGGGGCTTTTTGGCCTATTTAGAACAGGTTTTCTTAAAGGTTATATGAATGAATTGTCAAACTTATGTAACTAAAAGTTATAATTCCTGTCTGTGATGTTATCTTTAAATTTTAATGTACAGTCGTCCTCCTTATTCTTGGGGGATATGTTGCAAGACTGACAGTGGATGCCTGAAACCGTGGATAGTGCCAAACCCTATATACGCTGTTTTTTTCTATATATGCATACATATCTATACTAAAGTATAACTTATAAGTTAGGCACAGTAAGAGATGAATAATATCTAATAATAGAACAGTTACAATATGCTGTGATAAAAGATATGAATGTCATCTCTTTCTCAAGATATCTTACCGTATTTTATTGTGGTTAACTGAAACCGCAGAAAGTGAAACCAAGGACTACTATATTTTAAAGGAAAACTATGTAGTCATTTTATCAGAAAACAATATTGTTTCTGTTGATGAAAACTCCATTTTAGAAAAATTAGAAGATACAGAAGAAATAGAAGTTTTCTCCTAATCCTGTAATTAAGAGATGACCACCAGTGACTATCATTTTGTATGTAAAAGGTATGCACACACACATGTATTGCATAATTGGTATTATATTTTATATACTTTTTTTTTTTTTTTTTAGAGACAGGGTCTCTGATGCCCAGGCTGGAGTGCAGTGGCATGATCTCAGCTCACTGCAGCCTCCGCCTCCCGGGTTCAGGTGATCCTCCTTCCTCAGCCTCCCAAGTAGCTGGGACTACAGGCATGCGCCACCATGCCAAGCTAACTTTTGTACTTTTAGTAGAGGAGGGGTTTCAACACGTTGGCCAAACTGGTCTTGAACTCCTGGCCTCAAGTGATCCTCCCGCCTCGGCCTTCCAAAGTGCTGGGATTACAGGCATGAGCCATCACACCCAGTCTTTATTTCATATACATTGTTATATCTTTTTTTCTACTTAGCTGTTATGAGCATTTTTCTGTGTAGTTATTGTAAACATTTTAATGAAAGCATATGTCCCATCATATGGATGTATTATAATTAATTAAATCAGATCGCTATTGTTAACATTTAGACTCTTCAATTTTTGGTTATTTTAGCAATGTTGGTTTGAATATCGTGGTATACCTCTCTGATTATTTTCTTAGAATACATTTCTAAATGATGGAATCAAAAACCTTTCAAATGCATTTTTAAAATCTCATTTTCACATATCTTCTTACTGCTTTTCCTTACCAGAGGGAAAACTAACATATCTGAAAGATTGATTGCATTCCAGGTCCATTCTCTTATATCAGTGGTTCTCAAACTTTAATGCAGATAAGAATCATTTGGGGAGCTTGTTAAAATTTCATTTTTCTGAGTCCTAGAGGCTGCTGTTCTGACCCGTTGGCTTTGGAGTGGGGCCCAGGAATCTGCAGTTTTAACACATTCCTTTATGTATTTGATAAAGGCTCTCTTGGAACCAGATGTTGAGAAATGCTTTTTAAATAAATGGCCAAACAGACTCAAAACATTTAGGTTACTTGTCAAAAGCCATTCATGCATCTGATAACCAGAATTTGAACTCAGCTCTTTGTGACTTCAGAGCCCTGTTATACCCGTGATCTCAGAGCTTTTTAAACCTTTTTAAGAAGGTTTAGGGTGAGGTGCCCCTAATGACTGCAGAAAGTAAACTCCTACTGACTCCACTGTTGGTTTCTTAGGGACAGCTGAAAGTAACATATAAGTACACAATGAACTTCTATTGGAACCTCCCATCAGAAATTCTGGTGAATTCTCTATTATGCTGCATAACATATACTACACAAAATAACTTTGGTTGTTTGGGTGTTGCAGGACCACCTGGCTTCATGTGTGGATTTCCACGGCTCTTGCCCAGAGGCGGGTACACTGTGTTCCAATGTGCCACGGAACTCACGCAGTGGCACTTTGTGGCTTCATGAAGGAAGAGGCAGGCCACGCAACACTTCCTCCCCAAGCCAAGGAGAAGTATCACTTTTAGAGGCAGAGGAGCGGAAGGCAGTGGGTGTGACCAAAAGTGCCATTTGTTAAAGGTGAGGACCCTACCCTTAGAAAAGTGTTAATATTAGTGAACTGAAGGGAGCTAGTATCGGGGTGAGCCTTTTTAATTTTTAAAATCCTCCTCAGATGGAATTTTGTACTCATATAATTAATCTTTATTTCCCACCTTCTTTTTTTGTGTTTCATTTCTTTTAGCAGTAGCCTGGAATTATGATGTGTCCTTGTGTATTTCAACTAGTATATCCTAGTCCGTCATTTGTTACTAAATTGAGTACCTGCTATGTGTCAGGTTGGTTTGAGGCACTAGGAATACAAAAACAATGATTCTCCTTGAGAATTAAGTTAATTTACTATCATTTGTTGACTCGGGTTATACCTAGTCTCTGACTCTTTATTTTTAGTTTTAGTTAATTTTAGACTTACAGAAAAGTTGTAAAAATGATACAGAGAGTTCACCTAGCTTCCCCTAATATTAACCCCTTACATAACCATACTACATTGATCAATACTATTAACTAAACTACAAACTTTATTGAAAATTCATCAATTTTCCTACTAATGTCTGTTTTTTTTTTTCTGTTCCCATTGTATTTTATCAAGGATCCTGCATTTTATTTAGTTTTTCTTTCTCCTTAGTCTCCTCCAATCTGAAATAGTTCCTCAGTTTTTCCTCGTCTTTCATGATTTTGATTCTTCGAAGAGTACCAGTTAGGTATATCGTGGAATGAACTTGTGGTGAGCGATTGGATTTCTCCACTACAAAGTTACTGTCTTTCCCTTTGTAGTTAAGAATTATCTTGGGGGAGATACTTTGAGACTATACTGTTTATCCTCAAATTTTTGCCTATTAGTTTAGCATCCATTGGTGAACCTTGTCTGCAACAGTTATTAAGTGGTGTTTGCCGAGAGTGATTTTTTTTCCATCGCTCACTTTCTTACTAGTTGGAATTTAAGAAAAGAGCCGTCCCTTCTCTTCTATTCATTTATTTGTTTGATCATTTTTATCAGTGTAGACTAGTGGATAGTCACTTTATCCTATGGGTTAAAATACAGTGCCATCATTTTTTTTCTAAATTACTCAAATGCTTCTAGGTTGGGCTGTTAGGAGCTTAATCTCTGGGTTTAAATGACTTGTACATGTAAATGGCTGTCATCATTTTGATCCCATTCCTACCCTGCCCAGGGAACCACTGTCCCTTTAGGATCTGGCCAGTGATCATTTAGAAGCCTCCTAAAGGAGTTGTAATTGGGATAATGAATACCAAGGCCTAAGGAAGGTGGGGCAATGTGTGTGTAAAAGGTAAACTCCTAGGAACTCTGCAGGAGTAAAAAGAGTAGCAAAATAATCAGTCTTTCTTCTGGTGTTGCCCCAGGGAGCCCCAAGGCATCAGGATCATGTGCCTGGGACAACATCAAGCCCACTCACATGCCCTGTGTCTGCAAAATTACCTGATAGGTTCAGAGATGTTGGAATGCTGATTTTGGTGCTCATAGCTGCTGAATGAACACACCCTTTCTCCTTGGTGCAAATGCTTAGTAAATATTTTTAGAGTGATACATGGTGTCCTCCCCACCCACTTTGGTGGAGTAAAAATGTGTGTGGTTAGAGATTCTCCAAGAATGATACTTAGCACTTACGTTTCCTTTCCTTTTGTTATAGCTTATCTTCCTTGCCAGATTTTAAAAACTATTATGGAAAATCTCAAGCATTCACAAAAGTAGAGAGAAAGAAAGGACTCTCAGGTACCTATCACTTATATTCAAGACTTCTCAGTATTTTATCCATCTTGTTTCATCTGTTCTCCCACTTTGGGATGTTGTTCTCATATTTGACAGGAAATTGCAGACATTGAGATCTAGAAAAAGATAGAAATAAACCCTGAGTACAAAGACTAGGCTTTAATTCTCTTTATATCGTTTTCCCTTTGCTTGAAAATAGCAGGTAGTCAGAAAAAGACTGGTTGAATTGAGTGGAGGAAAACCAAATATGAAAACATGACCATTTTTAACTAACTACGGGGCAGACTTCTAGAAAGGAAAAGAGTGGTAAATCTTGCCCTAAATAACTTCTTTCATGTTGCCTGAATTTGTTCTCAATACTGATGATGTAGTCCCTTGGCACTTCAAGACAGCCTTGACTGAAAAAGAAAATAACTCTGAGACTCTTGTGAGAATTAAGGGTCTCTCAATTACTTAAATGTTAGTGTAAATAAATGCAATATGATGGCACTTTCCCAAACACCAACCAGGAGTCACTTGCCCTAAAAATAACTTTCTTTAAAAAGTCATTATGTTTTTCTAATTATAAAAATATTACATACTCATTAAAAGAAAAAATGGAAATTACAGAGTTAGAAAGTAAAAATCATCTCATTAATCCCAGAGATAACATTATCTTGGGCAATATTCTGATAACATTTGAACATGAATCACATTGGTAATTAGAGCCAATAAATACATGTGTTCCTGGCCAGGCATGGTGGCTCACACCTGTAATCCCAGCACTTTGGGAGGCTGAGGTGGGCAGATCATTTGAGGTCAGGAGTTTGAGACCAGCCTGGCCAACATGGTGAAACTCTGTCTCTACTAAAAATAAAGAAAAATTAGCTGGGTATGGTGGGGCATGCCTGTAATCCCAGCTACTTGGGAGGCTGAGGCAGGAGAATCGCTTGAACCTGGGAGGCGGAGGTTGCAGTGAGCTGAGATCACACCACTGCACTCCGGCCAGGCCGACAGAGGGAGACTCCGTCTCAAAAAAGAAAAAAAAAAAAAACTTGTGTCCTGGAAATGTACCAGATATAACAGTGTACTTGGGTGCATCATCTCATTAAATTCTTAGAGCAACTTTGTGAGATAAATATTTTTCATCATTTTATAGCTGGGACACAACGGTGAGAGGGGTTGCCTCCAGTCACTTGGCTGGTCTCTCTTGAAACATAGATGGACAGACAGATGACAGACCCTTCACACTTCAGATGTTTACTCACAGGAGCCAAGGAAACCTTACTTCTGAACTTCCTTATGCTGGCTCTCTGTACAGTTTTTGGGAGAGCACTTAGACTTAGAAAGATAGGTAAGAATTATTTTTTAACTGGGTCAGATGTCTCAAAAGCAGGATTAGTAATGAAGGCCTAATACTTAAGTAATTATTAATAATGGCTCCTTGCTTTTAGAATAAATGTCTTACCTTTGAACAGAGTCTGTAAGCTGCAGTTGAGCAATGTTAGTTTATGAATATTCGCAGCTATTCTTGGGTAGGTTTTTTTGTTTTTGTTTTTTTAAATTACAGTCATCCCTCAGTATATGGAAGGGATTGGCTCCAGGACCCCTGCATCTACCCAAATCCATGCATGCTCAAGTCCTTTTGTCAGCCCTGAGGAACCCACATATTGGAAAAGTTGGCCCTCTGTATACACAGGTTTTGCATACCGGGAATATTGTATTTTTGGTCTGCATTTGGTTGAAAACAATCTGAGTATAAGTGGAGCCGTGCAGTTCAAACCCATGTTGTTCAAGGTTCAGCTGTATTTTTTAGAACAGTTTTAGATTCTCAACCAAACTGAGCAGAAGATACAGAGATTTTCCATGTACCCCGTGCCTTGGGTAGGTTTTTAAATCTCTTCCCACTCTGTAGAATGAGGGAGGTGGATGTGTGGTCTTTAAGATCTTTTCTGATTTCAACACTGCAGTAATTTTATGGTCATAACCTCCTTCCACTTGGCGATTCTCTCTTCCAGGGGACTCTCCCTCTAAAAATAGCTCTTAGAAAAGCCGTGTTCCCAGGGCTGGGTGCGGTGGCTCACACCTGTAATCCCAGCACTTTGGGAGGCCAAGGTGGATGGATCACTTGAGGCCAGGAGTTCAAGACCAGCCTAGACAACATGGTGAAACCTTGGCTCTACTAAAAATACAACAATTAACTGGGCGTAGTGGTGCACGCCTGTAATCCCAGCTGCTTGGGAGGCTGAGGCACTAGAATTGCTTGAACCGGGAGGTGGAGGTTGCAGTGAGCTGAGATTGTGCCACGGCACTCTAGCCTGGGCAATAGAGCGAGACCCTGTCTCAAAAAATAAAAATAAGAAATAAATAAAGATAAGCAATGTTCCCAGTCTGAATTTTCTAAGATTGAGATCCTTATTTTAAAAATTGCCAATCCTAGCATTTAAGCCTCCTACACTTAAGTCCACAAGAGGTTGTCTGATTGGCCCCAGGAACCTGATGACTTACTGTCACCTGGTGGGAAGAGAACAGACCTCCAGGAAGGCATTTGATCAGACAGTCCCTAGGAAACGGAAGGCAGATGTGGGAGAGAGGTAGAAGGCCCCCAAGGGAACCTGAATATTCAAGGGTCTGTGTTGGGACTACCCAGGCACCAAGGGGAGAAAAGAGGAAATATCCATGTGAAGGATGTGGAGCTGAGCACCTGGGCGGAGACCCCACGCTACCACTTACTAGTCGTGTGGGCTTTGGCAAGGTACTTAAATCTCTCCAAACCTTCCTTTCCTTTTCTTACCTGTAAGATGAGGAGACTAGTAATTCTTACATCATATGGTTAAATGAGAATTAAATAGGTTAATATAAGTGATTTTACCCCAGTGCATGGCACAGAGTAAATGCACATATAAATTGCCCTTTTTATTAGTTATTACTGCCTTCAGCATTGACTTCCTGTGATACCTTCACAGGACCCTGAACACAGGCCATACTGTTTAATTGCTTCCTGGGTCAAACATTCCCCAAGAACTAACCTCCCTTTTCATCTATAGCGTTGTGTTTAGAGAGAAATATTTTCTAGGTTTCCTTCAAACTAACCTGAAACTAAATTTTTGGAGTTGTATCCTTTAGTAAGTGTGAAACTATCTTGAGAGTTTCTGAGGTGGTGGTTGTTTTTTACAGGTACTTACTGCCTCTCTATTCACCATTAAAAAAAATTCACTTTGTTTTCGTTGTAAGACTGCCATATTATAAAATGATATATGTAAAATATATGTAAATATGACAATATGTGATATACAAAAATATATACATTTATATAAAATATATTAAAAATTCTAAAAATATAAAATATATTAAAATATAAAATACATTATTTTATATCTTATATTTTATAAAATATACTATTAAAAATTATTAAATAAAATAAAAATTATTAAAAATATAAAATATATTATTAAAAATTCTAAAAAGAAAAGAGAAAAAAAACCACCCCAGCTAATCCCATTCTCCTAATATAATTATTATTAGCTTTCTAGACTTTCTTTAATTGTATATATTGTTAGTTGTAATCATAGCACAGATATAGGGCTTACTTTCTGTTTTTCGATTTAATCATAAGTGTTTCCATGTGATTATTTAGCATAGAAAATATTTTGGTCTCCATTTTATTTGTTTGAGAATATGTTTGTCTATGGAGATTATCTATGCCCTAGCTTTAGCATTTTCTGTGTTCTGAGAACATGTTTAGAATTTGAGGAGAGACGTGATTTGTCCACACAGAGAGGATATAGTGGATGTTGCTGGCGGCAAACCAGGTATCCTTGTCAGGTAGCCTTTACCACTTTAGTGTATTTTCTCTGGTCCAGGGTGGGCCCTCAGCTAGGTGGTCTTAAAAACATGATTTTTGTCAATAAGAGCATAGCCCCCTCTTAGAAGTGAATTCATATTATCCCATCTCATGCTACTGAAGTATGAAATCAGAGTGGCAATTTATCAGCTGACAGTGAGAAATACAGTACAAAAAGTGGTGTTTCAGTGTGTCTACTTGTTGGTCAAGGTGGGATAACACTTTACGTATTAATAAATTAGGTCATCTAAGCCCCACGATAACTTTTCTAGGTAGATACTATTTTTATCCCCATTTTACAGATAAGGAAACTGAGGCTTAGTTAAATGACTGGCCCAAGGTTATGTAGCTGTTATGTGGTAGAGCTGTAGTTTCTGTCTAAGTCCAAACTCCCGATCTTAAACACTGTGCTGTAGTTTTGTTATTCTTACAGATAGATTGTTGACCTCCTGTTTGGGATTCTCTTAATGTTTCTTGACAGACTTCCTCCTGGCCCCCATTGCAATGTGCCCTGTGCCAGTGCCTCTTTGAGAATATAGCATTCATTCCCTGTTGTTGAGGACCATGTTTTTCTAGCTGTCACAGGGGAGAAGAACTTTTCCCTTTTCCCTTGTTTTCTCTTTGGGTCAAAATGTGCTTCTGTAACAAGGCTTCACATTTTTTAAATCCTCCCTTAAAACTGTGCCAGGAAGGGGCAACTGAGGCAGAGAACCATTAGGGCTATGTCTTAGGCTGTGTCCAGCTCAGGTCTTTGCAGTCTCCTTGTCTCCTTTGCCTATTTGTTCTGTCCAGCATTTGGAAATTGCTTCCCTTCTTGGGTGGCAGACAGCCTGGCTGATAACCTAGAGAGTGCTTCTGTGATCTATCGATGCTTGGAACCTCTAAAACCTCTGGTTTTCGAATCTCCAAATGCTAAGTGGAAGACCTACCATTACGGTTAGTCAAGGTCCATCGGGGATGGGTTTTCAGTTTGTGCTGGAGTGAATCATTTCAGGATAGAATTTCCATTTGAAACAACGTGTCTTTTGTGATTGCGTTTTAGATTGTTGGAGCAGAACTACTGAGAAAAAGCAGGCATTGTATCTTCAGTTGTCATCAAGTTCGCAATCAGATTGGAAAAGCTCAACTTGAAGCTTTCTTGCCTGCAGTGAAGCAGAGAGATAGATATTATTCACGTAATAAAAAACATGGGCTTCAACCTGACTTTCCACCTTTCCTACAAATTCCGATTACTGTTCCTGTTGACTTTGTGCCTGACAGTGGTTGGGTGGGCCACCAGTAACTACTTCGTGGGTGCCATTCAAGAGATTCCTAAAGCAAAGGAGTTCATGGCTAATTTCCATAAGACCCTCATTTTGGGGAAGGGAAAAACTCTGACTAATGAAGCATCCACGAAGAAGGCAGAACTTGACAACTGCCCTTCTGTGTCTCCTTACCTCAGTAAGTGTTCCTTTTTTCCTTTGATTAAGTAGTATGCAAACTTTTTATTTAAATATAATATGTACTTGCCTATATCAAAACATCTCATGTACCCCATAAATATATATATCTCCTGTGTCACAAAAACTATACATTCAAATAAAATAAATATAACATGTACAAGAAAGTACAAAACTCAGAAGTGTACCACTTGGTTAAGTTTCAGAAAATGAACATACTTGTTTAACTAGCATGTAAATTAAGAAATGGAATCTTGCTGGAACCATAGGAACTCCCATGTTTCTTTCAGTCACCACTCCGGCTTCAAGATTCTAACTCTACACATTAGATTTTTCCTATTTTGGAACTTTACAAATCGGAAGCATACGTTATGTACTCTTTTGTATTTGGCTTCTGTTGCTTAACATTACTTTTGTGAGATCTGTTCTTATGGTTGCGTGCAGCTATGGTGTGTCCATTTTCATTGACGTATAGTATTCCGTCATAGGAACAGACCCACTTTTATTATCCAGCCACAAAAGTCTCAGCAGCACACATTAATAGCGTCCATTGATCTAGGCTGGTGGCTCTGCCCCATGTGCCTCCTGTCCTCCTCCTGAAACTAGTGGGCCAGCCTGGGTATGTTCTCCTCATGGCATGAGCAGAGCACCAGAGCATGAGAGGAGAAATGCAAGCACATTCAAGCCTCAGTGGGGTCACATCTGTTGTATTCCTTTGGCCAAAACTATGGAGTCAAGGGACAGAGACTAGGTAAGTTTTTCAATGTGGTCTTTAGTGTTTATTTCTTAAATATGTTGTATGTTTTGGTTCACCTTTTATGTCTTGCCTCTCAACTTATGTTAAACAGTAAATTAGTCTTAAGATCAGGGTGCCAGCATGGTCAGGGCCCTCTTACTGGATATTGTCCTCACATGCCTTTCCTTGGTGTGTGTGCGCACACACATACATGCAGGGGGAAAGGGAAAGAGGGAGAGAGAAAGACAGAGATAGATAGATCTCATGCCTCTTGCTCTTTTTATAAGTGCTTTAATCCCACCTGGCACCTCCACCCTTATGATGATCTCATCTAAACCTAGTTACTTCCCAGAGGCCCCACAGTGGGGATTAGGGATTCAACATATGAATTTTTGGGGACACAGACATTCAGTCTGTGTACCCCTTTCCTAGTTGAGTCACAGTCCTGTATTGTATTCATATTGGCATGCTGCTTCTCTTTAGTCATGGAAGAGTCAAAGTGTTATTCCTGATTGTGTATTCCTTCACAGATTATACAAGTTGCAATGTAAAAATGAGTCAGGGAAATGCAAATTTTACTGGCTGATTATTCCCCTTGCTTAAAATGCTCACAGTATATTTAAACAGTAAATTCATTCATAAAGAATAGTGGGGCAGTGATGCATTACTGGGCAAGTACTGGACTAAAGGTGATGTGGTTGGTGATGACTTAAAATGGGCCATTAGTGACCCAAGGAGGGGCAGATCTTGAGAAGATGTTGGGGTAGGGGGAGTGATAGGGAGACTGATAGAGAGTAAGTGGAAGCAGATACTAGGTTAGGGCACGTAAAAAGTTATGACGATGAGAAGGTGAGCCGGGGGACTAGTTTATATTAGACCTGTTGCATGAGGCTCTTTGAGCGCGCAAGAACAGAGACACAGTCAGGTTAACGATGGGGATTGTGAACAGGCCACGCAGGAGACCATCTCAACAGCTACCCCATTATCTCTGGTAGCTTGATAGCCCAGCATCAGCTCTAGTACTTGTCATCTGTGTAACTCCATTCCTTACTGTTTGTTTTTAGGGCATTACTGACTGCTGTGTCTTGCATGTAGACCCTGCAGGAAGGCTCTCGTAGGCCAATTATTCTCTTTGGGTGGCTTGAAGAAGTTACTTACCTTGCCTGCTGTTGAGCAGAGCACCAAGGTGCCATTAGACACGTGAGCCTGGTCTAAGCAGCCATGGCCAGGGTAGGGGATGGTTACATGGAACAAGTCATGGCGACTTACGCACAGGAAGGGCCTATAACTGCTTTACTCAGAAGGGGATAGCTCAATTTGCAAGCATCTTGAGATTTTACAGCCTGACCAGTATACGTGGAATTTAGAAACAAACAAACAAAAAAACCTGAGCTGTTTCCTCCTGTGGATGGCTTTGGGTTTCATCTGTTTGGATTGCTTCCAGACACTGAGCAAATACTGTGCTCGATTGGAAACGTCTGTTGTGGTGGCAAAATGGGAGAGTTGTTGCAGTGCCACACATACCTGTTATAGCTGGGTTAGGGAGGGAGACTGGTTTCTACTTCTTTTTAGTGCTTTGCTTACAGGGAGCCAGGGTGGTTCCAGAGTTTAGGGAAGGGGTGGGAAGAGTGCCTTGTCCAGGAGCTTGATTCTGTGGAATGCTGTTGATATTTAAGAGATTTTCCCCTCCTCCTGGAATTTGGCGAAGGAAAAGAGGATAGACCAAAGTTGAAGTTACTCTATCTAGCCCTGCCCTTTGCTCTTACCAGAGATCACCAGGATATTCCCTCTTACAGATGGATCATAGAGCAAGTTGATTACCCAGCCACAAGGAAATGCTTATATTATATATCCGCCACTTGCTTTTGCAGCCAGTAACCTTAGTGACATGATGCTCTGGCCATTATCATGACTAAATGAGCCTTTAAAGTAATCATAATAAAAGCTGACATTTGTAGTACCCACTGTGAGCTGGGCAGTGTTCTTTCTATGCATATTAGCTCATGTAAACCTCAACACTTTTTGAAGTAGCTACTGTTATTGTCTGTGTCCTATGTTCATTGTAGGAGGCCAGAGCAAGCTCATTTTCAAACCAGATCTCACTTTGGAAGAGGTACAGGCAGAAAATCCCAAAGTGTCCAGAGGCCGGTATCGCCCTGAGGAATGTAAAGCTTTACAGAGGGTCGCCATCCTCATTCCCCACCGGAACAGAGAGAAACACCTGATGTACCTGCTGGAACATCTGCATCCCTTCCTGCAGAGGCAGCAGCTGGATTATGGCATCTACGTCATCCACCAGGTGAGCGTGGGGGCAGACCAGGGCCTGCCCTCGACCCTCCTCTCTCTGCCAGACTTGGCCATGTGACTGTTTGTCTATGTTGGGTAAAAGGAACATCAGACTATCGTCAAAAACGAGTTCTCTTACCTCATTTATCCTTAAAGGAGTAGAGGAAATTCTTGTCTCAGAGTGTGGAGTTATGGGTTCAAGTTCTGGGAAATTTTACTGCCCTTAAAGGAACCTCTGGAGGAAGCCTGTTTTGTGAGCCCTTCCATGTTAGCCAATGACTGCCCTCAGATTTCCCCGGAGGCTTCCTGGCCCCTTCTGTTTCTTTCTGTGCATGCCGTGCACTATATGATGAGATTCTGGAATTGTCTGTCATTATCGACCATAGCGACTCAATGGGGATCTAGACAGAGGATTTGAAAGAACATTCTGTATTAGTAGCTGCGGTGCTCTATGGCTGCCACCACATTTCTGCCCTGAACTTTGCCACTATTTATTATGTGAAACATGTTATGTTTGATTTTCACTTTCTGGATTCATTTATTTGACTTCCAGAAGCATGATTTGGTAGGAGCACAGCATAACTATCGGCTGCTTTTGAAGAGCTTACCTCTGAGGTCAGTGGAGTGGATGATTAAAGATACCTCTATTTGGCATTAAAGTTTATTGAAAGAAAACTAAGACATCAGTTTAAACGTCAGTGTCTAAACTTTTCACAATTATCCTTGGCCATCCAAGGAGGCCAAGAAGAGGGATAATTCCCCCTCAAATTCTTATAAATTCTAAGAATGTCAGCAAAATCATCACTACTGTTAGAACAGGTAATATTTCTTTTAGATAAAACTTTGGACAACTCAGAGGACCAGCTCTGCAGTATAGACTTGGTGATAAACTGAGGCTCTTGAAAATCAGTGTGCTTATATAGCACACCTATGTCTGTATTTTAGTACTTGGAACAAAATGTTACTATTATATTGTTTTATAGCTATTTTTGTTTTTAAGGTTGTTGGTCATAGTTATGATTTATTCGATTCTGAGTTCTTGCTCAGGACAGTAACCTACAAGGTATAGTACTATTTTTATGAATAGAAAAACATGTTTGCTTTGGGCCAGGCCTGGTGGCTCAGCACTTTGGGAGGCCAAGGTGGGTGGATCACTTGAGGTTAGGAGTTCGAGACTAGCCTGGCCAGCATAGTGAAACCCTGTCTCTACTAAAAATACAAAATACTCTGTTAAAATACTAAAAAAAAAAAAAAAATTAGTTGGGTGTGGTGGCACATGCCTGTAGTCCCAGCTACCCAGGAGGCTGAGGCAGGAGAATCACTTGAACCCAGGAGGTGGAGGCTGCAGTGAGATAAGATCACACCACTGCACTCCAGCCTGGGCAACAGAGCGAGATTCCATCTCAAATTAAAAAAAAAAGAGAAAGAGAAAAATATGTCTGCTTCGTGTTATTCTTATCAGGAAAACATTGTGGTAACTTCTGAGAAATACTTGCACTTTTATGATAAACCACTTAACTGGAATTCATTCTGAAGGAATTTGAATGAAGCAGCCATGAAAAAATTATTTAATTTTTTAATTACAGCTTCAATCATATTACAGGTCAAACTGTGTTCTTTTATTGCCCAGTGACAAATCTACCTCCATAAGGCCACTGTGAGGATTAGCCTCCACCAGTAGCATTATAACAGGATTCTCTTACAGGGATTTCTGAGAAACTTTAAAGTAGCTTAGAAATATTAGCAATAACCTTCTCTTTTTATAGGTTGAGATTTCTTGATCCTTTCTGGCAAGCTATTAACTAAGTCTCTTAGAAGCTTAGTGTAAATTCATAACAGAGGGTAAGATTGGGATTACCTAGGGTTGAACTGTGAAGCAGTAATACTAATTGACATGACTAGTATATAAGAAAGGTTTTGTAGTTTTATACAGAATATGTAAAGGTATTTGTAAAATTTTAAGTGAAAATTTTTTTTGTTAACTGTGGTAAGAATATTTAACATGAGAGCTATACTCTTAATACATTTTAAGTGTACATTATTATTGATTATTTGAGTTATTTGTATTTTAAAGCTGCTTTTAAAAAATTTTTAATTGTGAAACACATGACGTAAAATTTACCATCTTAACATTTTTTTAACTTTTTAAAATTTTTGCTATCTTAACTATTATTGAGTGTGCAGTTTAGTAATGTTAAGAATATTTACATGCAATGTATCTATGCATAATTATGCAATGTATTGGTTGCATAAATATATGCAGTGTATTTATGAAATCAATCTCCAGAACTTAATCTTGCAAAACTGGAACTCTCTATCATTAAACAACAACTCTTTGGATTTAAAGGAATGTTTCTAAGTTCTGGAATATAAGTATGTGTGAAGCACGAAGAAAAAAATCAAATGGTCTTTTATTGTCATTGCATCTTCTCTGTCAGATCTTTATGTCACAAGTATAGTCTCGTGCGTAGAATAATTAGAATAATACCATCTCCTGAATCCTAACTAAGAGGCAAACAATATGAAACTTTATCTTAGGAGCTTTTCAAGTTTTAATTTTCATATCTCTAGGCTGGAGGTAAAAAGTTTAATCGAGCCAAACTCTTGAATGTGGGCTATCTAGAAGCCCTCAAGGAAGAAAATTGGGACTGCTTTATATTCCACGATGTGGACCTGGTACCCGAGAATGACTTTAACCTTTACAAGTGTGAGGAGCATCCCAAGCATCTGGTGGTTGGCAGGAACAGCACTGGGTACAGGTAAGGTGGTTCTGCTGAGGGTGGCTTAGGTCGAGAGGCTCAACTATTGTGATCACGACTGGGTGGAACAAGCATCCAGGGTGTCATAAGAAAATGAGAAATAGAAAAAATGGTCCATAATGTATACATCACTTAAAGTGCAAAACAGAAGTTAGAGAATGTAAGGAGGAAAAAGCCCTACAACTTCAGCAGAGGATCACAAAAACAAGGGAAAGCATTGGAGAGAAATATCATCCAAGCATTGCAGGTGGTGGCCAGTCTCACCCGCAGCGCCCCTGTCGGGGGGCTTTCGCAAGCTTTCGCACACTGACTAGAATGCAAGTAACTTGTTTGTCTATTCCTGACTCCCCCTCTAGGAGGCAACAGGCTGGTGTCCTTAGTGAGACCTCTGTTGAGACATCACTTTCCAGACTGTGGCCTCTTTCTAGAGTATGGGGAGAGGTGGCGGAGGGCATGTCCTCTGAGTAGACTTCTCGGGAGCCAGGACACCCAGGACAAGTTCATTTCTCTCAAAGCCACTGTGAGAAGTGCCAGATGTCATCATCTGTGTCATTCCCCATCCCCTCCACCCTTAAGAAGGGTGTAGCTGCTTTTCAGCCTTATTTGATTCACCAGCTCCTATTCAAGCACAACCAAGCGGGAATAGTGACACAGAATGTTTCTCTGCAAATGAAACACTATATTCCCTCATTTGTGTGCACACTTACCTGTCAGCTTTCCCCAGGCCCTGCTGTTCATGGGTGCTCATATCTGTGGTGCTGACTGTGCTGGAGGCCATAAGACCAGTTTGAATAAGGCAGAGCACCTGCCCTCACAGGGCTCCCCGTTGAGTATCAGTGTGGGGAGACAGGTAGCTACAGTGGAGTTGCGTTAATTTTGCATTTCTGCAAATACAACTATAAGCACTTGGTAAGGAGGGGAGAGAGGGACAAATGAAGAGAGGAAGAGGAAGCCAGGAGAGAAAGAACTGTGAAACTATCAAATAATGCTGGAGATTCCACCAGTATGTACTCTACGTGAGTGTGAAGTGGAAAGTGAGTCTCTTGATACCTCATTTGTTCTGGGCTTCCGTGTTGCTCTCTCACATTGGGCAATTTAAGAGAATTCTTAAATAACATTGATGTAGGTGACTGTTACCTCAGGTACTGACTTTAAACCCAGGCTGTGTGTAAGCTGCAGGACATAAACACCTAGAACAAACTATGGTGGGTGAGAGCACAGTGTCTTTAAGAAACACCTTGAAGGGAAGGGTTTAAAGCTGTTACCCAGGTAAGGTGGTACCTTAATCTTGTGGAACAACAAGAGCTTCTCAGCAGAGTTCCAAGACATGCCAGAGAGCACAGCACAGTTTTGGGGAAAATGCAATAGTTCACTGGTATTCTAGAAGGAATGTCTGCGAGGAGAGGCAAGAACTGAGGCTAAGCAGCGGCCAGATTACGCAGGCCTTCTTTAGTCTGATACGGAGTTCGAAGTTGCTGTGGCAGGGGTTGGGGAGCTATTGACACGTTACAGCTGGGGAAGGATGGGAGAAAGCTTGGTTCAGCTGATTTTGAATGTATCGGATGAAGCAAGGGAAGAGGGGAAAGCTGAGGGGAGTGACGCCACATGTCTGAGTTAGGGCGGGGGCTGTGGATCCAGAGGGCAAGGAGAGAATCCCATGATTTTTCTCTTTGGGGAAACTTGATCTTTGGATCTAATCTTATTATCTAGGGGTTTTGTTTTCTGGTTTCTTTGAGTCACTTCTGCATTGAGGAAAGCAGTGTATCATGGCTGGGCAACTTGGTTTTTTCAAAAGCATGTCACTATCTGTTCACTTACTCTGTAGTAAGATGTCACTGTTTACAACACAGAACACCTGTACCTTAGACACTTACCATAGATGATAATCTTAAACTTCCCATTGCCCAGATTTTTTTAAACACCTGGTTGCACCATTCATTTCTAAGCCATCACAGAGGATTGCTTAAGGACAGGTTTTTTTGCTGGGATTCTAGATTTTATCTTTCTATTAAGCTGAACCATAAGAAGGCTGAGCTCTTGGACATTCCTGCCAGGAACTGATTTTCACTCATGCTTTGGTGTCACAGTCGTGGATTTCATCAGATGCCGCTCACTCTGAGAAACAGCATATGTATGACTCTTGCTGTTTCTAACTTGCCATTCTAACTGGTCAGATGTTTCTTTTATAACTAGGTATCAGAAAGCCTTTGTTGAGTAACTGACAGGTTTTCTTAATATGATTCAGGTAATTGAGTGTGTTTCCCCTTTTGATCGAGAGGCTCTGAGCCAAATCTGTGGCCCTCTTTTAGAAATTGAAAAGAATCTTATTTGCAGATCAGGGTTCTAATGTATTTCCCATCTTAATTTTCTATTCTGATTTAAATGTTTCTAGGGTCCTGGTTTATTATTTATGATTTTCTCTTTTTTGTATGTATCATGTAAGCAGCCTCATCTTTTGTGGCTGGAGAGAGATATGTATAAGTAATGTAGGTAGGAGTTTGCCCTCCTCCTGGACTACTTGCTTTTGCTGCTTTGGGCAAAGTCCCTGTGGCAGGCAAGTTCATTTCCAGGCAGCTGAGTGTCTGCCCCATGCTGGCAACTGTGTGCCCCAGTGCCACAGAGCTTAAGTCAGCACATGCCTCATCACTGTCACACCAGCCCCACGAGTACAAGCGCAAGAAAGGTTTTCACCTTACACACATGCAGAGGGAAGAAGTTAAAGTAAGTTGCCCCAAGTCTCTCAGACTCTGATGAAGCCAGAAACAAATCTTGTTTCTCACTGCCTATGGGATCAGTGATGAAGCTCTGGACCAGCCGGTGGCAAATTTTACTGGCAAGAACTCCTTTGGTACCAGCCTCCTTCCTACAAGGATTCTATTGTTATTTTATGACTACGTTTTCCCCACCCTTGGGCCTTACAGTGCTTCAAAAATAAGTAAAACGGTTCCAGGGCCAGTTAAATATTTATGCTTTTACAGGTAGGAAGAAAAACCAAAAACAAAGATCAATAAACACAGAGATAGTTGTCATCTGACAGGCACCTGAGAAACAGTTTTTTTTTTTTTTTTTTTTTTTTGAGACAGAGTCTCACTCTGTTGCCCAGGCTGGAGTGCAGTGGTGCAATTTCGGCTCACTGGAACTTCCACCTCCCGGGTTCAAGAGATTCTCCTGCCTCAGCCTCCCGAGTAGCTGGGACTACAGGCACGTGCCACCACGCCCAGCTAATTTTTTGCATTTTTAGTGGAGACGGGGTTTCGCAGTGTTAGCCAGGATGGTCTCGATCTCCTGACCTCTTGATCCGTCCGCCTTGGCCTCCCAAAGTGCTGGGATTACAGGCGTGGAGAGACAATTCTTTAACCCTTCTTGCTGACTTGTCTTCTTCTGCCCCTCCCCACTCCAGCTCACCCCTCTCCAGGTGGTCGTCGGGCAGCCTGTGTCTTTCTCCCTCCTGTGCTTTGCCTCACGGAGTTGTGGTCACCAGGAGATCCCCCATTTTTCTGCCTATTTGAATCCTTCCAGGCCCCCTCCTCCTGATGTGGCGACACCTCTCTCCTCAGAACCCTGATAATGTTCACCTCTCATTAGGTTATAAACTCTGAGGGCGGGGCTCCCGCATTCCCGTGTTTAGCCAGCCGTCTTGCACATGGTGGATATTGGTTTTGATAAGCTACCACATCATTCCCTTGTTCTCATGCTGATTGCTTGTTGGTGTCAGCAGGTTATGCCTGCCTTATTACCGCATCCTGATCAGGCAGCTGGTGTTCAGGCAGCTAAGAATCCCTCCCCTCTATAAAATGCATTCTGATAACTATGGTAATGAGACACTGCTAGTAGATGTCTTGGTCAGTGATATTTACCTTCTAAGCACTTTATTTCCTTTTTTTTGTTTTATTATAGGCTGCAAAAATACAATTTCCCAGAATTTTAAGTTAGGGGCATATAAGTAAATCTGCTTCTCTTATGGGTTAAACAGAGTCCCCAGTCTTTTCTCAGAACGTAGAAAGAAACAACTGAACTACAAATTAGCTTTTGGGATGCCACTTGTTCGATGGCCAGTGTCTACATGTTTATTGATCATTCCTTTTGGTTTTTCTTTTTATCTAGAAAATCATAAATATTTTATCGGTCCTGGAACAGTTTGACCTGAAGTTAAAGTTAAAAATTCTCTAGATATTCACATCTTTTTATTTAGTAACATCCAAGTTTTTAAGCTACCTTAACTTGCATTTCTGAATTGTTCAAATGTTATATTTAAGGGATACCTTTATTTCTGAGATTTACAAATTCGTCCACTGATAATAAGAGTCCTATATAACTGGGAGGCTGGGAGGTGCTCTCTAACTTTTACCTCCTGATCTTTCTCCTCTTGCCTCTTTTTCTTTTCGGTATTCCTAGGGTTCCACAGAGCTGAGCCCCTTGGGTCTACCCTTTGTACTCTTCTCACCAACTAGATTGTTGGAGATTTCTCGACCTATGCCTTCAGGTACTACATGATAACAGCTTATTTCCAAAGCCATATCTGTAGTCGCTCCTCTCTTGTGAGCTTGGAGCCTGTATCCTTTTGCCTACTGGCAAAGCCCCAGGTCTATCTAAAATTCAGCTTATCTAAAGCATGATTCACTGTCCTTCCTTTCAAAACCTAATTCTTGTTCTGTACAGCTTATTTTCATGAAAAGCACTACCTAGACTCTGTCTGGTTGGCAGGCCAGAAACTTCAGAGGGTGTTGACATGTGTTGGGTTATCCAGGAAACATACTCTGAGCTGGAGATGCATGTTGAGAAGTGGAGATTTGCATACAGAGTGTGTGCAGGAGCTGTCTCCTGCCTTCAACCCTCCCCTGCAAAAGTGAAAGTGAAAAAAAAGAAAGGTATATTCATCATGACACGCATTCGTGCTGAACCTGGATGCAGCCTCAGAATCCTTCTTAACCCAGTGCCCTTGGCAACTGTTACCATTCCTTGGATTGGCACATGACATGAAATCTTATCAATATCTGATGGTGTGGTTCACATTGACAGGTATCTCTATAGGCCTCTACACACAAACGTCACCATTAACAGCTGGGTGGCACCTTGCTCAGTGAGCAGAGGTGAGCGTTTGTCTAGATAGAGGAAAGAAGACAAGACAGGGAAGGCCAGGAGCATTGGGAGGTGGGTGTCAAGCAGGAGAAGCAGGAGTGGGTGGGTGGAAGTACATGGTCTCCCAGGTGTTCCTAGAACGCCAGCCCTGAAATCAGAGACCTTTGGTGCGAATATTCTTACCATTTCTCTCATCTCTTTTGCTCCAGGTTACGTTACAGTGGATATTTTGGGGGTGTTACTGCCCTAAGCAGAGAGCAGTTTTTCAAGGTGAATGGATTCTCTAACAACTACTGGGGATGGGGAGGCGAAGACGATGACCTCAGACTCAGGTGAACAACAGAGAAAGGTCCCCTTCACGGGGCTCTGCACTCAGTGTGGCTCTGGAGACCTGCATTTATATTTATTCCTTTAGATCCCAGTCCAGCAGGTCACTAGGCTGCAGATTTGGGCTTGAAGGGTGCAGGGGGTGGAGGGAAGGTAGGATGGCCCACATCATTCTGTGCCAGTAGCAGTTTACTTCTGGCCTGGGGGCATTTGGGGTCCAGAAGTGTTGGTGGAGGCCTCATGTACTTGTCAGTGAGAAAGACTTACTGAGACACCAGTGAGTGAGAAACCCCAAACTGCAAGGTGTCTGCTGAACTGCAATTTGGAGACCGGGTTGTTAAGAGCCTCATGCTTTCTCTCAGACCCCTTGGGGACACAGTTCCCAGTGTCCCCCTGCAGGGAGTGCCAGCAGCCTCTGGGGAGCTGCACATGTTGAAGCAGGCAAAGAGGTCCTCTCCTCAAGCGTTAGGCAGCCCTGGCAGCCCTGCACACTGTGGGACTGCAGGTGGCCTGACCCAGGCCTGACTCTGGGCTGTTGACATTACCCTGGGTTCTCTTGGACTGCTTTCTGCTCTGAGGGGCTCAAAGGGAATAAGTCTGGCCTCCACCCACAGCTTCTTCCCCTCAACTTGGATTTGGGGGCCAGATAGTTATAGTTATCCCTGCCTCCCAGAAATAAGTAATTATTCAAGAGCTTAGGCTGGTATCTTTAGACTTGTAATCACAAGGCCATTCTGGGTGTCAGGAGGCCCCCTTCCCTCCTGCTTGTTGCCTCTTGGAAAAGAAATTTTTTTTTTTTTTTTTTTTTTTTTGAGACAAAGTCTCGCTCTGTCACCCAGGCTGGAGTGCAGTGGCGCGATCTCGACTCACCGCAACCTCCGCCTCCCGGGTTCGAGTGATTCTCCAGCCTCAGCCTCCTGAGTAGCTGGGACTACAGGCGTGTGCCGCCGTGTCTGGCTAATTTTTTTGTATTTTTAGTAAAGGCCAGGTTTCACCATATTGGCCAGGCTGATCTCGAACTCCTGACCTCAGGTGATCTGTCTGCCTTGGCCTCCCAAAGTGTTGGGATTACAGGTGTGAGTCACTGTGCTTGGCTGGAAAGGAAATTTCTAACCTGGGGCTCTGAATTATTAGTTACGTGACTGTCAGAAATTTTTTTGTTGCCTCATCATAAAGAACCCAGGGGCTTCATGCTGCTCTTGTTCCCATGTCTAGGCTGAGAGCCTCTGGAATGTTTCTAGCAGGAGGGAGTGGATTCCCCTGACCAGGGGCTCTACAGAAATGGCCGTAGTGATGGGCAACAGCTCTTCACAGCCCAGCCCATCAGCATCCTATGTGGTCATGGCTTAGGAACTGGACAGAGGGTACCTGCTACATTTCAGGACAAGAGTAGCAAAGGCTAGTGATAAACAATCCCCATTATCTTCCCCAAATGTACTTCACTGGGGTGATTAGTAGAATTTTGCCCTGATCACATATCTTCAGTGTCTTCTTTCCTGCTATGCTTCAGCTTCAAAGTAGAGGGGAGCCTCCAATTTTGCTTTCATTTGAAAAGACCATCATGGCCTTCAGAATGGTTTTTGACTAATGTGGTGGATAAACTAAGATGATTTGAATATGAAAGTTGGTTGAGATTTACTGCTTATTTATTTGCCTGTGCAACAGGCACTACCCTTCTTTGTACTTATATAATACATATAATAAATTGCAGAGTACAAGCATGTTCCATGCAGATTATATCATTTGAATATTTGAAATCAACTCCCTATCACCATTGCCATTTTACAGATGAGGGAACTGAGACCTGGAACTGTGAACTGACTTACTGAGGTTGTAAATAACAGAGTCCAGATTTGAACCTAGGATTGTAGCTTTAAAGCTTGTGACCATAAATGGCCATTCCCTTCTTTGTTAAAAGAAGGCAACTCTAAGTAAATTGGGGATCCTAACAGACTTGATTCTCCTATTCTTCAGGATGTTTTGAAATAAGTACTTTATCAGTTTTTTTTCTTTTTGAAAATGACTAAGTATAAACTAACACATCTCCTTTGTACCTCAGTAATAAATGCTGAATCTCATTCTTTTTTGGGCTTATTGCCTGAAGTTCCACCATTATAAGAAATTGGAAATTTTAGAAGTTTTTCTTTTTTTAATACTCCAATAATCAAGCTGTTTGTGACACTGTGTGTGTGTGTGTGTGTGTGTGTGTATAAATTTTTGCAAATGATGCTTTTTATTTGCCTAGTGGTAGATAAATAGGATGGACTTTAAAAAAATCTCTATTATTTTTCTAGGGTTGAGCTCCATAGAATGAAAATTTCCCGGCCCCTGCCTGAAGTGGGTAAATATACAATGGTCTTCCACACTAGAGACAAAGGCAATGAGGTGAACGCAGAACGGTAAGTCCTGGCTTCACCTGCCTGGCAGGCTACCTCCCTAGTCTTTTCTGTCAATAAGGACTATGTTGAATTTGATCAGATTTGAGCCAGTTCATTGTGTTAAAAGATTTTTATTAAGCAAATTTTCAAACACACACAAAAGGAGAGAAAGTGGTGCACTGAACCCTCACGTCTACAGTTCTCAACTCATGGCCTCTCTTCTTTCCCTCAGTTTTTTTCTTACCCCACTGGATTTAGAAATGTGTCACAGATATCATAGCATTTCATGTGTAACTGCTTCAGTATGTATTCTTAAAATATAAGTGGTTTTAAAAAAGGAATCAGAATACCATTATCATACCTAGAATAAAATTAACAATATCTCCTTAATGTCATCAAATCTCTAGTCAGTGTTAAGTGCTTTTTTATTTTTAAAACCAGTTGATCAGATCAGTGTCTAAACAAGGTCCACATTGCATTTGAATGATCTCTTTTAATCTGTAGGTTCCCTCTCCCCTTCTTTATGTGTTCCTTGATATTTATTTGTGGAACAAGCCAGATTATTTGTCCAATAGAATTCCTTGCATTATGGATTTTTCCAATTGCATCCTGGTAGTATAACTTAATATGTCCTCCTGACCTCTATTTTCTCATAAACTGGTTGTATTAGTCAGGGTTCTCTAGAGGGACAGAACGAACAGGATAGATGTATATATGAAGGGGAGTTTATTAAGGAGTATTGACTCACACCATCCCAAGGTGAAGTCCACAATAGGCCGCCTGCAAGCTGAGGAACGAGGAAGCCAGTCCGGGTCCCAAAACCTCAAAAGTAGGGAAGCCGACAGGGCAGCCTTCAGTCTGGCAAACCACTGGTGTAGGTCCAAGAGTCCGGAAGCTGAAGAACTTGGAGTCTGATGTTCAGGGTCAGGAAGCCCAGGAGAAAGATGAAGGCCAGAAGACTCAGCAAGTTGGCTTCTCCCTTCTTCTGCCTGCTTTATTTTAGCCTCGCTAGCAGTTGATTAGATGGTGCCCACCCACATGGAGGGTAGATCTGCCCCTCCCAGTCCACTGACTCAAATGTTAATTTCCTTTGGCAACACCCTCACAGACACACCCAGGAACAATACTTCACATCCTTCAATCCAATCAAGTTGACACTCAATATTAACCGTCACACTGGGATTTCTCTGCATTTCTGGAGACTTGAACAGAATCTTATTTTTGGGCAAGAATTTTCATCTATGGTGTTGTGTACTTCCTCCAGTGTCACAACAGGAGGATGTAATGTCTGGTTGTGTCATTTTGTGATGTTAGGATTGATCTATGAATTTCGATATTGCCAGTCTAATCTATGCATTGTGAGATTCCTCATCAGTTTTTTACCTAATGACTTCAGCAGTCATTGATGCTTGATTTCTAAATTTATTATTTAATTAGGAGTTGCAAAATTGTGATATTCTAATTCTATTGTTCCTTCTGCATTTATTAGATTTTTCTACAAAGTACTTGCCCTTTTCATGTATTTGGGTACTCTGGGGTATAGTTTTTATAGGAAAGGCAGAATAAAGAGAAAAGAGTCAAGCACTGATTAAAAAATTTTCAGACTAATGACTTGGTGTTTCCTAGCATCCTTCAGGATGTAGTTCTTGTACTTTTTGGTACTCATATTGTCTCATCTTTGGCCAATGGGATCTTCTTCAAGCTGGGTCCTGAATCCCAGTAGTCCTCAAGAGCTTCCCTCCCTGTGCTCTGCTGTGATGAAATGTTCTAGGCTCTTCTTGTACTTTTCCTGCCTTGGGAATTGGCCTATTCACCAAGGAATCCTGGCAGATAAGCCAGTTCTTATGAGGCTTTGATTGAAGAATCTATATTTCTTTGTTCTGATTTTTCCCCTTAAATTTTCAAACAGTCTTAAGGGGTTTTTAGTGCTTTTGTCATAGTCTACATTTTAAAACAATATTAAAGTGCTTTTAGCCTGATATTAAACAGTCCTGTTAAAGTTCATTTATTTTTTTCCGAGGCAGGGTCTCGCTCTGTTACCCAAGCTGGAGTGCAGTGGCATGACCATGGCTCACTGCAGCCTCGATCTCTCAGGCTCAAGCAATCCTCCAAGCTCACCCTCCCAAGTAGCTGGGACTACAGGCGTGTGTCACCATGCTTGGCTAATTTTTTTTTATTTTTTGTAAAGACAGGGTCTTCCTGTGTTGCCAAAGGCTGGTCTCAAACTCCTGGGCTCAAGCAGTCCTCCTGCCTCAGCCTCCCAAAGTTCTAGGATTACAGCATGAGCTACCATGCCTGGCCTAAAGTTTATATTTTAAAGCATTATTAAATGGCTTTTCACCCTTTTGGTAGAGTCAACCACTCCAACAAAATAGCTATTTCTATTTTCTGTGTTTTTCTAGTCATTGTCCATAGGTATGCATTTTTCTCTTTATATAAAAAAAATTAATTATTGAGTAGATACAAAAGAGTATTCCTAAATTGTATGAAAAGTATGAAGATTCTTGATGCCATGAACACTGCTGGTATCTCCTACCCCTACTTTGAGTGCATGACCTGTGTGGTCCTCCCTAATTCTGTAGTCTCCTCCTTCACATCTCCCCTATCCACCTACCCAAGTAACACTTCTCTGAATTTTTGTGATAAGTATTTGTGATAATGATAGTTATTTCTGCTGTTTCTTGGTTTTCTTGTTTTCTCATATGTTTGTATCCCTAAACAAAAGATTGCTTAGTTCTGCATGTTTTTCAACTTTATGTAAATGAAATCACACTGCATTTATTCTTCTCTGACTTTATTTAGCTGAACATTATGCATCTGATCCCCATCCATATTGTCATGGGTAACTAGCATTTATTGTCTTCACTGCTGAACAAGTAGAACCTATTCAGTTCACTGCCCACTTGTCTTCCCAGATTCCATGGTTCTGGCCACACTAGTGACTTCTTTAAATGCATCCTGCTCTTTTGCATCTGTGCATCTTGCCCAGGGTGGTCTCTCTGCCTGGAGTGCTTTTTCCTTCACCTTCTTCACTTGGTGGATTTCTCTCTTTCAGCCTTACTGAAATTTTCCTTCTCCCTGACACCTCACCCGACTTCTTCATGAAGTTAGGTCCCCCTTCATTCATCCTCATCTACATACATTCTAATTTTTTTGGAGGCTCATGAAAGCTATGTACCCACCTACAGACAAACTTTCCTTATAACATAGGAAGATTCAGAGATCCCCTGAAGCTCAGCCAAGGATCAGTTAGCAATGGATGGTACATATCCTGTTGTATCTGTATTCCTTGCACATCTTTCTGTCCTGTAGACTTGGGGGGGCTCACTGAGTGCAGTGACACTTTTCATCATGGGTCCCCGGGTTCTCACGTGGAGTCTGACACATGAATACATGGCTATCATGTCTGTCACCTTCAATGGGGAAAACAAACTTTGTAATGGTAGGAAACACAACAGGCACAATAATTTACAAAAATATGTTTGCCACATTTCAGGGCAAGGCAAAATGCAGTGGAGACATACGTTAAATTCTTATCATTCACATTTGTTCTTTTTATCTTTAGGATGAAGCTCTTACACCAAGTGTCACGAGTCTGGAGAACAGATGGGTTGAGTAGTTGTTCTTATAAATTAGTATCTGTGGAACACAATCCTTTATATATCAACATCACAGTGGATTTCTGGTCTGGTGCATGACCCTGGATCTTTTGGTGATGTTTGGAAGACCTGATTCTTTGTTTGCAATAATTTTGGCCTAGAGACTTCAAATAGTAGCACACATTAAGAACCTGTTACAGCTCATTGTTGAGCTGAATTTTTCCTTTTTGTATTTTCTTAGCAGAGCTCCTGGTGATGTAGAGTATAAAACAGTTGTAACAAGACAGCTTTCTTAGTCGTTCTGATCATGAGGGTTAAATATTGTAATATGGATACTTGAAGGACTTTATATAAAAGGATGACTCAAAGGATAAAATGAACGCTATTTGAGGACTCTGGTTGAAGGAGACTTATTTAAATTTGAAGTAATATATTATGGGATAAAAGGCCACAGGAAATAAGACTGCTGAATGTCTGAGAGAACCAGAGTTGTTCTCGTCCAAGGTAGAAAGGTACGAAGATACAATACTGTTATTCATTTATCCTGTACAATCATCTGTGAAGTGGTGGGTGTTAGGTGAGAAGGCGTCCACAAAAGAGGGGAGAAAAGGTGGCAAATCAAGACGCAGTGAACTTGGGAATGAAGAGGTAGCAGGAGGGTGGAGTGTCGGCTGCAAAGGCAGCAGTAGCTGAGCTGGTTGCAGCTGCTAATAGCCTTCAGAGGAGGCACCTGCCCACGTATGCCTTCCAGTGATGCCCACCAGAGAATACATTCTCTATTAGTTTTTAAAGAGTTTTTGTAAAATGATTTTGTACAAGTAGGATATGAATTAGCAGTTTACAAGTTTACATAGTAACTAATAATAAATATGTCTATCAAATACCTCTGTAGTAAAATGTGAAAAAGCTTTGAGTGTTCCTTCGTGTTTTTTATTGTTCTTTGAGGCCTACAGATATGTTCATTTCAGTATCCATAATTCTAAAGAGCTTAAAAACAGAACAAATGAAACAAAGCCCTCCACTACCTCTGTCTCCCGTCCTTCTGTCCCTCTCTTGTTTGTCTCATGTGTGACCTCCTTGTGGAACCAGCTCCAATCTTACGATAGGCCCATCCATGTCTCACTCCCTGGGCCTCTCTGTGAATGCATTATGCTTATCATGCAAGCCCTAGGGGTTCTCAATCCATCATTATTGTATGACGCCTCAACAGTTAAACTTTAACAAGAATGAGTGCCAGCCAGGAAGTTTAAATAATATCTAATCCTTCCCAAGCAGGGAGAGAGGGAGTAGGAAGTTTTGGTGCTCCTAAGATAAAACAGGAGTTGTCACCACCCAAGTGGGGAAGGAGAATTTGAAAGGACAATACACTTCATAGACATGAAACGTTTACCTAGGGCTAGCTTGGTTTAGCTTTTAACTCAGCACAGGGAGCAAAAGAGCAAAAGTGGTTGTTTTTTTTTTTTTTTTTTTTTTTGCGACAGGGTCTTGCTCTGTCACCCAGGCTGGAGTGCGGAGGTGCAGTCTCGGCTAACTGCAGCCTCCACCCCCCCAGGCTCAAGTGACAATCCTCCCCCCGTCAGCCTCCTGAATAGCTGGGACCACAGGCGCACACCACCATTCCCAGCTATTTTTTTGTATTTTTAGTAGAGATGGGGTCTCACCATGTTGCCCAGGCTGGTCTTGAACTCTAGAGCTTAAAATCAATCTGCCTGCCTGGGGTGCCCAAAGTGCTGGAATTACAGGTGTGAGCCACACTGCCTGGCCATGTTTTTTTCTTTACTTAGCAGAGAAATACTCAGGGTTTTCATGTTTTTTGCTCAAACTTTGAAAAGGAGCTTCATTTTTGGGAGATTTGCTAATGGGGCTGTAGTGTGTTGAGTAAATCTCTCCCTCACTGTCCCTTCTCTTTTCTGTAGAAACTTTGTCTAGAGCTCTGTCCCAATTTGCTTGACTATGACCATATCAACAGACGGTAATTGAGAGGTTGTAGGTCCCTCCCTCATCATGGTTGGGAAGGGCAATGGAAGAGAATGGTGTGTGCAAGGAATTTGAAGATCTGTATTTGAGAACTAAATTTCTTACTCAATGGAAATGGAATATAGCTAGTACCATGCAGAAACTCTCTGTGTTTTTTTGACATCTGCAATTTTTAAATGTTGGAAACCACTGAATGATGCCTTTTATTTTTCTTCAGGTAATTCTTTCAACCAAGATAATCTAAAAATCCCTTAAATGACTTGTTATGGAACTTCTTGAGGTGGAAGATAGTTTTTTAAGACCTTGACACTGCCATTGTGGCACTTTCCCGCACTGGGGCATCAAAGGCTGGTGACACAGGGCATGAGGCCACCTGCCCACTCACTGCTGCCTCCCTCCCTGCTCTTGCCTCCCCACTGGGCAGGGGGTTTGGCTTCAAAGGAACTGGCTTCCTCCAGTTCCTGCCCTGTGCATTTTCTCATAGTTGCCACAAAGAGGCCTACCATTTTAAATATTGTAGAGACAGCTATGCCTACTATAATTGCTAAGGATTATATGGGGGCAGGCTATTTGGATATCACAACTACCTAACACAAAGAGTGTGTTACTTTGAAGTTTTCATTGATTTTTTTTTCCTCACCTATACTGACATTCATTTCTATAGTGCTTTGCAGTTTGTGATATCTTTACACACACTTTATTGGTGCCGCTTACTCTTTTTTTTTTTTTTTTTTGAGACAGAGTCTCACTCTGTCACCCAGGCTGGAGTGCAGTGGCACAATCTCAGCTCACTGCAACATCCACCTCCTGGGTTCAAGTGATTCTCCTGCCTCAGCCTCCCAAGTAGCTGGGACTACAAGCATGCCTCACCATGCCTGGCTAATTTTTGTGTTTTTAGTAGAGATGGAGTTTCACCATATTGGCCAGGCTGGTCTTGAATTCCTGACCTCAGGTGATCCACCTGCCTCTTCCTCCCAAAGTACTGGGACTACAGGTGTGAGCCAATGTGCCTGGCCAATGCTTCTGACTCTTGAGGTAAGAGGGCAGTTGAGTAAGTAGAGGTCCCAGCCAGGAGGGTGCCTTGCCAGGAGTCTCACAGGCAGCAAATGGCAGATTCAGAGCAAAACTCGGGCCTTTTGACTTTCAAGACCATTATATCATATTGCCTTCTTCTTGGCTTCTCTTCTTCTTTGTGGTAATTTTCCTGAATATGTGTCGTTGTCTTAATTCCTACAGAGAGTTAGTATTGTCTGGACCCTGGAAAGTGCATTCCTGTTCTCAGCTGCTCTCAGAACTTTGTCCCCAACTCCCTCCGTAATTTTTCTGCCCTTACCCCCGTCACTTCCACTCAAGCCCCAATGGATAGATTTCCTGGGAGCCCCAAAATGCTCTGTGAATAGACTTGAGTGAGATAAAAGACATTTTCTCCCAGACTTGAAATTCACTTCCCCAATCCCATTCATATATGCAGTCCCTACCAAAAACCATTAACATGTTCTGCAAGATGAAGCATATTCAGGTACATTTCATAAGTTCTTTTTCACCAATCACATTCTATAACTTAAAAAAAAAAACCTCTATCCTTAGTGCCTTCGATATTTTATGCTATTTCTACCTTCGTTGATTTTTTGGTATATGCATAACCATCTTATACCTGCTGAGAGGGCCTGATCATTCTAAAAGTATACACAAGGGAGTGGTTTAGAGGTTCCACCCCTAGGAAGTACACCTGTACAGGTAAAGCCTCCATTGTTCCATTGATAATTGTTAAGATTTAAATAAAATTATCAAACCTTGTGTGCCCATGTGTGGAGTGTGTGTGAGTGTGTGTGTGTGTGTGTGTGAGAGAGAGAGAGAATGAGAGAGATGTGGGGGCTTGGAGCAGAGGTTGGTGAAGGGTGGGACATAATAATAAACTAAGTGCTTGGTCTATATCAGTTTCCCTGATATAACCTCCTGATTGGCATCTCTTATAGACTGATGCACACTTTACGTATCTTACTGAATCCTCCCAGTCCTGTATGAGGAGAGACCAGCTTTTCTGAAGCAGGCTCTAAGAAGCTAAGTGACTTGTCAAAGAGCTGGGATTTGGAGCCAAGTGCTTTGACTCCAGAGTTCATGTTCTTAACCACTTCATGGTGATGGATAAATAAATACACCTACACCAGGAAGGAATAAATACATCTTATTTCCTAGAGGAAATAAGGATTGGAAGACTAACTTGGAGAGTGTCAATGCTCTTCAGCCAAAACCCCCCAGGAACACATTGCAGATAAATTAATTGGGTTAGAGTTGACCAAAGGGTACAAAATTTCAGTTGGAGGAATAAATTCAAGAGCTCTATTTTGAAAAAAATTGGGATTGTGACTAGTTGCAATTGTTGCAGTCAGTGAGAACACACCGTGGGGGATCCATGAAGCAACTCAGTAGAAGGAAGTTAGAATTATTACAGCATTTGGGCTTTGGTTGGGTCATTTGGGGAGGGTCCAAGAAAGGGTTTGCTCTGTTGGATATTATCAGAAAGCAGGGGCAAGTCCATGGTTGTTTATTTCAATAAGTTTTATTTGTAGGGAGGGAGACTAGCAAGAGAATAAAGCTGTAATTGGGAAGACATAGCAGTCACTAATTTTAGCCAAGAAAGCAGGTGTTTGGTATTTTGTGGGTGGCACAGTGACCTTGTTTTTGTCTATGCATAGACAAAATTATGCAGTGGCCTTGGCTTGCCTCATTTTATCATGGTCTCAGAGTGACCCTATGAGGCTGGTATTCTGTGAGATTGTTTATGTCTAACAGGAGAATAGTTGAGCCTAGTTGTGAGTGCCTCACCAGCATCTGTTGCTCTGTAGTTCTTTTTCAAGAGGAACTCAGGGTAGAAACCACTAGAAAGTAGGGCATGACAGTACCATTTCTCCAAACTCCAGGATTTGGCTATTTGTGTCTTTAACAATGTGGAGTGGGGGTGTGTGCTGGGGGAAGGGTTGGTTGGAGAAGGGTATGGGATCTCTGTTTCTCAGCAAGGCTGCCATTCTCTACAATGTTTCTGGATCCCTTTACGGGATCTGGCCACTTGAGCCTTATAATACAGTAAGTAGCAAACTCAGTAGTCTATAGCTACCCTCCTTTGGGGTTCTTCTTTGATTCAGTCTCACTTATACAGGCTGAGAAGGATCTGGAAGAGACACTAGAGGAAATAATAGACCCAGAAGGAGAAAGGAAATTGTTCCATCAATAGAAATGAGAAACCAGCTTAGTTTCTAATTCCTCAACCACAACACAGGTTGTCAGATTGGTTGGGGTGGGGGTGTGAGATTGAGAGGAGATTAGATTTTCTAGTTCACATGACTAGTATTCCTTTTATGGGTAGCCAGAAAATATCTGATCTTCTGTTTAAAATAGAAGCAGTTCCTGTTTATTCCAGCTGATGTAGAGAAAGAAAAGCTACAAGGCTGACAAGTAGGAGCAGTGGGCTTTTAAAAATTAAATGACAGACTGTTTGCCTGCCAGGAGCCTGTGGAGCAATCTAGGGAGGGAAATGGCCAGCCAAGAGAGCATGATGACCTGCCTGGCGTTGCAATCAAGTAAAACTTACCCAAATTAGCCTGACACATTTTTGGTGTTAGTAATTATTCTTTGCCCACCTGATAAGCAGGTGTTGAAGAGGGAAGTTTCATAAGATAGTTGTGTCTGGGCCTGTCTCACACTCAGCAAGCTGCCAGATCCCTAGAGCCAAGCCGCCTGGTTCCCCTTTGCCTCCCTGGTTTGCTGGGGCTGGGGCTGGGGCTGAGCCTGGGCCTGCCTGAGCATTGGCTTGGGGCCACTTCCAGTCCCTGGAGCCAGAAGGAAGAGGGGCAAGGCTGGGCCTCCGGGGAAGGTGGAGGGACATGGGAGCAGGAACTGGGCAGAATAGAAACTGTCCTGAGGTTTAAACAGGAGAGCCCTATAGAGGGAAGTGCAGGAGTCCTGAATGGCCAGACTCTGCAGGGTGATCCTCAGACCTCGTTTCTGTCTTAGCTGAAAGGTGTGTCCTCCTCAAGTGTTGGAGCCCCAGGACATAGTGGGTGCCTGTGTTTAGGACCTTATTTGGTTTTGGTAGGAGCAGAGCCTGCCCCCATTTATAGTGGACTTTGCACCTTCTGTAAAGGAGGCTGAGGCTCCAGGAAGGAAACTAGCTGGAGAAGGGGCAGGGGGCAGTAGCTCACTGAAGGCCCTTTCTCTTTTAGTTATTGCTTGGTAAGGAAGTCAGGGGATAAGATTTAAGGAATAGTAGGTGGGCCATCTTGTCCCGCAATGGCTCTTTCATGCTCCCACTGCTGTGCTGGATTCCACCAACTAGAGATCAGCCTCAGTTATCAAGAAAACGTCATAGAGATTGAGAGTGGAGTTGAGTTGTCACCCACTCCTTAGTATGAATTGGTTTCCAAAAAGACCTTCCCCTAACCTAGCCGAGATCTAATCATAAGAAGGGAATTTTGCTACTTGGGTGGCTGAGGCAGGAGAATAGCTTGAACCTGGGAGGTGGAGGTTGCAGTGAGCCGAGATCGTGCCATTGCTCTCCAGCCTGGGCAACAAGAGTTAAACTCTGTCTCAAAAAAAAAAAAAAAAAAAAAAAAAAAAAAGGAGGGAGGCGGGGAATTTTGCATGTAGAGAGAATTTTGGAGCATGAACCCCTGGAAGGGAAGTAGGAGTGGGTTTGGGGCAGGAATTGCTCAGGTAGTCGGGAGGTGAGGGCACTGGAAAGCCCAGTGAGTGGTGGAGGCAAAAGGCACCAGAACACACAGGAGAGAGTGTGCGGAGGAAAATGAGAGCACGGCTGTTTCAAAGCTTTGCCCAGAGGAAGCTCCTTCCCTGTCCTCCTGTCTTCTAAAGGACCACAGAGAGAACCTTCTCAGCCAAGCACAGGTGTCATTTATCTCGATATCCCATGATCTTCATTCAGTAGAGACAAGGCAGGCCAAGGAGAGGTGAACTGGCTGTGTTGTCAGGACATGGACATTTGGTTCCCTCTCCTGGGAATCAGGCATCAGGCTCCTGCGCCAGCTTTACAACCGAGGCAAGTCCCCTCCAATCCTCCTTGTCTTTCCCCTACCCCCGCGCTCAGCCTCACTCACAGGTACCTGGTGGGGGCATGGGATGGGGGTGCTGCCTGCGTCTGAGTCAGCTGGGAGCAGGACGCCAAAGTGACAGGTATGTTCTTCGTGAAGGACCCACAGTTCTGCAGTTAGCATTGGCGAGGTTTCCACTGCTTTCAATTGCATGAGGTAAATGATTTGAAGAGCATTAGTCTCATCACTGCTTCTGGGGTAAGTGTAGCAGGAGCAAAAAGTAAAAGTGAGCGTAGAAGTTCCCACCGTTTAACTGTAAGGCAGGGTTTGCCAGCATCCAGCAGGAAGCCATACCCTGTGTCTGCAGTTTCTGCCTCCTCCACTTTAATTCCCATGCTTTAGGCTTTTCTGTTGGAAAACCCATTTTGTTAGACTCATATATGACATTGGTAAAAATGAAAGTGAACAGATTTTAAAGCTGTCTTTACTTATAAGACCAGACAAATGTTGAGTTATAAGAATTTCCTTCAGGACCACAAATGGAAACATAGTGCAGATGAGAAATATTTTGACAGTAAACAGAAATCCCTGTAAATCACCCCATTCTATTGGCTGGCTTGCTTCTCTCCAGTTTGAAATGGTCTCAAGCTGAGACCATTCAGGGCAAAGACTGAGTAAATATATAACAGGCACCTTGTCTGTCCCCAGAAGTCCCCACGCTTTTTTGTTTGTTTTGAGACAGAGTCTGGCTCTTTCATCCAGGATGGAGTGCAATAGGTATGATCTCAGCTCACTGCAACCTCTGTCTCCCGGTCAAGTGATTCTCCTGCGTTAGCCTGCCAAGTAGCTAGGATTACAGGCACCTGCCATCACACCTGGCTAATTTTTGTATTTTTGTAGAGATGGGGTTTCACCATGTTGGCCAGGCTGGTCTTGAACTCCTGACCTCAGGTGATCTGCCCACCTCGGCCTCCCAAAGTGCTGGGATTACAGGCATGAGCCCCCACGCCCAGCCCACACTTTTAATTAATGGAGAATTGAGGCTACTAAACACATACTTCAAGGTATGAAAGGAAATTTGAACCACTGTTAAGAATTATTCTGGAGAATAAAAGGATCTGAAGGTGGCATCAAGAGAATCACCTATCTCCATACATGGGAGCTACTCAAGAAAGAAATGCAAAAGGTATATTTCAATAATCTTTTCCCAACTTCTCTGTTCCCCTGACAATACTGAGATCAACAGAAGCATTGGAAGGTTTCTTTTAGATAATAGTGAGAGATACAGGCAGATTGCTAGCCAAATACAGCTCTGGGTTACTGTGATAACACAGGTTCCTTCAAATGTATTTATTTTCCCAAATTAAAAATAAGCAGGGATGGAAGTAGTTATTATGCATTTTTCAAATTCTCCTTTCAACAGTCTATATAAATGTTGCAGAATGCTAGACTAGGATGAAAAGTAGGAGTCATGAGAACTGCTGAAGCCTGAGATCCTAAAGGAAGTCCGTACCATCTGACTTGGCAATGTAAGACACACACGTTAGTGTGGGGCACAAACGTGGAATATTAGGAGAGAGCTGGTTCCAGCACCAAATCCAGAGTCACTCGGGGAAGGAGGTATGGTGGCAACACTTTATGCTTAATATTCAATTCTGCTCCAGTAGAACATGGTACCCAGGAGAACCCAAAACTGGAATAGAAAAAAACAAGGAAAAATAAACAAGGGATTGTTTTAGAAACACCTCATTCTTGGAAAAAGTGGATGTTAGGTTCATTCAGGCTTAGGTGACAACAGATTTTTTTGTTTGTTTTTATTTCTTCTAAAAAACAAAAACAAAAACAGGATACATGTACAGAACGTGCAGGTTTGTTACACAGATGTACGTGTGCCATGGTGGTTTGCTGCACCTGTTGACCCATCCTCTAAGTTCCCTTCTCCTCACTCCTCACCCCTCAACAGGCCCTGGTGTGTGTTGTTCCCCTCCCTTTGTCCATGTGTTCTCATTGTTCAACTCCCACTTATGAGAGGGAACATGCAGTGTCTGGTTTCCTGTTCCTGTGTTAGTTTGCTGAGGATGATGACTTCCAGCTTCATCCATGTCCCTGCAAAAACATGATCTCATTCCTTTTTATGGCTGTGTAGTATTCCATAGTGTGCATGGACCACATTTTCTTTATCCAGTCTATTGCTGATGGGCATTTGGGTTGGTTCCATGTCTTTGTTAGAGATCAGATTTTTAAGAGTAATCTCATTATAAGCAACATCACTGGGCCAGATGTGACACCAAATCCATCCTGCTCCAAAGTATCACTTATTACCTGCCACTCAGAAGCAACTTCTGTGTTCCCCACGTTCTGATCCCAGTTCTCATCCTAGATTCCTTGTCTTCTGGGGTTGCCCTTCTCGTCTGTGCTAAACTCTTTTTGCCATCAAGGCCACTTATCCTCCAATGCCTTCCTGTTTCTAGTATGTACCATTTTGGGGTAAGCATTCCTTGCTTCTAGTATTAAACTTCTCCCAGGGAACTTCTATTTTTTCCTAAAATGCTTGTGACCTGGAATGGCTGCCTCTGAAGAATGCCACAGAACTCAAGATATCTGACTTAGGCAAGGGCTGAGTTTTATTTTAGTTTATTTGGGCTCTGTTTTAGATCTGGTACTTACTCCTGGGTAACTTTAGCCAAGTCACTTAAATTTCCTGAGCTTCAGTTTCTACATTTATAAAATAAATATAACATCTCTACCTACCCCAGAGCTAGAGCAGTGAATGAGATAATGAAATAATAACAGGGTCTAATGTTTATTAGAATACCTTATTATGCATCACTCACTATTCTAAGTGTTACCCGTATAACTGAAGTTAATGCTTCCAAAACCCTATGGAGAAACGGAGGCACAGAGAAGTAACTTACCCAAGGTCATAGAACTAGTAGGTGGTGGAGGTGGGATTCAAACCCAAGCAGTCAGCTTCAGAGCTTATCTAGTTAATCACTAAGAAAAAGCCCCTTGCAAGCAACAGTGAAATGGGCATGCTTAAGAGCTCTTATTAAGCACAATTCTTGAGAGCCCCACTGAATTTCTCTGCTCCTTGTAAGACAGGAGACTGGCTACCTGCTTAGCTACTGTTGTGGGGATTTAATATTAAAAATATTTGACATGGTACCTTGTTTATAGCAGGCCCTCAATACATTTAATCATTTAATTCCCTTCCCTTCCCTTCCCTCTTTTGAATTTCAAGAGGGAATTAACTAGATCTAGAGTTTATTTGATACTTGTGGAAAATCAAGGGTTACAACTGGTTTGGAGTTCTAAGATACTCAAAGCCTTTAAACATTATCCCACAGTTCCTGCTAATATGGCACAAATAGAAACTTCACTGTTACCTTTCATTCATTCAACAAATGCTTGAGCCCTTACTACATGCTATGCTTGGCACTGGGGGTACAAAGAACAGCTAGTTCTCAGCTTTTTGCAGTCAAATACATCATCATGGAGAAGTTTCATCATAGAGGTGTGCCCAGGATGTTGTGAGAGCTCCTAACAGGTTGGGTTGAGGGATCATAAAAGACCCCTTGAAGGAGTTGATTTCCCTCTCCTTCCTGCCTCACTCAGTTTATCACCCCCTAAGCTAGCATTTCTTAAAGCATAGTGATATGGTTTGGCTGTGTCCCCACTCAAATCTCATCTTGAATTGTAGCTCCTATAATCCCCACATGTCATGGGAGGGACTTGATGGGAAATAATTGAATCATGCGACCGGGTTTTTTTCTGTGCCGTTCTCGTGACAGGGAATAAGTCTCATGAGATCTGATGGCTTTATAAAGGGCAGTTCCCCTGCACACGCTGTGTTGCCTGCCGTCATGTAAGACATGTCTTTGCTCCTACTTCGCCTTCTGCCATGATTGTGAGTCCTCCCCAGCCATGTGGAACTGTAAGTCTATTAAACCTCTTTTGCTTTATAAATTATGCAGTTTTGGATATTTCTTCATAGCACTATGAAAATGGACTAATACACATAGTAAACACCTGAGGGACAGTTCAGAAGTCCATTATGTAAGGCTATCTGAATAACAATGAGAATTTATTTGCCTTTTTCACTGTTTTCATATTTGCACTGATGGTGTAAATGCAGTGGGAAGTAAAACTCCCGGAGTATTAGCAAGAATCAGGGAAGAGTCACTAAACTTTGTTAGTGATCATTGTGTCTTCACTGCTATGCACTTGCAGTAAAAAAAAAAAATTTAAAAAAACCAGTTTCACTTGAGATTGTCCTCAATGAAGCAGTAAGAACTACTAATTTTATTACATTTTGGCCTTTGAGTACACATCTTTTTAAATATTCTGCATGACAAAAAGGAAGTATTCATTCATAAAACAGTCTGTTGCTTCGTGTAATATGGTTGTCTTAAAAGCACTTGCATGATTGACTTGTGTACTGAACTATTTTTTTTTAAAAAAGGAAACACCACTTTTACTTTAAAAAATGATGAACAGACACACTATGGTTGTTTGGACTTGGACATGTGGCAGACATTTTCTTGAAAATTTACAAAGTGAGTCTGTCACTTCAAGGAAAACAACTGACAATATTCATTGCCAATGATAAATTTGAACTTTCAAGCAAAAATCAGAACCTTGGAAAACTTGTAGTTGTCACCGTGAACTTGATAGCATTCCATTGCTTAAGGTATTTTCCATGTGGCAATATCAATGCCACATGTGATTTTCTGGATATTGCATACATAAATCAGTTAACATTTGGAAGATCTGCATAACACAATGAACTAATATTTTTTCCAAATAAGCAATCTGTGATGTTATAGAATTATAAATGGCTGAAAGATATATGCAAAGTGCAAGACAAACCAATGGAATATATTTTAACATAACAGAGTATGAAAAGCTCATTAACAGAATTTCAGATTCCAAATTGCAACTGATCTTTAAGAAGCTACTACTTGTGGGCTGGGTGCAGTGCTCATGGCCATAATCCCAGTGTTTTGGGAGGCCAGGGTGGGAGGATTGCTTGAGGCCAGGAGTTCAAGACCAACCTAGGCAACAAAGTAAGATCCTGTCTCTACAAGAAATAAAAAAATTAGCCAGGCACAATGGTGTGCACCTGTGGTCCCAGCTACTGGGTGAATATTATTAAAACACTATTTTTTAAATTACATGTCTATATGAAGGATGCATTTTCTTCAGATCATTCAACCTAGGCAACATATTACAACAGATTGAATGAAGGTGCAAATATGAGAATCTAACTGTCTTCTATTTAGCTAGTCATTGAAGAGATTTGCAAAAAAGTCACTATTATAAAATAGTTGTTTTTCCACAAAAATGTGTTGTGATAACTTTTAATGGGCTTATTATTTTAAAATAAATATTTTAAATTTTTCTATGTTAATTTCCAATGGGGTAAATGCCAATAGATATAGGCCACATAGAGAAAAGCTTTCTGGAGTCCTCAATAATTTTTGAGAGTGTAAAGGGGTTCTGAAATCAAAAGTTTGTGACTGCTTCTCTAAGGCAGTGGTTGTCAACCCTGACAGCAGATCATCTGGGGGAAATAAAAGTGCCTTGGCTCAACCCCCAGGTCAACTAAATCGAAGTCTCAGAGGTTGGGATCCAAGCAATTTTTAAAAAAAGTTTCCCCATGGCGTTTTAATGTGTAGCCAGGGCTGAGAACCACCGCTCCAACCTCTTGCTGCATATGCGTCAGATAAAGTGGGCAGTAGGAAAGGATGAATCTGCCAGAGGCAGCTCTTTAGAAGGATCTGGGCATATTAGTATCAGGCAGGGGCCATCTAGATAGGTGACAGTCTTTGATATGTGGATGAAATGAATTAATGAGATCTGGAGACCAGGAGGAGCAGTTCACTAAGAACTCTGGCAAGGGAAAGAGGCTCTCCAGCCCTCTAAAGGCAGCTGCCCATCAGCCGGAAGAAGGAGCTGGTTGGCAGGGCACAGCCTTTCCCTGGTAGGGGAAGTTAACTCCTTGCCTCTCAAGAGAACCCACTGTCCTTCTTCCGGTGCCAGAAGTTTCCTGACTAGCCTTCAGGCCTGAGGTTTTGTTTCTAGACTTTCTAGTGTGGTTGAGGTAACCAGTGGCACTCTCAAGGTCTCTCCCTATGATCATCCTCTCAGATAAAATATGTGCTGGGAAATACTCACAGTCCAGCAGAGAATGGCAAATCCAAACCAGGCAACCCCCCAGGCATGTCGGTTCATTGGACCAGAGATCAGTTCATAGCAGCCCTGAAGGAGTGGGCAATTCCACATTAGTGTGAGAAGAACCAGAAAGCAGAGAAGAGATTGATGGGAAAGCAGGTTCCTATTGGAATCAATGCTACTCAAAATTCTGATTTCACATATCCAGGCTATTTCCACATCTCTGAGGACAGCCAGCTACTAATAGTGTTTTACTAAGGGAACATAAACAATACTGTTGAACAATGATTCCACAACACATTTATTTGTGTCTTTATCACTTAATCTCACTAAAAACTACTGCTATTTTAGCATAACCCTCTTTCTATACTGAACATGTGGACAATAAATTCAAAAATCTTAATTCAATTAGAATTTTTCCCTCCCCAAAGGCTTCATTGGTGATTTATTTGGAGGCAGTTACTTTTTGATTTGTTTGTTTTTGAATAAAAATTCTTCTGTCCATGAAAACCAGAGGTCCCCTGTTGCCATTTTTAATAATCATTAAAGGAACCCCTGCATTATGCTCCCTGAATTCTCACTTGATGTTATATTTCAACATATCTTTACTGGATTCTAGTGAGACCTTGAAGGGTCACAGTGAGCATGCAAAGGAATAATTTTTTTATTCACCAAATCATCCATTCATGCATGCCACAATCCAGTAAGTATTTATACATGGCGCACTCTATCCTAGTCACTGTGCAAAGTTCTGGAGTGATACACACATGTAAGGCTAGAGCTGCCATCTGAGCAGCCTCTACCAAAGCTCTGGGAACCAAAGGGAATGCCTAGGAAATGCAATAACCAGGGCTGGTTCCATGGACCATGCAGCCCTGCCTCTCACCCCATCTTCCACTACCAGAGGAGGTTTCTCTATAAAGCGAATGAGCTTAAGCTTCAGGGCCCCTTACTTGCAAGACCCTTTCAAGGCCCTGTGCCTAATTTTGTATGCATATTTTTATTGTTTTTCCTAAGAAGGATCCTTCCCTATAATTTGTGTGTGAGGGTGGGGGTGGGGGACCCCAGCCACAAAAAATCTAGCTCCATCCTTGTCATCTACTCATCCTTCACTCATTCTGACTTTGTCATACTGATCTCCTTTATGCTCCTTCAAAAAGCTGGGCCTGCTCCCACTTAAGGGCCTTTGCACTCACAGCTCCTTTCATGTAGAACTTTCCTCCCCAATCTTCCAGTGTCTCATTTTCTCACTTAATTCAGACCTCTGCAAATATCATCTCAACAAAGCCTTTCCTGACAGTGACAGAGAAAAAGACTCTTTCTCCATCCTACTCTATATACTCACCCTGCCTTATTTCTGCTCATGGCCTTTTTGGGCCTGGAATTTTATCATGTATTTGTTTGGTAACATGTTTATTTTCTGTCTCCCATGCTAGAAAGCAAGCTCCATGAGGGCAGGGATTTTATGTTGTTCACTGTTGAATTTCTAGAACCTAGAACAAGTGCTTGGCACATAGTAGACACGTAATAAACATTTACAGAATGAATGGAACATTAATGTTTACAATAGTATAATTTGCAACACACTTGATGGTTCACAAAACACTCCCATATCTGCTACTCCTTGGTCCTCCCAACAATCCTGGGAGGTGGTCGTTCATCTAATAATATATATATAAGAGCCCACTTATGCCAGGTGCCAAGTACTGGCTGGGCATTTAGCTGTGGCAAACAGAAATGGGCCTTGCCTTCATGAAGCTCACAGACAGAAGCCCCATTTTTTTCACCATCATTTAGTGCCTTTTCATGATGCTAGTCAATTTAGTGGTACTTTACTTGATCTTCCTTCATTTTATTATAACATTTTTGAGGTATAGTGATCACAATTTGCACATAGCATTTCTGAGTCACATAAACCATAACATAGAATATATATATATTTGCATCTGACATGCTGTGTGAAATTCTAGTTAATTTCTACTATTAACAAGCTTATAGTGACTTCCCTAATTTTGTTAGTCTTCACAGCTATAGCAGCACATTTGTGCATTGTAGATCCTGAAAACCTACAATATGGTTGTCAAAAAGTGAAGCCTGGGCAACACAGTGAGACCTTATCTCTACAAAAAATAAAATTAGCCAGGCCTGGTGGTACATGCCTGTAGTTAGTTGGGAGGCTGAGGTGGAAAGGAGGATCACTCGAGCCCAGGAGCTTGAGGTTGCAATAAGCTGTGATTGCAGCATGGCACTCCAGCTTGGGTGACAGAGTGAGACCCTGTCTCTCAAACAAAACAAAACAAAAACCAGGCTGGGCACGGTGGCTCACTCCTTTAATCCCAGCACTTTGGGAGGCTGAGGTGGGTGGATCACAAGGTCAAGAGATCGAGACCATCCTGGCCAACATGGTGAAACCCCATCTCTACTAAAAATACAAAAATTGGCTGGGTGTGGTTGCGTGCACCTGTAGTCCCAGCTACTTGGGAGGCTGAGGCAGGAGAATCACTTGAACCTGGGAGGTGGAGGTTGCAGTGAGCCGAGATAGCGCCACTGCACTCCAGCCTGGCGACAGAGTGAGACAGGCTCCATCTCAAAAAAAAGAAAAAGAAAAAGAAAAAGAAAAACCATTCACTATTCACTTCTTTATTCACCCATCTATCAAACGTCGGTGCTTGCTTTGTGCCAGGCATTATGCTAAGTACTAAAAATATCAAATCTGTAGAATCAAATAATACATAGTCCTCAAGGAGACTCAGAAAAAATAGACTTGGGAACAAATATAGTTCCAGGTAGTGAATGCAATAATAGAAATAAAGTATACCAGGTCTTGGGGTAGCACCTTTTGCTTGGTGGAAAAGGATGGCAAGAGGGGACTTAGCAAGACCTATGAGTCAGGGAGAATGGTGGTGTGTGGGAATCTGGGAGGCTGGGCTAGGGAGAATCAGAAAGGACTAATAGATAAGAGATTATGTCAAAGGAGCAGAATGAGTGAGGTTGAGAAACAAGGAGCACAGGAAGTCAGGAACAGAGAGAGGAATTTCAGAATTCAGGAATTTGGTGGAGGAGTAGGGCTGAGTGATGATGAATTTGTAGTTGGTAGGTAGTGGAGGTGGAGTTGTTAGAACAGATAAAGCCAGGGAAGTGTAGGGTAGTGGAGGTGGAATTGTTAGAACAGATGAGGCCAGGGAACTGTAAGGGAACGTGTTAGAAGCATTGTCAAAATGGGTGTGGAGGTCCCAAGGTAGAGGAAAATAGTTCATTTGTATCTTTTCCTCAATTTCTCATCTATCTAAACTTGAGAAAAGCTTCAGGTTTGTCCTCATAACTAAAATACTATATGTGCTAGGGAAAAAGGTATAACTATGAAATAAACTGGTTATCTGAAGACAAATGTCCTATTTTTATCCCTTTCAAAGAGGTAATACAGTTTGTACACAATTACAATCCAATCAAGATTTGTTTGCATGAGCAGTTCCAGTGTTGAAATATCAAAAGCCTTTTATAGTCCTGAGAATAATTATATTGCACACCTTGATTATAAGCAGCAAATTTAATTTTTAATAACAGTCTGAATATAATTGATTAAAACAATGCCAGACAATGTTGCAGTAAAGCTCAATGAGGGTTGCTTTGGACACTGCTGCAAAATAATCTAGAACACTCCCATGCCCTTTTCTGGAATAATGCATCCAGTTCTAGTCCAGGCACCCTGTCAGCAACAGTGCCATGTCCCTCAATCTGAACATGCAGTTTGTACTGCTCCCAAACAAAACAGCCTGACATTTCTCAATTATTTAATGAGCTGGTACACAACTAGCTTTCCTTAAAGAGGTAACTCCCTGAGCAGAGCACAGCGTTTCAGTGTACAGGGTCAGCAGATGCTGACTTCAAGTACCTGGAGGTTCTCATCAGGGCTTTTGGGGAATATTAACAAGTCTTCACTGGCTTAGCGTCTGTGCTTGAAGCCAGAAAACTCATGTTTCAAAAGCCAGAGAGTTTTTTGAAAAGACGGACATTTACTAGTTGTGTGACCTCAGCAAGGTATTTATTAGTATCTCTATGTCTAAGTTCTTCGTTTGTAAAACAGGGATCCTACTGGCACCTACTACTGAGCATTAAAGGAGATAGTGTATGTGTGGCACTGGAAACAGTGTTTGGCATTTAGTAAGTACACAATAAATGTTAGTTTTCATGATCGTAATCACATTATCCTCATCAGCCTGGAAACTTTTTCAAAAACTATCTGTATGTAAACTACCTTCCATCCAAATCACCAACCTAATGTTTATTAAGACTGTCCTACTTTACCATTGAATAAGGAATGTGGATGTGTAATTACTACATTTATCCTCAGCAATAGTCATTGCTTTAGAATTGGCAAAACATTCTTTTTGCACATCATCCCTTCCAATTTACATTTTGCAAAACTAGAGCAAAACTTTGTTTAATGTAAATATTTCTTGACATACCAATTCTATACATTGTGCAAATTGTCTTTATTTAAACAAAGTTGGGTTCTGCTATTGCAATTCTCATGTTTTGTTAATTTTATTAAAATGTAAATTTGCCCCTATCAGTCCTGGTTTAGCATTTGCAGTTTATTAACAGAGAAGGAAATAGTTAACATGAGTTTTAGGGAAAAGAATGTAGAATTCCTTACTGAAAGACTATTTCCTACAATTGACCAATATTTTTCTCATAAAGAGCAGCAGAACCTCCTGGGAAGTCTTGGGAGGAGAGAGAACTCACCTGATTGTGATAAAAACCAGGCACGCCTAGTTTACAAGCCTCCAGGTTGAGAGGTTCTTTAAGATTGTTCATAACACAGCATTGACGAGGCCAGGGATAGTCAGCATCATTATTCTCAGTCCGGAAGGCAGATGTGTATTTTTGCCAGTCTGATGGACCATTTACGCCACAGCAATTGTCCTGTCAGCAGATGAGAGATACAAAATTCTCTTTCGTGGTCCCTACTAGAGCCATTAATGTAGCAACTGAAATTTTATAGAGAAAGAAGATACGGAAAGTGTACCATATCTTACATTTACTAAGAAATCCCCAAATGACAGCTGAAGGTATTGATAACTTACAACTTACATTTTACAGTTTGTAAAAGAATTTTTACACTTACTACTTTACTAGTCATTAGTGAACCCTGTAGCCATTGACATGTTACTTAAACTCTCTAAGCCTCAGTTTCCTTAACTGTAAAATTGGAATATAGTACCTATTCATAGAGTTTTTTTAAGGATTAAATGAGTTAATATACTTAATGTGCTCAATACAGTGCCTGGCTTATGGTAAACTCTTAATAAATGTTAATTATGATTGATACTGTACTAATATATTGATATAACAATGTGAGAGAGGAATAATTATTCTGATATATCAGAGCAAATTGAGAATCATAAAATTAAAGATTATATAAAAGCAAATTGAGAATCATAAAATTAAAAATTTTAGTGGTGAAGTTATGAGTAATTGTTCTTGTTTTGCTTTTCTATACATTTAAACATTTTTTAGAGTAATTAGGTATTATTTTTATAATGGGAGAAAATAAAGTGAAAAAAATAACCTGGTGGCACAGAGCTATGTCTCCACATAGAGAAGGGAGACCAATTAATACATCCCTTACACTCTGGATAGAATTGAGAATAGAGGACAAAACACAATTCATATAGCTTTCCTTCTTTATTATCAATTCTGCTAAAATCCTTCAAAAGGGAGGAAGTTAAAACCATGGGTATCTTGGAACTTTTAGAATGAATGTATTCAAGTAAACTTGATGATAAACCAACCATCTTTAAAGGATATACAATTTTGTCACTATATTATGGGAAATATCTAACCAAGAAAAATAATTATTCTGCATTCTGGGAAAAATGGTTAAGTCTAAGCCAGGCTTATTTCAAACTAGGATTTAGTGGGCACAGAGAAGATTTAAGGGTCCAAAATTGAGCTTTGTAGCACTCCAAGCTTCAGATTTGGGTAAAGAGTGACAATCCAGCAGAGGAGACTAAGCAGGAGTAGTCAGTGAGACAAATGCTGATAAGATGTCAAAGAAGATGAGGACAGAGACTTGGCCATTGGATTTGGCAGGATGGAGGTAATTGGTAATTATGGCCAGGGTTGTTTTTGTTGAGTGGTGAGGCCAGAGGCCAACTGTAGTTGGATGAAAGCAGATGAGAGGGATGAAAATGGGGACCACAAGTGTAGGCGTCTCTTCTGAGATTTGCTGTGGAATAAAACAAAACAGTAGTAGAACAGAATAGTGGGTGAATGTTGGACAAGGGAGTCTTTTTATAAGATAGACAATTTAAGGTGTCCATGTAGGCTGTTGAAAGGGAGAAACTGATGAGGCAGATCAGAGCAGGGAAGACTGTTGGGGCAAAGGAGATGGAATGCAGAACAGAATCAAAAGAGCTGGACAAAGGACAGCCTGTGTGAGATAACAAGAGAGAAGGCAAAGTGCACAGGTGTAGATCAATGTAGATTTGGTGGTAGAAAGATGAGGTGGTTCTTGTCTAATTTCTTCTATATTCTTCAAAACATATGAGGTCGGGTCATCAACTGAGAGGGAGGGTGAGAAGAGGTGTGGCAGGCATGAAGGAAGAACATGTGAAATAGTGACAAGTGAATTTTCTGGGAAAATATACTAGGAAATGTTGTGTGCCCATTTGAGCTCTGTGGTCACAAGTTTAAATTGAAATGATCATGGTTGTGTGACTTTTCTCAGCAATGTTTAGCTCTTAGAGCATAAACGAAGAGTGAGCAAAAAGCTGTATTCTACTCGGTGGGCTTGGTTAGGAAAGAGTGACCAACAGAGAAGGGTAGGGAAGGACTGGCTATGGGGCTGGACCTGAATATGGGTTAGGCAAAGAGGAAAGAGAAAACATGAAAGGGGTGATAGAAAGTTAAAAAGTGGTCAATTAATTGGAGGTCCTAATGGAATAAAATTATTAGAATTGAGATATTAGAATAAATGAAAGAAATGATAGAAATTAATGGTCAGAGAATGGAATGTTCTTAGTGGCACAGTTACTGGTGATGGCATGCTGACTATGGTCATGGAAGAGGGTGGAGGTGGGGAGAAAGACAAAATCTTTGGAATGGGGTAGGACAAGGAATTGTGAGACTAAATGTTGCTGAGTCATCCATGTGGCTGCTGAAGTTTCTAGGTGGGATATCAGGAGTATGACTGAAGAGGTAGACAGTAAGTGAGATATTGAAATCCCTAATGAAGGCAGGAGAACGACTGAGGGTAGGGAGGCTGGTAAGTAATGGCAAGGAGGGATAAGGGGTGATGTAGATCAAGGAAGCAAATAGTATGGCAGCCAAGGGGAGCAAGAAGGACACCTAGCCAATTTCCAGGTCCTATGGTACATGGATATGGGAGGAAAATGAAGGGCTGGTAGCACTCCCAGGAGATAGCCAAATTTCCAATGAAGCAAGAAAAAGATAGTAAAGAGTTCATAGAAGGAGTGGTGGCTATAAGGGAGTTTGCTGATGACAGACTGTAAAAAGTTGGTGGTGGGGTGTGGAGTAGGAGCAGGGGCCAGTAAGAAAGCTGGGTCACATTGGTAGTTATGTAGAGGATAACAATTTGCATACAGAGGGCAATGTGGGGGTGATGATGGATATTCTGGAAGACTTGGACTTTCGATGGCATTGGAGATAAACATGGACATAAACTATGATTGCCAGTTGGAGAAAATTGGGTGATCAAATCAAGATATAGTGCCTGGTCCTTGGCAAGACTAGTTACAGGAGTTGTGAAGAGGTACCCAAAAGGCAAAACAGGCAGTAATTACCACTCGAGTTCACTGTGGGTAGAGAAAATATTTTTCTTTTAATGTAAATGATACCTGAGTTCTAAGAGGGAGAGTATATGATTAACCTAAGTTTCTTGACAAAATCATTCCAACAAATGTAAGCTAATCATCATGGCTTGAAATAAAATATAGGGTCCCACTGAGTCATGTGTATGACACCCACTCCCACCAGTAAATAAAAATGGCATCTCCCCAAGACCGCAGGTCTTACCTGGAGCATGAGCCTGTCCCAGGTTTTGGTGACTCCATTGTTTTTCCACTGGTCGTCATTGTTTGGAGGGCTGTTGTTTTGGTACCTCTCTAGCATCTGCTTCAGGAAGAGGTTGGGTGTGAACTATAGTAGGAAGAGGCAACACAAGAGGGAGAGTTAGCACGCTAATTTTCAAGGAGAGGAAAATATTCTTCTCTGTCTTTTCCTGGTGACACTGAACATTCTCTCCTGGAGCAAAACTGTACTCAGAGGCACCAAGTACAGCTGGCTGAGGTTGGCATAAGTCCCCATGCAGAGAAGAGACTCTCATCTTAAAAGAAATCACTATGAGGCCAGGGGAACACATACTGTAGGGTGGCTTAGGCTAGGGAAACAGAGAATGGGAGAGAAAGAAAGATGTAGAATTGAGAGCAAGTCTTAGCTGAGGTAGAACAGAGATCCTCCCATTGGAAGGCCCATGGCCATGGCAGAGTGGTGAAACCCACAGGGGATTACAAACTTGGGCCCTGGGAGTCAGGCCATCTGGGTTCAGAATTCTTGCTCTTTCAGTTGCCAACTATGTCACTTTAGACAAGTCATTTTACCTTTCTGTCTCATTTTTTTTCCTTTCTCAAATGACCAGAGTGATAATGCCTATTTCATAGATTTATGAGGATTAAGTAAAATGATATATGTATTATTACTGTGCATATTGGATTGCCTGGGCGCATAGTAAGGGGTTAATACATGTTGGTTGTTATAATAATGATAATTCATATTATTTTGCTTTTTGAGGTTGTACTCACAAAGTCTCGTTGTGTTGCTGCTGTGATACAAGATGCCACTTCAAAGGCATATACTATAAACATCAGAATGAAATACTGGAAGGGAAATAAATGAGACAAAAGAATTACATTTACCCATCAAAGAGCGACTTGCCCAAATAATTATGTTTTTTCAGCAAATGTATCATATAATCATGTAATCATTCATGTAGTTATTCAACAAACCCTCATTGACCAGTGGCTTGGATTGAGGCTTGGTGCTAGTCAGCTCAATTCTCTCCTTTTCTCCAGAGAACAAATAGCCATTGAATACAGACCTTCCTCAGTCCAGTTTCCTGAGTTTCTATTTTAACTGGGAAAAACAAGTACAAGAGAATGAACTGGTGTGTATGTGTGCACACACACATGTGAGCATTTACATGCTCATTTACATGTGTGCATTTACATGCATGTGCATGCTCAGTGAGTGGCAAGAGAGTCTTAGTGTATCACATACAGTATAGGGCCTCATAAATCCCCTTTAATTTTGGAATTTTGGAGAAATTTTCTTTACAATTTGCTGAAAATTTAGAATCACAGAGTTCAGAAAAAGATGAACTGGATAATGTTGAACATCTAGGGTCTTTCCTAACAAGCATCCAGTCTCATCAGAGGAGAGGCAGGCTCCAAGTGCACAGCATTTGTGGGTGTTCTTTCACACGCACCCACACTCAAAGTACATTGGTTCAGTTGAGTGAAATGGCATTTGCTGTGTGTGGTAGTGGTGGTGTGTGTGCATGAGCATGGGCACATGGGTGCGTGGGCACATGGGTGCATGTGCACGTGATGCCTCCACATGACAGTGATGCTATTTCTGGCTGGAAAATATCTGAACAGCAAATGACCTCTGAATCTGGGATGGGGACTGTTTGCAAGAGTTCCAGCTTTGCCTTCCCCAGCCTTGCACACACTCTTGGGAGAAGGGGCACTGTGGTCAGTGTCAGCAGGGTAGGCAGGGAAAACTGTCGTCCTCTTTGGGTATGGGAGGCTCTCCGAGCAGGACCCTCTGTTGCCCTCACTACTCAGCCCAGAATAAAGCTCTGGCTACAGTCAACAGCAGGAGCACCTTCAGAGGCCCCAGAACATTTTTTTCCTGTGTTAGCTGCTGCCTTGCTCCTTGCCAAGAGCTTTGCTGGCTCCTGGTAAAGACGCTCCAGAAAGGAGGTATGCAGTGAGGTGTTTCCTCCTTTAGCCCCTTTGCCTCCCCAGCTCAGTTCTCCTGGTTGTCAGGCATGCACATGGCTGGCCCAAAGTGAGGCTGGGATGCAAGTGAATTTGTCTTTAGGAACACCTGTGTCTCCTCTCCCTTTTTCCTGTATTCCTTTCCCCACCCACCAAAAGTGGGTACTTTTGCCCTGGAACTTACGCACACTAAGGAACCAGAGAATGTAAATGTTCTGTAATCCGTTGGAACCAGGACAGTGGTTAGTTAAAAGGAAGAGTAAACTAACAAGCACCTTACATTGCTGGACTCATTCTATAAAGGGGGAACTGAGGTCCTGCAGCATTTGAATAAAAGGGTTATTTCAGGGGTGGGGGATTGGAGGCGTGTTCCATAATAGTGTGAAACTGCTGCCCTAAGTATTAGGGCAGAAAGTAGGGGTCCACGTCTGAAACAGGTTTCTCAGCTCTGCTGCCTGCAAATTTGCTTTCATCTGCAAAGGCAGGGCATGGTCTTGCTGTCTGTGGTTTGGGGCAGAAGCCTCTCCTTGATGTACAGAGTTAAAGCCCCCACAGGCAGGTATGAGCTGAAGGCTCACTCTACAGTGGTGCTTATCAAGGTTTTTTGGGGTCCCTGAAAAGCAGATTGGATGATAATGTGGGGAGTATAGGCTATGATACAGAATCATCAATCTTGAGCTCAAAAATCTTTGAAAGCTTATACTTTCTTTTAAAAATGTGTGCATATTTTGTATTTTATATCGTAATATATTAATGCCTAATTAATATCAAAATGTTTTAAACAACTTATTGCCAAGAGAAAAAAATCTAATGAATGAATTCTCACTGTGTCTCTCCTTTGGCCTATATAGCTCCTAGCTGTACCTACTGGGTGTATGCAGACACCAGCTGTAGAGGCACAATATGGAAAATACTCATTAGGTCACCCCCAGGTGTCTCCCCTTTGGCTTCTCTGTACTGGAGCCTTCTGGGCTTGCAATAGTGGAGGGCATCTCTGCCTCCATGTGGACCATTTCACTGCAGGGAAAGTCTTCCCCTCCTCACCCCTTATCTGGTACTTCCTGCTCCCCCACTGAAAGCCAAAGCATTGCTCAGTGAAGAAGAAATAATCCATTACAATTGGCTCAGGGAGACAACTCCAGAGAATTTTGAGGTCTTACCGCCAGAAGAATTTTCCTGCTGGACTTCATGATGCCTACAATGCCTAGAACAGACAGGCAGAAGAGGCAGATGCCCACAAATATGCCGATCCAGGCAGCCCCATAGATGTCATCGTTGTCGGTGGCTTCAAGCAGTGGGTAGAGGCTGTGTTGGTCAGATACAAAGAAGATGCACTCCGCAGTCAGGGCAATGCCGCAACACTGGGGGCAAATGAAAGGTGGGCTCCATCAGGAGTGCAGCTTTGGGAAAGGGGGTGGAGGGTGGGGAAGGTAAGAGTGACTGGCTCCCTTTCCTGCACAGGCTTTATGCAACTAATCTAAACTCCCCATTGCCAGGAAATCAAACAACTACTTCTATCCTACTAACTGGTTGCATACATCCCTTCACATGTTATTCTGTCTATTTAGAAACAGACCCACACAATTTCAGACTATCCACAATGTCCTTGGGGCATGAATCACTCAAACAATGCTTTCTGGTATGAGAATGATCTCCCCCTGCCCCCATGTCATGACCCACATTTCTGGGTTGTAATATTTGAGCTGGTCCTGGTCATATTTATCAATGACAGCTGAGAGGAACCTTGCTGCTTATCTTTGCCAACACCCACATTTTATAGATGAGGAATCTCAGCCTTGAAAGGTGATGGCCAGAGTCATATGGGGAGTCAGAGGGAGAGCTGGGCCAAGAGCTCTGGACTCCAAAACAAATGTTCTTCTATGCCACCAGACCCACACAGTATGGCCTCTGTATTATTCTTACACCCTGGTACTAGCCTCTGTATGAGGAGAACAAGATGCAAGCATCTGTCCCAAAAAACCTTAACAGCAGAGTCCCATGGAAATCAAACCAAGGTGACATAGAAAAGAAACAGTGAAGTGTGTTCGTAGTCAGAGTGTTTAGACACTGACTATGGTTGACATGACTCCTTTTAGATACTTATATTTTAAAGTTGGGAGGAAAATATCTACTTTTTCAACCATGATCTTTTGACATACAGTTAAATTCTAGCTAGCATATTTACTAACACATTTCTTAAAATGAAGCAAAAATATAGGAAGCCAGTAATCACAGCATTATTTTCCTTTAAACTCTTACTTTTGATTCATCTAGAATTATGATTACAGGAAGAGCAGAATTTCCTGGAAAATAATCATTACTTACACCAATAATCACATTTCCAAAAATCAGCAGGCCCTGGAAGCAACGAACAGTTGAGTTGTCTTTGGCCATCTTCAGGATTTCCCACAAGCTGAAGGCACTGTTGAAAGCATTACCAAATAACTGCTACAGTTTCTGTAACATGAGTAAACCAAGCCATTGCGTATTGCCTCCTTGTTCCCAAAGCATCCAAACCAAAGCCATATAATCTTTTAGCGATGAAGGACATTTGGTTATTGAGCTTAGTAATCACATAACTTTTATAAAGAAGGAAAAGAATATAGCCTTCCAGAGCCTGGTCAGTGCCTTTCAGGAGTTCTTTCAGGCAAGGAGTGTGCAGAATGCATCCTTCTGAGTGGTGGACTGAGCCCTGCAAGGTGGAATGCACAAGGGGTAGACCTGAGATGGTGATTGGGCAGGGCCAAACACACTGAGGGTCCCTGGCATAGCCCTCACTGCCTTTGGCTATGACAAATGGAAACCCAAAGGGTAAACTCATGGCCAGAGGTAGTGGTTGGTTCCCATGTGGACTGTAGGGTGCTTTTAAAAACTATCATTTTCTGACTCTTTTATTATCTTCAAAGAAATAGTTGGCAAATAAAAAAGTGCCCCGTTGTATATGAGGGTAAGTGAAAACGGGGACTAGAATTTACTTCCTTCTGCCAGGTGTGTGCCACTCTACCAGGTGCTTTGCATGCACGCATCTAATTCTCATAACCCAGTTCGGTAGAAAAAGAAGAAAGGCAAGGAGGCTCCATTTTGCAGATGAGGAAACTAAAGCTTAAATTTGTAAATTAAGTTCCCTGGGGTCACACAACCAGTAAGTGGCAGAGCTAGGCTAGAGACCTTGGTGTGTGTGACTCCAGAGTCCACGTGCTTCCCCACAGCCCACAGTGACTCCCAGAAACTATGTATAGACTTTGGTGCCATACACAGCTGAACATGGGTCTTTCACCTCCCCAAGGATTTTCTGGAAGGAACACAAAGGTAAGTGTGTGGGTCAATCACTTGGGCTTCTGCACTTGAAGCACCTTGAGAAAAGCCATCTACAGCTCTCAACATTTAATTAATCAATTCATGCATTCCTGCTGTAAATAAAAAATGTATTAAATGGTTCAATATGCATTCTGAGGCATACAAAGATATGTAAGGGAGATTATTGTATTCTAGGATTTTTTGCGTTAGTAGGGAAACTAAGATGCATTCCCACACAATTATACTACATGTAGTGAGATGAAATATTGTGAGAGTCCTGAGGCGGGAAGACGTAAGTCTTGCAGGATGTGTATGGTTTGATATGTAGAGTAGAGGTGGATATGTGTGGGAGTGAGGTGGGGGTGGGTGACATTCCAGGTAAAGAGAAAGGAAAAGTTAGGGAGTAGAGACAGAAGAGCAAGGTGCCCACAAGATAGCAAACCAGTCAATTTGGCCAAAGTCCTAGTTTTGTAGGGTAGTAGTGGGAGGCAAACCTTCTATTTGTCTCAAGCCTTGCTAAATTTTAACCTCATTGTTACACTGTAAGTATTAACAACCTTCCAAGTAAGTTTAGACATCTCTAAATGTTTTCCTTTATCTGTTTACCTGGGTAGCTGTGACAAGTTCAGTTAAAATTTATGAGCATTTTTAGCTCAGAATTTGGCACACAGTGGGTACTCAATTCATGTTTGCTGGAGAAATGGAAGAATCTGGGCCATTGCGTCTCTGTGTAGTTTCTGCTTAGAAATGCCATTCATTTCTTTCTGCTTAGAAATTTCATTCATTCTTTCCAGTTATTGTTGCGTGTTAGACTGCACAAACCCCCCCAAGGGGGAAACTTACTCATGTAGCTGGTTGAGTCACATTGTAAAGTTCATTACTGGTATGTACAGACATTATTCCTGACCAGTTGGGTTAGTATCTAAACTAGAGACAAAAGTAAATAGACTGTGAAAGGTAGGAGTTCAGATAACAGAAGCATAGAGAGGAAAGGGCAGAAATCAGTAGAGGCCAAATTCAGCACCGATATCAACTCGTACTGATTATGTACTGTGTGAAATAAGACAATTTCTTCTTTCAAGAAGTTTATTTTTATTATTATTATTATTATTATTTGAGACAGAGTCTTGCTCTGTTGCCCAGGCTGCAGTGCAGTGGCACGATCTTGGCTCACTGCAACCTCTGCCTCTCAGGTTCAAGCTATTGTCCTGCTTCAGCCTCCCTAGTAGCTGGGACTACAGGTGCCCACCGCCACACCTGGCTTTTTTTTTTTTTGGTATTTTTAGTAGAGATGGGGTTTCACCATATTGGCCAGGCTGGTCTCGAACTCCTGACCTTGTGATCTTCCTGCCTTGGCCTCCTAAAGTGCTGGGATTACAGGCGTGAGCCACTGCGCCTGGCCTCAAGGAGTTTAAAGTGCAATTACAGCGTGGGTTCAAAGGAAAAATGACCGTGCACATCAAGGGGACAAGGAGGGCTGTGGAGAAAGACAGAGGCACCGCTGAGGGGCTTTATTGGTCCAGAAAGGAACTGCAGGGGCCCCGATCAAGGGAGGTGGCCTGGGTGACCCAATTATGCCCCGTGACATACAGACTTTTCCAGAGATGACTCTGCCACACAGAGTTTAGACAAAGGGGAAAGAGCAAATGAATATTCTATGGGAGAATTGCAGGAGTCACAATTAGGGTGGAAAACGCAGATAAAAGTGGGAGAAAAGAAGGAAGGTAGAAACTTGCTCTGAGCAAAAAGAAAAGCATAAATTGAAGAAACCTAGGCAAGGACATGACAGAAAATGCCAGGGAGGCAGCCCAGCTGCGGGTTGGTTATTGGAAGGTGGTGATATATCAGTAGGCAAGATATTCTGAATTTTCTGGCCACTAAAATGTTCTCCTTTTTCACTATGCATTCTCTTCTTCTCCCTTAGGCCTTTGGTATCAATGGCACATGATAATTTAGCTACTCCTGTCTTCCAAGATAAGGAAATAGTGATGAAAACTGCCATTTATTGGGCACTTACAATGCTCTGGGCACTATGTTAGGCATTTGATATTCATCTTCTCAACAGACCTGAGAGATGGGTATTTCAGGTCTGCATTTCCTATTGCTGCTGAAACAAATTACCACGAACTTCGTGGCTTAAAATAACAGAAATGTATCTTACAGTTCTGGAGGGCAGAGGTCTAAAATGAGTCTCACCAGGCTAAAATCAGGGCTATGTTTCTTCTGAAGGATCTAGGGGGAGAAGCTGTTGTCTTGCCATTGTTTGTATAAAGAAAAGGGGCCGGGCATGGTGGTTCATGCCTGTAATCCCAGCACTTTGGGAGGCTGAGGTGGGCAGATCACCTGAGGTGAGGAGTTCGAGACCAGCCTGGCCAACATGGCAAAACCCCATCTCTACTAAAAATACAAAAATTAGCCGAGCATGGTGGCAGGTGCCTGTAATCCCAGCTACTTGGGAGGCTGAGTCAGGAGAATCGCTTGAACCTGGGAGGTGGAGGTTGTGGTGAGCCATGATTGGGCCACTGCACTGGGCAACAGAGCAAAACTCCATCTCCAAAAAAAAAAAATAAATAAATAAAAGGGAAGCTTGGAGAGATTAATTTGCCCAAGGCCACATTGCTAAAAAGTGCAGAAGCTGAGACTGAAACACAGGTCTGCCTGGCGCCAGATCATTTGCTAAACACTCTACAGTTTATAAAGTCTTGCTACATAGCAAATGCTTTCAGTAGAAATAGAAACACCTGGAGTGGAGAGAACAGACACATTTCCCTGCTCAGGAGACTCTACCTTTGCAAAGGTCAGAAACACTAGGCTTTTCTTCACTTACATCTCCAGCTTCTTGTCTCTTTAGCTCCTAGACACGATGCTCATATTTGCATATTTCCCCCAAACTCAGTGCTGTACCCACATGCTTTTCCAGAAAACCTGTCTGGATGTATCAAAAATCTACAGCTCATCCACCTACCCCCAAGACCAGAATTCTTAGAAGTAAAATGTGCAATGTGCAAGTCAATGAGAGGTTAGCATTTCATAGCTTCTACTTGGCCACTTGTATTTTAGACTAGGTTGGTGTCCAGAGGACCTAAAACATTTGCTGCATCCCCCAAATGGCCACAGATGTCAAGAGGGAGCCAAGTGTAGGCTTCCAGTGGCTCACAGCACAGTCTAATATCTGTAGTATAATGGTGACCACACTGGACTTGGCATCAGAATGCCAGAGTTCAAGTCCCAGCTTTGTGCTGTCATTATCATTACTGTGTAAAGTTGGACAATGTTTTCCTTAGTATCTACTTCCTCATTTATAAAATTAGTAGACAATAACTTGTTAGATGGAGTTGCTGTGATCACTAAATGAGATAAAAGATACAAAAGTAATAGGTAAGCACTAAGATTGTTTACACATATAAGAAACTATTAATTATAACCAGAGGATATTTAGGAAGGGCAGGGTATTGGGTTATGATTTTGTTTTATATATCAGTGACCGCAGGGGGATAGAAGGGAGGTTTTAACAGTGACTGGTCTCACAGCCAAGGGCTCTTAGATTGAGGAGAAGCAGCCTTCCTTCCACCTTCCCTCTGTTCACTGCACAGGGGCTGCTCTGCTGGAAGGACTGGGAGGGCTTACACAAAGATACCCATTTGTACTTCTTTTTATTTTCCATAGATGAATTCATGAGAGAAAAGGAAAAACACTTCCTAGTTGTGCTTGGGGTGCGGCCAGAGTCAGGTACCAAGCTGCACATCCACATGGGAGGGGCCCGCCTTGCATGCCATTAGCATTCCTGAACAGTTAACACTCGCCATTGGGCCTCATCCCTCTGCCTTTGGCCAGCTCTAAGGCCTCTGCCCCACACTGCAAGGTGATACAGAGATGGCCCCTGAGGTTGTCCTTGTCCTGGGGCCACTCTCTCCCTGACACAGACATTACTCAGAGAGGATTCTGCTCTGCTGCCCTTTTGCATTCTTTCCTCCCATTGCCAACCTGTGAAGGGCATCCTGCACTTTATTCCAAGAGTCTCCAAAGTAGGAGGAGGCATTTGGGACCCTGTTTTATTTGTCTTTCTAGGTCCAAAGTGGCATAGTACCTGACATATAGTAGGCGCACTCAATTGTTTTGCTAAATAAAAGGATAAAGTAAATAAATAATGTTTATTTGAATAAATGAGTGTGCAGATTAGTAATTTGCCTAGAGCTTTGTTGAAGAGCAAGTTAGAGAATATGGTGAAGTGGAACGAATGTGGGCTTTGGATAGACCTGGGTTTGAATCTTAGCTCTACCACTTACTAGTTTTGTGACCCCAAGAAGTTACTTAATCTTCTCGAGCTTTATCTTCAAATGAGTATAGTAATACTTAACTTCAAGGGTTACTATGAAAATTAAATGAGAATATATGTGAAGTTTTAATACAATATTAGTTACCCAATACTAATTTTGCTTATTTTTGTCTTATAAAGGAGACAGACTAGAGCTAATAGCCCAGTGGTTGGTGAAGGTAACTAAAACCAGTGGTTTATTATTATTATTTTTTTGATACAGAGCAACATTTTCAAAGGAAATAGGGAAATATGATTTCAGTAGGGAACTCTAATATATGAAATCAGATCAGAATGGTACTTCTCTGGCTGAAACGAGAGTAGGAATCCTGGGCTCACAGAGCATCTTCTCACCAGCTCTAAACCTCCTAAACACATAGCTAGCCCCAGAACGATTGTAAACTACTATTCTAGAGCTAAAGGAAAAGAAAGAAATAGGCAAATTACTGAGCTCAGAAGACAGTTACCCAAGAAGTAAGAGGACACTCAAAAGTGATGTTGAAAAACTGGTCACAACGTGTTAGCTGACCTTACAAAGTCTGTGTCAGAGACTTCCCCCTGTCCCTCATTCAATGGAAGACGTCTAGAAAAGTCCTGGAAAACTGAGACAAGTGAGTTTACTTTTATAATACATTAGCTGGATGGATCTTTAGGAAGAGCTGCTTTCCTGGCACACTTAGAGGAAAGGTGACATAATTTCTACAAAAGGAAAAGATCAGGCCTGGCTGATGTTTAGGGTTCTTTGAAGATTAATAAATGCCTGTGCATAGGGGTAGAGTAATGCACTTTTTTTTTTAGGTTAAAAAAGAAAAGCTTTGACACAGTTCCACACTAATGGATATTAAAAAAAAAACATTATGAATTTGTTGACCTTTCCATAGAGGATAGGCATGGAGAAAGAACAAAAGGGAAGGACAAATGGTGACTTCTCTATACACAGAATATAAACTGTGGTGTTCTCTAGGGCTTGGTAGTAGTTTTGCCTTTGTTAATAACTTCTTGAGTTTTGTCTCTGCCTGCCTGATAAAGAAGTATTGTAATGAACACCTTGCGCTGGTTAATTTTGTATGTCAACTTGGCTGGGATATGGTGTTTGGTCAGTATCAGTCTAGATATTGCTGGGATATGGTGGGATTGGCTGGGATATGGTGTTTGGTCAGATATCAGTCTAGATATTGCTGTGAAGATATTCTTTAGATGTGATTAACATTTAAATCAGTAGACTTTGAGTAAAGCAGTAAAGCAGATTACCCTCCATAATGTGGCTGGCCTCCTCCAATCAGCTGAAAACCTTAAGAGCAAAAACTGATGTTTCCTGAAGAAGCAGCATTTCTGCCCTAAGAGGACTGTAACAGAGAAACTCTAAGTTTTCAGTATGCAGATTTTAGGTTTAAGTCTGCAACATCAGGCCAAGCGCGGTGGCTCACGCCTGTAATCCCAGCATTTTGGGAGGCTGAGGTGGGCAGATCACCTGAGGTTGGTAGTTCGAGACCAGCCTGACCAACACGGAGAAACCTCGTCTCTACTAAAAATACAAAATTAGCTGGGGGTGGTGGCGCATGCCTGTAATCCCAGCTACTCAGGAGGCTGAGGCAGGAGAATCGCTTGAACGGGCGAGGCGGAGTTTGCCGTGAGCCGAGATTGCGTCATTGCACTCGTCTCAAAAAAAAAAAAAAAAAAAAAAAGCCGGGCGTGGTGGCTCACGCCTGTAATCACCGCACTCTGGGAGGCCGAGGCGGGTGGATCATGAGGTCAGGAGATGGAGACCATCCTGGCTAACACGGTGAAACCCCGACTCTACCAAAAATACAAAAAATTAGCCGGGCGTGGTGGCAGGCGCCTGTAGTCCCAGCTACTTGGGAGGCTGAGGCAGGAGAATGGCGTGAACCCAGGAGGCCGAGCTTGCAGTGAACCAAGATCACGCCACTGAACTCCAGCCTGGGCGACAGAGTGAGAGTCCGTCTCAAAAAAAAAAAAAAAAAAAAGACTGCAACATCAACTCTTCCCCAGATTTTCAGGTTGCCCACCTGCTGTATAGATTTCGGACTTGTCAGCCCCCACAATCACATCACATAGGTTAATTCCTTAGAATTAATATATATATATATATATCTCTCTCTCCCTCTCTCTCCCTCTCTCCCTCTCCCTCTCTCTCCCTCTCTCTCTCTCCCTCTCTCTCTCTCTCTCTCTCTCAACAGGGTCTTTGTGTGTCACCTAGGGACTGCAGTGGCACAATCATATCTCACTGCAGCCTTGACTTCCTAGGCTCAAGTGATCCTCCTGCTTCAGCCTCCCAAGTAGCTAGGACCACAGGTGCATGCACAATGTCTGGCTAATTTTTAAATTTTTTGTAGAGAAGGGGTTTCATCATGTTGCCCAGGCTGGTCTTGAACTCATGTCCTCAAGACTTGGCCTTCCAAAGTGTGGGGATTATAGGCGTGAGCCACCATACGTTGCCTCTCTCTCTCTTTATGTATCTCCTTTTGGTTCTATCTCTGAAAGAACCTTGAGTAACATACCATCCCAATTGGGATTGATGTATATTTTTGATAGAAGCACATATGATCATTTTCTGATGTCTCCTGATACCATTTTACCAATTCCCACTGCCAGCCCCTAACTTCTGGATCAGATGAATTAAACATTTTCTGTTTCCATTCCATACAGTGCTTCCATGGTGAACTTTCTCAAGCAGAGTTTCTCAAATGATCCTCCAAAGCACAGATGTTCCATTTACTGGGACAACATGTTTTGATGCCAATATTGAATGATTCCAGTCATTTCCTAATTTGAGGAAAAATTACTATAAAAATTTGTGATTTTAAACATTTTCCTCTTACACATTTTTCTTAAATTGTGGATGCTACTACCACCTGTCTATGCTAAAATCTAGTTTTTGGTATGAATTTAGGCCAAAATGATCTACTTACTTATTTTAAATTTAGTAGACCAAAATTTTCTGGTATTCTACAAAGATAAACATGGTTTCCAAGTGCCAGCCACTTAGCCAATCTTGAGATCCACTGTCCTAAAACACAGCTCTGAATTTATATCTCCCCCCTGCTTAGAACCCTTCAAAGGTTCCCTGTAGCCTAAATTCAAAGGAGAGCCCTCGGTCATTCCCTCTGCACTTACAAGCCCAGCCACCAGCTCCTACTTACTTCCTATTGCCAGGTTCATCACTTGTCCCCCCACTCTCTGTTGCTGACCAGTTTCTTTGAATCCAGATTTGCTCCTGTTCCCTTCTGAAAGACCAGTCTATAGTATTTGGCCAGACCCAACTATTTTATTTTCCATTCAGCCAGTGGAGGAGTGGTTGGACCACCTAGGAGATAAAGTACAAACTCCTCAGTGTGTATTCAAGGCAGCACCCATCCAGGTTCTAAATGGCCTGCCTGCCATTTTTCACTGCGTGCCCCACCCCCCCAACCCTTTGGTGTCCTGGTCATGCCACCATGCTGTGCTTAGGGTGTCCCTGTCTTTGGAATCCCTTCTCCCATTTCTGCCTATCGAACTCTTTACCACCTTCCGAAGCCCAGCTGAAAAACCTCTTCTCTCCTCAACTTCTCTTACCCAGAATTATCCTTCCTTCCCTATATCCCTCTCTCTGCCTTTAGAAAATAGCTCTCCAGGGAAGCTGAAACCATTGTGGATATGTGTTTATGGCTTTTCTTCCATACTAGCCTCTGCCACAGCAATATAGTCTGGTACGTTGTTACGTCTTTTCTTCACCCAAGTTTGTTTAATAAGATATTCTGAAGCCACAAAAATTGGATTGCTGTGCATCAAAAAAGCCAATTTAACAAATAATTGCATTAAAAAGCAAAATTATAAACTTTTAAATTAATTGACGGGTGTCACACTCAGAAGTCAATGACTACACTTTTGGTAGTTTTTGTTTGTCTTAGAAGATATGTAATTTGAGAGACATTAAAGTGTCATTCATCCTAGGACAGTTATTGGCCAGGTGCCTGTTCACAGCATGATACATCAGTTCTGGCTGCAAACTTGGAGACTTTGTACAGGTGAGAAATTTAAGGCTCACAGAGAGAAAGTGACTTGTTCACGATCATGATGTGTTATTAAAAGAGTTAAGATTCAAGTCCAGGTTTCCTAACTCTTAACCCAGCCTTCTATTGGGTTTGTCACTAATGATTATTCTTTTTAAGGTAGGGAGATCCACTTCCCTTTACGTCTTTTTAAATTAAGAGAAACTCTTGACCTCCCACCTGTGAGCCTACCCATGAGACTCACTACAAGATAAGCCAGAAAGGGAGCCACATAAACAAAGCTGGCAGGGAGAAAGCCTTCTATCCTTTTCCTTCATTCAAAGGCTTCCTCACCGTTTACCCTAACCTCTGAATGCCACAATTTGAGACTCACTCCTTCATTCCTGATTAAAATGCAAGCTCATATAAAAGAGGCACATTGAGATTCATGAGCCATCCATGTCAATGCCTCATTTATCAGCTCCCTTCTCTTATTTAATTTTCAAAGGGCGAGGGAAGACACCATGAGAAGGAAAGAGACCCAAGGAGAGGGTAGAACCTAAAAAGACAAACCTGGTAACTTATGATTTGGGGGTTTGGGTCTGTCTCTCTGGCTATACTGACTTCTAATGTTATGATGTGTCCTCTTTCCTGCCTTCTCTTTTAGCCCACAGTATGTAGAAACTGTTTTAGATATGTGGTCTTCTGAACCCTCCCCACGTTATTCTAAAACAATGCCTCCCTGACTATATTGGATTACTTAGCTGGCAGGGGTGGGAAGGAAACCAATGGGATGAGTTACATTTAACAAGTGGAAAGCGGTGGAAGGCAGAGGGCAGAGCAGCAACTGCCCGCGTTAGAGATGGAACGCCCCAGACTGAAAGTACGCAACTCACCTCGAAATATTTTCCATGTAAAGGAATAGCCCCTGTGCACCCCGCCCTGTGGGAAAACTGCCCTGTGGCCTGGTATGATGATGATTTACTCAAATTGCTCAATACCCTGGGAGTTCCTTTGCTTTAAAGAGTGCAGATTTTTTTAAAGCTAGAATTATATTTCTTGTTTTTTCTTTATTGTGCTTTCACTCAGTTTGTTTTCCTATAAAAATTAATCATACCCGTAGTGTTGATGTTTCCAGACACATTGAAAGGTCTAAAAACAATTGCTCACTAAACAAACCAATTTGCAAAGCAGAAGAAAAAGAAGTGAGACTCGCCCAGTAAGCATGAGATCATTTTTTCAAGTTCATTACCTCTTTTCCTCACCCAAGTTTGTTGTACCAGAGAACACACAAACCACACCTCAAACTTTAGTTCATGCTAGAGAAATTTGAATTAACAAAGGAGAAAAAAAGAAAAGGAAAAATAGGAGAGGAAGAAACGAAGAAACACAATATGCGATTGCCTTAGCCCTGACCCTGAAACTCAGCACAAGAACAGACACTTGCTTGGCTCAGAGTAAAGATGGGTGTGGAGATTGTAGGTCACAACAATTGCTGGTCTGCTTCAACTTAAGGTAGGATAAGTCCCTGGAAATAACAAAAAGAGGAGGTTTCTCCCAGGGCTGTCACCCATGGCTCACAGTGCCCATAAGTTTTTCTTGCTTTAAAGCTCTAAACCTGTGTTGACTAATACAGTAGTTAGTAGTTGCATGCAGTTATTTAAAGTCAAATGAATTCAATTAAATAAAAGTAAAAATCAGTTCCTCAGTTGCTCCAACCACATCTCAAGCACTCCCTAGATACATGTGGTTAGTGTCTATTATCTAGAACATTTCCCTCATCACAGAAAGTTTTACTGGACAGCACTGCTCTTGATTCCTGGTGCCCCCAGTATGATGGGAGTCATCCACCCATTGGAAATCAGGGACTAGCTGTAAGCAATGGCTCAGGAGCACTCAGTTGCACGAGGGCCTCAGGTGTGGGCATTGCCAGAGAGATGCCCAGCTCCAGGGCAGGAGTACTATGGAGAGTCCTTGGGGCGGGGCGGGGGGCAGGCAGGTAGGGCGGTGTGTGATGATGGTGCCCCGTCACCAATGTGGTCTCTGTCCCAGTTGGTGAATGGTGGCCCATCAAGTTTGTGGGAAGCCTGCATGGCTATCAGGCACAAATTCCAGAGCATATTTAAAGGCTGACTGGTGTTTACTCTGGTTAAGATTGTTAAGCAGAAGTCAAAAAGAAGTTCTGAGTTTTGGCCGGGTGCGGTGGCTCAAGCCTGTAATCTCAGCACTTTGGGAGGCTAAGGTGGATGGATCACGAGGTCAGGAGATTGAGATCATCTTGGCTAACACGGTGAAACCCCGTCTCTACTAAAAATACAAAAAATTGGCCGGGCGTGGTGGCAGACACCTGTAGTCCCAGCTACTCGGGAGGCTGAGGCAGGAGAATGGCATCTACCCGGGAGGCGGAGCTTGCAGTGAGCAGAGATCACGCCACTGCACTCCAGCCTGGGCGTCAGAGTGACTCCGTCTCAAAAAAGAAAAGAAAAGAAAAAAAAAGTTCTGAGTTTCTTTTTTTCCCCCTTGATTAAATGATGTCTAAGGTCCCCTTTGGATGTAAAAGTCTATGATTCTTCCCAGCAGTTAAAAAAAAAAAAAATAGGTGAGTTGATTTTAAAGACTATTTTATAGCAGAAAGCAAAACAATCTGTTGGAGCAGAAAGCAAAGTAAGAAATTTTTCTCCTCACTGAGAAGGTTAATAAAAAGAAAATCCACTTCTTCATAGGGTCTGAAAACTATGTAACCTAAATTTTGTTTATACTCAAAGTATATATATCTATAAAACCTAATGAGTTCTTTCCTGTTGTGCTTAGCAACTCAGGCAAGAAATGTTCAAGAAACGTTGTCTTTCATTAAAAGAAGACATTCAAGTTAACAAAACTTCTTTAAAAATTTATTTTTATTTTTTTTAGAGACAGGATCTCACTATGTTGCCCAGCCTGGACTAGAACTCCTGATCCCGTGGCCTCAGCTTCCCGAATAGCTGGAACTGCAGGCATGTGCCACTGTGACTGGCTACCAATTCTTAAATGGCTTAAAAATCTTTAAAACTAGTTAGAAGTGGAGTTTTAGGTTTATAAACAAATGCAAACATAAAATAATACTAGCATTATTTGAAACTTAAATTTGTATTTTGTGTGAAAATGTGATCAGAATGAAAAATACCTTTATGTCCTGCAGATCATGGTGGAGCAAAGAATTGGTAAGGAGTAAAAACAAATTATGTAAAAATAACATTGCGTAGATAAAGCTACTTTGTTGACTTACTTCAACTGACACATTTATTAAGCAGAAGTGTTTGCAGAGAATAACTGGGAGTAAATTGCTTCACACATTTCATTACAGGTTGGCAGGACCAAATGATTTCTGACAAGAAGACCAAGAAACTTTCTCTCTGCTAGCCTGAACAGATTATTAAGAAATAACACGAGCTATTTCGTTAAACTTTCTATTGCTTTTCTGACTCCACAAGGAAACTGGGGGTCTACAAGGGTGACTGTCTATGTGCGATTTAATCAGGAGATATAGGGTTTCTCGGGGTGCTTGGATTTTCTTGTTCTTTCTGTGGGGATATCTGAGGTTGAAAGCAGGATGGCTGCGTAATATCTCCAGAAGTTTAATGAGAACAAGACTTATATCAAGGGTATTAAGAAAGCAATTTCAACGGTTCAAAGTAAAAGAGAACAGGACAGTCACAATACCCTAAATTACAAAGAAAAAAATGACAGACTTTATGAATCAAGAATCTAACTTCTTCCCCTTTCCCTCCCAGTCTGCTAGCTTCCCTCCCAGGAGAGCAACCCAACCCTTGAGCCCGGGAGATTCCCTGCAGAGGGAAAGCGGTCTACTCACAGCGCCTCCTCTTTCTGCGCACACGGTAGGGCCCGCTCCGCAGTCTGCACCCGACCCGGGTGCTTTTCTACCCTCCTGCAATTCTTTGAACCTCCAGGACCAGGGAAGGGTGGTCTGTGATTGGCAGGAGGCACCTCACATGGGCTAAGCTTGCCGCTGCCTGCCCTGCCTCGCTGAGGCGGGGGAGTAACCGGAGGCTGTCAGTTGATTTCTGCTGCTTTGGAATGCGTGACTCTGACAGATGGAAGCACCTTGACAGCCACACTCATCGCTTTCCTGGATCCCTCCTAGGTCTGGGCTTTACTGGAATACAAACTCAGGGATTTTATTTTGATTTGATTTGATTTGATTTGTGTAATTTGATCCTTACTCCTGCTTTTGTGTGTTGAAGGCTTGTTAGTCCTGACCGCTCACAGCGATGCTGATATGTGCTTACCTGTGTAGGGCCATGTCCAGTTTTAGTTTCTATAACTTGCATATGCCAAATTCAGAGAGACAGTAATTGCCCAGGTAATGCTCATACTGTAGGTGGCCCAAAGACTGATAAGGAGCAAGAGATGTGGAAAGAAACAGATTGGGAAAAATTCACGCAGAGAGAGGGCTCAAGTGATTTATCTGATGTCCAATTCTTCCCTCCCCTCTTGTTCCCTCCCTTTCTCTTCTCTTCCCTTCCCTTCTTTTTTCCTTCTTCCCTGACTTCTGGAGCCATCATGTGTTATACATGGCACCCAGAACATTATTTTAATGGCTGCATAACCTATCATGGTATACATGCGCCATCGCTTGTTTAACCTGAGTTAGGAATCAGTAACCGCAGTAATGTTAGAATTTACTGAGTGCTTTTACCAATAGACTTGGGAGTTCCTCAAAGGTCAGCATCATCTCTGTTGCAGGTTAGGTTGTTCAGGAGCAGACTTTGAGACAAAATTTAGTGTGCAATATATTTATTAGACAGTGCCCTGAGATTAACACCCATGGCAGGGAGAGGGGAGAAACAGGACTGGGCAGAGGAAGAAGTTGAGCTGTAATATAGATGGGACAGTCTTAAGCAGCCCTCCTCAGGAAACTCTGGAGGAAGATGGCCTGTCAGAGTAGCTCTGACACTGGGCTCCTCTATGATCTGCCCTTCAATGTGGGTTACCCTGGGAAGGCAGCTTTCTGTAGCTGAGGCAAGTCCTGAAAGGGGCTGATAACTGGAGGCTGGAGGTTGCAAGTACTCCCAGCAGCAGGGCAACCTCCCCCTTCAAGGGGGACTGCATGGAGCACCTCTGTGTCCATCACAAGGCCTTATTCCTCTGCAGCTCTCCAGGGCCTGGTTAGGTAAATTATCATATTTCACACAATAGAATTCTGTGCAATGGTTAAAAATGACACCACAGATAAACATTTAATGGTATGGAAATAAGTTCAGCCATTTATTTGACAAATATTTATTGAAAACTTAGGATGTGCCAGGCACTCTTCTAGAGGCTGAAAATGAAAAAGCGGTTTACAAAATAGTTTGTGTAATCTGACACATTTTAATTTTTAAGAAAGTTTATATATGACTTAAAAAGTTAGAAATAGTATACAGCAAACATTAACCAGAATATATCTGAATGGTAAAATATGGGTGACTTCTACAGTCTTCTATTTTTGCAGTTCATATGTTTACAAAGGATCTATATTATAATTATAAGAACATATAAGTTATTAAAAACATGTGCTGTCCTGGAAATATTTGTGATAAAGTAGCAAGGAAGCAAACAAGGACATATGAATTTTCATTCATGTCTTAGGCATTTTATGTTCCATTACCATGATTATATGGGGAGAAAACAAAAAGATTTGAAAATCTTCAAAATAGATAATGTGAACACAAACCCAATAACAAGAGACAAGAGACTAGCTAGGAAAAGGAAGATTAGTTTTCAGATAATAACTGCAACTGAATAGATGAGGAACGTCAAGTCGTTAATGTATGACAGGCTTATTTTTTTCTAGTTAATTGATTTCTAACTCTCTTCTGCTAATCTTTCTTTCTCTCTGGCGAGGTGGCTCCCTTACCCACATCTTAACCTGATTCCAAGCTCATCAGTGAATTCTCATTACTAATATCTCACTTCTGTTAGAAACACTTAGATATTTTCTTCCTATCACCACAATTCAAACTACAGACTCCAGTAGTTTTGGGGAGAAGTTGAGGTCTTTAATAACCCCCCAACTCCCTGTGTATGTTCATTTGAGAGGGAAATGATGTCATCCTGTGTGAGTGGCCAGAGAGAGGCTCTATCCCTTTCTGTTGGCCATCCCCACTGTCTAGTTCACCACCACCAGCAGCAGTGTAGACAAGGGCCAGTGCACAGGGCTGGCCGAGGAGAGCCCTACTGAACCCCACGAGTTCCTAAGCCTCAGAGGGTGCTCTGCCTCATTCATTGGTTTGCAGCCAGTCTTTGTCCTTCAATCTCACCTACCCTCCAGGACCCCAGTTCTCAGGTGGCTGGGTTCTACCTTCTGCACATCTCAGGAACCTAGAACTAAAGGTGGCATGCTTGTCCCCTTCTCTGTTGGGCCATACCACTGCATCATCACCCTCCAAAGCTTTTCCTTCTGTGTGGTAGTTCCAAGGCAAGTTAGCAGGCCTGGTGACTCATGTGATATTTAACTGGGCTAGAAGAATTGGTCCTACATACACACTCAAACTTTTCAGTCCTCATGAGGTTTTCCTCTGTCATCTTCGGGGCAAGGGACCACTGGAATGTTTGTCTTCTCTGCATTCCCTAACAGATCCCTCACTTCAAATTGACTTTCCTATGGCGAGGTAGGGAGTTATAGTGCAAACTGGGTGAGAAAGAGGCTGCCTCCCTACTGGAAGTTCGGAAAGTGGGTTATTTAATGCCTTTTGCTTTCTCTAGTTACCAATTTCAGCAAAAACACTTCTCAAAACATGATGTTGTCTACAATATTTTTAATATATAGTAAAAGTCCCAGGTACTGCCAAATTTACTCTTCACAATATCCCTTTTTTTTATTATTATACTTTAAGTTTTAGGGTACATGTGCACAACGTGCAGGTTTGTTACATATGTATACATGTGCCATGTTGCTGTACTGCACCCATTAACTCGTCATTTAGCATTAGGTATATCTTCTAATGCTATCCCTCCCCCCTCCCCCGACCCCACAACAGTCCCTGGTGTGTGATGTTCCCCTTCCTGTGTCCATGAGTTCTCATTGTTCAACTCCCATCTATGAGTGAGAACATGCGGTGTTTGGTTTTTTGTCCTTGAGATAGTTTGCTGAGAATGATGGTTTCCAGCTTCATCCATTTCCCTGCAAAGGATATGAACTCATCATTTTTTTCTGGCTGCATAGTATTCCACGGTGTATATGTGCCACAATTTCTTAATCCAGTCTATCGTTGGACATTTAGGTTGGTTCCAAGTCTTTATTATTGTGAATAGTGCTGCAATAAACATACATGTGCATGTGTCTTTATAGCAGCATGATTTATAATCCTTTGGGTATATACCCAGTAATGGGATGGCCGGGTCAAATGGTATTTCTAGTTGTAGATCCCTGAGGAATCGCCACACTGACTTCCACAATGGTTGAACTAGTTTACAGTCCCACCAACAGTGTAAAAGTGTTCTTATTTCTCCACATCCTCTCCAGCACCTGTTGTTTCCTGACTTTTTAATGATTGCCATTCTAACCGGTGTGAGATGGTATCTCCTTGTGGTTTTGATTTGCATTTCTCTGATGGTCAGTGATGATGAGCATTTTTTCATGTGTTTTTTGGCTGCATAAATGTCTTCTTTTGGGAAGTGTCTGTTCATATCCTTCACCCACTTTGTGATGGGGTTGTTTGTTTTTTCCTTGTAAATTTGTTTGAGTTCATTGTAGATTCTGGATATTAGACCTTTGTCAGATGAGTAGGTTGCGAAAATTTTCTCCCATTCTGTAGGTTGCCTGTTCACTCTAATAGTGGTTTCTTTTGCTGTGCAGAAGCTCTTGAATTTAATTAGATCCCATTTGTCAATTTTGGCTTTTGTTGCCATTGCTTTTGGTGTTTTAGACATGAAGTCCTTGCCCATGCCTATGTCCTGAATGGTATTGCCTAGGTTTTCTTCTAGGGTTTTTATGGTTTTAGGTCTAACATTTATGTCTTTAATCCATCTTGAATTAATTTTTCTATAAGGTGTAAGGAAGGGATCCACTTTCAGCTTTCTACATATGGCTAGCCAGTTTTCCCAGCACCATTTATTAAATAGGGAATCCTTTCCCCATTGCTTGTTTTTGTCAGGTTTGTCAAAGATCAGATAGTTGTAGATATGTGGCATTATTTCTGAGGGCTCTGTTCTGTTCCATTGATCTATATCTCTGTTTTGGTACCAGTACCATGCTGTTTTGGTTACTGTAGCCTTGTAGTATAGTTTGAAGTCAGGTAGCATGATGCCTCCAGCTTTGTCCTTTTGGCTTAGGATTGAGTTGGCAATGCGGGCTCTTTTTTGGTTCCATATGAACTTTAAAGTAGTTTTTTCCAATTCTGTGAAGAAAGTCATTGGTAGCTTGATGGGGATGGCATTGAATCTATAAATTACCTTGGGCAGTATGGCCATTTTCATGATATTGATTCTTCCTACCCATGATCATGGAATGTTCTTCCAGTTGTTTGTATCCTCTTTTATTTCATTGAGCAGTGGTTTGTAGTTCTCCTTGAAGAGGTCCTTCATATCCCTTGTAAGTTGGATTCGTAGGTATTTTATTCTCTTTGAAGCAATTGTGAATGGGAGTTCACTCATGATTTGTTTCTCTGTTTGTCTGTTATTGGTGTATAAGAATGCTTGTGATTTTTGTACATTGATTTTGTATCCTGAGACTTTGCTGAAGTTGCTTATCAGCTTGAGGAGATTTTGGGCTGAGATGATGGGGTTTTCTAGATATACAGTCATGTCGTCTGCAAACAGGGACAATTTGACTTCATCTTTTCCTAATTGAATACCCTTTATTTCCTTCTCCTGCCTGATTGCCCTGGCCAGAACTTCCAACACTATGTTGAATAGGAGTGGTGAGAGAGGGCATCCCTGTCTTGTGCCCATTTTCAAAGGGAATGCTTCCAGTTTTTGCCCATTCAGTATGATATTGGCTGTGGGTTTGTCATAGATAGCTCTTATTATTTTGAGATATATCCCATCAATACCTAACTTATTGAGAGTTTTTAGCATGAAGTGTTGTTGAATTTTGTCAAAGGCCTTTTCTGCATCTATTGAGATAATCATGTGGTTTTGGTCTTTGGTTCTATTTATATGCTGGATTACATTTATTGATATGCGTATATTGAACCAGCCTTGCATCCCAGGGATGAAGCCCACTTGATCATGGTGGATAAGCTTTTTGATGTGCTGCTGGATTCAGTTTGCCAGTATTTTATTAAGGATTTTTGCATCGATGTTCATCAAGGATATTGGTCTAAAATTCTCTTTTTTGGTTGTGTCTCTGCCAGGCTTTGGTATCAGGATGATGCTGGCCTCGTAAAATGAGTTGGGGAGGATTCCCTCTTTTTCTGTTGACTGGAATAGTTTCAGAAGGAATGGTACCAGCTCCTCTTTGCACCTCTGGTAGAATTCGGCGGTGAATCCATCTGGTCCTGGACTTTTTTTGATTGGTAAGCTATTGATTATTGCCTCAATTTCAGAGCCTGTTATTGGTCTATTCAGAGATTCAACTTCTTCCTCGTTTAGTCTTGGGAGGATGTATGTGTCGAGGAATTTATCCATTTATTGTAGATTTTCTAGTTTATTTGTGTAGAGGTGTTTATAGTATTCTCTGATGGTAGTTTGTATTTCTGTGGGATCGGTGGTGATATCCCCTTTATAATTTTTTATTGCGTCTATTTGATTCTTCTCTCTTTTCTTCTTTATTAGTCTTGCTAGCATTCTATCAATTTTGTTGATCTTTTCAAAAAACCAGCTCCTGGATTCATTAATTTTTTGAAGGGTTTTTTGTGTCTCTATTTCCTTCAGTTCTGCTCTGATCTTAGTTATTTCTTGCCTCCTTCTAGCTTTTGAATGTGTTTGCTCTTGCTTCTCTAGTTCTTTTAATGGTGATGTTAGGGTGTCAATTTTAGATCTTTCCTGCTTCCTCTTGTGGGCATTTAGTGCTATAAATTTCCCTCTACACACTGCTTTGAATGTGTCCCAGAGATTCTGGTATGTTGTGTCTTTGTTCTCATTGGTTTCAAAGAACATCTTTATTTCTGCCTTCATTTCATTATATACCCAGTAGTCATTCAGGAGCAGGTTGTTCAGTTTCCATGTAGTTGAGCGGTTTTGAGTGAGTTTCTTAATCCTGAGTTCTAGTTTGATTGCACTGTGGTCTGAGAGACAGTTTCTTATAATTTCTGTTCTTTCACGTTTGCTGAGGAGTGCTTTACTTCCAAGTATGTGGTCAGTTTTGGAGTAGGTGTGGTGTGGTGCTGAAAAGAATGTATATTCTGTTGATTTGGGATGGAGAGTTCTGTAGATGTCTATTAGGTCCGCTTGGTGCAGAGCTGAGTTCAATTCCTGGGTATCCTTGTTAGCTTTCTGTCTCGTTGATCTGTCTAATGTTGACAGTGGGGTGTTAAAGTCTCCCATTATTATTGTGTGGGAGTCTAAGTCTCTTCGTAGGTCACTAAGGACTTGCTTTATGAATCTGGGTGTTCCTGTATTGGGTGCATATATATTTAGGACAGTTAGCTCTTCTTGTTGAATTGATCCCTTTAGCATTATGTAATGGCCTTCTTTGTCTCTTTTGATCTTTGTTGGTTTAAAGTCTGTTTTATCAGAGACTAGGATTGCAACCCCTGCCTTTTTTTGTTTTCCATTTGCTTGGTAGATCTTCCTCCATCCCTTTATTTTGAGCCTATGTGTGTCCCTGCACGTGAGATGGGTTTCCTGAATACAGCACACTGATGGGTCTTGACTCTTTATCCAATTTGCCAGTCTGTGTCTTTTAATTGGAGCATTTAGCCCATTTATATTTAACGTTAATAGTGTTATGTGTGAATTTGATCCTGTCATTATGATGTTAGCTGGTTATTTTGCTTGTTAGTTGATGCAGTTTCTTCCTAGCCTCGATGGTCTTTACAATTTGGCATGTTTTTGCAGTGGTTGGTACCAGTTGTTCCTTTCCATGTTTAGTGCTTCCTGAGGAGCTCTTTTAGGGCAGGCCTGGTGGTGACAAAATCTCTCAGCATTTGCTTGTCTGTAAAGTATTTTATTTCTCCTTCACTTATGAAGCTTAGTTTGGCTGGATATGAAATTCTGGGTTGAAAATTCTTTTCTTTAAAAATGTTGAATATTGGTCCCCACTCTCTTCTGGCTCATAGAGTTTTTGCTGAGAGATCGGCTGTTAGTCTGATGGGCTTCCCTTTGTGGGTAACCTGACCTTTCTGGCTGCCCTTAACATTTTTTCCTTCATTTCATCTTTGGTGAATCTGACAATTATGTGTCTTGGAGTTGCTCTTCTCGAGGAGTATCTTTGTGGCCTTCTCTGTATTTCTTGAATCTGAATGTTGGCCTGCCTTGCTAGATTGGGGAAGTTCTCCTGGATAATATCCTGCAGAGTGTTTTCCAACTTGGTTCCATTCTCCCAGTCACTTTCAGGTACACCAATCAGACGTAGATTTGGTCTTTTCACATAGTCCCATATTTCTTGGAGGCTTTGTTCATTTCTTTTTATTCTTTTTTCTCTAAACTTCTCTTCTCACTTCATTTCATCTTCCATCACTGACACCCTTTCTTCCAGTTGATCGCATCAGCTACTGAGGCTTCTGCATTTGTCACGTAGCTCTCGTGCCTTGGTTTTCAGCTCCATCAGGTCCTTTAAGGACTTCTCTGCATTGATTATTCTAGTTATCCATTCGTCTAATTTTTTTTCAAAGCTTTTAACTTCTTTGCCATTGGTTCAAATTTCCTCCTGTGGCTCGGAGTGGTTTGATTGTCTGAAGCCTTCTTCTCTCAACTCGTCAAGGTCATTCTCCATCCAGCTTTGTTACATTGCTGGTGAGGAGCTGCGTTCCTTTGGAGGAGGAGAGGCGCTCTGATTTTTAGTTTCCAGTTTTTCTGCTCTGTTTTTTTCCCATCTTTGTGGTTTTATCTACCTTTGGTCTTTGATTATGGTGACGTACAGATGGGTTTTTGGTGTGGATGTCCTTTATGTTTGTTAGTTTTCCTTCTAACAGTCAGGACCCTCAGCTGCAGGTCCGTTGGAGTTTGCTTGAGGTCCACTCCAGACCCCATTTGCCTGGGTATCAGCAGCGGTGGCTGCAGAACAGCGGATTTTGGTGAACCGCAAATGCTGCTGCCTGATCATTCCTCTGGAATTTTTGTCTCAGAGGAGTACCCAGCCGTGTGAGGTGTCAGTCTGCCCCTACTGGGGGGTGCCTCCCAATTAGGCTACTCGGGGGTCAGGGACCCACTTGAGGAGGCAGGCTGCCCATTCTCAGATCTCAAGCTGCCTGCTGGGACAACCACTACTCTCTTCAAAGCTGTCCAGAGAGGGACATTTAAGTCTGCAGAGGTTACTGCTGTCTTTTTGTTTGTCTGTGCCCTGCCCCCAGAGATGGAGCCTACAGAGGCAGGCAGGCCTCCTTGAGCTGTGGTGGGCTCCACCCAGTTCGAGCTTCCAGCCTGCTTTGTTTACCTAATCAAACAACTAACTCGTCAATGGCAGGTGCCCCTCCCCCAGCCTTGCTGCCGCCTTGCCATTTGATCTCGGACTGCTGTGCTAGCAGTGAGCGAGACTCCGTGGGCATAGGACCCTCCGAGCCATGTGCGGGATATAATCTCCTGGTGTGCCGTTTTTTAAGCCAGTTGGAAAAGCGCAGTATTAGGGTGGGAGTGACCCAATTTTCCAGGTGCTGTCTGTCACCCGTTTCTTTTTTTTTTTTTTTTTGATGTTTTATAGTCGTCTGTTTCAGTGTGTCACCCCTTTCTTTGACTAGGAAAGGGAATTTCCTGACCCCTTGCGCTTCCAGTGTGAGGCGATGCCTCGCCCTGCTTCAGCTCGTGCATGGTGCACTGCACCCACTGTCCTGCGCCTACTATCTGGCACTCCCCAGTGAGATGAAACTGGTACCTCAGTTGGAAATGCAGAAATCACCCGTCTTCTGTGTCACTCACGCTGGGAGCTGTAGACCAGAGCTGTTCCTATTCGGCCATCTTGGCTCCTCCCCACTGTGCTCTAGTTTATCTGTCACTGCTATCCCATCTGCTTTCTGTTATCAGAAATCATAAAAATCTCTGGTCTCTTTCTCTTCTGCTTTAAGTATTACAGTGAATTTACTTCCTTTTGTAAATCTTTACTGAAATGTTAGTGGAGTTTGAGGAGGATTTTTTCTTAAAAAATTAAAATACTGAATTAGGCAAACAATTTATTCTGCCTATTGGAATCCCCTAGGTGTTCATAATAATAGGCCACAGTACTGCTCTCCATCTGGTATTAGACTGTTACAAATTCTGCAAACAGTCTAAAAAAAATAGCCTGAGATTCTAAGGTACTAGCACACTGGCAATATTAGCATATTGTTTGTCTCTTATAAAAACACAGTGTTTTCTGAGTTTTATCCTTACAAATAAAAACACAGAGTTTTCTGAGTTTCATCCTTACAATGTTTCCAACCAAAAAATTGACATGAAGATTGAAGCACAGGCACAGAATCACCTGAAACCACACTTGTCCACATCCCTATACACACACATGTATCTAGGCACATGTGAGCAGAAAACACTAACAGACATAATTACACTTACATACTCATAACTTATTCTCAAGAATAGGTGAGTTTGAATAGAGTTATTAAACAGGTTAAATACATAAGAACAAAAGAAGATAGGTGGAGAAGAGTGGGTGAGTAGAGCTGAGAATGAGTTACTAGTCATGAAATACTACAAGGTTAATTTTAAAAATAAATCATATTCAAGAGACCAAAGACCAAAGAATAAAACAAGGGAATTTGTAAAGAGTAGGGGAAATAGGAGAATAATTCTCCTGGAAGGCTAAGATACTCTTGTTTTTGTTGTTTCTGAGTTTCACAACTATTCTTCTTCTTCCCTGTCATAAGGTGGAACTTAAAAATATTAACCTCCACGTTTTAAAAATGGCTTTGTTTATATATAATTCATACACCATAAAATTAACCCTTTTGAAGTGTACAATTTAAGTGGTTTTTAGAATATTCACGCTTACGCAAATATTATCACTACCTAATTCCAGAATATTTTCTTCCCCCCAAAAGAAACCTCATGCCCATTAGCAGTCACTCCCTATTACCTGCTCACTGCAACCCCTGACAACCACTAATCTACCTATGTCCCTATGGATTTTCTTATTCTGGACACTTCATAGAAATGAAATCAAGTGGTTTTCTATGTCTGGCTGCCTTTATTTAACACAATGTTTTCCAGACTTATAAAAGTCATAGTTGTGTATCAGAACCTTATTCCTTTTTATGGCTGAATAATAATCCATTGTATAGATATATCACATTTTTTCATTTTGAATTAAAAATTTTTTTGATTGTGGTAAAAACATAAAGTAAAATTTGCCATTATAACCATTTTAAAGTGTACAGTTGAGTAGTGTTAAGTATATTCACATTGTTGTGCAACAGATCTCCACAAAATTTTCATCTTGCAAAACAGAAAGTAAATCCATTAAATTGCTCCCTATTTGCCCTCCTCTTAGTCCCTGGTAATCAGCTTTCTACTTTCTGTTTCTGTCAATTTGACTACTTTAGATACCTCATATAAGTAGAATCTCATAATATTTGCTTTTTGTGACTGGTTTATTTCATTTAGCATAATGTCCTCCAGGTTCACCTATGATGTAGCAATTGACAAGATTTCCTTCTTTTTAAAGGCTAAATAATATTCCATTGTATTTATAGACTATATTAAAAAATCCATTAATCAGTTGATGGATATTTGGGTTGTTTCTATTTTTTGGTTATTATGAATGCTGCTATGAGCATTCGTGAACAAGACTTTTTGTGGACATATGTTTTCAATTCTCTTGGATATATACCTATGTATTAGTCAATTTTCATACTGCTGTGAAGAAATACGTGAGACGGGGTAATTTATGAAGAAAAAGAAATTTAATGGACTCACAGTTCCACATGGCTGGGAAAGTCTCACAATTATGGCAGAAAGAGAAGGAGGAGCAAAGTCATGTCTTACATGGTGGCAGGCAAGAGAGCATGTGCAGGGGAACTGCCCTTTATAAAACCATCAAATCTCATGAAAACTCATTCACTATCATGAGAACAGCATGGGAAAATCCTGCCCCCATGATTCAATCACCTTCCACCCATCCCTCCTGTGATACATTGGGATTATGGGAGCTGCAATTCAAGATGACATTTGAGTGGGGACACAGCCAAACCCTATCAACCTAGGTGTAGAATTACTGTCATGTAATAACACAATGTTTCACTTTTTGAAGAACTGCCAAACTGTTTTCCAAAGTGGCTGCACCATTTTACATTCCACTAGCAGCGTATGAGGGTTCTAATTTCCTTATATCCTCACTGAAACTTACCGTCTTTTTGATTATAGTGAGTGTAAGATGATATCTCACTGTCGTTTTGATTTACATTTTTCTAATGACTAATGGTGTCATATTTATTCTTTAAATGGAAGAAGGGAGGAGAAAGATGAAGGAAAACTGCTCTAGTAGCTTTGCTATTACTGTGAGGAAATCAGGGTGGCTGGGGAATGATTTGAGGGAGGGTAATCAGAATTGCTCAGGTAAAATCCAATATTACTACCGTTGATAACATTACTAAAATAATCAGGACTAACAATATCCATTACTGTTCTAAGTGTTTTTATAAACATCTCTAACAACACTTGAGACGCTCATACTTCATAGCTGTATGAAAAACCTGTTTTGCATAAGCTTCTTTAAAGGATTCCTTCAAGGGAGGTCATGTATTTTGATCTCCAGTTACTCTGACATTGAAACATTTATTTTCCTTTTATATTCGACATAGCCATCCACGTCCTCTTTCAGTTTTACTCCAAAAGGGCCAGTTCTAAGATGCCTCTTTCTCTTCTGCTTGATGGTAAGTTCCACCCAGATTTTTTAGTGTTTACTCCTGGCCTGGGACTACTTCCTTCCACTTAGGTACTAAGAGCTGAATACACTTTTAGCTGATTGGTCTTCTATATTAGATAGCTCTTTCAGTAGACAGCCTGAGTCATTGCATATGAAGCTTGATCTTCATTTTCTCCCTTTTCTTCTTAGACAAACATTTTCAGACAGGTTCACTGTACCATACCAAGCCCATCCCCCTTATCCATTGCCTCATTCTGAAAGGTCAAAAATGAAGTTGTGAAAGGCATCCCAGAAGGCCAACAAGAAAGGCTGAAGTGGCTGGTGTGGTTGGGTCTCAAATGTTCTGCTTTAAGAAGCATGGCAAAACTGTCTGGTCTTAGGATTGAAAACCAGTGAACTAAACTTAATCATTAATTTCATTTGTTGTTGATAACATTTGAGTTTTTGTCACTAAAATATTATTGGTCCATTTATCTTTGGATTATTTTATTCACCCAACTAATTGGTATGACCTTAGTTGTGTAACTCAAACTTTTCCCACAGGTTTACTGCAAGTTTATCAGCTTTCACCTAGTTTTGCCAGCCCACAGTCAACACAGCTCCTTATCTGTTTGAATGAGAACAATTTATTGAGTTTGAGCACATGTACATTTTGTGGACAACTGAAAAAAAAAACCAAGTAAACTTTGAAATTATGAAGTGATTTTTATGTAATTTTAAGAAGTGAAAGATATAAAAAAATAGAGTTTGTGTGTGATTGTTCAAGCAGAAACTTAATTTATTGTAATTCAACCATATAACAATACCAATTCATCAACTAAACATTGTAAAAACTCAAGTCTCCTGTAATGTTCAAATAGAAATTAAATGGAGGGTTCATATCACAAAAGTAGTATCAGATGATCATCTCAGTTATGATCTTTAGGCAGACACACTCATACCAGACAGACCAAGTTAAGAATTTTTACATTAAAATACCAGTTGAACTGGTTATACATTCCACATGATGCAGATACTCTTTAAGGGAAAAGGTAATGAGAAAGTGATGTTCTGCCTCACCCACAGGTGTGTACGGAGCAGTATAACATGTTTGAGTTTTGCTGTAGGTTACAAATCAGAAGTGAGCTATCCATAGGAAAAGATTAGAATCACATCCACTAATGGCAGAATATAACAAACAAGGTTAAAGAAGAAACAGCAAAAATAAATAAGAGATATTACAACAATAATCTTTCATTAAGAAAAAAATGCTGTGATAAATTCTTTTTCACACATTTTTTGATTAGACATTTTGTAAATAGCTTGGAGACAGATTTATATGCTTTATAAGAAGTACATATAAATTGCTAGTTGTGATTTGTGGACTTATTCAGAGATTTAGGGGAATGAGTATTGAAATATCAATGCATGCATAAGTATAATGTGCATATTTTTGTATGATTATCCAGAGATATCTGTAATTGTTATGTAAATTTTACATAGATATTCTATAGATTTTTTACTTAAAAATTAAGAATGCATTCAGGTAGAGTCACCACTAATGTCTATTCAAAACCATTTTTTTTTCAGATGGAAAACAGAACATAGTATTGACACATGATTGTAAACAATACTGAAGAGAGGCTCGTTCTTTGTAGATTTCACATTTTGTCTCTCTTTTTCATCATTTCCTGCACCTAGGGAGAATGAAAAACAATTTTTTCCACTAGCAATTTTGGTTTACTTGGAATTACTATATTTTGTGAGGCTAAAATATGTAGAGATTCAAAATACAGAAATCCTTATATTGAGATGGTGCAAATAATTTGTACTTTGATACATCAAGGACATATGTTACAATCTCTGTGGGAACCATTATAAAATATCGTGAGGATTATAAGAGCAGTGACCACATTCTGTATAAGACTGTAACAGTAGATCCATGTCATATATATATGTCTAAAACCCACAGAATGTACAACACAAAGAAAGAACCCTAATGTAAACTATGGTCTTTAGTTAATAATAATGTATCAATACTGGCTCACCAATTTGTAACAGGTGTACCACACTAATGCAAAATGTTAATAATAGGAGAAATTAGTGGTGGGAGATGAGGGAAGGGTAAGGAGATATATGGAAACTTCTTTCTGCCCAATTTTTCTATAAATTTAAAACTGCTCTAAAAAATAAAGTTCACTAATTTAAAAAATTTCCCCAATAAGAAACAACAAAAAATAAAAGTAGATAGCTTCTAAGCCAACAGAGGGAAAAAATGGAATGATAAAAGAAGGCAAAAAGTAAAGAAAAAGAAACATAACAAGTAGGGCAAATAGCACATAGCAAAACAAGAGATTGAACCTCAAATATATCTTTAATTGTACTAATTGTAAATGGTTAAAAACTTGCCATATTTGAATACTAATGATAAAAAAGCAAAAACTCAACTATATGCTATTTATAAAAAACATATCTGAAACCTAAGAACAGGGGAAAATTAAAAGTAATAAGGATAGAAAAATATAGTACCATTTACATGTTAACAAAAATAAATCTGGTATAGCCACAATAATGTTGAACCAAGTAGTCAGAGTATGTGATATACCTCTTTATAATAAATAGTTCAATTTACCAGAAATAAATAAGAATTCTAAATTCATATACACTTAATAACATAACCCCAAGCACATATACACAGCAAAAACTGACTGAACTATAGGGAGACAGACAAATTCACAATCATATTAGAAGACTTGAACAACATGTTTAGTAAGCCTGACCCAATGGATACATTCAGAACACTTGCCAATGATTGCAGAATAAACCTTTCTTTTAAACTACAAAAAATTTATTCACAACTATTAACCATATGCTGTATCATAAAGCAAGTAAACACATTTCAAAGATTTGATGTTATACGAAGTATGTTCTATGAGCAAAGTGCAATTGACTTAGAAACCAAAAGATAACTACAAAATCCAATATCTAATAATTTGTACAAATAATATAATGTCCCCAAACCCATAAGTTGAAGAAGAAATTATAATACATATTAGAAACTATCTAGAACTAAATTAAATGAAAATACTATATATTTAAATTTATGTGATAAAGCTTTAAATGCAAATATTATTTTTTAACAAGGAGGTTCTGCTTCCTAAATACACAAAAGGCACTTAAAAATGACTCCTGCAGGTAACAGCTGTATACAATGGACAAAATAAAACACCCACCTCACCCACTACAAACAAACCAACACAAAAATCAAACCAAACCAAAACATAACTTCCTGAAGGCTCTGGAGCCTAAACAAAGACAGATAAATTTTAAAGGAAAGTCTAAACTTGGACCAAGTGACCAAAATGAGTTCTTCATTTCTTCAACTTTGACCCAATAGTAATAACAGTCATAGACAGCTGTGGCAGTGCAAGAACGCCTAAAACTCTGATAAGAAATCCTGCTGTCTTTCTGTATGGAAGAATCAGGGGAAGTGGCCTGGCCAAATATGACCAGATTCTGAAGAGTGAGGGAGAATTCTGAAAGGGGAAAAAGATTCTCCAATATTGTGTATGAACTTCAGGCTGACCCCTAGAACGTGTACTCATAGGACAAATTCAAAGTAATGTGAATTGATCTGAGCGATGACCTGTTAATCACATGAGGTAAGAAAGAACTTACTTTGAATCTAACCATATTAACTGCCATTTTAAAAAAATCAACATTTATCAGAAGACTATAGCTAATCTCAGTCTACACAATATAATATTAACGATATCCCAGGTCATCTAAAATTATTCTGCTTATAGAAAACATAGATATTCACTTTAAATGAAAAAGACAATCAATAGATGCCAACTCCAAGATGATCTGGTATTGAGGTTACTAGACAAGCACTTTATTTTTGAGACAGAGTCTCACTTTGTCACCCAGGCCGGAGTGCAGTGGTGCAATCTTGGCTCACTGCAACCTCCACCTCCTGGGTTCCAGTGATTCTAGTGCCTCAGCCTCCCAAGTAGCTGGGATTACAGGTACACACCACAACACTCAGCTAATTTTTTTTTTTTTTTTTTTTTTTGAGACGGAATCTCGCTCTGTCGCCCAGGATGGAGTGCAGTGGCACGATCTCGGCTCACTGCAAGCTCTGCCTCCCAGGTTCACACCATTCTCCTGCCTCAGCCTCCTGAGTAGCTGGGACTACAGGTGCCTGCCACCACGGCTGGCTAATTTTTTGTATTTTTAGGAGAGACGGGGTTTTACCATGTTGGCCAGGCTGACTTCGAACTCCTGGCCTCAAGTGATCTGCCCACCTTGGCCTCCCAAAGTGCTGGGATTATAGGCATGAGCCACTGCACTTGGCTCTAGACAAGCACTTTAAAGCAGCTGTAATAACTAACTATGCTCAATCAAATAAAGGAAAATACACCAGAAATGAAGGAAAATGTAGGAAATAGAAGACAGAAAGTAAAAAAAGAGGAACTGAAGAAACCACATGGGGACCCATCAAAGGAGTGAGAGGACATAGAAAACAGAGAAGAGCAAAGCTGAGCAGCCAGTCACCTGGGACTGGCCTGGAGGCAAGTGAAGCTCCCCAATAAGGGGAAAAGGTGAGAACCCACAGGGGATCCACACTACCCACAGGGACTTATGCAATCCTAGGAATGGAAGAACACCCATGACTCCCACAGGGCCTCTAGACTGATACTGAGAACCATCTAGATTTCTGCAGAAGCAACATTAAAGTCCACAGGGACACCCACAGGCCTTGGGTGCTGGAGCAGCCTGCTGCAAGCTGCCATAGCCCCAATAAAGGCCACAGTCATGATGCCAGAGAGCAGTCAGATTGCTCCACTCCCCCTCAACAGATAAGGCTCAGTGTCAGCTTCCAGCACAGTGGTCCCACACCTGCCTGAACTCTGGCAGGAGACACAGTTCCTGCTTTTTCTCCAGGAAGCACCCAAACAGCAGATGAGGTTACTCTACCCACTCCTGCTGCTCCTAGGCAAGTGTGACATGCTGGATGGGGCTTCCAGCAGAGAAGACCTGCCTCTGCCTAAACTCTGTGGGCAGGTGCAGCTACATGTTCTCCCAGGAAGCACCTGGATGGTGGGCCAGATTACTCCACCCAACCGTTGCTCCTAGACATAAAAGACTCCCTGGCTGGGGCTTCCACACAGTGGCCACACCTCTGCCTGAACTCTGTGAGTGGGTACAGCTCTGTGTTCCCCCAGGATATGCCTGGATAATGGACCAGGTGGCTTCATTCACCCCTGCTGTTTCTAGCTAGGTGGGACTTACTGATCTGTGCAGCTCCCAAGCAAGGGGGAAGCTCCCACTCTCAGAGCAATGAAACTGGTGAGACGCCCAGGTTCTCAGGCTGGTTGGGGAGTGGGTGTGCCTCCCTCCACAGGGCCAGTTAGGGAAGGGTATGGCCTGACTGCCAGCTGTGGCCCCTGCCTGAGGGAGCCCTGCAGCCCAGAACACCTAACAAAGGAAAGGCAGGTACAGAGCTAGTGATTGGTGGTGGCTCCCCCAAAGCCCAGGAGTGAACCTAGTTGAGGGGGGAGTGGTCATCTCTCTCTTCTCTACTGTGGAGCACTACTGTGAATGTGTCAAAATACAAAAGAGCAGAGGGCTAAGAGCCTATCTGCTGGCTACTACTCTTAAGCACCGTCTACTGGATTTCAGCCCAAATTATAACACTAAAAATATGTTGCCAGTATACAGCATCTGTGAAACCTAAAGTAAAAACCCAGCCACAAAAATTCTGCACAGAGCTTTGGACCTCTGAAAGCAAGCAGAAATGAAGCCAACTGACTATACTCAACTTCCATCACAGTTAAAGAAACACTAGCCCTCACACATGAGAAAGAATCAATGCAAAATCTCTGGTAATTCCAAAAGCCAAAGTGACCCTTTACCTCCAAATTAACAGACTAGTCCCCCAGCAATGGTTTTAAACCAGATAGAAATGACAGACAGAATTCAGAATCTGGATGGCAAGAAAGATCATTGAGATCCAGCAGAAATTGAAACCCAACCCAAGGAATCCACTAAAATGATCCATTTTAGGAACTGAAAGATGAAATAACCATTTTAAGAAAGAACCAAACTGAACTTATGGAATTGAAGAATTCACTTCAAGAATGACTAATACAGTTAGAATCATTAACAGCAGAATTGACCAAGGTGAGGAAAGAATATCAGAGCTGGAAGACCAGTTTTTTGAATAAATTCAGTCAGACGAAAATTTTTTTTAAATTTAAAAAATGGATAAAACCTCCAAAAACATGTGGGATTGTGAAGGGACCAAATCTATGACTCGCTGACATTCCTGAGAGAAAAGGAGAGAGAATAAACAGCTTGGAAAACAGAGTGAGGATATAGTTCATGAAAATTTCCCCAGTCTCACCACAGAGGTGGACATATAAATTTAAGAAAAATAGAGAACCCCTGTGAGATACCATACAAGACAAGCATCCCCAAGGCACATAGTCATCAGATTCACCAAGATGAACATGAAAGAAAAAAATCTTAAAGGCAGCCAGAGAGAGAGGTCAGGAACCTACAAGGGGAACCCAATCAGGCTAGCAGCAGACCTCTCAGCACAAACTTGGAAAAACCATTACCAGCCACTATAAAAATACCCCAAAGTACACAGACCAACGACACTATGAAACAACTATGTTAACAAGTCTTTAAAATTAACCAGCCAGCATGATGATGACAGGACCAAATTCACACATAGCAATATTAGCCTTAAATGTAAATGGGCTAAATGCCCCATTAAAAGACACAGAATGGCAAGCTGGAGAAAAAGACAAGACCTATTGGTGTGCTGAACTCAAGAGACATCTCACATGCAAAGACACACACAGGCTCAAAATTAAGAGATACAGGAAAATTTACAAAGCAAATGGAAAGCAGAAAAAAGCAGGGGTTGCAATCCTAGTTTCTGACCAAATAGACTTTAAACCAACAAAGGACAAAAAAGACAAGGAAGGACATTACAAAATGGTAAAGGGTTTGATTCAGCAAGAAGAGCTAACTCTTCTAAATACATATGCACTCAATACAGGAGCACCCAGATTCATAAAACAAGTTCTTAAAGACCTACAAAGAGACTTAGACCCCCATAAAACAATAGTGGGAGACTTTAATACCCCACTGTTACTATTAGACAGATTGTCGAGACAGAAAATTAACAGAGATATTCAGGACTAGAACTCAGCTCTGGACCAACTGGACCTGATAGATATCTACAGAACTCTCCACCCCAAAACAACAGAATATACAATTTTTTTTTGGTGCCACATGGCACTTACTCTAAAATTGATCACATATTTGGAAGTAAAACACTTCTCAGCAAATGTAAAAGATGTGAAATCATAACAAACAGTCTCTCAGACTGCAGTCCAATCAAATTAGATCTCAAGGTTAGGAAACCCACTCAAAACCACACAACTACATGGAAATTGAACAACCTGCTCCTGAATGACTTTTGGGTAAATAATGAAATTAAGGCAGAAATCAAGAAGTTATTTGAAACCAATGAGAACAAAAAGACAACATACCAGAACCTCTGGGATATAGCTAAAGCAGTCTTAAGAGGGAAATTTATAGCCCTAAATGCACATCGAAAAGCTAGAAAGGTCTCAAATCATCACCCTAACATCGCAAGCAAAAGAACTAGAGAACCAAGAGCAAACAAACCCCAGAGCTAGCAGAAGACAAGAAATTACCAAGCTCAGAGTGAAACTGAAGGAGATAGAGACACAGAAAACCCTTCAAAAAAATCAATGAATTCAGGAGCTGGTTTAAAAAAATATCAATAGATAGGCTGCTAGTTAGAGTAATAAAGAAGAAAAGAGAGAAGATTCAAATAAACACAATCAGAAATGATAAGGGGGATACCACCACTGACCCCACAGAAATACAAACAACCATCAGAGAATACTAGAAGGTATCACACTAGGTGAATTCAAAGTATACTACAAAGCTACAGTAACCAAAACAGCATGGTACTGGCATAAAAACAGACACATAGACTAACGGAACAGAATGGGCAACTCAGAAATATATCCATGCACTTACAGTCAACTCATTTTTGACAAAGATGCCAATAACATATTTTTGGGGAAAGAACAGACTCTTTAATAAATGATGCTTGGTAAACAGGATGTCCATATGGAGAAGAATAAAACTGCATCCCTATCTTTCACTATATATAAAAATCAACTCAAAATGTATTACAGACTTAAATGTAAAACCTGAAACTTCAAAAATACTAGAAGAAAACATTGGACAAATGCAACAGGACATTGATCTGAATGAAGATTTTCAGGTAAGACCTCAAAAGTCCAGGCAACAAAAGCAAAACTAGACAAATGAGATTACATCAAGTAATCTCAAGTAATCTAGCCTCATTAAAAAAAGCTTCTCTGCACAGCAAACAAAATGAGTTAAGAGACAACCTACAAAGTGGGAAAAATATTTGCAAACTATTCATCTGACGAGGGATTAACAACTAGAGGAACTCAGACAACTCAGCAAAAAATAACACAACTTTAAAATAAGCAAAAGATCTGAATATATATATCTCCAAATAAGATATACAGATCGTCAAGATGTACATGGAAAAATGCTCAACATCACTAATCATCAGGGAAATGCAAATCAAAACCACAATGAGATGCCATCTCTTCCCAGTTAGAATGGCTATTATCAAAAAGACCAACAAACAAACCAACCAACCAACAACTAAAACAAAAAAGCAAACCACCAAACAAACCAAGTGCTGGTGAAGGTATGAAGAAACAGGAATACTGCACACTATTGGTGGAAATGTAAAGTATTACAGCCATTATGAAAAATATATCAAGTTTCCTAAACAAAGCTAAAAATAGAACTACCATATAATTGAGCAATCCCACTGCTGGCTATATTTCCAAAGGAAAGGAAATCTGTTTTGAAGAGATACCTGCACTCCCGTGTTTACTACAGCGCTATTCAAAAGTTCCAAGGTAAGGAATCAACCTAAGTGTTTATCAACACATGAATGGATAAAGAAAATGTGGCACATATATATAACGGAATACTATGCAGACATAAAAAGAAGGAAGTCCTATTATTTGCAGCAACACAGATGGAACTGGAGGTCTTTATGTTAAGTGAAATAAGCCAGGCACAGAAAGACAAACGATACAATAGAAAAATAAGTATTTCCAAATGGCCAATAAACAAATGAAAAGATGTGCAACTGCCTTAGTAATCAGGAAAAAGCAAAATGAAACGGCAATGATATATTACTATTCACCTATCAAAATGGCTGATGCTAAAAACACCGATAGTAGTAAGCATTGGTAAGGATGTGGAACAACTGGAACTTTTACACACTGCTGATGGGAACACAAATTGATATAATCACTTTGGGAAATTGTTTGAAATAATCTACTAAAGCTGAGGAAACACACACCCTACGATCCAGCAATTACTCTTCAAGGTATGCACTCAAGAGAAATGTGTTACCAAAGGACATGTGAAAGAAGGTTTACAGCAAAAATTTTTGTAATAACTCCAAGTTGGAAACAACCTGAATTCCCATTGAAAGTAGGATAAATTCTGGTATTCTACACAATGAATACTGTACAGCAGGCTTGTCCAACCTGCAGTTTGTGGGCTGCATGTGGTCCAGGACAGCTTTGAATGAGGCCCAACACAAATTCATAAACTTTCTTAAAATATTATTAGTTTTTTTTTTTTTGCGATTTTTTTTTCTCGTCAGCTATCACTGTTAGTGTATTTTATGTGTGGCTCCAATTTGTCTTCCCAAGTGGCCCAGGGAAGCCAAAAGATTGGACACCCATGCCAATTAAAATGAATGAGCTATAGCCACATACAACAGCATGGATCAATCCCAATGACATAATTTTGAGCATAAGAAACCAGATGCAATTGATTATATATGATATGGTTCCCTTTATATACAGTTCAAAAGCTGACAAATATAAACACAAGTGTCTCATGATTCAGGTCCAGTGAAAAATTATAAAGAAAAGTGAGGAGGTCATTGTCATAAAGGTCATAAAGAATCCTTTTGTGGGAAGTAATAACTGTGAGGGAAAGGAAGGGGGCTTCTGGGATGCTGGTTATGTTTTATTTATTTTTTAAAAACTTGAATGGTAGTTACAGGTATGTTTACTTCATAAGAATTCAGAGTTGTACGTACTTTGTTCTATACACTTTGCTGTATGTGTGCTGTATTTTACAATAAAGAGAATAAAAAGGTTGTTCTTTTTCTCCAATTCTATACCTGGCACAGCATAAAATTCAGGGGGTCCTCTGGCTTTTCATAGACTAAGTTTTCAGTAATCTGCTGAGAAAGAGAGCATAAGGCATCACATTATGGTTCTGAGCAAAAGTTATGTGGTCAGGTTATATTTGATGCTATCTTTCCCACTAACCTAACACATACCATAGCTTTTGTTTTTTTCAGAGATGGGTTCCCACTCTGTCACCCAAGATGGAATGCAGTGGTACTATCATAGTTCGTAGCTCACTACAGCTTCAAACTCCTGGGTTCAAGGAATCCTCCTGCCTCAGCATCCTGAGTAGCTAGGACTATAGGTGCACACCACTATTTCTGGCTCACTATGGTATTTTGAAGAAATTCATGTATTTCTACAAAGTAACAGCTTACTTTATTATTACTAATAAAATTAGGCAAATTAAGGTAAAATTTAGAGAAATAGAAATTTAGTATAAATAGCAATTGATATTTTTACTAGTTTCCAAGATCACAGAGATAGGGAGAAAGTTTGGAAGATAATATTTGTTTTGAGAACTGTGGTCTTGCTAGATTGAGAAATTAATAAATTATTTTCTTTGAAGAACAGTACAAGAAAAACCTTCTGAATAAAAAATTTAAAACACTGCACAATTTGGCATAGAAACTTCCTTCTGAGACATTTGATTCTAAATGGCAAAAATGATGTTCAGTATTATAATATTATGAAAAAGTATATATAAAACTTTAGATTCACTTCATACTTTTGTTGTTATTGAATAAATTAAAAAATTATAATAAAGTAAGCACAATTCTCACTTGCAGGGCATAAAAATCAGGCAAATTTCAGGATAAAATAATCAGGTCTATTTAAGGCACCAACATCATTCCATTATGTATTTTATATCTATTTCTGTTGAACACACATTTAATTACCATTTTTTCCTATAACAATGTTGCACGCATAAGCAGTTTTTTTCTTCACAGGTGAAGAAAATTATAAAATGATTAAAACTCTACTGTCTCAATGGAATTCTCAACAGCTTTCATCCTTCAGTTTAATAATTAGTAGTTCTTTAATTAAAGCCAGAAACCCAGACATTAGTACTCTTCCAACAAAAAGACGTTTGAAAAAGGAAAAGGCATAGACCAAGGTTAATGAAGTAGACATCACTTATCCTTATTTTATATGAGGAATCTTAGGTTCACAAAAGTTAAATAATTTTTCCCAAATCACAAAGATAAGAAGTGCAAAGTTAGGATTTGAGACTTGGGCTAACAGATTACAAAATCTGTGCTCTTTCCTCCATGCTCTACTTCTTTGCATTCAAAAATTTTCAGTTTAAAGGTTTTCATTTGAGGTAAGCCATTCTTATTTTACACCTTTCTAACCACAAGTTCCAGCACCACATTCTGAGGTCAATGAGATTTGTAATTTGAAGAATTAGAAGCAATTTTAAAGTATATCTTTTCCCCTCTAGAGAATGTGCATTCTTAGATGGTCACGAGACTGGTCATCTTTTGAAAGTATAGTCGTGTTCCATATAGTGATGTGTTTCAAGATTTTAATGGAGTTGAAAAATTCATATTGTCTAGTGACGTCATAGCTGTCATAATGCCATAGTGCAAAGCATTACTCATGTGTCTGTGGTGAAGCTGGTGTAAACAAACCTACTTTGCTACCAGTTGTATAAAAATATAGCACACGAAGTTATGTATAGTACATCCTACTTGAAAATAAATGACTATGCTGCTGGTTTATGTACTTCCTATGTGATTTATTTAGAATGTACTCTGTCTACCTATTTAAAAAAGTTAACTGTAGAACAGCAGGGAGGTTTTTCAGGGGGTATTCCAGAAGGCATTGTTATCACAGGAGATGACAGCTCCATGCATGTTATTGCCTCTGAAGACCTTCCAGTGGGACAAGTTGTGAAGGTGGAAGACAGTGATATTGATGATCCTGATCCTGTAGGCATAGGCTAATGTGTGTATTTGTGCCTTAGTTTTTATCAAAAATGTTTAAAAAGTAGAAAAATAAAAGTAAAAAAAATTTAAAAATAGAACCAAGGTTACAGAATAAGAATGTAAAGAAAAACATTTTTGTATAGCTGTACTATGTGTATTTTAAGCTAAGCGTTATTACAAAAGTCAGATTAAAAAAATTAAAAATTTATAAAGTAAAAAAGCTACAGTAAGCTAAGGTTAATTTGGTTTTGAAGAAAAATATGTTAAAAAATTTAGTGTAGCCTAACTGTATAATGTTTCTAAAGTCTACAGTATTGTACAGTAACATCCAAGGCCTTTACGCTGACTCACCACTCACTGACTCGCTCAGAGCAACTTCCAGGCCTGCAAGCTCCATACATAGTTAAGTACTCCATAGAGGTGTACCATTTTTATCTCTCATACGGTAATTGTACTGTATGTTTTCTATGTTTAGATACACAAATACTTCCCATTGTGTTACAATTGCCTACAGTATTCATTATAATAATGTACAATACAGGTTTGTGGCCTAGGAGCAATAGGCTATGCCATATAGCCTAAGTGTGTGGTAGGCTATATCATCTAGATTTGTGTAAGTACACTGATGTTTACACAGTGACAAAATTGCCTAATGATGCATGTTTCAGAACTCTCAGAAGATATCCTCGTTATTAAGCAACACGTGATGGTATAATACTTCTGCCTGGATTGCCTTTTTCTCTTCTTTTCAATTGATAATATTTTGTCCTTCCTTCCTAGACTGGCTATTTAACCCTTGGCCAAGTTTTTCCCTATCAACCAACCTACCTGATCTCTAATCCCTCTGAATGGCTTCATATGATGGTATCATCTATTTGGTGTTTTATCATTTACTACTTATGGTAACTACATCTTAATGCACTTATTGTCTTCTCAATTAGAATATATCCCTTTTTACAGAATACACTCTTTCTTGTACCTCTTGAAAAACTTATAATTAAAGAGAGGAATTGAGAGGTTTACCTGGAATATTTGCAGAATGTGGTGTTTTTCCATGTATTGGAGTGAAACTTGGTAAGGATCTTCATAAACTATAGAAGGGAACCTTCTATAAGTTTGATTGCGTATATGATAACCCTTTCCTTGCTCAATTTCTGAAAATTCATCCTGAAATTTAAATCCCCCCCACCAAAAAGTCCTTAGTAAACCTGAAGGGCCTAGGAATTGTCATTATCAGTGAAACCTGATGTTGATGAGATCTTAACACAAGGAGTTGGAGAAAATACACATTTTTAAGAGAGACTTGGATAATCCTCCAGGTCTCCAGGTGCAATATAATGCACCTCATGTCCTGGGAGGTACCTTAGGCATTGCCAATCAACTTCAAGTACTTTTTCCTTCACAGGGATGTCTAATCAACTCCAAATTCCCTTCTCCTGGTAGAAGCCCAGAGAGGGAAAATGACTTAATATCACAGAGTTAGTTGCAGAACCAGGACTTAAAATGCAGGTTTCCTGAATCCTGGTTTATTAATCCTTCCTGAATGGCCTTTGGGTAGTAGAGAAGGCAATAATTCTCTTTTATTTCCCATCCTTCTCTTGCCCTTCCTGAAATTATGGGTCACACATACCACAACATGTGGGTTTATTCTTTATCCTTGATGCAACATGTGCCCTTCCATTGTACCCCTATTTTTACTCTCCAGGCCCCGTCTAGATCTCTGATCTCCCAGGTAGGTATCAAACGCCCATTTAACTTACAGATTTGGTTACTATGGCTTGAGTTTTTTCTTGACTGCTGGTATAGTTCAATTTGGATGAGATGGAGGGGAGTCTTGGGAAAAGGGCTTGGTCTTTTGCTTGGAAGTTACTGGTGAATCTGGCATCAACTGGGTTGTAGGCTGGGATAGTGGTTGCATTTTGAGTTTCCATTTCAACTGAAGGCTTGGAATTGAGGTCTACTTGGCTATCCTCAAATTTGCAGGGTTGTACTCTGTAGTCAGCCTCTTTGTCCTCTTTGCTGTTGCCTAACTGGGGAAATGTTCTGTCTTCAGACTGGCCACGTGTTTCATAGTAAGACAGCTGGTCTTTATGATTAGCTTGTCTGTCTGCTAAGTGGTCAGTCTGGTCAGATTCAGTGTAGTGAGCATTGTCAACTGGAGGTTGATCAGCATTACTATGAGCTTGGTCAATAGCCTGGTGTTCAGCTAGTTCAGTGGCTTGGCCGTACACTTGGTGGTGAGTCTTTACAGATGTTTTGTGGTCAACGAGGCCATACAATCTGAGGTCAGTCTGCTCAGAAGTTCCTGGGTCAGCCAGGCCAGCCAATCTGTAGTCAGTCTTCTCAGAACTTCTTCTCCTAACTTTCCCTGACATTCTGCGGTCAATCTGTATGGAAGGTCTTTGGTCAGATGGTACGGACGATCCACTGTCAATCTGTACAGAAGGACTTCGGTCAGATGGGACGGATGACCCACTGTCAATCTGCACAGAAGGTCTTCTCTCAGATAGTTTGGATAATCTGTGTGTAATCTGCTCAGAATTTCTTCGCTCAGCCTCGCCAGACATTCTGCGATCCGTCTGCTCAGAAGCTCTTCTCTCAGACTGGCCTGCCATTCTGTGGTCGGTCTGTCTGGAACCTCTCTGGTCAGATGGCATAGCCAGTCTACCATCAATCTGCCCAGAAGTTCTTCTCTCAGCCTGGCTAGGTAATCTTCGTTCAGTCTGTTCAGCAGTTCTTTCCTCCGTCAGGCCAGACACCTGACCATCACTCTGTTCATGCTGTACATTATTAGCTTGGCTAGATGCCTTGCCTTTAGTCTGTTCAGACGGTGTTTGGTTAACCTGATCATCTGCTCTAAGGTCAGAAACATCAGCAGGGTTGGATGCTCTGCGGCCAGCCTGACCAGGTGTACTATGCCCATTTTGTTCAGCTACTCCGTTGGTAGCTTGGCTAAATATGCTGGATTCAGCCTGGCTAGGCACTCTTAGGGCAGTCTGGTCAGCTATTCTGTGAGCAGTGTGGTTATCTGCCTTCCTTTCGGCCTGGTTCTTCTGGTCGTCTTCTTCCTGGCCCTTAGTGTGGCCAGCACTTGAGGGAGCGCCTGGGCTTTCATGTTTCAAGGGTTCAGCCAGAGCCTCTTGCGGAGGCTCTTCCATTTCCTGCCGCGTCCCTGACTGGTCTAGGTTGCCAGGCACTGTGGGTGGGGTTGGGCTGGGTCGTCTAGGCGACCCTCCAGGAACGCCCCATGATTCCCACGGGCTTTGTTCGGGTCACTGCGTGCGTCAGGGCGAGTGGCCGTCCCGCTGTTGTAAGTGGAGGGACGGCAGTCAGCTGACCCTGCAGTGCGCAGGCGAGCGCGGGGAGTACGCCATGTCCTGAGAAGGGGCGATTCTCAGGCTCTGGCAGTTACAGCTTCTCCTCACCCTGCCGAGCAACCAGGCCACGGGGCTCCGTGCATCGCCACCTAGAGTGTTACCCTCTTCCTTGTTCACGGAGGTTCTCCGCAGTGTGTGAGAAAGAGGCCCTCTCTCAGGTACTGCTCCTCTGATTAACATCCCCCACCGCACCTCCAAATGTCAACAGATGAACACACAACCAGCTGCGCGAGGACCACAAAACTGAACAGAGGTTGTTGCTATTGCCATCCCCTTTGGGTATAGCTGTCTTGGCAGTGGAAACTCCTGCCCCAAGGTGTTTTCTTGCTGGATTAGACATGTGATCTGTGGCGGGAGAGCCAGAGAGAGGAGAGAAGATCCAGTGAGAATGGGTTCTAAAACTGCACCATCTAGTGGTCTTACAGCAGAGAGGCGAGTTAGAAGGAGGCCAAATCAGAGTTCCAGAAAAGAAGGGAGTAAGGAAAGTGGGAGAAAGATACCAGAAGGAATATTTAGCAAGTGGAGAATTTGTATTTGATAGTGTTGGCCAGTGGGGCCCAGTTTTTGAGATTTGGTCCTCCCCCTTTGCAATCAACCTTAAGAATGCACCTCAGAGTCAGTAGGCTGTCTACTTTCAGGAGTAGGCCAGTACAGAGGTGGTGATTGATGAGACAAATTACTTTGACCTTGCAAAGCCTGAAATCACTGAGGCAGGCCAAGGGTTGGTAGTGTGATGCCAGATATTCCTTTAGTAGGGATTTAACTGCATTAAACAATTAGAAATGAGACTTAAAATCCGAATTCAAATACTTGTGATCGAAGTGTGACAGGGAGAGTGGATACACTTGACACCATACTTAGGAATGGAAAGGGGAATCTAAGCACACTGAAGTAAAGTCATTTATGTAACAGTGCCTAGAACATAATAGGTGCTCAAGAAGTGCTTGTTGAATGTCACTTTATGAATTATCTACCTTATTTATTTAAAAATGCATGACACCATTGGATACTGTGTTTAGAGTAAAATAGGTCTTGGGTTATGGCTTGTAGCTTCAAAGTGCTATTGGTTTTGGAGATTTATTTTTCCATTTTATAACTTAAATGTAATAATCATAGAAATATAAAAAAGAAAGCGTAAAGAAAAAAATTCCCAAACACTCAAGAGATAACCTTTATTGACATTTTGATGTTTATCCTTCTGGAAATACCCCCATGCAAATCTATGTGTCTATATCTATAGGTATGTATATATTTTACAAAATGATGATTTATCAATTTGAGATCTTTTTTTTAATGTAGCTGTTTTATAGTTACAAATTTCCCTCTGAGCTGATGCTTTTGCTGCATCTCTCAAGTGTTTGGTGTTATGTTTTCATTCATCTGAAGATATTTTCTCATTTTCTCTGTGATTTTTTTTCTTTGATACATTGGTTGTTTAAAAGTATGTTGTCTAATTTCCAAATATGTATGAATTTTCCAGTTTTCCTTCTCTTATTGATTTCTAGCTTCATTCTGCTGTGTTCAGAGAAGATACATTGTATGGTTTCAATCTTTTAAAATATACTAAGGCTTGTTTTGTGGCCTAACATATGGTTTATCCTGGAGAATATTCCATGTAAAGAATGTGTATTTGCTATTGTTGGGTGGAATGTTCTTCATATGCGTTAGGTCTAATTGGTCAATAGTGTTGTTCAAGTCCTATATTTTCTTACTGGCCTTCTGTCTAGGGTCCTACTCATTATTCAAAGTGAGAAACACAAAAAATCAGCCGGGTGTGGTGGTGTGCGCCTGTGGTCCCAGCTACTGGTGGGCTGAGGTGGGAGGATTGCTTGAGACCAGGAGGTTGAGGCTGTCTGAGCCATGATTGTGCCACTGCACTGCAGCCTGGGCCACAGAGTGACACCCTATTTCACACAAAAAAAGTGGGGTATTAAAATCTCCAACTCTTATTGTAGAACTGTCTGCTTTTCCCTTCAAATCTGTCAATGTTTGCTTCATATAATTTGAGCTTGTTGTTTTCTACAAATAATTATTTTCTATAAATAAATATTATAAACAAGAAGAAATAAAGTCTTCTTGTTTAATTGACGCGTTTATCAATATATAATGCACTTCTTCGTCCCTTATAACAGTTTTTGACTTAAAGTCTATTTTGTCTGGTATTAGTATAGCAGCTCCAGCTCTCTTTTGTTTATTATTTGCATGGCATATCTTTTTCCCTAGTTGTATTTTCAACTTATTAATGTCTTTGAAACTAAAAAGAATCTTACACTATATAGTCGGATCACATTTTAAAAAATCTATTTTGCCAATCTTTGTCTTTTTATTGGAAAGCTTAATCCATCTACATTTAAAGTAATTACTGCTATGGAAGGACTTCTGTCATTTTGCTATTTATTTTTACATGTTTTCTGTTCCTCAGTTCTTCCATTACTACCATCCTTTGTGTTTAGTTGATTTTTTTTATAGTGTATCATGTTGATTCCTTTCTCATTCCTTTTCTGTATATATATTTTTAGTTATTGTCTTAGTGGTTACTTAGAGATTACAATTGGCCTCCTAAACTTATAACAACCTATTTTGAATTAAAACCATCCTAGCTTCAATGGTATACAAAACCCTGCTATTATATAATACATGTCTGTCTCTCCTTTTTTGTGTGTTATTGTTGACACAAATAGCATCTTTATACAGTGTGTACCTATTAACATAGATTTATTATAATTATTTTGTACATCCATCATTTAAATCATACATAAAAAGAGGTTCAAACCAAAAATACAATGCTGGCTATTAAATCACCTATATAGATACCAAAACCAGTTTTTTTTTATTTCTTCATATGGCTTCAAGTTACTATATCTTTCATTTCTACTTGAGGATATCCTTTTAGAATTTCTTGTATGGCAGGCCTACTATAGATGAACTTAGGATTTGTTTATCTGGGAATGTCTTAATTTCTTCTTTATTTCTGAAAGGTAGTTTTGCTGAATGTAGAATTTCTGGTTGATGGTATCTTTTTCAACTGTAAATATGTTGTCTTACTGCTTTCTCACTTCCATGAATTCTGCTGAGAAATTGACTGTTCACCTTCAGTATCTTAATATGTGAGGAATCACTTCTTTTTTGCTGCTTTCAATATTTTCTCTTTCAAAATGTCTTTCTCTTTTGAAAGTTTTATTGTCATGTATCAGTGTGGATCTTTTATGTTATTCTTTTGGAGTTTGTTGAGCTTCCTGAATGTGTACAATCATTTCTTTTATCAAATTTGTAACATTTTCAGCCATTACTTCTTTAAATATTTTTTCTTTCCCTTTCTCTCTCTCCTCTTTTTCTGGAGCTCCCACCATGCATAAGTGGTACACTTAAGGGTGTCTTATAAGTCTCTGAGGCTCTATAAATTTTTCTTCATTCTTCTTCCTTTTCTTCAGGCTGAAGAATTTCAATTGACCTATCTTCCCCTAGCTCTTTGAACATTTTTAAGACAGTTGATTTAAAGTTTTGGTCCAATATCTGTGCTTCCTTAGTAGCAGTTTATTTTAATTTCTCCTAGCCATACTTTGTTGTTTCTTTGCATACTTCATAATAAAAAAACAAAAGGTAAAGTCTGGACAGTTTGTATGTTACTTGCATCATTCCGTGGGCATGCATGTGCTTTTCTGGATGTCCAATACATGCAGACACTTTTTTTTTTTTTTTTTTTTTGAGATGGAGTCTTGCTCTGTCGCCCAGGCTGGAATGCAGTGGCGCGATCTCGGCTCAGTGCAAGCTCCGCCTCCCAGGTTCACGCCATTCTCCTGCCTCAGCCTCCCGAGTAGCTGGGACTACAGGTGCCCGCCACCACGCCCAGCTAATTTTTTGTATTTTTAGTAGAGAGGGGTTTCACCGTGTTAGTCAGGATGGTTTTGATCTCCTGACCTCGTGATCCGTCCTCCTCGGCCTCCCAAAGTGCTGAGATTACAAGCGTGAGCCACCGCGCCCGGCCAGAAACTTTTTGATACACTAATTATTCAAATAATCTCTCTCCCCAGCTTTTCCTCCCAAACTTTCAGTGTGTCCGTTATTTAACCATGATTTTAGTCTTTTTACCCAGATGCCAGCAGGTTGCCTTTCAATGTTTTTGAGGAATGCCCTCTTTATAGCCACTTTTCCGTCCTGAGAGTTATGTTGATGGATACTTAGGTTATTTCCATATCTTGGCTATTTATTCACAATAATACTACAATAAACATGATAGCACAGTAGTTTTGATATTTAAGCCTTTCTGAGAATGTGCCCATTTGTATTAGATAATATATATCTATATTAGATATATAGATATTAGAAATATATATTGGATATTTTATCTAATGTATCTAATATATTAGATAATATAGATAATCTATATTGTAATGTCCCTTTTTTCATTACTTATTTTAGTTATTTGAGTCTTTTTTTAATGTGGTCAACCTAGTTAAAAGCTTTTCAATTTTGTTAATATTTTGAAAAAACAACCTTTAAATTATTTTTCTGTCATTTTTATATTCTCATTTTATATTCTCCATTATATTAACATATCTCTAATCTTTATTATTTCATTCCTTCTGCTTGGTGTGGGTATAGTTTGCTCTTTTTTATAGTTTTTTAAGGTGGAAAATTAGGCTATTGATTTGGGACCTTTGTTGTTTTTAAAATATAGGCCTCTATAGCAATAAATTTTCCTCTAAGCATTGCTTTCCTGTATCCCATAAGTTTTAGTATGTTGTGTTTTCATTTGGATTTATCTCAAAGTATTTTCTAATTTCTTTTGTGATTTCTTCTTTAATCCATTGGTTAATTAAGAATGTGTTGTTTAATTTCCACATATTTCTGATTTTTCTAAATTTTTTCTGTTGATTTATCTTTTAATTTCACTGTGATTGCAGAATATATTTTGTATTTTTTTTTTTTTAATGAGACAGAGTCTCCTGTGGCCCAGGCTGGAGTGCAATGGCATGGTCTCGGCTCACTGCAACCTCTGCCTCCTGGGTCAAGCAATTTTCCTGCCTCAGCCTCCTGAGTAGCTGGGATTACAGGCATGTGCCACCATGCCTGGCTAATTTTTGTATTTTTAGTAGAGATGGGGTTTCGCCATGTTAGCCAGACTGGTCTCGAACTCCTGACCTCAGGTGATCCACCCTCCTCGGCCTCCCAAAGTGCTAGGATTACAGGCATGAGCCACTGTGTCTGGCCTTGTATGATTTTAATCTTTTAAAATTTACTGAGGCTTGTTTTATGGTATAACATATGGTTTATCTTGGATAATGTTCATGTGCACTTAAAAGAATGTATATTCTGCTGCGGTTGGGCGGAATGTTCTCTAGAAGTCTGTTAGGTCTAGTTGATTTATAGTGTTAGTTAAGTCTTCTCTTTCTTGGTTGATCTTCTGCTTAGTTGGTTCTATTATTGAAAGTGGAGTATTGACATCTCCAACTATATTCTTGAGTTATCCATATCTCACTTCAATTCTGTAAGTTTTTGCTTCACATATTTTTGGGGTTCTGTTGTTAGGGCCATATGTGTTTATAATCATTATATATACCTGATAGATTGACCTTCTTATCATTATAAAATGTACTTTTTCAAGTAACAATTTTTGTCCTAAAATCTATTTTGTCTCATAGTATAGCCACTCCAGCTCTCTTTGATTACTTCATGCATGGCATATTTTAAAAAATCTTTTTACTTTCAACCTATTTGTGTCTTTTGATCTAAAGTTTGTCTCTTGTAGACAGTATATACGTAGTGGTATAGTTGGTTTTTTTTTGGGGGGAGGGTCCATTCTGACTATCTCTGCCTTTTGATTTATAAGTAGGATATACATGTTTTATTTTATTATTTTATATATGTCATATATTTTTTGTTCCTCAAGTCTTTCTTTTATTGTGTTAAATAGATATTTCCTAGTGTACCTTTTAAATTTGATTGCTGTTTATTTTACTATTTTTGGAGTTATTTTCTTTCTGATTTATCTGGATATTACAGTTAGTTTAATCTTAGCTTAAAATAATCTTGTTTGGATTTATACTAACGTAACTTCAGTATTATACAAAAACTTTGCTCCAGTATATCTATGTTCCCGTCACCATTCTTTGTATTATTATTTTCATACAAATTACATCTTTAGAGATTATAAACCCATTCACACAGCTATTGTAATTGATTTATGCTGTTATCTTTTAAAACAGGTAGGAGAAGGAAACAGTTAGATAGAAAAGTGTGTTTATAACATCTTTTATAATACTATATTAGTCCATTTTTCACACTGCTGATAAAGACATACCCGAGACTGGGCAGTTTACAAAATAAAGAGGTTTAATGGACTTAGAGTTGTGACTGGGGAGGTCTCACACTCATGGCAGAAGGCAAGGAAGAGCAAGTCACGTCTTACATGGATGGCAGCAGGCAAAAAGAGAGAGCTTGTGCAGGGAAACTCTTGTTTTTAAAACCATCAGATCTCATGAGACTTATTCATGAGAACAGCACAGAAAAGATCCACCCCCTTGATTCAATTATTTCCCACCGGGTACCTCCTACAACACGTGGGAATTATGGGAGCTACAAGATGAGATTTGAGTGGGGACACAGCCAAACCATATCAAATACCTAATGTACTTATCTTTACTGTTGCTCTTTATTCTTTACATGGATTTGAATTACCATCAAGTATGCTTTCATTCTGGCCTGAAGGACTCATTTTAGTATTTTATATGGCAGGATGGTTTGATAGTGATTATGTCCGTTTTTATTTACCGGGAAATATATAACCTATTTTTTCATTGTTATTCATATATATTTTTTGGTTATATAGTAGGTGTATATATCTATGGGTTAAATGAGATATTTTGATACAAGTATGCAATGTGTAATAATCAGATCAGGGTAAATGGGGTATCTGTCACCTCAAGCATTTATCTTTGTGTCTTAAACAATCCAATTACACTTTTTTAGTTATTTTAAAATGTAGAATTAATTTTTTTTCTATACTAACCCTGTTGTGCTAGCAAATACTAGGTCTTATTCATTCCTTCTGTGCTTTTGTTCTCCTTAACCATCCCCACTTTCCCTCAATTCCCCACTACACTTCCCAGCCTCTGTTAACCATCCTTCTACTCTCTAGCTCCATGAGTTCAATTGTTTTTATTTCTAGCTCCCACAAATAAGCGAGAACATGTGAAATTTGTCTTTCTGTGCCTGGTTTATTTCACTTAACATTATGATCTCCAGTTCCATCCAGGTTGTTGCAAATGACAGGATCCCATTTTTTTTTCTTGAGACAGAGTCTTGCTGTGTTGCCCAGGCTGTAGTGCAGTGGAACAATCTCAGCTCACTGTAACCTCCACCTCCTAGGTTCAAGCGATTCTCAGGCCTCAGCCTCCCAAGTAGCTGGGATTACAGGCATGTGCCACCATGCCTAGAAAATTTTTGTATTTTTAGTAGAGATGGGATTTCACCATGTTGGCCAGGCTGGTCTCGAACTCCAGAACTCAAGTGATCTGCCTGCTTTGGCCTCCCAAAGTGTTAGGATTACAGGCATGAACCACTGCATCTGGCCCCATTCTTTTTTTATGGCTAAGTGGTACTCCATTGTATATATATACCACATTTTAAAAATCCATTAATCTGTTGATGGACACTCAGGTTGCTTCCAAATATTGGCTATTGTGAATAGTGCAGCAATAAACATGGGAGTGAAGATATCTCTTTGACATACTGATTTCCTTCCTTTTGGGTAAATACCCAACAGTGGGATTGTGGATCATATGGTAGCTCAATTTTTAGTTTTTTTTTTTTGTTGGGGAACCTCCAAACTTTTCTCCATAGTGAAAATAATTTACATTCTCACCAACAGTCTACAAGGGTTCTTTTTTCTTCACATCCTCACCAGCATTCAATGTTGCCTGTCTTTTGGATAAAAACCATTTTAACTGGGGTGAGATGGCATCTCATTGTAGTTTTGATTTGCATTTCTCTGATGATCAATGATGTTGTGCACTTTTTCATATGCCAGTTTGCCATTTGTATGTCTTCTTTTGAGAAATGTGTATTTGGATCTTTTGCCCATTTTTGATTGGATTATCAGATTTTTTCCAATAGAGTTGTTTGAGTGCCTCATATATTCTGGTTATTAATCCCTTGTCAGATGGGTAGTTTGAAAATATTTTCTCTCATTTTATGGGTTGTCTATTCACTTCATTGTTTCTTTGGCTGTGCAAAAGCTTTTTAACTTGATGTTATCCAATTTGTCCATTTTTGCTTTGGTTTCCTGTGCCTGTGGGATATTACTTAAGAACTCTGCTCAGCCCAATGTACTGGAGAGTTTCCCCAAAGTTTTCTTTTGGTAGTTTCATAGTTTGTAGTCTTAGATTTGTCTTTAATTTTGATTTGATTCTTTTATATGGTGAGAGATAGGAGTCCAGTTTCATTCTCCTGCATATGGCTATCCAATTTTCCCTGCATCATTTATTGAAGAGACTGTCCTTTCCGCAATGTATGTTCTTGGAAACTTTGTCAAAAATGAATTCATTGTAGATGTATAGATTTACTTCTGGGTTTTCTATTCTGTTCCTCTGGTCTATGTGTCTGTTTTTATGCCAGTATCATGCCATCTTCATTATTATAGATCTGTAGTATAATTTGAAGACAGGTAATGTGATTCCTCCACTTTTCTTTTTGCTTAGGATAGCTTTGGCTATTCTGGATCTTTTGTTGTTCCATATAAATTTTAGGATTTTTTTTTATTTCTGTGAAGAATATAATTGGTATTTTGATAGGGATTGCATTACATCTATAGATTGCTTTGGGTAGTATGGACATTTAAAAAATAATGATTCTTTTAATCCATGAACATGGAATATCTTTCCACTTTTTGGTGTCCTCCTCAATTTCTTTCGTCAGTGTCTTATAGCTTTTATTGTAGAGATCTTTCACTTTAATTAATTCCTAGACACATAATTTTATTTTTAGTTATTGTAAATGGCATTACTTTCTTGATTTCTTTTTCAGATTGCTTGCTGTTGGCATATAGAAATGCTACTGGCTTTTGTATGTTGATTTTGTATTTTGCATCTTTACTAAATTTGTTTATCAATTCTAATAGTTTTTTTTGTGGAGTCCCGAGGTTTTTCCAAATACAAGATTATATCTGGATCTGCAGACAAAGATCTGAAGTTTCTTTGTTGATTTTCTGTTTGGAAGATCTGTCTAATGCTGAAAGCGGGGTGTTGAAATCTTCAGCTATTAATGTACTGGGGTTTATTTCCTTCTTTACCTCTAATAACATATGAGTGCTCCCATGTTAGGTGCATATGTATTTATGATTGTTATATACTTTTGCTGAATTGATCCCTTTATCTTTATATAGTGACCTTCTTTGTCTCTTTTTATAGTTTTTGTCTTGAAATCTATTTTATCTGATATAAATATAGCTACTCCTGCTCTTTGTTTGATTTCCATAGACATGGAATATCCTTTTCCATCCCTTAATTTTCAGTCTATGTGTGCCTTCATAGGTGAAGTGTGTTTCTTCTTGGCAACAGATCATTGGGTCATGTTTTTCTTTTTGTTCATTCAGCCACTGTATGTCTTTTTTATTGAGGAGTTAAGTCCCTTTACATTCAACATTATTATTGATAAGCAAGAACTGATTCCTGCTGTTTTGTTATTTATTTTCTGGTTGTTTTGTAGTATTCTCTTCCTTCTTTCTTTCCTTTCTGTCTTCTTTTTTTCTTTTTAATTATTATACTTTAAGTACTAGGGTACATGTGCACAACGTGCAGGTTTGTTACATAGGTATACATGTGCCATGTTGGTTCGCTGCACCCATCAACTCGTCATTAACATTAGATATTTCTCCTAATGCTATCCCTACCCCAGCCCCAAAGCCCATTACAGGTGCTGGTGTGTGATGTTCCCTTCCCCGTGTCCAAGTGTTCTCATTGTTCAATTCCCACCTATGAGTGAGAACATGTGGTGTTTGGTTTTCTGTCCTTGTGATAGTTTGCTTAGAATGATGGTTTCCATCTTCATCCATTTCCCTGCAAAGGACATGAACTCATTCTTCTTTATGGCTGCATAATATTCCATGGTGTATATGTGCCACATTTTCTTAATCTAGTCTATTATCGGTGGACATTTGGGTTGGTTCCAAGTCTTTGCTATTGTGAATAGTGCTGCAGTAAACATACGTGTGCATGTGTCTTCATAGTAGCATGATTTATAATCCTTTGGGTATATACCCAGTAATGGGATGGCTGGGTCAAATGGTATTTCTAGTTCTAGATCCCTGAGGAATTGCCACACTGTCTTCCACAATGATTGAACTAATTTACACTCCCACCAACAGTATAAAAACGTTCCTATTTCTCCACATCCTCTCCAGCATCTGTTGTTTCCTGACTTTTTAATGATCACCATTCTAACCTGTGTGAGATGGTATCTCATTGTGATTTTGATTTGCATTTCTCTGATGACCAGTGATGATGAGCATTTTTTCATGTGTCTGTTGGCTGCATAAATGTCTTCTTTTGCGAAGTGTCTGTTCATATCCTTTGCCCACTTTTTGATGGGGTTGTTTGTTTCTTTCTTGTAAATTTGTTTGAGTTTTTTGTAGATTCTGGATATTAGCCCTTTGTCAGATGGGTAGATTGCAAAAATTTTCTCCCATTCTGTAGGTTGCCTGTTCACACTGATGGTAGTTTCTTTTGCTGTGCAGAAGCTCTTTAGTTTAATTAGATCCCATTTGTCAATTTTGGCTTTCGTTGCCATTGGTTTTTGTGTTTTAGACATGAAGTCCTTGCCCATGCCTATGTCCTGAATGGTATTGCCTAGGTTTTCTTCTAGGGTTTTTATGGTTTTAGATCTTACATTTAAGTCTTTAATCCGTCTTGAATTAATTTTTCTATAAGGTGTAAGGAAGGGATCCAGTTTCAGCTTTCTACATATGGCTAGCTAGTTTTCCCAGCACCACTTTTAAATAGGGAATCATTTCCCCATTTCTTGTTTTTGTTAGGTTTGTCAAAGATCAGATGGTTGTAGATGTGTGGTGTTATTTCTGAGGCCTCTGTTCGGTTCTATTGGTCTGTGTATCTGTTTTGGTCTGTGTATCTGTGTATGCTGTTGTGGTTACTGTAGCCTTGTAGTATAGTTTGAAGTCAGGTAGCGTGATGCCTCCAGCTTTGTTCTTTTTGCTTCGGATTGTCTTGGCTATGTGGACTCTTTTTTGGTTCCATATGAACTTTAGTTTTTTCCAATTCTGTGAAGAAAGTCATTTTGCTTGATGGGGTTGGCATTAAATCTATAAATTACCTTGGGCAGTATGGCCATTTTCATGATGTTGATCACAGATAGGAAGCTATCCGTGAGCATGGAATGTTCTTTCATTTGTTTGTGTCCTCTTTTATTTCATTGAGCAGTGGTTTGTAGTTCTCCTTGAAGAGGTCCTTCACATCCCTTGTAAGTTGGATTCCTAGGTATTTTATTCTCTTTGTAGCAGTTGTGAATGGGAGTTCACTCATGATTTGGCTCTCTGTTTGTCCGTTATTGGTGTATAAGAATGCTTGTGATTTTTGCACATTGATTTTGTATCCTGAGCTTTGCTGAAGTTGCTTATGAGCTTAAGGAGATTTTGGGCTGAGACGATGGGGTTTTCTAAATAGACAATCATGTCATCTGCAAACAGGGACCCTTTGACTTCCTCTTTTCCTAATTGAATACCCTTTATTTCTTTCTCCTGCCTGATTGCCTTGGCCAGAACTTCCAACACCATGTTGAAAAGGAGTGGTGAGAGAGGGCATCCTTGTCTTGTGGTGGTTTTCAAAGGGAATGCTTCCAGTTTTTGCCCATTCAGTATGATATTCGCTATGGGTTTGTCATAAATAGCTCTTATTATTTTGAGATGTGTTCTATCAATACCTAGTTTATTGAGAGTTTTTAGCATGAAGGGCTGTTGAGTTTTGTCAAAGGCCTTTTCTGCATCTGTTGAGATAATCATGTGGTTTTGGTTCTGTTTATGTGATGGATTACGTTTATTGATTGGCATATGTTGAATCAGCCTTGCATCCCAGGGGTGAAGCCAACTTGATCATGGTGGATAGACTTTTTGATGTGCTACTGGATTCGGTTTGCCAGTATTTTATTGAAGATTTTCGCATCGATGTTAATTAGGGATATTGGTCTAAAATTCTCTTTTTGTTGTTGTGTCTCTTCCAGGCTTTTGTAGCAGGATGATGCTGGCCTCATAAAATGAGTTAGGGAGGATTCCCTCTTTTTCTATTGATTGGAATAGTTTCAGAAGGAATGGTACCAGCTCCTCTTTGTACCTCTTTTAGAATTTGGCTGTGAATCCGTCTGGTGCTGGACTTTTTTTGGTTGGTAGGCTATTAATTATTGCCTCAATTTCAGAACCTGTTATTGGTCTATTCAGAGATTCACCTTCTTCCTGGTTTATTCTTGAGAGGGTGCCTGTGCCCAGGAATTTATCCATTTCTTCTAGATTTTCTAGTTTATTCGCATAGAGGTGTTTATAGTATTCTCTGAAGGTAGTTTGTATTTCTGTGGGATTGGTGGTAATATCCCCTTTATCATTTTTTATTGCACCCCTATTTGATTCTTCTCTCTTTTCTTCTTTACTAGTCTTGCTAGCGTTCTATCAATTTTGTTGATCTTTTCAAAAAACCAGCTCCTGGATTCATTGATTTTTTGAAGGGTTTTTTTGTGTCTCTATCTCTTTCAGTTCTGCTCTGATCTTAGTAATTTTTTGCCTTTTGCTAGCTTTTGAATTTGTTTGCTCTTGCTTCTCTAGTTCTTTTAATTGTGATGTTATGGTGTCGATTTTAGATCTTTACTGCTTTCAGTTGTGGGCATTTAGTGCTATAAATTTCCTTCTACACACTACTTTAAATGTGTCCCAGAGATTCTGGTATGTTATGTCGTTGTTCTCATTGGTTTCAAAGAACATCTTTATTTCTGCCTTTATTTTGTTATTTACCCAGTAGCCATTCAGGAGAAGATTGTTCAGTTTCCATGTAGTTGTGTGGTTTTGAGTGAGTTTCTTAATATTAAGTTTTAATTTCATTGTGCTGTGGTCTGAGAGACAGTTTGTTGTGATTTCCGTTTTTTTACATTTGCTGAGGAGTGCTTTACTTCCAAGTATGTGGTCAATTTTAGAGTAAGTGTGATGTGCTGAGAAGAATGTATATTCTATTGATTTGGGGTGGAGAGTTCTGTAGATGTCTATTAGGTCTGCTTGGTGCAGAGCTGAGTTCAAGTCCTGGATATCCTTGTTAACCTGTCTCATTGATCTGTCTACTATTGACAGTGGGATGTTAAAGTCTCCCATTATTATTATGCGGGAGTCTAAGTCTTTTATAGGTCTCTAAGGACTTGCTTTATGAATCTGCGTGCTCCCATATTGGGTGCATATCTATTTAGGATAGTTAGCTCTTACTGTTGAATTGATCCCTTTAATATTACGCAATGGCCTTCTTTGTCTCTTTTCATCTTTGTTGGTTTAAAGTCTGTGTTATCAGAGACTAGGATCGCAACCCCTGCTTTTTTTTTTTTTTTTTTTTTTTTGCTTTCTGTTTGCTTGGTAGACCTTCCTCCATCCCTTTATTTTGAGCCTATATGTGTCTCTGCATGTGAGATGGGTCTCCTGAATATAGCACACTGATGGGTCTTGACTCTTTATCCAATTTGCCAGTCTGTGTCTTTTAATTGGAGCATTTAACCCATTTACATTTAAGGTTAATATTGTTATATGTGAATTTGATCCTGTCATTATGATGTCAGCTGGTTATTTTTTCCATTAATTGATACAGTTTCTTTATAGCATCGATGGTCTTTACAGTTTGGCATGTTTTTGCAGTGGCTGGTACTGGTCGTTCCTTTCCATATTTAGTTCTTCCTTCAGGAGCTCTTGTAAGGTAGGCCTGGTGGTGACAAAATCTCTGAGCATTTGCTTGTCTGTAAAGTATTTTATTTCTCCTTCACTTATGAAGCTTAGTTTGGCTGGATATGAAATTCTGGGTTGAAAATTCTTTTCTTCAAGAGTGTTGAATATTGGCCCTCACTCTCTTCTGGCTTGTAGGGTTTCGGCCAAGAGATCTGCTGTTAGTCTGATGGGCTTCCCTTTGTGGGTAACCTGATCTTCCTCTCTGGCTGCCCTTAACCTTTTTCCCTTCATTTCAACCTTGGTGAATCTGACAATTATGTGTCTTGGGGTTAGTCTTCTTGAGGAGTATCTTTGTGGTGTTCTCTGTATTTCCTGAATTTGAATGTTGGCCTGCCTTGCTAGGTTGGGGAAGTTCTCCTAGATAATATCCTGAAGAGTGTTTTCTGACTTGGTTCCATTCTCCCCATCACTTTCAGGTCCACCAGTCAAACGTAGATTTGGTCTTTTCACATAGTCCCATATTTCTTGGAGGCTTTGTTCCCTTCTTTTTACTCTTTTTTCTCTAATCTTGTCTTCTCGCTATTTCATTAATTTGATCTTCAATCACTGATATCCTTTCTTCCACTTGAATGAATCTGCTGTGAAGCTTGTGTACACATCATGAAGTTCTTGTGCCATGGTTTTCAGCTCTATCAGGTCATTTAAGGTCTTCTCTCCACTGTTTATTCTAGTAGCCATTCATCTAACCTTTTTTTCAAGGTTTTTAGCTTCCTTGGGATGGGTTAGAACATCCTCCTTTAGCTCAGATAAATTTGTTATTTACCGATCTTCTGAACCCTACTTCTGTCAACTTGTCAAAGTCATTCTCTGTCCAGCTTTGTTCTGTTGCTGGCAAGGAGCTGCAATCCTTTGGAGGGGAAGAGGTGCTCTTGTGTTCAGAATTTTCAGGTTTTCTGCTCTGATTTCTCCCCATCTTTGTGGTTTTATCTACCTTTGGTCTTTGATGTTGGTGACCTACAGATGAGGTTTTGGTGAGGATTTTTTTGTTGTTGATGTTGATTCTATTCCTTTCTCTTTGTTTTCCTTCTAACAGTCAGATCCCTCAGCTGCAGGTCTGTTGGAGTTTGCTGGGGGTCCACTCCAGGCCGTTCGCCTGGATATTACCAGTGTAGGCTGCAGAACAGCAAATATTGCAGAACAGCAAATATTGCTTCCTGATCCTTCCTCTGGAAGCTTCGTCCCAGAGGGGCACCTGCCTGTATGAGGTGTCTTTTGGCCCCTACTGGGAGGTGTCTCTGAGTTAGGCTACATGTGGGTCAGGGACCCACTTCAGGAGGCAGTCTGTCTGGAGAATCACTGCTCTCTTCAGAGCTGTCAGACAGGGACATTTAAGTCTGCAGAAGTTGTCTGCTGCCTTTTGTTCAGTTATGCCCTGCCCACAGAGGTGGTGTCTACAGAGGCAGTAGGTCTTGCTGAGCTGTGGTGGGTTCCGCCCTGTTCGAGCTTCCTGGCCACTTTGTTTACCTACTCAAGCCTCAGTAATGTGGATGCCCCTCCCCCCGCCAGGCTGCAGCCTTGCAATTCCATCTCAGACTGCTGTGCTAGCAGTGAGCAAGGCTCTATGGGCGTGAGACCTGCCGAGCCAGGCACAGGAGAGAATCTCCTGGTCTGCTGGTTGCTAAGACCATGGGAAAAGTGCAGTATTTGGGCAAGAGTATACCGATTTTCCAAGTACAGTCTATCATGGATTCCCTTGGCTAGGAAAGGGAAATCTCCCAACCCTTTGCACTTTCTGGGTGAGGCAATGCCCTGCCCTGCTTTGGCTCACCCTCTATGGGCTGCACCCATTCTCCAACCAGTCCCAATGAGATGAACCAGGTATCTCAGTTGGAAATGCAGAAATCACCTATCTTCTGCATCAATCATTCTGGGAGCTGCAGACTGGAGCTGTTCCTATTCGGCCATCTTGGAACAGAAACCAGACCTTTCTGTCTTCTTTTTAGTGAAGGTGATTTTCTCTGGTGGTATGATTTAATTTCTTGCTTTAATTTTTTTAATTAAAAAAATTTTTTTTTAAGACAGAGTCTTGGTCTGTTGCCCATACTGGAGTGCAGTGGTGTGATCATGGCTTACTGCAGCGTCGACCTCCTGGACCCAAGCAATCCTCTCACCTCAGCTCCCTGAGTAGCTGGGCCTACAGGCATGTGCCACCACACCTGGCTAATTTTTAAATTCTTTTCAGAGACAGTGTCTCACTATATTTTCCAAGCTGGTCTGGAACTCCTGGGCTCAAATGATCCACCTATCTTGGCCTCCCAAATCATTGAGATTACAGGTATGAGCCATTGTACATGGTTGCTTTTTATTTTTTGTGTATCCATTGTATGTTTTTTGATTTGAGGTTACCATGAGGCTTGCAAATACTATCTTATAATCAGTTATTTTAAGTTTATAGCAACTTAACACTGTTTGAATAAGAAAACAAACAAAAAGCTAATAAAAACTCTACACCTTAACTTCATCCCCCTGCTTTTTAACTTTTTGTTGTTTCTATTTATATCTTATAGTACTATTTTTTGAAAAATTATTATTTTCAAATGGCTCATATTTTAGTAATGATTTTTGATTTGTTCATCTTTTAGTCTTTCTACATAAGAGTAGTTTACATACCCCAGTTATAGTGTTATAATATTCTGTGTATTTTTCCGTGTACTTACTATCACCAGTGAATTTTATACCTTTAGATGATTTATTTTTCTTTATTTCTTCTAAAAAAGAAACGGGATACATGTATGCAGAACGGGCTGGTTTGGTACATAGGTATACGTGTGCCATGGTGGTTTGCTGCACCTATTAACTCATCCTCTAAGTTCTCTCCCCTCACCCCCACCCCACAACAGGCCCTGGTGTTGTTGTTCCCCTCTCTGTGTCCATGTTTTCTCAATGTTCACCTCCCACTTACGAGTGAGAATATGCGGTGTTTGGTTTTCTGTTCCTGCGCTACTTTGCTGAGGATGAGGGCTTTCAGTTTCATCCATGTCCCTGCAAAGGACATGATCTCATTTTTTATGGCTTCATAGTATTCCATAGTGTATATGTCCACATTTTCTTTATCCAGCCTGTCATTGATGGGAATTTGGGTTGGTTCCATGTCCTGGCTATTGTAAATAGTGGTGCAATAAAAATACATGTGCATATGTCTTTATAGTAGAATGATTTATATTCCTTTGGGAATACACCCAGTGATGGGATTGCTGGGTCAAATGGTATTTCTGGTTCTAGATTCTTGAGGAGTTGCCATACTGTCTTCCACAATGGTTGAACTAATTTACACTCCTATATATTCAGAATAGTTAGCTTTTCTTGTTGAATTGTTCCCTTTACCATTATGTAATACCCTTCTTTGTCTTTTTTGATCTTTTTTGGTTTAAAATCTGTTTTGTCAGAGACTAGGGTTGCAACCCTGCTTTTTTTTTCTTTTTATTTGTTTGGTAAATTTCCCTGCATCCCTTTATTTTGAGCCTGTGTGTGTCTTTGCACATAAGATGGTTCTCCTGAATACAGCACGCCAATGGGTCTTGACTCCTTTTTTTGCCAGTCTGTGTCTTTTAATTAGGGCATTTAGCCCAGTTACATTTTCTTTTCCTTCCTTTCTCTCTCTCTCTCTCTTTCTCTGTTTCTCTCTTTCTCTCTCTCTTTCTTTCTTTTCTTTCTTTCTTTCTCACTCTCACCCAGGCTGGAGTGCAGTGTCATGCTCTCAGCTCACTGCAACCTCCACCTCCCAGATTCAAACAATTCTCCTGCCTCAGCCTCCCTAGTAGCTGGACTATAGGCACCTACCACCACACCCAGCTGATTTTTGTATTTTTAATAGATATAGATTTTCACCATGTTGGCCAGGTTGGTCTCAAACTCCTGACTGCAGGTAATTCACCTGCCTTGGCCTCCCAAAGTGCTGGGATTACAGGTGTGAGTCACTGTGCCCAGTCCCAGTTACATTTGAGGTTAGTATTGTTATGTTTGGAGTTTGATCGTGTCATGATGATGCTCTTTGGTTGTTTTGCACACTAGTTGATGCAGTTTCTTCATGTGTCATTAGTTTTTATATTTTGGTGTGTTTTTGCAGTGGCTGGTACCGGCTTTTCCTTTCCATAGTTAATGTTTCTTTCAGGAGCTCTTGCAGGGCAGGCCTGCTGGTAATGAAATCCCTTAGCATTTGCTTGTCTAGAAAGGATTTTATTTATCCTTTGCTTATGAAGCTTCATTTGGCTGGATATGAAATTCTGGGTTGAAAACTGTTTTCTTTAAGAATGCCGAATATTGGCTCCCAATCTCTTCTGGCTTGTAGAGTTTCTGCTGAGAGGTCTGCTGTTAGTCTGATGGGCTTCCCTTTGTAGGTGACCTGGCCTTTCTCTCTGGCTGCCCTTAACAGTTTTTCCTTCATTTCGACTTTGGAGAATCTGATGATTGTGTGTCTTGGGGTTGATCTTCTCGTGGAGTATCTTAATGGTGTTCTCTGTATTTCCTGAATTTGCATGTTGGCAAAGTTGGGGAAGTTCTCCTGGATCTTCCCAGGAGATCATATCCTGGGAAATCTTCCTGGATCATATGCTGAAGCGTGTTTTCCATCTTGTTTCCATTCTCCCTGTCTCCTGGTACTCCAATCAATCGTAGGTTTGGTCATTTTATGAAGTCCCATATTTCTTGGAGGCTTTTTTCATTCCTTTTCATTTTTTTTTTAAATTCTTGTCTGCATGTCTTATTTCAGTAAGGTGGTCTTCACACTGATATCCTTTCTTCCGCTTGGTTGATTCAGCTGTTGATACTTGTGTATTCTTCATGAAATTCTTGTGCTGTGTTTTGCAGCTCCATCAGGTCATTTATGTTCCTCTCTAAACTGGCTATTCTAGTTAGCAATTCCTCTAACTTTTTATCAAGGTTCTTAGCTTCTTTGCATTGGGTTAGAACGTGCTTCTTTAACTCATCATAGTTTTTTAGTACCCATCTTCCAAAGCCTACTTCTGTCAATTCTTTCATCTGATCCTCCATCCAGTTCTGTGCCCTTGATGGAGAGACATTGCAATCATTTGGAGGAGAAGAGGCACTCTGACCTTTTGGGTTTTCAGCATTTTTTCATTGATTCTTATCTTTGTGAGTTTGTCTAGTTTTGGACTTTGAGGCTGCTGACCCTTGGATGGGGTTTTTGTAGATTCCTTTTTGTTGTTGTTGTTGTTGTTGTTGATGCTGTTGTTGTCGCTTTCTGCTTGTTTTTCTTTCAATAGTCAGGTCCCTCTTCTTTAGGGCTGCTGCAGTTTGCTGGGGATTTGCTTCAGGCCTTATCTGATTTGCTCCCTTGCCTGGAGATGTCATTCAAGGAGGCTGGAGAGCAGCCAAGATTGGTGCCTCCTCCTTCTTCTGGGACCTCTGACCTCAAGGGGCACCACCCTGATGCCAGTAGGATCATTCCTATATAGAGTATCTGACAACCCCTGTTGGAGTGCCTCACCCAGTTGGGTGGTACAGGGAGCAGGACTCGTTTAATGAAGCACTTTGTCCCTTGGTGGAGTGGGTGTGTTTTGTGGGGGGAAACCCACTTGTCTGGGCTGCCTGGATTCCTCAGAACCACCAGGAGGATCAGCTAAGTTTGCTGGTCTGCAGAGACTGCAGCCATCCCTCCCCTTAGGGGCTCAGGCCCAGGGAGATCTGAATTCTGTCCCTGAGCCTCTGGCTGGAGTTACTGGAGATCCTGCAGGGAAGCCCCGCCCACTGAGGAAGGATGGGTCAGGGTTAGACCTGAAGAGGCACTCTGGCTGCTGACTGCCATAGCCAATGTGTTAGGCTGTGGGGACAAGTATTGGGACCAAGCCGTCCAGCCTCCCTGGCTCCAGCAGCGGAAAAGCGCAGCCTGGAGCTATAGAAATGGGTGTCACTCTTCTCCCACGCAGGGAGCATGTTAGGCAGTTGTGAGTCCCAGTGCTGGCTGCTGCCCCTCCCTCGAGGAGCTCAAACAGCTTAGAGAGCAGGCAGCAGCAGCCGGTGCTGGTCGCCCCTCCCCACAGGAGTTTGGTAGGCTTAAGCAGATTCCAGCTGAAAAGCTGTAAGAATCCACGCATTCCAGGACTGGGAAGCTAGGCCCCGGTGGCATGGGTTCGCGAGTGGGGTCTTCTGATCTGTGGGTTGCACGGTTTCCCCAGCTGGGTAGCATGCTCACTCACCGCCTCCCTTGGCTGGGGAGAGGTGGTTCCCCTTCCCCACGTGGCTCTCAGGTAGGCTGCAGCACCACACTGCTCTCCCTTCTCTCTGTGGGTCATGCCAGCCTTCTACTCAATTTTGATGAGAGAACCTGGATACCTTGGTTGCCGGTGAAGGAGTCACAGGCGTATTATGATTTTTTTTGATGGGAGCTGTAAAGTCCTCTGAGCTGGCCGCACCATGGTCAGGCCATCGTGACATTCCCCCGCCCTTGTGATAATGTACTTTGTGATATTCCCCATCCCTGTGAATGTACTTTGTAAGATTCCTCCCTGCCCTTGTGACAATACACCGTCCCGCCCTTGTGAATGTACTTTTTAACATTCCTCCCCGCCCTTGTGAATATACTTTGTAACGTCCATCCCCTGCCCTTAAAAAATTGCTCCTGACTCCACTGCCTATCTGAAACCTGTAAGAACCAATGATAATCCCACCACCCTTTGCAGACCCCTTTCTCGGACTCAGCCCACTTGCACCCAAGTGAATAAACAGCCTTGTTCCTCACACTAAGTCTGCTCAGTTGGTCTCTTATACGAACGCGCATAACAGGAGCCTCCAAATGCAGCTGCTTCTAGGTTGGCCATCTTGGCACTGCCGGCCCTTTCAGATGATTTCTTATTGCTCATTAACATTCTTTTATTTCTGACTGAAGTACTCCCATTAGAATTTCTTATAGAACCAGGTCTGTTATTGATGAAGTCCTTCAGCTTTTGTTTGTCGGGGAAAGTCTTTATTTTTCCTTCATGTTTGAAAGATATTTTTGCCAGATATACTATTCTAGGGTAAAAGTTTTTTTCCTTTGGCATTTTAAATTTGTGTCACTTTCTCCAGACCTGTAAGGTTTCCACTGAAAAGTCTGCTGCCAGATGTATTGGAGCTCCATTGTATTTATTTGTTTCTTTTCTCTTGCTGCTTTTAGGATCCTTTATACTTGACCTTTGGGAGTTTGATTACTATTTATTACCTCCTTGAGGTAGTCTTCTTTGCTTGGTGTTTTATAATCTTCTTGTACTCTGATATTGATATCTTTCTCTAGGTTTAGGAACTTTTCTGTTATTATCCCTTTGAGTGAACTTTCTATGCCTATCTCTTTCTCTAGCTCCTCTTTAACGCCAATAACTCTTAGATTTACCCTTTTGAAACTATTTTCTAGATCCTGTAGGTGTGCTTCGTTATTTTTTATTCTTTTTTCTTTTGTCTATTCTGACTGTATATTTTCAAATAGTCTGTCTTCAAGCTTACTAATTCATTCTTCTGCTTGATTTATTCTGCCGTTAAAAGACTCTGATGACCATGTTGGCCAGGCTGGTCTCGAACTCTAAGGTCAGGAGTTTGAGACCAGCCTGACCAACATGGTGAAACCCCGTCTCTACTAAAAATATGAAAATGAGCCAGGCGTGGTGGCAGGCACCTGTAATCCTAGCTGCTTGGGAGGCTGAGGCATGAAAATCGCTTGAACCCGGGAGGTGGAGGTTGCAGTGAGCCGAGATCACGTCATTGCACTCCAGACTGGGTGACAAGAAACTATCTCAAAAAAAAAAAAAAAGGCTCTGATGTGTTTCTTAATATTTCAGTTTCATTTTTCAGCTCCAGAATGTGTGCTTATTTTAATTATTTCAATCTCTTTGTTAAATTTATGTGATAGAATTCTGAATTCCTTCCCTATCTCTGTGATAGAATTCTGAATTCCTTCAAAGAAATCTTGAATTTCTTTGAGTTTCCTCAACACAGTTATTTTGAATTCTCTGTCTGAATAGTTACATATCTCTGTTTCTCCAGGATTGGTCCCTGGTGCCTTATTTAGCTTGTTTGTTGAGGTCATGTTTTCCCAGATGGTGTTGATGCTTGTAGATGTTCTTTGGCGTCTGGGCAGAAGGCTTAGGTATTTATTGTAGTCTTCACAGTCTGGGCTTATTTGTACCCATCCTTTTCAGAAAGGTTTTCCCTGTAATCGAAAGGATTTGGGTATTATGACCTAAGCCATATCTACATTAGGGGGCACCTCGAGCTCAGTAACATTGTGGTTCTTGTAGAGTCATCGAGGTGCTACCTTGGCAGTCTTGGATAACATCCAGATGGATTCTCTGGATTACCAGGTAGAGACTCTTGTTCTCTTCTCTTTCTCTGAAATAAACAGTCTCTCTCTCTCTCTCTGTGCTGAGCTTCCTGGAGCTGGGAGTGGGATGACAGAAGCACCCCTGTGGCCATCACCACTGGGACTGCTGCAGTGCATCATACTTGAAGCCAATACAACACTGGATCTTGCCCAAGGCTTGCTGTAATCACTCCCTCGCTACTGCTTATGTTCGCTTAAGGCCCTAGGGCTGTACAATCAGCAGGTGGCAAGCGGCAAAGCTAGTCAAGCTTGAGTTCTTGTTTTCAGGTCAGTGAGTTACCTCAGGTGCCAGGTGGGTCCAGAGATGTTGTCCAGGAACCAGGGACTGGAGTAAAAACCTTAGACATCTACTTGGTGTTCTCTTGTACTGCTGTTGAGCTGGCACTCAAACAACAAGACATAGTCCTTCCCATTCTTCCCTCCTCTTTACACAGGCAAAGGAACCTGACCCTGTGGCCGCTACCACCACAGGCCCACGGAAAGTACTGCCAGGCATCCACCAGTGTTCACGTAAGGTGCATGGGCTCTTCAGGAAGCTTGTGGTGAATGGTGCCAGGCTGGGACTCACTTTTCAGAGTACTGGGCTTCCCTCTGGCCCAGCATGGGTTTAGAAATGCCATCCAAGAACCAAGGCCTGGAATCAGGATTCTTAAGAGCCCAACTGGTACTCTACCCCATTGTGGCTGAGCTGGTACCTAAGATGCAAGCCAAAGTCCCCTTTACTTTTCCCTCTGCTTTTCTCAAGGAGATGGAGCCTCTCACCGTAGCCACCACAGCTGGGAATATGCTGTGTCTCGCCTGAAGCCAGCATGGTTGAGAGTCTCCCCAAGACTCACAGAGTACTACCTGAGTATCACTGCTGGTTATTCAGTTCCCAAGGGCTTCTTAGTCAGCAGGTGATGGGACCTTCAAGGCAGTGGGTTCACTTCTGGCCTAGGGTAGGTCTAGAAATGTCTGAGAGCTAGGGCCTCATGACTGCCCAGTGCCCCATCCTCGTGTCTGAGCTGGTACCCAAAATGCAAGACAAAATTCTCTCTTCTCCCAGGAGGAAGGATGGAGTTTCTTTTGGAACTGTGAGCTATACAGCCTGCGGTTGGGTGAGGGGTGGTATATGCATTCCCTTAGCTGCCCTGGCTGATAGTAGGTCATGTGCTCCCCTAGTCCACTGGCTCTGAGCCCAGCTTAGTGCTAGGACTCACCTAGGAGTTGCAGTCCTTGTGGCCTAGACTTCGTTTCAAGTTTATTTAGGGCCCCAGTGCATTTCAACCCACAGTGGCAAGACTTTCTAGAACTTAAGTTTTTTTGGGATGGGCAATTTCCCTCTGGCTAGGGCCAGTCCAAATGCTTTCTTTGTGGGCAGGTATCAGCTATATACAGTTCGGTTCTGTTTTCTTCTGTGAGAGGGCAGCACTGAGTTCAATGCAAAGTCCCCAAATTGCTGTGTTCTCTCTACCCAAGTGCACAGATTTTCCATGCCATGTAGCTGCTGCCAGGAGTTTGGGAAGGGGTAACATCAGCAATTCAAGACACTTTCCTGCCCTTTTCAGTGCCTCTTTCAGAAATATGAAATTAAAATCAGGTACTATGTGGTGCTTACTTGATTTTTAGTTTTTATGAATGTACTTTTTTGTGTAGATACTTGTTAAATTTGATGTTCCTACATGAGGGACAATTAGTGCAACCTTCTACTCCACCATCTTGCTTCACCTCGCTTCTTCATTTTTAAATGAGAGATTCTTTGGACAGAATTCTTAGTTGACTGTCATTTTCTTTTAACACTTTGAAGATCTTATCCCTCTGTCTTCTGGCCCCCATGGTTTCTTATAAGAAGTCAGCTATTAATCTTGTTGAGGATTCCTTGTACATGGTAGGTTGTTTTTCTCTTGCCACCTTCAGGATTCTCTCTTAGTGTTTGACTTTGTTCCATTTGACTTGAATATGTCTTGGTGGGAATCTCTGAGTTTATTCTACTCGGAGTTCATTGAGCTTTTTGGATTTACAGACTCATTTATCTATATCAACTCAGAGTTTTTAGTCACAAATTTTCTTTCAGTCCCATTCTCTTTTTCCTCTTTTTCTTGGGCCTCTATTTTGCATATGCGGTATACTTGGTAGTTTCTTGTATATCTCTGAGGCTCTGCTCCCCTTCTTTTCATTCTCTTTTCTTTCTTCTCCTCAGACTGAATGATTTCAGTTGACCTATCTTTAAATTTGATAATTCTTCTGCCTGCTCTAATCAGCTATTAAAACACTATAATAAATTTTTCATTTTAGTTATTGTACTTCTCAGCTGCAGAATTTTCATTTGGTTCCTGTTAAAAATTTTTATCTCGTTATTCCTATCCTTTATTTGTTGAGACAGTCTCCTGGCTTCCTTTAGCTCTTTACTCATGGTTCCTTTACCTCTTTGGACACATTAATAGTAGCTAATTTAACATCTTTTTCTGCTAAATCCAAAATGGTCCCCTCATGGATATTTTCTATTAGTTGCTTTTTTCAATGTACATGTGATATTTTCCTGTTTTTTTCATAAGTGTCATAATTTTTCATTGAAAGCTGGACATTTTAGAAAATATATTTTAACAACTCTGATATCAGATTCTTCTATCCCCTAAGGTTTGTCATTATTGCCATTTTGGCTGTGGTTTTTCTTGTTGTTTATTTGTGTCTGTTTGATTTTTCTGTATTAATTCTATAGGTCATGATAATACAGGAGTTATTAAGATACTAGTTTTAGGCAGTTAGAAAGGGTAAAAGAGTTCTCAGTAGAATTTTCCTTTATTAAAAAGCAGCCCCAAACCATTTCTTCTCTAACAGAAAGCAGCCTGAAGAGTAAGTCATAGTTATGTAAACTAGGATCTTTTATATGTAAATTCCATCAGCTGTACCTGGAAGCCAGGTACATTCAATATGGTGTCTCCTGCCCTCTTTTCCTTGTCACCATTTGTGCTGGTGTCATGGCAACCTTCAGGTAAAACCTGTACAGGTATCATGGCGACCCACCAGGTAGAAGCCACATTTGTATAACAAAAGGTTAGGGTGGGAGGCCAATCTTTTCACGGGCTATGTAAATGGCACACCTGGTCAAACTGATCCCCTGATCCCTATGTAGATCAATCACCACCTTCTTAAGCCTCTGTACACAATTGATTGCATTCCACTGCAAACCAGAGACCTTTTCTTGGGAGACTTGCTTTCTCAGCATGAGGAAACCTTTTTTCTCTCTCTTCTTTTTTGCCTATTAAACCTTCCACTCCTAAATCCACTCCTCATATGTGTCCATGTTCTGAATTCTTTCTCAGCCAAGACGAAGAACCAGGGTATATACCCCAGACAAAGAAGCCATTTCACTGATTCCTTGCTGTGTTGTAGTGTATGGCCACAGTTCTTTGCTGCTTTTATTTTTTTAAGTTATTGCTTTTGTTTTTAAGCCCTGGCTTTCTAGGGATCACTCTTGGATTAGTATAATTTAGTGGCTAACTGATAGTTGGTTAGATTTTCTTAAATGTTTTGACAGTAGTGTTTCATGCTTTGCCAAAGGGTTCTGTGTGAGATATCATGCCTCCAGCCGTCAGGCACTTTAAGACGGCTTTATTCCCTGCTTGGACAGGACCTCAAGGTCAGTCAGAGACGAATGACTGATGCCATCTTTGCCAGGTCTTTCCTTGGCATGTGCACAGTCTTTTAGATTTTAGGAATATGTCTGAGCTTTTTAAAATTCCCTAAGCAAATTCTTGAGAACTAGATTAAGCAGCAAAACATTCAAGAGATGACTTGGGTGCTGTCAAAGTCATTCAAGAATTTTCTTTTAAATTCTAAGCCAGGCTCTTCTTTGCCCCAACTAACATGATAGCCTTAGGCAGTTGTAATGTTGCCAGCAGTTTGCTATTGTTTTGATAATTGCCTGAGGATAACCCCCTCCCCCACCTGCTGAGCTGAGTTCTGAGGAGAACCAGAGCGAGGTAGTCACCGTACTCTGAGAATTGAAATTTTTCTGGGAGATGCATGTTCAGACAAAACATTGACTGTGTTCTGGGGATGGTTCTTGTAATGGAATTCCAAAAGCAGTCAAAGATGCTGGCTTTTGGCTTCTGCCAGTGAGCTGGAGAGGGAGGAGTCATGGGAATAGACCCAAGTTTAAAATATCACAGACAACCCTGATATCGTTTGGTTGTGTCCCCACCCAAATCTCATCTTGAATTCCCATGTGTTGTGGGAGGGATCTGGTAGGAGGTAATTGAATCATGGGGACAGGTCTTTCCTGTGCTGTTCTTGTGATAGTGAATAAGTCTCAGGAGATTTGATGATTTTAAAAAAAGGTGTTTCCCTGCACAAGCTCTCTTTGACTGCTGCCATCCATGTAAGATGTGACTTGCTCCTCCTTGCCTTCCTCCACGATTGTGAGGCTTCCCTGGCCATGTGGAAGTTTAAGTCCCTTAAACTCTTTTTACTGTGTAAATTACCCAGTCTCAGGTATGTCTTCATCAGCAGCATGAAAATGGACTAATACAGTAAATTGGTACCAGGAATTAGGTGCTGCTGAAAAGATACCCAAAAATTTGGAAGCGGCTTTGGAACTGGGTAACAGGCAGAGGTTGGAAGAGTTTGGAGGGCTCAGAAGAAGACAGGAAAATGTGGGAAAGTTTGGAATCTTTTAGAGACCTGTTGAATGGCTTTGACTAAAATGCTAATAATGATATGGACAATGAAATCCAGGCTGAGATGGTCTCAGCTGGAGATGAGGAACTTGTTGGGAACTGGAGCAAAGGTGATTCTTGTTACATTTTATCACAGAGACTGGTGGCATTTTTCCCCTGTCCTAGAGATTTTTGGAACTTTAAACTTGGGAGAGAAGATTTAGGGGTATCTGGCAGAAGAAGTTTCTAAGCAGCAAAACATTCAAGAGATGACTTGGGTGCTGTCAAAGTCATTCAATTTTAAAAGAGAAACAGGGCATAAAAGTTTGGAAAATTTGCAGCCTGACAATGTGATAGAAAAGAAAATCCCATTTTTTTTCTGAGCAGAAATTCAAGCTGGTTGCAGAAATTTGCATAAGTAATGAGGAGCTGAATGTTAATCATTAAGACAATGGGGAAAGTGTCTCCAGGGCATGTCAGAGACCTTTGTGGCAGCCCCTCCCATCAGAGGCCTGGAGGCCTAGGAGGAAAAAATGATTTTGTGGGCTGAGCCCAAGGTTCCTGTGCTGTGTGCAGCCTAGGGACTTGGTGCCTTGCATCCCAGCCACTCCAGCTGTGGCCGAAAGGGACCAAAGTGGAGCTCAGGCCGTGGCTTCAGAGGATGCAAGCCCCAAGCCTTGGCAACTTCCATGTGGTGTTGAGCCCGTGAGTGCACAGAAGTCAAGAATTGGGGTTTGGGAATCTCCACCTAGATTTCAGAGGATATATGGAAATGCCTGGAAGTCCAGGAAGCAGTTTGCTGCAGGAATGGGGCCCTCTTGGAGAACCTTTGCTAGGGCAATGCAGAAGGGAAATGTGGGGTCAGAGCCTCCACACAGAGTCCCTACTGGGGCACTGCCAAGTGGAGCTGTGAGAAGAGGGCCACCATCCTCCAGACCCCAGAATGCTAGATCCACCAACAATTTGCACTGTGCACCTGGAAAAGCCACAGACATTCAATGCCAGCCCGTGAAAGCAGCCGGGAAGGAAGCTATACCCTGGAAAGCCACAAGGGCAGAGCTGTCCAAGACCATGGGAACCCACCTTTTGCATCAGTGTGACCCAGATGTGAGACACGAAGTCATAGGAGATCATTTTGGAGCTTTAAGATTTGACTGCCCTGCTGGATTTTGGACTTACATAGGGCCTATAGCCCCTTTGTTTTAGCCAATTTTTCCCATTTGGGATGGCAATATTTACCCAATTCCTGTACCCTCATTGTATCTAGGAAGTAACCAACTTGCCATTGATCTTACAGGCTCATAGGTGGAAGGGACTAACCTTGTCTCAGATGAAACTTTGGACTGTGGACTTTGGGTTAATGCTGAAATGAGTTAAGACTTTGGGGGACTGTTGGGAAGGCATGATTGGTTTTGAAATGTCTGGACATGTGATTTTGGAGGGACCAGGGGCACAATTATATGGTTTGGCTGTGTCTCCACCCAAATCTCATCTTGAATTTCCATGTGTCGTGGGAGGGACCTGGTAGGAGATAATTGAATCATGGGGGGCAGGTCTTTCCTGTGCTGTTCTTGTGATAGTGAATAAGTCTCAGGAGATCTGATGATTTTAAAAAGAGGTGTTTCCCTGCACAAGCTCTCTTTGCCTGCTGCCATCCATGTAAGACGTGAGTTGCTCCTCCTTGCCTTCCTTCATTATTGTGAGGCATCCCCAGCCAGTGGAACTGTAAGTACATCAAACCCCTTTTCCTGTATAAATTACCTAGTTTTGGGGTAGGTCTTTATCAGCACGATGAAAACAGACTAATACAACCCCCTCCCCCATCTTACCAAGATTGAGTAGTTTTTTTTTTTTTGATAACTTCCAGTTTGTGTTTTGACCTCCATGTGTAATCATCTGAGGGGTTCTTCCTGCCCATTGCATAAAGAGAGACCATGAAATTGTAGCAGAGAAAGAGTTTAATAGACATGAGCTGGACATGTTATGTGGGAGATGAAGTTTGTACTCAAATCATCTCATTCAAAGCCCATATGTTAGGGGTTTTTCAAGGGCAGTTCGGGAAAAGGGGTGGGGGTGGCCAGGTACCAGGTGCTTGCTGCTGATTGGCTGGGGCAGAGATGAAATCATGGGGGTCAAAGCTTTCCTCCTGCAGGCCAAATCACTTCTGGGTGGGGCTACAGGAGTGGGGTTGTTGGTTCAGGTAGAGCCATCAGGTCCAGGTGGAGACATGGGTGTCAGATATGCAAAAAATTCTGGAAAGATATCTCAAAAGGCCAATCTACCATAATGGTGTTATTTGCAAGAGTAATTGGTGAATTTGCATATCTTATAAGCTGTGGAATAATGTCTGCACCTTAGCAGGACTCAGGCTCCTCTCCTCCCTTTAGCCTGATGGCTTCCTATTAGCTTTACAAAAGCAGTTGAGTTTTGGGCAATGTCTATTATCATTTAAATTGTAGCCTGAATGTCTTCCAAAGTTAGCATGGCCCAATATGCCAGGAATAATAAAGGAAAGGCAAGATGGGGGTTAGCTTAGCTTAGTTTACTGTAATAATTTTTTCACTGATATAATTTCTGCAAAGGTGATTTTACATATAGTGAGGAATTGGCTTATGTGATTATGAAGGTTGAGTAATATCATGATCTACTGTTTGCAAGCTGGAGACCTAGGACATCCAGTGGTATAATTCCAGTCTGAGTTCAAAGGCCTGAGAACCAGGGGAGCCAGTGGTATAAATTCCAGTCCAAGAGCAAAAGACCAATATTTCAGCTCAAGCAGGCAGGCAGGAAAAAAAAAGAGCATATTCCTTCATCTTCTGCCTTTTTGTTCTGTTCAGGACCTCAATGGATTGCAAGATGCCCACCTGTATTGGGAAGGATAATTTACATTACCGAGTCCACAAATTCAAATGCTAATCTCATCTAGAAACACCCTTCCAGACACACCCAGAAATAATGTTTTATCTGAGCACTCTGTTGTGCAATTAAGTGAAAAACAAAATTAACCATTACAGTTGTTTGGCTCATATTTTTATTGTTTAGAGGTAGAGTAAATTCACAAAGCTCCTCATTTTGTCATTTCAGAAGTAGGACCTTAATTATATAATCTTAAGACTTAAAATGTTTTCCTAAGGCTTTTGTGATAGCAAATAAAGTTTTGCACCACTTTTATAAATTTTTGAGGGAATCAGCAGACACCAAATGGTAAACCACTGATTTTTTTATCACCTCATTTTAGAAGATTATATAGATTGTACATTTATTAGTTAAGATTTCTCTATTTTTGGACATATGGGATTATATTAAATTAAAAAGCTTCACCGAAAAGGAAACAGTCAACGAAGTGAAGAGACAACCCACAGAATGAGAGAAAATATTTGCAACTGTTCATCTAACAAGGGATTAGTTACCAGATTATATAAGGGACCCAAACAACTCCATAGGAAAAAATCTGATAATGCACTTAAAAATGGGCAAACAATCTGAATAGACATTTCTCAAAAGAAGACATACAAATGGCAAACAGGTATATGAAAAGGTGCTCAACATAATTGATCATCAGAGAAATGCAAATCAAAACTTCAATGAGATATCATCTCACCTCTGTTAAAATGGCTTTTATCCAAAAGACAGGCAATTAACAAATGCTGCCAAGGATGTGAGGAAAAGGGAACCCTTGTACCCTGTTGGTGGGACTGTAAATTAGTACACCCACTATGGAGAAAGGTTTGGAGGTTCCTCAAAAAACTAAAAATAGCGCTACCTTATGATCCAGTAATCCCACTGCTAGGTATATACCCCAAAGCAAGGAAACCCAATGTACCAAAGAGATAGCTGCACTTTCATGTTTATTGCAGCACTATTTACAATAGCCAATATTTGGAAGCAACCTGAGGGATATGGTTTGGATTTGTGTCCTCACCCAAATCTCATATTGAATTGTAATCCCCAATGTTCAAGGAGGGACCTGGTGGAGATGATTGAACCATGGGGATGGGCTTCTTCCTTACTGTTCTTGTGATAGTGAGTGAGATCTGGTTATTTTAAAGTGTGTAGCATCTCCCCCTTTACTCTCTTCCTCCTGCTCCAGCCATGTAGGACATGTCTGCTTCCCCTTTGCCTTCCATCATGATTGTAAGTTTCCTGAGGCCTCCCCAGCCATGTTTCCTGTACAGCCTATGGAACTGTGAGGCAATTAAACCTCTCTATAAATTACCCAGTGTTAGGTAGTTCTTGATAGCAATGCGAGAATGAACTAATACAGAAAATTGGTACCTAAGAGTGGGGCATTGCTATAAAGATACCTGAAAATGTGGAAGCAACTTTGAAACTGGGTAACAGGCAAAAGTTAGAACATTTGGGAGGGCTCAGAAAAAGACAAGAAGATGAGGGAAAGTTTGGAACTTCCTAGAGACTTGTTAAACTATTGTAACCAAAATGCTGATAGTGAAAAGGACAAGGAAGTCCAGGCTGAGGTGGTCTCAGAAGGAAACGAGGAACTTATTGGGAACTGTAGCAAAGATCACTTTTGTTAGGTGTTATCAAAGAGGTTGGAGGCATTGTGCCTCTGCCCTAGGGATCTGCGGAACTTTGACCTTGAGAAGGATGATTTAGGGCGTCTGGCAGAAGAAATTTCTAAGTGACAAAATGTTCAAGAGTGAACTGGCTACTTCTAGCAGCCTAGGCTTATATTTGTGAGCAAAGAAATGACCTGGAATTAGAACTTATATTTAAAAGGGTAACAGAGTATAAAAGTTTGGAAAATTTGCAGCTTGGCCATGTGGCAAAAAGGAAAAACCCATTTTCTGGGGAGGAATTCAAGCTGGCTGCAGAAATTTGCATAAGTAAGGAGGAGCCAAATGTCAATAGCCAAGACAATGGGGAAAATGCCTTGAAGGCATTTTAGATACCTTTGCAGCAGCCCCTCCCATCACAGGTCTGGAGGCATAGATTTCATGGGCCATGGGCTGGGCCCAGGGCCCTGCTGCCCTGTACCACATCAGGACACTGCTCCTTGCATCCTAGCTGCTCCAGCTCCAGCTGTAGCTAAAAGGGCCCCAGATATGTCTCAGGTCACTGCTTCAAAGGATGCAATCTGTAAGCCTTGGTGGTTTCCACATGGTGTTAAGCCTGTGGGTGTGCAGAGGGTAAGAGTTGAGGCTTGGGAACCTCCACTTAGATTTCAGAGGACATATGGAAATACCTGGATATCCAGACAGAAGTCTGCTGCAGGGGCAGAGCCCTCATGGAGAACCTCTACTAGGGCAGTGCAGAGGGGAAATGTGGGATTTGAGACCTCACACAGAGTCCCCACTGGGGCACTGCCTAGTGGAGCTGTGAGAAGAGGGTCACCATCCTCCACACCCCAGAATAGTAGGTCCATCGACAGCTTGCACCATGTGCCTAGAAAAGCTGCAGGCACTCCACCCTAGCCTCTGAAAGCAGTCACGGGGGCTGTACCTTGCAGAGCCACAGGGGTGGAGCTGCCCGAGGCCTTGGGAGCCCACCTGTTGCATCAACGTGGCCTGGATGTGAGACAGGGAGTCAAAGGAGGTTATTTTGAAGCTTTAAGATTTAATGAGTGTCATCCTGGATTTTGGACTTCCATGGGACCTATAGCCCCTTTGTTTTGGCCAATCTCTTCCTTTTGGAACAGGAGTATTTTTCCAATGCCCATATCCTCATTGTATCTTGTAAATAACTAACTGGTTTTGAGTTAGGGACTTGCCTTGTCTCAGATGAGACTTTGGACTGTGGACTTCTGAGTTAATGCTGGAATGAGTTAAGACTTTGGGGGACTATTGGGAAGGCATAATAGTATTATGAAATGGGAGAAGAAAATAAGATTTGGGAGGGGCCAGGGGTGGAATGATATGGTTTGTATTTCTGTCCCCACCCAAATCTCATGTCAAATTATAATCCCCAGTGTTGGAGGAGGTGCCTGGTGGGATGTAATTGGATCGTGGGGCAGACTTCTCTCTTGCTGTTCTCATGGTAGTGAGATCTGAGAGACCTCATGAGATATGGTTGTTTAAAAGTGTGTAGCACCTCCCCCTTTGCTCTCTTCCTCCTTCTCTAGCCATGTAGGACATGTCTGCTTCCTCTTCACTTTCTGTCATGATTGTAAGTTTCCTGAGGCCTCCTCAGCCATGCTTTCTGTACATCCTGCAGAATTGTGAGCCAACTGAAGCTCTTTTCTTTATAAATTACCCAGACTCAGGTAGTTCTTTATAGCAATGTGAGAATGGACTGATACACTGTGTGTTCATCAACAGATGAATGGATAAAGAAAATGCAGGACATATGGGGGGAGGAGCCAAGATGGCCAAATAGGAACAGCTCCGGTCTACAGCTCCCAGTGTGAGCGACACAGAAGACAGGTGATTTCTGCATTTCCATCTGAGGTACTGGGCTCATCTTACTAGGGAGTGCCAGACAGTGGGTGCAGGACAGTGGGTGCAGCGTACCATGCACGAGCTGAAGCAGGGCGAGGCATTGCCTCACTCGGGAAGCACAAGGGGTCAGGGAGTTCCCTTTCCTGGTCAAGGAAAGGGGTGACAGACGGCACCTGGAAAATCGGGTCACTCCCACCCAAATACTGCGCTTTTCCAACAGGCTTAGGAAACGGCACACCAGGAGATTATATCCTGGACATGGCTCGGAGGGTCCTACGCCCACAGAGTCTCGCTGATTGCTAGCACAACACTCTGAGATCAAACTGCAAGGTGGCAGCGAGGCTGGGGGAGGGGCGCCCACCATTGCCCAGGCTTGCTTAAGTAAACAAAGCAGGTGGGAAGCTCGAGCTGGGTGGAGCCCACCACAGCTCAAGGAGGCCTGCCTGCCTCTGTAGGCGCCACCTCTGGGGGCAGGGCACAGACAAACAAAAAGACAGCAGTAACCTCTGCAGTCTTAAATGTCCCTGTCTGACAGCTTTGAAGAGAGCAGTGGTTCTCCCAGCACGCAGCTTGAGATCTGAGAATGGGCAGACTGCCTCCTCAAGTGGGTCCCAGACCCCTGACCCCTGAGCAGCCTAACTGGGAGGCACCCCCCAGTGGGGGCAGACTGACACTTCACACAGCTGGGTACTCCTCTGAGACAAAACTTCCAGAGGAACGATCAGACAGCAGCATTCATGGTTCACGAAAATCCGCTGGTCTGCAGGCACCGCTGCTGATACCCAGGCAAACAGGGTCTGGAGTGGACCTCTAGCAAACTCCAACAGTCCTGCAGTTGAGGGTCCTGTCTGTTAGAAGGAAAACTAACAAACAGAAAGAACATCCACACCAAAAACCCATCTGTACATCACCATCATCAAAGACCAAAGGTAGATAAAACCACAAAGATGGGGAAACAACAGAGCAGAAAAACTGGAAACTCTAAAAAGCAGAGCGCCTCTCCTCCTCCAAAGGAACGCAGTTCCTCACCAGCAACCGAACAAAGCTGGATGGAGAATGACTTTGACGAGTTGAGAGAAGAAGGCTTCAGATGATCAAACTACTCCGAGCTACAGGAGGAAATTCAAACCAAAGGCAAAGAAGTTGAAAACTTTGAAAAAAATTTAGATGAATATATGACTAGAATAACCAATACAGAGAAGTGCTTAAAGGAACTGATGGAGCTGAAAGCCAAGGCTCGAGAACTACGTGAAGAATGCAGAAGCCTCAGGAGCTGATGCGATCAACTGGAAGAAAGGGTATCAGTGATGGAAGATGAAATGAATGAAATGAAGCAAGAAGGGAAGTTTAGAGAAAAAAGAATAAAAAGAAACGAACAAAGCCTCCAAGAAATATGGGACTATGTGAAAAGACCAAATCTACGTCTGATTGGTGTACCTGAAAGTGATGGGGAGAATGGAACCAAGTTGGAAAACACTCTGCAGGATATTATCCAGGAGAACTTCCCCAATCTAGCAAGGCAGGCCAACATTCAGATACAGGAAATACAGAGAACGCCATAAAGATACTCCTTGAGAAGAGCAACTCCAAGACACATAATTGTCAGATTCACCAAAGTTGAAATGAAGGAAAAAATGTTAAGGGCAGCCAGAGAGAAAGGTCAGGTTACCCACAAAGGGAAGCCCATCAGACTAATAGTGGATCTCTCGGCAGAAACTCTACAAGCCAGAAGAGAGTGGGGGCCAATATTCAACATTCTTAAAGAAAAGAGTTTTCAACCCAGAATTTCATATCCGGCCAAACTAAGCTTCATAAGTGAAGGAGAAATAAAATACTTTACAGACAAGCAAATGCTGAGAGATTTTGTCACCACCAGGCCTGCCCTAAAAGAGCTCCCGAAGGAAGCACTAAACATGGAAAGGAACAACTGGTACCAGCTGCTGCAAAATCATGCCAAAATGTAAAGACCATCAAGACTAGGAAGAAACTGCATCAACTAATGAGCAAAATAACCAGCTAACATCATAATGACAGGACCAAATTCACACATAACAATATTAACTTTAAATGTAAAGGGACTAAATGCTCCAATTAAAAGACACAGACTGGCAAATTGGATAAAGAGTCAAGACCCATCAGTGTGCTGTATTCAGGAAAGCCATCTCACGTGCAGAGACACACATAGGCTCAAAATAAAAGGGTGGAGGAAGATCTACCAAGCAAATGGAAAACAAAAAAAGGCAGGGGTTGTAATCCTAGTCTCTGATAAAACAGACTTTAAACCAACAAAGATCAAAAGAGACAAAGAAGGCCATTACATAATGCTAAAGGGATCAATTCAACAAGAAGAGCTAACTATCCTAAATATATATGCATCCAATACAGGAGCACCCAGATTCATAAAGCAAGTCCTGAGTGACCTACAAAGAGACGTAGACTCCCACACAGTAATAATGGGAGACTTTAACACCCCACTGTCAACATTAGACAGATCAACGAGACAGAAAGTCAACAAGGATACCCAGGAATTGAACTCAGCTCTGCACCAAGAGGACCTAATAGACATCTACAGAACTCTCCACCTCAAATCAACAGAATATACATTTTTTTCAGCACCACACCACACCTATTCCAAAATTGACCACATACTTGGAAGTAAAGCTCTCCTCAGCAAATGTAAAAGAACAGAAATTATAACAAACTATCTCTAAGACCACAGTGCAATCAAACTAGAACTCAGGATTAAGAATCTCACTCAAAACTGCTCAACTACATGGAAACTGAACAACCTGCTCCTGAATGACTACTGGATACATAACGAAATGAAGGCAGAAATAAAGATGTTCTTTGAAACCAACGAAAACAAAGACACAACATACCAGAATCTCTGGGATGCATTCAAAGCAGTGTGTCGACGGACATTTATAGCACTAAATGCCCACAAGAGAAAGCAGGAAAGATCCAAAATTGACACCCTAACATCACAATTAAAAGAACTAGAAAAGCAAGAGCAAACACGATCAAAAGCTAGCAGAAGGCAAGAAATAACTAAAATCAGAGAAGAACTGAAGGAAATAGAGACACAAAAAACCCTTCAAAAAATTAATGAATCCAGGAGCTGGTTTTTTGAAAGGATCAACAAAATTGATAGACCGCTAGCAAGACTAATAAAGAAAAAAAGAGAGAAGAATCAAATAGACACAATAAAAAATGATAAAGGGGATATCACCACCGATCCCACAGAAATACAAACTACCATCAGAGAATACTTCAAACACCTCTACACAAATAAACTAGAAAATCTAGAAGAAATGGATAAATTCCTTGACACATACACTCTCCCAAAACTAAACCAGGAAGAAGTTGAATCTCTGAATAGACCAATAACAGGATCTGAAATTGTGGCAATAATCAATAGCTTACCAACCAAAAACAGTCCAGGACCAGATGGATTCACAGCCGAATTCTACCAGAGGTAGAAGGAGTAACTGGTACCATTTCTTCTGAAACTATTCCAATTAATAGAAAAAGAGGGAATCCTCCCTAACTCATTTTATGAGGCCAGCATCATTCTGATACCAAAGCCGGGCAGAGACACAACCAAAAAAGAGAATTTTAGACCAATATCCTTGATGAACATTGATGCAAAAATCCTCAATAAAATACTGGCAAACCGAATCTAGCAGCACATCAAAAAGCTTATCCACCATGATCAAGTGGGCTTCATCCCTGGGATGCAAGGCTGGTTCAATATACGCAAATCAATAAATGTAATCCAGCATATAAACAGAGCCAAAGACAAAAACCACATGATTATCTCAATAGATGCAGAAAAGGCCTTTGACAAAATTCAACAACCCTTCATGCTAGAAACTCTCAATAAATTAGGTATTCATGGGACATATTTCAAAATAATAAGAGCTATCTATGACAAACCCACAGCCAATATCATACTGAATGGGCAAAAACTGGAAGCATTCCCTTTGAAAACTGGCACAAGACAGGGATGCCCTCTCTCACCACTCCTATTGAACACAGTGTTGGAAGTTCTGGCCAGGGCAATTAGGCAGGAGAAGGAAATAAAGGGTATTCAATTAGGAAAAGAGGAAGTCAAATTGTCCCTGTTTGCAGATGACATGATTGTATATCTAGAAAACCCCATTGTCTCAGCCCAAAATCTCCTTAAGCTGATAAGCAACTTCAGCAAAGTCTCAGGATGCAAAATCAATGTGCAAAAATCACAAGCATTCCTATACACCAACAACAGAAAAACAGAGAGCCAAATCATGAGTGAACTCCCATTCACAATTGCTTCAAAAAGAATAAAATACTTAGGAATCCAACTTACAAGGGACGTGAAGGACCTCTTCGAGGAGAACTACAAACCACTGCTCAATAAAATAAAAGAGGATACAAACAAATGGAAGAACATTCCATGCTCATGGGTAGGAAGAATCAATATCGTGAAAATGGCCATACTGCCCAAGGTAATTTATAGATTCAATGCCATCCCCATCAAGCTACCAATGACTTTCTTCACAGAATTGGAAAAAACTACTTTAAAGTTCATATGGAACCAAAAAAGAGCCCGCATTGCCAACTCAATCCTAAGCCAAAAGAATAAAGCTGGAGGCATCACGCTACCTGACTTCAAACTATACTACAAGGCTACAGTAACCAAAACAGCATGGTACTGGTACCAAAACAGAGATATAGATCAATGGAACAGAACAGAGCCCTCAGAAATAATGCCGCTTATCTACAACTATCTGATCTTTGACAAACCTGACAAAAACAAGCAATGGGGAAAGGATTCCCTATTTAATAAATGGTGCTGGGAAGACTGGCTAGCCATATGTAGAAAGCTGAAAGTGGATCCCTTCCTTACACCTTATAGAAAAATTAATTCAAGGTGGATTAAAGACTTAAATGTTAGACCTAAAACCATAAAAACCCTAGAAGAAAACCTAGGCATTACCATTCAGGACGTAGGCATGGGCAAGAGCTTCATGTCTAAAACACCAAAAGCAATGGCAACAAAAACCAAAATTGACAAATGGGATCTAATTAAATTCAAGAGCTTCTGCACAGCAAAAGAAACTACCATCAGAGTGAACAGGCAGCCTACATACAGAATGGGAGAAAATTTTCGCAACCTACTCATCTGACAAAGGGCTAATATCCAGAATCTACAATGAACTCAAACAAATTACAAGAAAAAAACAAACAACCCCATCAAAAAGTGGGTGAAGGATATGAACGGACACTTCTCAAAAGAAGACATTTATGCAGCCAAAAGACACATGAAAAATGCTCATCATCACTGGCCGTCAGAGAAATGCAAATCAAAACCACAATGAGATACCATCTCACACCAATTAGAATGGTGATCATTGAAGAGTCAGGAAACAACAGGTGCTGGAGAGGATGTGGAGAAATAGGAACACTTTTACACTGTTGGTGGGACTGTAAACTAGTTCAACCATTGTGGAAGTCAGTGTGGTGATTCCTCAGGGATCTAGAACAAGAAATACTATTTGACCCAGCCATCCCATTACTGGGTATATACCCAAAGGACTATAAGTCATGCTGCTATAAAAACACACGCACACGTATGTTTATTGTGGCACTATTCACAATAGCAAAGACTTGGAACCAACCCAAATGTCCAACAATGATAGACTGGTTTAAGAAAATGTGACACATATACACCATGGAATACTATGCAGCCATAAAAAATGATGAGTTCATGTCCTTTGTAGGGACATGGATGAAATTGGAAATCATCATTCTCAGTAAACTATCTCAAGGACAAAAAACCAAACACTGCATGTTCTCACTCATAGATGGGAATTGAACAATGAGAACACATGGACACAGGAAGGGGAACATCACACTGTGGGGACTGTTGTGGGGTGGGAGGAGGGGGGAGGGATAGCATTAGGAGATATACCTAATGCTAAATGACGAGTTAATGGGTGCAGCACACCAGCATGGCTCATGTATACATATGTAACTAACCTGCACGTTGTGCACATGTACCCTAAAACTTGAAGTGTAATAATAAAAAAAAAAGAAAATGTGGGACATGTATACAATGGAGTACTATTCAGCCATAAAAAAGAATGAAGTCCTGTTATTTTTGACAACATGGATGGAACTGTAGGTCATTATGTCAGGTGAAGTAAACCAGGCAGAGAAAAGCAAATTTCTTACTTATTTGTGGGAGCTAGAAACGAAAACAATTGAACTTGTGGAGATAGAGGGTATAAAAATGGTTACCAGAGGCTGGGAAGGGTAGTGGGAAGTTTGGGGGGAAATGGTGATGGTTAATGGGTAGAAAAAATAGTTAGAAAGAATGAATAAAACCTACTATTTGATAGTATAACTGGGTGACTATAGTCAATAACAATTTAATTGTATCCTTAAAAACAACTAAAAAAGTATAAGTGGATTGTTTGAAACACAAAGGATAAATGCTTGAGGTGATGGATATGCCATCTACCATGATGTTATTATTGTACATTGTATGCCTGTATCAAAATATCTCATATATCCCATAAATAAATCAAGAGGATGCAGGGAATTATGGCAGACATACCTCTTAACGTGGATCCTTAAATATGTGATCCCTTTGCTCTGTATATGTTTTGCATTCAATATGTTTGTAATATGACAAATAAGTATGAACCAATTTTTTGCCTCTGTGTAGAAAGAGATACAGAAAGCTTTTTGGCTGGGGTTCAAGGGAAGTATAAAAAAGAAAAGAAGTATAATTTAATTTTTGGAGTAAGAAAGGGCAAAAAGGGACCTTAACTAAAGTGAGAGAGAATTTAGCCCTATTTTGTGGTGGTAGGCCAAAGGAATCTAGGCTGAGAAAGACCTGGATATGGGCATTGGGAGTGCTCATCCAGATTGAGGAAAGAAATCAGTAAATGCCATCTTGCAAGCTAAAGGACTTCATGTATGGTATGTGTGGTTTCCTAATCTGAAAGAGCTTGTAACTTTTTTACTCCTCACCATTTATGTCAGAGGAGGTTTTAAATTACTAAAGAAAATTGGATAAGTGTGTTACTGTTTTGATAAGTTGTGATTGATGCAGGTGACCTACTACAAGGAGTAATATAGGAGATAAAGAAGGTCAAGGTCTCTGGATGGTTGCAGCCATGGTGGAAAAGTAGTATCCATTCTATTACCCTGATCCATCTTGATACAACTGTGGGTAATCCCATACAGATCTAGTTTGGGGTAGCTTTAGTTAATCCATTCTCTTATTAAAGTTTCTGTGTGATTAATTGGTCTGATGAAATGGTTTCCATCCTAATATTTTGTTATGGCTCCAAATCCTGTACCCAAGAAGGTTTTCCTAAAATAAACTATTTAAAATTTTTAAAAAATGAAATACATATAATGTTATGATGACATAAAGTCTCTCTTCCCCTGTTCTCACCTTCCTCAGGCAAGAAGAATAAATGTCTTTGGTGGAACTTTTGCTCTGGTGGAACTGCTTTTCTAGAACTGGTTAGTGACTTGACATTGGAAAAGTTTTATTACTATTAGTGGTTATTCTCTCTTATGGCCTGGCTGAGTGAAAGGCTTTTTGTGATACTAACTTCTATGTATATTCTCCTACTACTAAAAAAAATCTTCCATTTCTAAGTCCTGGGAAAAATCATTTTTTCTTTCAAAAAATATTTATTGAGCCCTTGCTATGTGTCAGGCACTGTGGGTTCAATAAGAAATAAGACAGAATTCTTAACGTTGAGAATCCATATGCTGGAGGGTGACTCTGATAAGAAAATAAGCAATGCAATTATAACACACTGTGTTAAGAGCTATGATGGGAGAAGTATAAACAGCTATTGGTGCCTGTAGAAGAAGCACATGACCCAAAGCTGAAGGGTAAGGAGAAGTGACACAAATATAGTAAAATGTATAGTCAGTTTGTTGTTATAAGGCCTTTGGAGTGCTGGAGTTCAGTTGCAGCTACAACATTTACTAGTTCTGTTTCCTTATACAAGTTTCATAACCTTTTAAAGGTTCAGTTTTCTTATATTTAAAATAGGGACAATAATACCACTCACTTCATTGGCTAGCTGTGAAAATAAATGAGTTAATACATAGAAATTGCTTAGCACAGTGCTTTTGTAAATAATAAAAAATGGAAGCTCATTATTACTATGCTGAGAGCTGAAGGGTTATTAAGATTTAAGAAGTGAATGGGAGTGATCAGTGTCAGGAGAAGCCTATTCCAGGCAAAGAGAAGAACATATTACATGCTTGGAGGCATAACAGATTACAGGGAGTTTGAATAACTAAAAGAAATTCGATATGTTGTAATATTGAGTGTGAAGGGGCTGGGTAATAATAGATGAGGCAGGAGAGGTAGATAGGGGACATATAGAGATGTTTAGCTTTTATTCCAAGAATATGCAGAGTCATCAAATGATTTCTTGCAGGGTATTGACAAAATTAGACTTGCACTTTAAATCATGCTGGTTGTAATTGGCAAAAATGGATTGAGGAGGGGATTGGAAATTGGGCGACTAAGATGACCTTATTATAGAAATTTCTATTTTAAAAATGGCTAAGTAAAGACGGTACTGTCCTCCTATTCTCTCAGAAATCAATCCAAGGTAAGAACAAAAAACAGAAATGTAAATTTCATCTTTTTAAAAAAACTAGATGAAACCTATAAACCTTAGCCACAATATATGAGGGGGCATTACCAAGAGCAGTTATGGGTGAAGAGGAGTATTGGCAGATACAGTTAGGTGCTGCTTGCATCTGTATACCTCAAGCAAAACTGGGGAAATACCCAACAATTCCTTATTTGGAATTATGGGAAGATGGTAGTGGAAGTCTCCTTAACCCACTCAAGTCAATACTAGTAAGAAGCAGGATTGGTAGGAATGAGGGAAAAATCACACTAATAGGCCATATCTGAGTTTTACATTTTATTTCATTAGTGGTACAGGGTGGACCAAAGAGACTCTGCATTGGATACAGCCCTATAGCAACTGATCTTTGATGACTTTGGAGAAGTAAAAAGAAAAAAGAAACTTTTACGCATAACCTTGTGTCATAAGAAACATCACTGTTAACTGGGAAGAATTTCTGCTAATCCAGAAATTCTTGGCTTAGCAGAAAGGAAGGTCTTAGCTCCTTCCTCTTATAAACCTCCTGCCAATAGTGATCATAAGAAAAACTCATCACATTCAAACATGAGCAGTAGTCAAAGAGGAATTAACACAGGATTTATATAAGTATAAAAAAAAAAAAGAAGGAAAGGAACAGTAGACACCAAAACAAGCAGAGAAAGAAAAACTCATCAGAAAAAAAGTTGTCATAGATCACATAAAAATTTTGGGCCGGGCGCGGCGGCTCACGCCTGTAATCCCAGCATTTTGGGAGGCCGAGGTGGGCGGATCAAGAGGTCAGGAGATCGAGACCATCCTGGCTAACACGGTGAAACCCTGTCTCTACTAAAAATACAAAAAATTAGCCAGTCATGGTGGCGGACACCTGTAGTCCCAGCTACTTGGGAGACTGAGGCAGGAGAATGGCATGAACCCGGGAGGCGGAGCTTGCAGTGAGCTGAGATTGCGCCATTGCATTCCAGCCTGGGCGACAGAGCGAGACTCCAACACACAAAAAAAAAAAAAAATTGGCCAAGTATGAATTAAAATATGAAACAAAACAACAAACCTTAATTATGCACTCCTTCTGTAAATATGAACTCAAAACGAAGAACTCCAACGGCTCAGAGAAGACATACTAAGACCACAGAGGGACTTGACAAATGAGCTCAGGGAAGAAATGGAGAATTAAAAAACTATTATAGGAATGAAGGTCTTATTGGAAGAAGCCGAAAGAAAACTAGATATAACTTAAAACACTTTGGAGATGTGGGAGATGGAATGAAGAAAAGCAAGAAAAATGAAACAGAATCTACAAAAAATTTAGAAGTATTAGGGACAAAAATAATTGATAGGAAAGATGAGGAGGTCCAATATATAACAATGAGTATAGATTCAATGGACTAGATGCAATATTTAAATATATAATTCAAAAATATTTTCTAGAAACAAAAAATGTCTTGGATATAGGTATGGAAATGGTATTCTGTAGCCTAGGAAAACTTGACATGGAATTGTTAACATTTATGTTATGTTCAAACAAAATTACTGTTCCTCAAAGATTAAGACTCTTTTATGCAACTAGGCAAAACAGTCTAATTTCATGTAAGAAAAAAAATTCAGACTGGCTCAGACTTCTCCACAGCAGCAATCAATGCTAGGAAACAATGGAATAATGCTTAAAATTCCTTAAGGAGAGAAAGTGTGGACTCCAGAAATGCATTTCCAGATGTTATCCTTTTAGTGAAAAGATAGCAGACATCTCTGAATATGCAAAAACCCAGAAAATATAATTCCATGAATTTTTATAGCAGATGGAAAGCCTCAACAACCACAGATAAATGGAGAAATTATGGCAAAAGGAGTGGCAGTGATGTACCAGTATGATTAAATGTGGAATTAAGGTGAAAATAAACATGGAGGTTACAGTTAGAAAGGAATCTGTTTTATAAACTCTGACAAAGTGGAAATAATAGAACAAACAAAAGATGGGAAGGGGAAGAAAAAATGGGAGGTAGTGTAAGCACTTATTATAATTAGAAGCTAAAATTATTTAAAATATAGATGAAGTAATTGAAAGTACATGTATGTAAAACTTTAAAGACAAGTACTAAGATAAATCTTATAATTCACTAACATTAGATGCTGGAGTAAGAAGAAAGTGAAAATGAAATGGAAATAGACTAATTTATTTAATCATTGTTGATACTGTGGAGTCAATAGATACCGTCCAGTGAAATAGAGAATTAAATGTGTTATACATTTAGGGTTAGCCCACAGATATATTTGCAAATGTGAGAAATAAGGTATATGAAAAGATGTTTATGGCAACATGATTTGTAAAAGCCAAGGACTGTGAATCAAGGAAGTTCCCATTAATTGGAACCAGTGAAATAAATTATGGTATATCCATTCAGTATAGCTCAGGGGAAGGAAGGATACATTTTATTGTATACCTTTTGGTAATTTAACATTTTTTGTGCCATGTCTGTATATGCTTTACTTTTTTTTTTTTTTTTGAGATGGTGTTTTGCTCCTGTTGCCCAGGCTGGAGTGCGGGATAGGATGATCTCGGCTCATTGCAACTTCTACCTCCCAGGTTCAAGTGATTCTCCTGCCTCAGCCTCCCTAGTATCTGGGACTACAGACATGCGCCACCACGCTTGGCTAATTTTGTATTTTTAGTAGAGACAGGGTTTCTCCATGTTGGTCAGGCTGGCCTTGAACTCCCGACCTCAGGTAATCTGCCCACCTTGGCCTCCCAAAGTGCTGGGATTACAGGTGTGAGCCACTGCACCCGGCCTGCTTTACTTTTTAAAATAACATTTTTTAGTTTTAAAAGTAAATTTGTAAAAAGAGGCTATTTAAATCATTTGTATTAGAAATGATGATAGCCCGTGTTAGACAAATGGCAGTGGCACGGAGAGAAGTGGATGGATTGGAAGTATTATCAGTCAGATTTGGTGTTAGAATGATGAGTAGTGAGGAAGAGAAAGGAGTTGAAGACAACATCTATGTTTCTTCTAGTTTGGGTAACTGGATAGATGGAGGTGGCATTCCACAAGATAGGATATACTGATTCCCCATGGATCTGTCCTCAGGATTCATCCCTCATCTCCCTCTGTAGAATTCTGTTATGTCATCCCATTCCATGACTTTCGATTTACATATTTGTGAACAGTTTCCATATCTTTCATAAACTCTAGACTACCTGGTTATCAGATGCCCCCTGGATGTAATTTATATCACTTATCCTTGACTAATCACAAGACCCAAGATCATACACTTTAAATCTAAAATGAACCTTAGAAACGTCTCATGGTCCAGCCCTTTTATTTTACCAATGAAAAGCCTAAGACACAGATTATGTGACTTTTGGATTTTTCTTGTAAATTTAAATAAGTTGAAGTATGAAGTTACATATTTTTGATCTCCCTACTCCTTATTTAAATGATAATAAACTAAAACATTTCTAAGCAGTGAATAGTAGATCAATTTTGTCCTTCAACCACATGTGGCAAGTAGGCAATGTATGGGAATTAATGACAAATTGTCATCATCTCTGTGATCTCTGCCACACTGGCTTCAAAATATTTCTACCTGCCTAGACTCAAAGCCTCAGAGACTTCTTTATTCTCTTATTCTAAGGATCTTCTCTTATCCAACACTCCACATCAACCCACTGTTGAGTGATTTTTGTTCTTTTTCTGAAACATCTTATATCTGTGTCTTTTTCTCTATTGCCATTGTTACAGCGTGGTTTACATTTTCATCTCTGGATGATATCAGTGGCCTTCAAATTGACCTCCTTGACTTTAGGCTTTCTCTTTTTCAGTTTGTCTTTGAAACTGCAGTAGTTTCTCCTTATCCATGCTTTTGCTTTCTGCAGTTTCAGTTACCCACAATTGCAGTCTAAAAATATTAAATGGAAAATTCCAGAAATAAACAATTTATATTTTAAGTTGCATGAAGCTCTGAGTAGCATAATGAAATCTCATGTCAACCCGTTCTGTCTTACCCGGGATGTGAATCATTCCTTTGCCCAGCGTATCCTCACTGTACACTCTGCCCATTAGTTTCTTAGTAATTGTCTCAGTTATCACATTGAGAAAGTACAATGTACATTGGGTTCAATACTACCCAGAGTTTCAGGCATCTACTGCTGCTCTTGGAATGTATCCCCAGTGGATAAGAAGGGACTAATATACAGCAAAATGTTTTTCTAAAACCATGGATCTTACTGCAACCTCTTGTAAAATGTTCAATAACTTCAAAACAGATAGATCAAAGTCCAGATTTCTTGATGGCATTCAAGGCCCTCCATGATTTATAACCAGCCCTTGTTTCTGATTTGATTTCTGAATACACTTGCCACTGCAGCTATACCTGACTAGTCATCTTTTCCAAAATTCAAGCTGTAATTTTCTACTCATGTGTAGTAGTTTACCTTTTTCCATCTATGTGAAGTAACTTTTCTCTTATTTTTTTGTTGATGATTTAAGTATCCTTAAAGAGCTCATTCATCTACCATTTACTTTGGGAAGCATTCCTAGAGCAAACTTTCTTTCCCTGTACTCCCATGTCTCTGAATTTGTACCACCAATAGAATTATGTTCTCACAGTTTGCTTTCCATTCTACTTAGTGGTATTGTGTCCATGTATCTTCCCTCATGCAGAGATCATGTATTTTTCATTTTGATATACTACACTAACCTTCCCTTTCCCAGTTTTTGCCCATTCTCGGTGCTCAGAAAATTTTCTGGATTGAATTGAGAACTCTTTGTGACTCCTCTGCAGAACTTCAGTAATCTGAAATTGGATTAAAAACTGAGGTTAGACACCAGAGGGATTATCCGCAAACATTGAAGTAATAGTGGAACAAAAGTACCCTTGAAATTTGTTATACTTCTAAATGTCATTCTGCACCTGTGACCTTTTTTCCCCCAATTTTCATATCTTATTTATTTTGCAATTTGTTATAATTGGGGCATATTTTAAAAAGTGAAACATTATACTTAATATGACTGATTTCCCAAAGGGAGTAGATTAGGAATGCAAAGAATTTGTTACCTGAGATAATAATGCAAGTTTTGAAACTTTTTTTCTGAAAACATGTGAGACAGAGTAGAAAAGTTATTTTGATTTTTAAAAAATATATGCCAGCCAATTGAGGACATCACCTTTGTGTGCTTTACGTTTTCTCCCACTAGAGAGCAGCAAAGATTCATAATTGACTCAGGCAACAGCTAAAAATGCTTTGGGATTACTTTTGAAATATAGTTTCCAATGCTAAATTGCACAAAATGCCTTTTCCATTAATTTAAAAAACATATTTTATTGACTTTCTGGCCAAGTGGAAACTAATCCGTAGTAAAGGCTTTTAAGTTTAGTAAAGCAAATTGTGCTATATGGCAGAACAATTTTCTTACCTTGGTTTTTGGCTTCATTTCTAATTTCATTTATTCATACAGCAAACGTGTTAATCTCTATTGTGCTAGGCACTATGCTGTTCTTGAGGGTACAAAACTGAATAAGACATAGTCCCTGCTTCAGAGAACCCTGTTTCATGAAAAAAGTTGTTTTAGTATTTCTATATTAAATACAATGGAGTATGCAAATATGTTATAAGACATAGTAACACATAGCATGCGTTGAATGCTTACAATATGTTAGGCACTGCTCTAAGTGTTTTGCTTCCACTATATCACTTATTATTCACACTCTAAGAAGAAAGAATTAGTATTCCCATTTTACAGGCAGGAAACAGAGGCACAAAAAAGGTTAAGTAATCTGCCACACATCACATGACATATAAATGATGGAGTCAGCATTTTAACTAAGGCAGTTTTAATACACCTGCATACTTCATCACTGTACTATACTGTTTCCCACATAAGCTTTGTTCTCCAAAAGAAAACCAAATTGGCTCGGTGCGGTGGCTCACACCTTTAATCCCAGCACTTTGGGAGGCTGAGGTGTGAGGATTGCCTGAGCTCAGGAGTTGGAGGCCTGGGCAACATGGCAAGACCCTGTCTCTAAAAAAAAAAAAAAAAAAAAAATTAGCTGAATATGGTGGCATGTGCCTGTAGTCCTAGCTACTTGGGAGGCTGAGGTGGGAGGATCGCTTGAACCTGGGAGATTGAGGCTGCAGTAAGCTGTGTTTGCACCACTGCACTCCAGCCTGGTTGACAGAGCAAGACCTTGTCTCAAAAAAAACCAATCTCATATGGAGAAATGAGACATCTTGGAAAAATAAACAGCATCATCGAAGTAAGTGCTTTTTCTTGAGGTTTGTAATGGAGTCTCAATAAAGGTACTCTCCTTTTCCACCTGGATTCTTGAACAGTTTGAGGAATAAAACAAAAGAGTTGGGTGATGGGGTCAAAATATCACCCTCTGATAGAGGCCAAACTGGAGGATTTGTTAGCCAAATGACACCAAGTCCCCAAGTTAGCAGTCTCTCTCTCTCTACCTCGCCACCTCAGGAAGGCCAGGTTTGGGGTGAACCTCACCCCCGACCTGTGCTTGCTGGGGTAGATTCCCTGGAGGAGTAGTGAAATGTGTGCTCTCCATAAGCAGTTTGCTCCCCAGAGGAAAAATGGGAGGTTCTGAGCCAAGCATGCCAAATTTACTCTTCCTAAGTTTACCAATAAGATAAACCACTTCATCTCCTGTGAGCAGAGAGATGCCATAATTATAGTTACCGAGCTCCTCCAGGGAAGGAAACATCAGAAGTAGTGGAGATGATGCATTCCTCCCTAATATTTCCTAACTTCTGACAGTGATTTCCTTTTTTTTTGAGAAACGTATTATGGCAGACAAAATAGGGGCTCCCAAAGATGTCTACATTCTAGTCCTGGAGCTTGTAAATGTCGTTACATGGCCAAAGGAAATTAAGGTTGTAGATGAAATTAAGTTCACTAACCATCTGACTTTAAAATAGGAGATTATCCTGGATTATCTAGGTGAATCCAGTGTAATAAATCTTAAAAGTAGAAGAGAGATGTGGAAGAATAATCAAGATGGCAGCATGAGAAAAACTTGGTACCAAAAGTATGAGAAAGAGCCGTTATAACAAAATTTTTTCTTACAAACATGGGAACTTCTAGTCCAGAAGAAGGGATGGTATACATTACAAGAAGTAGAGCTCAGTGTCTTAAAAGCTAGAAACTCTTGGCCACCCTTTTTGCCTAAGGCTCTAAAAGATGAAATTGGGCCTGAAAGAGAGAGAAAGTTACTATTTGTATAAGCCAATCAAGGTCTGTGTTATTGTTTGTTTCCCCTTTGATACGCCTTGGCATTTAGTAAAGTCATGTTTGAATTTCTAGTCTTTTCCCACTGTGCCACTGGACATAAAGAAAAGGTGCACTTTCACAGCATCAGGTAGAGAGTTAAATACAACTTCACAACCTAGAGGCAAATATGATGAAGGCATTAGTAATCTGCAAGAAGATTCAGAGGAGTGGAAAGAGTCTCAGACAGGATGAAGTAGTGTAGTTCAGTTGCTTTTCTCCATTTGAAGATTCCTCGGCATTTCTGGACTGTATTATTATTAATATAGATTGCATTTCATTTTAAGAATTTATAACCATATATATGTATATGGCTGTATATGTGTGTATATATACACATGTATATATGTGTGTACATTATATATATGTATGTATATGTGTGTTTGTATATATATATTCTACTTGAAGTCAGAGCCATGTTTCCCACTTCCACATGTATGTCCAAAAGCCTGGGCCATAAGGGGTAGACCAGTTAATAAAGACTTGAGGGTGAGTATGCCCACCAGTAGGTACCCTCCCATCAAGAAGAGTGCTTGAAAGCCAAGTCACTGTAACCATGATAGAGTTTACTCAATACATCCATTGTTTTCTTAGAGTTTCTACTAAGTACTAAACACTGTGCTAGGTAGTTGCTGGAGTTAAATATAAATAAATAAATAAATAAATAAAACAGTTTTCATCCTTAAGGAGTTCTAAGTATACCTGAAAAGAAGGATATGCAAGTGGATAGTTAGAACATGATATAAGCTAAGTAAAAAATAAAGAAGTTTATAAGATGCAATCTTCCATGGGCCCTGAGTATCCCCATATACTCCTTCTGGGTATACCAAGAACGAAAGCTTCTGATTTATCTCTACCTAAGCCATTCTCAGGGTTGGGTTTGCAGTATGCAACCTTGAGGGTTTAGGTAATTTCTTCCCCCAAAGAATAGGCTTGCTAACTGTGAAAGTGCTGAATCTCCAAGTTTAGTGTTTCTCTCCTGTAAAGCAACCTACTGCATGTATAGGCCATGGTCCCTAACTCAATGTTGTTTTTTTCTGTGAGACTTGGAGGATGTGAGGAACTGGCATGAACATGAAGCTTTGGCTACTACTTTTGCTGTAAGTAATGAAGTCCTTGGTCCCTATCTAGGAATCTCATGTCTTCTGCCAGGATCCATGAACAGTAATAGGTTAATTTGTTAGCTTGTAAGTAGAGTAAAATCCTAGACTCTTCACAATCCCTGACTGTACTCTGCCTTGGGAAAGTAAACTGATATTTTAGCTAAGACTTGAAGAATAAATGTGGATTTTTAGGCTGACAATAAGGTCACCTGTACCATGTCAAATAACAGAGTCAGGCAAGGCCACCCTGTGAATATTTTAGCTCTCTTGTTAATTCTGACCCTTGTATGTCTGCTTGGTTCATTGTTCAATTCTTGGAAATATTGTGTATATTCTCTTTGTGCAAGATTTTTTATAGTCTATAGTTATTAGTGTGAAGGAGAGGGTATTAACAAAGACAAAGATTATACATTCTCAGATACGAGCATGAACCATCCCAAGTGTGTATGTATTAGATTCAGCTTCTTATTGTCATTTTTCAAATACCAACTTTGTTTGAGTTTTTACTTTGATACTTTTCTTTAGCTCATTTTTCAATGTGAAATTACTTTTCCTGAACTTTTGGAATAGGGTGGGTTTCAGGAAAGTTTTTCATAATATTACAGAACTCCTTCCTTTATGTGGTGTTAAAAATATAGAGACTTGTCCAGGCTCGGTGACTCACACCTGTAATCCCAGCACTTTGGGAGGCCGAGGCGGCTGGATCATCTGAGGTCAGGTGTTCGAGACCAGCCTGGCCAACGTGGTGAAAGCTCATCTCTACTAAAAATACAAAAATTAGCTGGGTGTGGTGGCAGGAGCCTGTAATCCCAGCTACTCGGCAGGCTGAGGCAGGAGAATGGCTTGAACCTGGGAGGCGGAGGTTGCAGTGAACCGAGATTGTGCCATTGTACTCCAGCCTGGGCGACAAGAGTGAAACTCAGTCTAAAAAAAAAAAAAAAAAAAATAGAGTTGCTCTCTGGGATTTTCTGGCTTGGTTCACCTACCCTACTTTGGTGTAGATATTCTCGTTCCTTTTTTCCTATTCTTTTCAATTTTGTTTGCACTCACAGCAGTTTCTCTCTTTGTTCCACCCTTCTGTAGCACTCCTAGCTCTTTTTTCAGGATCTCCTTCCTGGAAGACATGAACTGATAAAAGGATTCTGTTGTTACATCTGTCAGAAGGTGCCTAATTGCTCCTTATCTTTCCTACCAAACAAATGCTAATACCATACAGGTTTTCTGGCTGTTAGTGGTTCACCACTACCCATGTGTATGTTGTGGTTTATAGGAGTACCTTGTTGTTCAATTAGTAAATGAATATTACTCATTTTTTGGTACAACAACCAAAAAATGAGTAATATTTATTTACTAATTGAACAACAACATTTTTTTTTTTTTACTTCGCTATGTAGTCCTTCTTTCCATTTTATGTGGGGACTTGAAAAAATGGAAAAGGTATATTTCCACTCCTTCATCTTCCTGGGACCCATATTAAAATTTTTATCAACTGTAACTATTAATATCATTAGCTCGGCCAATATATTCCTGCTACATGTTATACCTCATGAGGTGATTTACCAAGATTCTGCACCTTTACGAAAATGTCTCTTAAAATCTCTTAAGATCATATTTTCTGATTGTATCTAGGCTATCTTCTGATCTTAATTGGATTTCTCCCTTAGAAGTGCTCATGTTGATTAGCTGAGATGTGTAAATACTCTTGGATATTCTATTTCTCATGATAAATTATCCATATATTCACTTCAGGTTAAGCCTTCTTTTGGGCCTACTATCTGTGCCACAGTATGAGTTGGGTACAAGAGTCAGAGAGTTGAATAAACCATAGACCCTACACTGATAAAGCTCAAAGGCAAATGGTTTACTGGCATTAGGGACCTGTCTTTACCTCTGATGATGTCAGATCCCTGAAACAACCTCTGATGAAGAAAAGGAACTGGGCTTTTTGACTGTCAAAGCTTTATGAAAATATCTAGTGAACTTTCTGGAAGGTAGAGGGAAGTAAACTGCTGCTGAGCCCCAAATTAATGTGGAGGACAATACTTTGCTTTCGGTATTGACGTTGAAGATACCTCGTGGTTATTAAAGATTTGTCGTCCTAAAATGTGGCTGGATACAGGCATTTACTGACGTAAATTTTTCCTAAGAAGTGTTTTCAACCAGAGTAAGTTTAACGGTCAGGTTTAAAAAAAAAAAAAGGGTCTCAGAAGCCCATGTGTGTAAATGGCCAGCAGCTTCTTTGGGGAGTTCTCCATGGTAGTGTGTTTGGGTCAGAGCTCATTCCATTGATATGAAGCTGATGCAGTGTAATCCCTGGGAAGTGTCCAAAAAAGTACAGTGCTAATGATTGAAGGTAAAATACACAAGTGTTGAAGGCAGACGTAGCTCAGCAATCTTTAGTGTCTTCTGTGAGTTAACACAGTGTGTGCATTGTTCGATAGGGCATTTTCTGTTATTCACACTTTAAATATACCTTTGTGTTTATTTTTTTGTGTGTGTTGATATCTTAATATACAATCATGTGTTACTTAATGACAGGGGTACTCCCTGAAAAATGCATTGTTAGATAATTTTGTCATTGTGCAAACATCATACAGTGTACTGACACAAACCTCGATGGGATAGTCTACCATACACCTAGGCCATATGCTCACACAAACCTAGATGGTATAGCCCTACTAAACACCTAGCCTATTGCTCCTATGCTACAAACTTGTATAGCATGTTACTGTACTGAGTACTGTAGGCAATTGTATCAAAATGGTAAGTATTAGTGTATCCAAACATAGAAAAAGTACAACAAAAATATGGTATAAAGATGAAAAAAATGGTATATCTGTATAGGGCACTTAACATGAATGGAGCTTGCAGGACTAGAAGTTGCTCTGGGTAAGTTAGTGAATCAGTAGTGAGCGAAAGTGAAGGCCTAGGACATTACTATACACTACTGTAGACTTTAGAAACACTGTACACGGCTGGGCACAGTAGCTCATTCCTGTAATCCCCGCACTTTGGGAAGCTGAGAGGAGTGGATCACCTGAGGTCAGGAGTTCAAGACCAGCATGACCAACATGGCGAAACCACGTCTCTACTAAAAATAGAAACATTAGCCAGGCATGGTGCCACACGCCTGGAATCCCAGCTACTTGGGAGACAGGAGAATCTCTTGAACCTGGGAGGCTGAGGTTGCAGTGAGCCAAAATTGCGCCACTGCACTCAGCCTGGTCAACAGAGCGAGACTCCACCTAAAAAACAAAAAAAGAAAGAAAGAAACACTGTATACCACTTAGGCTACACTAAATTTATTAAAAATTTTTTCTTTATTTTAACTTTGTTTAATCTTAGCTTACTATAATATTTTTACTTCAGAAACTTTTTAATTTTAACTTTTTTATTCCTTCATATCACTTAGCTTCAAGCGCGAACACAGGGCGTGGTGGCACAGACCTGTAATCCCACATACTTAGGAGTCTGAGGCATGAAAATTGCTTGAACCCAGGAGGCGGAGGTTTCAGTGAGCCGAGATTGCACCACTGCACTGCAATCTGAGTGACAGGGTGAGACTGTGCCTCAAAAACAAAAGAAAAAACCACCAAAACCCCCCCCCAAAAACCAAAAACCAAAAAACAAAACACACATTGTATAGTTATACAAAAACATTTTCTTTGTTTATATTATTACTCTGTGAGTTTTTTTCTATTTTTAAATTTTTTATTTTCCTATTTTTAGAAAAAAATTCAATATTTATTTTACATACAGGGGGCACATTTGCAGGTTTGTTACATGGGAATGTTGTGTGATGCTGAGGTTTGGAATATGGATCCTATCACCCAGGTAATGAGCACAGTATCTGATAGGAGGTTTTGCAACCCATGCTCCCACTCACTTCTTCCCTAGTAGTCTTCAGTGTCTCTTCCCATATTTATGTCCATGTGTGCTCAGTGTTTAGCTCCCAGTTATAAGTGAGAACATGCAGTATTTAGTTTTTCTGTTCCTCCATTAATTTGCTTAGGATATGGCCTCCAGCTCCATCTATGTTGCTGCAAAGGATATTATTTCATTCTTTTTTATGGCTGTGTAGTATTCCATGGTGTATATGTATCACATTTGTTTAATCCAATCTACCATAGATGGGCACCTGGGTTGATTCTATGTCTTTGCAATTTTGAATAGCACAGCAATAAACAATACAAATGAATATGTCTTTTTGGCAGAAGGATCTATTTTCTTTTGGGTATATACACAGTAATAGGATTGCTGGGTCAAATGGTAGTCGTCTTTTAAGTTCTTTGAGAAGTCTCCAGACTGCTTTCCACAGAAGCTGAACTAATTTACATTCCTATCAACAAAGTAGAAGTGTTCCCTTCTCTCTTCAGCCTAGCCAGAATCTGGTGTTTTTTGACTTTTTAATAATAGTCATCTGACTGGTGTGAGATGGCATCTCATTGTGGTTTTGATTGTCATTTCTCTGATGACTAGTGATGCTGAGCATTTTTTCATGTTTATTGGCCACTTGTTTGTCTTCTTTTGAGAAGTGTTATTCATGTCCTTTGCACGTTTTTAAATAGGGTTATTTGTTTTTTCCTTAAGTTCCTTGTAGATTCTGGATATTAGACCTTTGTCAGATGCAGAGTTTGCAAATATTTTCTCCCATTCTGTAGGCCATCTGTTTACTTTGTTGGTGCAGAAGCTCATTAATTAGGTCCCGCTTGTCAATTTTTGTTTTTGTTTTTATAGTTGCTTTTGGGAACTTAGCCAAAAATTCCTTGCCAAGGCCGATGTCAAGAATCTATTTTCTAGGTTGTCTTCCAGGATTTCTATAGTTTGAGGACTTACATTTAAATCTTTGATCCATTTTGAATTAATTTTTGTATATGGTGAAAGGTAGCCATCAAGCTTTAATCTTCTGCATATGGCTAGCTAGTTATTCTATCACAATTTATTGAATAGAGTATCCTTTTCCCATTGCTTGTTTTTGTTGACCTTGTCAAAGATTAGATGGTTGGAGGTGTGTGGCTTTATTTCTGAGTTTTTTTATTCTGTTCCATTAGTCTATGTGTCTGTTTTTGTACCAATACCAAGTTGTTTTGGTTACTGTGGCTTTATAGGGCAGTTTGAAGTCAGGTAGTGTGATGCCTTAACTTTGTTCTTTTTGCTTAGGACTGCTTTGGCTATATGGGCTTTTTGTTATTGTTCCATATGAATTTTAGAATAGTTTTTCTAATTCTGTGAAGGATGATGTTGGTAGTTTGATAGGAATAGCTTCAAATCTGTAAATTGCTTTGGCAATATGGCCATGTTTACAATGTTGATTTTTCCAATGCATGAGCATGGGATGTTTTTCCATTTATTTGTATCATCTCTGATTTCTTTCACAGTGATTTGTAGTTTTCCTTTCACCTCCTTGGTTAGCTATATTCCTAGGTATTTCATTTTCTTTTTGGCTATTGTAAATGGGATTGTGTTTTTTATTTCACTCTCACCCTGGAGATTGTCAGTATATAGAAATGCTACTGATTTTTGTATATTGACTTTGTATCTTTTTTGTTTTTTGGTTTGTTTGTTTTTAAGACCGATTGTGGCTCTGTTGCCCAGGCTGGAGTGCAGTGGCATGATACCAGCTCACTGTAACCTCTGCCTCCCAGGTTCAAGTGATTCTCCTGCCTCAGCCTCCTGAGTAGCTGGGACTACAGGCAAGTGCCACCCAGTCTGGCTAATTTTTGTATTTTTAGTAGAGATGGGGTTTTGCCATGTTGGCCGGGCTGGTCTCAAACTCCCAATCTCAGCTGATCTGCCTGCCTTGGCCTCCCAAAGTGCTGAGATTACAGGTGTGAGCCATTGTGCCCAGCCTGATTTTGTGTCTTGAAGCTTTACTGACTTAGCTTATCAGCCTGGAAGCCTTTTGGTAGTCTTCAGTGTTTTCCAGGTATAGAATTATATCATTAGCAAAGAGAGATAGTTTGACTTTGTCTCCTATTTTGATGCCTTTTATTTCTTTCTCCTGTCTGATTGCTCTGGCTAGGACTTCCAGTACTATATTGTATAGGAGTGGTGAGAGTGGGCATCCTCGTCTTGTTCCAATTCTAAAGGAGAATGCTTCTAGCTTTTGCCCATTCAGTATAATGTTGGCTGTGGGTTTGTCATAGATAGGTCTTGTTTTTTTGAGGTATGTTTCTTTGGTGCCTCATCTGTTGAGGGTTTTTTATCATGAAGGAATATTGTATTTTATTGGAAAGCTTTTCTGTGTCTATTGTGATAATCATATGGTTTTTGTTTTTGATCCTGTTTATGTGGTGAAACATTTTTTGGTTTGTGTGTGTTGAACCAGCCTTCTATCCCAGGAATAAAGCCTACTCGATTGTCGTGTATTAACTTTTTGATGTGCTGTAGGATTTAGTATGCTAATATTTTGTTGAGGATTTTTGCATCTATGTTAATGAGGGATATTGGTATGAAGTTTTCTCTTTTTATTATGCCTCTGCCAGATTTTTGTATCAAGCTGATGCTGGCTTCATAGAGTTAGTCAGGAGAGCTCCTACTCCTCGATTTTTTTGAATAGTTTCAGCAGAATTCGTATCAGTTATTCTTTGTATGTCAGTAGAATCCATCTGGTCTAGGACTTTTTATGGTTGGTAGGTTCCTTATTATTGATGCAATTTTAGAAGTTGTTATTGGTCTATTCATGGTTTCAGTCTCTTCCTGATTCAATCTTGGGAGTTTATGTGCTTCCAGGAATTTATCCATTTCCTCTAAATTTTCTAATTTGTGTGCCTAGAGTTGTTCATAGGAGTCTCTGAGGATCTTTTGTATTTCTGTGGGATCAGTTGTAATACTGTCTTTGCTGTTTCTGATTGTGTTTATTTGGATTTTCTCTTTTTCTTTGTTAATCTAGCTAGCAGTCTATCAATCATATTTATTTTTTGAAGAACCAACTTTTTGTTCCATTGATCTTTCGTGTGGATTTTTGCATGTCAGTTTCATTAAGTTCTCAAATTTTAGTTTTTTCTTCTTTTCTTCTGCTAGCTTTGGAGTTGGTTTGTCCTGTTTTATTTTTCTCTCTTTTTGTTTTTTTGTAGTGCCTTTAGGCACAAAGTTAGATTGTTAATATGAGATCTTTCTAACTTCTTGATGAAGGTGTTTAGGGCTATAAAACTTTCCTCTTAACATTACTTTAGCTGCATCCCAGAGATTTTGATAAGCTGTGTGTCTATTATCATTAATTTCAAGGAATTTAAAAATGTCTGCCTTAATTTCAATGTTCACTCAGGAGTTATTTAGAAGTAAGTTGTTTAATTTCCATGTATTTGTGTAGTTTTGAGAGATCTTCTTGATATTGATTTCTGTTTTTTTTTTTCACCGTGGTCCACAGAGTGTTCCTGGTATGATTTTAATTTTTTTGAATTTTTTGAGACTTGCTTTATGACTGAGCATGTGTCAATCTTAGAATATGTTCCATGTGCAGATGAGAAAAATGTATATTCTGTGGTTGTTGGGTGGAGTATTCTGTAGATGTCTATTAGGTCCAGTTGATCAAGTGTCAGGTTTAAGTCCAGAGTTTGTTAATTTTCTGTCTCAGTGATTCATCTAACATTGTCAGTGGGGTGTGGCAGTCTCCCACGATTATTGTATGGTTGCCTAAGTCTTTTGTATGCCAAGAAGAACTTGTTTTATGAATCTTGGTACTCCAATGTTGGGTGGGTATATATTTAGCATAGTTAAGGCATCTTGTCAGATTGTACCCTTTATCATTATGTAATGCCCTTCATTGTCCTTCTTAATTTTTTTCCTTATTTATTATTAAAAAAATTTTAATTTTTATTTCAATAGGTTTTTGGGGAACAGGTGGCATTTGGTTACATAAATAAGTTGTGTAGTGGTGATTTCTGAGATTTTGGTACACCCATCACCCAAGCAGTGTACATTGTACCCAATGTGTAGTCTTTTATCCCCTGCCATCCCCCACCCTTTCCCCCAAGTCCCCAAAGTCCAGGGTATCATTCTTACACATTTGCGTCCTCATAGCTTAGCTCCCACAGATGAGTGAGAACATATGATGTTTGGTTTTCCATTCCTGAGTTACTTCACTTAAAATAATCATCTCCAATTCCATCCAGGTTGCTGTGTATGTCATTATTTCATTCCTTTTTATGGGTTAGTAGTATTCCATGGTGTGTGTGTGTGTGTGTGTGTGTGTATGTGTGTGTGTGTGTATAACATTTTCTTTATCCACTTGTTGATTAATTGGTGGGCATTTGGGCTAGTTCCGTATTTTTGCAATTGCAGATTGTGCTGCTGTAAACGTGCATGTGCAAGTATCTTTTTCATATAATGACTTCTTTTCCTCTGGGTAGATATCTACTAGTGGGATTGCTGGATCAAATGGTAGATCTACTTTTAGTTCTGTAAGGAATCTCCACACTATTTTCCACATTGTCCTTCTTAATTTTTATTGCTTTAAAGTCTGTTTTATCTGATATAAGAATAGCAACTCCTGCTCTTTTTTACTTTCTGTTTCCATGTTAGATCTTACTCCACCCTTTTACTTTGAGCCTGTGGGTGTCATTACATGTGAGATAGGTCTCTTGAAGACAACAGATAGTTGAGTCTTGTCTTTTTATTCAGTCTGCCACTTTTGTCCTTTAAGTGGGGCTTTTGGCCCATTTATGTTCAAGGTTAGTATTGCTATGTGTGGTTTTGATCCTGTCATCATATTGCTAGCTGGTTGTTATGTAGACTTGATTAAGTAGTTGCTTTATAGTACCTGTGGGCTATGTGCTTAAGTGTGCTTTTGTGGTAGCAGGTGTTGGATTCCATGTTTAGCACTCCCTTAAGGACTTCTTGTAAGGCTTATTGAAACATATTCCCTCAACCTTTGCTTGTCCTGGCAGAATTTTATTTCTCCTTCACTCATGAAGTTTAGTTTGGTGGGATATGAAATTCTTGGATGGAATTTGTTTTCTTTAAGAGTGCTGAAAATAGGCCCCCATCTCTTCTGGCTTATAAGTTCCTGCTGAGAGGTCTGCTGCTAATCTGATGGGGTTCCCCTTGTAGGTGTCCTGACCTTTCTCTTTAGCTACCTTTAAGATTTTTTTTTTTCCTCCCCCTCCAAGTTGGACTTTTTCTTTTGTGTTGACCTTGCTGAATCTGATGACACTGTTCCTTGGGGATGGTGACTTGTGTAGTGTCTGGCCACGTTTTTCTGTATTTCTTGTATTTGCATGTCAACCTGCCTAGCAAGATTAGAGAAATTTCCATGGATTGAATCCTCAAATATGTTTTCCAAGTTACTTATTTTCTCTCCTTCTCTCTTAAGAATGTCAGTGAGTCATATATTTGGTCTCTTTACATAATCCCGTGTTTCTCAGAGATGTTGTTCATGTTTTTAAAGTTCTTTATTTTTGTCCGACTGAGTTGATTTGAAGAACTGAGGCAGGAAAATAGGGTCCAGAGGCAGGGAACATAAGGCCGATTCACACTTCAGCTGTAACAGGAAATATCCTCTCCATAGGGCATATGCCATAAATGACTTTGTAACTGTAACTTCACTTCATCCTTTTCATTTACATAGTGTGTCCCAAGTAGAGGGTATTGAAACTCACAAAAACTCTGTAACAGGGCCTTAGAGCCCCTTTGCTCAGCCCAACTCCCACACTATGGAGTTTACTTTCATTTTCAATAAAACCCTTCATTCATTCCTTGCTTTGTTTGTGCATTTTGTCTGATTCTTTTTTCAAGATGCCAAGAACCTGGACACCATCCACCATTAACAGAACTGGACTTCAAGCTCTGAGATCTTTTCCTTAGCTTGCTCTGTTCTGCTGTTAACACTTCTGATTGTATTATTACATTCTTTTAATGAAGTCTTCAGCTCAAGAAGTTCAGTTTGGGTTTTTCTTAAAATGGCTATTTCATCTTTCAGCTCTTGAATCATTTTTATTGGATTGTTTGGCTTCCTTGGATTGAGTTTCAACTTTCACCTGGATGTTGATGAGCTTCCTTGCCATTCAGATTCTGAATCCTATCTCTGTTACTTCAGACATTTCAGATTGGTTAAGAACCATTGCTGGGGACCTAGTGGGCTCATTTGGAGGTAAGGGGACACTCTGGCTTTTTGAATTGCCAGATTTCTTGCACTGATTCTATCTCACTGGGATGATTTTTATTTCTTAACTGTGGTGTAAATTTGAGTACACAGTCAGTTGGCTTCATTCATGGAAGTTTTCAGAGGGCTAAAGCTTTGTACAGGGTCTTTGTTAAGTGCTTGGTCTTAGTTTCGCAGGTGGGAGAATTAGTTTTTTGACATTGTAGTTTGGGCTACAATCCAGTAGGTGGTGCTTGAGACAATGGGCGACAGGTTGTTACTCAGCCATGCATCTCCTTTGTGTATCCTCACATTTGCACCTGTGTTCTATGGTATGAGGGGGAGAGAGGTGACCTCACCAGCTCCACTCTTGAGCCTTGGGGGAGCCACCTCCCATCATTGGCAATGTGCCCACAATTTTGTTGTTGTTATTAGGTCTTTTGGGCGTTGAGGCTCCCTCCAGAAGAGGTCCAGTAGGGAGATAGGCCACACCCTTATCGGACAAGCCCTGTGGAAGGAGGCATACCTAGGTTCCACACCAGCCTGTGAACCTGTGCGACTCAGCCCTCTCAGCTTTCTGAGAATGTGGGCTCCTCCCCAGCTCAAGTGCCGGGCACAGATCCTGTCTTGGCAGTCTGGAGCCACTGGCCACAACCCTGGAACACCAGGACCTGCTCGTGGCTCCCTCCTCCAGGTCCTCAGGACTGGGTTCTGGGTGCACTGAGAGATATGAAGGGCTTACAAACTGCCAGAATGCACTCAGATGAAGCAAGAGACCCAGGTTGGGCAGTAGAGCCTGCACTGTATGCACGCTTCCGCAGGGCAGCCAGACAGGAGCCCTGAAAGGGTTGGCTGGCAGGCAAGACTGCAGGGCAGATGTGCCCCAGTCCCATGTAGAAGAAAGCCTTGCTTTCTTCCTGGTGATTAGCTGGGAGATTAGAGGGAGATGGGCAGCCTGCAGTGGGGGTGGGTGCTTATGGCTGGGCTCCACTGGAACTACCCCACACATGCTTGCTGCAGGTCCATTTCTGTCTAATCTCTGGGGAAATGCCCCTGCTAGCTCAAGCATCTGTGGGGGATGTGGGGTCTCCTGCAGCTAGGATCCCAGAGGTCTATGGTGCAAGTGGGATGTCCTCCATCCTCTTCACTCACACTTTCCCTAAGTGCGGTTGGAGGCAGGAAACCAGCCCTAGCATTTAGGCACCCCACACGAGATTCCCAGCTTCCCAGCTTCCTTGCCTTCAGCCTCAGTGTCTGTGCCTTTTCACCTTCCACATTTGGTGTCTTCTCTCCAAAGATCTGTTCAAATTACGTTGGTTTAGACAAAATCCTTGTCTTTCTCTGTAGGAGCAGCACTTCCTGGCTGTATCTAGTTGTCCATCTTGCCCCCTCCTCTATTTTTATACTTTTAAAACTTTTTTGTTAAAAACTAAGACACGGACACACACATTAGCCTAGGCCTACACAGGGTCAGGATCATCAATATCACTGTCTTCCATCTCCATATTTTGTCTCACTGGAAGGTCCTCGGGCAATAACACACAGGGAGCTGTCATCTCCTGTGATAACAATGCCTTCTTCCAGAATAGCTCCTGAAAGGCCTGTCCGAGGCTATTTACATTAAATTTTTAAAAAAAATAAATAGAAGGAGTATACTCTAAAAGAATGATCAAAAACGTAGTATGATAAATACATAAACAATTACCTTAGTAGTTTATCATTAGCAAATACTGTGTACTGCACATAATTGTATGTGCTATACTTTTATATGACTAGCAGAGCAGTAGGTTTGTTTACACAAACTGGTGAATAATGTGTTCCACTAAGATGTTACAATGGCTACATGTCTCTAGGTGATAAGAATTTTTGAATTCTATTATATCTTATAGGACCACTATCATATATGAGGTCTGTTATCTGAAACATCATTATGTGGTACATGACTCTATGTGTGTGTGTGTGTGTTTGTGTGTGTGTGTGTGTGATCTTTGTGGTAAGAGTGTTTGTTCTATAGATCAATTAGGTCAGTTATTCCCAGGAGGGATAGGAAAGGAGGTGGGAATAAACTACTACATAGAAATAGTCTTACCAGGTGCAGTGGCCCATGCTTGTAATCCCAGCACTCTGGGAGGCCGAGGCGGGAGGATTACTTGAGCCCTGGGTAACATGGCAAAACCCTATTGCTACTAAAAATGCATTAAAATAGCTGGGCATGGTGGCTTGTTCCGGTAGTCCCAGCTCCTCGTGAGGCTGAGGTGGGCTGAGCCCACGAAGTCGAGGCCGCAGCAAGATCATGCCACTGCACGCCACCCTGGGCAACAGGATTGAGATGCTGTCCCCCACGCCAAAAAAAAAAAAAAAAAAAAAAAAAAAAAAAGAAAAAGAAAAAGAAAAAAAAAGGAATTAGTCTATGAAGGTAATTATCTGGGGCAATCAGTGAAAGAACCCACAGCTTATGGTGCTATACTTGAACTTAACTGGTCAATTTAGCCTTCTTCATTATAGTTTTGTCCTAAAACATAACCCTGACAATTGATTTTAAGTCTGTATAATCTTTACTGATATTTTTCTTTTTATACTCCCTTGAGACAAAATAACATTTTCTGTTTGTTTTATATTTGAAAACCCTACTTTTTATGTAGATTTGGTCATAGAAGCATGCTAAGTTGATGTTTTCAGAGGAAGTTTATCATACCTCCTAGATTCTTCCCTTAAGATTTCAGTAAAGTTTAATTTTTTGTTGTTATAAATGTTTGAACATACAAACACTAAACACTAAATACAAACCGAATTTTATATTGCACCCAATGAAACTTACAGTGACATTAATCTGACATACTAAGTGATGAGTATGATTGCTATTGAACTTTATGAAATTTAAAGATAAATATTGAACTTTGTCATAATTTATCTGTGGAAGAATAGTATAAACGTAACCCGTAAAACATGTTATTGTATTGATTGTAAGGATGTTATTGAGGATAGGATTTAATTCATTATATATTATTTTCTGTATGAATACTCATGGAAGATTTTTCTCTGTTCTTAGAACCTGTAATAGTTCTGCTGCTTATAAACTATTGTTTTGTTTACCTTTTGGAGACTCTGTATCTTATAACTGATCATATTCCTCTTTGCATTGCCTGCCAGGAAGCTCAGAGCCAGATTTCTGGCCAATCTGTAGTTAAGTGTGGAGGATATTATGGCATGAAGTATATGTCCTAAGCTCACATTTTATCTTACTTTTATGTTGCCATTTTTTCTTACCTATTAAATTTTATAACTTATTGTATTGATTTTACTTTTTGGTAAGCCATTAAATTTCAATTAACAGGAGGTCTGAATAAATAAAGTGAATATAAATAATTACAAGTGGGAGGAGTTTACATAGTCAGATTTCAGGGTTGGAGCAAACTATAGGCAAACTGAATGAAGTAGGAAGTTTCTCTATCTGAGGATCTCAGGACCATGAATGTAGGAGGGATTAGAAGGACAGGCTTTATAATTTCTCACATTGGAGTTTCCTAAATTTCAGGTTGTCTGGGTACCGTGACCTCAAATTCCCTTTTTTCCCTATTCTTCATTCTCAGTGCTTACCTTGGCTTCACAGGCCAAGAAGTGTTTCTTGTCCCAAAGGAGGTTTCTTGTCCCTAAATATATTTCATAAATTTCCACCAGACATAGATTTATTTGGACAAGCAAATACCCATGGAAGGAATAAGATTTAAATCTTCCTACCTATCATTCACAAGGAGGTGTGAGTAAGTAACAGCATCATAAAACTGAAAGGGTCTTTAGAAATCCAAAACAACTCTCATTTTATAAGTAAGGAAATTGAGGCTCCCTGTGGTAAAGTAATGTGCCAAAGGGCATACAATTTGTAAGTGTTGAAAACCAGAACTAGAATTTCTAAATACAAATCCAGCATATGTTAGAAAAGAACCGCTTTTTAAAAGAACTGTAGGACATGGGACAGTTCTTTATATATATTTAGTCCATACTTAGTATATATAAAATACTGTACCAAAGGAGTGTCACCTTTGGAACTGGTAGGGACCCACGCTGCCCTTGTGGATTCAGTATTCACCTAGGTATTATGGTTATGACAATGATCGAGTAGAGCACAAAGAAATAGAATGGGAAAAAGGATATCTGGAACAAGAAGCAATAAAAAGTAGAGGGAAAAGAAGTAAAGGATAAGATTATGAGGAGAAGCAAGGCAGATGGAAAGATAGAGACAAAAATAGAAGTGAAAGACAGAAATAGGAGAATAAAAATGAGCAAAAGAGAAACAGACGAAAAATGGGACTATGAGGATGAAAAGTAAGAAGGAGATAGTAAAGAATAAAATATGAAAGACATGAAAAATACTCCCTAGACAGTCAAATGCTCAATCAGCTGTTGTAAATAACATGTGAAACAACACATTACACAATTAGTATTTAAAAACATTGAGTATTCATTTTACTTTCTAAGTTACTGAGAGGTGCCAATATATTGCCCTAAAATGAAAATTAATACATTGAAAAAAAAAACAATAAATAAACCCTGAAACTTTTTGGGTAAAATTTTAGTAGGAGGAAATTCATTAATATATTAATAGATTTTTTGATTTGTGGGGAATTAGTTAAACTGGGATAAAAAGCAACTGTCACCCTAGGTCTGGGCTATCTTCCTTTAAAGATGCAAACTAAGCATGGACTTTCAAATAGTACTTAGGATAAGAAAGTTACAATTAGCTGCTATAATAATTGTGCTCTTTGGTTCTTTCTTTGTTTCACAGTGGCTTTAATTAAAGGCCTAGTTATGTAGGAAAGTCACATTAATTATTCATCTGCAAACATTTACATAGACTTCCCTGTTCCCCTTCAATAAATTATCAACTTCACATCTCCATAATTTAATCAAAATGACTAAAAATACACCATCTCAGGCTTCTGCCCCTCCTCTCTGGGCTTTGTCTCTTCAGTGTTACTTGTTCTTGCAGAAGACTTCCCACTGTTATTAAGAAATAAGAGAAGAAAATCTGTCGGCTGAAATTGTATGGATAGTCTTTACTTTTTTGCACACTGTCATATTGATTGGTACAAAGCTGTGGTTTGCAAATGTCCATAATTTTTTGGAGTAAAATGAGAGGGATCATAGAATTGTAGTATTATTAAAAGCCAGTATGATGCTAGAATATATTAATAGAAGCATATTCAAGAATAAAGAAAAAATGTTTCCCATAATCCTCAGAGTATAAATAATCAAAGCTTCCATTACTAAGCATAGAAAAATTATAAAAGGGAAACTTCTAGGGGTTTCAGCTAAGCAGTTTAGAGAGTCATATGTAAAATTTTAAGTATGATTTAAGAAAAATTGCCTATGGAGGCAGATGTGCAATTTGATAGATAAATAATTACTTACTTAGTAGGGCTGCAATTTAACCTAACCCTTTTTTATTTCCTTCCAACTTTTATTTTAGGTTCAAGGCGGTACATGTGCAGGTTTGTTAAATGGGTAAATTGCATGTTGCTGCGGTTTGGTGTACAAATTATTTCATTACCCAGGTAGTGAGTGTAGTACCCGATAGGTAGTCTTTTGATCCTTACCCTTCTCATACCCTCCACTCTTAGGTAGGCCCTGGTGTCTTTTGTTCCCTGTTTTGTGTCCCTATGTATTCACTGTTTAGCTCCCACTTGCAGAAGAGAACATGTGGTATTTGATGTTCTGTTCCTGAATTAATTTGCTTAGAGTAATGACTTCTAGCTGCATCCATATTGCTGCAAAGGACATGGTTTCATTCTTTTTTATGGCTGCATAGTATTCCATGGTATATATGCATCACATTTTGTTTATCCAGCCCACCATTGATGGGCATCTAGGTTGATTCCTGTCTTTACTATTGTGAATAGTGCTGCAATGAACACACATGTACACATATCTCTATGAAAGAATGATTTATATTCCTTTGGGTATATACACAGTAATGGGATTGCTGGGTTGAATGGTAGTTCTCTTTAAGCTCTTTGAGAAATCTCCAAACTGCTTTCCACAGTGGCTGAACTGACTTACATTCCCATCAACAGAGTATAAGCATTCCTTTTTCTCTGCAATTTCACCAACATCTGTTATTTTTTAACTTTTTTTTTTTTTTTTGAGACGGAGTTTCACTCCTGTCACACAGGCTGGAGTGCAATGGCATGATTTCAGCTCACTGTAACCTCCGTCTCCTGGGGTTCAAGTGATTCTCCTGCCTCAGCCTCCCAAGTAGCTGGGATTACAGGCACCCGCCACCACACCCGGCTAATTTTTTGTATTTTTAGTAGAGACAGGATTTCACCATGTTGATCAGGCTGGTCTCCAACTCCTGACCTCAGGTGATCTGCCCACTTCGGCTTCCCAAAGTGCTGGGATTACAGGCATGAGCTACCATGCCTGGCCTATTTTTTAACTTTTTAATAATAGTCATTCTGAGTGGTGTGAGATGGTGTCTCATTGTGGTTTTGATTTGCATTTCTTTAATGATTAGTGATGTGAAACATTTTTTCATGTGCTTGTTGGCCACTTGTATGTCTTCTTTTGAGAAATGTCCGTTCACTTCTGTTCTGTCCTTTGCCCATTTTTAAATGGGGTTATTTGTTTTTTGCTTGTTGATTTGTTTAAATTCCCTATAGATTCTGGATATTAGACCATTGTAGGATGCATAGTTTGTGAATATTTTCTCCCATTATTTAGGTAGTCAGTTTGCTCTGTTGATAGTTTTGTTTGCTTTGCAGAAGCTCTTTAGTTTTGTTAGGTCCCATTTTTCAATTTTTCTTTTTGTTGCAATTGCTTTTGGAGTCTTCATCATGAAATCTTTGCCAGGGCCTATGTCCAGAATGGTATTTCCTAGATTTTCTTCTAGGGTTTTTATAGTTTTAGGTTTTACATATAAATCTTTAATCCATCTTGAGCTGATTTTTGTAAATGGTGAAAGGAATGCATCCAGCTTCAATCTTCTGCATATGGCTAATCAGTTATCCCTGCACCATTTGTTGGACAGGGAGTCCTTTCCCCATTGCTTGTTGTCGACTTTGTCAAAGATTAGACAGTTGTAGGTATGTGGCTTTATTTATGGGTTCTCTAACCTGTTCCATTGGTAATGGTCTCTGTTTTTGTACCAGTACCATGCTGTATTGGTGTTCCATTGGTCATGGTCTCTGTTTTTGTACCAGTACCCTGCTGTTTTGGTTAATGTATCCTTGTAGTATAGTACTTGACATCAGGTAGTATGATGCCTCTGGGTTTGTTCTTTTTCTTTGACATGACTTTGGCTATTCAGTCTCTTTTTTGGTTCCATATGAATTTTAGAATTGTTTTTTCTAATTTTATGGAAAATGCCTTAGTTTGATAGGAATAGTATTAAATCTGTAAATTGCTCTGGGCTGTATGGCCATATTAATAATATCGATGTTTTCTAGTCATGAGCACAGAATGTTTTGTCATTGGTTTGTGCCATTGCTGATTTCTTTCAGCAGTGTTTTGTAATTGTTGTTGTAGAGATCTTTCATCTCACTGGTTAGCTGCCTTCCTAGGTATTTTATTCTCTTGTGAGTGAGATTGCATTCTTGATTTGGCTCTCTGCTTGGACGCTATTGGTGTATAGAAATGCTACTGATTTTTGTACATTGATTTTGTATCCTCAAACTTTGCTAAAGTTATTTATAAAATCCAGGAGCCTTTGGACAGAGACTATGGGGTTTTCTAGGTATAGAATCACATCACTGTGAAAAGAGATAGTTTGACTTCCTCTCCTTTCTATGTGGCTGCCTTTTATTTCTTTTTCTTGCTTGATTGCTCTGGCTAGGACTTCCAGTGCTATGTTGAATAGGAGTGGTGAGAGTAGGCATTCTTGTCTTGTTCCAGTTCTAAGGGGGAATTCTTCCAGCTTTTGCCCATTCAGTATGATGTTGGTTGTGGGTTTGTCATAGATGGCTCTTATTTTGAGGTATATTCCTTTGATGCTTGGTTTGTTGAGGGTTTTTTTTCTTTTTAAATTTTATTTTAAACTGACATATAATTGTACATATTTATGAGGTACAGTGTGATGTTTCTTTTTTCTTTCATTTTAAGTTCTAGGGTACATGTGCACAACGTGTAGGTTTGTTACATATGTATACATGTGCCATGTTGGTGTGCTGCACCCATTAACTCGTCATTTACATTAGGTATATCTCCTAATGCTTTCCCTCCCCCCTTCCCCCACCCCACAACAGGCCCTGGTGTGTGATGTTCCCCTTCCTGTGTCCAAGTGTTCTCGTTGTTCAATTCCCACCTATGCGTGAGAACATGCAGTGTTTGGTTTTTTGTTCTTATGATAGTTTGCTGAGAATGATGATTTCCAGCTTCATCCATGTCCCTACAAAGGACATGAACTCATCCTTTTATATGGCTGCACAGTATTCCATGGTGTATATGTGCCACATTTTCTTAATCCAGTCTATCATTGTTGGACATTTGGGTTGGTTCCAAGTCTTTGCTATTGTGAATAGTGCCACAATAAACATGCGTGTGCATGTGCCTTTATAGCAGCCTGATTTATAATCCTTTGGGTATATACCCAGTAATGGGATCGCTGGGTCAAATGGTATTTCTAGTTCTAGATCCTTGAGGAACCGCCACACTGTCTTCCACAATGGTTGAACTAGTTTACAGTCCCACCAACAGCGTAAAAAAAAAAAAGTGTTCCTATTTCTCCACATCCTCTCCAGCACCTGTTGTTTCCTGACTCTTTAATGATCGCCATTCTAACTGGTGTGAGATGGTATCTCATTGTGATTTTGATTTGCATTTCTCTGATGACCAGTGATGATGAGCATTTTTTCGTATGTCTGTTGGCTGCATAAATGTCTTCTTTTGGGAAGTGTCTGTTCATATCCTTTGCCCACTTTTTGATGGGGTTCTTTGTTTTTTTCTTGTAAATTTGTTTGAGTTCTTTGTAGATTCTGGATATTAGCCCTTTGTCAGATGAGTAGATTGCAAAAATTTTCTCCCATTCTGTAGGTTGCCTGTTCACTCTGATGATAGTTTCTTTGCTGTGCAGAAGCTCCTTAGCTTACTTAGATCCCATTTGTCAATTTTGGCTTTTGTTGCCATTGCTTTTTGTGTTTTAGACATGAAGTCCTTGCCCATGCCTATGTCCTAAATGGTATTGCCTAGGTTTTCTTCTAGGGTTTTTATGGTTTTAGGTCTAACATTTAAGTCTTTAATCCATCTTGAATTAATATTTGTATAAGGTGTAAGGAAGGGATCCAGTTTCAGCTTTCTACATATGGCTAGCCAGTTTTCCCAGCACCATTTATTAAATAGGGAATCCTTTCCCCATTGCTTGTTTTTGTCAGTTTTGTCAAAGATCAGATGGTTGTAGATGTGTGGTATTATTTCTGAGGGCTCTGTTCTGTTCCATTGATCTATATCTCTGTTTTGGTACCAGTACCATGCTGTTTTGGTTACTGTAGCCTTGTAGTATAGTTTGAATTCAGGTAGCATGATGCCTCCAGCTTTGTTCTTTTGGCTTAGGATTGACTCGTCAATGCGGGCTCTTTTTAGGTTCCATATGAACTTTAAAGTAGTTTTTTCCAATTCTGTGAAGAAAGGCATTGGTAGCTTGATGGGGATGGCATTGAATCTATAAATTACCTTGGGCAGTATGGCCATTTTCACGATATTGATTCTTGTTGAGGGTTTTTAACATGAAGAGATAATTGAATTTTATAAAAAGCTTTTTGTGCATCTATTGAGATGATCATTTGGGTTTTGTTTTTAGTTCTGTTTATGTGATGAATCACATTTATTGATTTGTGTATGTTGAACCAATCTTGCATCCCAGGAATAAAGCCTACTTGATTACAGTGGGATTAGCTTTTTGATGTGATGCTTGATTTGGTTTGCTAGTATTTTGCTGAGGATTTTTGCATCTACCTTCATGAGGGATATTGGCTTGAATGTTTTTGTTTTTTGTTGTGTCTCTGCTAGGTTTGGTATAAGAATGATGCTAACTTCATAGAATGAGTTAGGTAGGAGTCCTTCTCTTTGTTTTTTTGGAATAGTTTCAGTAGGATTGGTACCAGATCTTCTTTTACTTCTGGTGGAATTTAGCGGTGAATATATCTGGTCCAGCATTTTTTCTGGTTGGTAGGTTTTTTAGTATTGATTTAATTTTAGAACTAATTATTGGTGTCTTCAAGGTTTCAATTTCTTTCTGGTTTGATCCTGGGAAGTTGTATATTGCCAGGAATTTATCTGTTTCTTCTAGGTTTCCTAGTTTGTGTGCAGAGGTGTTCAAAGTAGTTCCTGAGGAATTTTTATATTTGTGTGAGGTCTGTGGTAATGTCCCCTTTGTCATTTCTGATTGTGTCTATTTGGATTCTCTTTTCTCTTTATTTGTCTAGCTAGTGGTATATCTATCTTACTTATTCTTTTGAAGAACCATCTTTTGGTTTTGTTGATCCTTTGTATGGTTTTTTGCATCTCCATTTCATTCGTTTCACCTTTGATTTTGGTTATTTCTTTTCTTTTGCCAGCATTGGTATTGGTTTGCTCTTGTTTTTCTAGTTCCTCTAGGTCTGATGTTAGGTTAATTTGAGATCTTTCTAACTTTTTTTTTGTTTATTTTATTTATTTTTTTGAGACGGAGTCTCGCTCTGTCGCCCAGGCTGGAGTGCAGTGGTGCGATCTCAGCTCACTGCAAGCTCCGCCTCCCAGGTTCATGCCATTCTCCCACCTCAGCCTCCTGAGTAGCTGGGACTACAGGCACCTGCCACCATGGCCGGCTAATTTTTTGTATTTTTAGTAGAGACAGGGTTTCACCATTCACAGGATAGTCTCAATCCCCTGACCTTGTGATCCACCTGCCTCGGCCTCCCAAAGTGCTGGGATTACAGGTATGTAATCTCGTGTGCCTGGCCCAGATCTTTCTAACTTTTTGATGTGGGTGTTTAACACTATAAACGTTCCTCTTAACACTGCTTTAACTGTGTCCCAGAGATTCCACTATGTTGTATCTGTACTGTCATTATTTTCAAAGAATTTGTTGATTTCTGCGTTAATTTTATTTTTTACCCAAAAGTCATTCAGGAGCAGATTGTTTAATTTCCACGTAATCATATGGGGTTGAGAGACCTTTTGGTATTAATTTCTTTTTTTATTGCACTGTGGTCTATGAATGTAGTTGGTGTTATTTCTATTTTTTTAAATTTGTTGAGAAGTGTTTTATGGTCGAATATGTCATCAGTTTTAGAGTATGTGCCATATGCAGATGAGAATGTATATTCTGTTGTTGTTGGGTAGAGTGTTCTGTAGATGTCTGTTAGGTCCATTTGGTCAATTGTCAAGTTTAGGTTCCAAATATCTTTGTTAGCTTTCTACCTTGATAATCTGCCTAATATGGTCAGTGTGGTGTTGAAATCTCCCACTATTACTGTGTGGTTATCTAAGTCTATTTGCAGGTCTCTAAGAGCTTGTTTTATGAATCGGGGTGCTCCAGTGTTGGGTCCATATATATTTAGGTGACCTTGAGAGGTGACAGCGTGCTGGCAGCCCTCACGTCCCTCGCTCACTCTTGGCACCTCCTTGGCCTTGGTGCCCACTCTGGCCATGACTGAGGAGCCCTTCAGCCTACCGCTGCACTGTGGGAGCCCCTCTCTGGACTGGCTGAGGCGGGAGCCGGCTCCCTCTGCTTGTGGGAGGTGTGGAGGGAGAGGCGTGGGTGGGAACTGGGGCTGTGTGCGGTGCTCACAGGCCAGCGCGAGTTCCGGGTGGGTGTGGGCTCAGTGGCCCCACACTCGGAGCAGCCGGCCGGTGCTCCTGGCCCTGGGCAGTGAGGGGCTTAGCACCTGGGCCAGCAACTGCAGAGCGTGCGCCGGGCCCCCAGCACTGCACTAGAATTTTTGCCGGGCCTCAGCTGCCTCCCCGCAGGGCAGGGATCGGGACCTGCAGCCCATCATGCCCGAGCGCCCCCACGGTGGGCTCCCATGCGGCCTGAGCCTCCCTGATGGGCGCCACCACCTGCTCCGTGGCGCCGTGGCATCCAGTCCCCATCGATCGCCCAAGGGCTGAGGAGTGCAGATGCACGGCCCAGGACTGGCAGGCAGCTCTGCCTGTGGCCCTGGCGCGGGATCCACTAGGCAAAGCCGGCTGGGCTCCTGAGTCAGGTGGGGACTTGGAGAACTTTTATGTCTAGCTGGAGGATTGTAAATCCACCAATCAGCACCCTGTGTCTAGCTCAAGGTTTGTGAATGCACCAATCAGCACTCTGTATCTAGCTAATCTGGTGGGGACTTGGAGAACCTTTATGTCTAGCTAAAGGATTGTAAATACACCAATCAGCACTCTGTGTCTAGCTCAAGGTTTATAAACACACCAATCACCACTCTGTCTAGCTCAAGGTTTGTAAGTGCACCAATCAGTGCTGTGTCTAGCTCAAGGTTTGTAAATGCACCAATCAGTGCTCTGTGTCTAGCTAATCTAGTGGGGACTTAACAGAACTTTTGTGTCTAGCTCAGGGATTGTAAATGCACCAATCAGCACCCTGTCAAAACTGACCAATCAGCTCTCTGTAAGATAGACCAATCAGCAGGATGTGGGTGGGGCCAGATTAGGGAATAAAAGCAGGCTGCCCCTGCCAGCAGTGGCAACCTGCTCGGGTCCCCTTCCACACTGTGGAAGCTTTGTTCTTTTGCTCTTTGCAATAAATCTTGCTGCTGCTCACTCTTTGGGTCTGCACTGCCTTTATGAGCTGTAACACTCACCGCAAAGGTCTGCAGCCTCATTCCTGAGGCCAGCAAGCCCATGAACCAACCGGGAGGAATGAACAACTCCAGATGCACTGCCTTAAGAGCTGTAACACTTACCACGAAGGTATGCAGCTTCACTCCTGAAGCCAGCGAGACCACAAACCCACCAGAAGGAAGAAAGTCTGAACACGTCCGAACATCAGAAGGAACAAACTCCGGACACATCATCTTTAAGAACTGTAACACTCACCGCGAGGGTCCGCGGCTTCATTCTTGAAGTCAGTGAGACCAAGAACCCACCAATTCTGGACACAACCTAACTCTTAAAGATACATTGGCAAGCAATTAAAGGAGTCATAAAAGATGGTAGTGGGAAAAATATGGATATTGTAGTTAGCTGGATCTGAGTTCAAATCTCAACTTTGCTGTTTAGTACTGCTCTGATTTGGGGACAGTTTCTGATTTTTAAAAAGGCTTATTTGTTAATCTTGATAGATAATGCCTTAGCTCAGGATCATTTGCTTGCAAGGAAGAGAAACCCACTCAAGCTAAATTAAATATAGTGAACTTACTGTACGGACACAAAGAAATCTCATGGAAGACGTGCTAAATATAGCCAGACCTTATGGAAATTTGAAAGTTTTTAGGCAACTTTTCTTTTCTTGGAATATTCTCCTAGAGTCTCTTATTTTTTATTCCTGTGCAAGACTTGTATTTCCTGAAGAAATTAAAGAATACCTAAATAAGTAGAAAGACATTCCATGTTTGTGGATCAAAAGACTTAATATTTTTAATATGACAATCCAAATTAACCTAGAGATTCAGCACAATCCCTGTCAAAATTCCAGCTGTTTTGTTTTCGTTGGGCAGAAATTGACAAGCTGATTCTCAAATTCATATGGATATCATGAAGGCCCAGAGTAGCCAAAACAATCTTGAAAAAGAAAAATGAAGTGGGAAGACTCACACTTACTGATTCCAAAACTTACTATAAAGCTAAAGGAATCAAGACAATGTATCTCTGGCATGATGATGGACATATAGATCAATGGAATATAATTGAGAAGTCCAGAAATTATATATATGCTCATATATATGGTCAATTTATTTTTGAGAAGGATGCCCAATTATTCAATGGGAAAAGAATAGTCTTTTCAACAAACGGTGCTTGGACAACTATATATCCAAATGTCAAATAATGAAGTTGGACCCCTACCTCACACTATATACAAAAATTAGCTCAAAATTGATCAAAAACTAAATATAAAAGCTAAAACTATAACACTTTTAGAAGGGATAAGAGGTCTAAATCTTCATGGCCTTGGATTAAGGAATGCTTTCTTAAATATGACACCAAAAGCACAGGCAACAAAAGAAATAATAGATAATTTGGACTACATCAAAACTAAAAATATTTGTGCATTAAGGGACAGTATTAAGTGAAAAGACAACACACAGAATGGGAATAAATAATTACAAATTATGTAAGTAGTACTGTGGCCATGGTCATTTATGCCCATTTTGCCTCTTATCTCTTCCTGGTCTTGCAGGACTTCATCCTCCTCTCAAAAATGTTTTCCAGTTGTTTCATAGAAGCTCTATGATTCTGGTGTTTCACATGTGCTCATGAAAACTTCTGTGTTCTTTCAGTCTTGTGTAAGCCTCCTAACTGCAAGCCACCAGGGAGAAGCATTTCTCCCAACAGCTTTTTTTGAGGGTGCTACTCATATGGGTATTCTGTTCTCTACCTACTGTAGGCCAAAAGTATGTTCACAGCAGTGTTAGAGGAAAGGAAAAATAATCTCTGTGATTCTGTATTGCACATGATCACTTGGACAAAAAAGTAGCTATGTTGTGTTCAGAGCCTCCTGTCATGAATATACTTCCTTTAGCCTTTTGCCCTAATACTGCTCTCGGAAGAATTTGAACCCATTCTCCAGTATAGACATGGAGAGAAATGGCACAGCATCCTGATCATTGTCCCCAATTTCCTCTTGTCTTTATTCCACAGGTGCCTCTATATCTGTATTCATTTAGGAAAAAAAATTCAAAACCCCAAAACCCAAACCAAAACAAAGCAAACATCAACAACAACAAAAAACAAAGAAGGAATGAATAAAAAAACATGTACATAAACTCTTAATGTGGATACTTGAATGTTACCTGCACGGCAGAAGATGTGATCCTTAGCTGTCCAGATAGGACACGATTTTAAAAATCATCTTAAAGTAGTTAAATTTTGAGACTGCATGAAGTATCCTTAATCAGTAGTTATTTTGGTATGCTTGCTTAGTCAGTTCAACTCCCATCACTTTATACATTCTTCCCTTATGTATTTCAAATATATATCAATATTCTAATTAGAACAATATTGTCATACATTATTTCAGACATAGGTATAATTACCAGCAATTGCTATATGCAGGCACCCAGGAAAAGTGGTAAGCCCTTTTGGTTGAAGATTCGTTTATTTTTGTTTTCAGTTTTCAAAAGAGTAAGGAAAAAACACATCTGAAATTCTTGCTGAGGGCCTGGGGTTAAAAATTACATAATCTACTGTTTTGGTCTAGAAGAACTGTGATAAAGGGAGTAAAGCATGAGCTCTAAATTCCAGAACTTCTGAATTCCAACTTCACTTCTTATGTATTCTTGATCAAGTTTCATTGTGAGCTTCAGTTTCCTCCTTTGTAAACGGAATATATTTCCCAATGTTAGTGAGATGCTGCAAAGTGCCTAGCACCTAGTAGGGGCTCAACAGATGTTACTTCCTCCTACCCATTGCTTTTTCTTACAGGGTTGTCTCATACTCGAGTGAATCATTGCTATATGGGAGTTTTAGAACTGGGAAGAAATAGGTCTCAGTTTTTATTGCCATGACAACAGAATTCGAGAAGTAAAAAATTTTCTCCTGAAACAGAATTTGAGAAGTAAAAAATTTTCTCCTGAAACAGTGAGCAACTGTTAACAAAGTAGCACTTTTTTAATTGGTGGCAAGTATGTGATTTTTTTTTTCCCTTTTTGCTTCAACTAGTTTTCCTAATTTTGTTTATTCTGAAAGGTCCAAAAAGAGAAGTTGGTTTTTGAATTTCTATTTACTGTGAAAATGTTAACAGTAATATCTAGCAGTTTTCTATCACCTACCCTGCTACTTGCAGGATATCGTGGAGGGTATCTGGGGTTTTATTATTATCTGAAATTAGGCCTTTTCATAATCAATATATGTATTTATCAGATGTCTTTAAGCCATAATTATATTTTATTCATAAAATCTCAAAGACTACAATGGTCATGTAGTATTTCCTTCACCCTCTCAATAAGATCATTTCCAAAAGGATTTTTCTACTCATTGTTTCAAAATACTTAATGTTGACTCAATTAATTTCCATGGCAATATATTTCACTCACTCATTGTTTTTGTGGTCTAATTACCAACCCAACCTACTAAAATGTAAGCATGTTGTCTCTCCTCTCTCTACCAAAGATATGGAAAATAACCATTGTTGGCCAGGCACAGTGGCTCACACCTGTAATCTCAGCACTTTGGGAGGCTGAGGCAGGGCAGATCACGAGGTCAGGAGATCGAGACCATCTTGGCTAACACCGTGAAACTCTGTCTCTACTAAAAATACAAAAAAATTAGCCAGGCATGGTGGTGGGTGCCTGTAGTCCCAGCTACTCGGGAGGCTGAGGCAGGAGAATGGCATGAACCTGGTAGGTGGAGCTTGCAGTGAGCTGAGATTGCGCCACTGCACTCCAGCCTGTGAGACAGAGCAAGACTCCATCTCAAAAAAAAAAAAAAAGAAAAAAAAAAAAGAAAATAACCATTGTCACTCATAAATCATACCTTTATATGCTCTAATTACATGCTTTACTTAAGAAAGACTGTAAGTTATGATCTCTTTTTTAGAATAAATAAACCATTGTCCTTTTATCATGTGAGTCAGTACGAAGCTATTTTAAAATACTGTTCTGCTTAAAACTTATTTCTAAAGTTTCTTTGAAAGCTAGAGTCCTCAAAAGCAGTTTGGCAGAGATCAGTAAATAAATTATTTACTAAAAAATTTCTTATTAGAGAGAAGAGCTGAATGACAGAGAAATGTGTTGCCAGTAAAATTATTTCCTTCTCATTGATAAAGGACCACTACAGATATGGAAGTCATGCTGCTAGCATGCAAATATTAAATGGCATAATGTTCTTTGGGTTTTTGATAAGTACTTGGAGCAGAAAATAATTTTTCTCTTGTGCAATTATAGAGAGGAATTTATTAGTCAGATAAGAAAGAAGCTAAAAGAAGTGCTAAGAATGGAACTGTGGCAGAGATTGCTAGCTGCCCACCTAATATCCGTTTTCTCTTCTTCTTTGCTATGAAGTTTTCATGGGGGCAATAATGTACTCAAGCTTAAAATATTACATTTCCAAGCCTCCCTTATAGGTAGAAGTGGACAAATAATATGGTTTGGGTCAATGATGTAAACAAATGGAAGTTTATGGTTAGGACATCTGCAAATACTTCAAAAGTTAGTGATCCACTGCTGGTGTGCCTTTTCTGCTCTATGGACGGTCTCCTTTCTCCAGCATGGAACATGATAGGCATGATAGGTGAAGACCCATTTATCTTGTAGCAGTGAGGGAAAGCTGAGAGAACCTAAGTACTTCAACTTAGACCTCAACCTTGTAATAGTTTCTTAGATGCAGTCAGTATTGCTTAAGATTGGCTACTCATTAGAATCTACTAGGGATATTGACATCTACTAACAGGTAAGATGTATGTAGATTGCAGCAGGCCAATGTTTCCATTGCAATGGCCAGATAAATTACAAATACGTTTTTAAAGGTATCAGATACCTGTAAGAGCAAGTTTATAATACTAAAATCCTAGAGGGGGAAGAATCTAGAGAGGGTAGGTGAATGAACAAATGCCTCCCTCTGGGGCCTTTGCCTGTTCTAGGCATGGATTGAGGATCCTGCTTGATCTAAGTAGAGGGACTTCACGGAGACCAAAATACATGAAATAAAGTTTTTAGTAGTCATTCAGGGTTAGAATGGAAAAGAGGAAACTTCAAGCACTTTAGTTGCATGTCTAAAAAAAAATCTAAAGATTTTCCCCCACAGTACGTTAGTCAAGTTTTGGTATTATGAGGGAGCTGAAGAGCTAAGCTGAAAGCTTCTAAAAGGCAGAGTGAAATTCCCTGCAGTCTCATGATACTTAGGAAAAAAAGACCCACCAAGGGAGGGGACCTTCCTTAAAGATACAGTTGATTTCCTCCTGAAAATATTTGCTAGATTTTAAAATGTAGGAGGCAAGAGGCTGAAGGTGGGCTGAGGACCTTGGAAGGGCAGAGCTGGATCTACAGTTTGTCAGAACTGAAGAAATGGGAAGCTCACCAGGATCTCCAGAAGAAAGCTCATGAGAGCCTGAGGAAAAGAGGTGAGTCAGAGGTAGACTTGACTTTTATTAACACTGAAACTCAGCTCCAACCCAGCTCCGTAATTGGATTGAGGTAGTCAGCCAACCACTCATCCTATACGCTAGTACAGGACAGAAGAAACTCTTTGGTGAAAGATAACATTACTTGGAGCTTTGTATCATTTTTTAAATACATGGAGCTTAGCATACAATAAAAAGCTACTAGATTTACATTGAGGCAAGACAAATAGGATCTATAATGAAGAAAAAAGCAGACAGTTATGCTAGGGCCACACGTGGTCCAGATATTGGAATTTGCAGACAATAAATTTAAATAACTGTGATTAATATGTTTGGAAAATAATGGAAAATGTGGACTCATAGATAAAATGGTGGAAAATGTTGCCAGAGAATTGGAATCTCTAAGAAATGAAATAGATGTATAAAACTAAAAAGTATAATATCTGAAATCAAGAACTCAATAGATAGGTTTTATGGATACAGCAGAACACAGGTTAAGTGAACTGGAAGACAATTCAAGAGAAAATACCCAAGTTGAAGCATGGCAAGACAAAAGGATCGAAAGAACAAACTGGAGTGTAGCAAACAGGTATAGTGGTACGATGACAATCCAGTTCTCTGGGAAAAATAAAGTATCAATTTGCAGTGTTTGCTGACTGTCATGGTGTAAATACTGTCAACCATGGATGATTTCAAGCTACCAATGATTTAACAACAATCTCACAGAATTCCTGAATATTTAACAATTGGCTCTGACAAGCTGGTATGAGCTGCTCCAGCACACTACTTTATATGAATCATACTTAGAATCTAAAATATGTTTAATTAGAGATCCAGAGAGAAGATAGAGTTGGGAAAGAAGGAATATTTGAAGAGATTACAGCTGAGAATATCCCAAAACTTTGAAAATAAATCACAGCAAACTATAAATATGGTAAATCCAAAAAAGACTATACGTAGGCATATTATCATGAAACTGTTGCAAACCAAGGTATAATGGGCTGGATGGTGACACCCAAAAAGATATGTCCATGGCCTAACAAATGTTACCTTGTTTGGAAAAAGGATCTTTACAGATTTAATTAAGAATTTTGAGATAAGATCATCCTGGATCAGTTAATCCAGGTGGGCCCTAACTGTTGTCTGCCTGTTTCACCATGATAAAAAAAGAAATACAGTTACTTGCATTAGTTATGAAAAAGGGGACATTACTATGGATTTTATAGACGTCAAAGTTTCAAAAATTATGATGAAATGGATGCATTTTAAAAAAATACTACTAACCAAAGCTGAAAGAAGAAATAAAATACCTGAAGTTTTATGTTTATTTAAAAGGTTGTCCATTAAAAAACAGCCCTCCCATGATGAAAGTTACACATTCAATGAATACACAAGTAAATTCTTCTAAGAATTTGTGAAATTCTTGTGAAACAAATATTTCACAATTCTTTTATAAAACAGAATACTACAAGGAATGCTTTCTTGCTTTTTTTTTTTTTTTTTTTTTTTTTTTTGAGACAGAGTCTCACTGTGTCACCCAGGCTGGAGTGCAGTGGTGCAATGTTGGCTCACTGCAACATCCACCTCCCGGATTCAAGCAATTCTCCTGTTTCAGCCTCCCGAGTAGCTGGGATTACAGTTGCACACCACCATGCCCATCTAATTTTTGTATTTTTAGTACAGGCGGGGTTTCACCATATTGCTCAGGCTGGTCTCAACCTCCTGACCTCAGGTAATCCACTTGCCTTGACTTCCCAAAGTGCTGGGATTACAGGCGTGTGCCACTGCCCCCCGCCTGCTTCCTTGCTTTTTGTGAGGCCAGCATAATTTTGATTCTAAAAACTGACAAGGAAATTACAAGGAAAAAAAATTACAGACCACTGTGTCATGAAAGTAGATACATTAAAAAAATCCAATTATATGTAAAAAACATATCCCATCATGATGACCAGGAGATTTCACAGATACACTGATGATTTGGCATTCAAAAAAATCAGTGAAGACAATCTATATATTATCAAGAAAAAGTGAGAGGTGACATTATCATTGCAGCAGATACAGAGAAGGTATTTGAGAAAATTTAGTGCACATTAATGATTTTTTAAAATCTTGGCAAACTTAACAATAAAATGGAATGCTTTTAATTTGATAAATATATCTATTAAAATCCTATGTGATACATCACTTGAAAAGATAAAATATTCAAAACTTTCTCTCTGAAATTGGGTATGAGTCAAAGAGGCCAGCTACCAACACTTACATTAAATATATTCTGGAGGTCTCAGGAAGTACAATAAGGCAAGAAAAATAAGTGAATAAAGATTGAAAGGGAAGAAATAAACCTATTTTTACATGACATGATTGTACATGTAGACCATTCAAAAGAATCTGTAGTCAAACTATTAGAATCAATAAGTGAATGTAGTAAGATTTTTGGAAATAAGTTAGATGTATAAGAGTTAACTTTTTTGTATGCCAGCAATAATCAAATAGAAAGTTAAATTTGAAAAACAATACTATTTATAATTACATCAAAGAATGTCACATATGAGCAATAAATTTAATTAAAAAGGAACAAGAAACTACAGAATATTATTGCGAGAAATGAAAGAATCCTAAATGCACTGATTGATATGCCATGTTCTTGGATTGGGAGCCCTAATATTATAAAGATATTTTTTCCCAAATTAATCTATAGTTTCAGTACAACGCCAGTCAAAATCCCAGAGATTTTATTGTGTAAATTGAGGTGATGATTCCTAAGTTCACATGGAAAAAAAAAAAAAAAAGAGCAGCCAAGGCAATCTCAGAAGAACAAAGCTGGAGGACTTACACTACCAGACATCAAGACTTAAAAACCTACAGTGTGTAGGACAGCGTGGTTTTGGGATTAGGATGGAGTAATTGACCAGTGAGAACAGAATAGAGGGAAAACCCCCTACACATACTCAGCCATCTAATTTATGACAAAGGCTATGCTGCAGTTGTTTAAAAAAGCCTTTTTAAACAAATGATGCTTAGTTACAGTCAATATTTTGGCGATTCCTACCTCATACCATTTATAAAAATTAAATCCATATGGACTGCAGATATAAATGTGAAAAAGTAAAACAAAAAAGCTTTTAGAGTAAAATGTAGGAGAACTTCTTTCTGACTTTGTTGTAGTCCCCGATCTGTGGTCATTTTATTCCAACTCAGGGTTCCTCTTGCACACCAGTTTTCTTGGCATCTCAGAGTCCCCTTCCTCCTTTCAACCAAGGACCTAACACTACTCTGCACTTTCTGGACCACTATAATGGAACATGTGCAACTCCATGAGACCATCTTTTGGCCTACTCATCAAGACATTTTCCCAATCATCACTCTTCCACAGCTCATTTGCTAAAATGCAGCAGTGCCTCCTTGCACTACTACATATTACAGAGCAAGTGAAGACACTCACATTTGACTTCCTGGCCTCTTTCCTTCTCTCCCTTGGTTCCTCTTTGAAAAGTTTTCCTTTCCTTCTTGCTAGGGTTGGAACATCATCTGTGTAGTATCCTCTGATTTGTATTCAGGAAGACTTACAATATAACACCTTTGTGTGAATACATCTGACTTGTCTCTAGATATTTAAAAAGGAACTACTGAAATTAAAAACAAAACTATACACTATAATAACAAGAACACAACAAAAGTAAGACGTCCCCTATCTTGAAGCCTGGCTAAGAGAAAGTATTTTTGCATGGGACTAAAAAATGTAACCATTGTACTCAAAGCAGAAGAATGACATTTTTTTTTCTAGGTACCTGCACTGTTCATGTCTGTGCACAAAAGCAAACCAAAACATAACAAAAAAAACCCCTCATGGCTTGTCCTCAAAAGGGAAAATTTACAAGAAAACATGATTTACAAAGGGGAATTAAAATGCACGGTTTTGCTTCAAAATATCTCAATTTTTTCACCTGTTCCAAAAATTATCCACTTTCCCTTTGCCTAGCCAACCCTCAGTCTTTGTAGAGGAATTATGTCTTCGGGGAATTCTTTGCAGCTTTCTTTGATTGTGTCAAATTGTTCTGTTACAGGCCCATTCAGAACTCAGCCCCTCTCCTTCATACCACTTTTCACATTTGTTTGTAGAATTATGTGGTAAATTTCTGCCTTTTCCACTAGACTGAAGGTTTAATAAGAGCAAAGACCTATTGATTTTTGCTACTTAATGTATTATCACCAGTACCCTGGACAGAGCCTGGGAGATTGTATATTCTCAAAAAACACTGTAAAACCCTATTACAATGTATCCCATTAATAATGAGAATGAATATATAATTCTGTTGACAATTCCTGTCCTATGTTTAGTCCTTTTCTCATAGTGAGGGGAGGGGAGTTAAAGGGAGTGGAGGCTAAAGTGGAGGATGTGGTGGGGTGAATGAAGTTAGAGGGTTAAATCCTTCCTAATCCTGCCTTGAGAAGCAGAGGGTGGGTTCCTGTATATCATGGCCTGCATATGTTCCTGTATATCATTCTTGCATCAAGCTGATGAAACAAGTGCCAGTTCACTGTTCCTGGTATCACTGATGCAACCCTGGAAGTATCAATCAATATAGGACCCAGAAACATTTCCATCAATAGCTAAGCTTTAGTTTGAAGTGCCACCTTGCTAAACCATAGTTAGGACATAAATAGATGCAGATTCAGCAACAGGATTTCTGGAATTCTTGGCAATCTTGCTAGGCAATTTATTACCCCAATCATTTTAGAACCTCGTAATAATATGACTATGTATTTTGTGTGATCTGATTGTTTAGTTTTCACTCAACACATCATAGCAGGATTTTTACATAGTTGTTGAATTGATGAAAGACTGCACAAGAGCGGTGCAAATTCAATGGAAGGACAGAGTGGGGTTGGTTGTGAGGCAAAGGCATTTGTGGAAGTGTTAATGTTTTGCAGTCTCTCATTTCAAAGATCTATATAGAGGTATTTCCAGTTTATTCTGGGGAGATATCTTGATTGTCCACATTAAATTAAATTCAAATATTTTCTTATGGCTGCAAAATACAATGCAGTGAAATATTTGGGTGGAAATACCAAGTCAATGGATCTTTCCTCCCCATGATGGCAAACTTTCAAATAAAACCAATTCTACTAATAATGGTAATAATAACAGCAGCTAATCAGACTTGCCAGGCTGATTATCAGCTAGGCACTGTAATGGGCATTTTCATACATATTACCTGATTCAATTCTAATAACCTGTGAAGTACGAATTATATTCCATTTTTATAAGGTGGTAGTTGAGATATACAGAGGTTAAGTGACTTTCCCAATGTTATTAATAATATAGCACAGTTGAAATTAAGCAAACCTTTTATCATTTAGAAGGTCAAATGCAAAAGCTCTATTTCGCATTTACCTTATTTGGTTCTAGACATCAAGAAATATACACTATAGACATGCCCAAATCTCTAGGACAAGAAGTATACTATTATCATAATTTTGATGTATATTTAAAAAGAGCTGGCTACTGAAAAAAAGAAAAACTATAGTTAAATCTTAGTAGGAACCATGTACATAGATACATAAAATCTATTTGAAGTTAGTTGTCTTAGTTTGGGTTCCCCTGAAAGTATATCCTGAGTTAAAGGCTGATATATAGTTAGTTTATTTAAGAAGTAATTTCAGGGAGAAAGAGTAATTGATGGGGAAGTGAAAAAGGCAACAAGAAAAGCCAAAGATGCATTTGTTGTTGGTTGGTTGTCATTGATCATGCCAGGAACTTCTGGGGAGCCTGATGAAATGTGGCTATGAACTGCCACTTGGAGGATGCAAGGGTGAAAGGTTATCCATTGAGTCCCATCCTACATTGGTCAAGAGTGGCCCCTATGCTTCCAGGTTGCACATGTCTATGGCACCGGATTCCTGCTGGTGTCAGAGAATCTCTGGAGCAGAAAGAGAGAGGTACTTGATATAGTCCAAGGCAAAGCAAGACATTGTTAAGTTATACCTGTGAGAAGCTGATCTAAGCTGCAGCAGAAACTAGAATAAGAGATAGAACTGAGAAGATATGAAATGGCGTATAAGAAGATTCTAATACTGCGGCACTCTTTCATTAAGAATACATGGTATTAATATGTGGATTTTGGTAATAATAATGATTAGATATATATTGATTTTTCTAAAAATGATATTAAAACTGTGAACCAATTTATTTGAATTAAAATATCTTTTAGGCCATCTAATTTTTTCCTTATTGTGTTACCATAGAAACAGCATAGCTCACTGTTTTTGAGTTCCAATTTTTATGGGTTATTCCTGATTTTATTATTAAAAACATTTAAAATCCAGGTATTATTTACTTAGTCTTTCATGTTTACAAAATATAAAACTTCTGATTAATTTTTAAAGAGTGGGTTATCTATTTAATTGTATATGTCTGTATCTCTTAAGGAAGAGTGTTCATTAACAGATACAAAAGACAGGCTAACATCTGAACAAATGATATTTTAGTATTAAAAAGTAGCAGAAAGGTTATCAGTTTCCAATTGTTGATCAGGGTGCTAATTCAAATGGAGGTATCTGCATATAGTGGAAAGAACACTGGCCATAGAGACAGAAAACTTGAGTTTTACTTTCTAAGCTTTACTATTGATGAGCTGTATCATCTTGACTATGCAGTTTAAAGCTTCTTTGAATCTCAGTTTTCTTTATCTGGAAAAATGAAGTAAAATTACTTGTATCACAGCATTGTTGTGAGGATTTAAATAAGACAATTGTGTTAAAGTGTATAGCATAGTTACAGTGCCTGGTCCATATAAGTATGCCATAAATATGGATTAAATTTAAGTGTGAAATGTACACCCATCACTGGTTCTGATCTACACACTGATCATATGTGCTATCAGATTGGAGGCCATTTTTTCAAAATCTTATGGTTCTTCTCAGGGTTGTTTTTCCTTATGTTTTGACTCTTTTCTTGGATGTTGCTGGTTTAAAAAGATCTCTGATGGCTCTCATCAGGTAGGACCCTCCTCACCTCTTTTGAAGTATAAGTTAATCAACATCTCTAACTTTCTGGAAAGACAAGAATTTCAGAACACTTTAATCCTAAAGACAATGTTCTTGGTTGCAAGCAACAGAAACTGATGATGGTTCATTAAAGGAGAAAAGGTCCAGGCTGTTAGGTAGCTCATAGAAAAGACGGGAAGTCTAAAGGATTAGAAAATAAGCAGCAACCAAAGGAGGCTGAATAGCCAAATGACACCAAAGGAAAACTCTGGTGGGGACTCACTGGACAGCTCCTGGCACCACCACCACTGCTGGCACCACAGCTACAACTGCCTCTGGTTAGTGGACATTGGAATGAACTCTTTTTCATCTCTTCCTTCTTTTATGTCTTATCATTTCCTTTTCCTTCTTCTTTCCTTATCCCTAAATTTTTGTTACACTTGCTCAAGACTTACAGTTCCAGATATGAGGCTCTCCAGTTGGCTGAAACTTATGTTATGTAATTGCATCCTGGTTGCTAGAGGGTATTTCTGGCCTCTGCAGGGGAAGGTGGACTCTACTTTCCACTGAAAATCAAACTCTGGAAAATTGTCTGAACATTCGAAGAAGGTCTTGATGCTTAGCAGGAAAAAAAAGCTTGGCAGTTAAAAAAAAAATCACCAGTGTCTGCAGTTTTGGATGCCCCACATCCACCAATACCCTTTCCCTTCTAGTTGTACTGAAAAATAATAAATGTATCCTTTTCAAAAATTATTTCAGTAGTTTTTGGGGAACACGTGGTATTTTGTTATATGGATAAGTTCATTATTGGTGAATTCTGACATTTTGGTGCATCCATCATCCGAGCAGTGTACACTGAACCCAATGTGTACTTTTTTGTAATCACCACCCTCCACCCTTCCCCTGAGTCCCCAGAGTCCATTTATCATTCTTACGCCTTTGTGTCCTCATGTCTTAGCTCCCACATATAAATGAGAACATACAATGTTTGGTTTTACATTCCTCAGTTACTTCACATAGAATAATGGTCTCCAACTCCATCCAGGTTACTGTGAATGCCATTATTTCATTCCTTTTTATGACTGAGTAGTTTCCACGGTGTGGTGTGTGTGTGTGTGTGTGTGTGTGTGTGAGATCTGTGTATATACACACACACTACATTTTCTTTCTTTTTTAAAATTTTATTATTATTATACTTTAAGTTTTAGGGTACATGTGCACAACGTGCAGGTTTGTTACATATGTATACATGTGCCATGTTGGTGTGCTGCACCCATTAACTTATCATTTAGCATTAGGTATATCTTCTAATGCTATCCCTCCCCCCTCCCCCCACCCCACAACAGTCCCCGATGTGTGATGTTCCCCTTCCTGTGTCCATGTGTTCTCATTGTTCAATTCCCACCTATGAGTGAGAACATGTGGTGTTCGGTTTTTTGTCCTTTTGGTAGTTTGCTGAGAATGATGGTTTCCAGCTTCATCCATGTCCCTACAAAGGACATGAACTCATCATTTTTTATGGCTGCATAGTATTCCATGGTGTATATGTGCCACATTTTCTTAATCCAGTCTATCATTGTTGGACATTTGGGTTGGTTCCAAGTCTTTACTATTGTGAATAGTGCCACAATAAACATACATGTGCATATGTCTTTATAGCAGCATGATTTATAATCCTTTGGGTACATACCCAGCAATGGGATGGCTGGGTCAAATGGTATTTCCAGTTGTAGATCCCTGAGGAATCGCCACACTGACTTCCACAATGGTTGAACTAGTTTACAGTCCCACCAACAGTGTAAAAGTGTTCCTATTTCTCCACATCCTCTCCAGCACCTGTTGTTTCCTGACTTTTTAATGATCGCCATTCTAACTGGTGTGAGATGGTATCTCATTGTGGTTTTGATTTACATTTCTCTGATGGCCAGTGATGATGAGCATTTTTTCATGTGTTTTTTGGCTGCATAAATGTCTTCTTTTGGGAAGTGTCTGTTCTTATCCTTTGCCCACTTTTTGATGGGGTTGTTTGTTTTTTTCTTGTAAATTTGTTTGAGTTCTTTGTAGATTCTGGATATTAGCCCTTTGTCAGATGAGTAGGTTGCAAAAATTGTCTCCCATTTTGTAGGTTGCCTGTTCACTCTGATGGTAGTTTCTTTTGCTGTGGAGAAGCTCTTGAGTTTAATTAGATCCCGTTTGTCAATTTTGGTTTTTGTTGCCATTGCTTTTGGTGTTTTAGACATGAAGTCCTTGCCCAAGCATATGTCCTGAAAGGTATTGCCTAGGTTTTCTTCTAGGGTTTTTATGGTTTTAGGTCTAACATGTAAGTCTTTAATCCACCTTGAATTAATGTTTGTATAAGGCATAAGGAAGGGATCCAGTTTCAGCTTTCTACATATGGCTAGCCAGTTTTCCCAGCACCATTTATTAAATAGGGAATCCTTTCCCCATTGCTTGTTTTTCTCAGGTTTGTCAAAGATCAGATAGTTGTAGATATGTGGCATTATTTCTGAGGGCTCTGTTCTGTTCCATTGGTCTATATCTCTGTTTTGGTACCAGTACCATGCTGTTTTGGTTACTGTAGCCTTGTAGTATAGTTTGAATTCAGGTAGTGTGATGCCTGCAGCTTTGTTCTTTTGGCTTAGGATTGACTTGTCAATGCGGGCTCTTTTTTGGTTCCATATGAACTTTAAAGTAGTTTTTTCCAATTCTGTGAAGAAAGTCATTGGTAGCTTGATGGGGATGGCATTGAATCTATAAATTACCTTGGGCAGTATGGCCATTTTCATGATATTGATTCTTCCTACCCATGAGCATGGAATGTTCTTCCAGTTGTTTGTATCCTCTTTTATTTCCTTGAGCAGTGGTTTGTAGTTCTCCTTGAAGAGGTCCTTCACATCCCTTGTAAGTTGGATTCCTAGGTATTTTATTCTCTTTGAAGCAATTGTGAATGGGAGTTCACTCATGATTTGGCTCTCTGTTTGTCTGTTATTGGTGTATAGGAATGCTTGTGATTTTTGTACATTGATTTTGTATCTGAGACTTTGCTGAAGTTGCTTATGAGCTTAAGGATATTTTGGGCTGAGATGATGGGGTTTTCTAGATATACAGTCATGTCGTCTGCAAACAGGGACAATTTGACTTCCTCTTTTCCTGATTGAATACCCTTTATTTCCTTCTCCTGCCTAATTGCCCTGGCCAGAACTTCCAACACTATGTTGAATAGGAGTGGTGAGAGAGGGCATCCCTGTCTTGTGCCAGTTTTCAAAGGGAATGCTTCCAGTTTTTGTCCATTCAGTATGATATTGGCTGTGGGTTTGTCATAGATAGCTCTTATTATTTTGAGATATATCCCATCAATACCTAATTTATTGAGAATATTTAGCATGAAAGGCTGTTGAATTTTGTCAAAGGCCTTTTCTGCATCTATTGAGATAATCATGTGTTTTTTGTCTTTGGTTCTGTTTATATGCTGGATTAAGTTGATTGATTTGCATATATTGAACCAGCCTTGCATCCCAGGGATGAAGCCCACTTGATCATGATGGATAAGCTTTTTGATGTGCTGCTGGATTCGGTTTGCCAGTATTTTATTGAGACTTTTTGCATGAATGTTCATCAAGGACATTGGTCTAAAATTCTCTTTTTTTATTGTGTCTCTGCCAGGCTTTGGTATCAGGATGATGCTGGCCTCATAAAATGAGTTAGGGAGGATTCCCTCTTTTTCTGTTAATTGGAATAGTTTCAGAAGGGATGGTACCAGCCCCTCCTTGTACCTCTGGTAGAATTCGGCTGTGAATCCATCTGGTCCTGGACTTTTTTTGGTTGGTAAGCTATTAATTATTGCCTCAATTTCACATGCTGTTATTGGTCTATTCAGAGATTCAACTTCTTCCTGGTTTAGTCTTGGGAGGGTGTATGTGTCGAGGAATTTATCCATTTCTTCTAGATTTTCTAGTTTATTTGCGTAGAGGTGTTTATAGTATTCTCTGATGGTAGTTTATATTTCTGTGGAATCGATGGTGATATCCCCTTTATCATTTTTTATTGCATCTATTTGATTCTTCTCTCTTTCTTCTGTATTAGTCTTGCTAGCAGTCTATCAATTTTGTTGATCTTTTCAAAAAACCAGCTCCTGGATTCATTAATTTTTTGAAGGGGTTTTTTTTGTCTCTATTTCCTTCAGTTCTGCTCTCATCTTAGTTATTTCTTGCCTTCTGCTAGCTTTTGAATGTATTTGCTCTTGCTTCTCTAGGTCTTTTAATTGTGATATTAGCATGTCAATTTTAGATCTTTCCTGCTTTCTCTTGTGGGCATTTACTGCTATAAATTTCCCTCTACACACTGCTTTGAACGTGTCCCAGAGATTCTGGTATGTTGAGTCTTTTTTCTCATTGGTTTCAAGGACCATCTTTATTTCTGCCTTCATTTCGTTATGTACCCAGTAGTCATTCAGGAGCAGGTTGTTCAGTTTCCATGTAGTTGAGCTGTTTTGAGTGAGTTTCTTAATCCTGAGTTCTAGTTTGATTGCACTGTGGTCTGAGAGACAGTTTGCTCTAATTTCTGTTCTTTTACATTTGCTGAGGAGTGCTTTACTTCCAACTATGTGGCCAATTTTCAAATAAGTGTGGTGTGGTGCTGAAAAGATTGTATATTCTGTTGATTTGGGGTGGAGAGTTCTGTAGATGTCTCTTAGGTCTGCTTGGTGCAGAGCTGAGTTCAATTCCTGGGTATCCTTGTTAACTTTCTGTCTCGTTGTTCTGTCTAATGTTGACAGTGGGGTGTTAAAAGTCTCCCATTATTACTGTGTAGGAGTCTAAGTCTCTTTGTAGGTCACTAAGGACTTGCTTTATGAATCTGGGTCCTCCTGTATTGGGTGCATATGTATTTAGGATAGTTAGCTCTTCTTGTTGAATTGATCCCTTTAGTGTTATGTAATGGCCTTCTTTGTCTCTTTTAGCTTTCTTCTCTCAACTTGTCAAAGTCATTCTCCATCCAGCTTTGTTCCATTGCTGGTGAGAAGCTGCGTTCCTTTGGAGGAGGAGAGGTGCTCTGATTTTTAGAGTTTCTGGTTTTTCTGTTCTGTTTTTTTCCCCATCTTTGTGGTTTATCTTCCTTTGGTCTTTGATGATGGTGGTGTACAGATGGGTTTTTGGTGTGGATGTCCTTTCTGTTTGTTAGTTTTCCTTCTAACAGTCAGGACCCTCAGCTGCATGTCTGTTGGATTTTGCTGGAGGTCCACTCCAGACCCTGTTTGCCTGGGTATCAGCAGCAGTGGCTGCAGAACAGCGGATATTGGTGAACCGCAAATGCTGCTGCCTGATTGTTCCTCTGAAAGTTTTGTCTCAGAGGAGTACCTGGCCGTGTGAGGTGTCAGTCCGCCCGTACTTGGGGGTGCCTCCCAGTTAGGCTACTCAGGTGTCAGGGACCCACTTGAGGAGGCAGTCTGCCCGTTCTCAGATCTCAAGCTGTGTGCTGGGAGAACCACTACTCTCACACCACATTTTCTTTATCCACTCGTTGGTTGATGGGCATTTAGGCTGGTTCCATAATTTTGTAATTGCAAATTGTGCTGCTATAAACATGTGTGTGCAAGTGTCTTTTTCATATAATTACTTCTTTTCCTCTGTGTAGATAACCAGTAGTAGGATTGCTGAATCAAATGGTAATTCTACTTTTAGTTCTTTAAGGAGCCTCTACACTGTTTTCCATAGTGGTTGTAGTAGTTTACATTCCCACCAGCGGTATAAATGTGTTCCCTTTTCACCAGATCCATGCCAATATTTATTATTTTTTAGTTTTCAATTATGGCCGTTCTTGCAGGAGTAAGGTGGTATCACGTTGTGGTTTTGACTTGCATTTCTTAATAATTAGTGATGTTGAGCATTTTTCACATGTTTGGTGACCATTTGTTTATCTTCTTTTGATAATTGCCTATTCATGTCCTTAGTGCACTTTTTGATGGGATTATTGTTTTTTTCTTGCTGATTTGTTTGAATTCCTTGTAGATTCTAGATATTAGTCCTTTGTTAGATACATAGTTTGTGAAGATGCATAGTTTGTGAAGATTTTTCTCCCCCTCTGTGGGTTGCCTGTTTACTCTGCTGATTATTTCTTTTGCTGTGCAGAAGCTTTTTAGTTTAATTAAGTCCCATCTATTTATCTTTGACTTTTTGCATTTGCTTTCGGGTTCTTGGTCATGAACTCTATGCCTAAACCAATGTTTAGAAGGTATTTATGATGTTATCTTTTAGAATTTTTATGATTTCAGGTCTTGGATTCAAGTCTTTGATCCATCTTGAGTTGATTTTTGTATAAAGTGAGAGATGAGGATCCAGTTTCATTCTTCTTCATGTGGCTTGCCATTTATCCCAGCACCATTTGTTGAATAGGGGGTCCTTTCCCCACTTTATCTTTTTGTTGGCTTTGATGAAGATCAGTAGGCTGTAAGTATTTGGCTTTATTTCTGGGTTCTCTTTTCTGTTCCATTGGTCTATATGCTTGTACTTAGAACAGTACCATGCTGTTTTGGTAATGATAGCCTTGTAGTATAGTTTGAACTTGGATAATGTGATGCCTCCAGATTTGTTCTTTTTGCTTAGTCTTGCTTTGGCTATGCAGGGTCTTTTTTGGTTCCATACAAATTTTAGGATTGTTTTTTCTAGCTCTGTGAAGAATGATGTTGGTATTTTGATGGGCATTGCATTGACTTTATAGATTGCTTTTGGCAGTATGGTCATTTTCACAATATTGATTCTACCCATCCATGAGCATGGGATATGTTTCCATTTGTTTGTGTCACCTATAATTTCTTTCAGCAGTGTTTTGTAGTTTACCTTGTAGAGATCTTTCACTTCCTTGGTTAGGTACATTTCTGAGTATTTTATTTTATTTTTTTGCAGCTGTTGTAAAAGGGGTTGAGTTCTTGATTTGATTCTCATCTTGGTCGCTGTTGGTGTGTAGCAGTGCTACTGATTTGTGTACATTGATTTAATATTCTGCAACTTTACTGAATTCATTTATCCTATCTAGGAGCTTTTTGGAAGAGTCTTTAGGGTTTTCTAGGTATATGATCTATACCTAGAAGACAGCAGCAAATCAGCAAACAGTAGCAGTTTGAATCCTCTTTACTGATTTGGATGCCCTTTACTTCTTTCTCTTGTTTGATTGCTCTGGTAGGACTTCCAGTACTATGTTGAATAGAAGTGGTGAAAGTGGGCATCCTTGTCTTGTTCCAGTTCTCAGGGGGAAAGCTTTCAACTTTTCCCCATTCAGTATAATGTTGGCTGTGGGTTTGTCACAGATGGCTTTTATTACAATTAGGTATGTCCCTTGTATGCTGATTTTGCAGAGGGTTTTAATCACAAAGGGATGCTGGATTTTGTGAAATGCTTTTTCAGAGTCTGTTGAGATGATCATATGACGTTTGTTTTAAATTCTGTTTTTGTGGTGTATCACATTTATTGACTTGTGTATGTTAAACCAACCCTGCATCCCTGGTATGAAACCCACTTGATAATGGTGGATTATCTTTTTGATAAGCTGTTGGATTCGATTAGTTAGTATTTTGTCAAGGATTTTTGCATCTATGTTCATTAGGGATATTGGTCTGTAGGTTTCTTTTTTTTTTCTGTGTCCTTTCCTGGTTTTGGTATTAGGGTAATACTGGATTCATAGAATGGTTTAGGGAGGATTCCCTCTTTCTCTGTCTTTTGGAATAGTTTCATTAGTATTGGTACCAATTCTCTGAATGTCTGACAGAATTCAGCTGTGAATCCATCTGGTCCTGGACTTTTTTTGTTGGCAATTTTTAAATCCCTCCCTCCCTCCCTCTCTTCCTCCCTCCCTCCCTCCCTCTCTTCCTCCCTCCCTCCCTTCCTGTTTGCTTCCTTCCTTTCTATCTTTTGTGACAGATATGATTCTCCTGTCTCAGCCTCCTGAGTAGCTGGGATTATAGGCACACACCACCACACCTGGATAATTTTTGTAGTCTTAGTAGAGACAGAGTTTCACCATGTTGGCCAGACTTGTCTCGAACTCCTGGCCTCAAGTGATCCACCCACCTTGGCTTCCCGAAGTGGTGAGATTATAGGCATGAGCCACCGCACCCAGCCAAGAACCATCTTTTTGTTTCATTTATCTTTTGTACATTTTTTTGTTTCAATTTCATTTAGTTCTGCTCTGATATTTGTTATTTCTTTTCTTCTTCTGGGTTTGGGTTTGGTTTGTTCTTTTTTTCTAGTTCCTTGAGGTGTGAGCTTAGATTGTCTATTTGTGCACTTTCAGAGTTTTTGATGTAGGCATTTAATGCTATGAACTTTCCTCTTAGCACTGCTTTTACTGTATCCCAGAGGTGTTGACAGGTTGTGTCACTATTATTGTTCAGTTCAAAGAATTTTTAAATTTTCATATTGATTTCATTGTTGATCCAAAGATCATTTGGGACCAGGTTATTTAATTTCCATGTATTTGTATAGTTTTGAGGGTTCCTTTTGGAGTTAATTTTCAATTTTATTCCACTGTGGTCTGAGAGAATATTTGATATAATTTCAATTTTCTTAAATTTATTGAGACTTGTTTTGTGACCTATCATATGGTCTATCTTGGAGAATGTTCCATGTGCTGATAAATAGAATGTATATTGTGCAGTTGTTGGGTAGAATGTTCTGTAAATATCTGTTAAGTCCATTTGTTCTAGTGTATAGTTTAATTCCATTGTTTCTTTGTTGACTTTCTGTCTTGATAACCTGTTTAGTGCTGTTAGTCGAGTACTGAAGTCCCCCACTCTTACTGTATTACTATCTGTCTCATTTCTTAAGTCTTGTAGTAATTGTTTTATAAATTTGGGACATCCAGTGTTAGGTGCATGTATATTTAGAATTGTGATATTTTCCTGTTGGACTAATCTTTTTATTATTATATAGTGCCCCTCTTTATTTTTTTTAACTGTTGTTGCTTTAAAGTCTGTTTTGTCTGATATAAATAAGCTACTCCTGCTTACTTTTGGTTTCCATTTGCATGGAATATCTTTTTCCACCACTTTACCTTAAGTTTATGTGAGCCCATATGTGTGAGCTGAATCTCTTGAAGACAGCAGATACTTGTTTGTGGGATTTTTTTTTTTGAAATTTATTTATTTGTTTATTTTTTATTATTATACTTTAAGTTTTAGGGTACATGTGCACATTGTGCAGGTTAGTTACATATGTATACATGTGCCATGCTGGTGTGCTGCACCCACTAACTCGTCATCTAGCATTAGGTATATCTCCCAATGCCATCCCTCCCCGCTCCCCCCAACCCACAACACTCCCCAGAGTGTGATGTTCCCCTTCCTGTGTCCATGTGATATCATTGTTCAATTCCCACCTATGAGTGAGAATATGCGGTGTTTGGTTTTTTGTCCTTGCGATAGTTTACCGAGAATGATGATTTCCAATTTCATCCATGTCCCTACAAAGGACATGAACTCATCATTTTTTATGGCTGCATAGTATTCCATGGTGTATATGTGCCACATTTTCTTAATCCAGTCTATCATTGTTGGACATTTGGGTTGGTTCCAAGTCTTTGCTATTGTGAATAATGCCGCAATAAACATACGTGTGCATGTGTCTTTATAGCGCATGATTTATAACCCTTTGGGTATATACCCAGTAATGGGATGGCTGGGTCAAATGGTATTTCCAGTTGTAGATCCCTGAGGAATCGCCACACTGACTTCCACAATGGTTGAACTAGTTTACAGTCCCACCAACAGTGTAAAAGTGTTCCTATTTCTCCACATCCTCTCCAGCACCTGTTGTTTCCTGACTTTTTAATGATTGCCATTCTAACTGGTGTGAGATGGTATCTCATTGTGGTTTTGATTTGCATTTCTCTGATGGCCAGTGATGGTCAGCATTTTTTCATGTGTTTTTTGGCTGCATAAATGTCTTCTTTTAAGAAGTGTCTGTTCACGTCCTTTGCCCACTTTTTGATGGGGTTGTTTGTTTTTTTCTTGTAAATTTGTTTGAGTTCATTGTAGATTCTGGATATTAGCCCTTTGTCAGATGAGTAGGTTGCGAAAATTGTCTCCCATTTTGTAGGTTGCCTGTTCACTCTGATGGTAGCTTCTTTTGCTGTGCAGAAGCTCTTTAGTTTAATTAGATCCCATTTGTCAATTTTGGTTTTTGTTGCCATTGCTTTTGGTGTTTTAGACATGAAGTCCTTGCCCATGCCTATGTCCTGAATGGTAATGCCTAGGTTTTCTTCTAGGGTTTTTATGGTTTTAGGTCTAACGTTTAAGTCTTTAAGCCATCTTGAATTGATTTTTGTATAAGGTGTAAGGAAGGGATCCAGTTTCAGCTTTCTAATTATGGCTAGCCAGTTTTCCCAGCACCATTTATTAAATAGAGAATCCTTTCCCCATTGCTTGTTTTTCTCAGGTTTGTCAAAGATCAGATAGTTGTAGATATGCGGCGTTATTTCTGAGGGCTCTGTTCTGTTCCATTGATCTATATCTCTGTTTTGGTACCAGTACCATGCTGTTTTGGTTACTGTAGCCTTGTAGTATAGTTTGAATTCAGGTAGTGTGATGCCTGCAACTTTGTTCTTTTGGCTTAGGATTGACTTGTCAATGCGGGCTCTTTTTTGGTTCCATATGAACTCTAAAGTAGTTTTTTCCAATTCTGTGAAGAAAGGCATTGGTAGCTTGATGGGGATGGCATTGAATCTATAAATTACCTTGGGCAGTATGGCCATTTTCACGATATTGATTCTTCCTACTCATGAGCATGGAATGTTCTTCCATTTGTTTGTATCCTCTTTTATTTCCTTGAGCAGCGGTTTGTAGTTCTCCTTGAAGAGGTCCTTCACATCCCTTGTAAGTTGGATTCGTAGGTATTTTATTCTCTTTGAAGCAATTGTGAATGGGAGTTCACTCATGATTTGGCTCTCTGTTTGTCTGTTATTGGTGTATAGGAATGCTTGTGATTTTTGCACATTGATTTTTGTATCCTGAGACTTTGCTGAAGTTGCTTATGAGCTTAAGGATATTTTGGGCTGAGACAATGGGGTTTTCTGGATATACAATCATGTCATCTGCAAACAGGGACAATTTGACTTTCTCTTTTCCTAATTGAATACCCTTTATTTCCTTCTCCTGCCTAATTGCCCTGGCCAGAACTTCCAACACTATGTTGAATAGGAGTGGTGAGAGAGGGCATCCCTGTCTTGTGCCAGTTTTCAAAGGGAATGCTTCCAGTTTTTGCCCATTCAGTATGATATTGGCTGTGGGTTTGTCATAGATAGCTCTTATTATTTTGAAATACGTCCCATGAATACCTAATTTATTGAGAGTTTTTAGCATGAAGGGCTGTTGAATTTTGTCAAAGGCCTTTTCTGCATCTGTTGAGAAAATCATGTGGTTTTTGTCTTTGGTTCTGTTTATATGCTGGATTACATTTATTGATTTGCATATATTGAACCAGCCTTGCATCCCAGGGATGAAGCCCACTTGATCATGGTGGATAAGCTTTTTGATGTGCTGCTGGATTCGGTTTGCCAGTATTTTATTGAGGATTTTTGCATCAATGTTCATCAAGGATATTGGTCTAAAATTCTCTTTTTTTATTGTGTCTCTGCCAGGCTTTGGTATCAGGATGATGCTGGCCTCATAAAATGAGTTAGGGAGGATTCCTTCTTTTTCTATTGATTGGAATAGTTTCAGAAGGAATGGTACCAGTTACTCCTTGTACCTCTGGTAGAATTCGGCTGTGAATCCATCTGGTCTTGGACTCTTTTTGGTTGGTAAGCTATTGATTATTGCCACACTTTCAGATCCTGTTATTGGTTTATTCAGAGATTCACCTTCTTCCTGGTTTAGTCTTGGGAGAGTGTATGTGTCAAGAATTTGTCCATTTCTTCTAGATTTTCTAGTTTATTTGCATAGAGGTGTTTGTAGTATTCTCTGATGGTAGTTTGTATTTCTGTGGGTTCGGTGGTGATAACCCCTTTATCATTTTTTATTGCATCTATTTGATTCTTCTCTCTTTTTTTCTTTATTTGTCTTGCTAGCGGTCTATCAATTTTGTTGATCCTTTCAAAAAACCAGCTCCTGGATTCATTAATTTTTTGAAGGGTTTTGTGTGTCACTATTTCCTTCAGTTCTGCTCTGATTTTAGTTATTTCTTGCCCTCTGCTAGCTTTTGAATGTGTTTGCTCTTGCTTTTCTAGTTCTTTTAATTTTGATGTTAGGGTGTCAATTTTGGATCTTTCCTGCTTTCTCTTGTGGGCATTTAGTGCTATAAATTTCCCTCTACACACTGCTTTGAATGCATCCCAGAGATTCTGGTATGTCGTGTCTTTGTTCTCGTTGGTTTCAAAGAACATCTTTATTTCTGCCTTCATTTCGTTATGTACCCAGTAGTCATTCAGGAGAAGGTTGTTCAGTTTCCATGTAGTTGAGCAGTTTTGAGTGAGATTCTTAATCCTGAGTTCTAGTTTGATTGCACTGTGGTCTGAGAGATAGTTTGTTATAATTTCTGTTCTTTTACATTTGCTGAGGAGAGCTTTACTTCCAAGTGTGTGGTCAATTTTGGAATAGGTGTGGTGTGGTGCTGAAAGAAATGTATATTCTGTTGATTTGGGGTGGAGAGTTCTGTAGATGTCTATTACGTCCTCTTGGTGCAGAACTGAGTTCAATTCCTGGGTATCCTTGTTGACTTTCTGTCTCATTGATCTGTCTAATGTTGACAGTGGGGTGTTAAAGTCTCCCATTATTAATGTGTGGGAGTCTAAGTCTCTTTGTAGGTCACTCAGGACTTGCTTTATGAATCAGGGTGCTCCTGTATTGGGTGCATATATATTTAGGATCGTTAGCTCTTCTTTTTGAATTGATCCCTTTACCATTATATAATGGCCTTCTTTGTCTCTTTTGATCTTTGTTGGTTTAAAGTCTGTTTTATCAGAGACTAGGATTGCAACCCCTGCCTTTTTTTGTTTTCCATTTGCTTGGTAGATCTTCCTCCATCCTTTTATTTTGAGCCAATGTGTGTCTGTGCACGTGAGATGGTTTTCCTGAATACAGCACAGTGATGGGTCTTGACTCTTTATCCAATTTGCCAGTCTGTGTCTTTTAATTGGAGCATTTAGTCCATTTACATTTAAAGTTAATAGTGTTATGTGTGAATTTGATCCTGTCATTATGATGTTAGCTGGTTATTTTGCTCGTTAGTTGATGCAGTTTCTTCCTAGTCTCGATGGTCTTTACATTTTGGCATGATTTTGCAGCGGCTGGTACTGGTTTTTCCTTTCCATGTTTAGCGCTTCCTTCAGGAGCTCTTTTAGGGCAGGCCTGGTGGTGACAAAATCTCTCAGCATTTGCTTGTCTGTAAAGTATTTTATTTCTCCTTCACTTATGAAGCTTAGTTTGGCTGGATATGAAATTCTGGGTTGAAAATTCTTTTCTTTAAGAATGTTGAATATTGGCCCCCACTCTCTTCTGGCTTGTAGGGTTTCTGCCGAGAGATCCGCTGTTAGTCTGATGGGCTTCCCTTTGAGGGTAACCTGACCTTTCTCTCTCTGGCTGCCCTTAACATTTTTTCCTTCATTTCAACTTTGGTGAATCTGACAATTATGTGTCTTGGAGTTGCTCTTCTCGAGGAGTATCTTTGTGGCGTTCTCTGTATTTCGTGAATCTGAACGTTGGCCTGCCTTGCTAGATTGGGGAAATTCTCCTGGATAATATCCTGCAGAGTGTTTTCCAACTTGGTTCCATTCTCCCCATCACTTTCAGGTACACCAATCAGACGTAGATTTGGTCTTTTCACATAGTCCCATATTTCTTGGAGGCTTTGCTTGTTTCTTTTTATTCTTTTTTCTCTAAACTTTCCTTCTCGGTTCATTTCATTCATTTCATCTTCCATCGCTGATACCCTTTCTTCCAGTTGATCGCATCAGCTCCTGAGGCTTCTGCATTCTTCACGTAGTTCTTGAGCCTTGGTTTTCAGCTCCATCAGCTCCTTTAAGCACTTCTCTGTATTGTTTATTCTAGTTATACATTCTTCTAAATTTTTTTCAAAGTTTTCAACTTCTTTGCCTTTGGTTTGAATGTCCTCCCGTAGCTCAGAGTAATTTGATTGTCTGAAGCCTTCTTGTCTCAGCTCGTCAAAGTCATTCTCCATCCAGCTTTGTTCCGTTGCTGGTGAGAAGCTGCGTTCCTTTGGAGGAGGAGAGGTGCTCTGATTTTTAGAGTTTCCAGTTTTTCTGTTCTGTTTTTTCCGCATCTTTGTGGTTTTATCTACTTTTGGTCTTTGATGATTGTGATGTACAGATGGGTTTTTGGTGTGGATGTCTTTTCTGTTTGTTAGTTTTCCTTCTAACACACAGGACCCTCAGCTGCAGGTCTGTTGGAGTACCCTGCAGTGTGAGGTGTCACTGTGCCCCTGCTGGAGGGTGCCTCCCAGTTAGGCTGCTCGGGGGTCAGGGGTCAGGGACCCACTTGAGGAGGCAGTCTGCCCGTTCTCAGATCTCCAGCTGTGTACTGGGAGAACCACTGCTCTCTTCAAAGCTGTCAGACAGGGACATTTAAGTCTGCAGAGGTTACTGCTGTCTTTTTGTTTGTCTGTGCCCTGCCCCCAGAGGTGGCGCCTACAGAGGCAGGCAGACCTCCTTGAGCTGTGGTGGGCTCCACCCAGTTGGAGCTTCGGGGCTGCTTTGTTTACCTAAGCAAGCCTGGGCAATGGTGGGCGCCCCTCCCCCAGCCTCGCTGCCACCTTGTAGTTTGATCTCAGACTGCTGTGCTAGCAATCAGCGAGACTCCGTGGAGTAGGACCCTCCGAGCCATGTGCGGGATATAATCTCGTGGTGCGCTGTTTTTTAAGCCCGTCGGAAAAGCACAGTATTCGGGTGGGAGTGACCCGATTTTCCAGGTGCCGTTCGTCACCCCTTTCTTTGATTAGGAAAGGGAACTCCCTGACCCCCTGCGCTTCCCGAGTGAGGCAATGCCTCGCTCTGCTTCGGCTCGGGCACGGTGCACGCACCCACTGACCTGCGCTCACTGTCTGGCGCTCCCTAGTGAGGTGAACCCGGTACCTCAGATGGAAATGCAGAAATCACCCGTCTTCTGCGTTGCTCAGGCTGGGAGCTGTAGACCGGAGCTGTTCCTATTCGGCCATCTGGGCTCCTCCCGTTTGTGGGATTTTATCCATTCTGCCATTCTCTATTTTTTAAGTGGAGCATTTAGGCCATTTACATTCAATGTAAGTATTGAGATGTGAGGTACTGTTCTATTCATCATGCTGATTGTTGCTTGAATTCCTTTTTTTAACTGTGTTATTGTTTTATAGGTCCTGTGAGATTTGTGCTTTAAGGAGGTTCTATTTTGGTGTATTTCAGGTTTAGTTCCAAGATTTAGAACTTCTTTTAGCATTTTTTGTAGTGCAAGCTTGATAGTGGTGAATTCTGTCAGCATTTGTTTGTCTGAAAAAGACTTTATCTCTCCTTCGTTTATGAAGCTTAGTTTTGCTGGATACAAAATTCTAGGCTGATAATTATTTTGTTTAAGAAGGCTATAGATCCTTTTGGCTTGCAGGATTTCTGCTGAGAAATCTGGTGTTAGTCTGATAGCTTTTCCTTTGTATGATAGGTTACCAGATGCTTTTACCTCACAACTCTTAAGATTCTTTTCTTCATCTTAATATTAGATAACCTGTTGACTCTGTGCCTAGGTGATGATCTTTTTGTGATGAACTTACCAGGTGTTCCTTGAGCATCTTATATTTGAATATCTGAATCTCTAGCAAGACCAGGGATGTTTTCCTCAATTACTTCCTCAAATACTTTTTCCAAACTTTTAGATTTCTCTTCTTCCTCAGGAATACTAATTATTCTTATGTTTGGTCATTTAACATAATCCCAAATTTCTTGGAGGCTTTGTTTATTTTTTAAAAATTCTTTTTTTCTTTACCCTTGTCTGATTGGGTTAACTAGAAAGTCTTATCTTCAAGCTCTGAAGTTCTTTCTTCTACTTGTTCGATTTGATTGCTGAAACTTCCCAGTGTATTTTGCATTTCTCTAAGTATGTCTTTCATTTTCAGAAGTTGTGATTGTCTTTTCTTTATGATGTCTATTTCTCTGGAGACTTTTTCATCCATATCCTGTGTTGTTTTTTAGGTTTCTTTAAGTTGTTTTTCACCTTTCTCTTGTGCCTCCTTGAGTAGCTTAATAATCGACCTTCTGAATTCTTTATTTGGCAATTCAGAGATTTTTTCTTGGTTTGGATTGCTGCAGTGCTAATGTGATCTTTTGGGGATGTTAATAGAACCTTGTTTTGTCATATTATCAGAACTGCTTTTCTGGTTCCTTCTTTTTTGGGTAGACTGTTTCAGTGGAAAGATCTGGAACTCAAGGGCTGCTGTTCAGATTGTTTTGTCCCATGAGGTGATCCTTTGGATGTGGTACTCTCCTGCTTACCCTAGGGATGGGGCTTCTTGAAAGCTGGACTGCAGTGATTGTTATTGCCCTTCTGCATCTAGCCACCCAGTAGGGCTAACTGGGCTCCCGTCTGGTATTGGGGAATGCCTGCAAAAAGTCCTGTGTTGTGATCCATCTTTAGGTCTCCCAGCCATGGATACCAGAATCTGCTCTGGTGGAGGTGGCAGAGGTGTGTTGTGAACTCTGTGGGAGTCCTTGATTGCAGTTTTTTGCAACCCAGTTTTTGAATGGTTGTTATGCTAGCATGCTAGCAGTAAAATTGTCATGTGGATGGACTCAGGACCTCTGGTTAGCTAGGGTGTTGCAGGCAATGGAATCAGCTGTTATTTCCTCCTTCTTTGGAGCATGGTTGTGAGAGACATGACTAGCTGGATTTCCTAGGCCAACTAAGAATCCCTAAGCATAGCTGGGAAGGTGACCACATCCACCTTTAAACATGGGGCTTGCAACTTAGCTCACACCTGACTAATCAGGTAGTAAAGAGAGCTCACTAAAATGCCAATTAGGCAAAAACAAGATAGCCAGTCATCTATCGCCTGAGAGCACAGGGGGAGGGAAAATGATTGGCATATAAACCCAGGCATTCGAGCTGGCAACAGCAACCCCCTTTGAGTCCCCTCCCATTTATGGGAGCTCTGTTTTCACTCTGTTAAATCTTGCAACTGCACAATCAGGCTAAAGGCTTGCCATTGTTCCTGCATAGCTAAGTGCCCGGGTTCATCCAAATCAAGCTGAACGCTAGTCGCTGGGTTCCACGGTTCTCTTCTGTGACCCACAGCTTCTAATAGAGCTATAACACTCACCACATGAGCCAAGATTCCATTCCCTGGAATCTGTGAGGCCAAGAACCCCAGGTCAGAGAACAAGAGGCTTGCCACCATCTTGGAAGCTGCCCACCACCATCTTGGGAGCTCTAAGAACAAGGACCCCCTGGTAACAGTTGTTCTGTTATGAGTTGCTGTAATGGCTTGAGTTGGTTTGCCTCCAGCCAGGAGGTGGTGTTTTCAAGAGAGCACCAGCTGAGGTAGTAGGAGGGGTATATAATCTTGCCCTACGTTTGGCAGGATGGGTACTTAGGTTTCTCAGGTGATGGGTAGGGCCATAGAGCTCTCAAGAGCTTATGCCTTTTGTCTTCAGCTACCAGAGTGAGTAGAGAAAAACCATCAGGTGTGGGCACTGTTAGGCAGGTCTGAGCTTAGGCTTTTCTTGGACGGGGCTTGCTGCCACCACTGTGGGGGGTGGGAGGTGGTTCCCAGGCCAATGGAGTTTTGTTCCCAGGGGGATTATGGCTGCCTCTGCTGCATCATACGGGTCACCAGGGAAGTGGGGGAAAGCCAGCAGTGACAGGCCTTACCCAGCTCCCTCATAACCAGCAAGGTCAGTCTCAATCCTGCCATGCCCCAGCAACCATATTGAGTTTATATCCAGTCAGCCTGCAATCAGGGCTGAGATCTTGCCCAAGGCTACAACCCTCCCTGCTGAGAAAACAAGCAGGGCTCTCAGGCTTCGCCCCTCCCTGCCTGCCCACTGAGCACTCCAATGTGCACTATGAGCTTCCTTCACCCTGTGGCCTCTCTCTGATTCTGCTGGCTGCCTTCTCTTCCCCAAGGACCTCTGTCAGATAAGGCCAGGAATGGCTTCTTTGCCTTCAGTGGGCACTTAATAAAATGATCATCTAATTTTTTTCCTTTAACCTCAGTGTGGTGCATTGCATTGATTGTTAAATATTAAACATTACTCTCATGAAATAAATCCAATTGGTGTGATGCATTATCTCATATATATATTAGGGGACTAATGCTCATTTGCATATCTTTGCATAAGAAAAATTGGCCTATTTTCTTTTCTTTTCTCCTATCATTCTTGTCAATATTTGGTATGCAGTATAATGGTAGCATCATAAAATGAGTGGAGTGTTTCATTTTTTCATAGTTGTAAAAGATTGGGTTTGTTTTTGTTTTCTGAACATTTGGTGAAATCTGCTGACAAAATTACCTGGAGCTAGAGTTTTATTTTTAGAAAGATTTTAAACTATTGCTTCAATTACCTTAATTGTACAGGACTATCCACGTTTTCTGCTTATTTTTGAGCAAATGTTGATAAGTTCTATTTTTCTAGGATATTGCCCATTTCCTCCAAATTTTCAGATTTTTTGGCAGAAAATCATTCACATTTTTCTTCTCTTTTAAATATCTGCAGCATATGTAGTAATGTCTCCTTTTTTATTCTTTTTTATTTTTATTTTTTGAGATGGAGTCTTGCTTGTTGCCCAGGCTGGAGTGCGGTGGCATGATCTCGGCTCACAGCAACCTCTCCTTCCTGAGTTCAAGCAATTCTCCCACCTTAGCCTTCAGAGTAGTAGCTGGGATTACACGTGTGCATTACCACATCTGGCTAATTTTTGTGTTTTTAGTAGAGATGGGGTTTCACCATGTTGGCCAGGCTGGTCTCAAACTCTTGACCTCAGGTGATCCACCTGCCTTGGCCTCCCAAAGTGCTGAGATTATAGGCGTGAGCCACTGCATCTGGCCACCATATTTTTTCTGATATTATTTGAGGTCTCTCTCATTTTTAATTTTGATTAGTGTCACTGGAATTTTGTTAACTAACATTTTCAAAGTGCAAATATTTGACTGTGTCAATCTTCTGTATTATATATTTGTTAAACATTTTATTGATTTTGCCTCTATATTATTTTCTTCTATTAATACTTCCTTTAGACCTATTTTATTTTATCAAAATTCTTAAGCTAAGTAGTAATTTATTTGTGTTTAGGTTTTCATCTTTTCTGTTATAAACATTTGAGGCTTTAAGTTTTCCCTCAAATAGATACTCTAGCTGCATTTTACAGATTTCAATATAAAATATTTTTATTTTCTTCTAGATACACTTTAGTTTCCTTTATGATTTCTTGATTTTGAATTATTTAGAATTGCTTTTTGTAATATCTAAATGTGTGTAAGTGTGTATTTGTTATTGATATCTACCTTAATACCATTGTGGTCAAAGAATGTGTTGTAAATAATTTCAATCCTGTCAGATTTCTTGAGAATTGCTTCATTCATTGATTCATCCATTCAAAATATTTATTCAGTATCTACATGTGTCATGATCTGTTAAAGACACTGAGAATTCAGCAATGAATAAAATAGAGTTCCCGTCCTTGTAGATCATATTGGGTGAAGCAGACAATAAACAAACAAGATTATTAAAATAATTGACTATGTTAATGACAGAATACTAAGAAAAAATACAACGGGGAGAGGGATTTTAAAATGTCTTTTAAATTTTTTATTTTAGAAGGATGATGTTAACTGCCCAAGGGGTTCACCTTGCCTGCTGCCTCAACAGAGCCAATTCATCAAGACAGGGGAATTGCAATAGAGAAAGAGTAATTCACGCAGAGCCGGCTGTGCAGGAGACTGGAGCTTTATTATTACTCAAATCAGTCTCCCCAGGCATTCAGGGAGCAGAGTTTTTAAGGATAACTTGGTGGATGAGGGGAAGCCAGTGAGCCAGGAGTGCTGATTGGTTAGGGATGAAATTATAGTGAGTCAAAGCTGTCTTCTTGCACTGAGTCATTTCCTGGGAGGGGGCCACAAGATCAAATGAGACAGTTTATTGATCTGGGTGGTGCCAGCTGATCCATCCATCCTGTGCAGGGTCTGCAAACTATCTCAAGCACTGATCTTAGGAGCAGTTTAGGGAGGGTCAGAATCTTGTAGCCTCTGGCTGCATGACTCCTAAACCATAATTTCTAATCTTGTGGCTAATGTTAGTCCTACAAAGGCAATCTAGTCCCCAGGCAAGAAGAAGGTCTGCTTTGGGAAAGGGCTGTTATCGTCTTTGTTTAAACTATAAACTAAGTTTCTCCCAAAGTTAGTTCAGCCTATGCCCAGGAATGAAAAAGGACAGGTTGGAGGTTAGAAGCAAGATGGAGTAGGTTAAGTTAGATCTCTTTCACTGTCTCCGTCATAATTTTGCAAAGGTGGTTTCAATGGTCAGTTACGACTTAGGTGACACAAGAGAAAAGATCTTAAGAAGTGAAAGGAGAGCTATACAAAAACGTAGGGAAAGAACAATTTTAGTGGTCCTGAGGCAAACATGTTCCTGCCTATTCAAGAAACATTGAGGAGGTCATTATGGTGACAGCAGAATGACTAAGGGGAAAAACAGAAGATGTGGTCAGAGAGATAATGGGGGACTAGATCCAGTAGGGTCTTGTGGTAATCAGAATAAGGGCCCCCCACAAATGGGATTCCCCACTTCCTAATCCCCAGAACCTGTGAATATATTACCTCCTATGGCAAAGGGGAATTAACGTTGCTGATGGATGCTGTTCAACTGATCTGCAAATGAGGTTATTCTGGATTATCTGTGTGGGCCCAGTGTAATCACGAGGATCCTTAAATGTGGAAGGAGGTGAGAAGGGCTTGGCCAGATGTTGCTGGATTTGAAGATAGAAGAAGGGGACCATGAGCCAAGGAAAGTAGGTGGGCTCTAGAATCTGAAAAAGGTAAGAAAATGATTCTCCCCTGGAACCTCCAGAAAGGAACACAGCCTTGTCCACACCTTGATTTTAGTCTACTGAGAATCATTTTAGACTTCTGACCTCAAGAACTATAACACATTTGTGTTGTTTTACGCCACTAAGTTTGTCGTAATTTGTTACAGCAGCAATAGACAACTAACACGGGCCCTGTCATTTACAGTAGGGACTCATCCTGAGTGATACAGGAAGCCATTGGAAGGTCTTGGACAGACCTGATCTGACTTCATCGGATCACCATGGATGCTGTGTTGAGAATAGACTGTAGATGGATTCCTTCCTTCGTGCAGCCTTTGGCTTTAGTTTTCCATGTTTTATTCATTCAAGATTACAATGGATTCATTTAAGATTATAAAAATATATAATCTCACATTTTTAATAAATCAAGGTCTCTAACCTGTTTTGTTGCTGGAAGTGAAAGTCTGAACTGCACTTTAAATTAAACTTCTATGGAAAACACCTCAGAATTGGAAAACACTGAGGTAACTTCCTATACCCCCAATATAAAATCAAGTGAATTAATCTGAAGCATATTACCTTTAATGAAAACTGGTAAAGAAACTTGGCAGAATATTTGAAAATTATATTCCTTATAAAAATGAAAATACAAAAATTTTTCAGGTGACATACAAAATGCTACTTATGCTATTGCCTTTTTCAAGTCCTAAAAAAACCTAGTGGTATTATTTTAAATTTGCTATTAGAATTAATTCAGTAGCATTTCATTACAATGTTCCCTGCTCAGAGAGTAACTTTACCCAAAAATAAATTAGGGCTTCAAGAAAAAGAGCTAACTTTTCCCAAAATGGATGAAGATGGGAAACTTTGACAATATTCACAACAGTGATAGGGATTGGGCTATGGGGAGGAGGATGGATATTGCTGTTTAGCTCCTTGTAAATCCTATCTAGGAATGGTTGACAGAGGAGTGGGAAGAAACAGATGTAAGAAAGACAACAAGATATCAATATATCTACGTTATGAGTTAATCCAAAATTTGAGAGTGTTGTTTTAAAATATTAAGTGGTCTATTTATGTCAACATACAATAAACACTTGTTGGTTTACTTTCTTTCTTACTGTAATGATGCCACTATTTTCTTTCCCATTCCTTTATTGTCATTTTAGAGCTTTTCTTGACATTTTGCAAAGGGGAATTGGAGGGGGAGGGAGAAAAATTCCTCTAAAATTTTACTTCTAAAAGGACCAAACTGTGCTCTAGACTATATGCTGGCTCTAAGCAGCTGGGTTAAAATATATACAGAATGAGTTACTGGCTCAAGCAAGGATCAAACAGGTTTTTCCTAACTTTAAGAATAATGTTCTCATAAAACACTCCATAGACAAATACAGACCAAAACTTAAATGCAATTAACCTTTAATTTATATATGTGAATGAAGAGGGATCTGAGGTATTAAAAACTTAAAATAGCTAATTCAAAAATAATTTATACTTGGCATTGGAAATCCTTATAATTCCCTACATCATTTTTCTTTCTTAATTATGTTCCTCCTAAGCTAATAATAAAGTTAATTTTCCATTCTTGAATGCAGATTAACTGATTGTGGAAAGAAGTGGTCCAGCATTTTGATGGGTTGAGGAGAGCCTGCCTAGGATTAAAATGTGAACTTTAGCAGTTGACTTATTTTCACGTCATCAATGTTTTTGAGTCAAAGGTGCCATATAGCAGAGTCTTCTACCAGGATTCCTCATCCTGATCATTCCCCTCTCCATTTCTTTCTTGGTAAGGTAGACCAACTATAACTCTCTCAGAGATGAGGGTGGGGCCAATCTCATCCAAATTTTATAGCTTCTCAGGTGGTGTCTGGGTGTGGTAGTGATCATGGTGGGGCAGAGGTGGGATAAATCTTTAGGAGGCAAGTACAGTGTTACCCTCAGATAGCTTTAAGACACAGTATCCTCCTGTGTGAAGACAGGGTCATCATACATGCCTTACCCATCCCCCCTGGGTTTGCTGTGAAGAGTAAATCAGATAATAGGTGTGAAAGCACTTTGAAATTTGTAAAGTGTTACACAAATATAACATATTGTCTCTGTCTTTAGTACTCAGAATACTTAAGGGATTTAAAGAAATCCTTCTGTGGTCGTAAAGCAGATTAGGATAAAAGAGCTGGTGAAACTCATCATTACTAATAAAAAATTACTCAAAGTATATGTCAATGGTATTATCTCTATGAATTTTTTTAAAAACCACACTTTTTGTTTCCTGGGAGAGTGTCCTTGGAAGCCTCTGTGTACAGCACTTGGGAGCTTCTAGTACTCCTGATCTGCTTTCTTCTGGTCCACCATCTACCATCTGCCCCCATGCTTCTCAGCAGCTGGATTGCCTCCTGAAATCTGATCATCCTCACTCTCCCTTCAGAAGCCACACTTTTTTTTTTCTATTGAAAGGGCTCCTTTACTGAACTGTGAGCACTGTCCTCTTAATGACTCAGTAGCTCTTGTCTGGCAAGGCAGAAGTATCCTTAGGTGACAAAGAGGCAGAACTCTATCTGCTTATTTATGATAGCACAGATATAGCCCATATGCAATTGGAACTTATTTGGGGTCAGGGGTCACTTTTTTTTTTTTTTGGTTTAACCTTAAACCTGGTGCCTTACAAAGTGTAGGTACTTGGTAAATAGTTGTTAAATTGATGCGATAAATATATCAGATAACTTGCTTTATCAGAGCTTTAAGCTCAGATTATTAGGTTATTTAAAGGATATTTATTTAAAGGATAAATATTCCGCCTCTATATTTATATCTGGGATTATGGTGACATGAAGAGTTGCTCTCAGTAGCTCCTATCACTTGACAGCTTCCTTGTTTTTCTTCTTATATTGCTTACTCTTATACCCTGCTTAGGACTGGATTAGACTGCAGGAATATGTACAAGAGAGGGTGAGGGATTGAATTGGATGGAAAAAAGAAACTCTAGTCCTTACCCTGGAGTTTAAAAGAATGAGAATGAGCCTCGTGATATCATAGTTGGAAATTTAAATTTGTTATTAATATGAAAAACTCTACTGTCATATCATTTATTTCTTGCCATTAGAGATCTGGTAGGGAATTCTAGCAAGTTGGAAGTAGTGAGCAAAGTTGAGGCATCTCTACTTCATAATCAAAATTTATCCTTTCAGGATATTCTTGTTAAAAGTTATTAACATTTCTTAACATGTTTCCTTTTTTTAACCTTAAAAATATAATATCCACATTTTCAAAAAAGAGAAGTACATCCATAACTCCACCATCTTGATATTTTAATTTTACATGTATCTTCCAATCCTTGTCCAAATGTATGTTTAAAAAATATTTTACATATTTTTCTTCTGTGCATATTATTTTTGTTTCTGAGTTTCCCTGGGAGGATTGTATTTGCCAGATGAGGGCTCAATTTCTGAATGGCTCCGAGAACCCTAATTTATGCTGCTGTAGAAACTGACCAAAATGGGTTGGCATCCCCTGGGCAGGTATGTCCTCAAATTTAGAAGGCTCAGTTTGGAGGCTGAAGCAGGAAGTGACTATAAGCTGTACAATAAAGAGCAGAGCCCAGTATAAGAGAATAAAGATAGGTTTTACAAGAAAAGATGTAGGTAGATATTTAAGTAAAACAATTTCAGATGCTAGGAAAGTCTTTCTCCCCACCCAACCCAAACAAACAAGAAGCAAAAACAAAAAACCCAACTAAACAACGATTACAATAAATGTACATACCCCACTAGTTAACATGTATACTTAAGGTCAGTTTAAGAAAGCACTAACGTTTAAGCTGGAAAACTTAAAATATTAGAAGTTGACATAAGGTTTACAAAAGGGGCAAGAGAAGATGGCAGTCTCTCTGATAGGAATGGGGAGTTAGGGGCATGGTCCAGCCTCTATCCACTTTTCAAGGAAGAAAGGTGAAAAGGTATCCAGGAAACAGCGCAAAACCAAAAAACTGTAAAATTAGGAATTCCTAATTCTGCCAGAGTCAGGTTCTTTCAGATTATTTAGGTTTTATAAGAGAGGACTGAAAGTGAAAAAGCCAAATATAAATTATCCGAAAACTGCAACAGGAAAGACTCTTGCAGGCTCAGAGGAAGGCTGTGGAAAAGTCATTGCTAGAGCTCTCCAGGATGCATCAGGCCGACACCACCTGTTTGCGGAGGGGTTTAGACCAAGGGAGGTGCCCTAACTCCGGCGAGGAGGGCGCCCACCCCTCGGTTCCCGGAGCTGGTGGAGGCGTGCGGGGGAGCGGGCGGCGCGGTGCACAGGTGGCGGGGGCCGCGCCAGCTGCGCGCCGCGCTCTGCTCCGCGGGTGGGCCGCCAGGCGTCGCGCTGGAGCCGCGGTTGCCCTGGAGACCAAGCGGGGCGAGTGGGCGGCGCGGCGAGGAGCCGAGCTGCGGCTGGAGTAGCGGGGCGTGAGTTGGGGGGAGTGGCTCCCCGGACTGCGCGAGGGGTAGGCTAGTCCTGGGGCAGGGCTGGGTGGCTGTGCGCTGCTGGGTGCGGCTGGCGATCCCGGAACGCCTCTGGTCACAGTTTAGCGTCCGCGGAGCCGGGCGGCGCTGCAGCTGCACTTGGCTCGTCTGTGGGTCCGACAGTCCCAGCTCTGCGCGGAGGACAGCGGCCCGGCGCTGGGTGTGGGAGGACCAGGCTGCCCCAAGAGCGCGGAGACTCACGCCCGCTCCTCTCCTGCTGCGACCGGGAGCCGGGTAGGAGGCAGGCGCGCTCCCTGCGGCCCCGGGATGACTTCTCAGCGTTCCCCTCTGGCGCCTTTGCTGCTCCTCTCTCTGCACGGTGAGTAGCTCCAGCCCTTTCTTCCCGGTGGGGCCAGGCCGGGTCGGCGGGCCCGGGGCGAAGCTGTTTGGGGACGGCAAAGAGCCTCCTTGCTTTGCCGAGGGTCGGGAGTCCAACTTTCTCAGGGGCAGCGTTCGTTGCTGCGGCCGAGGCTCGCGCGCACCTGCAGCGGCTGCTTCTGCCGTCCGCGCAGCCCAGGTGTTCCTTGTCAGAGAGGTAACTAAACTCGTCCCGCTACCTCCGGTCCCAGGCCGGGCCCTGACTCTCACCTCGCTGCGCTCTGCGGAATGCAGGATCCTTTTTAGATAACGAACTCCCTTACTCACTGGTCCAGTTAGAAACTGTATTTAGAACCAGTTGTCTTTACTAGGCGGCCCTAGGAAAACTAGAAGTGCTTTTAAAATCATTTGGAAAACTTTATAGCTTTAACGTAACCTTTTAGAAGCCTATACACGTTTTGGCCGAAAATGATCTTTATTTTAAAACTAATTGTATACTGTGCTATACTACAATCGAAAACAAGAATTTATTTACACTCTAGCTTCATCTCCAAAGGACTTAAGTTGGCTCTCAACAATACATAGAATATAACAATATTAGAACAAAATAAATAAATGTCTTTAAATTTCTTGTTAACGGTTTTTAAAACATCTGTTTATAAATTTAGCTTTTAATCTCTGCTTAATCTTTCTTACATTTTCGGTGAATAGCCATCATATTAATTTAGATCCTGATTTTCATCCTATGCAGTGCTGTTTGTTTTTGTGTGTGCATTCTCCTGTGGAATCCAGTTTTCTGTCCCATTTATTGCTGAGATTTACTGAGATTTTTTTCTGAAGGATGTTATTTAAAAAGCGGGTTCAGTGATTTTGGAACTTTGTGGTTAACCCTGTTTTTTTTCTGGAGACACCAGCATGTTTCCAGTCATTTCATGGCCTTATTCGAACTGATTTTGAAGTAACCTAATTCTAGCCAACTTAAATTGTGCAGATGCATTGAATAGGGGAGAAGAGAATACGAAAACTTTTTGTATGTCTTCTCCGTGGAAACTAATGAAGCTGTTATCATCAAAATTAACTTTTCTAGAGTTCAGTAGGTATATTTTTAGTGATGATGTGCACACAATAACATCAATATGTCCATGTTATGAACTTGTGCTTCCAAGTATCTTGTACTGTTACTAGTTTGAGATGGCCAGTTTTTCTCTCTGTCCTACTACTTTTAAGTGTGAAATAAGAGAGTAAATCGGCTTTTTATGCAATCCTTGGACACAGCTCTAAATATTACCAATATTATAAGAACAGCTCAAATTTTTGGTAGAACATTCTATTATTAAAGTTGTATATTATAATAAATGCTACTCTTTTTGTAAATAGCATTTGTGTATAGTTTGTTTTTGAATTATTAGGCAGTACTTTAAAAGAGTTGATATAATTCGCAGACTCAGCCTTGCAAGGTCATCTGATTTGTTCTTTTTTCTTCAGCAAAACTATTCCCAAGCCATAGAAGAATGTTTTTAAAGACTTCCAAGGACTTCTCAGTTTTGGCAATAACCTGTTATGTAGAGGCATTTTCCACTTTCAAAAACAGTGTTCATTGTTCAACAGATATTTACAGAGCCATCACTCTGTGCTTTTGAGTATCTGGTGGGGAAAGGTGGTGGTGGAATACAAAGACGCGTGTGAGTGTCTGCAGCCCGTAAGGAGTTTGCATTTTTAAAACAGGCTGTAAGCATGCACAAATAATTTATGGTACAGGGAATGCATGATGAGTTCTATTTGTTAATGTAAGTATCAAGTAAGACTTCTTGGAAAAGTTTACTTTTTATCTGGACATTGAATGAATAGGGTATGAATTGGCTCAGATGGGAGTGGATGGGCTTTCTTAACCAAAGGAACAGCCTGAAGGAAGGATGTAAAGTGGAACAGGCAGGGGTATACTCTTGAAAGGCCAAGCTGCTAGAGCAGGAGATGTGTGCAAGGGAGAAAGAGCCAAAAAGTAGTTGGGGGCAAGATAGTAGAGAATCTTGAATGCTGCGTTTGGGCTTTATTCGGCTGGCCATGGAAAAAGTACTGATGTTCAGTTTCCTTACTGTGGGGCGGGGAAGAGGATGAACAGTTAGCACGCCTGTTTGTGCTAGCATAGCTGTCTCCAGGAGAATACCTTGCCCTAACCGAATTTAATTCTTGAACTAGTCAAGGGCAAACTTGGTTTGAATGAATTATGGCTCATCCCCAGAATTTTCAATGTGGAATAGCAGGAGGAATGTATATCTGAACAAAGCTGGTTCCATTACAAAGGGGTAAAGGGAAATGGATGCTAGATAAATAACCAATAGCAGTGGCCACTACAATGAAATAATACACCAAAGGTAGAGATAGAGGGTCTTTTCAATAAATGAAAGAAAATCGATGTTAATAAATTTCTGTTTCTATTTCTGTTTATTCTGTTTTCTTGTTGTTATTTTGTTTATATTTGTGAAGTAACTTCAAAGGGAATTCGAATTGAAAAGCTGACTTCTATGTAGTTCTTCTAATGGGTTAGATATAACTGAAGTGTTTCTCATACTTGTGATTCCTTGAAATAGCAGATAACTTTTCAGAATTTGAGAAAACGTATAAAAAGAAAGAAATGACCACATAAAATGCAATGAAAATGAAAAAAGTCGTGAACCTTTTCAGTGTTACCATTATTAAAAATTTATTGTAAAATCCAATTTATCAGCTCTAAATTTCATACTGTGATTGTTTTAGAAGGATTCACCTGTTAGTAAAAATCTGTAGTTTGACCTACATGAAAGGTGACAGCTACGGGATGAAAATTTCAGAGATATTAAGCCTAATACACATGTATATTCAACATGGACTATTCAGGAAGCAATTTAAATATTAAATTACCAAGCACTTAAAAAGCGTTATGCTTAGAACTGTTGTCAGACACAAGGTAATGATGCAAGGGGTAAAAGTACTTGTTTTGGCTTCCCCTCCCCGGGTGACAGTATGTGGCAGATTTTGAAATGTGTTTTCACACTTTCATAGTGGAGAGATTTATAATGAAAATTCTCATTTGAGTCTTCATACTTATGCCATGTGATTTAGTGTCAAACAAGGTGATGTGCTGGTGCAAAAGATTCTTTAGTTGCAGTGAGTAATACAAAGCAAGGGACAGGCAGTACTTACTGAGTTGGGAGAAAGTTCAGAAAATTCTGGCCTTCCCACTAAAACTTTTCATCCATAACTACTTAGTTAGTTAGTTTGTTTATTTATTTATTTATTTGAGATGGAGTCTGGCTTTTGTTGTCCAGGCTGGAGTGCAGTGGCGCCATCTTGGCTCACTGCAATCCCCGACTCCCGGGTTCTAGCAGTTGTCCTGCCTCAGCCTCCCGAGTAGCCAGGATTACAGGCGCATACCACCACACTTGGCTAATTTTTGTATTTTTAGTAGAGACGGGGTTTCACCATGTTGGCCAGGCTGGTCTCGAACTCCTGACCTCAAGTGATTTGCTCACCCCAGTCTCCCAAAGTGCTGGGATTACAGGCCTGAGCCACCGTGCCTGGCCCCATAACTAGTTTATTTAGAATAGGGATTCCACATCTATTGTTATCTAGACTAATGACAATTTTTTATACTCTCACAACAATTATTTTAGGCAGTTTGGGGAGGGTTTGCTGAATTTCTGTTTTCTAATTTACTTCAAGTGAACACAGTCATCTCAACTTTCTTTGTTTGGTGAGGGCTAGCTGGCACTAACACATCTCATCCCTGCATTTTGAAAACTGCCCCCACACCATCTGGAGGATCTGAAATCTTCTCTTGACCATACTTTGTGAGCAACTGGCTTAAGAGAGGTTGTTGGTTCTTGGGTGGTATTCAAAAAGCCATCTGATTTGAGCTGAGTTTGGTCTTAAAAGTGGAAAGTTAATTAGTTTACTTATTAGGTAAGCCTATCTTACTAAACCATGGAAGGATTTTTTTTCTTTCTGTTAACATTTGGGTAATTAATTTTCTGTGTACCTGGTTTTCTGCCACCCAAGAAAAAGACCACAGTAGTAGTTTGCATTTGTAATGGTTTTAAATTGCAGAAATATGAAGTAAGCCACAGAGAGAAAATTTGTTTCCAATTTGCAAATAATAGACTCAGCCAATGATCTACTGCATCATCATTGCCTTTATCAGATATTATATAGGTACAGTATGGGTCTGCCTCACTCATATATTACAGAAAGAATCATATTTTGATAAGTATCACTAAAATTTTTATTTAGAGTATAGGATGAAACCCATACAAATTTACTGTTGTGGACAAAGTCTATTCAATAAAAAGTTACTTGAAAAAGTCTACTTACTGGTTTGTTTTCATTTAGCAGTTAACTCTGTTGATCTTGAGAGAGATATAAGCTGACAGTATTAGAGGACAGTTATATTTAGAAAAGGATTCCTGGAAAGAAGCTGAGATCCTAGAAGGACCGAGTTCAGAAAATTCTTATACCACGTAGAGTTCCTTGGGAAGATGTTCAGAGAATTAGGTTAACGTTAGCAGCCACTAATGGTAGTGGACCAGGGTTTAGGGTTGGAATAGGTGGTTAAAGTGTAATAGATTTGTGGGATTGGAAAGTCAATGCCATTTTTTCACTGAGGGTAACAAATATGTAATAATACAATATGACTTTGTGAATGTAACTCAAATATATTGGGGCCACTTGTAGGCTGGTCTTAAAAGAATCATCAGTTCAATATTTTTAGAAATTTAAGTTTAAATATTTACCAAAGTCTATTGAAGATCCCAACAATGGAAACAGAACAGTGTCCTAATTTAGAGAACCCCTATACTCACTTTTGCCCAAAGTTTCACTGTTCACAGCAGTCACACTCATAAAACCTCTCTCTTCTGTATTCCCCTTAATGATTCTTTTTTCTTTTTACTTGTCGTCCTCTCGTTCCACTTTGGAAGATGTTACGTTCCTCTGCTAGTAACATCAGGTTCTTCTAAGGTAATAAATCCAGTACTGGTTCTTTCCAGTTATTCAGCTCTACCCATTTCAAGGATTGATATTTACAAAAAATTAACCCTGGAGCCAACCAGGCAGACACAGAAATCACCATAGAAGCTGAGCATTGGTGGGTATGTGGGAGTGTGGGCATAGTTATATGCTAATATTTTCCCCTTGTTTAATGAAGTTAATTGTATAATAAAATTCCCTTTCTCCTCCTGTGCTTGCCCGCTCTCTCTCTCTCATTCTCTCTCTCTCTCTCGGGGGTGTGTGTGTGTGTGTGTATTATCCCCAAAAGGCAGTACCATGTCTACCATGCTGGGCACTATAGTAATGCTCAGTAGATACTTGTGAATGAAGGTTTACTAATATAGGTGGTACACCTGAGAAGACTGTTGTTTTCTTTTTTTTAAATATTTTAAACTTTTTATTTTGAAATATAGATTCATGGGAAGTTGTAAAGAAATGTACAGAGTGGTCCCATGCACACCCTTCACTCAGCCTCCCCTGACGTTACCATCCCCAAAAACCAGAATACAAAATAAAAACCAGGAAATTGGTGTTGGTACAATCCACAGAGCTTATTCAGATTTCTCTAGCTTTAAGTGCATTTTCTTTTTTAAAGAAAAATAAAATTTTTGTTAAAAATTTCTTTAGGGATTTGGTGTGACTATGTCAGCTTCAACTAATCTTTACACCTTGGTAAATATTTTGTGGAACAGGTGATAGAGATCAATTTTCATAGTTTTTTTTTCAAATTTTATAACTTCTGTGCAAGTTTATTCAAAATTTTAATCCTTACAGATCTTTTGAAATTGATTTTTAGCTTATGTTTAATCCTAAATATTTGAAATATTTTTTCCTAAGGAATTCTGAAGCCTTTGCTTCATGTTGTAAGGAATGATCTTGGACTTTTGGCAATTTCTGTAGAACCTTGAAGTTTACCATTTTCATGTCTGGTATTCTTAGTCCTGAGGGACCTGTATGTTAGAACTAGTCTCCCAAGAAGAGAGATAATTACTTAAAATAACATCTTTTGTAGCCTGAGGCCTCCCTCTTTTTCCCTACATTACTATATACAAAGTACTGGAGACACTTTTCTAGAAATAGGAGCATTAACTATAAATCAACCTTATGTTGGGGGAGTTTGGCAAGACTGGCAGTTGTCTGCTTCTCCTGTTCCCTTCTCTCCTCCTGAAGTCTATGTATTTCCATTCATAGTTTATCCCAGCCATGATTTATACCCTTATGGACCACACTCTCAGTCTGCAGTATTTATACATCTCTCAAAATGTCAAAAGTCGTTTACTAATCATAAATCCTCCACTATATGCTTAAAGATGGCTTAAATAACATCAAACATCGAGGCTTAATACTTAAGTCTTTTTTTTCTTTGGGCCAGGTTCATGACTATCAGGTATACAACTTCTGTTAGCTCCCATGGGTCAAGATCATTAGCCAGAACACAGAATACATGGCAAAAACAGAGGCTGCAGTACTGTAGTAAACATCACTTCTTGCAGGACATATTCAAATCAGACTAACATTTTAGGCTTTTATTGGTTAAGTACACTTATGTACTTATTTATTGGTACAGTTCACTTACGTATATTGCCCATGTGTAAATATAGATAGCCTTGTTGATGAAGACTTGACAGTATGCAGGGCATGTGAAAAATTGGTTAACAGTGTACTGCAAAGATTCTTAAACTTCCTGGCCGTAAAGATTATTGGGGCTTTAAAGATTATTGAGGACTGCAAAGAGCTTTAGTTTATGTGGTTTATGTCTATTGATACTGTATTAGAAATTAAAAGTGAGAAAATTTAAAAGAATCTATTAATCTGTTTAGAAACAAAGCATCCATTACACATTGACATAAATGTTTTTATGACAAGTAACATATTTTTTCCCCAAAGCTGAATAATATTAGTGAGAGAAGTGGCACTTTCACATTTTTGGGACCTTCTTTAATGTCTGGCTTATTAGAAGCCAGTCTCCTGTCTGCTTTCTCCTGTCTGCTTTCGCATCTCATTTATTGTGATATCCCATCTTGGTTTGGTGTAAAATGTGAAGAATATCTGGTCTCACACTGATATATAGTATTTTGACAGCATTTTCAGATAATTTTGGATATTCATCTTTGGTATTCTACCAAAACATGATATGCAGTAGTTTCTTAAAGACTGGTTGAAATGTGGAACCAGAAACCATATCAGTGAACATTTCCTACTTGTTATATTAAAATCCACTGGTTTATCTTGTACTTTGAGTGGATCTTTTACTCATGCGTGAGTTTTCATAAATCTATGCATTGATCATTGGAAAATACTAGTTCTCTTTGTTACACAGATCTTACAAATGTTACTGTATTACATTATATAAATTTAAAAATTTTGTTTATCAATATGACCACTGAGATGATCAGAACAGTCTTTTAAGTATTATGAAGCAGCTAAGCTCACAATGTCAGATACAAGTTTTCCAAAATTTTGATATTGCTTGAATTTTATCATTGGCCGCAAATGACTGTCAGTTATTTCACTTGAAGTGATGATCTCATTTTGTACAGTTTTGAGAAAATGTCTGCTAACTATATAAGTTTGAATAACCATAGTCTGTGAGTTGTTCATTCAAGTAGATATGAAGGAAAGTGATTAGTTCCTTCAGCCTTGAGCTCAAATAATTGCACCAATGCCTTACTTTGGGATGACCATTTTGCTTCAGTATGCAGCATAAGTGGTTTTATACTACCCATTTTGTCACACAGAATATTACAAAAGGTCAAGATTTGATGAAATTATTGTTATTGCTTCATCAAAGACATTCTTTAATGAAACTGGATTTTTTTTTTTAACTGTGACTACATAATGGCGAAGACTACAGTGACTACTAGTACAGTCTAATGCCAAAGCCTTGACCTGTGTTAAGGTGCCAACAGTTTCACCCACTACTGCTTTTGTACCATCAATGCACATGTTAACCCAGGGAAAAAGGCATAAAACTCTACTGTTAGTAAGAAAAGTAGTTTTTACTACATAGACTTTCTGAAAGGGTCTTGGGAATCTGCATCAGTCCATGGACTGTACTTGAAATGCTGGTATCCGTAATAGAATGTTAGATTCTCTCTTTTTTGAAATTGCTGTAGAGACAACTAGCCAGACAATAAATCTGTGCTATATGGGGTGGCATTAAATGGAATATACATGTGTTATTTTAAAATAAAAAATGAACTCATTTGAAATTCTTTATTTTGTATTATAATTTAAAAACATCTAAAAGTAACATATTCTAGGGTAAAAACTCAATGAAGAAGTATTTAAGAAGATTTTTAAGAAGAATTTTTGTATTTTTAGTAGAGATGGAGTTTCACCATGTTGGTCAGGCTGGTCTCGAACTCCTGACCTTGTGATCCGCCCACCTCGGCCTCCCAAAGTGCTGGGATTACAGGCATGAGCCACCATGCCCAGCCTAATATAGGCATCTTACCACATCTGTTACATGGATCTACCTCATTCTTTTTAATGGAAGTTTAGTATTTCATAGTAAGTATGCCATAATTTTTAGCTGTTTCTCCATTATGCACATTTGTGTTTTCTCTGATTTTTTAATATTCATAATGTTTTAGTGATCATCTTTGTACATATACCCTATACATTTGTATAGATATTTCTGTGGTCTAGCTTGCCCAAAGTGCAATTGTTTGGATGTACACATTTAACATCTGGGGAGAGAAAAAAAGCATTGTTGTAATTCAAACCCAATATGTCTGACTATACAAAGCCCATGTCAGAGTTCATGGGCTTTGTATAGTCAAACACACTGGCTTTAAATTATGACTCATCATTTCTTTGTCCTATGACTTTGAGAATGTTATTTAATGTCCTGAGCTTGAGTTTTTCTTGTGAAATGGAGATGGCCTTCTTACTTTGTTGAGAAGTACTAAATTAAATGAAAACTGTTATCTGTAAAGTGTCTAGCATAGTGCCTGACATACAGCAAGTGCTCAGTTAGTGGCAGTTACTGTTACAAGAATTGATCAGTCCCAATTTTTAAGTCAGGAGATGAGTCTATTTAGGGTGTGCCAGTGGAGCTGTGGCCTAGGGCATATCATGTAATTCTCCAGGCCTGCTTTCATTTGCAAAATGAGGGAATTAGACTAGGTAATCTCTTGTTCTTTTCCAGTTCTATAATCTTGTGATTCTTTGACATGGTTTCCAGTATTGAAAATATTCGAAGTAAGATAAAGTGGAGAAATTATGTGGCTGGTTTTAACATGTTTGTAAAACTTTTCCTAAAATAGTTACTTGACTTTCCTCTCTCTCTCCCCCTCCCAATATAATAAAATGTATAGTAATTTCTATCCTCAGAATTAAAACTATCTCCATCTGTTGTAGAAAGATTACAAAATGTCATTCGAATGTAGTCTTATTTTTAAAATTTATTTTAAAATTGATTGCTACTTACTTTGACTTAGGCTGTGTACATACCTATTTTTTCTCTTCAATCCTTTGTATCACGGACAAATCTTGTATGTGTCAGGAAGGGGTCAGTTCAAAGCAGGCCGTAAGTATGACAATATCTTCTTTTTACCTCAATCACTGTATTCTAATCCTTTAACTTGATTTTTATGATCTTTCTCTGCTTTTCTCTGATAATGAGCTTTCTTTGTCTAAGCCAAGCATAGTTGTCTAAATTTTAACTATACTAGGTTATGTGATAAATATAGACATTTTACTAGTGTTATTGATTAAAAGGGACAAGCTTGTGAGCTTAAAAAAAAAAGCAAGTTTTAGGCAGGGATATAGTGATACTTAAACTGAAAGCTATGGAGGGGTGTGGTTAGGGCACATCTTAATTTTGATTTTATATCGTTGATTATATCATCAATAGTGTTGCCTAGCTGTTCTTTTTTTGCATTTTCAAGAGAGAGGTTGTTTTTGCACAAAGCCAGGTGGTCTCTAAAATGGATAGAATTAGTTACATTGACAAAACTTAAATAATTCTGAGATTCATAAACTCACTGCCTAGTATTTTATCTTGGTAAGTAGAATCTGTTTTCAGGTCATTAAATTTTTCCTGAAACAACCATACTGATAAGAGATGGTTCTTGAATTTTGTACTCCAACATATTAATAGTAAAAGAAATTTAAACATGATTCATTTTCGTGAGAATATTTTCTGAAATTGTGACTTTTGATGCTTTCTAATTTGTGATTTCGTTGTCCTCAGAACAGGACAAGTTTTAGTTGCTTGTTGATTAATATGTGTTTTCATTCTCGGTCTTAACATTTGCATTTCTTTGAACAAATTAATTGTGCTCTTATCCTCCCAACCCCTTACTCCCACCGCAGTTATTTTGAATTTAGGGAGTTATCTTTCTCATTAATAAGAAAGTATAATGTTGTGAGCTACAGGGAGCTGGACAAGTAAGGTCTCTTAGAGCCCTTTAATTCCATAATGTCCTTGATCTGATGAAGCTGCTCGGTAAATCTCTTCACAATTTCCATGACCAAGCCATCTGCCTGCATTAAAATAAATCAAATCTGCTTACTCCTTCAGTGTCTAACAAATATTCTATAAACTGATGATGATGAAGACCATGAACACAAAAATAATTTGCAGTCTTCAGCACTTCCTTTTGAGTTCTCAGCTCAGATTCTCTTGACATAGTGGGGGTCGGCATGTTAGCTTTTTCTTCGACTTGAGTGGAGAGTAGTGAAGTCCATTCTCCTAGTCCTTTTCATTGTATTTATCCCAACTGTGGCAAGTGAACTAATTCATGTTCATGTTTAGGTTAAACTTCACAAAACTTTACTTTTTCTTCTACTTCATGTATGTTAATTAGACAAATGCACTTAGATGTATCTAATTTTATATGTGGCAGTTTACATATGTGTAAACTGGGTGTAGGGGGTGCGTACATGTGCATATATGTTTTTAAATCTCTGGCAGGCTGATTTTGTATCTGGTTCAGGCTTCTGATATTGTCCAGACTTTAGGAACTATGTCAATTGTAGCAGCACTATGCTGTAAAAGTGCATGATCCCATAGTCCATTTGTAGGCAAAAATAGTTATTTTTTTTAACATCTTGAAAAGCATTGAATTTTTGGAGTATTTCATCTTAGCGATCTTCTTACTATCCTTTCTTTCCTCACCACATTTTTTTTTTTTTTTTTTGAGACGGAGTCTCGCTCTGTCACCCAGGCTGGAGTGCAGTGGTGCGATCTTGGCTCACTGCAACCTCCGCCTCCCAGATTCAAGCAATTCTCCTTGCCTCAGCCTTCCAAGTAGCTGGGATTACAGGCATCGGCCACAACGCCTGGCTGATTTATGTATTTTTGGTAGAGACAGGGTTTCGCCATGTTGGCCAGGCTGGTCTCATACTCCTGACATCAGGTGATCCTCCCGCCTCAGCCTCCCAAAGTGCGGGGGTTACAGGCGTGAGCCACCGTGCTCAGCCAAAGACATTTTTTTTTTCTAGTTTTGGCCTATAATGAATAATGCTGCTGCAAATGTTCTTGTGTGTGTCTTTTGATGCATATCAGAATGCATTTCTGTTGGGTATATCCCTATGAAACAAATTGCATATATTTAACTTTAGTAGGTATGGCCCATTTTCTGAAGTGGCTGTGCTGATCTTTCTCCCACTAGCAGTGTATGAGAGTTTCATTTCCTTTACATCCTTGTCAGTGAACACTAGGTATTGTCAATCTATTTTATTACTTCAGCCATTCTGATAGGTGCATAATGGCATCTCATTGTGTCTGTGTGTGTATGTATGTAGGTGTTTTGTACTTCCCTGATTACTAATGAAGTTACACGCCTTTTCCCCTTTTTACTAGCATTTAGGTATTGTCTTTTACAAATTTTCTATTCAAGTCATTTACCAGTTCTTAAAACAACTTTATTGAGATATAATTCACAAACCATATGGTTCACCCGTTTAAAGTATACAGTCCAATCATTTTTGGTATTTTACATTATTTTAAAAATTGTGGTAAAATATATATAACATAACATTTACCATTTTAACCATTTTAAGTATGTGATTTGGTGGCATTAAGTACATTCGCAGTGTTGTGCAGCTATCACCGCTATTTCCAACACTTTTACATTACCCTAAACAAAATTTATAACTATTAAGCAATACCTCCCCGTTTCCACTTAACCCCTGGTAACCTCTAATCTACTTCTTATCTCTATAAATTTACCTATTCCAGATACCTCATATAAGTAGAATTATACAACATTTATCCTTTGTGTCTGGCTTATTTCACTTAGCATAATGCTTTTTCAAGGTTCATTCATGTTGTAGCATATACCAGAACTTCATTTCTTTTTATTGCTGAATAATTTTTCATTGTATGAGTATACCACATTTTATATGCTCATCTGTTGACGGATACTTGGGCTTCTTGCCAGTTTTTAAAATTAAGGAGTCCGTGTCCCCTCCCACTCCCTTGGTTTCAGTGGGTTTAAAAAACATGTTTGTGGAAGTACTGGCACATTATTGTTTATATGTGTTGTAAAATCTCTTACTCTGTGACTTGCTTTTTTACTTTCTCACTTTGATGTCTTTTAAAGAACAGAAGTTCTTAATTGATTCATTTAAGCAATTTTTTTCTCTTTTACTAGCATTTTTTGTGTCTTGACTATAAATTTTTTGCCTTTCCCAATGTCATAAAGATATTTCCTGTTATCTTCTGTAAGCTATACTGTTTTACCTTTCATATTTCAACCTACAGCCCATCTAGAATTCATTGTCTTGTGTGCAATGAGAGTCGGGGGTAAGGACAAAAATTTATTTTTTTGTGATGGCTGGCTTATTTATTTTTAGCCTTTTTAGGTAGATAAGATGTGGTCTTACACTTTGTTATGGTCTTACACTTTGTTTTACCTATAGAGTCTAGTACAGTGCCTACATATGGTGAGTGATCAATAAACTCTTATTAATAAATAAGTCATGAAGACTCATCTCCCAAAAGACACATATGGTCCCAAACAGAATTCTATATATGAATGCTATATAAGCATTATTTTTTCCTCCTTTTGTTGTCTTTTTCCTCTTCCTCTGTTGTCACCATCATCTTTATCACTGTCATATCCTTTTACTTCATTAACATAATCTTCATCATCTGGAGTTGAGGTTAAGTTTTTAATCTCATGATACTAATTTTTCTATTATATAGTAATTTGTTTTAAAATAATCATTTTAGTTTTAAATGACTTTTTACATTGTTGAATCCTTTGCATCGTATAACCACTGCCTACATTTGTATTGTATAAGGGATTTTAACCTGTGGCCAAAAGATGGTTTTTGGGAGGTCACAGAAATTTTATTCCAAATTCAGTGTCATATGCCTTGATATTTTTCTTTTCCCTAGGGAGAGTGTCTTGTCAACTTTTAAAAATATGTTATTTCATTTTCTAATAAACTATTGAGAACCTATGCTATATACACCACTGTGAGTTATAAAGAGATGTTCAATATGATATCTGGTCTTAAGTAACTTTATACTTACATAACTACAGTTGGAATTATAACTGTAGTTACAGTTTGGAGATGTATGTGAATCAGAAAAGAAGCAATTGCGGAATACTTACTGTCAGGATTGTGTGGGGAAACAGAAGTATAGATATATCATAGTTAAAATGTCATGTGGAGGAAGATATAGCCAGATAGTTAATAAACTTGTGTATTGCCTGCCTGGTATTTATCCCAGCCAGTGAGGCATGGCACATTTGATTCTTATGTATTCAGTAGTTTGTAAGGAGAAAAAGAACAACTGAGGGTTTATTATGCTTCAGGCGTCTGAGGATAGAAGGATGACAAATGTGTATGATCCAGTCTTCAAGTTTAGACTAAACTAACATGATTTGCTCTAAAAGACAAACATAACTTAGCTCATTATGGTGTAATGTGTTACATTCGTGGAGTGAGTGAAGTGTTATTTCCTGCTCAATTCTCATTCTTGTTCTCACCAAGCCATTTGATTTTCCCTGGTAGTATGTGTTCTTTGGAGTGTGGTTCTTTGGAGTCTGTATGCTGTGCAGCTGTGCATGAGTGTGTAAGAGTGATGACATCGAGGCAGTGGCAGAAAACAGGTGGAGTCTGAGGCAGTGCTCCTGGTTACTCAGGACTACCTGAAGTGTATGAGAGACCTAGTAGTGTCTGTGTGTCCTTGTGAGGGGATTGATAGAGACCTATGTTATAATGTAGAGGTTTGTGCAGGGATTTCAAGATCAGCGTCTTCCTCTGTTTGGGCCGTAGTAACAGAATACAATAGAGTAGGTGGCTTATAAACAACAGAAATTTATTTCTCACAGTTTTAGAGGCTGGGGAGTCTAAGCCTGCAGATTTAGTGTCTAGCAAGAGCTTGCTTCCTGGCATATGAACAGCCATCTTCTTGTGGTGTCCTCACATGGTGGAAGGGGCAAAGAGCTCCCTGGGGCCTCTTTTATAATGGCATAAATCTCATTTGTGAGAGCTCCACCATCATGACCTAATCATCTCCCAAAGACTCTGCCTTCAGATATCACCACTTCGGGTTTCAGGTTTCAACATAGGAATTTTGTGGGGTATACAAACATTCAGTCTATAGCAATCAGAGACAAATGGCCAGGGTCACAGTACAGGGGTGGGAACCTGCACACACCCACCACTGTTCCTGTTCAATAACAGCAACAATGGAAAGAATACCCTCACGGAGGAGCATTTATATTTTACTGGTTACCAGTCTGGCCTAGTCTGTCAAGATATTCTCCAGCAGAGGCAGGTAAAGAAACCAGAGAACTTGGTGTGGCTATAGGGGCAACTCTTTCCTTCTCTGGCTGGGGGTAATTTGAGCACTCTCTCCTTCATGCAGGAAGATACTGTCTTGAAGTAAAGCAGGACAAGGGGAAAGAAATCTGAAGGACCGAGAGTTTCTCTGAGCTGTTGAAAAGAGAAATCTAGAGGTTTCTTAGGCTGTGCAAATTCTTGGATCTGCCTGAAATAACTAAATTCAGTCCAATCTAATCATCTGCCTGACCCCTGCCACCCATCTAGTATGGGAGTGAGTTGGGGGTGTGTGTGAGTGAGAAGTGGTAAGATAAGATCAGTTTGAGAGAAAATAGACTCTGTTTCTTTGCATATGCCTATTTATTAACAAAGGAATGTAAATGTACTTATTGCTGTCCTTTTGATAAAATTTGCTGTGGATGTATGGCTAATCCCACAGAATCAAGGATCCTTATCTGGCCAGATGCACCAATTTTGACCTCTGTCCTAGTTTTTAACTTAAGCTGATATACCAACAGGGCAGCAAATATATAAGCAGTTGCAAGAACTGCACTGCAATGGTTTATTGAATCTCAATAAATGATACTTTCTTTTAAGAAAAGCCTCTTTATTCGCTTCATCACTTGAAGTGCTTTTTAAAAATACTTGGATTTGGCAGGCTTTTTCTGATACTGAGGTGCTCACAGTAAACTGAATGTGGTTAAACAGCTTGGAACACTGGAGTTGAATAGTTTCTGGGCACATGTGCCAAAGAATGGCAAGCCAAGTCATCCAGCCTTCAGTGCCAGCTCTGATGAGCTTCAGTTCTGCTGCTGCCAGCACTTCTGCATGCCTCTCTGAGTCTCACACATTTCTTCTTTTAGTGTCACAAGTGTCCAGTCTGGATGTCAAATTTTCATTAAGGGCATAGCTGTCATTATTGGGTAACCACCATGTGCCATGTATTGCCTAGACATTTTATGTATGTTTATTCATTAATCATTAAGCCCGTGAGATAGATGAGTATTAGTCCTATTTCCAAATGAAGAAATAGATGTTTCAGTTGTAGAGCAGAATGAATTCCAGTACCTATAGTTAAGAGCCTGGAATATTAAGTAAGATAATAGGTAAACATAATATGTAACATGTAAAAATAATAAAGTGCCTAATACTGTGTCAGGCTTAAGTGATCAGTAAGTGGATTACATTTTCTCTTATAAGCTGTATTTACCTTTGTGGTGATTTTGTCTGCATTCTAGGGCCTAACTAGAGAATTTGGGAAACATTTATAGGAGTTATGAGCAAATCTTATAACAGACCTTTAGAACCCTAAACATTAGAAACTTAAGCACTATGAAGCTCCAAACAGTAAACTGTAAAGTATAGGTGAGCAGGTAACACAGTTCTGAGTTTTTTATCCTCAAGAGGACTTCTCTCTCTTTCTCACTCATTTACCTCTATCTCTGCCTTGCTGATGCCTTATTTATTTGTTTGGTGTGCCTATTGAGTAATAAAGCACTAGCTATGAGAGTTTACAATTTTAATTTGTATCAAATAAATGTGTTATCAAATTCAAAGGGGAATTATTAAAAATCCTGTTTTAGAGATTACCAGTCAATAAGAAATTGTGCTCGACTGTTGGGTTAGACAGTGTAGGTGATAGGAAAGAGGTATAAAACTCAGTTCTTACCATCATGGAGAAACCCCATCTCTACTAAAAATACAAAATTAGTTGGGCATGGTGGTGCATACCTGTAATCCCAGATACTAGGGAGGCTGAGGCAGGAGAACCGCCTGAACCCAGGAGGCAGAGGTTGCAGTGAGCTGAGATCACACCATTGCACTCCAGCCTGGGCAACAAGAGTGAAACTCTGTCTCAAAAAAAAAAAAAAAAAAGTAAAACAAACAAAGAAACAAAAACCTCAGTTCTTGCCTCCACTGAGTTTATAATTTTAGAGGAGAAAAGGGAAAAAAAATTTTTGAATGCCTAACTAGTCTTTCAGTGTGCATTATATAATTAATTTTTACCACAACCTGGCATTGTTTTCATTTTATAAACAAGAAAAATGATCAGAAAGATTAAATAAGATCACATGGCTCAATTCCTTTGGTTTCCAAAACTCATCTTCCTGGTTTAAGAAACAGAGAAGAGGAAAATACAGTTACAGTTGAGAGCTGCATGATGATGTTTTGGTTAACAATGGACCACACATACAATGACTGTGGTCCTATAAGATTATAACACCGTATATTCTCTGTACCTTTTCTGTGTTAAATATGTTTAGATACACATATTTACCATCATGTTATAATTGCCTACTCTATTCAGTACAGTGATATGCTCTACAGGTTTGTAGTGTAGATGCTCCACCATATAGTTCAGATGTGTAGTAGGCTGTATACCATCTAGGTTTGTGTAAGTACACTCAATGATGTTCACACAATGATGAAATCACCAATGATACATTTCTCAGAACGTATCCCTGTCATTAAGTGAAATGTGACTGTATTTCACCTTCCAATTTCGCTTACTCTTCTTTTTTCTGGGCTTGGAAAATAATGCTTATGCTTTAGTACCCAGCTTGGATATCACCTCCCAAGTGAAGTCGGCCCCATAGTTGGCTTTTTTTTTTTTTTTGTCCTGCGTCCATTTAACTTTGCTCATGCTTTAGCCCATATCTGTTTACTGTAATTTATGCACTTACCTATTTGTTTAATCTTCTTCCTTTCTTAGCCAGTGCTTATTTCATAAATAAGCACGTGTTTATTTATGAAATAAACACTTTTATTTCATAAACAATACATGATAATTGTATTGTCAGGTTAGAAGTACAACCAGAGTCAGACACTTTATGGAACAGGTAGGAACTATAAGTGAGTCTTGCAGGATCTGAGTGGGATTTAGACTAGCACAGAGGTGGCCTGGTACACAAGACTGGGGAGGGAGGAGGGTGGGAGATAATGTTAGAAATAGTCGTGTGGAAAGGAGCGTTGCTAGTTCCTGTTAGGAAGTAACGTGGATTAAATTTGGATGCCACGTTTATCATTTCAGCTCTTTGAAAACTGCCCCTAATGATATGTCTTTTCTTTTGTTTCCTCAAAATTAATTATCCTTTGGTAGCTATGGTAACTCATTTGAAGCTCTGTTATGCATATAATCTGTACACATTGAACTATTTGCTTCAGCATTCTAAATATTTTCTTGCATAGTCAATAATCCTATATTTACAATGTTCTCTTCCTTCTGGTGAAAATTGGCTTTTCCTCTTAGATTTCTAAAGATTTTTTTTAAAAGAATTAGGAATGACAGCATGAATAATAAATTACCATAAATGACCATCATCTTTGTCATTCATGTTCATGTTGTTATTTGCTGGAATTGACATATTTCTGGGCAGTTTTTACTTTGAGGACCTTTGAACACATGCCATATGCCACCTGGCTTCCCCAGCTTCCCAGCTCCCAGGACCTTTACAGCCTCGCTCCTGGGGGCTGCCACACCTCTCTCCCTTCTTTTCTGTGCCCCGCAGCCCAATGTGACACCCTTTGTGCCTCCTTCCTGGCTCTGGCCCAGCCAGTTACACCTTTGTGTTTGTGGCTGTTCTTTTCCCATGCTGCCTCTTACTCAATCCCTAACCTTCCTAGCTCAGCCTTTCTGCCTGGTCTACTCAGACTGGCTTTCTCTTTATGTCCTCCCTCTCTCTTTCAGATGAGTTTTGCACCTGCGCCCCCATTCAGTGGTTAGACTAGATGGTTCATGTTTTCTTCTGTTTGGTCAGAGTATTGTTTAACCTTTGAATCGTTTTTCTCTCGTGGAAAGTGGGACAGGTAATGCCTACCCGCACCAAGTGGCTAGACTAGATGAAGTGATGGACATCAGGCACCAGGTGCTTAGTGAATAGGAGTTTCTAACTTTTCCTTTCCCCCAGCTCTTAACATTATAAAACAGTTTTTTTTTAGCATTTATTCATATTTGGTAAATATTTATCTAGTGCCTGCTTTGTGTTAGGCTATGTTCTAGGTACTGAGGATATAGCAGAGGCAAAAATAGACTAAAGACATTTGTGACAACATCTAAGGCAGCAAAAAATGAGATAGTACTAAATTGTTTTTTCTCAAGTTCCTGCCTCTTAAAATGTTTACTTACCTCTAAAATAGAGGCATGTGAAGAATAGCATGATACAGAAAAAATATTATGTTAGGTACTTAGGTGTCCTTAAGTCGTGGTAAATATACCTTTTAAAGCTTTTATAACCTTTCAGTTTAGTTCGTGTCCTCCAGGTTTATAACGGATTCGTTAGTGAAGTGACAGGGTTGTAGTGGGTTGGAGGGTCTCTGTCTCTGACACCCCTGCAGTTAATTGCGTTAAATAAGGTAGATCTTGCACAAGCATTGTTTTCATTTCTAAATAAATGCTAAGAGCAGTAATGAAACTTTAATAATTTTGTCTGAAACAATCATTGGCCAATGTTTCCTGTACCACAGTGCCTTACAGAGGGAAGGTATTTAGGGAAGATGTGTGGACCCAGCAAGTGCTTATTTCCGGAGATAGTTTTATACTTCTGTTTTGGGGGCTTTATCAACAATTACATGTGATGTTTGTTTGCAGTAATAAACATCATCCTAGATAATGTCTGTCTCTTATTTGTATACTTCAGAAAAGTAAAATTGTTCTGTTTGAATTGTGTTTATTTTAAAAATACTTCCAAGTTGTTTTAGTACTGCTAAAAAGACATTTAGCATACTGTATATGACTCATACACTTTTTAGATACATAAAAAGGTGTATAGGTATTTACTGATTTGCTTCTGAAGGTTTAATGTTGATAATTCCAAGCCAGAAGGTGAAGATTTCTTCCGCTTACAGTGGCTTCCTTGTGAAATTTTATGTAGCTGTCATACAGCCCTGGAATTGTAGATCTGGAAGATACCTTCAGTCTTCTGGGTTCTCCTCTATACTCAACTCTTTCCTCCTGCTTCTATTCTTGCATGTCATTTAATAAAAAAATCTAGAGAGGTAAAGTGATCTTTTTAAAACCACACAGCATGTAAGTGGCAAAATTTAGGCCAGAATCCATGTTGATGCTCTTTCCAATAACATGAGTGAAATAATAAAACTAAGCAATATTTCAGTTACTTTTTCTGTCTTATTCAAACTAATTTTAACTTCTTTAGGGTCAAAAATCATCTCTTCTTGGGGCCTTTCTGTCTCTGTCTTTCCATCTCAATAAAATACTACACAAGAAAAATGTGTATGTCCCATGAATGTACACAGATATATTTATGCACTATGTATAAATAGTGTATGTGCTTGTGTAATTGTGGCAGGGTTGTTTAGGTACAATGGGGATGTTGTGTGATAGAGTAAAATATGTATTGGATACATTGCCTGTAGCTACCTTTTTATGCCTCTGTCATGCCATTGTATTCCAGACTGGGTAAGATGAAACAGAAGAAAATACTCAAATTTCATTTCAGAATCTGCAGCAGCTGGAGTGAACGTCAAACAGATGGGCTTTTCCACCCTGATTATCCTAACTTCCTAAATTTAGAAATACATGCTTTAAAAAAATGTAAATTACCCGAGGGGGTGGTGTAGCACATGCCAGGCAGTGCTAACGAGTGCAAATAGATGTCATCTGCTGACTTAGATGAAGCTCAGCTTCCACTGCTGGGTTTCTGTTATTTCATCCCCTTTAGATTTGTTTTATGTTGCTGCTTTTCTTTCTGTAAAAGTAGTGTCAAGCCTCTTTTCACATATAGATTAATATTATTTTAAACTTTGAGATGTATATCGTATCTGAAACCAAAAGTAATGTTTAATCTTATTACTCAAGATTCCTTCAGACTGGTAAAATAGGTTGGAAAGAGAGAGACATTGAATGAGAAAACTCTTGTATCTTATCTTTGCCATTAACTAGATGAGTGAATTTGGGCAAGACACACGTTGTCCACTGTAAAATGGGTGGATGGGACTCCATGGTCTCTAATGTATCTTTTGTTGTTAAGTTACAAAGTTCTTTGTTTTTATAAATGAATGTGTGTCTATAAATTCTTTTGTATCCTGTTGTGTCGCCAGAATCTACCACAGTGCCTGGCCCACATTTACTAGTTGATGTCTAATAAACATTGTCAAAAGAATCGATACTGTTTGCCTTATATTTTCAATTACCAAAATTCACTGGGAAACTTATTTAGGAACTAAGTGTCGGCCACCACTAGAAGACATTACTTCTCTCTGTTACAGTTAAGTTGAGGAGACCAAAAAGGGATCCAGGGACATAAAAAAGCAATAACCAAACAAGTGAGGAGGTTTGTATATGCAGATTGCCTTTCATTGGAGTGTGAGTTTTGTGAGGAATCACATTTTATACAAATGAATATGTTGATAGAACCACTTTTATTCCAAAGTTCCAAGAGGAAATTGCAGAAACCAGTCTGAGTCCATCACCAAAGGAAGTCTTGCAAGATGAGGGGCAGAAGAAGTGAGCCTAGAAGGATGGACTTGCTGAACTTCTGTTTATCCTCCAAGATGTGATTAGTCTTCATAGAACTCCATAGAAGTTCAGGAAGCAAGGAGGTAATGGGGAAAGGAGAGGGCATGGGAGAGCTAGCCTTTCTGGGCAAAGAGAATGGGTAAGCAGAGTTACAGAGGCATAAAATAGCCTGGGAGCCGCAAGTAGTTCTACATGACTGGAGAGTAGGGTAGGGTTTAAGGGGAGCAGAGGCTGGAGATGGGGCCAGAAGGATAGGCAAGCACCAGATATTTGGACTTTATCCGTTGAGCAGTGGGAAGGCTTCCAAGGGTTTTAAATAGAGGAATAACTTGCTTAAACTTGCTTTTTTAGCAATTTGACTTTAGCAGCAGTGTGGAGGATGGATTGGAAGTGGACTGGAGGAGATCAGTTGAGGCTGTCGTAGTTGTTAAAGATCATGTGAGATTCCTCATAAGTGCTAGTAAATTAAATTTAGGAAAAGGGATGGATTTTCAATAGATCTTTAAAACACTTGTTATAATTTCTGTTTCAAAGCAAAAAAAAAAGTGGATGGGGGAAATGTATGAAGGGAAAAAATGTTGATGGGAGTTTTATTTAAGAGATGAGAAATGTGAAAAACTGAGAGGTTATTGGTGTTGTATTGAGACTGAATTATAGCCATTTTTATCCATTTTCTACTTCTTGTGTTGATGAGCCAGCCAGATCTTAGAAATCTAGATTGCATGGTAAAGTGGAAATTCAGTTTCAGTTTACTAAACAGTATACCTCTGAGCACAAACTAAGCCACCTTTTTTTGGAGGGTTGGTATATAAATTACAAATATGTTGACTAAAACCTGTAAAATTATAGTTTAGAACTTATTTGGGAAGCTCACGAAAGGTTTGGAAATATCATAATGAATAATTCTGAGAATAGCAGACCTTTGTAGTTTTTTTCTCCTGAATTTGCCTTGAGAGACTAATCACTGATAGTTTGCCAGTTTCTCCATATTTCTCAGAGGTCCCCAAGAATCTCTGGCAATCTCTTGTCCTTAAGGGTATTTTTTGGGATATTGAGTTGCCTGTGTGTCACTTTTCTTTTCTATCTTATGCTTCCTGGGAATGGACCCTTGCAACGCCTTTCCTCAACTTTCCACCAATAATTCTTTCTAGTGCTCTCGCACTCACGCTCTCTCTCTCTCTCTCTCTCTGTGTGTGTACACTGTATTGCTAGAGGAAAGAATATATACCTATATATATGTGTGTATACACACACACACACACACACACAGAGAACACTATATAGCATCTGTTGATTGTCTTTTTCTTTGAGAATGAATCAGGTTTTCTTAGCCTTTTTTTAGAGGAATAATTTTAGATTATATGTGCAACATTTTGAATGCTGTGTTGTAAGATTCTGGTTTCTGTTATCTTGATCCAAAGTATGTTGAATATTTTCCTTTGTAAGCAGGCATTTAACATGGTTAGACTCAAGCTGCAGCCTCTGTCATGCCTGCAATAGATGGTGACTCAGATCTAATTTCAGGCTGCCTTGAGTCTGGCCTGTACATATATGGCTCCTTGGTTAGCCAGATACTTATATAGTATTTCTATAAAATTTTGGGTTCTCCTTCTGTGGCCCTCTTCTTTCCAGGGTTCCTCTTTCTCTCTCTGGTAGCCTATGTTGCCTTGGGCCCTGGTTTCTTCTGACAGAAGGATGGCAGATTTTTCTACTGGAGTTTCAGCCTCCACGTGCTGTGGCCACAGTAGGTTGTGGCTCTTCTCACAGATTATACTAATTTTGGTCTGTCCCATGCACATGTGCTTCAGGGGTCTAAAACTTGGGCAGACTTTTTATATAGAATTTGATGTTCTCCTTCTCTTGGTCTCTCTTTTCCATGGTTTTCCCTCACTATCCGGGGGCTCTGGTTTCTGAGTTCCTTGTCTTGGTTCTACAGGCCATTTAGATGTTTTTTTTTTTAATGGGAGCTTAGCTGCCCAGCACACGATCACCGTGGTCCTCAGGGAAAAGCTGCAAAACCCTGAAATTTGCCCCACGCCAGTCACTTCCACAATTGAGACTTCCCTCCCAAACATGGCTGCTTTTGTTCACTTGCCAGAGCCCTCAGGTAATTGTTTTTCATATGTTGTCCAACGTTGTTATTTGTGGAAGGATTGATTTGTTAGAAGCTTATCCTTCCATATGAAACCTGCAATGATTTTTTCTTCAAGTGCTTTTTATCTCAGTAACTTCTAAGTAGGAGGAATGAATTGAATGACTTCTTAGTTCATTTTTAACTAGTATGATTCCTTGAGTCTAAAATTATATTTACTGAAGAGAGCCAGATGTCCTGTTTTGGCTGCCATTCTTGAGTACACAGGTGTTTAGAGAAGCATCCTTGGTGTTTGCTAACCTGGGAAGGTATATCATTCATGGTTCTCCAGAGAAAGGAAACCATTAGATATATATATATATATGTAGAAAGAGATTTATTATGAGGGATTGGCTTACACAGCATTGGAAGTTCAGAGTCCCATGATCTACTGTTGGTCAGTTGGAGGCCCAAGAAAGCGAGTAGTGTAGCTCCAGTCCAGTGGGCCTGGAGGATTGAGAATCAGGGGAGTTTATGTCTGAGGGCAAGAAAGAGGGAAGTCCCAGCTACAGAAGAGAGTTTAATTCACCCTTCCTCTGCCTTTTGTTTTTATTTCGGCCCTAAATAGCCCACTCACATAAGGAAGAGCCATCTTCTTTACTCAGCTTACCAATTAAAATGCTAATCTCTTCCAGAAACACCCTCAGAGATACACCCAGAAATAATGTTTACCCGCTTTCCGGATATCCCTTACTCTAGTTAAGTTGACACATACAATTAACCGTCGCTCTCATCTTTTCCTACTTTTCTCCTTCTTGTGGTATTTCTATTTTTTATTGCTTTTAAACAAGACAGTGGAGTGAGAAGGTTGCTGGGGAATCCCAGCTGAATTTCAGTAACCTCATGTACACTGCTTTGCCAGAAGGAGTCCTGTTCCATGAGTATACTCTGTGGTTCCTGCAGGGAATCTTCTCAGCTCTGCAATAGGAGTCTGAAGGAAAGGAAAACAAATTGACACTTCACAGCGCCCCAGAAGGAGGCCAATAGGGTGACTCTTCTCTGCATGACTTTCTCTACTTTTTTCATCTGTCTTTCCATCTCTTTTCCCTTTTTTGTTTATTATGCTTCTACTCATTCTGATTATTAATTTTATTAAATTCATATTCAAAATATCAAAATATCTTACTCTTAGCAAATAAAACATGATTTTATGTTTTAAATTGTTTAATCTGTACTCTAGGTATAGTATAATTCAAGGTAGATGTCAAGGTAGATGTCAAGGTAGATGTCACGTTCCTTATAGTACCTTGCCTTTTCCCAATTTGTATGGTAGTTGAAAGTAGCATGACAAAACAGGAATAAATAAAGCCAAAAGCCTATGAAATTTCCCAACTACTTAACAATCAAAATAATCAGGCTAAATGATAAGGAAAATAATCTTTTTATCTGTTAATTCCTGTTGATCATTGTATTAGTTCGTTCTCACACTGCTATTAAGATACTACCTGAGGCTGGGTAATTTATAAAGAAAGAAGGTTTATTTGACTGACAGTTCCACATGGCTGGGGAGGCCTCAGGAAACTTATAGTCATGGTGGAAGGTGAGGGAAAAGCAAGTACCTTCTTCACAAAGCAGCAGGAGAGAGAGAGAATGCAGGGGAAACTGCCACCTTTAAAACTATCAGATCTCATGAGAACTCCCTCACTATGAGAACAGCATGGGGAAAACTGCCCCCATGATCCAATCACCTCCCACCAGGTCCCTCCCTTGACATGTGGGGATTACAATTCTAGGTAAGATTTGGGTGGAGACACAGCCAAACCATATCAATTATTTATAGGTTCTTTGTTTTTGGTCTTCATTTTGCTCTTTTTTTGGTAACATGGATGTTGCAAAGGGCTTTATGCAAGATGAGAAAGCTTGGGTAACAGAATTTCAAATGTTTTACTCTAAGATTATTAGTTGGCCTCTAAAATTTAGTCTGAAAGGGTGAACATTGAAGGAAATAGACTAAAGAATGTATACTTTTTCATGCTCAGATGGTGTATTAAGATTCTCCAGAGAAATTTGTGTGTGTGTATGTGTGTGTGTATGTATGTATAAATAAATTTATTATAAGTAACAGGCTTCTATGTATATGGAGGCTGGCAAGTCCAGTATCTGCAGAGGCAGTATCCTAGTTTGACTCTGAAGGCTGGAAGCTGCTTATAGAACCAGGAAGAAGTGATGTTGCAGTTGGCAGGAGAATTCTCTCTTGCTTTTCGGAGGTCAGTCTTTCATTCTATTCAGGCTTTCACCTGATTGGATGGGGCCCACCTGCACATGGAAGACAATCTGCTGTACTCAGTCCAATGACTTAAATGTTAATCTCATTAAAAACACCCTCACAGAAATGCCCAGAATAATGTTTGACCAAATATCTGGGTACCTCATAGCCCAGTCAAGTTGGCACATTAACCCTCATAGGTGATGGGCATGTTTCTTTGTAGGAGAGATTATACCCTAATTCAGGAACACTCTGTGGACTTATTCAGAATCACCAAAAATGTTGTGGAGGTGTATAGGGGAGAAGATGTGAAAAATTAGCTTTTAGCACTGTTGATTGCTTCCTCCTCCTAAAAACTTCCTCCTCCTTGTTTCCCTGATTCTCTTTCTACCTCTCTGAATACTCCCTAGGTTTCTGTGCAGGATCTTTTAATATCCAGATTTAGACTGTGTACTATAGTGCATGGCAGATAGAGGAGTAGAGAAAAAATTGACTTTCCTGAAAAGCTTCCACAGTGGAACTTTATTATTTGGTTTGGAGATTTTGGAATTCAAAAAGTGCAAGGAAGGCCATATTCCAAAGACAATTGGAATGGGTTTTGGATGATCTCTTGGTATATTCCTGTTGACTTCTATTTTAGACAAATGTGGCTTTTTCTTTTGTGGAGATTTCTGAAATAATCTGGAGTTTTTATTTACCTTTTTTGTTGTTGTTGTTGTTCGTTTCTTAACCAAGAAAAGTCTATTCTTCTGGATGGAAGTTTGTTGAGATTTCAACCCTCAAGAGTCACTATAATATTGGTAAAAATAATCTCTCATAGGTCTCAGCTTCCTTGTCTGTAGAGGGGAGTGAATGGAGTAGATTAACATGGAAGTTGCTTTCACTTTTGAGTCGATGATTAGGAGGACATTAGGGAACTTTGATAAGGCTATTTTAGTAGAGGATTTGAAGCCGAAGCATATATTTTCTGAGGGAAGAAGGAGGAGGCAATGGAAGTGAACTACATATTTAGGCAGCTTGACTAGAAAAAGGAAAGAAATATGATAAAGGAGGAAGCATGATCAAGATACATTCTTCAAAATATCAGAAGATCTTTGCTTTTTTGAAGGCATAAAGCAAGGGACCAAAGAAAAGGGAAAACTTGAAATGTCGAGTTGTAGGATGATTGAGCAAACAAGATCTTGGTAGAGGTTGGGAGATGGGTTAAAGCAAGGATGGGGTTTACCCTGCTTTCTGTGGTGTTGGAGAGAAGGGGAAAGGATAGGTGAAAAAGTGGATACTCTGAGATGGTAGGGGGAGAATTCCTTCAATTTAGTCTAATAAAGATAAAAAATGAGGTGTTTGCCAAAGGTTGGAAGGGTGTGATAGGAGTTCAGTTTAAGAATAATGAATCTTTGGAAGAGCTTTTAAAGCCAGTCTGTCAGGAACTCAGTGAGGGATGAATAGTGGGAGTATCTATTTGAATTTAGATGGTTAATTGAGAAGCCAACCCTTTTTGTTCATCATGTTTTTTTTTTTTTAAATGTAAATATCAATTGTTTTTTTTTTTTTTTTAATTGTACTTTAAGTTTTAGGGTACATGTGCACATTGTGCAGGTTAGTTACCTATGTATACATGTGCCATGCTGGTTTGCTGCACCCACTAACTCATTGTTGATTTTTGTTTTCCAACAACTCTGGGTGTCGGTTGCTGGTACTGTAGTCATCCTGCTTTGTTCTCAACTTTTTTGGACCCAAGACCTTATTTCTGAAGAATGCTCTATGAATTATTTTTTAAAAAGCATTCTGTCATTTTGGGTCTATAAAAGATAATGTGAATAAGATATGGATTTTAAATGGATATTCTATTATTAAGTAGTGTTATAAAGTTTATTTTAATATATGATTTAATATAGCATTATGAATGAAGAGACATTTTGACTTTTCATTTAACAAGTGACATACAGTGCAATGAGAGAAATTGAATATTTTCAAAATTTTTTGCTCAGTCACTTACAAGGATATGTCAAGAACCTTATGTTTGCTGCCTTTTTCCTGTAGTCCTGAAGAGTGAAGGAACCCATTGTTGTTGCTGTTTCAACCATTGATGGAACATCTGAAGGGTTTGGGATGAAATTAACTCTAGAATTTTATTTGTCATATTACTCAATGGAGTACATAGTGAGAAGTTTTAAGAGAAGACATAATTATAACAGTTTCTTTACACATTGGTTTTATTTGTGTAATTATATATAACCTAGTCATTGAGCAATATGTTTTCGAAAGTATTCATTTCTTTTAAAGTACTCTTATACATGGTTCACTTTTTAAAAATGTTATTTATTTTAACCATTTATTTCTTAGCTAATATATTTATATGGCTCAAATTTCAAAAAAAGTAAGATATTTATTAGTAAGTTTTTCTCATATCCTGGCCCCATTCACTCGATTTGTTTCCCCACAGGGCATTAGTATTGTCAGATTTTTTTTTTAAAGTATAATTCTAGAGTTATATTACCCATATACAGTCTAATATATTTACATATTCCCCAGTGCACCCCCATTTCCTACACAAGTAGTAGCACAGTTATACCCATTTCCTTATTATTAAAAAATTTCTTCATAACATTTCATTGTATGGATGTAACATAACTTGCACCCTGTATTGATGAATACTTAGATGGTTTCCACTGTTTTACTATTATAAACAATGCCAAAATGAATAACTTTGTACATACTGTTTTGCAATGTAAAGGTTGCTTAATTTAACCGCATAAAATAGATAGCATTTGTCAACTTTTAAAATCACATGCTTTTGAGAATGAGCGTAGATTAAAGGGCAAATTGAAATTTAAGGTTATATTGAGGCATCAAAAATAAATAAAAACCTTAGTCTGTCACCCAGCAGTTGAAAGTCTTGCATTTTCTCCTTATTTATAAAAAATAGTTTTGGGGCTTTCTTTTAAAATACAGTAAAATATGACATATTTGAAATTGCTATTTGCAAACTTTTTTTTTTTTTTTGCAAATAATACTTTGTGGGTGCAGATAATACTTATTCACCATAAATGAAAGAAGTCAGTTTGATGTTATGTTTGCTGCGTTTTCATTTTTTCTTTTTTTTCCCCCCAATGGATTTTGAAGTATTGGAGACGTTTTTAAGTCTTAAGAAATTTGATCAGATAATGCAATATACAGAGCTGGTAAAAGTCATCTTGAGTTGAAGTTTCAGGATTTAACATTTATGTTCCTTATTGACTTCAACAATTCTAATATTTCTTGTATTTAACCAGTAGTCCTTTATAGATATAAAACAATTGATTTAAAACCAAGTGTAAACCAGTGTAAAACCTTAGGATTGACAAAGTTACCAGGCTGTCACCTCTGATCACCTGAATAATAAACCAAACGACTAGGTCATAAGCCAACTCATCTGACACTTACTGTTGTACGCATTCCCTGGATATACAGGCAGAGGTTCTCAGAAGCTCTGTTTTAAAAGAAAATATATTATTATTTTATATATTGACTTAAAAATCAAAATAGAAGCGCCATTACCAGCTTACTAAACTTGAAGGGTTTGTATACAGTAGTTAAACACTGATGTTGGCAGAAATTAAGGAGGAAAAGGGATATTGGATATTATAATCAGTGTCTCTTACATGTGTCTTTGGAAAAGTAATGGTTACTTATTAGAAACCTGGAAGTTCTTAGCATTTGCCGTGAACAGTACATTATATTAAATATTTTTGTTTAGTACTATAGGAAATCTGCAATAAATTACAATTTTATTATTGTTTGAAAGTCCTTGTAACAGTAACGTCCTAAGACAGCTATCTAGGGTCAGTAGAAGAGAGGAATGAAGGTAACTTTTGCATATGTTCTCTAAACTGTTAATTTTCCCCAGACTGAGCAACTGCCTGGTATAGTTGTCAGAATACAGGCTTCTAGGCACCACCCTAGATGTGCTGTCTGAGAGTCAGGTAAGATTCATGATTAACTAATAGAGAAGTCATTTGGAATTGGTGAGGACATCAGGGAGCCGGGGGAGGGGGGTGGTGTGGTTGGGGGGGGCGGCAGAGGTGTTGTGAAAATAGTTTGAAGAAAGTGGGCAAATCACAGGCTTTGCTGCCAAATGGCTTCTGTAAAGATTCCACCACAAATCTAGTGCTAGGTCACTGGTTTCTGTGGTCCTTGAAATGCTGACCTAGACCTGACCCAGAACTGCAGAATTCCAGATTAGAGAGACACTTTAATCTTTCTAAGAAGCTGAGCTTGCTTCAAGCTTTGTTAACTTAGTTTATGATTATCTAAAATAGTCTTAGTCCTGTTTACCGTAGATAACTCTACTTATTTAGTCCTGAAATAGTGATGCCAAATGTCAGTTTGGATTCAGACTTCTACTACTGTTTAGCCCTGAAATAGTGAGGCCAAATGTCAGTTTGGATTCAGGATCCTATTACTGTTTAGTCCTGAAATAGTGAGGCCAAATGTCAGTTTGGATTCAGGCTCCTACTACCAGTTGCCATAGGGTCACCCCTTGCACATCCCATAGACACCTCAAACCCAAGAATCCTGAAATAAAACTCATCATCTTACTCCAGGCCTGATCCTTTCTTTTTTGTTCTTTTAAAAAATATTTATTGTCTACAGTGTATTAGGCACTGAGTGTCCCAAGATGAATAAAACAAGACATGTTCTCGGCCAGGCGTGGTGGCTCACGCCTGTAATCCCAGCACTTTGGGAGGCTGAGGCAGGTGGATTACCTGAGATCAGGAGTTTGAGAGCAGCTTGGCTAATATGGTGAAACTCTGTCTCTACTAAAAATACAAAAAATTAGCCAGGTGCAGTGGCTCACGCCTGTAATCCCAGCACTTTGGGAGGCCGAGGCGGGCGGATCACGAGGTCAGATCGAGACCATCCTGGCTAACACAGTGAAACCCTGTCTACTAAAAATAAAAAAAAATTAGCCGGGCGTGGTGGTGGGCACATGTAGTCCCAGCTACTCAGGAGGCTGAGGCAGGAGAATTGCTTGAACCCAGGAGGTGGAGGTTTCAGTGAGCTGAGATCATGCCATTGCACTCCAGCTTGGGCAACAGAGCGAGACTCTGTCTCAAAAATAAATAATAAATAAATAAATAAATAAATAAACAAGCAAACCATAAGCCTGGAAGTCATCCTTGATTCTGTCTTCATTCTTATGCTACATCTAGTCAGTCTTGAAATTCTGTCAATTGTTTTTGTTTACAGCTTTCTGGACTCTCTTTTCTTCTTTGTCATTTTAGGTACTGATCATTTTATCCTGGACTATTAAACTAGCTTCTTAATTAATCTCCAGTCTTCCGTTATTATTAATACCTCTCTTTAGTTCAAAAATTTCCACACCATCTTCTGCTGAGCTGTCGGGGTTCTTCAGTTGTGGGGGCTAAACGGTGATCATTGCCTGTACAGGGCTCCAGGCCTTCCAGTGTTTCAACCAGAAGTGATTTGCTTTTTGCTTTCTTTCGTCTCGGGTTACTATGTAACATTGCATTTGAAAGCACGTGGAAAGTGATTACTTAGGTAAATAAAACCTGGAGAACCCTTGTTCTAGTGAATCGTCATTCTGCAAATGATTGGCTAGGATGATATTTCTAAAATAAATCTGATAATTTCATTCACCTGCTTAAAACCCTTCAAAGCCTCACTGTTGCCTTAGGAGAAGGTTTGAAATTTGTAGCATATGCATAGTCTAGCTTAATTCCCCAAACTCATCTTCTGACATTTTTTGCATGACCCTTAATTTTGTTTCCAAATTTCTTTCAGCCCTTCAAGCCGCTTTTCTATTACATAACCTCTTTTCATTGCCTTGACTGTGGCCTGCTTTCCTTCCTCCACGTTCTTCCCTGTACCATTCCTCTCCTGTCTACCAATCCTTTAAAGCCCTGCTCAGGTATTCTTACTCCTGTGAAACCTTTGTGGGTCATATTGAGATAAAATTAACTACTCCCTTCTCTGTAATATTTCTCTGCCACCATGCTTATTCCTGTAGTTTGCACATGGTATACTGAACTGGAACCATGTGCATATGTATCTGTCTTAGACTTAACAAGCGGTGAACTCCTTGGGTATTAGGCCCACTATTTTCCTCTTCTCGTCTCATCTCTTCTCTCTCGACAAGGTCTAGGCTGGAGTGCAGTGGTGCGATCTTGAATCACTGCAGGCTCAACCTCCCAGGCTTAAGTGATCCTCCCATCTCAGCCTCCTGAGTAGCTGGGACTATAGTTGTGTGCCACCACACCTGGCTAATTTTGTTTATTTCTGGTAGAGATGAGGACTCGCTATGTTGCCCCAGCTGGTCTCAAACTCCTGGGCTCAAGGGATTCTCCTGCCTCAGCCACCCAAAGTGCTGGGGTTACAGGCATGAGCCACTGTGCCCAGCCCCACTATTTCTTTTGTCTTTGTATTCTAGAGGTAGTCCTTAGCCAATTATGGGCCTCAATCAATGTTTACTGAAGTAAATGGAACCAAAATTGGCAGTAGGTGCTGCTAGGTTTCGGTAATTCTTAGGAATTCATAATGTTTAGGATGTATACATTGAGTTCTCTGGTGCCCCCAGAGCCAGCCCAACTCTAGATTAATGCTTGAGATATAGACACAGGTTGATAGGAGAATAATTGCTCTACTTCATATGTGCCTTTCCCCATCAGATATCAGGTAGCTTGAGGGACTGCTTTCAGAAGTGTGAAAAGGTTTGCAGTTTGGCACAATGCAAAACTATTTTATTGACATATAATTCATATACCACAACATTTACCAATGTAAAGTGTACAATTTGATTGTTTGCAGTATGTTTAAAAAATTTATGCAGCGAGTACCATTATCTAATTTGAGAACATTTCCATCACTCTCCAGAAAGAAAACTTGTACCCATTAGTATTCACTTCCCACACCCTTGCACCCTCTCTCAGTCCTTGGAAACCTCTAATCTAGTTTCTATCTATATAGACTTGCCTTTTCTGAACATTTCTTATCAATGTAGTCATGCCATATGTGGTCTTTTGTGACTGGCTTCTTTCACTTTATATAATGTTTTCAAGGTTCATCCATGTTTTAGCGTTTATCACTACTTTATTCCTTTTTATTGCTGAATAATATTACATGTATGGATATATAACTTACTTTTTATTTTTTCATTCATCAGTTGATGGACATTTGGGTTGTTGCTACTTTTTGGCTATCATGCTGTGAACACATATTCTATAAATATAGGTAAAAGTTTTTATGTGATATGTTTTTATTTATCTTGCATATATAACTAAAGGTGGAATTGCTTAGTAATTACAGAATTGGCAACTCTGTTTAATCGCCAAACTGTTTTCCAAAGTGACTGCACTCTTGTACATTCTCCACAGAATTGTCTGAAAGCTCCAGTTTCTCCATATCCTTGTTAACACTTGTTATTGTCTTTTAATTGTAGCCATTCTAATGGATTTGAAATAGTATCTTGTAGTTTTGCATTTTTATAATGATTAATGATACTGGACATCATTTCATGTCTTTGCCTATTTATTTACTTACTTATTTACTTACTTCATTGGGATCTTGCTCTGTTGCCCAGGCTGGAGTGCAGTGGCACCATCAAAGCTCACTGCATCCTTGAACTCTTGGGCTCAAATGATCCTCCCACATCAGCCTACTGTGAGTAGCTGGGACTACAGGTATGTGCCACCATGCCCAGCTAATTTTTAAATTTTTTGTAGAGACAGGGTCTTGCTATTTTCCCTAGGCTGGTCTTGAACTCTTGGCTTCAAGCAATTCTCCTGTGTTGGCCTCCCAAGGTGCTGGTATTCTAGATGTGATGCACCTGACCTTTATTTGTCTTTTTGTTACTGAATTTTAAGATTATTTATGCTGGATACAAATCCCTTGTGTATGACTTCCATTCTGTTGGCTCTCTTTTCACTTTTTCGGTAGTGTCACATTTGGAACACCAAAATTCTTAATTTTCATAAAGTTGAACCTCAATTTTTTTCTTTTATCACTTGTGCTTTTGACATTATATCTAGGAAATAAGTGCTTTAACTCCAGTGAAATTTCTTTTGCCTATTTCCTTGACATTTGTGTTTTTCAACACCAAGGTAGCCATGGAATAATTGTAACTTAATTAAGGGCCTGCAAACTTCTATAGTCGCAGGATCAGATTCATAAAACCAGATCCATAAGTCAGATAGGCCATAATTGTGTGTGTGCTTGGGGATTGGAGTGAGGTTGGTGATTATGTGCCCTGCTAGTCTTGAAGAGGTATTTGCAAGAATCTGTTAATCTGGTGAATAAACACTTTTAAAATGTAGATTCAAATGTTGTATAAACAGACTTTGCACTTTTTGCTAAATGTTTAAAGAACGCCATCTAAATTAACTATGTGCTGAAATCTTGGACTACAGTTTAAACTTTATGTGATAAGAAATTTACAAAGGGAGAGTAGTTGGGTAAAATTTATCAGTATAAGTTGATAACTGAGAGACTCATAACATCCAGACTTACCTTATGTCTGCTACGTGAGTTTTTCAAAATGTTAACAATAGTAATCTTTCTTATTTGTTTCATATTTTGGAGTATAGGTTGTTTGTGATAATTTTTGGTACATTTCTCTTTTCTTCCTTTCAGTGCCAGTTAAAGGAATTACTAATTGTCTATTCTTGCTGGAAAGTACTGATTTCCATTTGAATATAACAGTCTTTTTGCTGAAACTTTCCTATGGTTGATTCGAGCAAATACAGAAGCCTTCTGTTTGTGGACTGAATGTTCAGCCAGCTGTGACGTAGTCACTATTATCAATGAAGCTTATTCATCACTTTCCATGCTGGTGCATTGTACGGGACTAGCAGAGGATCTTGGAGACTGAATGGAGAGCTTCTCCTTGCTTACCTCCATACACTGGTGGTATTAAGTGATTCTGTTCTCTATCTTTTCCAGACCTTGTGGATAATTAGATCTTTTTGTTTTCCATTGATTCCCAATAGTGTCTTGCAGATGGTAGGCACTGATTGAGAATTTGTTCATTTTCTAAATTAAAAAAATGGTAGTTAATGCTCTTAGGAGATAATTTTATGTTCTGTTCTCTTATATGTGAGCATTTATCTTATATCCATTGTCATTTTACAAAGGCAGAGGCTAATAATGTTTTTATGAAAGAAAATTAAGTGGCAGTTGATGATTTTATGTTAAAAGCTTATTACTCTTTAGGGAAATTAAACTTTTTAATATTTAATTTTGTATACTTGTTGAATATTTAGATTAAATTCACAGGTTAATTATGGTATTTCACTTGAATAGATGCAGCTGTGGAGTACAAAAAGCTTATTTATCCCAGTTCATGACTAGAATACAGTAGATGTTGTTATAAAACTAAGCCTGTTACATACTTTGGTAAAATCATGTGCCCTGAAATATAGTAGGCACTTATGAGAGCCTCATAAGACACGGTCAGACCACCATAACATAGATATTGGGCCTGCCCACAACAATAGGTGTTCCCTGTATGTGTTATGGTTAGTGGGGATACAGAATATCTGTGATGGAACAATAATTGAATTGTTTCTGACTCCGTCTAATTTTCTGTTGCATTTTAAAAAATACTCCCAGAAGAATGGTGTATGTTTGCCCAGTGCTTCCACTCTGGTCCTTTCTAAGTGAGTTTTATGGGCTCCCTAAGCCTGTGACCTGTATTTTTAGGAGATGCAATTCTCTGGATCTCTGTGGAATTTATATTGGATTTGAGAGGGCTGTACATTCCTTAGACACTAGGTAATTCCAGAGGAGCTGGTTGATTCAACGGATTTCATTCAAGGGACTTGTATTTTCCTTGGGAACATTTCAGGAAATATTCATTTCTTCCAATCAAGGAACTCTCCCTTCCTACCTACACATATATACATACCCTTGCCCTTTAGAGATTCCCTGAACCCACAGGATTTCTCTGGGTTGAAAAAATGAGTCTTGGTTTGAAATCTATTGAAATACTTCAGGTTTCTGTTGTCCAGAACTAACTTCTAGGTGGAGACCCTCAAGTTGCCCAGGGGTTAGAAACAGTGAAAGGGACTATATTGTTTCCCTTTGGATTTTCCATAGTGTCTACAATACTGCTCTGTACATAAAATGTGGAAAATAAATGTGTTGGCTATAACTCTTTATCCATTTTTCTTCTCCATTTATATATATGTGAATCTATGTAAGATTATTAAAACCCAAGATTTTTCTAGAATTTTGTATTTCATTCCCAGGTCTATCTCCTATCTCTCAGTTAACTTACTTAGCATCTTTATGTTTACTGATCTCCCCTTCATAACATCAGGACACTTAATTGAATTGAGTGAACAGAATCTAATTACAGATTCTGACCCATCTTAAGTAAGGCACATTATGCATCCATACTTTCAAAACATTTCTCTAAGCCATTCTTTCTTGCCTGTTTTCCTTGATATAATGCCGGTTCTCTTCACTTCACATCTAGGTTATTTCAGTATGTTCACAACTGGTCTGTATCCCTCCCTCTATTCTCTCTCCCTTTCATATCTGTCTACCACACTGCTGTCAGAACAATGAAAACATAAATATATCCTTCTTTTGCTTATAAAACTCTTCAGTGGTTCCCTGTTGCATTTTGGGGGAGAGTCCAAAGCCTGAACTGTAAAATCATGCCAGTCTCTGTGAATCTCTTTGTAACCTAACTTTCTGCACTTTTACTGTTTATTACTGTGCCTCAAAGTTTATTTTTATAAAAATACCATCCACTAGTATGACCCCGAGCCTTTGCAGATGCTCTTCCTCTGCCTGATACTTCTCCTTAATATGTCTGGAAAACCCCTGCTTATCCTTTGCTGCTAAAAAGTTATCTCCCCTTTAGAGCCTCTCTTAAATCCGAAAGGCCATTTCTTTTCATCTGTGTTTGTATAGTATAGTATAGAAAATAGTACTTCTGTTATATCACTCTATTCATTGCTCCTTAAACTATTTTTGGGCTGATGATTTTGTAAAATGTAATAAAAATGAAATACTAGAAAAATGAAGTGTAAAAAACATAAGATAGCCTCATCAAAAAAATTGTTAGCTTCAACAGACCTAAAATTACTATTAAAATGCTATAAAGGGGCTGGGTGTGGTGGCTCATGCCTGTAATTTCAGCACTTTGGGAGGCCGAGGCGGGCAGATCACGAGGTCAGGAGTTCGAGACCATCCTGGCTAACATGGTGAAACCCCGTGTCTTCTACTAAAAATACAAAAATTAGCTGGGCGTGGTGGTGGGCGCCTGTAGTCCCAGCTACTCAGGAGCCTGAGGCAGGAGAATGGCGTGAACCCGCGAGGCGGAGGTTGCAGTGAGCTGAGATTGCGCCACTGCACTCCAGCCTGGGTGATAGGGCGAGACTCAGTCTCAAAAAAAAAAAAAAAAGCTATAAAGGTTTTCTATATATTTACTCTTAACGTGTGTATTTAGCCATCTTCTTGTGGATCAACAACCAACAATTCACAGGTCTGCACTGGTCCAGGGCCACATTTTGAGTAGCATTGCTTTGTAACATTTATCAAACAATTTTACAATCCTTTGCTTGTGTATTTGCTCTTGCTTTCCTCACTAGACAAGGGTTGTGTCTGATTGATCTTGTGTTTTGTCTTCCCATCTTTTGTTCCCTCCTCTCAAAATCTTAGTTAAAACCGTTCATGACACAGGGTTAATCAGTAAATGTTTGTTGAATGAATTAAGAGTAGCATTGGTCTTATTACCCTATAATCACAACTGGCCTGCATTTCTTTGGGTAGGGTTTTCTTTTAGTTTATATGGGACTTAGAACTTCATGATGTCATAGTGAAAGCCTACTGGAGAAAGAGCTTTCTAACTCAGTCTGAAGTAGAGATATTAATGTTGTAACATGCTTCAGTTTTGCTGATCTCTGAGAAACCTCACAGTTCAGGAAGGAGACATTTCCATATTATTAGCACAAGTGATAAAACAGTTCTTTGCTGTAGGAGAGGAGAATAGAACTCGTAGTGCCATTGAAGCAAGTTTTTTTTAAGCAAATAGTTGCTTTGAGTTACAAATGCAATGCTTTTTTAAGCTTTTTGTTTTTACTGACAAACCACATGCAGATGCCATTCTGTCCTCCAAGTTTCCCACCCCGAGGACAGCCAGCTGCCATGCACTTCCCCCATCCTCATTCACAGATCATTAATCAAAGATCGTTAATCAATATGTCTTTAGAATCTGCAGTTTTGAAAGTCATATTCCCAGCTTTGGAAGGCTGCAACTTGCCCAATTTCCTGTGATTTTGGAAAAGTGTTCTGCTATGGTGGAAAGCACTGGAAACCTGAGTTCCAGCCTAGGTTTTGCAACTAACTGTATGACTCTGGGCAGGTCATACTCCCTTTTTAACATGTGTCCTCATTTGAATTCCAGACTGAATTATCTCTAGGGTAGCTTTTTAACTCTTCCTTTTAGTCCTCACAGGGGTTAATTGACATTTGCTTGCTTTGCTTGTGGTCTTTTAACCCTGGCTAGTGATCTTCATACACTATCATGTACATACTGTGCCAGCAATTAGGATATTATATTGACATTCTCTTTGCTTTTTTTCCTCCTACAGTATACTGTACTTTCCTCAAAGATACCTTATTCATCTTTGTATTAGCTGCTCTTGGCCCAGTGTCTTAATTCATGCCCTATTAACGTTGGTTGACTTGAGCTGAACTCTGTCCCTTGCTTTCGCTTCAGACCTTTGTTTAGCAGTCTGCCTATCAGGTGAGAAAACTTGGATTGGTTGCATATTTGATATCCAATTAATATATTACAGAACTGTTTAAGGTTGTAAAAGTAATAAAGCCCAGTTGGAGTAATGGTGATCAGTCATATGCATGTGTAAAACAGATGAAAGTTGTGGTTATTCATTCATTGTTCTCCTTAGGAAGGTCTTATTGATTATTAGCTTGTTGAAGGATCTGAGTTGGTATTCGTCTGTCTGTGCCTTCTTGGCTTCTGGCTGCAGGAAAAAAATATGTGAATTTTCTGCCCACAGACTGTCCAGCCCTGCCAAGGCAGCCTGCCAAATCTCAAGTCACATGCCTAGTGAATTGCTGCTACATTTTTTCTTCCTTGTCTTTTTCAAGGCTACTGATGTTGGGCTGTTTGCCTGGTGTCCCTGAATCGTAGCCCTTTTAACTCTCTGAGTGATGAGCTCCAAACATTGTTTAGCAGCAGAAGCAATTTTTATTGGTACTAGATTACCTCCACTGACTAGGCCAGGCTTGTTTTTATGGCTCCACACTACTAGGCAGGACTTCTAGAAGTGTCAGGCTTTGGACTTGGTTTAGTCCTTACTCCTGAGCTTGAAGCCCTGATTCATACCACCTCATAGTTCTCAGTGTCCACCATTTGTTCCCAGTGTCCCTAAACCTAGAATATTTGTGGGTGTCGTGTGAGAGGCAGTTTGTCCTCACCCATTTCCTGGAGGAGAGGTGTTCTCATCCTCTGGGATGAACACAAGAAATAACCCTCACACTTATCTGGCCTCACTTTTCTAGTTAGGCATTCTATTTTGCATTCCATTCGCAGAGCTGAGCCTTGTACCTCTTTATAGTATCTTTCAAATACCAAAATGTGGAAGCACCATTAGGAAGGTTAGTACTTCCAGTTGTATTTGTAAGGATGGTGATGGATTTAACCTGAGCTTCCACATGTTTTCCTGGTCCATGTGTTTGTGAGATAGGTTGCAAGGGTTTAGTGGACAGATGTCTAGATAAATGAATCTAATTAATGCCTAACCTTATGGAACTGCTAACCATAACTCTCCTTTACCGCTGTGTTCTAAGCAACAGCCATGGTCTTAGAGTGACCTCATTACCCAGAGTCACATATTCTGCTGAGGGATGTGGAGAAAAGAGGAAGTTGTGAGACTGGAGGAGAACTTAGAAAATTTTCTTTTATTTATTCTTTGTATTGCCTTTTCTTTTTGCTCAATTTCTGTGTTCTTCTCTTTCTTACCTGAGAAGCACTAGTGTATACATGTAAAACCTATATTTCAATATGAACCCATCCTTTCCAGCTAGAAAATCTTGGAAGGGTTTACTATCCCCTCTAAGCTGTAGTTTCCTTCTCTGTGAAAACAGACTGTAGCCACTGCTTAACATGCATGGCTATATTACATATTAAATAACATGGTGAAAGTATGTACTTGGCACCATGCACTGCTGACCTGGAGAACACTTTAGTAAAAGCTCCTTTCCATTTTCCTGTTAAATTGAGCATACAAATTATTATTTACTATAAATTCCCCACTTGTGCCTATATTAGAAACTAACAGAAAATGTTACAGATAGTATAAAGCAGAAATTGAGGCACTTAATGAATAAAATTCAGTTCAGTTCAATGAACATTTATTGCATACCAGGCACTGTGAGTGGAGAAGGCAGCTTCTTTTAGAAATTTACAGTCTAATGAGGAAAACAGATGAGTGAATAGACATTTAAATGGGGTGCGATGGGTGCTTTAGAGGCGTGACTGGTTCCTCTGCACATAAGGTAGAGGGCACTTGCTCTCATTCAGCGGGAGAGGAGTGAGGGGTGGCACAAAGTCAGGGAGGTAAAGCAATGGATTTTTGAACTGTGGCTCCTTGAAGAGAGGGCGCACATTCCAGGCAGAGGGAAGTACATGAGGGAAGATAAAGTATGAAGTTGCCTAACAAGTGTAACTGCAAATTGTTCAGGCTTGCTTAATTGCAGATTGTGACATGGCAAGTGGCAGGAGGGGAAGCTGTTAATGGCCAGCCCATGGAAGTCCTTTTTGTCGTGCTGAGAAACTTGATTTATATCCTATAAAGAATGGGGGCCATTCATTTCAAGGCTCTATACTGAGGTTGTGACAAGATCAAATTTGCATTTTTTAAGAATCACTCTGGTGCTGGTGCTCAGGAAGACAAGGGAGAAGGAGGAATAGACATATCAAGAAGCTGGTGCCAGGGGTTCAGAGGAGAGATGATAAGGGGCTAAACTGAAAGAGCAAATGGCAGAGGGATAAAGAGGAGGAGACTAATTGAGGAGACCAATTTAGGAGGTAAAATGAGTGATAGTTTCATTGTAAAGGATGAAAAAGTGTCAAGGGTGACTCTTAGGTTCTTTTGTTGGGTATATGTAATTGGAATGGCAAATAAAGATCAGATTTGGGGAAAAAGATGATCAATTCAGTTTCAGACAAATTGAATTTGTTCTGCTTGTGGGATGTTATCCAAGGGGAGGGAAGACCAGCAGCCAGTTTGATAGGTAGGTCTGGGGCTTCACAGAGGTCAAGGCCAGAAACACAGCTTTTTAACATTAGTCTTCATTGATGACAGTGACGTTAGAAACAACAAGTAGAATGATCCCCTTGTCTTTGCATTGTGACAGAGACAGAAATTTAGAATATGTCATAAATGAAGCTGTCGTTAAAAATATCCAGTAGATTCCCCCCTTCCCTCCTACCTCAATTCTCTCATTAATGGAGATAGAATATTGTTATCTCCCTTTTCTCTTTCAATTCCCATAGTGCCTTTTGATTTGAGATATAGCTTTGAAATTAAACAAGATTGAATTTTGAAGGGTTTTAAATTTTAATGTGATACTTTACGTAACTCCAAGCTGCATTTTAATGTGGCTCAGCATATATTCTGATGCCTCTGGGAGTGCTTTAAAGTAATTTATTATTATTATTATTTCATTATTAGATCTCAGACAGAAGTTTAGAGAAAATTATTAGAAAAAGTCCGGACGTATTCCTTAGGCTGTGGAAGGGATAAATGTAAATGCCTTGGTGGCAATGGCTTCTTATCTTCTCACGTGACTCATCCTGCCTTTTCTTTCCTGGAAGGGCTCTGTGGTTTTAGATCAGAATCAAGGTGTCACTGAGTGGCAGCTTTCAGTCAGTTTTTGCAGCACCGCATTTTTGGGATAATCTTCTACACCTTCACCTTGCTCCCTTACCTTTCCCTCCTCTTTTCTCAGCGTGGAGGGTACACTTCATTTTATTTCAGGAGATCTTAGGAAATCATATTCTTGGATGTTCTTGATTTATTCCTTTACTTTCTATACATATATTTCCTTAATTATCTTCTTGTCAATATTGAGATTTATGGTAACCTGTCTCTTCCTACCCTCTTTCATTTGAATTTACATGGAAAATCAGCCATTCTGTTCTGGCTCCCTTGAAATTATGGGTTTGTCTGTCTTCCTCCTTCCCTTCTTTCTATTTTTTTCTATCCATTAAGGTAAAACATCCCAGATCCAATCACTATACCCTACTCCCAATTCATATGTATCTTTTAAACCTCTTTAATGTTCTGGCTACATGACCAGCAGTTCTTTTCTTAGATACATTTTGTATTGACTGGGAGGTTCATGATCTCATATAGTTCATTTCATTTTCAGCAACATTAATTGTTGAAGGGCCTTCCTTACATAACATGGAGATATCATGATACATTAACCAATGTGCTTTGTGTCCCTGTTATTTTCTGCAACCTTCTGACGGCTTTACTTTTTCTGGTTATAAGGGGAGGGGAAGGATACTTCATCAGGATGTAAAAAAGAGGCAAATGTCTGTTTTTTTTTTTTTTTGAATTTCAGAAATTACAAAGCCTGAGTCTGGCTATAAGACTGAATTTGAAAAAACAAAAGTCAAGAAAAAAGATTTTATAGACTAGAAGAGGAAGGAGAGCTGGGTAGGGGGCTGAATGAATCTAGATAGTGGGATTGTATTTGAACCCCCTAGGAAGGTTTGATAAATTCTAGAGGAGAGTGGACTTCCCCCTACCATGACTTACCCCACCCACTGACGGAAGCTAAAAAAGCAGAAAGACCTGAGAGGAAATGTGCCAAGATTAAGTTTCTGCCTCTCAACTAAATGGAGACTCACAACTGAAATTGTTTAGTCATAGAAAAAAATAAAAATAATTATATTACTTTTTTTACCCCTGTGATTTATGGAGTGGGATTTGCATCTACTATATCTATATTGAATAACTAACAGTGAGATATAGTGGAAAATTGCTTAGGCTCTGAAGCCAGATTGATTTGGGATTAAATACTGGCTCTGTGTAATACCCTAGGCTAGTTACTTAATCTCTCTGAGTCTGTTTTCTCATTTGTGTAACTGGAATAATAATACCCACCTCATTTGAAGTGTTTTGATGCATGGATAGGATATATGTACAATATCTAGAATGGTGCCTGGCTGATAGGAGGTACTCAGAAATACTCTGCTTACATTTTAATCTCAGTATTATGTCTTTATTTTGTGTTCTTAAGACTTATAGACTACATCTAAACCCTTCTTTCATATGACAGCTCTACACATATTTGAGGGCCAGTGTCCTTAACTGAGTCTTGTATATTTGAGAAGCCGTATGCCATAATGTATTCTGGAGCACACTTCTTAGATTTGAATCTCAGCTAGCCCACTTACACACTTAGGTAAGTTACTTAACTTATTTGAACCTCGGTTTCCTTATTTGTAAACTGGAGATGATATTAATAATACCTATCTCTTGGGTTAGTTGTGAATATCAAAGATGTTAATACAGATAAAGACCTATAGGCACATGTTAGTTAATTATACATACAGTTAATATCTTATTGTGACAGAGGCAGTGCTTACATGTTCACCTAGTCCTGTTTTGTTTTCATCTTTAGAGCCAGACTTAAGCTGTTTTTTTCTGCCTTCCTTGCAATTATGTTGGGGCCATGTGCTTATTCTAACTGGTAGACTACAAGTAGAGGTGATATGTGTCATTTATGACTCAAAGCCCTTTGCCATGTGGATTGTGGAGGCTGCATGTTGAGATGATGGATTCACAAGGTGATACTAGACTGAATTTCTAAATCACCATTTGGAATTAGCTTCTGAATGCATATAGGACATTGTATGGGCAAGAAATAAACTTTGTGTAAAACTGCTGAGAGTTTGTCATTGTGCTGTCAAGGCATAATCTAGCCTATGTAGGTTAATATGACTAATATTGGTAGATGAATACTAAATGAAACAAACTGTCGAGGGGTCATTTTTAGGAGAAGGCCTTTTCAGTGAAGTAAGGTATTCATTAAGATATCCTCCTTAATGGTATTAAGGAGGAGGGAGGATTTTATTGAAGAAACAGAAACAAGGTTAAAAAAGGAACATTAATTTTTCTATTTGAAATGGGTTTTATGTAAATGCATGTTTTGGTGATAAAACTCTTTGTCCTTCTTTTTATTGTCCCATATCCTATAATAGAATTTTCTTTCTTTAAAGCTTCTTAACATCTTTCTAAATGGGAAACAGTTATATTCTGGAGTGGTCATTAATAATTTTATTAGTGAATGAGTTTATCAGCTCCTTTTTTTGGGAGAAGATTTTATCAAAGGTTATGGAGGAGAAAACGTAAGAGTTCCAATTAAGTTTTTGAGGAAAGGAGGGGGCTTTAAATGCAGGCTAAGAATGAAGCACAGTGGATGTTGTATTTTCCTCTAATTTGGTATTGTGGTCTCTCTCTGGAGAGTTGCTAGAAACTCTAGCTCTGCCCTGATGGGGATCCAAGGGAGATGGCCTTAGATGCTTACAAAGTGGCTTTACGTGATACTTCTTTATCCCGGTGGACAGTCTAACCTAAGTGTCTAACTCATGACCAGGTTTCCCTCTTACAGGGAACTTGAATATACTGGCAGGTACCTTTGTGGTTCGTGCCTGACTTGTGTCCAGTGTATGAGATAGCCACTCTCTAGGAGAGCCATGACTGGGCAGAGAGTTAGGTTTGGTTGTGTTGGTCGGGTGAGACACAGAGGAGGCATGAAATAACAAGCAGTGTATGTTATTTACAGACCCAGAAAGAAGAGGGCAGCACACCTCAGGGCCAGCAGGAGGAAGGGGAGTCATCCAGGACATGTACTCTCAACTGGCGGTTGGGAAGAAGCCAGAAAGAGATAGACATGTGGGTGGAAGTCTTTACTGGGGTCCATCTTGTTACCCAAGTAAGTTTCCCACAGGGAGTTCTAATTGGTGGGTTTAGAGGAAGCAGGCACAAGTTCTATGTAGGCATGCTGTGTCTGAGAGGAGGTCACTGTGGCATATCTGCACAGTATGTATGGGGTGTGGAGGTCAGTGGGGCAAGTCTAATAGGCTCTGTTTAGCTGTCCCACAGGGAAGTGGTCACCAGGAGGCAGTTATATAAGGGAGATGTCTGGATCAATCACATTGAGGAACAGGGAAGAGGTGAAGAACTGGAAACTGTGTCAGGGATGACTTACCCTTCCATCTGATATGAAAGAAATTCAACTTATGTTTAAAATGAATGCCAAAAGCTGAGCACAGTGGCTGATGCCTATAATCCCAGAACTTTGGGAGGCTAAGGTGGGCAGATCACTTGAGGTCAGGAGTTTGAGCCAACATGGTGAAACCCCATCTCTACTACAAAAAATACAAAAATTAGCCAGGCATGGTGGCATGTGCCTGTAGTCCCAGCTACTTGGGAGGCTGAAGCAGGAGAATTGCTTAAACCCAGGAGGTGGAGGTTGCAGTGAACTGAGATCACGCCACTGCACTCCAGCCTGGGTGACGAGTGAGACCCTGTTTCAAAATAAAAATAAAATAAAATAAAATGGATGCCAAAGCAACATAAAATAATTATAAGAATTTGCTACAGTGGAAGATGTAGTTAGAACTCAGCTCACTCATAAACACAAGTGATCCTTGAGGTGAAACTTGGTGAGTGGCAAAGTGTTGTCAACCACTGTCCCAGATGTTACTCTGCTTCCCTCACATAAAGTGGTAAATGGGTTTGATTCCTGGGAAATGAGTTTTCAAGTATCTTTAACCACTTAACAAGAAAATGCGACTTCTTAAAATGTACTTCTTAGGTTGACTCATTGTGAAGATAAAAAAGAAATACCAGAATAAAGTGTGAGAAAAAATACAAATCAAATATTTAAAAATTTTTTGGATACATTATATTTGTACATATTAATGGGGCATACATGAAATTCGGTTACATGCATAGATGTGTAATGATTAAGTCAGGATATTTAGGGTATCCGTCATCCAAGTATTTATCATTTCTGTGTGTTGGGCACGTTTCATTTCCTCTCTACTATTTGTGTTGAAAAATACAACCATTGTTGTTAATTGCAGTCACACTACTCTGCTATCAAACATTCGAACATATTCCTTGTATCTAATGGTATGTTTGTACCCTGTAACAAACCTCTCTTTATCTCACTTCCACCCTCTACCCTTACATCCGTCCCAGTCTCTGGTATCTATTGTTCCACTCTTTACCTCCATATGATCAACTTTATTAGCTCGCATGTATGAGTGAGAACACATAATACTTTTTGTGCCTGGCTTATTTCCCTTAACATAATGACTTACAGTTCCATCTGTGTTGTGACAAATGACATGATTTCCTTTGTTTTTATGGTCAATAGATTTCCACTGTATAAATCTAAAATATTTCCTTTATTCATCATCTGTTGATGTACGCTTAGGTTGATTCCATATCTTTGCTACTATGAATAGTGCTGCAGTGAATGTGAGGGTACAGGTGACCCTTTGAAAGACTGATTTCTTTTCCTTTGGATAAATACCTGGTAGTGGGATTGCTGGATTGTATGGTAGTTCTGTTTGTGGTTATTGTTGTTGTTGTTTTTTGAATGTCCATATTGTTTTCCATAGTGGCTGTACTAATTTACATTACAACCAACAGTGTGAGAGTTCCCTTTTCTCCACATCCTCACTAACATCTGCTATTTCTTGCTTTTTTTATTAATAGCCATTCCAACTGGAGTAAGATGATACCTCATTGTGGTTTTGATTTGTATTTCCCTGATGATTAGTTATGAGCATTTTTTTCCGTATACCTGTTGGCCATTTATATGTCGTCTTTTGAAAATTTCTATGTACGTCCTTTGACTCTTTTTACATGCTATTAATATTTTACTGTTGATTGCATATTCTGGATATTAGTCCCTTGTTGGATGAATAGTTTGTAAATATTTTATTCCAATCAAGAAATTTTCTCTTCACTCCTTTGATTGTTTCTTTTGTTATGCAGAAGCTGTTAAATTTAATATAGTCCCATTTGTCTATTTTTGTTTTTGTTGCCTGTGCTTTTTAGGTCTCAGCCATAAAATCTTTGCCTACACCAATGTCCTGAAGAGTTTTCCGTAAATTTTCTTCTTGTAGTTTTACAGTTTTGGGTTTTACTTTTAAATCTTTAATCCATCTTGAGTTGATTTTTGTATATGGTGAGAGATAGTGTTCTAGTTTCATTCTTTTGCATGATTATCTAGTTTTCCAGCACCATGTATTAACGAGGTATATTGTTTTTACATTGTACCTATTTGGAGATCTCTGAACTTCTGTATCTGGATGTCTTAATCTCTTTCTAGACTTGGCAAGTTTTCATCTGTTATTTTATTAAATAGTTTTTCTAACTCATTCTCTTTTAGGTCACCAATAATTTGAATATTTGGTTGCCTTATTGTGTCCCCATACGTCATGAGGGCTTTGCTCTTGTTTATTGATTTATATTGTGTTATTTTAAAAGACCTGTCTTCACGTTCTAATATTCTTTCTTTTGTTTAGTCTATCATTAAAACTTTGAATGTATTTTGTATTTCATTCCATGAATTCTTGAGAGTTTCTATTTATATCTTTTTTATTATATCTATCTCTTTGGTTAATTTCCCAGTCACATCCTGAATTATTTTTCTGATTTCTTTGTATTGTTTTTCAGAGTTATCTTATAGCTCAGTGAGGTTTTCTTTTTTAACATTTTCAACATTTTGAACTCTTTTTCTGAGATTTCATGAATTTCTTTTTGATTGGGATTTATTGCTGGATAACGTGTTCCCTTGCAGGTTTCATATTTCCTTGTATTTTTATGTTTTCTGTGTCCTTACATTGGTATCTGTGCATCTGGTGTAACAGTTGCTTCTTCCAATTTTGTGATTTTGCTTTCATAGGGGAGGACTTTTTCCTGAAGATGAATATATGGTGTCGGTTGGGTAGGGCACTTTGGCTTGATTCTGGGTACATGCAATAGTGCAGTGTCTGTATGATTTCTTTGACTATAAACAGCATCAGTGGTGTCTGATTTTCTTGGCGGCTTAGGGTACAGTTGTCAGAGAAGGCTGTGGTGAAGTTGTGCTGAGATCCGGGATGCCAGTCTTCAGGCTTCAGTGGTGGCAGCAGGGAGCTGACTGTGCCTGCCCTTGGGCCCAAGGTGGCATACATTGGTACCAGTGTTAGCGGGTCCAGGCAGGCTTATTCTTTGCCTCCAGGTGGATTGTTGAGGTACCAGGCATGGCAGTGGTGGGCTGTGTGGGTGGAAGAGTTCTTGAGCCCCTGGCAGTGGATGTGGCATGAGCAATGGCAGTGGCAGCAGTGAGACAATCCTCTGAAACCCAAGTGGTCTGTGCTAGTGTTGGCAGTGGCTGTGACCAGTTGGGTGGGCTGAAGACCTGCAGGTAGCATGTGAGGGGTGGGTGCCGTCTGTGGTGGTAGTAGCAGGTTGAGTGGACCTGATCCTAGACACTGGGAGGAGTGCTCAGGTGCCACGGGCAGTGGACTGGATCAGGCAGTCTCCAAGCTCCTGGATGGTGTGCTCAGGTGGAAGCAGCAACATCTGTGTTGTGGACCTGCTATCAGAGAAAGCTTGGTTGCTTTCCCTGGGGGCAGCCATAGGCAGGCAGCTGGAGGGTGTGGGCTTTTCTTGCACCTCAGCCCACAGCAGTCTGTAGCTGCAGTGGTTGTGGGCAGTGGAATTTGTCCTCAGGATGCATGAGAATGCATGGCCGCCCCTCTGTTGGGCTGGGGGTGGGATTGTTGCTCTAGACTCTTGACCTGGGCCTGGTTGCAGGGCAGGACGCAGTCCATTGTGGGCTAGGCTCTTAAAATGGCACTGTGCTGCAGCTGCTTAGGACTCAGGGGTTTGTGGGACTCGATGTGAGCTCCCTGTCTGGAACAGTGCCTTCGTGTGGTTTCTAGGGCACACCTTATGTTACTTTCAAGGCCTCCGAGGGTCAAAGGGCTCTCCCCTGGCTAGGATTGTTGTAGTCCATGATGGGAGTGTGGACCACTGGGGTCTCTCACCCTTTCTCCACACTGGGGAGTTCCAAGATGATCCCTGCTGAGCAGGCTACCTCATTTCCCTCTACTTTCTTGCTTTAGATGTTTCCTGTCACTTTGCTGAATTTCAGTGTTCTCTCTTGGATGATCTATTTGAAGTGTGATTTTTCTCCTCACTATTTTGTTTCTTCTTAGTGGAGGAGGTGAGTAGACATTAGGAGATGCCTCTAATCAGCCATCTTGAAGCTGGGACATTGTCTTTTTAAAGAATTAATACCCAAGACCAAACTAGAACATGCCTCAGAGGTTCCAGATATAGCGTGGGGCACTGAGGAATGTGGTCCTGCCCCTTAGCCACAAGGGCCCTGCAAGCTGTTGCTGCCTGTCTGAGGGCAACAGAAATAGACCTCAAAAAATAAACTTATGCAAACCAAGGTGCTGGGACCTCTGAACTCACCCTCCCAGGAGTGTCCAAATCAAGTATTTAGGTGGCTTACTTAGAGATCCAAGCCAGGGCAACATTAAAAGAAAATCTGGGGAATATGTGTTTTCTTGCTGCCATTTTCTCAAAGCAGACATTATGATAATATAAAGTGAAATATGGGATAAATGATCACTGTCCTAATGCTGTGGATCAAATATTTTTTCACATATCAATTTCCATTAATAAATGAACATGCCCTGGCTTAGACCCCTAAGAGCAGCTGGTAAAATTCAGTATCTCTTTTTTTCCTACAGAAGTGGGTGACAGGAAGTTCACTTCTTAGAGAATTTATGACTATTTTTGAAAATATGATTATGAAAAGTAATTTCTGATATTGAGGTTAGAATGTTACATTATGGGGGTTGGTAAAAGGAAGGAAGGACTCTCCTGTTATCTTTCATATCTCTCCTGGTCCACTGTAGATTGCCATGGTAGTAGGAACTTTGATACATTTGATACATTAATATGGTCCACATGGAAATTATATGAGGAATGAAGCAAGTGGCTTATAACTTCGGGGAAGAAGGGTTGCCTATTTCCAGTTTTCAGAATGTTCACTATCTTCAGACTGGAATAAAAGTTTGATTCTATCTCTAGTCTCCCTGGTAGCAGGAGTTTTGTTCTCCTTTCCTGTACTCGCTGTAGCAGCATGGAAACTTCCTTGGAACCCCAGATCATGGCAGCAGTGGTAGATTCCTACTTTGAGATACTGGGAAGTAGGTGAAGAGAGCTTTGGGCACTTCAATGATGATGGTGGTTTTGGGGTCATGCCTTCGGGATTTCCTATATACAAGGTGCTATTTGAAAGTACAGACAATAGCATGAGAACTAGAAAAGATAGCTTCAAGGTTTGAGCCTGTTACCATTAGCCAAAAAAGAACAAGTTGGGAAAACAAACTAATTTTTAAGGAGAAGACATTGACTTCATTTTTGGACATTGACTTTGAAGTGATGATTATTAAAATGGTGGCTGGAAGTTTGACACACCATCTTTTTTTTCTTTTTTAAGGTTAGAAAGAGGAATTTACTGGGGCATATAACAAACCATGAAATACATACAGCTTAAACTGCCTTTAGGGCTGGGCTGGGAACACATAACTTGAATTTAGTTAAGGCTGTCTCTTCTATTTCATGTATCGGTTTCATGTTCTGTTTTTTAAAAAATTTTTATTAATTTCAACTTTTAGATTCAGAGGGTACGTGTGCAGCTTTGTTAAATGGATATATCCTGTGACACTGAGGTTTGGGGTACAAATGATCCTGTCACCCAGGTAGTGAGCGTAGTACCCAATAGGTAGTTTTTCAGCCCTTGACTTCCTCCCCCTGCCCCCAGTAGTCCCCAGTGTCTGTTGTTCTCATCTTTTTGTCCATATGTACCCAATGTTTAGCTCCCACTTATAAATAAGAACATGCAATATGTGGTTTTATGTTCTTGCATTAATTCACTTAGGATGATGGCCTCTAGCTGCGTCCATGTTGCTGCAAAGGACATGATATCATTCTTTTTTGTGGCTGCATAGTATTCCATGGTGTATGTGTACCACATTTTCTTTATCCAGTCCACTGTTGATGGCCACCTAGGTTGATTCCATGTCTTTGCTATTGTGAATAGTGCTGCAGTGAACATAAGAGTTGATGCTTCATCTTTTGTGAAAAGCTGGGGCTAACAATGTTTTGGATAGAGACTTTTAGGCTCAAATTAAAGACCCCCTCACAAATTCGTTATTTGATAGAGCATATCTTTGAGATTCTAGTTCAGGTTTGTGGAAGTATATGATTCAATATATAAACTCCTAACAACTTTCTATGAGCACATCTTTTTTTTTTTTTTTAAATCCAGCAGGGCTACAAATTTATTTGTCATATATGGTAAAATCTATATGAAATGAGTAAATTTTTTTAAGGAAAGATATTATTGAAGGAAATAGAAAAGTGGTGGGATAACATTTTAAAAAACATATATTTGGCTTTGTGAACAAAATGATTTTATTTTAACTTTTTTGTTCAAGGCAAAATCTCTTCAATAGGAGGAGATAGAGGAGAATTTCTTCTCCAGAATATAATCTGTAGCCATCTGCTGCTGTATCTCATTATGTTCTTCATGTAATTAGAGCAATTAGGATGAGGCTTGCACTGTATATTGGTCATGGAAAGAGGGTTGAGCTATTTCTAGGCTTGTTTTGAGAGACTGGAGATTAATGGCCTAATCTTTTAGGTAAATTGATAGAAACTGAGATATGTTTAAGCTAGGAAATAGAGAAGGGCAATTTTTTTTTTTGTTATCTGTTATGTTGCTTTCTTATCACCATGGTAACTAGGTGTTTTGACAAATATATTTTTAATGAGATTAACTCATGATAAAGAAGAAAGTAATAGTGATAAAGAAAATGATAAGAGAAAGATTGTAGAATGAAAGAATATGGGCTCTGTGGCATAGTGATATGGTGGAAACCTCACACCAGATTTTCAATGCTAAGAAGTTTGGAGAAAAGGAGGAAGGAGAATTTAAAGGAGAAGACAAAATTAGGGATATACAAAACTGTCTTTTGGGAAGCCAGTCATGGAATGTGGTTTGTACTGAAGAAGGGCCAGAAGATTAGGTACTGCAATCACAAATGTGCTAAACCATTGTAGGATTCTTAGGATAGATTGCAGTGCCACTCGACTCTCACGTAAGATTAGCATGCCATTCCAAATCCTGGAAGAGGCTTCTTGTAACATCTGACTGTTCTTCCTAATCACCCTCTCTGTGCCCTTTTCCTAATTGCAATTGCCAACACATTAGTGATGATTCTCATTGCTAATACTGAACCGTTGCCTTTTCTTCCAACGGATCTTTCTCAGGTAAAGATTATTATCTACTTCAATTCAACTTACTTGTGTCCACCAAATACATTTTTATGAAATACTGCTCTATCCCCGTCTCTTTTTTATTCAAATACTTTTAGTAAAGGCTCACATTGCCTACAATACCATGCTTCTATCTTGACGTTCAAGGTCACCTGAAGAGAGACCAACCCACTTTATCTCCTATAGCTCTTCTGTATGAACCCTATTTTCTTTTTTTTTTTTAATTAAATTTAATTTAAAGTTCTGGGATACATGTGCAGGATGTGCAGGTTTGTTACATAGGTAAACGTATGCCATGGTGGTTTGCTGCACCTATCAACCCATCACCTAGGTATTAAGCCCCACATGCAATAGCTATTTATCCTGACGCTCTCCTTCCCCCGGCCCCTCTGACAAGCCCCAGTGTGTGTTGTTCCCCTCCCTGTGTGCATGTGTTCTCATTGTTCAGCTCCCACTTATAAGTGAGAACACGCGGTGTTTGGTTTTCTGATGAGCCCTATTTTCAACTAGCCTGTGTCCTGCCTGTCTTTAAAATGTGTCATGTTCATCTCTGCCATTGCTTCTTTGCACATATGATTGCTCTTGTTTGGAAACCTCCTTGGTTCTCTAAGTCTTAAATCCTTTAAGGTCCAATTCAGTACCTCACCATCTTAATTGTGTCCTACCACTTATTTTCTGTTATATTTTTATTTAAGAGATCTTACATTACTTAGCATAGTTGTTTATAGTGTAGCAATGCTGAGAAGTTGATGCTAGTGCTTGAAGCATAGGCCTTTAGGAGAGATCAGGATGGCTTACCCCACTTTGTATTTCAAGTTGCTGTGGCACCAGGCCTTTGGGAACTCAGACAAGTCAGGTTAGAGAAATGAGTTGGGTTTTTATTTCACTCCTTTGTTTAATTTCCTTTCAAAGCCCTGGTGTCACCAAATTCTACACAGCCCAGGCACTTGACAGAAAAAATGATTTTCCCTAGTTTTGAGGGGACTTATCCTAGATGCATTGAATGGATTCAGCTTCTGGGTGCATGCCCAGTGCCTTATACATAGAACAGTTAATTCTAGGGGATGTCCATGCTCCATTCTGTTCTGATCAGGACTCATTTATGTGTGCCAAGCCACTGCTGAGCTTGGCATGTGCTGATGGGCAAGAGAGGCCTGGCTTCTGTATACATATGACAAGCTCTGCTCCCTGCTGGGCGGGGCATATCCCTGGATGAGAGATCCTGGGTGAGAGAGCAGCAGAGAGAACAAAACAGTGGGAATGAGAGACTGCGAGTAAGCAGTTAGAACAGACATAAAAGGAGATATTAATAATAGAGGAAATTGATATCCATGTTGCCGGTGGAAACAGCCACGTAGAGCAGGGTTTTGATGTCCTTCACAGTACGTGCGTCTTTGTCTAGAATTTACCCAGGTTCTGGCATTACCTGAAGGTCACTGACTCCAACTCTATTCATTTATGGTGTGGCCTATGCTTTATCCCAGTGTTACTGGGAGATGTTAATTCTTTATTGAAAATGTCTATATTTTAGTTCTTCAGGGGCTACTTAACTCTTTAATTGCTTTTTGTTTATGCAAGTGAAACCCTGGGCTACATATCTGAAAATGTTTCACTTATCCTTGAATTACACCTCCCAAGCTTTAAGCTATAGCTTCTACAAATTTAGTAATGGTGTCTGCCCCGAATAACGAGGATCTATCTGTCCAGCCCTGTACCCATGTGTTGTGTGTCAGGCACATGGATTTTATTGTTTCTAAATGGCAAATTAATAGGATGTCAGAATTTGCATAGACTATGCAAAATCATCCATTCAGCAACTATTGAGCAGTATTCTCTGATATACTGAAAAAATAGGAGATCTTTGCCCTTACGGAACCTACAGTTTAGCCAGGACAGAAGACAATAGACATGAAGCATAATAAGTATAATGCTCCTAGTAAGTGTCTTAGGAAGTCATAAGTACATTGCAAAATAGAAAAAGTGGTAAGAGCACGAGTTGAAAATACATAATTATACGAGATTAATTATAGGTTAGTATTTTCCATTTGCTTTTTAGGTTACAGTACTTAAAGGAAACAGGCATTCAAATCCTTGTATCTGTCTGGATCCTACAGGAATAATTAGCCATTTAGTTCTCGCCATTTGGGAATTGGTGAGAAGGACAGGAATAAACCCCCAAATCTCAAGTTCAGGTCAAGATGTAGTGAGAGCAACCCCCCAAAGAAAGGATACACTTGAGTTCTTCCTTTCTGTTCTTAGGAACTTGGGAATTTCTCCTTAAAGATAGAAATGCATTTTGTTCTAATATTTGTCTTCAATGTAAAGCAATAATAATTTGAATTTTAGGTGGTTTGGTTGAATATCTTTGTATTGAATAGATTTAAATATGATGTTGGGAATATGTTATCTTAAACATGCCATTCTTTATTCTTAATTATAAACTAAAATTTTCAGGTATCAGTCAAGGCTTGAGAAGGCACTGGAGCAGAAGTTTCTTCTATCCAGCAACTGTAGTTTCTTCTTTTTTTTTTTTTTTGAGACGGAGTCTCACTCTGTCTTCCAAGCTGGAGTGCAGTGGCGTGATCTCGGCTCACTTCAACCTCTGCCTCCCAGGGTCAAGCAATTCTCTGCCTCAGCCTCCTGAGTAGCAGGGATTACAGGTGCCTGCCACCACGCCTGGCTAATTTTTTGTATTTTTAGTAGAGACGGGGTTTCACCATCTTGGTCAGGCTGGTCTTGAACCCCTGACCTCGTGATGCACCCACCTCGGCCTCCCGAAGTTCTGGGATTACAGGTGTGAGCCACTGCGCCCGGCCCAACTATACTTTCATATCGTTTATTTTCCCTTTTTCTTCCAGTCACTTCTTTTCAGGATAATTAATGTTATTGAAATAAGGAAACATACCTTAAAATTAAAATCAAACCACATTGATTTTAATTTTAAGGTATGTTTTCTTATTTTGGCATAATCCTGAATTTTGGAGTTCTGTTTTTCATGTTTACACATAAACCTAAAATGTTTTCCCCTTTGGTATTTATTTTCTGTTACTAGATTGTCACTCCCTGAAGTTTGCTAATCTGACGGAAGCTGACCTAATAATGTAGAATGTAAAAATGTCTCTCTGCTTTCTGCCCCTGTAAATACAGCATGCCATAAATGCCCGTTGTATGCTTCAGTCATTCTAGTACTTTTTGCTCTTTAATAGTATAATTGCCTCTTATATTTCTTCAGGTTATCATCTGGGCAGAGTGTTAGTTCATGAGGGAGCATGAGGCACATCTGTGAGCTCCAGAGCTCAGCAGGATTCACCCCTGGGCTTTGGCAGGGCATGTGAAGCTGGGGCTGGCACCTCATTATTGCCAGCTTTATTGTTGCCTGTTCTGCATCAGCTGCCAATACTGCTGTGACACCACACACTATTTTTGGTCTTTTTAGCTAAACATTTTTTTTTTCAAATAATTAACTTATGTACCTATTTCTACAAATGAAAAGACTATTTAATAGAGAAGTGGGAACGGAAAAGCAGATTTTAATGCTTTAAGATTTTAAAAACTTTTAAAATTAGTTGTGTTTTTTTTTTTGTAAAACTGTGTAGCTGTTTGAAAGCTAGTAGTATTTGAAAACCACAGTAATGAGTGTATTACTGAGAATGCAATAGTACCAACTCCTAGAATATATCCTTTTTGCTGCTATTTTAAATCATCACCTTAAATGACAAAAGTATGTGAATATAATTCAAAACCAAATTCAAAACCTTTCCACTTCAAACTGGCTTCTGTTTTGATAATGCTGGGATTCTGATAATCTTAAAGGCAGGAAACCATGAATTTATTTTATTTTCTTGCTTATGTAGTATCCTTCACTCCCATTGAACATTCCTGCCAGTTTTTCCATTTAGCACCTCTAAATATACATATTTATTTGATTTCCAAAGATCCCCTAGTTCAGGTCCTCTTTATGTCTGGTTTATTTTTATGTGGTAACAATTGGAGTTTTAATCAGTGTCTCTCCCTATTATTATTTCCTATTATACCTTCCCTTTTGTTTGGAAATAGGAATTATTTTTTTCAGGAAAAGATAAATGTAGCATATCTCTTACTGCAGAAGAGTTGAATTCTTGACTTTTGAATTTTATGTCAAATTCTAGGCATGAAGGGAGCTGTTCTGGAAGAATTAGAATCAGTTATTTCTGTCCTCAGAAAAGTAGAGCTAGGGGTGGTGGCATGCAGATCCCCTGTGCCCAGCGTGGCTGGAGAATAGTAGAGATGGCTGTCTAGTTAGAGGGACCTGTGGCAACTTTGCAAATTTCCCATGGCAAGGATAACTTAGGGGGTGATGAGGAGATACCTGTATGCGCAGAGGGACATGGATGTAGCCAACAGAAAGCCAGACTTGACAGAAGGCTTGTGGCAGAGATGAGGAGGATGAGGGAAGGAGCTAAGGATCTGGGTAGACCTGCCTGTAGGAGAGCTACAGATGTTTGTGGATAAATGCTGATGACCTCCACCCATCCTTCCGTTCCTCTACCACACAAATCTAGCATTTTATAATCCTTTGGAATTTAGATGCAGCCCATGAGGAAGGGGAAACCAGAAATTGAGATTACCCTGACTTGACTGAAATTTAATTTTCACCATTCAGCAGCATAGGAGTTTTAAAACAGAGATTAAGTTCAGTTGTACAGAAATAAACTCCCAATTGCTTGCACACCTGAGTTTGTGCTTTGCCCTAGTACCTGCTGCTCTAGTTCATTTGCAGTGAAGCCTCTCTAATCTTGCTTTTTTCACGGGGGAAGCTACCATGGCTGTTGGTAATACATGGCCTGGACATGTTGATTCTTCATACTCTGTGTCCGCTTCATTGTTCCCGCTGTTTTCCAACCTGAACCTGTCCTTTACGCAGCCCAGTCACCTCATAGCCTAGTGTCTACTGGGAGACTTCTCAGCTTCCCGCCTAACTGCTCTTTCTTTGTGTATACTTTTCCCACTTACATTCAGACATCAGCTGTCTCCTTCCTCTTTTTTTGCCAGTTTACATCTTTACCAGTTTTCATGGTTCAGCCCTGACAGAGCTGTCATTTTATGACCTTTCTTTATTTTTATAGTCACTACAGTGTTGGATTATTATTATTATTTTTTAATATTTACCACTTGGCACTTGCATAGTGCTTTTTGTTTCTTGGTTTTTGTTCTATGGCTGTTAGTGTTTTTTTTCTCCAACTCGATGATAAACTTCTTAGGAACATGGGCCATACCCTGTTTTTCTCTTGTGTTCTCTTGAATGCTAGCATATGGTGGGCATAGAGCAGATACTGAAAAATTACTCATTAATTAATGGGGTGGAAGCCATTGCTATTTACATTATGTGTATGAGATGAATTTTATCTTTATCTGTTTTATTCTTTATGTATTTCTATGTCTCTACCACACTAGCAGTTAAGTTAAAGAAGCAAGCAGTGGGTGGATGCACTGTTCCCGTCTCTGACAAGTACAACAAAGCTGACTTGCCTATTTTTAGAAACCTTGATGGTGTTAATTTTTCAAATGTCACTTAAAAATAGGTAGCTAAATAAGAACTCTGAGTGTTTTTAATGCAATGGTATACTTTTCTAAAGGGGCCTCTGGAATATGGGCATCACAGATTGAACATCTTTAGTTAACACTTGCTCAAAGTTATCGAAGAGATAAAGAGAGAGTTATTGCTCTGTCTTGTGTAATATTTTTTAATTGCTAAGTTATCTGTTGTTAATTGGGATCCCCTTTTTGACGTAGCTTCAGAAGAATGTTTTGCCCTAAATTCTAGCTCAGTGTTTCATTTATATGCTTGGATAAGTTTCCTTCCCTGTTCTGGACTTTATTTTCTCTGTCCTGTACTTTATTTTTTAATTCGATATTAAGGACCTTTTCACAGAAGAGTACTTCCCCATTGGGTTTTAGAGAAGCTAGATCTTCTTTTCTCATGTAATTTCTCTGGCTATTGTCTATAATTCCCTGGGGACCCAAAGCAGGCAAGAGACCTAGGAAAGAAGGAACAGAAACCTGAGAGGCTTCAGGCACACAGGAGGGTCACTCTGTTCTCGTTCAGCACCTTCCCCTAGTCGTGCGTTGGTTTCCCCCAGATCCAGAAAAGAACATAAAACCCATTTTGCAGAAGCAGGCCATATGCCTGTCTTTAGGGATGACCCATAAAACATGTATTATTTTTCACATATAAAAATATATAATGCATCTGATGTTTTTAAAAATCTCAGATGGCACCTTACAAATAATTTGAGCTTTACAGTACCCTACTTGTAAGTCTCCCTTATCTGAGGTGCTTTTTGGTTAAGATCTCAAAAATTCTCTCTCTCTCTCTCTTTCCTACTGGAGTGAACTGGAAACTACCCTGTGTCACATTAAAGTTATTGGCAAATGTGTCCTTATTGTGAGAATAAAGAAGAACATGCACTGACTTTGGGAGGAATCCCCACCTCATTCAGTGGCACTGCTTGCCAATGCATAGTAAAAAAATAAGATAGAAAAGCTCCTACAAAGAGGAAAACAATACAACTATATGTATTCACTTGCTTTCTCATTTGCTTATTTACTTGACATGTTTCAATAAGTGCAGAGAAGAAAAGGCACAGGGTACTATGCGAAAAATGGACAGGAAAGGGTGGTCCTTTATGAGAAGGGTTCTTTAAGAAAGTGATTTCTAAGCTGAGACCTACTGAATTTCTAAGTTGAATTCCTACTGACTAGTAGAAATTCCTACTGACAAGTCAGTAGGAATTTGAAGGCTAGACAACATGGCACAGCAATAAGGGGAGAATAGCAGGAGATGGAGGCAGCTCCATTAGAAATGCTTATGTTTAATTTTTAAAAGACGCGTCTTGGGCTCTCGATTGGCAAATAGCTGTGGAAAGTGAAATATTTTGTTTTGAAGAGTTAATGTAGTTGAAACAGCATAATCTTGTAAAGTTATATCTAAATCGTAATAGAGAATGTAAAGAAAGATTAGAGATTTAAAATTTAACGCAGATCATGCCATGTGGTCAGTGGCTTTTATAAACTTTTTTACTCAAATTATGACTGTTATATCTGGACATTTATTTAAAAGATTATATATATCTCTTTCTCCATACATATGTACATATATATATGTATGGGTAGATAGTCTTTTGGTTTTTTTTGGCATTAATTCTTGAAGCTCAGTTTATTTAGCATCCCCATATGTTTAGGAACCTTTTATAGCTTATCTCACTTGAGAATATAACAATATATTTAAATTAGAGCCCTCCTTCAAAATTCTGAGTTTACTTTGGAAGGTGTGTCTTTTTTTCTTTCTTCTCCTTTCCCTTTCTTAGCTTATCTTTTGGGTAGAATTACAGAAAGTGGTAGGAACAGTTGTCTCTTCTAAATGTGGTGCTGTGTTACCACCTCCTGTGCAGGCAGAGCCCTGTGCATTCCAAAGATGTCCTGGGAATGGAAACTAGACAAAGAGAGAGGAAGATTGGCTTGGCTAAGCTACATGGACATTCAGTTTGTGAAAGGATAAACTAGATATAAAGAATAAGAAGTGACAAATGGTTTTTCACTTGACTCTCTTAAACGTAAATCCAAACCTAACCCTTATTAAAGTGATCTGGCTGCTTTTTATTTGGGTAAATATATAATCTTTGATATGCTGTCATAATGTTGCCTTTGTGCTAACCTGAACCTGGCAATCCTTATAATTGTCACTAAAGATACATAATATGGAGATGAAAGTTACCTTTTTAATTCTAGTCCGTAGTAAGCACATTGTTAAATGCTTGAAGGGAAATGCAAATCAGAAAGGCTAGATGTCTTTTGGTAAACTTACCATACTTTTCTGATATTTAGCTTATGTAGAATATAATTAAGATAAACCAAATAACCAAGCTTGTAAAGGTGCTGTCGTGTAGAAAAAAAGCAACATGGAGCCAGGGGCCTTTTAACACCTCAGTTCTGCCACAAAAGAGCCATGTGACTTTATACTGAAAACATATAAGCTTTCTGAGCTGTTTCTTCATCTGTGAAATGGAGATAATGCCTATTTTATTAGGGGCATTTGTGAAGATCACAATACATGTGAAAGTGCTCCACACATTTGTATGGTCCCTAACCTTCAGATGAGTTTAATTAAGTAATTGTTGATCATACGTATATTATGTGCAGGGTTATGCTGGGGAAGACAATCCTAGCCCCTGCCTTTTTTATTCACTGACATGGGTTTTGATTACATTTGCATCACACTAGGTTCTTGGATTAACTACTATTGTAGTTTTGTTCACAACAATTCTTTTTACTCTTCTGGTTTTTTTTTTTCTCATTTCTGTGGCCTTTTCTTACCTTTCCTTAATCTTGCCTGGTCTTTTCTGAACGCTATGAACTGCTCCATACCCAGAACTCAACCCAACTGCTGAATATAAAATAAGTTGTCCTTTCCTCATCTTTCTTTCATCCCTCTAAAATGACATTTTATTACTATGCAGTAAACATGTTTTAATAAATGCTTCCCTAATTCCAAACATAACATACATTTTGCAGGGATTTTAGAAGTGGTAGACAGGTAGAAAGAAGAAAATTAAAATTACCCTAATGCTTCGCACTGAGAGCTCACATCTGCTAAATTTTTAATGTATCTGTTCTGTCTCCTAAAAAATTATTTAGGAAATGTTTGGATTTTCAGTGCAGCTCACATATATTTGTTAGATTTAGAAGATCAGCACCACATTTATTTATGATCTATGATAATTTGGAACTAGTTTTCCTCAAGAATTTTAATGACTTTTTTTTTTTACCTCTCTCTGGCATAAGATGACTATGTTTACTAATATTGATTCATTTTTGAGCCAAAAAAAGGCAACAAAACAAATCAGGAGAGAGAAGAGCTCTTTTATTTAGTAATTCCTGACACATTTTAGATGCTCATCACATAGTTAATTTTCTTTTCATTGCTTCTTACTTTTCCCTCCCTTTATTTTTTATACTCCTTATAGCTCACACATGTAGCTAAGGAGTGGCATCCCACTGGGTCTCTTTGGGGTGCCGTATGTAGCTCATGTTAGAATTTGAGTATGGTCCCTTAGAAGACATGCTTTATCTAAATTGAAGGCTCCTGATCTGGGGGTTATTTATATTTTCTAAAATTATATGCTAAAGTATATTTTTATATGTTTATTTTTCTGGGAAGATAATCAGCCTATGAGTTTTATCAGATTTTTAAATGATTCTGTGTCCAGAAAAAACATTCAGGATCTGAATCTAAGATCTGCTTGTGGCCTAGCCCTTGAATTCTTGTCAACTCTGGGCAAGGTACATAACCTCTCGGCAAAGAGGAGTCACTTGTGCATAAAGTACGTGGAAGTTATACAAAATTTAAAGACAATTATGAAAATTGGGTTTTGTGGTTAGGAAAAAAGTCAAGGGACAGTATATTTCCAGTCTGAACCATATCAACTATTGTATTCTGAGGCTAACTATGAGCTATGGAATGCTGAAGACAAAATAAATACTGCTTTAAATTCTTTTATGTTAGATTTGGTAGACTATATGATAGATTTGGTAGACATTTCCTAATAGGAAATTCAAACATTAGAATGAATTTTTTTAATATTCTTCTCATAAATTGGGTAAGATTTTTATTTGAATTAAGTACTTTAGAAGTGATCTTATTTGAATTTAAAACAATTTTCATTACCTGTGAAATACTCCATATGCTCAGAGTCTAAGAAATCCTAATAGGTAGTTAAAAGTGTAAAATGTCTTCCCTTGTTCCTATCTGTATCTCCTCCCTTCTCCATGCTTTTTTCCTGCAAATAATTTGTGTATTTGCTGGAAAGTGTGTACTTACCTTAAGCTAGTGTTTTCAGACCCTCTTCTTAGCCTGTGACATACTGGTGGGAAGTCTTCTGTCCTGACCCCTTTTTTTCCCTCTTTAGCTCTGCCCATTCTTCATCCCGTCCTCTGACTTGCACTCACTGTCTGCATGTTGGTTAACTGTCTATGGAACGCTATGATTAGTACACATATACAGATTTAACCCACCCAACTTTCTTGATTTCTTTTTCACTTAGTTGCTCTTTTATTAAAAACTCTTTGAAACAAATATACAAACCCATAATGTAATGTATACCTGAATACCAGTTTCCCCAAGGTAATCCAATGTGTAGGATGCTGTAGGTGAGTCAAAAGGACATAACTGTGAAAGAACTCAGGTGAAGTGAGCAGATCCTTTAGACTTTGGGGGTGGGGATGGGTAGATGTAATGATTTTAGAAAGTAAGGTATAGAAGGTTGAATTAAATGGTCTCTCAAGGATCTTTCTGGCTGTCATATTCTGAGACCTAAAAAACATTGCTTAGACAGAGATCACTAAGAACAAAAGGCTTCTCTTCTTCAAAATGGAGCTCGTTGTGATTCTCACTCAGGAAGCTTGGCAGAGGGGCCCATCATAAGACTGTCACCAGTCAATTAAAGTCAATGTCAATTAGAGAATATTAATTAAAATTGTAGCCTCCCTAAGGAAAAAAACATTGATTCTCTGTCTCTCTATATAGATTAGAAACATTGACTCTTTATTTCTATATATAGATAAATAGAAATATAATTCTTTTCCCAACCAAAAGACAATAACTAAGTATTTCTGAATACATCTAACAATAGGAATCTAGTGCTTTTAGGTTCTCTGACTTCTTTTTAGCACCTCAGTACTACTAAACAGAACTTTTTCTTTTTTTAATTCTTGTTTCGTAGTTTTCCTGGCCCAGAATCCTATCTCCGTGAGTCTCTTAGCTATCTATGAACATAATTATCCCCTAGGGCTATAGCACCTCAACCCTCATCAGAATAAAGTTATCACATGATCAAAATGAATTGATGTAAATAAAAAGTATTATTTCTGCCCTCAGTGCTTCTGATTATTGCATGTTTATCATGTAATTGCTGACTTCTGCATTGACTTTAGTAATCATGATTTCACATCCTATTGTCAGAGAGAGACAATCCATTGAAGTCCAGAATATCAGAGGTAGGATGGACCTTGAAGAACATATACTGCAGTGGTCCTCAAATTTTAGCATGCCTAAGAATTACCTGGGTGCTTAGGATACATAGTGCTGAGTTTTACCTCTGAGATTCTGATTTGAGTATCTGAAGTAGGGTCCTTGAATCAGCATTTTAAGCGAGTATGACAGATAATCCTGATGCCTGTGGTTCAGGGACCACATTCTATAGTTCACCAGAGCCCAGAGATTTCCACTATGGCTCACCTAGAGTGGGCAGTGTGGGCTTCTGATTGTCCAATCATCTGTGTCAGCAAAGTGGCACTACTCTTTGGCAACTGCTTTTGTAAAGACTACCAGAGACCTCCTGGTAGCCAAATCTAGTGTTATTGGCTTGCAGGCTTCATGATAAACTGACTTACACATACGAATTGATGTTTATAGCTTTTTATACCTGTAATTACTGTTTTCCTCCTTATTTCTCCCTTGTCTAGGTGCTTTTCTTGCCCTTCCAGTTATTCCTTCTTATTCTCATTCTCTAGTTCTGCTTCCTTTGCCTACCATTCATTTGTAGGTATGCCCACAGAATTCTAGCCTTTATTTTTTGTCTTTTACTTGGATGATCTCTTGTTCAGTTTCACTACCTTGATGGCCGACTTTTTTGTGATTTCCAGATCTTGCTCTTTACCTTTATTTATGGCTACATACTGGTCGTTTTCACCTGTCTGTCCCTCAGAACCGTCAAACTCAGTGTCTAAAATTGAACCCAAAGTCATTTTCCCCCAAATACTTCTTCCACCTGTATTTTTCCATTTTATTAAATGGTCCCACCAGTGACCTCTCCAGAGTGCTTGACAACCAGAGTAGATTATTTTTTAAGACTCACCTTTCCTATATGTCAAAATTATTTTCACTAATAATAATGAAATGAAACAAATAATGGCAGAAAATTTTTTTATTGAAATCTGTATGCATATAATCATATCAGCAACAAATTATTATAGTACAAAAAGGAAAACTTATAAATTATAGCTATGTAATTACAATAATATAATAATTGACAAAAGAAAGGGGAGAACTTGTGAAGAAACTTCCAATAGAGTGAACTCTACAAATTTCAGAAAATAATTTGCAGGTAGAAGAACAAAATGGAAATATCTCAAATTGTGTTTCTTTCTTTCATTGATTATTTAGAATCTAACCTTTAAGCACAGGAATATGTAGTTGGAGACATATATGGGTCAGAGACAGAAACTACACCTGAAATGAGCTCCAAGTCTTTCCAACAAACATGTATCAGAGTCCAGGCCATATAATTACCTATCTGTAAATCACATATAATTAGTGTTCCTTCTGAAATAACTTTCATGGGGCATACCACATTTATTAAAGTATAAGAAATGAGAATGTGTTGGTTCAACATTTACACATATATTACGTAGCTATTGCTAAAACTTAACAGTAACCATGGCAATTATTGGGCACATAGACCAACACATTTTAACAGGGAGTAATTTATTAATTACATTGTTTAAAATTGCTATTTCATAGTGACAACAAGAAGCAAACTGACTTTTAGTGAGCTATACTATTATTTTTAAATTGATTGCAAACAGTGCACCCTATTATTGTCTGAACTCACTCCCATACCCTTAGTATCCACTGGATCTCGCCACTGGGTCCTGCCATTTATACACTCACCTTAGGCCAAGAACTGTAGGATCATTAAAAAATTCCTTTTCTCCTATGTTTTTAGAGTTTATTTTTCTATGCAATTTCTAACTTATTCACTGTGTGGTTAATTAATTTATTTTGAGACTTTTCTTTTTGTTAATGTGAACATTTTAAACAAATTTTCCTTTACCACTGTAAAAAATAGCTTTTTTGAGGTATAATTTTTATATAGGAAAATCGCCCCTTTGTGTATTATACAGTGCCCTGAGCTTTAAGTAATAAGTATGGTGGGGATGTATGAAAGAGCCTGTGAACTTGCAGAAGCCTAGTTTTGGAGCGGAGCAGAGCAGGCTCTATGCAGGGACTTTGTTAGCAGAGTCAACTGTCTACGACCACAGTGCAGGTGCCCGCAAGTTTCTTCAAAGAAGCCTAGGACCAGCCACATCTCAGCAGGAACTGGCCCCAGGAAGAGGGTCACTTTGTAGCTGACAACAGCAATGATGCCTAGGGACATCAGCTGGACCAAAGCCCTCCCCGTCACCAGAAGGCTCTTGTGAGCCTCTTTACAGATTGTGTCTTTTAATCTTCGTGGATGGGAGTGGAGCTCTAAGAGACTGTCTTGAAGCCCGTGAGTCATCCAAAGGGGATCATTTAAACCAGCTGTTTTGGCAGGTCAGATTTCAAATAAATGAATGTTTAAACCAAAGGATTGTCTAAGCTGGAAAAGCTTGAAATATTGCTGATTAGCAAGTCTGTTTTTCCACTACCCACTAGGATGGGGTTCCCAAGGATGATTAAATCAACTATATAAATGAAAGAAGCTGCATTTTCTTTATACAGTTGAATGTTTCAAAAGTAAATTTGTAATATGTTACCACAAAAATTAACCCCTGCCAAAAAATAGATTTGTAGCCTTATGATGTGATTATAAAAGTAATACAATAAATGCATGGGAAAAGATTAGGTGTATATATACACCAACAGTCTTCATCTCTGAGTAGTGATATTATAAGTGATTTTTATTTTATTTTTTTGTTTTTTTCCCCTTAAATTGTCTGAAATAAATTGTATATGTTGTAGCTAGGAGGAATAAATACTATTAAAGAATAATCAACCGGCAAAATAGTAATTTTTTTATTAGCTATGTTTGCATTATTAATACCTGTATAGGATACATTTTATACATACATATATGATAAAATACCTTTTATAGAATTTTATAGCTTGCATTTTCATCACCTAATACACAGTTTCCCTTTTCCCTAAGTATTTTTCAAAAGCAGTTGGAAAAATAGCCATATAATAGTTTTTTGATGAACAGTTTCTCTGTTGCTGGACATCTAGGTTATTTTTAAAATTTCACCATCTTAAGTAATGCCATGCTACACACATTTCTTTGTAAATCTTGGCATATTTGATTTTTTTCTTGGTATATATTCTTTGAAATGGAATTACTGGGCTAGATAATAGGAACATTTTCAAAGTTCTAGATATTAAACAGTTTTAATTTCAGTGATCCTTTGAGAGCCTTAACTTTAAGGACTGAGCCACATTATTACCTGGGTGTATAACCTTTTTGTTCGACACATTTGTTATTTCTTTTTTTTTTTTTTTTTTTTTTTTTTTGAGATGGAGTCTCGCTGTGTCACCCAGGCTGTAGTGCAGTGGCGCAATCTCTGGTCACTGCAAGCTCCGCCTCCCAGCTTCACGCCATTCTCCTGCCTCAGCCTCCCGAGTAGCTGGGGCTACAGGCGCCCGCCACCACGCCCAGCTAATTTTTTGTATTTTTAGAGGCGAGGTTTCACCGTTTTAGCCAGGATGGTGTCGATCTCCTGACCTCGTGATCTGCCTGCCTTGGCCTCTCAAAGTGCTGGATTACAGGTGTGAGCCACTGCGCCCGGCCCACATTTGTTGTTTCTTACCAACAACAGCAGCAGCAGTAATCAAACACACATGGGTACACATACACAGCTATTCTCTCTAATCAAGACTTCCTCAGGCCATGCTCCCCTAAAAATTTGGGATACCTATTGTCTGTTTTCTTTGCGGAAAACCACTTACTATTCATAGTAGTTGCTCTCTTTCTGTGAATTCAACAGTGACAACTGGCTAAGAATGGCTTTGGTAGTCCTTTGTTTGGTTGGGTCACGTTATCCATGAATGTTATTACTCATCTATTATTCCATCATGAATAACCCTTGGCATAACTCTCTGTAAGGCATTTATTGGAGTTTCGTTTGTCTAGAGTATGGTACCACTTCCTTGCTGTTTATTCTTCTCCCTGTTTTTCCATATCTCACTACTCAAACTGTCCACAGTCTTTCCCTTTTGAGCCAAGCCATGTCTATCTCTTCCTTTTCTGACATCCAGTAGCATATGTAATCTCAATCAGGAATGTTACTTAGAGGCTTGTATCTTGTCTAAGCGGAGACTTGTGGTCCACAATTCGTTGCAGGGAGCATCATAATAGACTCTCTGTCTAAAGAAAACTCTTCTACACATATTGCAGAATGGGTTTTCTATTTGTACTCCTTACCAAATCCGTACGGCACCTCTAAAGTGCAGCTTTAACATCTAATATGATGTATCCAACATTATTTACCAGCAAAACAGCCTTCTCTCCCCTACACGTATTTTGTAGGTGCCTCTCCAGTCCATAGAATTCAGCAAAAGTAGAATTTCTGCCAGAAGGAAGTAGGGGGAGTCTGCACTTGGAATTTATGAAATGAAATGATGACTTCTATTAATGTTGAGAATCTCATTTGCTGCTTTCGTATTCTCCACGGTTCCTAACTCAATTCTAAGGGCAAAACTCGCCCTTAATAAATAGCTGTTCTCTGTTTGTCTATACTTCTGTTTCATCGTGTTATTATAATAATGCCTTTGGTGATAATTAAGTGTTGAAGAACATCTATTATAAAACACACTTATTAATCCTTAATGTCACAGACTGACCTTGTCATTATATCAGCTTTTTACTCACTGCAAGTAAATCTAGCATTCTTCATTTTTGAATTCATTCTAGTGGTGGAAACAATCATAACTATAAAATGTTTATATTTCTTGAATTTATTATACTGAATGTGCATGCATGCTTTGTAATAATTTTTTTTATCTTGCTGCTTATAACATTTTCTTGTTTTTTTTCCACTGACTAGGGAAAGTTGGAGACTAATGAAATGCATGGCTATAAGATTCCTGGCCATAGTCCTCATATAAGCATCTCTGAATACAGCGTGATAAGGAAAGGGAAAAATTAACAAATTTAGTTACAAAATATTCTATGTTCCCTGTCCTTTTCACTTTAAAGCATAAATGGTGGTCAGAATAATGGTAATAACAATGGTTTCTGGATTCTAGTTTATTGCCAACATTTGTCAACTTTCACGTATTTCTTTCTTCTTTTATGGAAGGACAGTAATGATGTTCATCATTGGCAAGGCTAATTGTGAAATTTATTTAACCTTTCTTTTAGTAGACTTTGAATTTTTTCCTACCTCCTCTGAAATACTATACAGAAATTTGGGGAAGTATCTGTAATTCTGAGAAACAGAAGAAAAAAGGTGATTTTCAAGTGATTCTAGAATAAGCACTGTTAAGTTTAATATTTCTTTTCCTTCTGAACTTCCACTTTTGTATTTTAGCACCTTTGATTTTATGAGGAGGGCTTTTCAGCTATTGTAAAACTAGCTTATTTTGCTAATGTCTTCCTAGTCAAATTGGAAACATGTAATAGGCTTAGTAGCCCAGAGAAGGTAAGAAAGGTAGAAGTTTGTGGGTTGATGTCCTTTTTGGAGGCAAAGAAAGGAATGCTAGTTATTTTATCCTTGGTCAAGTTGGTAACAAAACCAGGCGTTCCTTTGTTTAGCCTATAGACAGAGCACTTTCCGCTTAAGCCTCTGCTGGCAGTTGACTGCTCTTTCAAAATAGGAATTACTTTCTACTTTACCTCAAAACAGAGGTAAAGTGGAGACTAGTAATTGCATTGAAAAAATTATGATTAAAATATGTTGCTTGTGAAATAAATGGTGATTGGAGAAAATAAGCTAGCCTACAAGGAATGGCGAGTGTGATGAGTAAGAGCATGCATGCACTCTGGGACCAGACTTCTTATATTCAAAATTTGATTCTGATAAGAGAATACTATTAGCAACTCTATGTCAACACATTTGTTAGGTGAAATGGACCAATTCCTTAAAAGACACAATTTGCCAGAACTCACACGAGAAGAAATAATTTAAACAAGCCTATGTCTGTTAAAGAAATTGAATTAATAATTAACTCTGGTTAATTTTATGTGTAAACTTGAGTGGGCTGTGGGTACCTAGATTAAACATTTTTTTCTGAGTGTGTCTGTGGGGTCTTTCTAGCTGAGATTAGCATTTGAGTAGTTGGACTAAGTAAAGTAGATTGCCCTCCCCAGTGTGAGTAGACATCGTCTAGTCAGTTGAGAGCCTGAATAGAACAAAAAATGAAAGAAGGAGGAATTCACCTTTTTTTCCTGCCTTACTGTCTGAGTTGACAAGTCTCATCTCATCTTCTGCCCTTGGACAAGGATTTGCATAGTCAGGTCCACTGCTTCTTAGACCCTCAGATTTGGACTGAGTTACACCCAAGCTTTCCTGGGACTCCTGCTTGTAGATGGAAAATCATGGGACTTCTCAGCCTCTCCAATCTAGTGAGCCAATTCCTCATAATAAACCACCCCCCGCCCCACAACACACTCACAGAGGCATACCTTGTTTTATTGTGCTTCAGTGTATTATGCTTCACAGATATTACATTTTTCACATATTGAAGGTTTAAGGCAACCCTGCATCTAGTGAGTCTATCAGCACTGTTTTCCCAACAACATATGCTCACTTTGTGTTTCTTTGTCACACTTTGGTAATTTTCACAATATCTCAAACTTTCTCATTATTCTCTATTATGATGATCTGTGGTCAGTGATCTCTTTTTTCTTAACTCTGCAGCTTTGTAGCAATTAGCGATCTTTGATATTACTGTTGTAATTGTTTCGGGGTGCCATAAACAGCCATATAAGATGGCAAACTTAGCAAATGCTGTGTGTGTTCCGACTGCTCCACTGATCAGCTGTTTGCCTGTCTTTCTCCCCTCTGTCCTGCCTGTTCCCTGAGACAAAACAATATTGAAATTAGGCCAGTTGATAACCCTGTATTAGCCTCGAAGTATTCAAGTGAAAGGGAAGAGCTACACATCACTTGCTTTAAATCAAAAGCTAGACATGATTAAGCTTAGTGAGGAAGGCATGTTGAAAGCCTAGATAGGCCAAAAGCTAAGCTTCTTGGTATTAAACACCCAAGTTGTGAATGAAAAGGAAAAGTTTTTGAAGGAGATTAGAAGTGATACTCCAGTGAACACACAACTTATAAGAGAGTGAAACAGCCTTATGGCTGATACGGAGAAAGTTTTGCTGGTCTGGATAAAAGATAAAAACCAGCCACAACATTTCTGTAAGCCAAAACCTAATCTAGAGCAGTGCCCTAACTTTTTTCAATTCTGTGAAGACAGAGAGGCAAGGAAGGCACAGAAAAATGTTTGAAGCTAGCAGAGGTTGGTTCATGAGGTTTCAGGAAGGAAGTTGTCTTCATAACATGAAAGTACAAGATAAAGCAGCAAGTGCTGATTTAGAAGCTGCAGCAAGTTATGCAGAAGTTCTAGCTAAGATCATTGATGAAGGTACCTATACTAAACAACAGATTTTCAATGGAGATGAAAAACAGCCTTCTGTTTGAAGAAAATGCCATCTAGGACTTTCATAGCTAGAGAGAAGTCAATGACTGGATCCGAAGGTTCAAAGGACAGGCTGACTCTCCTGTTAGGAGCTAATGCAGCTGGTGACTTTAAGTGGAAACCAGCACCCATTTACTGTCCTGAAAATCCTTGAGCCCTTAAGAATTACACTAAAGCTCCTCTACCTGTGCTTTGTAAATGGAATAACAAAGCCTGGGTGATAGCACATCTGTTTATAGCAGGGTTTACTGAAAATTTTAAGCCACCTGTCGAGACCTACTGCTTGGAAAAAAATAGATTCTTTTCGAAACATTAATGCTCATTGACAATGCATTTGGCCAGCCAAGAGTGCTGATGGAGCTGTACAAGGAGATTAATGTTGTTTTCATGACAGCTAATGAAACTGGATCCTCATATCTCACCTTATAGAAAAATCAACTCAAGATTGTTCAAAGACTTTAATACCTGAAACCATAAAAATTATAGATGATAACCCTCACAGCTTAGCTCCCACCTGTGAGTAAGAACACATGATATTTGGTTTTCCATTCCTGAGTTACTTCACTTAGAATAATGGTCTCCAGTTCCATCTGGGTTGCTGTGAATGCTGTTATTTCATTCCTTTATATGGCTGAGTAGTATTCCATGGTGTGTGTGTGTGTGTGTGTGTGTGTGTGTGTGTATATGTACATATACATACATACATACCACAATTTCTTTATCCACTCATTGATTGATGGGCATTTGGGCTGGTTCCATATTTTTGCAATTGCAAATTGTGCTGCCATAAACATGCATGTGAAAGTATCTTTTTCATATAATGACATTTTTTCCTCTGGGTAGATACCCAGTAGTGGGATTGCTGGATCAAATGGTAGTTCTACTTTTACTAGTAGTTCTTTAGGGAATCTCCACACTGTTTTCCATAGTGGTTGTACTAGTTTACATTCCCAGCAGGAGTGTAAAATTGTTCCCTTTCTACCTCATCCATGCCAATATCTATTTTTTTTATTATGGCCATTCTTGCAGGAGTAAGGTGGTATCGCATTGTGGTTTTGAAGTGATTTCACCATTTGATAGCATTTACCCACATTTATTCATTCTGTGGTCTATCAATCAAGGAATAACTTCAACTATCAAGTCTTCCTATTTAAGAAATACATTTCATAAGTATTGAAGGAAATTAAAAATGCTACTCCAGTGAACACACAACTTATCCTTTTCATTCACAATTTGGCTGTTTGATGCATTTTGTCACTGCCATAGAGAGTGATTCCTCTGATGGATCAGGGCAAAGTCCACTGAAAATCTTCTGGAAAGGATTTACAATTCCAGATGCCATTAAGAACATTTTTGTCATAGGAGGAAGTCAAAATATTAGCATTAACAGAAATTTGTAAGAAGTTGATTCCAACCCTTGTGCATGACTTTGAGGGGTTCAAGGAAGTCACTGCAGATGTGTTGGAAATAGCAAAATAACTAGACTTGGAAATTCATATGGAATCCCCCAAAAAAGCCTTCATAGCCAAACAAGGCTAAGTAAAAAGAACAAATCTGGAGGCTTCACATTACTTGACTTCAAACTACACTATAAGGCCATAGTCACCAAAACAGCATGGTCCTGGCATAAAAATAGGCACATGGACCAATGAAACAGAATAGAGAACCCAGAAATAAAGCCAAATACTTACAACCAACTGATCTTCAACAAAGCAAAGAAAAAGATAAAGTAAGTGGGGAAAGGACACCCTATTTAACAAAGGTGCTGGGATAATTGGCAAGGTACATGTAATAGAAGAATGAAATGGAATCATCTCTCACCTTATACAAAAATCAACTCAAGATGTATCAAGTTCTTAAATCTAAGACCTGAAACCATAAAAATTCTAGAAGATAACATTGGAATAACCTTTCTAGACGTTGGCTTAGGGAAGGACCTCATGACCAAGAACCCAAAAGCAACTGCAACAAAAACAATGATAAATAGATGGGACTTAATTAAACTAAAAAGCTTCTGCACAGCAAAAGAAACCATCAGCAGAGTAAACTGACAACCCACAGAGTGGGAAAAAATCTTCACAGTCTGTACATCTGACAAAGGACTAATATCCAGAATCTGCAAGGAACTCAAACAAATTAGCAAGAAAAAAACAAACTATCCAACCAAAAAGTGGGCTAAGGCCATGGGACAATTTGCCAAAGAAGACATACAAGTGGCCAACACACATGTGAAAAAATGCTCAACATCACTAATGATCGGGGAAATACAAATCAATACCACAATGCGATACCATGTTACTTCTGCAAGAATGGCCATAATAAAAAAAATCAAAAAATAATAGATGTTGGCATGGATGAGGTAGAAAGGGAACAATTTTACACCTCTGGTGGGAATGTAAACTAGTACAACCACTATGGAAAACAGTGTGGAGATTCCTTAAATAACTATTAATAAAAGTAGAACTACCATTTGATCCAGCAATCCTACTGCTGGGTCTCTACCCAGAGGAAAAGAAGTCATTATACAAAAAGATACTTTCACATGTGTGTTTATAGCAGCACAATTTGTAATTGCAAATATATGGAACCAGCCCAAATGTCCATCAATCAACGAGTGGATAAAGAAATTGTGGTATATATTCATGTATACCATGAAATAATACTCAGCCATAAAAAGCGTTGAAATCATGGTATTTACAGCAACCTGGATGGAGCTGGAGACCATTATTCTGAGGGAAGTAACTCAGGAATAGAAAAACATCATGTGTTCTCACTCACAGGCGGGAGCTAAGCTGTGAGGGTTCAAAGTTATAAAAATAATACAATGGACTTTGGGAAAGGGGGGAAAGGTTGGAAAGGGGGTGCGGGATAAAATACTACATACTGGATACAGTGTATACTGCTCAGGTGATGGGTGCACCAAAATCTCACAAATCACCACTAAAGCACTTATCCATGTAACCAAACACCACCTGTTCCCCAAAAACCTATGGAAATAAAAAAAAGTTAAAAAATAATTTTAAGATCTCAGGAAAAATAACAACATAAAAACAGGAGTTTTCCAAATAAAGTGATTTCACCATTTAATCAGTGCATTCAAAACTTTATTAATATAATTAAGTGCTTGTGTCTTATGGGTCATATTTCAGTTTTAAGATCTAATTTTTACTTCTCATTTTTGTGTATCTACAAGTTTTCTGAAAAAATCATGGGAAATTCCAGTAGTATTTATACCCTAGTTTGACAAACGCTCAATCATCTTTATCTTAGAAGCTTATTCTATCTTAAAAAAATGGAGCCTGAAGATGTGATTGAATTGTTGCAATCTCATGATAAAACTTTAACAGATGAGAAGTTGCTTCTTCTGGATGAGCAAAGAGAATGGTTTCTTGAGATGGAATCTACTTCTGGTGAAGATGTGAACAATGTTGAACTGACAACAAAGGATTTAGAATATCATATCAACTTAGATGATAATAGCAGGATTTGAGAGGACTGACTCCAATTTTGAAAGAGTTTCTGCTGTAGGTAAATGCTATCAAACAGCATTGCCTGCTACAGAGAAATCTTTCATGAAAGGAGTGTCAAAGTAGCAAACTTCACTGTTGCCATATTACCACAGCCACACAAGCTGTCAGTAACCATTAACCTGATCATTCAGCAGCCATCAACATTGAGGCAAGACCTTCTATTAGCAAAAAGATGATGACTCACTGAAGGCTCAGATGATCGTTAGCATTTTTAGCCATGAAGTGTTTTTTACTTTAAGATATGTACTTTTTTTATATAATGCTACTGCATACTTAATAGACTACAGTATAGTGTAAATACAACTTATATGCACTGGGAAACCAAAAAATATGTATGACTTGCTTTATTGAGACTTTTACCTTATTTTGGTGGTCTGGAAGCAAATCTCGAATATCTCTGAGGTATGTCTGTATGTATACAGTCAGTCCTCCATATTTGTGGGTTATGCAGCCATGGATTCAACCAACCACAGATTGAAAATATTTTGGGAAAAAATAAAAAAAAAAACACAATGATAAAACATACAAATAGAAACAATACTATATTTACATAGCATTTACATTGTGTTAGGTATTGTATGTAATCTAGAGATGATTTAAGGTATTTGAGAGAATATTTGTAGGTTACATGCAAATGCTGTACCATCTTATATAACAGACTTAAGCATTTGGGGATTTTGGTGTCTGGGGGGTGTCCTGGAACCAATCCCAGTCGATACTGATGGGTTGAACTAATATGGATGAAGAACTTAGAATGGTTCCTAACACATAGTAAATAACCAATAAAGGGATAGATATTATTATTAGTCTATTATTATTTTTAAAAGAAATATCACTTGAAGCTTTCTTGAAGTGATGTTTTGTGAAAAAGAATCTGAAAAATAATACTACCACATTTTGTAGGATAGAAAAATCAAATGCTTATGTGTGTGTGTAGTTGTATCTGTGTGATGGAGAATTAGAAAATGTTAAGATACAGTGGCCAACTGGGGAGTACCCTGTCTATAAGTTTCAATTTAGATTAAAAGCCAAAATACTATGATCACCAAACCATACTCATTTGTCAGCCAGCTTTGGTCTATGAATCACCAGTTGCAGTCCCTGATATAAGGTATACATGCATCAAGCATAGCTTAGTTCTATAAAAAGACTGAGTATTTAAAGCTGTGCTATCTGTCATGCTAGCCATTAGCTCCATGTGGACATCTAAATTAAAATTCAGTTCCTCAGTCACATTAGGTACAATTCAGATGCTGAATAGCCACATGTGGCTGCTACTATGTTGGGTGGTGCAGATACAGGACATTTTCATCATTACAGAAAGTTCTATTGGATAGAGCTGACCTAATGGCTTGTAAATATATTCATTCATTACTGTCTACCAACTTATCCGTTCCTTGGTGAGAAATCACCAAGCCAGAGCCAGCAGACCTGTAATACACAGTACTGTAAGACTGGTCTTATGCTACTTAGCTGTTAATCTGCTCCCAGGCAGCAGCTTACAAGTTTGTTTTTGAGGTTCCCCCAACCTCATCAAAGTTCTTGGTTTGGTGACTATAGGCCTCTGGCATTAGTTGATTGTCCAGGTTGAGGAGAAAATTCCATAGGGGAACAAAGTAATTTATTTTCCCACATGACCTTCTGTCTTGACTTCTAACACCATACTTTTAGTTTTGCCTATTATTAACTTGATATAAATGGAATCATTTATACATTATTATAATGTATTATTATAATGTATCTATTATATAGATACATTATTAATAGCTTTCCAGGATGGGGAAAATTGAGTTGGGGTATATATACGTTTGCGTGTGTGTATTTTTTTCACCCACTAGGAGAAATACATCAGTGAGAAACCTTAACCTTGAATATTCTCTATAAAATATATAAAAGGCATATTACCTTAGGAATTTTTTACTGTGTCATAATACTGTTGTATCTCGTCGTGGCAATCAACATTTGCTATCACTAGAATAATGCTTTATTGTTTATGATAGGAAATAGCAAAATTTTAACCTTAATGGTGATTTGAAGAATTTTTACTCTGTTAGAACTTAACTGGAGAAAGCTTGAGCTGGGAGGAGGTGATATAACGGATCAGATCCCTTAGGGCTATTCAGGTTAGTGGATAGGATTGTTTCTCTTTTGCCATTCATGATGGAGCCTGCATGTTACTCCTTAAACAGAGAAAGTATAGAGTGAGCGTGTATGTGCTGTGGTTTCTTTAGAAAGAGTGGTAGCATCAAGTATTATATGGTTAATGGGAAGTAAAAATTTATACTTCCATTCCTGTCTCAATAAATATTAGGGATAATTCTTTATATTTTCCCTCTTTATTGAGGGTTTGCATTGGTAATTGTTCCTTCCCCTCTCCAGCAGAACCTAATTTATTCTAGGCCTTGGGCTTGAGGACTAAGGCCGATTTTCATTGGTAAATTAATTTCAAACATTACCCTCACATTAGAGTAAATTCATCACTTTTCCTCAAGGGAAGGTATGCAGAGGCTTTTTGACCTACCTGGAACAGCTGTTTGCTTAATCCTTTCTCTTGGGGCTGTGTGTTACAGTAGAAAGAAAGTGAACATCATGAGACTTGAATTTTAGTCTTGGCTTTGATAAATTTTTTGGATTACTTTATGCAAGCTTTGGATTACTTTATTACTCCGTTCCTTATTTTGTGTGTAAAATGAAGGTAACAGCAGCAATGCCCACCTAATTTGCAAGAATGTTGAGAATAATACATGCAAAAGTGAAACTGCTTAGAGCCCTCAAAGGAAAGATAACAGATCTCAGGTTGAGGTTTCATCACATTTCAGCTATGCATGCTTCATTGTTCAAGCCTCTTAGATGTTAACAACTATGGAGTGTTTAGATTTCAGGAGAATCTTATTCTTGAAGTGGTGTTTGTGTGGTTTTTGTGTCTGTATATGCTCATGTGTTGTATTTCTTTTCAATAATGTGAGTGGTCAGACTACCTATAGGGTTTTTTAAGCTTCTGGGCAACTCTGAGGCAGAGTATAACTTTTTTTTTTTTTTTTTTCCTCAGGTGGCTAAAGCAATCCTAGTGAGACAATGGCATGAGTAATAGTAACAGAGGAGTTAAGCAGTTGTGATTTTCTGCTCCAATAATAGAATGGTAAAAATCTTTGTTCTTTGTTTTGGTTTCTTGGGACAGATGGTCTTGGTGGCTGTTGACATTTTCTGTGGACTCTCTGGTGCCTCTTGTGCCCTTTGTCCTCTATGCTACCCTGGTTGAACCATGGCCGAAGAATATCCATTTTCCTATCAGTTATTTTATGAAGTTTATCAGGATGTCTTTGCCTTCGTTATCATTTTGTATAAAAAAATTGTGCCTTTAAATGTAATGTTTGCTTGCTTTTTTTTTTTTTTTTTTGAGACGGAGTCTCGCTCTGTCGCCCAGGCTGGAGGGCAGTGGCGCGATCTCAGCTCACTGCAAGCTCCGCCTCCTGGGTTCACGCCATTCTACTGCCTGAGCCTCCCGAGTAACTGGGACTACAGGCGCCCACCACCATGCCTGGGTATTTTTTTTTTTTTTTTTTTTTTTTAGTAGAAACGGGGTCTCACCGTTTTAGCTAGGATGGTCTCTATCTCCTGACGTCGTGATCCACCTGCCTTGGCCTCCCAAAGTGCTGGGATTACAGGCATGAGCCATCACGCCCGGCCTAATGTTTGGTTTTTAAGGTTCTTACAGTTTTCTCGTGAGGAACCAGGGATAAATTCCCTGCGTTTGAGCCATAGAACAGGACAACAAATGGCAGTATTTACTATGACATCCAACACTAATCCTCCTCATTGACTATTACCACCCTGTTTACCAGACCCAAACTTTAGCATGTAGACCTTTTCCCCACTTAACTTGAGTTTCTGGTCAAGTTAAGGATTCTGTAATCTCCCATTTTGTGGGAACTTCATTTCTTGTGTTTTGGGGCTGAGCATGCTGCTTTCGTATCCACTTCTTTCAGAAGTCTCAAGTTTTCATGTAGACACAAGTCCCTGAGACCTGCCGTGCCCCAGCAGATTTCCTGCAGATAAGTACTCCTCTGCCTTTTCCTCCCACAACCGTTGAATTCTTATAGTAATTTCTGAGGGCAACAGTGGCAATATCTTATTTTCAGTACAAAATACATTTATTATCTGATATGTCCAAGAATCTGTGTTGCAAGAAAGACACAGTACGTTTCAGCTCTTTGGTAACATTCCTTACATTTTACATTTTGCCATTTGCAAAGCACTTTCACAGCATGTTTCTGTGTATATATTTAACATGTGTGTATATATACACATACACGGGATAGAATTGCTGGTTCATAGAATTTGCGTATGTTTAGAAAATTGCCAAACCATTTTTAAAAAGTGGTTGTTCTACATCTGTGCATGTGCTTATAACCTAAATGCCAGTCAACAATAGAATGGATGATTAAGTTATGGTGTATTCCTGAATCCAAGTATACTACATAGTAATAGAAATAAATGAACTATAGCTATATTTAACAATCTGTATAAACCTTACCAACAAAAGTTGGAGCAGAAGAAGCCAAACACACACAAAATATACAGTATCATTCTATTTATATCAAGTTAACAATAGGCAAAACTAAAAGTGTGGTGTTAGAAGTCAAGATAGAAGTTACCTTGAATGGGGGAGGGTAGTGACTAAAAAGGGGCACAAAGAAGGCTTGTTTAGGAATCTGGTAATGTTCTGTTTCTGGTTTTACACCATGTGCTGGTTACAAAGGTGTATTCTTTATCAGAAATCATTGAGAAGTATACTTGAGGTGTGTGTTTTTTATGTCCACATACTTCAAAACGCTCACATGAAAATGTGAATTTATAGCCAGCTTTATCTTATTTATAACAAGTATTGGATTTATTTACTCTTGTAAATAAATTCTTTCTTATTTATCCATCAATTTAAAGAACATTTATTTAGTTTCACTTCTTGATTATAACAAAATCATTTCTTGTTGTCAGTCTTACTTTCATAGTCCACACCTCAACAGCCACTTTCTTCATGAAACTTTATAATTACTGCTCTTTTGTTGATAGCTAACCTGGATAACTGATTTCATCCCTACATCCTCAGATTGTACACATATGTTTGTTGGATGCTTCTATGTTTGTTAATTAGTTGCAAGCCATTTTGCACCTAGTCATATCGTTGTCACAAAACCACAGACAACTTTGAAGAGTAATGAATTTTCTGAAGGATTAAATTGGAATGTTGTGAGGCTCCCTCTCTAGTTCTTAGGGGGCTGGAGGATAGGCGTTGGGTTCAGTATATCAGAGGGTATGCACTGTGCGAAGGAAAGTTGTAGTTGATGTCAAGGACTGCTGCTGCTTCTGGTCTCAACTGGAAGTTTTAGGAGGAGAGAAAAGAGAATAACTTTAAAAATTATTTGGAAGGAAATTACTAATATTGTTTAAGCAGTTGTAGTACCTTAAATTCTTAACAATTTTCTCAACCCTTTAACTCAGAAGTTGGTGGAAGCAACTCCTGACCTCATGATCCGCCCGCCTTGGCCTCCCAAAGTGCTGGGATTACAGGCGTGAGCCACCGCGCCCGGCCATGTGCATTTGTTAAGCAGTTAAAAACGTTAAGCCAAAATAAAGAAACAGTGATAGCAGAGTAGGGAGTGTTGTGCCCAAAGAGTGACTGTACTCTTATTGTTTTACCTTGTCATAAAAATGCTTGTTAGTGGTGACCCTTTCTAGATTTTCTGGTTTTAAACTCAGGAGAATGACTAATGGGGTAAGAAGTGCTTTTCACCAGCAGTATGACATACATTGGACACAAAGTCATAATCCTATAACATGATTACTATGTCAGTCTTAGTTATTCAGTAATAGTAAGGGAGGTGAAAGCCCATTCTTCAGGACTAAGCATTGAGAAATCTGTTTGTTGGGCCTCAAAAGATTTCTTTCTTTCCTCCTCTTCTTCTTCTTCTTTTTTTTTTTTAAAGTAAAATAGGCTCATTTTAGAGATTAAATCTGTTGTAAAGTGCTATAAATAGGTTGCAAGTATAAGTGCTATAGAAAAATTACAATAATACTATGCTAGCCTAGTGTTTTAGTGGTTAGTCTTCCATAGCAATATGAAATTTCGGGGGGAAGTTGTGTGATTTTTTTAAAAAAACATTACTGAATTCATTTTTCCGGATTTATATGTATGTGTGTGTGTGTGTGTGTGTATGCGTGTGTGTGTGTAGCCAATGGTTAATAATGTACTTATATTTTTTGTCTTCCCATCTGTTTCTTGCTACTGCAGTTCTATGGTTGCTATGGAGAAGGTTATGATAAGGAAAAGCACAATAAGGTTAAAAGTTCTTCTCTGTATCTGGGACAGAAATAACAATCTCCTACCACACCATCCTTTTTTACGCCCTCTGCCCTCATGTGATGATCTTCAATACTGCAGTGCCTGTTGCTGACGGGAAGATGGTTTGATGCTATATTTAAAAAAATTACACAGAGGAGCTAATTCTCTTCTTTTTTGCTTCTTTTAAGGTTGATGACTTTCATCATTTTAATCTAGGCACAGAACAGAAGGAGACAATAAGCATATTAGGATGAATTGTCAACCCAGGACATTTCTGGTTTGTGTGGGTGGTTTTTTCCTTTAATTTCATTTGTGTGTTTAAAATTTTATTTATTATTTGCTGATATGAGGTAAGAAAAGCTTAGAGAAAGGACCTGATGTGGAACAGTTGGGATTTGGTTAATCTGCTTAGAAATAACACTAATCTCTAGATCAGATGCTGTCAACAATACAGTGCCTTCTATCCCCATTATCTTCCTCTATTCTTTCCTTGCTTATTCTTCCGGCACTCTGTGGTTTCATTTAGTTTTATCTTTTCATTTCCTACCAAATTTTGTTTTTTAACATTTCTTTCCTACTTCTCATTTACATTTCACTTTTGAATTTCACCACGGCTTCATCATGGGAAGTTTTTTGACTTTACTCTGAGGTGGCAGGGTGGGAAGCATAGATATGTAATAACTCATGCCAAAATAAGCTTCTTCCTAATATATGCTTAAGAGTAACTTTGTATTACTTTTAATAATCACAGTTGTAGGTCTCTGTCAAAATAAGAGTATGACCACAATTTTCTTGAGAAGTTTGATGCTACTGGGACGATTATATGACTCTAGGTGAATACGTGCTATTTTCTTTCCTCTGTTTTCTGGTTTTTTTCCCCTGCTTATTTGTATGTTAGGTTATTTTTTGAGATCAAATTCAATTGCTATTTATTAAAAACCTCCTTTGTGCAAGGCATTTAATGTATATTTCTTCAAAGTGGTTTTGTGAGGCAGATATTTTTATGCCTTTTCTTAAAGATGCCAAAAAACTAAAGCCAACATGTTAAAATAATGTGCCCCAGGCTACACAATTAGTCAGTAGCTGTACCTGGATTCTATGTCCTGTGCTCTTTTCAGCATTCCTCAGAGGCTTTAAGTTGGAGTTAGGAAAGGCTCTGGAGTCACACTAGACATTGTTTTGAATCCCAGCTCCATCTCTGGGTCTCAGTTTCCTCATCTGTAAAATACGATTAATAATCATATCACCTCCAAGTCTTGTTTGTTACTAAGCTTTATATAAACCGCCTAAAACAATACTTGGCACATAGGTTCTTGATGAATAGCATCAAGTACATTGAACATCAAATATATTGAACATTTACTGTATTATGGTCTCTGTGTGCTGAGACCCGAGCATATAGGTTCTCCTTGGAATCAAATTGAGAAAGGCCTCTATTAAGAGAATTTAAAGTGTCGGGACTATATCAAGGAAGTACAGGGTGTCATGAGGGCATTTAAAAAGGAAGGGTAGTCTGTTCTGGAGGTCAGCAGAATTTTGAAATCTGAAGGATGGGTAGAAATGAGAGGGATCGTGTGTGTGTGTGTGTGTGTGTGTGTGTGTGTGTGTATGTATTTCAAGCTAAGGCAATAGCCCACATAAATCTTAGATGGGAGAGTGCAGTGTGTTGCTGAACCTGAGAAAAGTCCACTGTGGAAGAAAGTACTGTAAGACTGGCTGGAAGGACAGGCAAAGGTCAGATTAAGCAGAGCCTTGAAGGTCATAGAAAGTAAACCTAGATACATTGTATTAGAACCTAATGATGATGCCATATTACCTCTATCTCTATTCCTAGACTTCAAGAGAACTTCTAAAAGGATAACCAAACTCTCTACTTCCACATTTAAAATATTTGTATGTTAAAAACTGAAGAATGCTTTAAACTAGTTAGAAGTTAAATTAGTACTAACACAAACATATCTAAAAATCAAGAAAAATTTTAAAAATAGTGTTTAATTTGGAAAGAAGCAGTGTTACTGGTGAACAAGAATAAAATATTTCAGTTGAGCCATTTTTAAAAAGAATTTAATTGGTTTCAGAATGTAACATCCTTCCTGATGGTTTCAGATGGCTTTATTTGTTCATAAATAACTCTACTTGTTGATTTAGCCACTTTTGTCATATGAATGCTTCATTAAACAAATGGAGCTTGCTCATTATAGCCAAGTAGAGCTATATTCAACCAAGTGGTGAAGTTGAGAGTACATGGTTGTATTTAACAGCAAAGGCCCTTTATCTGGCCTCTTGCCATCTGGAAACTCTAGATAGCATTTCCCAATATAAATCTCAATGTAGTAACCAGACTGATAAGGACATGCAACTATAGCATCACAATGTCAGAGAGTGTTCTGTATACAGGAAAGAAAAATACATTCTTCTCACCCTATTCATTATCCAAGTTAAAAGCCTAGATTTTCAGAAGTCCTTTAGAAAGCTAAGCAGCAAGAAATTTTATTTTCCCTGAAAAAGGCCAGTCACATGGAAGTTCAGATTTGGCTAGAGGGTTATCATTGTAATAAAAGACAATCCTGAAATAGCGAAAAAATAGCCCCTAGATTCTGTCAGTTTTCTCTGCCCATTCCCTGCCTTGTCTTTAAACTATGATTTCTGAAATTTTTGAAAGCACAGAGATCTTTTTTAAAGTCCTTATATAATGCTTAGGGCATTAAGATTTATTTTTAAACTTTACTCATCATTTCTAGGCTCCACAAAGTTTTGTAAGAAATGTCTATCTGTTTTTTAAAATGTCAAGTTGAATTCAAATCTGAGGCCCCTTTTTAAAAAAATCATTGTGATAATTATCAATTATTGAGGCTCCCCTCTATATGCTGCAGTCTCTCTTACAGAGCCAGAATGCTGGGAGGACCCCTCTGGTCTTCTGTGGAGTAACTGCTTTTTGTTCAAGCCCCTTGTTCAAGCCCACAGGATCCTTTGTGTTGCTCTGCAGCTTCTGTGCCTTGTAGGACACATGGAATGTTGTGATGACCAGAGCTCCAGTCTCCAGGACAGCCATCCTCTTTGAGGCACCGTTATTTCCTTTGTCCTCTGAGCAAAGGAGAGCATGGATCTCCTCTTGTCAAGGAACTTGGCCAACTTCCATTCCCCTCCCAGTAGTATTTTTTCTCCTTTATCAGGCTCAAAGGCAGCCCCTCCTACCTCCTCTGCCCCACTGTAGCTTCCTCAGTGAGCATAGGCTTCACAAGAGACAGGAAGCCTGTTGGTCTTCAGTAGTTTCATCTTTCCACCCTGCAAAGCCGACAAGATAAAGGAATACACAGACAACTTGACAAAGATAGGCTTAGAAGAGGTAGGAGAGAGGAAGGAGAAAGACATAATTGTTATTGTTTTCATTTGTTGCTTGCTGTAGTCAGCATAGTCGTATTCATGGCTGACAAATCATATTTTGAATAGTATTTCTATTTGGAGGAATTCCCACATTATGAGTCTACCTCCCCAGTGTTAGAAATAAGAACTTAAATTTCTGGCCTCTTGTGTAGCTTGGACTTCGGCCCTTCGGTCAGATTCACATAGAGAGTCTCTGGCCCTGACTTGAAAGAAGAAACTTGAAAGAAGAAACGTGACAGAACAAGTTCTATGTGAGCTTCTATTGCTAGCACAGATAGCAGCATAAGAGTATGGCTTTGCGGGATGATAGTGTTGTAGGGTTAAGTGCCTGATATAGCACTGGGACATCATTCGTAGTTGCAGTAAAGTTTTGGCATTTGGGGTTTGGTGACAGGGACAGTTGCAGCAATTTTCTTAAGCCAGTTTTACAGTATAGTTATGGATGTTTTCCTGGAAGATTAGCTCTTAATTTGTTTTTCAAGCCATTTCCATGATTCTGTGAGCTTCCCAACATACCTTTTTCTAAAAAAAATTTTTTTTAAAGTATAAATTACATACAATAAAATCCCTCTGTCTAGGTATATAGTTTGCTATGTTTTGACCAATGTTTCGTCTTGTGTTCACTACCATAACCATGATGTACCCTATTTCTGTAACTCCAAGGACTTCCCTTCTGCCCTATGTAGTATTCTCTGCCAAACTTTAACCCTCAGTCCCAGCTCCAGCATCTGGCAACTGCTGCTTTGTTTTCTGCCTGTATAGTTTTGCTTTCTCCATAGATTTTTTTTTAATGGATACATGCAGTATATAGCCATTTGTTTCTGGATTATTTCACTTAGCACAATAGCTTTAACATTTAGTCATTTTGCATATATCAGAAGTTTGAGTTTTTTTTGTTCATAAGTAATATTTTATTAAATGGCTGTGTCACAATTGTTTTATCCATTTGCAAGTTGATGGGCATTTGAGTTGTGTCTGGTATTTTGGCTATTACAAATAAAGATGCAGTGAACATTTGCATATAGGTTTTTCTGTAGATCTGTATCTTTACTTGTCTTGCATAAATATCTAGAATTGGAATTGCTAGATTGTATAGTTAAGTGTACATTTAATTCTGTAATAAAATGTGAAAATGTTTCCAAATGACTGTACTACATTTCATTTCCTTCAGAAATGTATGAGAGTTAGTTGTTCTACATTCTCGTCAACACTTAGCATTGTCCTGTTAATGTAATATATTCTAGTTGATGTTTTGTATTATCTCAATGTGGTTTTAAGTTCCCTGTTGACTAATGAAGTGGAGCATCTTTTCAGGATGTTATTACTCATTTGTATACTTTCTATGCATAGTGAAGTGTCTGTTCAAATCTTTTGTGCATTTAAAAAATCGGACTGTTTGTTGAATTTTAAGAGTTTTTAGATATTATAAATACAAGAACTTGTGTTTTGAAAATATTTTTTCCCAACCTATGGCTTGTATTTTTATTTTCTTAATAGTGTCTTTTGAAGACAAGAAACTGTTAATTTTGATGAGGTCTTACCCATTTTTAAGTGGTTAATGCATTTTGTATCCTATTCCAGAAGGCTTTTTCTAACCCAGAGTCATAGAGAATTTCTCCTGTGTTTTCTTCCAGAAGTTTTATAGTTTTATTGATATGTTTAAATTTTTTATCTATTTTGAGTGAATTTTTATATAAAGTATTAAATAAGGGTAGAGGTTTTTTTTTTTTTTTGGCATATGGAGATTATTTTTTCCCCCAGTGCAGTTTTTCAAAAAGAGTAAACTTTTCCCCCTGAATGGCTTTGACACCTTTGTTGGAAATCAATTGCCCATTTATGTATGAATCAATTTTTGGACTCTCTATATGTCCTTATTCCAATGCTACTTTATCTATATTACTTTATAACTTTTTTTCTTGAAAATTATTCTATTCTAATATTCACTTTTGTACATACATTTCAGGAGCAATTTGTCTATACAAAACAGCTCACTGAAAATTTGATTTGGGTTCTATTAAATCTAAAGATAAATTTGGGTTGACTTGACCTCTTAACAGTATTGAGTCTTTAGACTAATGGTCACAGTTTGTCTCTCCAGGCAGTAAAGTCTTTAAATTTCTCTCAGGAAAATTTTGTAATTTTCATTGCACAGATCTTACAGATATTTTCTGAAGGTTATCCCTAAGTATTTCATGTTTTGGATGCTATTATAAGTGGTATCATTTTAAAATTGTAATTTCCAAATATTCATTGCTACTGTATAGAAAAATCGTGGCTATTTGTATATTAGCCTTGATTTCTGAAACCTTGCTAAACTCATTTATTAGAATTAGTTGTTTTTTTGTAGACTTGTAAGAATTTTTAATGTAGATGTGTTATCTGCAAATAAATACAGTTTTACTTTGAAATTTTCAATCTATATGTCTTTTAATTCTTATTCTTGCCTTATCGCAGTGACTACAATCTGCATGTTAAATAGAAGTGGCAAGAGCAGACATCTCTCCTTGTTCCTTACTGTAGGAGGAAAATCTTTTACCATTAAATTTGTTAGCTGTTTGAATTATTGGTACTGATAATATCTCTTTGTTCTTCTTTTAATGTCTGTAGGATCTGTAATTATGTCTCTTCTTTCATATCTGAATTGATAATTTGTGACTTTTCTCTTTATTCTTTGTCAGTCTGGTTAGAGATTTATAAATTTTATTGACCTCAGATAACTAAATTTTGATTTTATTGATTTACCCTGTTGTTTTTCTGTCTTTATTGAATTCTACTCTGTCTTGATACTTTGCTTCTGTATGCCTGCATTTGATTTAATTTAAATTACTTTTTAAAAAGTTTCTTAAGGTGGAAACTTAGGTCATTGATTATAAACCTTTCTTCTTTTCTAATATGCACATTTAGATGCTGCTGTTACTTTTCTCTAAGTAATGCTTTGGTTGCTTCCCCATAAATTTTGATAAGTTGTGTTTTCATACTCACATAATTAAAAATATTTTCTAATCTTCCTTGTGATTTCTTCTTTGACCTATGAATTATTTAGAAGTGATTTTTTTTTTTTTTTTGAGACGGAGTCTTGCTCTGTCACCCAGGCTAGAGTGCAGTGGCACGATCTTGGCTCACTGCAACCTTTGCCTCCTGGGTTAAGCAATTCTCCTGCCTCAGCCTCCCAAGTAGCTGGGACTACAGGCATATGCCACCATACCCGGCTAATTTTTATATTTTTAGTAGAGATGGGGTTTCGCCATGTTGGCCAGGCTGGTCTTGAACTCCTGACCTCAGGTGATCCACCTGCCTTGGCTTCCCAAAGTGTGGGATTACAAGCTTGAGCCACCACACCTGGCCCGAAGTGATTTAAAAAAAAAAATACATGATGGTTTTCTAGATTTCTTCCTATTGAGTTTAGTTTAACTCATGTTCTTTGTATAACTTTAATTATTTAAAAATTTCTGAAGTTCATTTTATAGTCCAGAATATGTTCTGCCTTAATGGATGTTCCATGTCTACTTTAAAATAATATATATTCTATGGTGTTAGGTAGAACATCCTAAAGTTTTCATTTATATTAAGTTCATTGTTCAGGTCTTCTGTGTTTTTACTGTTTTTGTCTGTTCTATAAGTTAATGATTGAGACGTGTTGCAGTCACCAACCATAATTGCAGGCTTTTCACTTTTTCTCCTTTTAATTCTGTCAGTGTTTCCTTCTTGTACTTTGAAGCTCTGTTGTGAGGTGCATACACAGGACTGTTAGGTTCTTGATGAGTCAGCACGCCCTTTTATCATTATGTAATATCCCTCTCTATGCCTGTTTTAGTTATTTGACTCTTCTTTCTTCACATGCTACTGCTTTCCCAAGCTCTTTGCTTTCCCAAACTATATTATCTTATAAGTTACCTCATAATTAGCTGTCCAGCCTCTCCTTGGTGAAATGCTGATTTCTGGTACAATCACTTGTAGCCAGGATGTAAATAAGATCCTATGTCATAAACCATAGTGACTCATGTTCAAGGAATTGCTTCTTTCTCCTTTCTCTGAAGTCACTTTTGAGTGTGGTAGCAATCATAGTAGCATGTCCATCATAACACTGCAAAGCCTGGTTCTGCTTTTCTGCCTTGGTTCTTTATGGCTAATTATAATCACATTACTTGCTTAGTTTTAAATAAGGGGTTGCAAACATAAATGCCCACAGGAGTCAGACAGGTAACATGATGGAGTAAAGTGGGTTATATCGTGGAATAACAGGAAGTGGGTGGGGATCCTGGCAGTGTGGAAAGCTCCTGCTTTGTCTAAAGGGGCAGCACTAATCAATGGCCACGCGAAATGCAGGCCTGGTGTTACTAAATGCCCCCCAAAAGGGGATTCCTAAATGGAGTAGAATACGTAAGCTGATAACCAGATATGAAATCAGGAGGAAGTGGTAATAGGAAACTTGCTGAAGAGAATTCTGATAAAGTTCACACCAAGTTTTTGGAGATACTGCTGAGTTAATGCTACCCACGTAATATATACGCCATGACATGTAGGAATCAAGTAAGCATGTATACACACACATATATATATATACACATATGCATATGTACACACACACACACATTTTATATATATATATATATATGAGAGAGAGAGAGAGATATCTTTTGGAAAGTGACAAAGAGGAGTGATAATTTAAAGAGTGTGCATTAGTTCAGTATAAGGCATGCTCTTTGCCCTTGGGATGGTCTCTGAGCAATGTTTGTGGTTGAAGGGGAGAAGTCAATGAGAAAGCACTGAAATTATATCTAAAGGGAAACTGTAGTACCATAGAAATAGAATACAATTACATATTACAGCCAGACTATTACATGTTACATAGACTGTGTAATGAATGTTTAATGCTTCAGCCAGAAAATGAAGATATATAATTTTATGGTAGCTTGCCATTGTACACCAACCATAAAATATATTGTGATATGGCATAAAATGAAGTAGAAACTTGGCAGTGATCCTGTAAATTGATTAATGTAGATGACCAATATGTAATAGAGCCATCTATATTGATAAATTAGTCAGCTATTACTCTTCATTTCACTTAGCACTGAGTAGATGGCCAAAATATAATTGAATTTCAGCTAACACAAACTTTTTTTTAAGTTGAGATGGCAGTTTGTAAAAAGATTATATGGTAAGTATAAAGGTAGATTATTTCATCTAATTAAAATTTGGTTAAAATATGAAGGGAGAATGATTTGTTTAAAAAACTACTACAACACTAGAGAATTGTAGTATTCCTTAGTTTCCTTCAGAAAACAAGGAGGGTAGTGTACAATTTTTATTTTTTGAACTCATGTCAGTCTGCTAAACTATAAAACTTAATTTGATAGGTTATATAAATTTGTATTACATGTATTTATGTAAGAAATACTTGTGAGATCATATGGGATGATATAAACCAATAAGCATTTTGTGACCACTGATATTGACATTTTAGACAGAAGGATAACATAGGCCTCCCAAAGTGCCATAAAGGTCTTTTTGATGCTTTGCTGATTATATTCCCAGAGGGAAGTGTTCTGGCAGTTGGGCTAATCCTGAAACATGAGCATTTGCTTCATAGTCATCAGAGAACACTTTTGTGAAATCTCCATTGGATTGCTTGGGCCAGTCCCCATTGTGAACATCCAACGTTCAATCTCTGATGAGTTTGCAGGGGGGATTTCATGTCATTTGACTCTAGTAGTAGGCAGATCACAGTAAAATGTCCATTGTCTGTTCTCTTGGCTGTGTAGTGTGGATGGTACCTCCTAGGATTTTTAAAGATTCTTTGTTGCCAGCTTCATTTCCTCTAACATGTGCCAAGAGGTTTGAAATAATGTGAATACCTTTCTGCTTTAAATCTTGGGAAACAGGAGTCTAAAGAAAGATTATAGACAACTGTATTTATGACTTTAACTCCTCAGAGGAAATATGACCATGCACTTTATATCCTTTTTATGTAATTGCTGAGAGTCATTCAGAATTCATGGAGTTGACTGAAGTGAAAGTACAAAGAAAAGATTCAAGTGCAAAATGCTGTCACTTTGGCTCTTAAATTATGCATTTTACATGTAAATATTGCAAATGGTAAGATGTTTTAAATTTTTTTTTTTTTTTTGAGATGAAATCTCACTCTGTCGCCCAGGTTGGATTGCAGTAGTGCAATCTTGGCTCACTGCAACTTCTACCTCCCAGGTTAAAGTGACTCTCCTGCCTCAGCCTCCCAAGTAGCTGGGAATACAGGCACCTGCCACCATGCCTGGCTAATTTTTTTATTTTTGGTAGAGATGGAGTTTCACCATGTTGGCCAGGCTGGTCTCGAACTCCCGACCTCAAGTGATCTGCCTGCCTCAGCCTTCCAAAGTGGTGGGATTACAAGTGTGAGCCACTGCACCCAGCCTAAGTGGATTTTTAACCTAATATTTAGCGTTCAAGTTTAAATTCTTGCCTAGAATTTCAAACATGGAAATATCCTTTAAGAGGAAATAGGGTTTTTGGTTTTTTTAATAGGATAGAAAAAAAATTAAGCATCAAAAATGCAAAAAAACACCCATTTCCCTCCTTCTTACTCTAAGAAACTTTTTATTACTCTAAGAAACTTTTTATTACACATAGTTCTATCAATATGCTAAAGAGGAACCATGAGACACATTCACAGAGTAACTTAATTTCGTCTTCTGCATACCTTTAAATTCATTCATGAGTCAGTTCTTTCTCTAGATGAGAACTAAAGCAGGTTATACAACTTTTCTGATCACTTTGAATTTAAAAAATGAAACAGAATAAGAAAATCTTAATTTATATACAGAATTATAGGTATGGCTCCCTGATGGCCAGTGAGGTACCCTCTAGGAGTCCAGATATCCGGCTTCAACTTTCCTCTACTGAGGTCCCATCAGCGAGCCCTCTTGTTAGGCCTAAGAAGACCCTGCACCAGCTTTCATGTGTGTTCACCTACAAGGTGGGAATAGGGCGAGTGAGTCTTTTAGTGTACCACAGCCCTAATTTAAAAGTTCTCTCCACAAAGCCTCTTTACAGACTTTCACCCCTGACTCATTTATTCCCTTTGTGTAGTCCTCAAAGTTATATAACCAATTTTCAGCCATCTTCCTTGTGCAAATTCTTCAGGGCAGTTAGTCTTAAAAGTCTCTTTTGGCATCTGATATATATACGTACACACACACATATACATACGTATATGTGTGTGTGTATATATGTGTATATACATGTGTGTATATGTGTGTGTGTATATATATATATATCTCAGGATATATATATATATATATATCTCAGGATATATATATATATATATCTCAGGATATATATATATATATCTCAGGATATATATATATATATATCTCAGGATATATATATATATATATCTCAGGATATATATATATATATCTCAGGATATATATATATATATATCTCAGGATATATATATATATATCTCAGGATATATATATATATATATATATATCTCAGGATATATATATATACACACACACACACACACACACACACACACACCCTGATATTTCATGTGGAAATCGAAGTAATTGGATTAGATCAATTTAGCAACATGTATGTATTGAGTTCCTATGGTGTGCTTTCTGAGACCATACAGTATACTAATGAGGATTTGTTAATCGCAAGGTATGATTAAAAGCTTGGTGGTGTTCTGACACTACTTTGTGAGACTCTGACCTAGACTGAGAGGTCAGGGCTTTTCTTGTGAGAAGGTATCACTTGAGCTATTGTAAATGATGAGTAGGTTACTAAGTAAAGAAGCTGGGGTTTATGAGTAGGTTACTAAGTAAAGAAGTTGAGGTTTGGAACAAAGCAAACCAGACAGAGGAAAGACAGAAAACAGAGCAAAGACTCAGATTCCAGGAGTCAAGAGAAATTTAGTTGGTAAAATGTGCCAGATTTGATCATGGATTGGGTTTGGGAGATGATGACAGAGTTGACTTGAAGGTCTCTAAATGTCTGGCTTGCCCAGCTTGGCCCTGTTTGAGCCATTCACAACCATAGGGAACATCAGGAAGGAGCCAGAGTATATTTGGGAGGTGGGCATGCAAAGGAATAGTTTGATCTTGGACAAGCACACTTTTGAGGTGCCTTTGAGGTAGCCACATGGTGAAGTCTAGGAGGCAATTGGATGTAAGAGGAGAGGTTTTGAGTAGAGATATAAATTTGAAAGCCATTAGCATTTATATGAGAATTGAATTCATGATGGTAAGTGAAATTCTGTAGGGAGATAGTTTAGAATAAGGCATCAAGGCAGTACTTTCAGAAATACCAACATTCAGTAACCATGTGGAAAAGGGTGAAACAGCAAGAGGAAGTGAGAAGTGTCCAGAGAGTTGGGAGGAAAACCAGAAGTGAGTTATATTAACATCACTGAAGCTAAGGGAAAGGTGTGTTTTAAGGAAGAGGGAAGGGTCATCTCTGTCAGATGTTTACCAGAGTCCAAGAATGATTACAAGTGTCATACAGCCACAAGGAGGTATCTGGGAAGCCTAGGGAAAATTGTTTTTAAGAAATGATTGGGGCAGAAGTAGATTGAAGACTATGGAGCAGGAATAGATTCTGTGGAGGGACTATAGACAGTGCTTTCAAAAAGATTAACGTGAAGTATCAGAGAGCTAGGGCCTCCCTGGTGAGGACTGTGGGGTGTAGGGAAGTAGGAATTTTGTTTTCAGTTTAAGTACTTGAGGATGTTTAAATGCTATCAGGAAGTCTCCAGTGCAGAGAAAGGGGTTGAAGTTATGGGAGGGGGAAGTCTATGATAAGGTCACTAAGGGGGCCAAGCAGATGGTATTTGAAGCTCACGTGCAGGGTTGGTCCTAGATAAACTCCTCTAAACTGACAGGAGAGAGGGAGATGAGGGTGAGGCGGACTGAAACTGATTCGCAGATTGAGAAGCAGGAAGTAGAAGGAGTTTCTAACTCCTTTACGTAAAAGTCCATTCTAGTTTTAAAGTTTGTCATCATATAATATTGTAGTGATAATAATAACAGCAAACACATATGGAATGATTTCTGTGTATTGAGTTATGTGTAGTAGTAAGTGTGTGTTCCTTATAGACTAACTGCCTGGGTTTGAAGCCAGACCTTACCACTTCCTAGCTTTGCGACTGTGCGACCTTGAGCTGTATTTTTAATTCTCTGTTTTTCTATTATTCTGTAAAATGAAAATAATGTCAGTAAGTACCTTATAGGATTAAATGAGTTTGTGTATACATATGTGTGTGTGTGTGTGTGTGTGTGTATATATATATATATAAAATACATATTATATGTAGAGAGAGCTTAATGTGGACTTGGTGTAGTCAGTGTGACCTAAATATTAGCTAGCAATAGTAGTGGTGGTGGTAGTCATCCTCAGCGTCTGGTACTGCCCTCATCATACCCCTTGTATGATGTGATGATAATATTTCGCTCTGTTTTACAGATGAAGCAACAGACTCAGAGATTAAGTTACTTGTTTGGGGACATGCAGCTAAATAGATGAAAGTACCACATTTTAAACCCGATTTGTACAGCTTCAAACCTACACCTTTGCAAGTTCTGAAAGCAGCTCATCTAGAATATTTCTTCTTCAGCTATTTCAGAATGTGAGATTTTATGGTTGACCTTATGTAAAAACATGAAGTAAGTGAAGTTGGCCTTTCACAACTTCTGCTGCCCCAGAGGCTTGCTCTGTGCCAGCCGTCCTGTTGCCTCCCTGGCTTCCAGCCCTGTCCCGCACAGCTCCTTGTCCTCTGCTCACCCTGTTGCAGTTGCTTTCTCTTTCTCTTTCATTCTTAGTTCATATTGGTCATTTTAAAAAATTTGTATCAAAGATTGTTTGAGTTAAGCTTGAAATTAGTGAATTGCTGGTGGAGGGTACTTACAATCCCGTATAGTTTAAGTTGGCATTATATTTCCTTTACCTCTTCCTTGGAGTATTGTCTGAAGAAGGCAGTGATGGAGGTTCGGCACCAGTTTGGCTTCCACACTTATTCTTAAAAACATCTCTATCAGCATTTATTTTAAATTTATCATATCACTATAACAAATAGATTCTCTAACCCACTTCTACCTTATGAGATAACTCATTCTGTTCATTGCCTGCTCCATGATCAAGTAACCTTCCCTTTCTGTCACTAATTGCTGAGGTTCTTTCAATTTCTTTTTTAAAATTTAGAGACTTCCCCTAATGTTATTTATCTTAGAAACTTTTCCTGATGTCGTCAAATGCTTTATGTTCTATCACAGTTTATGAAACATTTTATTCTGCAAATTTAACTCCTGAGAACATCATCAGACTATACGTGAAGAATATGACGTTCTGTACAGGGAAGGTGTTATGCATGTTTATTTTTTAAACTAATTGTAATCATAACAGTATGTTATTCTGTTACTTTTTTGGGAGAATTGAGATACTATCACTTCAAAGTAAAACAGTTTGAGATACTGTCATAGACTGAATGTATTTTTCATGATCTAAAATAACTTCTTTGTAGGGTCTCCATGGCCTATTTTGATCTACTGTTATTTCCATACTGTTTCATCATCCCAGGGAGGAGGCTTTGCAGAAGAGATAACAGTTATTTTGACTTCCCATGAGTTGGCTCTGGTGAATCAGTTTTCTTTTTTAGAATTTTAAGTGTTGTTGACATATAATTTATATTCCATAAAATTACTCCTTTGAAGTATAAAATTCAGTGACTTTTGGCTGGGTGCGGTGGCTCACGCCTGTAATCCCACCACTTTGGGAGGCCAAGGCGGCCAGATCACGAGGTCAGGAGATCGAGATCACCCTGGCTAACACGGTGAAACCCCGTCTCTACTAAAAATACAAAAAAATTAGCTGGGCATGGTGGTGGGCGCCTGTAGTCCCATCTACTTGGGAGGCTGAGGCAGGAGAATGGCATGAACCTGGGAGGCAGAGCTTGCAGTGAGCCGAGATCGTGCCACTGCACTCCAGCCTGGCAACAGAGCGAGACTGTCTCAAAAAAAAAAAAAAAAAAAATCAGTGACTTTTAAGCTTGCAGAGTTGTACAACCATCACAGGAACCTAGTTTTCCATCACTAAAAAGTCCCAGTAAGTCTATTTACAAGTCCCTATGCCATCCTGTGTATCCCCGGGTGGTACTAATCTATTTTCTGTCTCTATAGATTTGCCTTTTCTAGACATTTTATATGTATGGAATACAGTGTTTTGCATCTGGCTTCTTTGAGAAATATGTTTTGGGAGGCTCGTGCATGTTGTAAGATGTATCAGTACTTTGATGGTTTTTGTTTCTGAACAGTATTCTGTTGTATGGATAGATCACATTTTGTTTGTCCATTCACCAGTTGATGGATATTTGTATTATTTCCTTTTCAGGACATGATATAAATAATGCTGTTATGAACATTCATGGATAAGTCGTTGTGTGGACATACATTTTCATTTTACTTGAGTAGATTCCTAGTAAACGAAATTGCTGACTACTTGTATGTTATGATGATTTAGGTTTATGAACATTTTCTGTTGATTTTTATTTAGGTCTGTGATCATTTTCTGTTGATTTTGTATTCAGAATATTTAAATTTTGGCATATTACTATCAAATTATCCCAGCACCATTTGTTGAAAAGACTATTTTTGCCCCATGTAGTTGTCTTGTACCTTTATTCAGAAGCATTTGACCATAAATATAAAGATTTATTTCAGTACTCTCAACCCTGTGACATTTATCTATATGTCTATCCTTAAAAAGCTAGTACCATACTGTCCTACTACAGCTATATAGCAAGTTTTAAAATTGGGTAGTGTGAATTCTTCATCTTTGTTCTTATTTTTCAGTATTCTTTTGGCTATTCTAGTTCTTTGTCTTTCTATATTTTTTAGAATTTGTCAACATTTGCAAAAAGACTACTGGGATTTTGACTGGGCTAGCTCTGAATCTATAGATCAATTTAGGGACAATTGGCATCTTAAGATTGACTCTCCCAGTTCATGAACGTTACATATCTCTGCATTTATTTAGTCTTACTGATTTCTTTTATTAGCATTGTATACTCTTCTTGTATGGGTGCTGTACATATTTTGTTAGATTTATGTGATTTGTTAAATTTATATGTAAGCATTTAATTTTGCAGTGTGCTTATGTAACAACACTTTGAAAATTCAGTTTATTTTTAATCTTTCATCAAACCCCATCAGTTGAATTCATCTGTGTCGTATTTGAATCTGGCCACATATCAGATAGCATCTTCCAAAAGATAGTAAAGAGCTTCTAATATTTTTCTATTGTAGTTTTCAGGAGGTAAAGGGATGAACCATTTTTATTATTTTGACTCAGTGACTGGTCAGCAGTTGTTTAGTAAGACTATCATGTCAGTCTGTTCGCATAATCAATAATAATGTGATAACATAAAACACGCAAACCTTCCTGAAGGAGTTTGGACTGTCGGGAAAGGGCGAGCATATAACCTCCCTGTTCCTTCTTCTGTAGGTGTCGCAGCATCCCTGGAAGTGTCAGAGAGCCCTGGGAGTATCCAGGTGGCCCGGGGTCAGACAGCAGTCCTGCCCTGCACTTTCACTACCAGCGCTGCCCTCATTAACCTCAATGTCATTTGGATGGTCACTCCTCTCTCCAATGCCAACCAACCTGAACAGGTATTTCTGTTGCATCCTGTGCTACCTCTAAAAGGTTAATCTTTTCAGAGGAGGTTGGTAGGGAAGCATCATGAGTACATCTTTGGTTTCGAGAATAAGGTGGCATTGTCAATGTGCGTGTACTCTTTTAAGGCCTACTCCTCTGCCCTATCAGTCACTTATCAGAAGAGGCTATCCTCTTTTTAAAAAGGTAACAGATGTTAAGAATATCCTTCTGAGAGTTTTATGTAGGAGCCTGTAATTTTATCAACAACATTGCTAATAGGCAATTTTGACCAGAAGGGACTGGCACCATCACAGATTGTTGAGAGCATACTTTTAAAAGATAGTGATAATAGTAAGGAAGTAACATTAGGTTGTAGTACTTGATTTTTTTTAAGTTAATTTCACTAGTATTTTAAAGTAAAACATGACTAGCCATGTTAGCGAGCTCAAAGAGTCTCATATAAATTATTAATAGAATGTGTACATGAAAGAATGTACATGAAAATGGAAGCTACTCCCCAGTAAGCTGTATCAATTACAGGAAAAAGACACATAATTTGTAGAACTCACTGCAGAAAATAATGCTCAGGAAGTTAATGAATTGTGATAATGATTACACCTTTATTTACAATGTTAATGGAGCTTTTCTCCTTCAGTAAGATTATTATTACCTCAAAATACTTGATAAGCTAAATTTTCTGATATGAAATTAAATAGAAGCTTCTTTTGTTTCTTCATAGAATTTTTGTAGTTAGACTCTGCCTTCAAGATCATTTTGTTCAAACTTATTATTTTAGGAATCAAGGATGGAGTTAAATAAGTAAAGAAAGAGCTTGAGTAGAGTTACTAAACACATTTACAGGTAGAGCTTGAATAGAACTGAGTCCCTCACTCGCAGCCCAAAGGGCTTTTTGTTATGTCATTCTAAGTCTTCCATGAAGACTTAACTTTGATAGTAGAGGCTGACATAAGAACAGTAATCATGGACTTGTAACTCTACTTCCCTTCTGTGACATTTATTTACATTCAGTCTGTACCTATGATCTATCATTGTGTGACCTAATAAGCATGAGAATGGCAGTGCTAATATTTTTTAATTTTTGTTTTGGAATCAGTTTTTTGAACTGGTAAGAATATTTATGAACTGATAGTAGGGTGGGCAGCAGCAAAGACTTTTTTTATGTTCTGATGTGTTAGGTAAGGAAAAAATATTATTCTAATTTGTTATGTGAGAATTTAAAACTCCAAGATACCTATGAACAAATACTGTAAAAAAAAAGTTGATGATAATTATCATATTAGAAATAAAATTTTCCAATGTTTGGTGCAGCATTTGGTACTGTCTACCAAATAGTTATTGTTTTGTGTCTAGGAGAGGATAGAGTGGCCAGTTTATTTATTTTGCTTTCTTTTCCAGGTCATCCTGTATCAGGGTGGACAGATGTTTGATGGTGCCCCCCGGTTCCACGGTAGGGTAGGATTTACAGGCACCATGCCAGCTACCAATGTCTCTATCTTCATTAATAACACTCAGTTATCAGATACTGGCACCTACCAGTGCCTGGTCAACAACCTTCCAGACATAGGGGGCAGGAACATTGGGGTCACCGGTCTCACAGTGTTAGGTGAGTGACACAAGAGTCCTTGGCTGTTTGGGCTTTACTTATGAAGCTACTCTCAAGCATACTTGCTTCTGCCCTTGTTTCTACACCTTCAGTCTGCTTATGTTCTTTTTCTGTCTTCTCTCAGTTCCATCTCTTCTCTGCTTCTACATGCTTCTTACAGATAGTCTCCCCCTCCTTTCTTCATTTCCGGCGGTCTCTAAAACTTACTTATTTAATAACTTTCTTCTGAAGGTGAAGAAAGATGGTATCAAATACCATCAGAAGTGGTCTCTCACTTTTCTTAAGCTTCTACAGGACAGAACTTATTGTTGAGAGCAAATTAAATCAAGAATGACTTATTTTAGTACAGAGCAGAAGTTTTAGCATGTGTGAGAATAATACTATTACTTCATATCTGTGTAACACTGAGTAGGATCACCACAGTTCTTGGCTTGCACGTGTTGTCCTGGCATAATTGTAATAATACCTCCTTTTACTCCCACAAGTATCCTTGTTTGAAGAATAAATCATATTATCACCTTAATACTGAGACCAAATAGATTTAGGTTTTTTTTTTTCCCCCAGATTGCATAGAAAATAAACAACAACGTTTAGATTAAAATTTAGATCTCCTTACTCAAACCAGCGCTCTTTCCATTACACCATGTTGTTAGACTGTCTCACACTAATATCCATTATAAGCATGTTTTATTTTTCAATTCTTCTGTCTCTAATATAAAATACTGCTTTCTAAATGAATACTTGTGGTAGAGGTGGCTAAACTCAGTTCATCTGGGGAGATGGAAGACGTTTTGAGAAGGTTGATGTTCTTGATTCTCCTCCATCCTACTCAAGTCTCAGAATCTACTCCCGCAGTCCTTGTCAAACTCCACCCCCGCTTTCTTTTTCCTTCGTTGTTGTTGAGTCACTTAAGAATACAGGTGTTGGGAATTCTTGTCATTTTCCCTCGGCCTTTGGTGCCTTTTTCTCCCAGCCTTCAAACAGAATAAAAAAACTGATGACCAAGTCGGGGATTTCTATTCTCAAAACCATATTCATTGTATTATATTAAAAATTGTATAGATTATAAAATACTCTGAGTACCGAGTATAGTGTGCTAATGGAATTAAATATTCTGATACTTAGACCTGTAAGTTAGGTGACTGGCTTCCCATATTATCCAACCTTATTTCTTTTTTGTTTGTCCAGACTTAACTTCTCAGCATCATTTTTAAAAAGAAGATAAAAAGCCCTTAATTTATTTTATAATTAATGCTACCTCCAAAGAATTATTTTGGGTTTCTCTTCCTGGCATCACAGTGGCAATGACAAAGGCAACCAAAGATTAGTTTGCCCCACCGCAGTAGTTAGGATTCTCTAAGATTTTTACTCTTCCTACCTATACCCTTTTATTGTTCTCTCTTCCCCTACCCACTCTTTTTTTTCCTGATTCCTGTGTATACTCTGCATTCATTTTTTCATTCATTCATTTATTCATTTGGGAAAGGGTGAACATATTTACTGAAAAGTCATTAGCATTACAAATAAATCATAAATTGGACTTAAACTCTACCATCTGTATTCCCCAGCATGAAACTTCAAGCCATGGGCTTAGTTTATGGTTTTGTTTTGTTTTTTTTCCTTGTTACTATATATCACCACCTTCTTCCTTTAGTGTTCTTTTTGGTAATTTTTGTTCCATGTTTTTTGTGTCCTGTCTTAATGATTGTGAAATGTCCACTACATTATTATCCACTCTGCTTTTACCTGAACCTTAGTTTAACTTTCCCCACCATAAAGCAGAATTTGGTATAAAGTGGGTCTGTCCAGTTTTTGTTTGTAAAGTAACAAAGGGCCTTGTTAAAGTGGTTTTCGCCAGGGCAGGATAATGGTTGTTTTTCCCTGAAATCTTGAAAAGTGGCTTCTTTCAGCAATGTTTTTAAAAGCAACATGTTGATACAATGGATCTTAAGAATTCTTCTTTAGAGGAAGCAGAGTGAAAGGAAGATCTTAAGATACCTTGGAACTATAATCAAAGAGTGAAGCCCCTTTGTACATATTTGCCCCCTGCTTACCAAAGCTGCAGGCCTGCTCCTGTGCCTAAGCCTCGTGAATTGGTACATGCCTCCTCTGGGTTCAGGCGGTGAGTCTGTCTCCTGGTATATGTTCCCAAAACAGTGTAATCTAAGGGTCCAGTGTACTGAATGTTGATGTCTCCTCCATCATCACATGGCTCACAGTAAAATGTGTACTTTATTGCTTACTCTTCCTGTTATAGTTCCCCCTTCTGCCCCACACTGCCAAATCCAAGGATCCCAGGATATTGGCAGCGATGTCATCCTGCTCTGTAGCTCAGAGGAAGGCATTCCTCGACCAACTTACCTTTGGGAGAAGTTAGACAATACCCTCAAACTACCTCCAACAGCTACTCAGGGTATGTACAGTGCTGCTTTACCCATTTTATTAGTTATCATGGACAATTGTAATATTCAAAAAGTAATTAACTTTAATAGGTTTTGAAAAATAACACCCTATAACTGCTGAAAAAGCTTTCTGGATCATTTTGTGTTTTCAAATTTAAAGTGAATAAAACATTTTCTCTCTCTTCTCTATATTGCCTTTATGAAATGTATTTCATCCAGTGGTAACTATATATGGAAACTGTTCCCATTCAGGTGAAGATTTAAAGCACCTAAATGATAGCTTCTTTGTGTTAACTGTAAGACAATCCTTGAAATTTATATCTGAGAATACACTTCCTGCTTGAGGTAGAGCTGCCTATTTTACTAGGAGAAACGTGAGCATAGTGTCAGGAGGGTTGATCCTCCTGTTTTCAGCCTCAAATCTGGTTAGAGGAGGAAGATAAGAAAGAGTAAAGGAAAAGGCCTCAGGTCACAGGAGATCCAGGAATTGGTCACACCAAACAGGTAATAATGGAGGAAGACTGAGGGTCATGGATGATTTCTACGTGTAAACCCAGCTGCTTAAATTTAGTTTTAAATAGGACATCCTTAAAAAATTGAAGAGATTTTGTCAAATAAAATGAGGGGAAGATATAGAATTTTATTATAAAATACTCTCGTTCAAGAAAATGAAATTTAGCAGCTTCGAGTATTACATCATCTCTAATACAGAAAATGTTTCTTGTAGTATTCTCAGGGTAGATTTACAAATCTGAAAGTTAACCATAAAGTGTTAGCAGTTAATGGAGAGGCCACAAACAACCTTAATTATGCCTTGTAAGTCTGAATCATATTGACAGTCCACGCCTGTCATGGAAAAGGAAAGTCCTAAGTTGTAAAATTATTCACATTAAAGAGCCAGCGCCACAAGCCTCTTAAGAGCCTATAAATTTCCGCTAGTAATCCCAGCAAATATTGATGGACCTTACAATAGTCTTTTAATTAACCTAGCCTCAAATTCATCATTAAAAAAAAACTTCTTTTCAACATAATAACTTTTATTACTTTAAGGGTGATTCCTGCAATACTGTTGTTCATTGCTAAATGTTTCAGCCACATTGTTGGCTAAATAGCTGCTTTTGTGGAATGATTTGTCAATCTCACCATTGTAAGTGACATGATTAAAATAGCCCTTTTCTTGACATACTGAAAACTATATTCAAATTTTAGATTTTCCACTGTTTCTGTAACAGTTCACTTCTCTGGGCCCTTGTTGCTTTTTTTTAAACAAAAATAAAGGAGTATCATCCTCAAGGTCCTCTGTGGCAGTATTTTCTTTTTTTATTTATAATATCTCTGTGAAATGTTGGTTGGAGTTTGGAATTTTAAATGAACAATTGACAGTGGTTATTTGTATGTAAGTTGAGAAATAGCTGTAGAAAGAGCCTTCCATAACCTCTTTATTTCTGGATGAGTGTATATCAGTCAGATTTCTTGATATCATATCCTTTTTTCAACTTGAATACTCTTTGCAACTTTAGGTATAAAAGTGAACTTGAATGACACGGATGAAAACTTTGTCTTTTATAAACTCTGGATTGATTATCAAAGTTACTTTGGATAACCATATCTATTAATCATGTACATTAAATGGTAATATTTTTAATCTAAATTTATCTCTTGATATCCATATTAATAAAGTTGATCTCAAAATAGAATATTGCCCCAAAATAATTTAGATTTTTTTCAGAAGATTTACTTTACTAATTATGTTTACAATTATTAATATAAACTCATGATGCATTTTCTGAAAAAAGAATATTTGACACCAGGAAAGTGAATCCCGGAAGTCTGATTGGTGACAGAGGAATAATATTTTGAGATTAGAATTTCTCTTATATGTAGAGACTAGCTTGAGGGAACTCGCTCTGGCCAAATCTAGGACAATTCAAACATTAAACATATAGTCCATAGAATAAAATAAGAATCACCAAATCCCTACTGATAAATAAATGGGGTCAAAGGGCAAGCTGTTTTTTTTCACAGTATGATGACAACTAATGTGTATACAAGGAATCATGGAGTTAGAAAATCATCATTGAGGTGAAAACAGCAAAAATTTGATGGGAAGCAGCCTATTTAGTTACAAAGTATGTCCCCACAAATTGCTTATTAATGACAAAAAAATAACTTCGTAAGGGAGAGACCTGTTGGATACCACTTTAACCAAGTGATCAAAGTAAACTTCACCAATATTGTGACAAACTGCTATCACGTACCTCCTAATATATGTACTGAGAAGGACACATCATTTCTGTGATATTGCTGTCAAAAACACATAACCTAAATCTCATCATGAGGAAACCTCAAACAAACAAATGTGAAGGCAAAACTGTTCAAATTGAAAAAGACTAGGGAGTTAACCCTGAGGTTGCAATTTTTTTATTTTTTGCAATCAGACCTTGGCGATGACCTTGAGCAGTAGGATGTAAATAACTCCCACATGCTTAGCGTTCCAATAATGGAACACTGGGCATAAGTGGGTTAAGATGACTAGATGTAATGAAGAATCCTGGCTTAGAATCTGAACAGGAAAAGAAATAGCTATAAAGGACATGGTTGAGATAATTGATGAAACTGAATATAAACTATAGATTAGCTAATACTATTAGATCAGAGTTAAATTTCTCGACTTTGATACGTGTACTGTCATTACATAAAATGTGTCTTTGTTCTTAGGAAGTATTCACTAAAGTACTTAGTGGTAAAAAGGCATGATGTCTTCAACCTTATAAAAGAGACTCAGTGCACTAACTAGTTCCTTTCACCAAGTAAGGACTGTGAAGCAAGTTTACTGTGCACTGGTTACTTGCCCGAGTCTGGTGAGACACAGCATTCATACACAAAACAAGTTTCATGAAGTGGATTTATTATTTAATAGGCAGCAAAGGACAACAGAAGCCTAGCATTCATTGAAAGCCAGTTCCCCAAGGCTCAGAAAAGCTTCTGCACATGTCCACTTGCACGTCAGCTGAGAGAACCCGGAAAGCAGCTCACTCTGAGTTTTATACCTGAGTGTCACTGCACTAAAGTGTTGAAGGACATCCTGTTTCTAGGAGGGTCTGGAACAGAGCCTGAGGTGTTCCAGTCAGTTCCTTCTTAACTCAGGATGTTGCATTCCCAGCATGTTCTATAGTTATTCTTGAGAACGGCAAGCAAGAAAGTGGGAAGAACTGAGTTGGTCCCAGACCACCCAAAGAACTGTCCTGAAAGGGCACAGCAAGAAGACATCATCATCTGGAAATCAGGAAATGGGCTCTTACCAGACACTGAATCTGCTGGGGTCTTAATCTTGGAGCTCCCAGCCTTCCAGAACTATGAGAAATAAATTTCTGTTGCTTATAAAATACCCAGTTTATGGTGTTTTGTTATAGCAGCCTAAACAGATAGACAATGAGGAGTCTAAAATAGTTGAACTGGTAGAAACAGAGAATAAATGGTGGTTTCCATGGGCTGGGGAGTGGGGGAAATGGGGAGATGTGGGTTAAAGGGTACAAAGTTACAGTTATTCTGGATGAATAAATCCTGGAGATCTAATGTACAGTATGGTGACTATATTTAGCATTACTGTATTGTATGCTAGAAATTTGCTGAGAGGAGATCTTAACTGTTCCCAGCCACACACACACACACACACACACACAAAGGTAGTTATGTGATGTGATTGACATGTTAATTAGATTGGTTGTGGTAATCTTTTCACAGTATATATGTATATCAAAATATATACCATAAATATATACAATTTCTGTTAGTCAATTGTGCTTCAATAAAGCTGGGGAAGAAAGAAAAACAATTGTATAATGCACAAGGAAAGCCCTCGCAACAAATAATTATCTGGGACCAAATTTCAATAAATAAGTTACATTTAACGTTTTCTATTGCTAAAATATCCCTGCATTTATGGAATAAAGTCTCTTTGATTGTGATTTTTAAAAATAAATTGTTCCATTGGGTTTGCCAATATTATAATAAAATATTTGCATCAGTGATCACCAGTGAGAATGGCCTATGGGGTTTTTTTTCTGTCTTCTATTGTCCTGGTTCAATTTTAGTATCATATAATACCAAATAATTTTATGAGTTTGGCAGCTTTTCCTTTTTTCTATTCTTTGAAATAATATGAATAAGTTGGGCATCATGATGATTCTATAGAATTTGCCTATGAAAGTTTGCCTTGCTCTTATGTTTTTTGGTAGATTTTTGACAACTGATTTCATTTCTCTAATGGTACAGATTTTCTCTACCCTATTTTTCTGGAAAATGTCTTTTTTGTCCAAGTTATACATATCACCATCAAGATGTTCATAGAATTCTCTATACAAAAACAGAATAATGTATGTAAGAGTGTAAGTTCTGGAGACAGTGGACATAGTTTTGAACCCTGAATCCAGGAATCACTGGGTATGTGCCCTTGTGTCTTAGTTTTCTTATATGTAAAATGGAGACAATCATCGTGACTAACTTATGGTTGGATAAAGATTGAATGAATAAGCATGTAAGATGTGCAGAACAGCAGCTGGCATGTGTAAGTCCCTACTAAATATTAATATTTAAATTACCATCATTATTCTCTTACGAAGTTTTAAACTCTGTAGTCTCCTTTTCATTCCTAATACTGTTTATGTGTGCCTTTCCTCTATTTTTAAAATCTATCTTGCTAAACTCAGATTTTGATTTTATCTAACCTTTTGTAACTTGCATAAATTTCCTTCCTCCCTCCCGCCGATGTTTGTTAAGCACCTATCAGGTGCCAGAAACTGTTCTAGGTGCTGAAGATACATTGCTGAACAGGATAGATGTTCTTCCCTTTGTAGAGCTTACATTCTAATGGGTGGAGATGGAATATAATCAGTAAATTGCAGAATTTGTTACAAGGTGAAAAGTTCTGTGGGGAAAAATTAGATCAGGGTAAGACAGATTAGTTAGGGGATGAGGAGCAGCAAATTTGAGTAAGGTGCTTAGGGTAAGCCTCATTATATTCTAATAAATATTTAAAGATAATGAAGGAATGAGCCATGTGAATATGGGGACTGGAGAGCATTCCAGGTAGAGGGAATGGACATATGAAGGCTTTGAGGCAGGCATGTGCCCATGTACTTGATGAATATCAAAGAGGCCAGTGTGTTTGGAGTGCAGCCAGCAAGGTGGAGAATTTAAGAGCCATTATATTGCAGGTGTTAGGGTATTTGTACATGCATTGCATAGGAAGCATTATAATTGTATTATTCAATATGCTATATCTTTAGCAATATTTTACATGCTTCAGCTATGTTATTATGAGAAATATGTATTTAAAAATCACACTGTAAGACTGTGGATTTGTCAATTTGTTCTTATAATTATGCCAATTTTCTTTACCCATCTTGAGTCTGTGTCATTAGATGCTTACAAGCTTGTTATATTTCATTATTTCTCTATGTTTAATAAGCTTTTTGTGTTATTTTTAATTATTAAAATTAAAAGATGCAGTGGCTTTCTTTGGTCAATTCTTGTTGGTACGTTTCTATTGTATGGTTCATTGGCATTCAGTTCTCCATGCTTTATGTTTTAGGTGTATTGCTTATAAACAACATATATCTGGATTTAGTTGGGTTTTCAATCTGTAATCTGAGAGCTTCTGTCCTCTGAAATCATTGATTATGGGTATGGTTCAATGTCTAATATTTTATTGGAGGTTTTCTATTTATTAAGCTTTTTTCTTTATGCCCCCTCTTCCCATATCTTCTACTGATTATTTGAATATTCTTTATAATATTTTTTCTCCTCTACTTTCAAAGTTATAAGTGTATTTCTCTTAGTGCTTATTCTTAAAGTTCTCAAATGCATACTTGATTTAATGTAGTCTAGAAGTAAAAAAAACTCTACTCTCTGTCCAAATAATAGGACCATAGAAAGCTGTCTTTCTTCCGTTTTCCCTAATCCTTGTGAATATTTCGTCTCATCAGTTCTTTCTCTTCTCTCCTATTAGCCATTTTTTGGACCTTTTCATTCTGTCCACCGTAACTCTCAGCTTCTGTCTGATATGTTTAATTTCTGTGTTTTTATTGTCTGCATTTTAGTTATTTTCTTGGCTTTAGTATATTTGTTCCACCTTATTTTTAACTTTTCTCCTTATTAATCATCCCCATTTTCATCGTTTACATATACATTTCAGTTTTATTTAGATTTACCCAAAAGTTTGCCAGTTTTTTTGCTCCATTGCTTCTTTCATCACAGTCATTTTTTCTGTGTTCCATTTTCTTATAGTGAAGTACACACACCCTTCAGTAGGTATTACATTGATGATCTATGAGTGTTGTTGTTCTCATGTTTGTTTTTCTGAAAATATCTTTTTTCCCTACACTCTGTAATGCAGTTTAGTGAGTATAAATGCTAGGTTATCAGTTATTGTTTCTCAAGAATTTGAAAATGTTTCATTTTCTTCCCACCTTTCTTGTTTCTGTTGAGAAATCTGCTGGTAGTCTGTAGGCATTTGTGTTTTCCTTCCTTTGCTTTTTGCAGTTGTTTTGTACTTGGTGTTCTGTAGATCCTAGAATATATTTTAGGTATGTGTTAATTTTTATTAATCCTGCTATGGGCTTATGGTGCTTCTTAAATTGAGAGATTGTATTTTTTGTCACTTCTGGAAAAATCTCTGTCCTTATATTTTTGAATATAGCCTTTTCTCTTCTTCCTTTATTGTTTCCTGTTAGCTCTTGGTTTAGTCTTTTAATTCTGTAAACCATGTTTTTTTAATCCTTTGCTTATCTGTAAATGTCTTTACCTTCTTTACCTTTCTGTGTGGCATTCTGGTTTTGTTTTGGTTTTTGTTTTTTATTTTTCCAGATCACCTGTTCTCTCTTCTACTCTGATGGCTGTTCAGCTTATCCACTGAGTTTTGGAATTTATTTTCTTCTTTTCTTTCCTTTTTTTAAGAGATGGAGTCTCGTTCTGTCATCCAGGCTGCAGTGCAGTGGCACAATCACTGCTCACTGCAACTTCAAACTCCTGGCCCTTAAGCAATCCTCCTACCTCAGCCTCCCGAGTAGCTGGGATTACAGATGTGAGCCACAGCACCTGGCTATTTCTATGTTGCTTTTGTCTCTTCATGGCATCATCCTCTTTTATTATGGTGACTATTCTGTATATGTTTAATAATTTTAAGCATACTAATTTTATAGTGACCTTCACATAACTTTATGCTCTTTGTATGCTAATCCTCCTGTTTGTTGTGTAGTTAACTTTTCTTCATGGTGACATTCCTTTCCTGTTTTCCTCATGTGAACGCTTCACCTGGATTGTTCTATAGTTTCTCTAAAGCTGTAGGTTATGTTTTCTATCTGTTTCTGCCAACAGCTCTAAAGGTTTTGGGAAGATGAAGGGATGAGCAAAACAGGAAAGGGATGATTGTCCATACAGTGAGTGTGGTCGGGCGGCTGGGCCCTGTACTGGTGAGTGAGATGATTGGAGATGTGAGGCAACACGGGATTTGTCCTGCAGCAATTGAAAATCCAGGGCTGGAGCTAGCTCACAGGAGCTGCATATCAAGCCATGGAGTGGCATTCCTTCCTGGAATGACACCCACTCTCCAAGTCCTGCAGCTTCTTGGCAACCAAGGATGGAGATAAGCACAGTTGTTTCTCACAATGGTCAGTAAAACTTGAACTCAGAAAGGAAAGCTGAGGGATAATTAGAAAAAAAACACCTCCCTTCTGACTTAAAGGGGAGAATAACCTTCACACTTTAAAGATGCACAGAGAACTTTAAAATGTGTTTTTAAAAATTGTATGCAAATAATGGCAATTCATTTTCTATCCATTCTTTTATCTTGGTAAATATAAAGTATAGTGTATTTATTTTCATTATTAATGGTTAACATTTTCTGAAACTAGATTATACATTTTTCTTTCATGGTTTGTAAGAAATCCTCTGTTTTCCTCATCCTTTCATAATTTAATACAGTGAAGAGAGATAATTATCTCTCCTGCTTGCCTGTGAACTCTGTGTAGATCTTTAGAGATCATAGCTGTAGCAGGAGAGTATCTTAAATATCACCATGGTCCCACTCTCATGTTACAAGGGAGAAGACTGAGGCTCCTAGAAGAGACCAGGTTTGCCCAAAACTGATAGGAAGGACTAAAATTCTTTTGGCGTGGTTGTAACACTCAGGAATCTTGATATTCCCTCTCTCTCTCTCTCTCTCTCTCTCTCTCTCTGTGTCTCCTCTCCTCTCTCTCACTTTCTGTCTCTTCTCTCTCCTCTCTCCTCTTTGTTCTCTCTCTCTCTCTCCTCTCATTTTTTAGAGACAAAGTCTTACTCTGTTACCCACCCAGGCTGGAGTACAGTGGCATGATGACAGCTTACTGTAACCTCACACTCCTGGGCTCAAGTTATCTTCCTGCCTTAGTGTCCTGACGGGGCCTTGCTATGTTGACCAAGCTGGTCTCAAATGCCTCGGCCTCCCAAAGTGCTGGGACTATAGGTGTGAGCCACCACACGCAGCCTGATTCTGTTTCTTGAACTGACACTGCTGTTTCCCCTCCCAGTAAGAGTGGTTCCATAATTTTTTTCATGGGGAGCAGAAAAATTTTCACCCACTAAAAGTGCTGAATAAATGAGTGCTTATTTCTCCTTCATCAAGATGTTATTCTAACTGAAGTTGAGTTTTTTCTCCCTTTTTTTTTGCCCTCTGACATAAAGAAGCAAACCCCATATAGTGTTCAGTACTTCCTCTTTTTTAAAAGATTAAATGTCAACAGTTATAACTATATTAATTTGTGTATATATTCATTCATTTTTACATATATGTGTGTGTGTGCACACACACGTAAACATACACCTTACTCTGCAACTGCTTCAGAGTTGAGTGTTGGGGCAGGTGGAGAAATACAAGGAAACATATCTCCATCCTAGAGCTCACTGCCTAATGGAGGAGACAGATATAAAGAGAAAATCATAGCACTACATGTTAATGCTATAAAAATGTATGCAGTGCTATAAAATTTAAATGATAGAAATATTACTTGTTCCTGAAGAGTCCAGGAAGAACTTTATAGGGAAAAGGATTCCCAAGCAGGAAAAGGTTCTTAAATGATGGATAGAAGTTTTACTGGTTAAAAGTGGGTATTATAAATACAGGGAACCATGCTTGCAAAATCTTGCAAGTGTAAAAGTTTGACATTTTTAGTGAGAAGATCTGTGAAGCTGACATAAAGGTTCGTGGGGATTTGACCAGAGAGGAGCTGGAAAAGGTGAAGTCCAGATTGTGAAAGGCTTTATACAATATGCAAGGAGTTTGGATGTTATCTTTAACTGTAGAGATGCGCTGACATTTATAAACAAGAGAAGATCACCAGATACGCATTTTAGAAACTGTGTCAGTAATCAGGCTGAAAGATTGGCAGCCAGTCATAAATGGAAGGCTTTGTTAATAGCCCCATCAAGAAATGAAAAGGACCTGAACTAAGTCCCTAGTGACAGGGGTGGAGAAGGCACAGTGGGGGAGGGTAAGATTCAAGAGAGACTGAGGAAAATATTACAATATATGGGGCTCTATTAGATGTTTAAACTCAGAAGAGTCAGAGTTAACTCAGATTCCTGTTGTGGGGCACTGAATCAACAGTAACCATCTTAACTCAGAAGAGAAATTTGTAGAAGTTTGCTTGAGGAAAGCAGTGAGTTAGTGGTCTCCTGGGACCTCTATATGGGGATTGAAATAATGATAATGGTAACATTTCTTGAACACCATGTGCCATTCTTTGAGAATTAAAGAGCAACAGTCAACATAGAGATATACTGATTCAGAAGAATCTTGATGTCCAGTTAAACCTAAAAGCAGAGTCAACAGAAGTGGGTAGGAGAGAAACAGTCAACATAGAGATATACTGATTCAGAAGAATCTTGATGTCCAGTTAAACCTAAAAGCAGAGTCAACAGAAGTGGGTAGGAGAGAAGCAGTCAAAATCTAATTAGTTGGTCTTGCTTGTAGCTTTTGCCATGTGATAAGTGTGTGGTCATGGCCTTCTTGTATGTTGCTAATGGTGAATCATTCTTGCAAAGAAATACTAATGTATTTATACACACTACATTATTCAAATAATGCTGAGTAATGTTCATTGGTGTTTTCACAAGTTTGAATATTTGCTATAAGCTTCAGCTCCTTGTGAATACTTGAATGGCAGAAACACAAATAGAAGAGGATGAGAATGTTGCTCTGCAGTATACTAACATGACATCAGAAATGAATTTAAAATCTCATTTGGCAAAAGCAATATCTGTTTCAATGCCAAACCAAAATCAGGGCAAACAGACAAAATATTTTTATCATTGTCTAAAGGCACTGAGCTGCTGTGAAGCAGGATGTATCCTAACATCCATCTGGACGGTGCCCTTGGAAATTCTATTAATGGGAACAGGTTCTTTCCCTGTACCTTCTCCATCTATGCCTTAATTCAGCCAGCATCAACACAAAAGGAAATAAAATTTTCTGTGTCCAATGTTATATTTTAAATTTATCTTTAATAGAGTTTGATATTAAGTATTTGTGATGTCATCTTTAAGTTTTTCCACAGATTTTTGACATTTATTTTGTATTTCCCTTTATTTACAATTTTTAAAAAATTAAATATCTTTTTCAGGTTAGGATCATTTTTACATATTATTGAAATATATAATTTTGATGTAACATATTCATTCAAATAACAATAAAGTATACATCCATTATTATATAGCCTACAGAATACTTCTGAAACTTTTATATAAGAAATGTTCAGTTTATTATAGTTACTCATTATTTAAAATATATAAATCATATGAAAATACGTAATTATGATTTAAGAATTCTTAGCTAACTCTTCAAATCCTGAAGATCAATATCTATTGGGAATTAATATCCATTGGGAGACACTAGACATTTTTCATATTTCTTGACTGAATTTTTTTATGATTCGGAAAAATATATCAGTTCCCCTAGAAGTACCAGGAAGGAATTCCCACATGGAAATACTATACTAACCTTTCATTTAGTCCTCACAGTAATCTACGATTTGTAGGCACTTTGGTAGCTCCATATTACAGATGAGGAAACTAAAATATAGATGAAGAACAGGGAACACACTCAAGACCATATGACCAGTAGTAGGTAGAATAGACTCAAACTTAGGCTGTCTAACTGGAACATGCTCTTAGCAGATACATCAGCTACTAGGCAGCCAGAGGCAGCATTCTGGAACTAAGGAGAAAGGACGGAACTGGAAATGTACACTAACATTTGTTTTTTTCTAATTCAGAAAGGCCTTCTGTGCCAGATACGTAGCTGGTGAACCAAGTGCATAGTTGCTATGAACTAAAACAGTGGAGTGTGAGGTCCTTTGAGTTCCCCAAACTATGTAGTTTCATGCCATTGAACTTTCCCTATTCTTTAAAAGAAGCTCAAAAAAATATTTATTCTCTATTTCAGAAAACTACTTCCCTGCCTGAGCAGACCAAGTGAAATGACAGATGGCAGAATTAGCCTGCTAGTTTTGGGAAGGGCTATGTGCTTTGTGGCTGCAAACAGTCTGCTGTTTCCTGGAGTTGCTCCCTTCTCTATTTTGCCTTGTCTACATAAACAGGGCTGTTTTGTTCTGGTTAATCTTCTGTTATCAATGTACCTGTCTCCTTCCCTGATTATATTCCAAGTTAAATCTACCATGGTATATCAACTTCATTTAATAATATTATCTTACAGAAACATGCTCATAGTATTGGCATCTATAGAGACAAAAGGAAGACATTGACTTCGCCTTTTAAAAATAACTTTTCAAAGCAAGAGTCTTTACAGTTTACCTCTTTCTACATGCCAGAATGCTGCATAGAGGAGCTGTTTAAAATTTCCCAAATTGTCCCTGGAAATGTCAACAAAATTACCAGTTTGGTGTGAGCTCATCAAATTTTTAGAATTCCAGAGCTTAGCAGAAAACCCACCACCACCGCTACCAACAACAACAACAAAAACCCCAGGAACACAAATTATGTGGTTGATTGCCCAGAGATTATGGTTTTCTTGCGTTGATGATATTAGTACATGTGTACATGAACAGGGAGATAGGCACATCGCTTAGTTTATATTACTAACAGCATTGGAACATTTATTGGTCAGGAAATATTCTATAGATGCATCCTCTAGAATAATGTGGTTTTAAATGCCTTACTAGAGTGCCAAGTATATGTATGGTGAGTATAAGCTTTGGACTTGGACAAACCTCATTTTATAGATTGCTGCTACTTGTGTACTCTGTGATCTTGGACAAATTTCATAGCTTTTTTGAGTTGTCTTATCTTTGAAAAGTAGGGAATATAGAACATAAGCTTGTTACGAACATTAAATGAGGCATATTTAATGCTGTTAGTGCAGTGTATGTGGTACACAACAGACACTAAAGAGTAGGCAGCTCTTTTATTTATTGATCACTTTTATTTAGCACCTTTCTGTGTGCCTGGCAATTTCTGAGACAGCAATTATTTTCTCCTCCCCTGTAGTCTATTTGATTTCTCAATCCCTCATTAGATGTCCCTCCTGTATGCTCCCCTATCACCCTCTGTTCTCTAGCACTGGCTGGCACTTATTCCATATATTGTAATTGTGTGTATACTTGTCTCATTAGGGTAAGGGACTGGGCCTGTCTTGTTCATTATTTTATCACCATCCTCAGAAAACCAAGCACAAAGGAAGATGCTCAATAAATATTTATTTATTAAATGAATGAATTAATAAATGCTGCACACTTTACTCAGATCTGCTTTTGCTGACTCCTCGTGTCTGCTTCTGCCTTTGATCTAGATAGAGATGATGATTGCCAGCAGAAACCAGTTAACTAAATCTTAGTTCCATGTAAAAATAAGTAACCCAGGATGGGGATAGCTCTAGGTGTTGCCCCAGGCATACTTGGACTTTGTGTCAGAATATTTTTTTACTTGTCCTGTTAGGAGGCTTTTCCATTTACTTCTAAATTTGCAGCTATTTTGAATGGTTGAGATGACAGAATGTATTCTCTTTCCTGCATAAGGAGGGCAGTGAAGCCTAGAGCTTAGAGGTGAGACAGCCCCTTCATCCAATTGAATTTCCTAACAACCAGCTGTGTAATCTTATTAAACATCTAAAGCTTCAGTCTCCTTGACTGTTCAATGAGATTAATAATAAAAATACCTCAGGGTAATTGTAAAGATTGAAATAATACATATAAAAGCTTACCCAATGCCTGGAACATACTAATAACTATTAACTTTTTAAAGTTATTCCTGTAAGTCATTTGTATTTTATAGGAATAAATAATCAAACTATGCTAATGTTGATGAATTACTAAAATGTGAACTATTGAAGCATTTCTTGGCAATACCAGTGCAGTGGTCTTGAAAATTTGTTATTCAAACTCCTGATGTGGGGAACATAATTGACTGAAAGCCATGCTGCTTCCCCTGTAGATCCACCACTGCTTTGCACCAAGACCAAGCTTCCCCTGGGCTGCTCCCAGCCAGTGATGAGGAGTTAGGGTTAGGGTTAGGGCCTAATGCAGGCCTATTTCTGCAAAGCATGGGACTCCCTTAACAGGTGACTTTGGCTCAGGCACTCCCCATCTGCCTGGTGGACACTTCCATAAAACTGTGTTGCAGCCTGAGACTCTTCCTACCCAATCTTCCTTGCTTCCCTGTCCCCTTGACAGTGAGTGGTGAGATCTACACCGAAGTCTGAGGCTCTCCCTGCCTTCTGCAGCTTCCTCTCACATTTCCTTTACTGGTATTTCCTCCAGGCAACCTCACACTTGTTTTGGTGTCTGCTTCTTGGAGGATCTGAGCTAACACAAACAACTGTAATTATTGTTGTTAGGGAGTAACAGTCTATACCTTACAGCACAAATTTGATATTTTCTTCATCAGGTATGAGGTTAAAGTTATTATAAGTTTAACATGATCTTTATGTTATTGCAGTTCCTCAGAACTAGAATTTGGTGTTACCTTAAATTCCCTAGGATAAGTATTAGCTACCATTTCCTCAGGGAAGTCTACTAACATTTAGGACTTTACATGCTTACCTGCAGATTCAGTTTTAAGATTGTTCTGATTTAGGACAGCCCTCCAAAGTTCCAGGTCTTTAAAGTGATATAGTAGTTTTAGTCTTTAACATTCATGAACCAATAATTTCTCACCCTACCCCCACAAAAAAGAAATTTATTGATAGCTCTCCAGTGTTCGTCTGTTTTTATGGTCTTCTGCTGATTTCTTTGGTTTTGCTATTAGTCCCGCCAAATCCTCACTCAGTTATTATTTTTGTGACAGACCAGGTCCAGGGAACAGTCACCATCCGGAACATCAGTGCCCTGTCTTCAGGTTTGTACCAGTGCGTGGCTTCTAATGCTATTGGAACCAGCACCTGTCTTCTGGATCTCCAGGTTATTTCACGTAAGCATATGGAAATTCTGATGTCAACCATGGGTCTGAAACTCTAAGACCTTTGTTATACCAGAAAATGAAGGGTTCTGCTGAATTGTCTTAAGGTTATCTGAAGATTAAATAGAAATTGTTTTGGTTTTAATTATTATTGAAAATTGTTTATAAATGTTTTAGTATACTTTCCAGCCTCAGCAATATGATAATCTTTATGAAAAAATATCTTTCTCCTCAGGATCAATAAAGTTGGATAGTTTCTTATTGTATAATGCTATAGACATTATAAAAATGGTAATAATCTTATGAGTATAGTAAGACTTTCTTCTGTTTTTTCCTTGTTTCTTTTATCTGCAAAATTTTGGGGTGTCTAGGTTATAAATGGCAGTGTAGAAAACTTCTCTTTAGTTGAGAATTCTGGGATATTTGAATTCCAGTTGCAAAAGGGAGTGATCTGGCTGGGTTGAGGTAGAAGGATATCCCCTAGTTTCCAGCATTCATGTAGGGTAGATCAGGCAAGTTAGATTGGTGCTGTCTGTTACCTAATGTGGGTATTGTTCTCCTAAAATGTGCAAGTCATTTAATTGTTTATTCATTCAAAATATGTTCAGAGCCTACTATGTGTTAGTCCTAGCCACTGACAATAGAGAAAGTTAATTGAGGTTTAACTTTATATAGATGAAAGATTATTTAGAGAGTTTTATACGTTTTAAGCAGATTATTTAGTAAGCTTATGTGCTTATTACAGTTGCATGGGTATATGCTATTTCTCTCTTTCTCTTTTCTTTAAATATATCTTAAATATATTTTGCAGCCCAGCCCAGGAACATTGGACTAATAGCTGGAGCCATTGGCACTGGTGCAGTTATTATCATTTTTTGCATTGCACTAATTTTAGGGGCATTCTTTTACTGGAGAAGCAAAAATAAAGAGGAGGAAGAAGAAGAAATTCCTAATGAAATAAGGTTTGTATGTCAGATTTTAAAAATTTGTCCTGCATAGCCATTGTGTACTTCTATTCATTTGTGTCAGTTAAGATATATCTGCTAATCATAAAACTCTGATGGCCGAGATTATTAAAGTGGCTAAATGGTATTTTCTTGTATATCACTTTTCTTCATGGTACTACTCAGCTTTATTCACTGGATCATGAAGGAGGGAAAGGTCCAGCATGTGCCCAACTAGGAGGATACAAATGAAGAGTTCTCCTTCTCTTCCGTGTCTCCAGGGTAGGCAGGGTTAGGTGGCTGCCACAATGGGAAAGGTAGTGTCTAAAACGTGTTTACTATTGACATTTATAATAGATGTGAACATAAAGCAAGAAGGAACTCCGTAAGAGCATATCAGTGCCTGTACACAGTCAGACCACAGCACTATGGCTCAGAAAGGTAGTTCAGACAAGAATATGAACATCTTAAGAAAACAATGCCAACATCATCTTTAAAGAAAAGTGACTCTAGTCATACTGGGGAGATTTGAGGGTTCGGGCTGAGTCTCAGATTTCATCATGGCATATCTTTATTGAAAATGCTGTAATGACTCCAGTCTCCATAGTGAGACATACCACAGCCTTACAGGATCTGATTCTTGCCTGCGTATCTTCTCTCTCATCACTCTCAGCTCACTTTGCCTTCCAGTCTGTCCTGCATTTTCCCATTGCTCGGGGCTTTTGCTCAAGCCTCTGCTCTCTTCCTGGACCATGCTTTTCATTTGATCCATCTCTTTACTAAATTCCTTGATCTGATTCTAGATTAGGCCAGGCATCACCTCCTCACATAAGTTGTCTTTAGCCCCTTGCCTAACCTTTCAGACTCGTAAACATTCTTGCATTGATTACTACCCTCATTGACTATAGGTTTCTTTGTAGGGTTTGTGTCTTTTTTACGTGAAACATATTGTAAAGTGTACCCAATAAATGTTAAATGAATTGGTTAGCATCTTAAATTAAATAAATGACTTCTTTTAGACTGTTGTAATTCTTAAGTGTTTGGGCCATATGCAGGGATAGAGTCTACCCCAGGATAAGATTACTGAGGAAAACCTCTCATCAGCACCCCACGGTGATTTCTCAAACTCCAAAGGGTAATACAATCAGGCCAACTCTGATTATTTCTTTAAGTTCTGCATACCTATAGTTTGATTTCCCAGCTATTTTATGGCACCTAGTTTAGTAGATTTCTTCATGGACTAATTTCCTACTTACAGTAAATATTTATGTGTGAATAAATATTTACTATATATGAATACTATATATATAAAGCAAGATACTAAATATTTACTATATATATAAAGCAAGATTTGTTATGTATTTACTATATGATATATAAACATATTTATGTGAATGTTATTTACATATATGTTTAAAAGTTGTATTGGAAGAGACATTCTCTGAGAGATCTGAGATTTCCTTTTCTACTGTTGGAGACTGAGAAGCTGAGGAGAGATTTTCTTGACCGTTGTCTCAAAGGGAATGGATACCAAAGCTGAGGCCATCCAGGGTTGCCATGCCTGCTTTCACGATGGAGTAGTCTCTCCTGGATTTGTTTTTTGGATGTATAAGCCCTAACATGAAAAGAAAGATTCCAGGGTAGGAGGATAGGATTAACTTGAAGTAAATCCTAATGACGACTTTATTTTGTTCCTTTCAGAGAGGATGATCTTCCACCCAAGTGTTCTTCTGCCAAAGCATTTCACACTGAGATTTCCTCCTCGGACAACAACACACTAACCTCTTCCAATACCTACAACAGTCGATACTGGAGCAACAATCCAAAAGTTCATAGAAACACAGAGTCAGTCAACCACTTCAGTGACTTGGGCCAGTCTTTCTCTTTCCACTCAGGCAATGCCAACATACCATCCATTTATGCTAATGGGACCCATCTGGTCCCGGGTCAACATAAGACTCTGGTAGTGACAGCCAACAGAGGGTCATCACCACAGGTGATGTCCAGGAGCAATGGCTCAGTCAGTAGGAAGCCTCGGCCTCCACACACTCATTCCTACACCATCAGCCACGCAACGCTGGAACGAATTGGTGCAGTACCTGTCATGGTACCAGCCCAGAGTCGGGCCGGGTCCTTGGTATAGGACATGAGGAAATGTTGTGTTCAGAAATGAATAAATGGAATGCCCTCATACAAGGGGGAGGGTGGGGTGGGGAGTGCTGGGAAAGAAACACTTCCTTATAATTAGTAAAATGCACAAAGAAGAAGACAGTGCTGTTACTTGGCCACTAAGATGTGTAAAATGGACTGGAATGCTCCATCATGAAGACTTGCTTCCCCACCACAGATGTCCTGGGATTCTGCTGGATCTCAAAGATGTGCCAAGCCAAGGAAAAAGATATAAGAGCAGAATAGCACTTAAAATCCAAACTGCCGCCCAGATGGGCTTGTTCTTCATGCCTAACTTAATAATTTTTAAGAGACTAAAGTGCCAGATGGAGTTTAAATATTGAAATTATTTTAAAAGGTAGGTGTCTTTAAGAAAATAACAAGCAACCCTGTGATATGTTCCGTCTCTCCCAATTCCCTCGTTATATAGAGGGCTTAATGGTATAAATGGTTAATATTGGTCCCAACAGGGCTGACTCTTCTATCATATAATCAAAACTTTTTACATGAGCAAAATTCAGTAAGAAATGGGGGAAGACAAAGGAAACGTCTTTGAGAAGCCCCTTCATATTTATTTATTTATCTCTTCCTGAACCATGAATTTCATATGTGGAATATTGCTATATTGACAGATTCTTGCCTGTCTGTGTTATTCTAGGATCTGTTACAGGTCCATGGCAATTACTGTTTATTTTTTCCTGGAAAAATATTTTTTTATAAAAGGCTTTTTTTTAAAAATACATGAGAGGCATTGGGCTAAGAAAGAAAAGACTGTTGTATAATACCTTGTTCAATGGTTGTATTTAGTGAGCTCATAGAGGTCCAGCATATCATGACCGAGCTAGGTTGTGTGGGCAGGAAGGTAGGGCTAAGGGGTTGTAGCCTTGCTGGGCAGCCTCTCAGAGCAAGGTTGTTCAGATCTCCCTTGCTATTACAGTAGGTTACTATTAATGAGGGCAGCACCTGATGCCTTTTGTACTGAGGTATGTAACTTTCTCCTTATTTGACAAGTAGAGGTTAACTTACTTGTCAGGGAGGGCAGACGTTTTTTTGTTTTGTTTCGTTTTTCGAAATAATGCTTTTTGCAAAAGAGGTAAGACTGAGACTAAAGGTGTTATCTTCTGGTGTGCTCCTGGAAGTGTCTACCCTACATTTGTGTCAGCTCAGGGTTGCAGTGTTGCCCAGATGCATTTTACATCACTGTAAAGAGATTACTTTTGTGGTTACTACCTGGCTTGGCTGGCCTTGCGGTTCACCAGATTAATTTACAAACTCCCCCACTTTATTTTGTGCTATGTAGATCTGGCCATACCTGTATTAGTGACTGTCTTGCCTTAACCACACTTAAGCAACCCACAAATTTCTTCCCAGATTTGTTTCCTAGATTACTTATGATACTCATCCCATGTCTCAATAAGAGTGTCTTTTCTTTCTGGATGTGTTCTCTTACTCCCTCTTACCACCATACTTTTTGCTCTCTTCTGCAAGCGTAGTCTTCACAGGGAGTGGCTTCCTGACATTTTTTTCAGTTATGTGAATGAATGGAAACCAACAGCTGCTGCAAACACTGTTTTTCCAAGAAGGCTACACTCAGAACCTAACCATTGCCAACCATTTCAGTATTGATAAAAAGCTGAATTTACTTTAGCATTACTTATTTTTTTTTTCCATTTGATGGTTCTTACTTTGTAAAAATTTAAATAAATGAATGTCTATACTTTTTATAAAGAAGTGAAAATACCATGACACTGAAAAGATGATGCTATCAGATGCTGTTTAGAAAGCATTTATCTTGCATTTCTTTATTCTTTCTAATTATCTAAAATTCAATAAAATTTTATTCATATAAAATAAGTTGTCATTAATTATCAATACTAACGAGTATGTCATTTTAAAACTTAATATTCTCTTTAATGTTACAAGATTTTCTCCATCCTGTTAAATAATATTTATAATTATTTTAACAGGCACATGCTATTCCAAAAATGACTTAATCTTTCTCTTAAATTTAGTTTGATTCCAGTTCTTACCCATATGACTGAAGATTAATGACCTTCTTCATACATTGAGCTATTTTCCCATTTCCTAGAGTGAAAGTTCATGAAGACAGTCTCTATGCTTGCCTTTTTCACCACTGAATCTCCATCACCTACCACAGTGCCTCATGTGGGTGTTGAGTAGATAAATGCTGATTTCTGAATCGAAATTGCTAAGTCGAGTTATGAGCATGATTGTAGCTCTTGATGTGTACTGGATCATTCCTTTGTTTTAACTTTTTATTTTGAGATAATAATACTTTTACATGCAGTTGTAAGAAATAATAGAGAAGTCATATACCTTTTACCTATTTCTCCCAATGGTAACATCTTGCATAATTATTGTACAGTATCACAAGTTGACATGGATATAATTTATCAGCCATATTCAGATTTCAACACTTGTACATGCACTCGTGTGTATGTGCACATTTAGTTATATACAGGTTTATCACACGTGTAGATTTTTTAAAAACTTTTATTAGTTTTTATTTATTTAAAAAGTAATACAGAATACTGAAAAAAGATTTAAAAATCAACAAGTAATATACTCCCACCTACGGAATGCCACTCTTAACATTTTGGAGTATTTACATTCATTTATTTACAAACAGATTTTTTTTGTTGTTTATTGAGGCATATTTTGCATACAGTAAAATTCACCATTTTAAAGTGATGTGTGTGCGATGTATGATGAATGTAACAGCCACTACAATCAAGATACAGAATATTTCCATCACCCTCAAAAATCCCCTCCTTACCTTGTAATTAAACCACTCTCCCCAACCGCTCTCTAGCAATCACTGACCTGATTTCTGTTCCTAGGGTTTCAGCTTTCAATAATGTCATGTACATTTCATGTGACCAACACCACAGTCAGGATATAGGATTCCTTATGCTACCCTTTCATAGTCATAGCCACCACCCTCCTTCCCAAGTCCCTAATTCCTACCAATCACTGTCTGTTCTTCATCTCTCTAATTTTGTTATTTTGAGAATGCTATATAAGTGGAATGCAGTATGAGGACTGGCTTTTGCTTTTTTAAATTTTTTTGCTCAGAATAATTTCTTTGAGATCCATTCAAGTTGTAGCATGTATCAATAATCCATTCCATTTTATTGCCGCGTAGTTTCCCATGGTACAGAAGAGGTAGCACAGTTTATTTTACCCATTGGATGATATGAAGGATATTTGCGTTGTTTCTAGTTTTTGGCTATCAGGAATAAATCTGCTATAAACGTGTGCATAGGTTTGTGTGTGAACATAAGTTTTCATTTTTCTGGGATAAATGTCCAGGAGTGCAGTTTCTGGGTTGCATGTGGGAAGTACATGTTTAGTTTTGAAAGAAAATGACATACTGTTTTCCGGGGTGGCCATATAATTTTACAATTCTTTCAGCCGTCTGAGTGACCCAGTTTCCCTGAATCCTTGACAGCATTTGATATTATCAAAAATTTACATGTAGCCATTTTGATAGGTATGTAGTGATATCGTATCTTATGGTGGTTTTAAAAACTTTTATTAAGTTATTTTTGGTACATAATAGTTATATATATTTGTGGAGTACATGTGATGTTTTGATACAAGCACACAATGTATGATACATTGGGATAATTGGGGTATCCATCACCCCAAGCATTTATTATTTCTTTGTGTTAAGAACATTCCAATTTTACTCTTTTAGTTATTTAAAAAGATAACAGTAAATTTTTGTTGACTATAGACAACCTGTTATGCTATCAAATACTAGATCTTATTCATTCTAACTATATTTTTGCACCTAAACCATTCCCACTTTCCCCCACTACCTGCCACCCTTCCTCTGATCATCATCGTTCTACTTTCTATCTTTATGAGAACAATTGTGTTAATTTTTAACTCATTTTGACTCCTATGAGTGAGAACATGTGAAATTTGTGATAATGGTTTAAATTCACACTTCCTTGATGGCTAAGCACATCTTTTCATGTGCTTGTCATCTCTACATCCTCTTCAATAAATATCTGCTTGTGTCTTTTGCCCATTTTCTAGAACGCTTTTTTTTTTTTTTACTGTTGAGTTTTGAGAGGTTTTTACATATTCTAGATACAAATCCTTTATTGAATATATTGTTTGCAAATATTTTCTCCCAGTTTATAGCTTTTTCATTCTCTTCAGTTTTTCATAAAGCAAAAGTTTTACATTTTGATGAGGTGCAATTTAATTTTTCCTTTTTTGGGTTGTACATCTGATGTCAAGTCTAAATTTTTGCCTAGACCTGCCTGGGTTCTGAAGATTTTCTGTTTTTTTTCATAAAAATTTTAGAGTTTTACATTTAATTCTGTGATTCATTTTTAGTTAATTTATAAAATAATAAGGTTTAGGTTGAGGTTTATATTTTTGTCTACGGATGTCCAGTTGCTCCAGTAACATTTGTTGAAGCCTGTCCTTCCTTCAGTGAATTGCTTTTGCACCTTTGTAAAAAATCACTTAGACATATTTGTGTGAATCTCTTTCAGAGTCTTCTAGCTGTTCCACTGATTTGTGTGTGTGTCAGCCCCTCCATCAATACTGTGGTGATAACTGTAGCAATTTAGTAAGCCTTAACAAAATCTGGTGGAGTGGTTTCTCCCACTTGGTTCTTTTTTTTTCAAAGTTACATTAACTATTCTAGGTCTGTGCCTTTGTAAATTTTAGAAATAAGGTGGTCTGTGTCTACAAAACACCTTGCCATTTTCATATATGAATTACATTGAAGCCTATAGAATCCATTTTGAGAAGAATTGACATCTTTACTATGTTGAGTTTTCTTAGCCGTGAACACAATGTCTCTTCATTTAAGTCTTCTTTAATTTTATTTCATTCGCATTTTATAACTTTTATGACACAGATATGATACATGTTTTATTGGACTTACACGTAAGTATTTAATTTTTTGAAGCAATTGTAAATGATTCTGTTTTTTAAATGTTGGTTTTATGATTGGATTAAATGATTGGATTCTATGTGGTTGGTTTTGTATTTTGCAACCTTGCTGATTTGTGTCTTCTGAGGTTTTTTTTTTAAACTTCTTTATAGATTACTTGGGATTTTCTACATACAATATCATGTCATTTGAAAATAGGTGTAGTTTTATTTCTTCCCCTTCAAACTGTGTGCCTTTTATTTCTTTTTCTTACCATCTTGCAATGACCAGAACTTAACAGTACTATGCTAGATAAAAGTGATGTTCCCTTTTTCCAATCTTAGGGGGAAAGCATTCATTCTTTTACCATTAAATATGATGTTAGGTGTAGGTTTCGGTAGATGTTTTTTATCAGTTGAGGAAGTTTCCCTCTATTGGTTTTCTGAGAGTTTTAATCATGAATGGGTGTCGAATTTTGTTAAATGTTTTTTTCTGCATTTATTTACATAATTATTATTTTTTTTCTCTGGTGTGTTTATGTGCTGGGTTACATTGTTTGATGTTTGAATGTTGAAGCAGCCTGGCATACCTGGAATAAATCCCATTTGGTCATGGTGTATAATTCTTTTTAAACATTGCTGGATTTGATTTGTTAATATTTTGATGAGGATTTTTGTGTGTGTGTTTATGGAAATCTTGAGTGAAATCTGTGCTTGGAGATTTCTATTTCAGGTTTTAAATGACTAATACCATTTCTTTAGTGGTTATAGGACTATTAAGGTTGACTATTTCATCTAGTTTGTGGTTTGTGATTTTTTTCTAGGCTGTCAATTTTGTGAGCATAAAATTGTTTGTATTATTTACTTATTGTCTTTTTAATCAGAGCATGATCTGTTTTTCTCCCTCAGTTTCTCATTATCCATTTTGCTTTTCTTGCCTTCTTGTGGGTTACTTGAATAACTTGTAGGATTCCATCTTGATTTATTTATAGTGTTTTTAGTATATTGCTTTGTGTATATACATATGTATTTTTAGTGTTTGTTCTAGGTATTAAAACATGGACACATAATATACCCCAGTCTGTTTGTATCAATGTTTTACCACTTTGACGTGTGGAAACTTAATTCCATTTACATCCCTTTTCTTTCGCTATTTTAAATATCTTTTTCTTTAGTATAAGATGTTGTATAATTTTTGTTTTAATGATCAGGGATGATTTTTAAAACTGATGAGAAGTCCAGTGTATGCATCCATACATCTGGGTTTATTTTGTTCTTCCTTCCTTCCTGATTGTCTGAGATTTGTTTTTCTGTCATTTCCTTTGAAGAAAACCCTTCAGCCGATCTTTAAAAGTAGTTATACTGGCAACAAATTCTATTAGTTTTTGTTTGTCTGAGAATGTCTCTGTTTCCCCTTCATCCCTCACTGGATATCATAATCATGGTTGACAATTCTTTTCTTTCAGCAGCTGAAAAATTTGGGAAGTGTTCAGCCATTACCTTTTAAAATACTCTCTCATATCTTTCCTCAGACTCCAATGATGGATCTTTTGTTATTATCCCTGTTTATTTTTTTTCAGTCTGTTATATCTCTGTTATTGAGATCGTGTAAATTCTGTTGAGCTGACTTCAAATTTGCTGATTCTTTCCTCTGTCATTTCCATTCTACTGTTGAACCCAGGCAGCAAGGTATTATTTCAGTTACTGGACTTTTTAGTTTGATGACATTCCTTTTTTAAATAAAATATGATTATTAAATTATACTGAAATATAGTTTACATACCATAAAGTTAATTCGTATACAGTATACATTTCAGTAGTTTTTGATATGTATGCAGAGTTGTAGAAGCATCACCACCGTTTAATATTTGAACATTTTCAATACCCCAAAAAGAAAACTGTACCCACTGACAGACAGTCCTCATTCCATGCCACCTTTAGCCTCAGAAACTACTAACCTACTTTCTGTCTCTGTAGATTTGCCTATTCTGGACCTGTCTTATAAATTGTATCATATAATATGTGAGGTTTTGTTTTTATGTGCGTGTGTGGCTTATTTCACTTAGCATAATATTTTTACATTTATCCATATATAGTAGCATGTATTACTTCATTTCTATTTATTTACTGACATTTTGTAAATTTTCTGTTTGTTTTAAGAGAATTTATAATTGAAGCACTTTATGGCTGCATTAAATATCTTGTCAGATACTTTCAGCATCTGATTCATCTTGATGTTGGCATATGTGGATTGTCCTTTCTCACTGAAGTTGTGATTTTTCTAGTTCTTGGGATGAGTGACTATTTTCTCTTTGACACTTTGGATATTATGGGACTCTGGATCTGTACATGTTGAGTCTACCATTGGGTCTCACTGACAGCACCCCCTCAGAAGTGGAATGTTTATACTGCCTCAGTGCAGATGAACACGGTAGAAGGATGGCTTCTCCTTTGGCTCTGCTTATACCTTCTTGGTGAAAGTGGAGCACCAAGTTGCACCACATTGTTGCTCCTAAGAGGAAATACAAACTGGGCCCTGGTGACACCACACCACTTGTTGTCATAGGGTAAGTGTAGAAACCCAATGTCCTGATTCCCTGCTGACACCAGTGGAGCAGGGAAGGGAAGTGGAGTGCCCCTTCATTTGGGCTTATTGATGGTAGGTGAAGGGTGAAGGGTTTCTCCCCATTGGCAGAAACCAGAGGAAGGAGGAAACAGTGTCACCTGCCCTGCCTTACACCACCTCTTTCCACCTTGTTAATGCTAAGTGCAAGTAGTGGCTCAGCTCCCCACTGGGGGAATCCCAGCTTCCTCAGGAAGTCCGCCGCCTCTCTACGGTTTAGGGTCTTCCCATGCTTGCTTGTTGTGTTATGTCAATTTTGTGTTAATTTTAAGAGGCTAGACCATCTTAAAATGGAGTTTGTAATGGGCCTATCCCATCTTGGCTGGAACCAGAAATCCTGAATCATTACTTTTTGAAATAATCATCAGTTAAACAAATCTTATAGTACCCTACTATTTGAAAGCTTTAAGGATTCTCAATTGTGTATTAAATAAAATTGTTACTCCTTGCCTTGACTTAGTTTCTTCCACAAATAGTTCGCTGCCTCTTTCATTCTTAATGTCTATGCCTCCTCTACATGCAAACTTTGCTCCAGACCTGTTCACCTTCCCTTGAAGTAAATTTTTTTCTTTTTGTTTCCATTTTTCCCCCTGCTACAGCTTCCAGCTATAATCTCCACCCAAATCTTCTGGTACCACAAGTCCAATTCAAATACATTGTCCTCTATAAATTCTCTTTTTCAGTCTAATGAGAAGTGACTGTCCTCTCTAAAGAGGTATAGCGTTTACTACCTGTAATGGAATTGCCACAGTTTGTATTATATTTCTGTATTTGTGTACATGATTGATCCCTCCTGCTGGACTATAAAATGAGTTATTCCACAATCATTTTTGATCCTTAATTATGTGCTAAACATTGTTCTGGGTGTTGAAGGTAAAAACAGAGAAGTAACTGCAGCCATATTCTCAAAAAGTCCATATTGCAGGAGGGATCCACATCTGTGAGCAAGTAGTTGCAAGTCGTGTAAGTATATGAGTGGATGTTTATACAAGTTCAAGCATATGGGACTACTACTTCTATATCTTGGTTGTGGTCACAACACTTAACACGTTGCTGTATTCAGAGAAAGTGCTTGAAGGATGCGCTAAATTCATGAAACTGAAAATATATGATTTGGTCTCTTAACTTCAGTGTTAAAAGTAGCAGTCAAATATTAGAATATTCCCAAAGCAAGGCCACATCAGAGTCATTTACTCATGTGGCAAATGATTGTGCCAGTTCCTTGGGGGCATTTGATGTTATATTAGAGATGCAGTATTGTTTGGGAAAGCTGTGGAGATAACATACTTAATGCAGTGGTTTGGAAGAATCTTAAGTAATTATGAAGGGTTTTGTGTGAAAATAATATCTGTTATGCTTATTACATGGCAGTACATGAAAAAATGCATTTCAAGTACTAATTAATTTTATCACACTTCTACATGGACGCTATCATCACTCATATTTTACAAGTTCAGAAACTGAGGTGGTTAAACATTTTTCCCAGACTATTCAGTAATCTGTCAGTTGCTTTTCTCAGTAGATATTTCTGTCTGACTGAACCAATGTCTAAAAAGAAAGATCTGGGATCCTCCTCGTTTTGCCTTCAAATAGCCCTCTTTTGGACAAATCACTTGTGTTAAGTAAGATGATATTCAACTTCACAGAAAAAATGCTGAGACAATAAATGCAATTCAGAGAAAAGTTGACTTGTAAATTCTATGTGTATACAGCTATTTATAGCTTTTCCTCACAGCTTCCTTGTGAAGAAGGCATTATTTCCCTATTTTAGGTAAAGGCGAGGCACAAAATTCTGACTTAATCATAAGACATTAATGATAGAGACAAGTTTATTAAACAAAGCAATAAGTATAGGTGCCTACTATGTATTTAACACAGTGAGGTCAGTTGATACCTGATTAATTTTAGGAGGTCAGATTAGAATAGGTAATTTAGCTTATTATAACTTACATTGAAGCCATATTTCTCTATCATCCATCAGTTGCTCCCTCAGTTTATCAGATTTGCAGCAGTTTTGCATTTGAGGCTTGGACAAGATTGTATGCCTATATATATATATATAATGTATGTGTGTGTGTGTGTATATATATATATATATATATATATATATATATATATATATGAATGAGCTTCAGTTGTCCATTACATTGGACAAACTACAAAATTCTCTAAGGCTCAGTTTCATCTACAAAATAGAAACAATATAATAATAGTTATCTTTGAGATTGTGAGTACTGAATGAAATAATGCACATAAGATGAATATCATGGTGTCTGGTGATAGTAAACACTTGATATTTGCCATTATTCGTAGTAGTTCAGAAGCTTTAAATTTCTAGGCAATAGCTATGTCATTTACACCTACTCAGTATTCCAACCCTTTTTGCCAGAAGTACTACTTGAGTGCTACTGCATATAAAATAGCACTTTGGGACTTTTTTTGTTTAAGAGAAAGGAGAAGCCTCGGTAATTATTGTCTACCCAAATACTTTCTCCTATCTCCCTTTTCCTCACATTTTGTTCCAAAATAACACACTTATCTTCTGATTACTATCAATTTCAAATCGCTGAGGATAATTAAGAGGGTGGGAAAACATGAGCATTTATAGAGCACCTACTGTATGCTAGACAGCATACTGGACACTTTGTGTATATCCCATAGAATCCTCAACACTTTCAATTTCAGTACTGTATTATGCTGATTTTACAGATGAAGGAACAGGCTTTCATGGGTTAAGTACCTTGCTCAAGGTCATAAAGCTTGTAAGATGTAGAGCCAAGGGCATTGCTCATCTGTTGCCATATACTGTCCTTCCATTAAGATAGCCAATAAATAGTAAAGGTTTTGGTACTGCCTCAAATTTGGCCTGGCATAGACAAGAGTTCTTTATTCTTTCTAGTCATTCTTTGCCCATTAAAAAAATTATTTAATAAAATTACCATCTCTGACTTGTAAGACTATTAGAATAATTTTTTCCATGCGGTCAAGCTTTTTGAGTTTTTCTCCTCTTAATTTCTGCACACTGGGGGGGTCTCACAGCCGTTTTTATTCTTTCTCATCAGTTTCCTAGGGCATTTGCAATTTGCGTAAAACACTAGTTCCCTTACCACCTTCAGCTCTACAGTCAGAGCTATTGCCAGGGGAGGATGGGTTTGAGGAAATTCCCGTAGGCGAGAAGTTTCGAGGGGAACACAGAGGTCTTTGAAGACATGGTGAATTTGGAGGAAATTCTACGTAGAAGGATGCCTTTTGCTACCCTGGGCCTGCACTTGAGTCCCAGCTCCGTCACTTCCTGCTGACTTGAGGCAAGCTGTTTAGCCTCTCTGGGGATATAACATGGAGATTATAATTGCTACATCATAGGTCTGAGGATACCATTAGATAATGTATATAAAATGGTATAGATAAATTGTAGCTGTTACTGGTTTACTTTTTAAGTCATGTATTTGAGTTTTATAAGGAGAAAAACGGAAGTTCTACTGGAGAGATTAGAGAAGACCTGAGTCTCACATACAACCAGCTTGTAACTCTTTTCTTCACCTCCCCTCTCTCAGTCATCCAGAGATCAAGGTGTGTTCACCCCTCCAACTTCACAGTGCTGATCCTGTATTATGATGTGAGTAGAGGCGAGGCTGTGATTTCTGAGCCCCAATCCCTTTAGTATAGAGATCACAACCTGAAATACCTGTGAAGGTAAAGTAAATGAGAGAACTGGGCCAGATGGGGAGCATGGTGACTTGGAGATTTATGCCCTGCCTAAAGAGGTTAGCAGCTACTCAGCTCCCACCAAGAGTGGTCAGTAGGACTTGGGTCCAGGATGGCCAGGTCTCTTGAATCTTCAAGAGAAGCCAGAAATGCTTATTTGTATCTCTCTTGGATTGTATATGTCGGCAATGAATTTTTTAAGTTAAATCCTGCTTAATTATACATTCCTGTGGGTCTGTGTGGCCTGTGGTCCAGTATTTACAATCTCTGTTATTGAACAGACTTGTTTCCAGCAGCTTCATAGGTGGATCCAGCTTGGAGCTCTCCTCTTCTGAATAGTATCGAGTAACAGGAAACTACGTGTCAGGTGCTGCTCTAAGCATTTTACATCTATTAAATCATTTTAATCCTCACAACCACTGTATGAGATAGGTACAAACACTATCCCATTTTGCAGACAATAACACCGAGGTACAAGTGATAAGTAACTAGCCTAAGTTCATATGGGCAGACCTGGGACCTGGATTCAAATATAGGCAATCTGGCTCCTAATTGCTATATAGTATTTTCTAATGT